>NC_140584.1:613939968-615399968 GCF_964204655.1 Triturus cristatus
GCATGTAGCACATGCCTGACTCCCTATGTGGCATGTGTGTATTGCCAGATTTACATGTGCTCAGTAGACATGAGTTGTTCTCGTAGTGCACTCACTCTTCCTTGTCACTTCCAAATTACTGCAGAGCGCCTCCTGTTGCCCGAAGAATTCCAGACTTGGCCACCATGCAGGAGAATGACAGGATCCGGCTCTACCGCTTCACCCAACCGTTGATTCTGGAGCTGACGGCGAGACTGGCACCACACCTGCAACCGCAGCACAGGTATCCTACGGCACTGACACCCCAGCTGAAGGTAATGGCTGCCCTACATTTCCTTGCCACGGGTACCTTCCAAAATACCATAGCTCATGTTGGTGGCATGTCCCAGAGCATGTTCAGCGGTGTGCTGCATGATTTCTTGGAGGCCATGTTGATTCACCTGGATGACTTCATCAAGTTCCCAACCCCTGAACAGATGACTGAGGTCAAGCGTGGTTTCTATGCCCTGGGAGGGATGCCCCATGTCATTGGGTCCATAGATGGGACACATGTAGGTTTGGTACCACCACACGCACGGGAGGTGGCGTACCGCAATCGGAAGCACTACCACTCCATCAATGCCCTTGTGGTGTGTCTGTCCAACATGGTGATTTCACATGTCTGTGCTCGTTTCCCAGGATCAGCACACGATGCCTACATCATGAGGCGTAGCGGGATGCCTGATATGATGATGCAGCTGCGCAACGAACGGGCATGTGTTGTTGGTGGGTACAGTCTGTCTGTCCTGTATTCTGTTTGGCCGAGCAGCACTACCGCTTCGCCAGTTCTAACGATATCCATGTGCTTTCCATTTAGGGGACGCTGGCTATCCCAACATGCCTTGGCTGCTGACACCTCTCCGCAACCCCATCACGCCGGCCCAGCTCCGCTACAACACCGCCCATGGCCGGACAAGGCGAGTGATAGAGAGGACGTTTGGCATGCTGAAGAGCCGATTCAGGTGCCTCCACAAGACCGGCGGCGCACTCCCATATGCCCCGGCGAAGGTCTGCAAGATCTTCATGGTCTGCTGCATGCTGCACAACATGGCAGTTGAAAGAGCTGTGCCACTCATCCTGAATCAACATGACGAGGACCATCCACCCGTGGAGGACGAAGGGCTTGGCAATGGGGCTAGTGATGTGGAGGATGTGGAGCCGCAAGAGGACATCCGGACTCGGCTCATACGCGACTTCTTTGCTTAGTGGTGAGTACCAGTGTCTGAGTGTGCACGCCTTGGTCCCCGTGTGGCATGTGTTGTGATGCGTGTCTCCACCTGCATGTATGGCACGTGAGTCAGAGGTGTGTGTGGGTGTGTCACTGGAGTGATGGTGGCAGTGATGGTAGTATTTCCCCACTCATAATTGTGACCTGGCATGTTGTCATCCATACATGTGTCGAGTCAATGCACATGCAAGTGGCTGTGCTTTTTGTGGCTGACTTCTTGTGTGTCTCTCTTCCCCAGGTACCTGCGCATGCCGTCTTCTGGTTGCATTGTTGTGGCACTGCTATTCCTCATGGACATGGCATCGTGGGCTGACTCAGCGTTACAGGCACGGACACGTTTGGAAGTCTCCATGGGGTAAGGGATGCATCTGGGGTGTATTGGGTGTGGCAGTTGTTCACGATGTGTGCACACTGCCCAGGTCGGGGTTTGGTTCCTCTGCAGACATGTGGCATCCCCATGGGACACGACATGCAGCTGGGTACACCTGAATAGATGGGCTGCCTGGTTGTCAGTCATCAGTGATGGGATAGTGGATTGTGATGAAGGCATCAATGTGTGTGACACTGCCCTCGGACACATACGGTTAACATTGTCTTGACATGGCGTGGGACTTCCACATCAGCGGATGTATGGTGTATGGCAGTCTCTCCGTGAGCAGCTGTGGGTATTTAGCTGTTAGCCGACACTTGTGTGCCAGTTCCATGGCTATCACGCATTTGTGCTGCAGAAGGGGGGTGCCAGTGTTGGAGCAACATGTTACTCCACATGATGTGTTCATGTGTACTTCAAGTTGCCTCTGCAATCCCAAAAACATGACTATTAAAGGTGTCCCTATGCCTCCAAGGTGCCTCTTCTCAGTCAATGCTGGTGTGTTGGCACGGTGCATCCTGCATGTCTGGCATGGTATTCCCTGATTGTGGCTATGTGTCAATGTGTCGAGTGGCAAGATGCAAGCTGTGTGTGTGTGCTGAGACTGTGTATTGGGCATGATGTCCATGACTGTGTGGGTATTGTGACATGTGCCATCCCCATGCATCCAACGTTGTCCATGACCCCATTCTCTGCATCCACCGGACTCAAGCTTGCAGGACATGGTTCTGCCACCTGTCTACACGTACCTGGGTGCCCCCCAGGACACGGGCCAGGATCCCTGACCTCTGCGCATGACTGTTGCTGTACTCAATGTGTCTGTCAGCACGGTTGTTCGGCCACCCCCTCAGCTGGTTCTGACCATCACGGGTGTGTATGGTGCTCCATGTCTGTCTTGCCTAAAAAACTGTGACCCATGTGTCCTGTGCCAGACTCAGGCCCCAGGGTGTGGATGGTTGAAGTGAACAGATGACTCAGGCATGTTTAGACTGTACAAGACACATGTTAGGTAATAATGCTACCAGCAGCCATCTACTCTCAATAGTGTGATTTATTATTGGGGGGGGGGGGGGCCAAAGTGAGGGGCTTTCCGGGATTAGGGAATCCAAAGTTCAGTAGGGGAGTTGGTGTCCTTGCCATTGGAAATCCTCAGAGTCCATGCCACAGTCTTTGTCAACATTGGTCAGCCAGTGACCAGCAGGGCCATGTGGCAGAGAATGTCTCTTGATGCTGTGATGCTGTTGCTCCAGTGGGCCAGGTGCCAGGCCAGGTGTCCTGGGAGATGGTGATGTAGCAGCCACCCTCACGGTCCTTTCCGTGGACGACCCGACTTCCTGCGGGGAACCTCAGCAGCAGGCCGTGACGACGTCTGGGATGCTCCGTCGGATGTTTCCTCCTCCTCCTCATGATCCCTCCCTGTGGGTGGTGATGTTCTCCGCCTTCTGGCACAGGGAGGGTCGGCCATGGTGTCGGCCATCCGACGGAGTTCAGCGTGAATCCCCTGGGACGCCGTCACTTGCTCAGCCTGTCTGTCCTCCATCCTCCGTTGGTGTAGCTGTAGACAGGCTATTAGCTCCGCATGTTGCTGGGCCTGCTGGACCTTGATCCCCTCGAGGACGGACACAACCTGGGCCATGCCCGTGGTGTCCTGCCGGTATGAGTCCAGGATGTTACGGACATGGGAAAATACCGGATCCCCAGCCAACTGGTCAGGCTCGCGCCTCCGCCGTCCTCCACTCCCACCACCCCTGCCCACTTGCGTCTGGCCTGCACTTGTGGGCACATCGGGTCTCCGGGACCCCTGAGGGGTGGCATTGGCGTTGTCGCCTGCCTCCTCCTGGGTGCCCGGGACACCGTGTCCCTCCAGGCGAGCCTGGCTGCATTGTGGTGTTGGGGCAGGGATCCTGGGTGTCTCCTGGGATGTGGCAGGAGTGGGGGTGGTGGTTGGCACGGTTGTACCTGACGCAGGTGCTGCAGGTGGTTGGACACCAGAGGGGCCAGGTCTGTCGGGGTCGTCCGCAGAGTGGTGAGAGTGGTCGCTGCCGGTGGGATCGGTCTCCTGCAGATCCGGGTCCTGTGAGTGTTCCCCCCCAGTGTTGGGGGGTGCAGCACAACGTTGACCTGTGTGTGAGAGAGACAATGTTAATTTGGATCCATGCAACATCCATGTTTCATCCGTTACAAAGTTGGCACATTTCCTCTTGGAATTAGGATCTGTCTTGCATTCCACTCACAGTGCACTTGTGCATGTGTGTGTCCCTTGGGCACCAATTTGGCCCCTTTAACTATGTGTGGCACAGTCTTACTTGCTGCGTCAAGTGTGACTGCAGTCAGCAGTGGAGTGTGCATGTGTGCCGAGCTATGCATTTGCGCCTTCCTTGTAGCACTGTACATGTGCACATGGAGTGGATCCACACACTTATATGATGCAGGTGGCTGTCCTTGTGCTCGTGTACAGGTTGTAACATGGCCCTGCGTTTTGCCATGATGAAGAGGGGGGGTTCTGGCACTGGCCACCCTTGTCTACATGCACGCAGTCCACCTGCTGACGAGCAGACATTCCCACACACCAAAGGACTGATTTGCTCTCCCTGTGTCTCCCTCCTTCTCTGTCCCCCTCTCCCTCCCTCTCTGTCCCCCTCTCCCTCCCTCTGTGTGTCAGCCTCCTCCCTCTGTCCATCTTCCTGTGTCTCCCTCCCTCTCTGTCCCCCTCTCCCTCCCTCTCTGTCCCCCTCTCCCTCCCTCTGTGTGTCAGCCTCCTCCCTCTGTCCATCTTCCTGTGTCTCCCTCCCTCTCTGTCCCCCTCTCCCTCCCTCTCTGTCCCCCTCTCCCTCCCTCTGTGTGTCAGCCTCCTCCCTCTGTCCATCTTCCTGTGTCTCCCTCCCTCTCTGTCCCCCTCTCCCTCCCTCTCTGTCCCCCTCTCCCTCCCTCTGTGTGTCAGCCTCCTCCCTCTGTCCGTCTCCCTCCCTCTCAGTCCCCCTCTCCCTCCCTCTCTGTCCCCCTCTCCCACCCTCTGTGTCCCCCTCTCCCTCCCTCCGTGTGTCAGCCTCCTCCCTCTGTCCGTCTCCCTCCCTCTCAGTCCCACTCTCCCTCCCTCTGTGTCCCCCTCTCCCTCCCTCCGTGTGTCAGCCTCCTCCCTCTGTCCGTCTCCCTCCCTCTCAGTCCCCCTCTCCCTCCCTCTGTGTCCCCCTCTCCCTCCCTCCGTGTGTCACCCTCTGTCACCTTGGCCCAGCTTCCTGGGCACACACTGTTAGCAGATCTTTGAGTGGCCCTTGGCCTGTTGATGTGAGTTTGTTTCTGATCTCCAGGCACCCATTTTGTCTGCTGTGTGTCTGTGCGCTGCTGCTGTGGTGGTGTGTGCTGCCACTCTTTCACACTGTTGGCTGTTCATTAGCTGCTGGCATGTGCAAAACAGTGCCTTCACCCCCATGTGTTGATGCAAGGCGTCCGCCATTTGCTGGCAAGTCATTCCTGTGTTGGGACACAGTGTTTGTCTGGCTGTGACCTAGGCCATATGGGCAGAGGGCATTGTTGTCTGCTTTGGAGTCGCACTATGTGATTCTTGGTGCCCAGCCTCCCGCCATCCGGGTTACCGTGTCATGTGTTGTTGTCTTCTGTGGCCTGTGACTTGACATTGTCCAGCTGGGTGCATGGGGCATGGTGGCAGCAGTGGCATGTGCCTTCTCATGGAGTGTGGTTGAGTAATGCGATGGCTTGTGGTGGTTGCGTGCCTGTTATTAATTTTGGTTGTGGTTGCAGTTCCCCCCATGTGAGGTGCGTTGTTTGTGTACTCACCCGGGTCTCGGAGTCCTTCTACTCCTTCAACTGCCTCCACCGGCAGTATGGCCATCACCCTCTCCTCCCAGGGATGGTACTGTACGGCTCTGCGGGAGGGCCCTCCTCCGGTGGCGTTGGCCTGGTCGTGTTCCTCCTGTCTCTTGGCTCTGACCCTCCTCCGCAGATCGTACCACCTGTTCTGGCAATCCTGCTTGGTCCTCCTGGTGTCCGCAACAGCATTCACAGCATCGACGATGGTCTGCCACATGGCTGTTTTGGCTGCCTGGCTGGTGCTTCTGACCAATGTTCCAAAGATCTGTGGCTCGACTCTGAGGATTTGATCAACAAGGACCTCCAACTCTCGGTGACTGAACTTTGGATTCTTGGTAGTGGGCATGGTGAGGGGTATGGGTGGGGATGGTGTGGGTGTGGGGGGGGTGTGGATGTTGGGGGGGGGTGTGGATGGTTGTGTGTGTGTGTGAATGTGATGAGAGGGTGTTTGTGAGGGTGGTCGTGTGAAGGTGTGCAAGTGTAAGATGTGGTGTCGCTTGTAGTCTGGTTCTGTGGTGTCTGGCAGCAGTGGGTCTGTTGCAAAGGCTCATGGTTTGTGTGTGTGGGCCCTTTTCATTGGTCCATGGGTGGGTGTGGCAGTGTTTGAATTTTGGGTGGGTGTGTTATAAGGAGTGGTGGTGTATTGGGCCTCTGTTTGTTTTTGACAGTTGCAGGTCAGTGATTGTGTTATTTTAGTGGTTGTTGGCCATGTTTAGTGGCTGTGTGCCTTTCGAATGGTGTATTGTTGAGTTGTTTTGTTTTGTCCTTGTTGTGTACGTGCGTTTTGAGCGTGTGTACGGTGTGTACATGGGCCATTTGGTTGTACGATTTTGTCCTTGTGTGTGGCTTTGTAAGACTCGTACATGCGGTTGTGATGTTGGGGCATGGGGTGCGCTCCGTACTTAGGAGGTTGTGTTGGGGGTGCGCCAGGAACGTACTGGGGTGGGGGTACGACTGGAACGTACTGGGGTGTGGGTAGACGGGGCGATGACACGTCCTGGGGTGGGGGTGTGGCTCGCACGTACTGGGGTGTAGGTACACGGGGGGTACGACACGTACTGGGGTGGGGGTACGACTGGAACGTACTGGGGTGTGGGTAGACGGGGCTATGACACGTCCTGGGGTGGGGGTGTGGCTCGCACGTACTGGGGTGTAGGTACACGGGGGGTACGACACGTACAGGAGTGGGGGGGTGTCCATGGACGGTGGTACGACACGTACTGGGGTGGGGGGTGTACATTGACGGTGGTACGGCACGTACTGGGGTGGGGGGGTGTACATTGATGGTGGTACGGCACGTACTGGGGTGGGGGGGTGTACATTGACGGTGGTACGACACGTACTGGGGTGGGGGGGTGTACATTGACGGTGGTACGGCACGTACTGGGGTGGGGGGGTGTACATTGACGGTGGTACGGCACGTACTGGGGTGGGGGGGTGTACATTGACGGTGGTACGGCACGTACTGGGGTGGGGGGGTGTACATTGACGGTGGTACGACACGTACTGGGGTGGGGGGGTGTACATTGACGGTGGTACGGCACGTACTGGGGTGGGGTGGTGTACATTGACGGTGGTACGGCACGTACTGGGGTGGGGGGGTGTACATTGACGGTGGTACGGCACGTACTGGGGTGGGGGGGTGTACATTGACGGTGGTACGACACGTACTGGGGTGGGGGTACGACTGGAACGTACTGGGGTGTGGGTAGACGGGGCTATGACATGTCCTGGGGTGGGGGTGTGGCTCGCACGTACTGGGGTGTAGGTACACGGGGGTACGACACGTACTGGGGTGGGGGTACGACTGGAACGTACTGGGGTGTGGGTAGACGGGGCTATGACACGTCCTGGGGTGGGGGTGTGGCTTGCACGTACTGGGGTGTAGGTACACGGGGGGTACGACACGTACAGGGGTGGGGGGGTGTACATGGACGGTGGTACGACACGTACTGGGGTGGGGGGGTGTACATTGACGGTGGTACGACACGTACTGGGGTGGGGGGGTGCACATTGACGGTGGTACGGCACGTACTGGGGTGGGGGGGTGTACATTGACGGTGGTACGACACGTACTGGGGTGGGGGTACGACTGGTACGTACTGGGGTGTGGGTAGACGGGGCTATGACACGTCCTGGGGTGGGGGTGTGGCTCGCACGTACTGGGGTGTAGGTACACGGGGGTACGACACGTACTGGGGTGGGGGTACGACTGGAACGTACTGGGGTGTGGGTAGACGGGGCTATGACACGTCCTGGGGTGGGGGTGTGGCTCGCACGTACTGGGGTGTAGGTACACGGGGGGTACGACACGTACAGGGGTGGGGGGGTGTACATGGACGGTGGTACGACACGTACTGGGGTGGGGGGGTGTACATTGACGGTGGTACGACACGTACTGGGGTGGGGGGGTGTACATTGACGGTGGTACGGCACGTACTGGGGTGGGGGGGTGTACATTGACGGTGGTACGACACGTACTGGGGTGGGGGTACGACTGGTACGTACTGGGGTGTGGGTAGACGGGGCTATGACACGTCCTGGGGTGGGGGTGTGGCTCGCACGTACTGGGGTGTAGGTACACGGGGGGTACGACACGTACTGGGGTGGGGGTACGACTGGAACGTACTGGGGTGTGGGTAGACGGGGCTATGACACGTCCTGGGGTGGGGGTGTGGCTCGCACGTACTGGGGTGTAGGTACACGGGGGGTACGACACGTACAGGGGTGGGGGGGTGTACATGGACGGTGATACGACACGTACTGGGGTGGGGGGGTGTACATTGACGGTGGTACGACACGTACTGGGGTGGGGGTACGACTGGAACGTACTGGGGTGTGGGTAGACGGGGCTATGACACGTCCTGGGGTGGGGGTTCGACTGGAACGTACTGGGGTGTACCTAGACGGGTGGGGGTATACATATACGGGGGGTACGTGTCGGACGTACGGGGGCTGGGGGGAGTGTTGGGCGCGTATGCGGGCACATGTCTCCATGGTTGCTGTAGGAGTTCGGTGCGGACGGTGTTTTTTCCATACGGTTGTAACCTCGGACGCACGGGATGGATCGTGATTCCTAGGTCGGACTTTGTTTTTCACATTTGTAAGGTAAATCGTCCGAGGACGTGTCGGACACATTTTCCGACCCGGGGACGTGTGGGGAATGATTCCCAGTGCGGTTCGTATGGACTTTTTACCATGCGAATCGTGATTGCCAGTTCATACGGCACTTGTACGATTCGTACGGTAAAAAGACCCGATACGAGTCGCACGGGGGAATTTTTTACCGGATCGTGATCGGCACCTTAGACGCCTGTACACGCACTAACAGTCAGTATAGTCAGTATAGAATAAGATTCTACTCTAAGAGACCTCTCTTCTGGATAACATAGTTCTTTAAACATAGGATGTTAGATATGATTTGGGATTAGGTTGACTTGACCCTCCAGACTTCTGTCGCCACATGTAGAGCTAAATGTCAAGTCCCCTTCACCCCCTAGTTGCACGTCAATTACACGTCATACTGCTGCGCGCGCATCTCTGCCAAGTATTTCTGCTGACATTGCGAAATTATTTCATAGGTCCACCCATATGTGACATCACAACCAATGACGTTTCTTTGTTACTCCCAGTTCCACCTACTTTTGCTACGTATGTATGTCTTATCTACACTATCAATTGTTACGCCTCTTGCATTTACTTCACTGTAATGCCTATTGTATAAAAGTGAATAATTATCAATAATGTATGTACTTCGCTTCCTGAACCTCCGTGGTGATGGAACTTGGAGGCCACGATTTCGAAATCGTCCATTGGAATAAAGCCCATTCCGAACCTCTAATACCACGGATTCTGCCTCTTATTTACTGAGCTATTTTTATTATGTTCTGTATCAAATTAAGTCCCGGTAATTAAATTATTTACCACAAAGGGACCCACGTCTGGGCACACCCTGCCAACTTAGGGCGAACAAAGCGATACCAAAGGGGATGATGGTCCGAGCGTTACAGCAAATCAAACACTCACCCCCAGTCAAATGATCTGGGTTTAATCCATCATCATTCTTTAGCTCACTCCACCACCCCAGTTCAGACATGGCCATATGCAAATCAGTCTGGCCCTGTGCCTCATGGGAACAGTCCAGACCGAACTGCCAAGCCATGTCTTCCCACTACCGCAAACAAGCATCCTGGGACCGGTTTCGCGTTCATAACCCTCATCAGCCAGGCTATCTTGAATCCACTGGCAAAGTGAGCAAGGGACCCACGTCTGGGCATACCCTGCCAACTTAGGGCGGACAAAGCGATACCAAAGGGGATGATGGACAGAGCGTTTGAGCTAATCAAACACTCACCCCCAGTCAAATGATCTGCGTTTAATCCATCATCATTCTTTAGCTCACTCCACCACCCCATTTCAGACATGGCCATATGCCAATCAGTCTGACCCTGTTCCTCATGAGAACAGTCCAGCCCGAACTGCCAAGCCATGTCTTCCCTGGACCGGAAACAAGCATCCTGGGACCGGTTTCGGGTTCACAACCCTCATCAGCCAGGCTATCTTGAATCCAGTGGCAAAGGGATCAAGGTACCCACGTCTGGGCATACTCTTCCAACTTAGGGCGAACAAAACGATACCAAAGGGGATGAAGGACGGAGCGTTTGAGCTAATCAAACACTCACCCCCAGTCAAATGATCTGCGTTTAATCCATCATCATTCTTTAGCTCACTCCTCCACCCCATTTCAGACATGGCCATATGCAAATCAGTCTGACCCTGTTCCTCATGAGAAAAGTCCAGCCCGAACTGCCAAGCCATGTCTTCCCTGGACCGGAAACAAGCATCCTGGGACCGGTTTCGGGTTCATAACCCTCATCAGCCAGGCTATCTTGAATCCTGCGGCAAAGTGAGCAAGGGACCCACGTCTGGGCATACCCTGCCAACTTAGGGCAAACAAAGTGATACCAAAGGGGATGATGGACGGAGCGTTTGAGCAAATCAAACACTTACCCCCAGTCAAATGATCTGGGTTTAATCCACCATCATTCTTTAGCTCACTCTACCACCCCAGTTCAGACATGGCCATATGCAAATCAGTCTTACCCTATGCCTCATGGGAACAGTCCAGCCCGAACTGCCAAGCCATGTCTTCCCTTGACCGGAAACAAGCCTCCTGTGACCGGTTTCGGGTTCACAACCCTCATCAGCCAGGCTATCTTGAATCCAGTGGCAAAGTGAGCAAGGGACCCACGTCTGGGCATACCCTGCCAACTTAGGGCGGACAAAGCGATACCAAAGGGGATGATGGACGGAGCGTTTGAGCTAATCAAACACTCACCCCCAGTCAAATGATCTGCGTTTAATCCATCATCATTCTTTAGCTCACTAAACCACCCCATTTCAGACATGGCCATATGCAAATCAGTCTGACCCTGTTCCTCATGAGAACAGTCCAGCCCGAACTGCCAAGCCATGTCTTCCCTGGACCGGAAACAAGCATCCTGGGACCGGTTTCGGGTTCACAACCCTCATCAGCCAGGCTATCTTGAATCCAGTGGCAAAGTGAGCAAGGTACCCACGTCTGGGCATACCCTTCCAACTTAGGGCGAACAAAACGATACCAAAGGGGATGAAGGACGGAGCGTTTGAGCTAATCAAACACTCACCCCCCGTCAAATGATCTGCGTTTAATCCATCATCATTCTTTAGCTCACTCCTCCACCCCATTTCAGACATGGCCATATGCAAATCAGTCTGACACTGTTCCTCATGAGAACAGTCCAGCCCGAACTGCCAAGCCATGTCTTCCCTGGACCGGAAACAAGCATCCTGGGACCGGTTTCAGGTTCATAACCCTCATCAGCCAGACTATCTTGAATCCTGCGGCAAAGTGAGCAAGGGACCCACGTCTGGGCATACCCTGCCAACTTAGGGCGAACAAAGTGATACCAAAGGGAATGATGGACGGAGCGTTTGAGCAAATCAAACACTCACCCCCAGTCAAATGATCTGGGTTTAATCCACCATCATTCTTTAGCTCACTCCACCACCCCAGTTCAGACATTGCCATATGCAAATCAGTCTGACCCTGTGCCTCATGGGAACAGACCAGCCTGACCTGCCAAGCCAGGTCTTCCCTGGACCGGAAACAAGCATCCTGGGACCGGTTTCAGGTTCATAACCCTCATCAGCCAGGCCATCTTGAATCCAGTGTAAAAGTGAGCAAGGGACCCACGTCTGGGCATACCTTGCCAATTTAGGGCGAACAAAGCGATACCAAAGGGGATGATGGACGGAGCGTTTGAGCAAATCAAACACTCACCCCCAGTCAAACGATCTGGGTTTAATCCATCATCATTCTTTAGCTCACTACACCACCCCAGTTCAGACATGGCCATATGCAAATCAGTCTGACGCTGTGCCTCATGGGAACAGTCCAGCCCAAACTGCCAAGTCATGTCTTCCCTGGACCGGAAACAAGCATCCTGGGACCGGTTTCGGGTTCATAACCCTCATCAGCCAGGCTATCTTGAATCCAGTGGCAAAATGAGCAAGGGACCCACCTCTGGGAATACCCTGCCAACTTAGAGCGAACAAAGCGATACCAGAGGGGATGATGGACGGAGCGTTTGAGCAAATCAAACACTCGCCCCCAGTCAAATGATCTGGGTTTAATCCACCATCATTCTTTAGCTCACTCTACCACCCCAGTTCAGACATGGCCATATGCAAATCAGTCTGACCCTATGCCTCATGGGAACAGTCCAGCCCGAACTGCCAAGACATGTCTACCCTGGACTGGAAATTAGCGTCCTGGGACCGGTTTCAGGTTCATAACCCTCATCAGCCAGGCTATCTTGAATCCAGTGGCAAAGTGAGCAAGGGACACACGTCTGGGCATACCCTGCCAACCTAGGGCAAACAAAGCGATACCAAAGGGGATGATGGACGGAGCGTTTGAGCAAATCAGACACTCACCCCCAGTCAAATGATCTGGGATTAATCCATCATCATTCTTTAGCTCACTCCACCACCCCAGTTCAGACATGGCCATATGCAAATCAGTCTGACCCTGTGCCTCATGGGAGCAGTCCAAGAACTGCCAAGCCATGTCTTCCCTGGACCGGAAACAAGCATCCTGGGACCGGTTTCGGGGTCACAACCCTCATCAGCCAGGCTATCTTGAATCCAGTGGCAAAGTGAGCAAGGTACCCACATCTAGGCATACCCTTCCAACTTAGGAAGAACAAAGCGATACTAAACGGGATGATGGACGGAGCGTTTGAGCAAATCAAACACACACCCCCAGTCAAATGATCTGGGTTTAATCCATCATCATTCTTTAGCTCACTCCACCACCCCAGTTCAGACATGGCCATATGCAAATCAGTCTGACCCTGTGCCTCAGGGGAACAGTCCAGCCCGAACTGCCAAGCCATGTCGATCCTGGACCGGAACAAAGGATCCTTTGACCGGTTTCGGGTTCATAACCCTCATCAGCCAGGCTATCTTGAATCCAGTGGCAAAGTGAGCAAGGGACCCACGTCTGGGCATACCCTGCCAACTTAAGGCGAACAAAGCGATACCAAAGGGGATGATGGACGGAGCGTTTGAGCAAATCAAACACTCACCCCCAGTCAAATGATCTGGGTTTAATCCATCATCATTCTTTAGCTCACTCTACCACCCCAGTTCAGACATGGCCATATGCAAATCAGTCTGACCCTGTGCCTCATGGGAACAGTCCAGCCCGAGTTGCCAAGCCATGTATTCCCTGGACCGGAAACAAGCATCCTGGGACCGGTTTCGGGTTCATAACCCTCATCAGCCAGGCTATCTTGAATCCAGTGGCAAAGTGAGCAAGGGACCCACATCTGGGCATACCCTACCAACTTAGGGCAAACAAAGCGATACCAAAGGGGATGATGGACGGAGCGTTTGAGCAAATCAAACACTCACCCCCAGTCAAATGATCTGGGTTTAATCAATCATCATTCTTTAGCTCACTCCACCACCCCAGTTCAGCCATGGCCATATGCAAATCAGTCTGACCCTGTGCCTCATGGGAACAGTGCAGCCCGAACTGCCAAGCCATGTCTTCCCTGGACCGGAAACAAGCATCCTGGGACCGGTTTCGGGTTCATAACCCTCATCAGCCAGACAATCTTGAATCCAGTGGCAAAGTGAGCAAGGGACCCACGCCTGGGCATACCCTGCCAACTTAGGGCACATAAAGCGATACCAAAGGGGATGATGGACGGAGCGTTTGAGCTAATCAAACACTCACCCCCAGTCAAATGATCTGGGTTTAATCCATCATCATTCTTTAGCTCACTCCACCACCCCAGTTCAGACATGGCCATATGCAAATCAGTCTGACTTTGTGCCTCATGGGAACAGTCCAGCCCGAACTGCCAAGCCATGTCTTCCCTGGACCGGAAACAAGCATCCTGGGACCAGTTTCGGGTTCATAACCCTCATCAACCAGGCTATATTGAATCCAGTGGCAAAGTGAGCAAGGAACCCATGTCTGAGCATACCCTGCCAACTTAGGGCGAACAAAGCGATACCAAAGGGGATGATTGATGGAGCGTTTGAGCAAATCAAACACTCACCCCCAGTCAAATGATCTGGTTTTAATCCATCACCATTCTTTAGCTCACTCCACCACCCCAGTTCAGACATGGCCATATGCAAATCAGTCTGACCCTGTGCCTCATGGGAACAGTCCAGCCCGAACTGCCAAGCCATGTCTTCCCTGGACCGCAAACAAGCATCCTGGGACTGGTTTCGGGTTCATAACCCTCATCAGCCAGGCTATCTTGAATCCAGTGGCAAAGTGAGCAAGGGACCCACGTCTGGGCATACCCTGCCAACTTAGGGCGATTGTTCTGCATTCTGTCCATCAACTGTTGTTTTTGCATTTGTCACCCCGAGTGGGACGGGTATGCTCAGAAGTGAGTCCCGGGCTCTCCATGCAACTGGAATCAAGCTATCCTGGCTGAAGAGGGGTGAAACCCCGAAACCGGTCCTAGGATGCTTGTTTCCAGTCCAGGGAGGACCTGGCTTGGCAGTTCGGGCTGGACTGTTCCCATGAGGCACAGGGTCAAGACTGATTTGCCTATGGCTGGGTTCAAACTGGAATGGCATGGTGAGCAAAAAAATCGATGGATTTAGGCCCAGATCTCTGTACTAGGGTGAATGTATGACATTGTTCTGCATTCTGTCCATCAACTGTTGTTTTTGCATTTATCAACCCGAGTGGGACGGGTATGCTCAGACGTGAGTCCCGTGCTCTCCATGCCACTGGAATCAAGCTATCCTGGCTCAAGAGGGGTGAAACCCCGAAACTGGTCCTAGGATGCTTGTTTCCAGTCCAGGGAGGACCTGGCTTGGCAGTGCGGGCTGGACTGTTCCCATGAGGCACAGGGTCAAGACTGATTTGCATATGGCTGGGTTCAAAATGGAATGGCATGGTGAGCAAAAAATCGATGAATTTAGGCCCAGATCTCTGTACTGGGGTGAATGTATGACATTGTTCTGCATTCTGTCCATCAACTGTTGTTTTTGCTTTTTGTTTATTAAAACTAACATGTTATGCAGATTTGAAGAGCGCAATAAAAACCAGGAAGGTATGCTGGAACTCAGCAGGTGTGCTTCTAGGCACACCTAGGGTCTAGTGGGACTACTTGAAGGCCAGCACTTTCGCTTCTTACGGAATTCAAGAAGTGAGGAAGAAGCTCTTACGTCTAGAGTCAGGTTGTTTCAGTCATGTCGGAGACGGTTTGACTGCCAGATCTGGTTTTTCGTATGTGTGGCATTTGTGCAAATAGAAGACCCGACGAAAGCAGGTGTCTGGAATATTTCTGAAAGTGATTGCTATTGCTGAGTTATGCTGGGTCTGTGTTATGTAGTGCTTTGAAATTCGATCATGTCCTGTGTTCAGCTTTAGACAGTTGGTGTTAGAAATTGGGTTTCTGGTTTGCAAAGGTATGCACCATGTCCAAGCAGGAACAACAATCCTTGTCAGGGTAAGTCAGATACACACTGAAAGATAACCTGGGCTCTCCCTCTTGTAGCTTGGTACAGAGCAGCCAGGCTTAATTAAAGAGGCAAAGTATTTGTGCAATTCAACACACAGTAACACAATGAAAACACTACAAAAATATTCCACATTAGTTTAGACAAATAGACAATAAATGTATAAAGAACTCAAGATCAAAATGACAAAAATCCAATAAATAGAAGTAGAGATATGAATTTTTAAAGGATAAAAACAGTTCTAGTGCTTAGAAGCAATCAGCGCTGATGGGGGTTATCTGGTTGACCTGGACTGGGGCAAAGTCAAGAGTTCAGGTCAACCACGATGGTGTACAGGCTGGGGACAGGAGCCACACAGGCCAGGTAAACAGAGTACCTTGATCCTGGTCGCAACAGTGAGATGCGGGGTGCAAGTGAGCGATGAGTCGATGTCAAGCTCGCAGTCGAGTTGATGTGTTGATCTTCTCCATGCAGTGGGAGCGATGCATTGGTTCCATATACAAAGCGCTGAGATGCGTTGGTTCCAAAGTGCGATGCACTGGGTTTCTCCACACAGTCGAGGGAATGTGTCAATCTCTGCACACTGCTGCAGCGGCGATGCACAGTTCTGATGTGTTGGGCTCTGGAGGTGATGTGTTGGTTTTGAGAATGATGTGCCAATTCTACTCTAGCAACAGGGTCGATGCACCAGTTCTACCACATGCAGACTGGAGATGTGTTGATTTTTCTGGTGCAAGTATCTGGGTCCACTTCCAGTGAACCAGGCACAGGAGCAGATGTAGGGACTTTGATAGCCCTGAGTCTCAAGCAACAGGAGGCAAACCAACAAGCCCTTGGTGATCACTTCAATCCAGCTCTCTGTCAGCAGGTTCAGAGTATAGCAGGGCCTTCCAGATCAGCAGTCCAGCAGAGTGTAATTTCTGGATACAGCACAGCAGTTCTTCTGTCAGAGTTCAGTTACAGGTCCAGAAGTGTTTAATCTGGTGGGGTCAGAGAACAAGTATTTATACCCAGTTGTGCCCTTGAAGTAAGGGGCACTTCAAAGAAGGGTCTTTGAAGTGCATAGAGGTCCTTTCTTCCAAGCCCTGGGTCCAGACTGTCAGTAGGGGGTTATCTTCCCTGTGTGTGGGGACAGGGCACTGCCTATTCAGGTGTAAGTGTCAGACTCTGCTTCCATTCCTGCCCAGGAAGAGCCATCAGAATGTAAATGAGTACTCATATGCCTAACTTTCCTATGTTCGTGGCTGTCTAGAGGGAATGCACAAAGTGTAGCTGTCACCCACCCAATACATCTATTGGAAATAGGCTGCAGACACACACAGCTGTAAAAGCAGAGAAATATCCACTTTCTAAAAGTGGAATTCTAAAACAGTAATGCGAAATCCAACTTACCATTAATGAGGATTTAAAGCTACCGTTCCAAAGATATAAAACATGATACAGCTACTCCTTTCTAATCAGGGATTACAGCTTAGAATTGTATTAAGGAATTCTCAATGTTAACCTACATTAGGAGTAGGCCTCAGAGTAGTGAACAATGAATTTAGGGGCGTTTCACTACCAGGACATGCAAAACATATAAGTGCATGTCCTACCTTTCAGTTACACAGCACCCTGCTCTATGTGCTACCTCAGACCTATGATAGGGGTGACTTATATGAAATAATAGGGGAGTTTTAAGCTTGTTAAAGGGTTTTAAATGGAATGTCAAAGTGGCAGTAAAACTGCACACATGGACTGTGCAGTGGCAGCCATGCTTGCAGGGCTACCGGTGTGGGTGGCAACATCATTGCTACAAGCCCACTAGTATCATTTAATTTAGAGGCCCTGAGTATTTGGTATACAACAATACAAGGGACTTACAAGCAAATTAAATATGCCAGTTGTGTATACACCAATGTTACCACATTTTAGGGAGAGAGCACATTCACTTTAGCACTGGTTAACAGGGTTAACGTGTCCAGAGTCCTAAAGCCAGCAAAAACAAGGTCAGAAAAAAAGGAGAGGAGGAAGGCAAAACGTTTGGTGTGATACTTCAGAGAGGACCATTTTCTACCACAACCCCCATCCAGTCTAAAGCCAGGGTAGACTAATCAATACCTTCATGGACATCCCTGATTAAGGTGATAGAACATGGACAATGGGCCACTACTGCAAGGACACTTGCCAGCTCTATACCTCTCTGAACCCAATTGGATCCCTCTGTCTTTACTCTCTTAGGCAAAGTCAAGCGTTCACCCGCGATGGACTGCAGGCTGGAGACAGGAGTCACACAGGCCAGGTGAACAGAGTACCTTGATCCTGGTCGCAACACTGAGATGGGGGCTGCAGATGAGCGATGAGTCGATGTCAAGCCCGCAGTCGAGGTGATGTGTTGATTTTTTCCACGCAGTGGTAGCGATGCATTGGTTCCATAAACAAAGCGCTGAGATGCGTTGGTTCCGAAGTGCGATGCACTGGGTTTCTCCACACTGCTGCAGCGGCGATGCACAGTTCTGATTCATTGGGCTCTGTAGGTGATGCGATGGTTTCGAGAATGATGTGCCTATTCTACTCTAGCAACAGGGTCGATGCACCAGTTCTGCCACATGCAGACTGGAGAAGTGTTGATTTTTCTGGTGCAAGTATCTGGGTCCACTTCCAGTGAACTAGGCACAGGAGCAGGTGTAGGGACTTTGATAGCCCTGAGTCTCAAGCAACAGGAGGCAAACCAACGAGCCCTTGATGATCACTTCAATCCAGCTCTCTGTCAGCAGGTTCAGAGTGTAGCAGGGCAAGTGGGTTGCAGGGATGATTTCCAGATGGCTGGGCCACTCACAAAGTGGGTCTCAGGGGTTCCAATGTCTCTTCACTGGTGATTGCGTCCTAGGCAGTTGGAATCCAGATTGGACTCTTCGTCTCGGTGCAGGTTGCAGGGCATCCGGTACCCCTGGCATTGGCGCGGCGCGGCTCCGGTAGGTCCTCTTGTCTTCATACTTGGTGGGGAGGCAGATCTGACCCTCTGGAGCTGGTGTACCACTTCTGGTTTGGTCCTGCATTGGCGTTGCCAGGGAGCTGCAAGTCAGTAAACCAGACTCTGGTGCCTGCTGACTGCAGGGAAATAGCTCCTCTACTCCAAGGTAGTACTCTGGCAATTGGTGAAGGTCCGAGGGTGCTTCAAGGTTCTTGGAAGCCTCACAACAGCAGGACGAGACAGTACACCATGATGGTCGGGTCCTTGTAGGCAGCAGGCAGGGTTTCACACCAAAAAGTCTGCAGCACATACTCTGTTCTTGGGTCAGCAGCTCTTCTTTGTTCGGTTCTCCTTTGTGTCCATTGAATCTAAAGGTCAGCGGTGTCATCTAAATACTAAATTTAGGGGCATTGCTGGGGGAAACAGGAAGTAGTTAATGGGCTACCTGCCTTTTAAGGTGTCTACACCCTCTACAGCCCTGACCCTCATTGGCTAATTCGCTCTGAAACAAGATGGAGGAAACTAGAAAGTGGGGTCCAAATCACCTGCCCCAACTTAGGGCTGGTACTGGCTGAATGTGGGCCCACCTCCTAATCTAACTAATGTTACCGCATGAGTACAATCATGCTGACTAATTTGAAACCTCAATTGAATGTTTTTGAAACAGGCACGAAAAAATGCTATAATTGCATACATTGCAACAATATAATTGTTGGGAACTCTATGACACACCAGCAGACTGGAGAATCAGTGATACTGAGACTTTCGGCTCATTGCAACTCAACATTTGTGATACACTGCATCAAATGACCTTATGGCTTGATGTATATAGGCAAGACAGACTGGAAAATTGAAATAAGAATAAAAGATCACAAAAGTATGATACGGAACCAGAATACAAACTCCAATCTAGTTGTACACTGGTTAGAAAACAAACACAACATTGCTCAGTTAAGATTCTTAATTTTAGAATCACTAAGAATTATTCCTGATAGAGACAACTCGAAATTGTTATCCCAAACGGAAATTTGGTGGATTAAAAAATTCAATACAATTACCCCATCAGGCTTAAATGATAAAATAGACATAATTTGTTTTTTATAACACATAGAAGAGACAAAGGCATGTTTACAAACAGTCAATTGATTTATACGGTTGTATTGTGATCATTGATTATGATATTGGAGATGAAGATATCATCATAGATTTGATAAAATAATGAAGCCATAAGTAATTGTACTCATGATTTAGAACACTAGGGGCCCGATTCACAGAACTAACAACATCCTAAACTTACTACCATTTTCGTATTCACAGAAGGCACTTACTCATTTTGGTATTCACAGAAGACACTTACTCATTTCGGTATTCACAGAAGTTAGGAGTCCTAAAGTTAGGACTCCTAAATTCCTTCTGTGAATTCCTAAAGTCTTAAAATTACGATTTTTCTCAGTTTAGGAGTCCTAAAGTTAGGAGTCCTAACTTTACTACTCATAAACTGAGAAAAATCCTAATTTTAAGACTTTCGGTATTCACAGAAGGCATTTAGGAGTCCTAAACTTAGGAGTCCTAACTTTACTACTACTAAATTGAGAAAAATCCTAATTTTAAGACTTTCGGTATTCACAGAAGGCATTTAGGAGTCCTAAAGTTAGGAGTCCTAACTATACTACTACTAAACTGAGAAAAATCCTAATTTTAAGACTTTCGGTATTCACAGAAGGCATTTAGGAGTCCTAAAGTTAGGACTCCTAACTTCTGTAAATACGGAAATGAGTAAGTGCCTTCTGTGAATACCAAAATGAGTAAGTGCCTTCTGTGAATACCAAAATGGTAGTAAGTTTAGGATTTTGTCTTAAGTTAGTTCTGTGAATCGGGCCCTTTGTTCATAACATTATTTAAACTAACTGTAAGCACACATCATGTTGGGTCATCACAGTCATGATGCAGAACTGTAACTACGATGTGCAGTGTTATGAACCAGCGGAGTGCATTTTGTTGATTTCATTTCTTGTCACTTATTGCACCTCATGTTTTTTTAACACTATGCATGGCGGTTTATTCTTTGGAATAAGGCCACTAGCAATTTTTTCTTTTGCTATTCTGGATAATTTCTGATTCTCTCAGCACTATTGGATGATTTATTTACACCGGCGTTTCACAGAGTTTGAGTTTGTCATGGCAATCAAATTTTTACCCGAATTCTTGAGAGGCATTAACATTTTCTGATGACACATTCCTGTCCTTTCATCTTTGAAGAATGACAATTTTTGCATACAACAGTTGTGCACACACTCGGAAGACACTTATTTAACGGCATTCACGATCCTTTTGATTTTCAGCCACCTTTTGTTGACCACTCTTTATGACCTTTAGTCTTGGCAGTATACCCATAAAGTTTATTAGTACTCTGCTACACTTACAAGATGGCGACTACCACATTTACGCGTTAACGGTATCTCATGTTTGCAGTCCTGTCTCTATCTCTAACTGTGGTTTAAAGCCACAGGACTTTGGTTGAGCAACAATTTTCGCATACAACAGATGAGCACACATTCGGACGACACTTTTTTATCTGCGTTCACGATTACCTTTTTGATTTTCAGTCATTTTCTGTTTTCTGTTCTTTATGACATTCAGTCTTGGCAGTACACTCATGAAGTCCATTAGTACTTTGGTACACTTACAAGATGGCGACCACCACATTTGTGTGTTAACAATATCTCACAATTGCAGTCTTGGTTCTATCTCTAACTGGGGTTTAAGGCCACGGGATGTCAGTCAAGCAATGCAATTAACTAAACATAACCCGCGTCCCGGCCAGATTTACACTATCACTCTTCGGGTAAGAATCTTTAATTATTTTTGGCTACATTATCAGCATGCTAAACTATGAATATAAACGAGCCAAATACATTCTAAGTTTTCTTGCAGACACGCCAAAAATTGTCTCATGCGGGTTTAGCCGCTTGAGCATACAACGGTTACCCAAAGGATTTAGAGTATAAGGTATTGAACATTCAGTATGCTTCGGTTCATTCGGGTGAATTCTCTCAACTAAATCTACTATATTATTCCATAGGTCACATTTTACATGCGTCAGGACCTACTTCAACTAGTGGCATTATATACTTTACTTCGAGTAAGTGGTCATCTTTTAAACATCACAATCTAATCTCAGCTACAACACAACATCTTTGCACGTCGGACGTTCTTGTTCGCTGCACACAGTTTTATATCTTTGCTAGCATGTTTTCAGTATCTCTTGTTTAGCATTGTAGAAACATTTGAACACTAAGGGGCCGATTCCGATCCTGGAGAAATATTCCCCGTACGAATCGTATCCGGATTTTTTTACGTACGAATCGTACAAGTCCCGTACAAACTGGCAAGTACGATTTGTATGTAAAAAACACCATACGAATCGCATTGGGAATATACCTCGACATGTCCTCGGGTCGGAAAAAGTGTCCGACACGTACCCGGAGGGTTTTACGTACGACTCGTTAAACCGACGTCCGAACGCGCAAGTACGATCCGTCCCGTCCGTCCGAATCCACAACCGTATGGTAAAAACACCATACGGAGCGAACCTCCATAGCAACCATGGAGACGTCCAAACATGTGCCCGCATACGCGCCGAACACCCCCCCATGTCCGTGCCGTACTCCCAGCCAACCCATGTCCGCGCCGTACCCCCAGCCCCCCCATGTCCGCGCCGTACCCCGAGCCCCCCCATGTCTGCGCCGTACCCCCAGCCCCCCACCCGTGTATGTCTGCGATGAACCCCCACCTCCGTATGTACGGTGCGGACCCCCACCCCACCCCCGTATGTATGGTGCGGACCCCCACCCCACCCCGTATGTACGGTGCGGACCCCCACCCCACCCCCGTATGTACGGTGCGAACCCCCACCCCCGTATGTACGGTGCGAACCCCCACCCCCGTATGTACGGTGCGAACCCCCACCCCCGTATGTACGGTGCGGTGGGGTTCGCACCGTACATACGGGGGTGGGGTGCGGGTACGTCGTGGACATACGGGGGGACATACGGGAGGGCTGGGGGTATGGGGCGGACATACGGGGGGGCTGGGGGTACGGCACAGACATACGGGGGGCTGGGGGGGTGTTTGGCGCGTACCGGGCCCCCTTTTCCTCACGCTTCGCGGCGTACTTAGCTTTTCCGGCACTTTTTGTGTGCCGTAAAAATATAGCCGTCCGGAGTGCTGTCGGTACGAATCGTACTTGCTGGTACGTAAAAAGCTGCCTGACTCCGTCCGCATGTCGCGTACGCGCCGTCCCGGATCACATTTGTATGTGTTTTTGTGTCGGTCGGTGTTTTGTACAAATCGTACGGAAATGGTGTTTCCGTACGAATCGTACTTGCATGTTTGTATGGTGTTTTTACCGGGTACGAGTCGGACGGAGAAAACGCTCCGACCGACGGTTCGTACCCGGTTTCTCCAGGATCGGAATCGGCCCCTAAGTCGGCGGTGGTGGCATTATCTTCCTGCGCACTTTTTCAATGAGCACCTTACTTTAATTCACATAAACCCACCTATGTAGACGGTGTCATTTAATGCAGTTATGCAATACTTCTTTCCTGTATATTAAATTACAAATTCTGAGAGCATTTTCATTATTTATGTTTACAGAGGCCCTTAAAGAAGGGATCTCCACCCCGAAATTATTTGGGCATCGGTAAGAATGTATTAGAATGAATGTTAATTTTGTAAAACAAGAAATTGAGAATTGTCATTTTCAGAAGGATTATTGTGGAATTATGTTTATTAAAATATGATTTAACGTTATACGAGAAATGAATACAGAATAAGTGGACAGCGATCCACAATAAAAACCACAAAGTAATGGTTTTAAATATGTTTCTATTGAATGTACATTACAATATAAAATTGTGAACTTTGGTAAAAGAACTTTAAGCTGTGCGGCCAGGTCACAAGTGATTGTTTACACCTGCTTTAATCAACACAGGGATGTGCGCCATGTCGACTCTTCAGTTTTCTCTGCACCAAAGCATGCAGCCTGCAATGGCAGTTTGTATAGTCTTGGTGATATGTCCCTAGGGTGGCACAATTTGGGCTAAAACCCTATTGGACCCTCTTCAGTCCCAATGCCCTAGGTACAAGGGGTACCATTTACTAGGTGCTTACAAGCGTTGCAGAAGTTGTGCAAATCATGGTACAGTTTTAGGAAAGAGATCTGGCACTGGGGACCTGGTAAGCAGGGACACAGTGCGCTTTCATTCATTCGAAATCACATCATGTTCCAAGCAAAACGTGGGGGCAACCCATGTCAAAGAGGCACTTTTTCACATGAGTACAAAACACCACCACACCACCAAGGGGGAAACATTCTGCATGTGTTGTGCAAGAGTCTGCCTGGTGCAGGACCTCAGCCCTCTGTCCCAGTGACAGTGTGTGGGCCCTCCTGGCCAGAGGTGGCCTCACCAAGGTTCATCTTGGGGTGCTCTCATCTCAGAGCTGGCAACCCCTGACCTACTGGTCCTCCCATTGTGGTTTGTTTCCACCTCTTGCCCCTCCATCTGGGGATCTGTTGTCTCCGCTGTTCAGTTGGCAACCCCAGAGAACAGAACTGGTGGGATGCTTGTGATAGCCACACCACCCAGCTCTCCTGATACTCTGGAACTCCCCCCAATGGTTGGTCTCATGGTACAGATAAGCCCCCCTGCTGGTGTTTCCCCAAGCTCTGGGGCTGGGAATAGGACACTCTGGGTCTCTACGCACCCTCACATCTTCTCCTACTCTTATAAGGGACATGGGACCCTCCCCCCACTATATTAGAAACTGTCTGGGTTACTGCGAACCTTAGCCTCACTCGGTTCAGGGGTACCTGAGCCACCCCCCTTAGGATCACTAGCAAATGTCTCCTCAGACACTCTGGTATTCACCCAGAGATTTGCCTCCTTTTCAAGTTCCCTGGGGTCAGAGAACATACAATCAACCAGGTGTTGGCATAGCCTTGGAAAACAGTGACCGAACATGTGCTCTCTGCCAATCAAATTGTACAGTGCCTCAAAAGTGGTTAACATTCTACCCTTCACTCAACCATCAAGTTCCATGCAAAAGTACCCCCCCACAATCCTCCCAGGACTGGTGAGACAGTTTCTGACTTCCCCTGAGTGTCAACCTGCAATCCTGTGTGGTGAATTCATACTTCCTGACTCGGGCCTCCTTCATGGTGGGATACCTCAACCTGTCCCCCTTCCCTAGGGCCAGTAGGGCATCCCTCCCATCACCAGGCATGTGACTCCAAAGGCCAGCTCCCCAATCCTCCTCAGGGCCTTGCAGGTCCTCCACTCCTTCCTGACAGAGAGAACTAATGTTGTTAGTTGTGGGGGTTTTAGATCCAAGGCTTTTAGCCTAACCTGTGGCGTTCCCCAGGGCTCATCCCTGAGCCCCACTTTCTTTAATATGTACGTGGACCCGCTTGCCAAGCTGGTCAGATCCTTTGGGTTTCAGGTGATCTCCTACGCTGACGACACGCAGATCATTGTCTCCATCTCTCATGATTTGCAGTCGGTCGCCGGGAAACTTAACCAGTGCATGGCCAGTATTATCAGATGGATGCAAAATAACTCCCTTAGGATCAATGCAGAAAAAACCAAGGTCCTAGTTTTTGGTCCCCAGACTTCAATCTGGTCAAATGCCTGGTGGCCGGGAGCTTGTGGCCTCCATCCTGTTCCCACCAAGACAGTCAAAAACTTGGGGGATATTTTTGATGCGGGCCTGACTTTTGGGGCTCAGGTCAGTCGCACTGTCTGTACTTTCTCCTACGTTCTGAATACTCTCAGAAAGGTGCTCATGTATATTCCACCAGCACTCCACCGGCCCACAGTCATTGCTTTGGTTACCTCCCAGCTTGACTACTGTAATGCCTTGTATCTGAATACTAGTACGGCCTCCCTAAACAGGCTTCAGGTCATACAAAACGCAGCTTCTAGGCTGATCCTTAATATCCCGAAAAGGCATTCAGCAAAGGAGGGGCTTCGTACCTTGCACTGGCTCCCTATTGGGAAGCAAATCTTTTTCAAAACCTTGTGTTCGGTTCACAAGGTCCTGCATAATATAGGTTTGCAACAGCTGAACACCATGTTTAAATGATACATGCCTGGGAGGACTTTGAGATCTTCATCCCAGAGAAAACCAAACATCCCTAGAGTTCGCAAAGCCAGATGGGGTGGCTGCTCCTTCTTGGTGGTGGCGGCCAAACTTTGGAATACTCTACCATCCTTGATCTCCCCGGTGGAATCCCTTCCGGTGTTCAAAAAACTACTGAAGACCTGGCTTTTCTCAGTTTAGTCAGCAGCCTCTCATTCTCCTCTCCTCTTCCCGTCCGCCTTGCACCTTGGCAACTTCGGGTTTTAGTGCGCTTCATAGTGCGCTTCATGAATCCCTATACTATCCTATCCTATCCTACTCCTCGAGTTACTTACTTTGTCTGAAACCACTTGCCTATGTCATCCCCCTCCTTGAACTCAGGCACCAAGTCTCTGGGTATGTGGACTCTTTCTTCTGCACAGGACACAGTAGTTTTGCTGCCACCATTTTTGCTAGACTCTAATAGCTGTTTGGCCTTCAAGTCCAGCTTCATTAGACTCAGTTCATTAGCCAGCAATACCTTTATCTCTGCCAAGGCCCTCTCAGCCTCATCTTTTATCTCCTCTACAGCCAGCTGGGCCAAATTCAGCCTCAGGTCCCTCTCAGCATGTCTGTCCTTGACCTCCTCAAGGGAAAGGGTTTGGGAGGAGACACTGCTTCCTGCATAAGATCCAGCAGGGGGTGCATCTTTGTAGGATCCCCTCTCTCCTCTGTGGTCATTGCCCAGGGATGTTTATGCTCCTCTCCCTCCTTCTCAGGGGCACTACACTCTTGGGGCCCTGATTCTGAGTTAAGGTATAACCAGGGTTCTGCATTCTTTAGAATGCTAAAGTAGTCCTCTTCAGACTCTTCCTGTGGTGCAGATTGCATTCTGCGGACCTCCTCCCAGGCTTTAAGGGCTATCTGATACGCCAACTTTGGATCTCCTTTAGGGATTTTCAGTTTTCTCTCTGCACAATTTCTTCAGCTCAGCCATGCTGCAGCTTTCAGTGGCGTTGATGTTCAACTCCATATGTGACAGGTTTCTAGTAGAAACATTGCTACCTGCTCTATCCTGGGTATCTTGAGTCCCCTTCTAGGGGTAAGTGGGGTCCTCCCCTCAACTCAGGGTTTTGCCCCTCTGTTGATGCTTGCAGCCTCCTGACTTCCTCATAGGCTATCTGTAGGTCTATTTTGCAAGGTTTCTTTCCATCATTCAGCCTCCTCTCTTTACAGAACTCCTTCAGCTCATTCCCAGTGTAGGTTTCTGGGTAGTTGAGATCCATGGACATTCTTACAATGTATTACAAGTGCAACAACAAAAAGAGTCCCAAGTTGATGTAGGTGAAGCAGGAGACAAATTTAGAAAAATGACCAATTGAGAATTTGAAACTTCGAAATGGTCTTTAGTATACAGTAGTAGTGAACACTGAGTTACTATATGGTATTGCACAAACACAAGTCCTATCCTCACCACTGATCACCAATGTTAGAAATTGATTTTCTTGTTGGCAGAGGTATGCACCGTTCCAGGCAGGAACCACAGTCTTATTCAGGGTAAATCAGATATGAACTAAAAGATAACCTGTGCTTATCCTCTGGTAGCTTGGCACAGAGCAGTCAGCCTTACCTAAAGAGGCAATATGAAAAATATTTGAGCAGCACAACACACAGTAACATAATGGAAACTCCACAAAAAGCCTCCATGCTGGTTTAGAAAAATAGACAATATTTACGTAAAGAAAACAAGACCAAAAACGACAAAAATCCAATAAGTCAAAGTCAAAATATGAATTTTTAAAGAATAAAAAGAGTTCTAGCGCTTAAAAGCAGGAAGCGCCAATGGGGGTTATCTGGTCTCGCTTGACTGGGGCAAAATCAACAGTTCAGGTTAACCGTGATGGATTTCAGGCTGGGGACAGGAGTCACGCAAGTCCGGTGAACAGAATACCTTGATCCTGGATGCAACAGCAAGAAGCAGGGTTCAGACAAGCAATGCGTCGATGTCGAGGCGATGCATAGACTATATCATAGACTATATCCACGCATTGGTGGTGATGCGCTGGTTCTATAGATGAAGTGCTGAGCCGAGATATGTTGGTGCCGAAGTGCCATGCGCCGGGTTTCTCCACGCAGTTGAGGGGATGCGTCAATCTCTCCACACTGTTGTGGCGGCAACGCACGGTTCCGACATGTTGGGATCTGGAAGTGATGCATTGGTTTCTAAGAGCAATGCACTGATTCTACTCCTGCATCAGGGTCGATGCACTGATTCTGCTTCATGCAAACTGGAGATGCGTCGATTCTTTTGGTGCAAGTATCTGGGGCCACTTCCAGTGCACCAGGCACATGAGCAAGTGTAGAGACTTTGATGGCCTCAAGCAACTTATGGCAAGCCAACAAGCCTTTAGAGATCACTTCAGTTGCAACACAGAGACAGCTCACCCGCAGCAGGATCAGAGAGCAGCAGGGCAGCACAGCAGAAAAGCAGGTCTTCCAGATCAGCAGTCCAGCAGAGTGTCAGTCGTTGATACAGCACAGCAGTTCTTCTAACAGAGTTCAGTTACACGTCCAGAAGTGTCTGATTTGGTGGGGTCAGGGACCCGGTCCTTTCATCCAGTTGTGCCTTTGAAGTGGGGGTGACTTCAAAGAAGGATGCACAGAGGTCCTTCCTTCCCAGCTCTGGTTCCAGACTATCAGTAGGGGGTAATCAATCCTTTGTGTGGGGACAGGGAATTGTCTTTTTAGGTGTAGGTGTAAGCTCCTCCCTCTCTTCCTGCACAGGATGACCCATCAGAATACAGATGAGTACTCAGACACACCTAACCTTCCTGTACTTGTGCCTATCAAAAGGAATGCACAAAGTGTAGCTGTTACCCACCCCAGACGTGTGTTGGAGACAGGCTGCAGGCAGATCAAGAGCAGATAAAGTGGCATTTTTAAAACAGTAATGTGAAATCCAACTTTAGCAGTAAAGATGATTTATCATTGCTATTCTAAAGATATAAAGCATGATACAGCTGCCCCTTTCTAATCAGGAATTACAGCTTAAAACTGTTTTAAGGAAGTCCCAATGTTAACTTATGAGAGAAGTAGGCCTCACAGTAGTATCAAAATTAATTTAGGCGGTTTTCACTACCAGGACATGCAAAACCTACTAGTACATGTCCTACCTTTCCCTCACACAGCACCCTGCCCTGTGGGCTACCTACAGCCTACCTTAGGGGTGATGTAATAACGGGGGAGGTTAAGGCTTGGCAAAGGGTTTTAAATACCAAATCAAAGTGGCAGTATAATAGCACACACATGCTCTGCAGTACCAGGACTTAGACATATTTACAGGGCTACTGGTGTGGAAGGCATAATCAGTGCTGCAGGCCCACTAGTAGCATTTAATTTATGGGCCCTGGGTGTTTGGCATACTACATTACAAAGGCTTACAAGTACATTAAACATGCCAATTGTGTAAACACCAATGTTAGCACATTTTAGTCAGAGAGCACAGGCACTTTAGCACTGGTTAGCAATGGTAAAGTCCCCACATTCCTAAAGTCAACAAAAACAAGGTCAGAAAAAGGGAGGAGGAAGGCAAAAATCTTGGTATGACCCTTCTGAGAGGGCCATTTCCAAACCGTTGGTCCTAATCCAGTGGCCGATTTCAGTCATGCAGGAATTAAGCATGATCCGGGTACTGGGCATTTTGTCCATGAGGGAGAGAATGAGTAGACAGGATGTTGATATTGTGAGAGCAGATGATGCTAGCTAGAGGGGTCATATATGTGTTGAAGAAGGTTGGGCTCAGGGAGGATCCTTGTGGAATTCCAAAAATGAGGTGTGGGCGTCTGAGGTTAACTGACTAGGTCCTTCCGGGGAGGAAGGAGCAAATCCATTGGAGTGCTTGTCCTTGAATTCCAATATCGTGTAGGTGTAAGATGAGAATTGGGTGAGAGACTGTGTCAAATGCTGCAGACAGGTCCAGGAGGATGAGGGCTGTCATGTCTCCTCTGTCCAGAGCTATGCAGGTGTCATCCATGGCAAAGATGTATGCAGTTTCTGTACTGCGGTTGGGTCCGAATTCAGCCTGAGTGGTGTCAAGTAGTTGGTGGTCATAGAGGTATTCAGTAAGGTGCCTGTTGATGATTTTCTCTTAGACATTGACCAGAATGGCAGAAGGGAGATCAGTCTGTAGTTGGCGAGCGCAGAGGGTGTGCAGAAGGGTTCTTCAGCAATGGGAGGATAGTTGCATGTTTCCAAGCATCTGGGAAGGTCACAGAGAAGGCATTCAGAATGGATGTGAGCATGGCGCTGATGAGTTGCAGTCCTCTGGAGTGTGCGTGGTAGAGGCAGGGGTCCAAGGGAGTGCTTGATTGAATGAGCTTCATGTGGCAAAGTTTTCCTCTGGGGTGATGATGTGCCAAGTGGTTAGCATTATTCTTTGCATAAGATCAGGAGGCTTTTGGTGAGGTCTGTTGGATTCAGCTATGGGCTGAAGTTGCCTTAAATAGCGGTGGCAGATAAGAACACTATTGGCCTTATTACGAGTGGCCCAAGTGGACCAAGTCAGATGCATGAATTATTGCAGATGATTAAATCCAACACTGAGGTGTTTGTAATTGATTGACTGTGGTAATTATTGACTGTTCTGACGTTTGGGGAAAAAGATGAAGATTTTGGTGCCTACCACAACAAATCCACATTTGCTGGTAAATACTCAGCTATTTCTCCTGATTTAAATTTTGGCAGATTCAACCCAGTGAAGGGTGTAAACTTTATCGCACCCAGTAATTACCTGGTGTGATAAAGATCACACCACTTGCAGTTACAATTCCCAAGCAGGTATTTGTACAGGGATCAAAATATATTGGGCCATTTGTATTCAAGCCCTATGTGGGTTGGCAAGTGTTGGGACGGGAAAGTCTCCTGCATGGTGACTGACGTGTCCTCCTGATCTGAGTACCCCAGTTGTATGGACATCTGGACCCCTGGTAGTGACTTATGGTCATGGGCAAAAATGGATCATGTGTGTGAACCATGACCTAGTCCTGTCTTACAGTGATGCAGTCTTGTTAAACCAGGAAAACAGTGGTGGCAGCATACCCATTTTATGTTTTTTATTAATCACTTTATGGTACTTAGTCACTTTATAGTAATCAGTTGTGTGAACAGGCCTTGTTACCTGTGTCATGGGAGTGGTGCCTACCTGCCCACTCATATAAAGTCCTGCGGCTGTGTACTTAACTCATGCTGGGATGAATGTCTGCCTGTCGATGGTATGAGACATAGAGGCCTGTGGGTTTCTGGGTCGTGAAAGGCTAGTTGCAGGTGAGGACTGCAACCCCCTGGTGTGGGTTGCTAGCATTTCTGAGGCGGGGTGGGAAGACACATACTGGAGGAAGGGTAGGAGTGCTTCCTCTGTTCACGTCAACAGTCTTTTTGATTCAAGGAAGAGTTACTTTACTTGTCAGTGGGACCTGGGCTCACTGTCAGGCAAGATGGTAGGTCTGATAAGGTTGGCATTGTAGGACTGCAAAATCTTAATGGAAGTGAGGGCTTAGGCCTTTGAACCTTTTAACGGCATATTTCAATGGAGGCAGACATCCAGGTCTGATCCCCAGTTACTCCTTTGGACTTTGTTGTCAGTCAATTGGAACCACAGGTGTTCCTGTTGTGGCAGACTGTGCTTACAGAAAGGACAGGACAAAGAAGAGGGTACTTCAAATGAGTTTATAAACAACAAAATGAATTTCAAAGGACTAGACACAAATTCACATTCATAGGGACTAGAAAGGTGGGAGCGTGAGTCCTACAGATGCTCAACAACATTGTGCACCAGCATAGGAAGAAGATCATTAAGATTATAGCTGCTGAAACCAGAACTAGAGACCAAGTCTGCTAATCTCCCTGCTGGGTGATGGGCCATCACACAGAGAGTCAGGAACACTTGCCCTGAGCATGGAGCACCAGCTTTGTGTCTGCATGCGAGGCCATGTGAGAAGGAGAGCATCTGGAGGGAGCAAAGCCCACCAGGAAACCTATAGAATGGATCCCAGTGAGTGAAATGTGGTGCATCCGATCTAGCCTGTACCGTTTAGAGCGTGTGGACCTCCCAATCTTATGAAAGTCAGCGGTCCCAGGTAGATGTTAGTTAGGATTGTCACTCTTGCTGTGTAAAGTCAGTGGCCGCTGTATGCCAGGTGGGGCCACAGTGAAGTCAAGGCCATCTCCCTGGAACGTCGTTTCAAGAGGATCCCAGCTGGGGGATCAGCCACGAAGGACTTGCATCAGAAGACCGCTGCCATAGTAACACTTCTTGACAGCCGTGGGAGCTGCAGGGAAAACCTCTGACACGGATCAGTTTTAAAACTTCCAATTGTACATTTTGTATCTTACTGAATAGTGGAGAATTGGACGACGTCACGGTGCGCTACGGCTACAGGACCTCTTGTCTAGGTGGATAGTATCCACTGACACGTGTACTAAAAGACTATTTTGGTACACGTTGCACACCTTTGTCTTTGCGGTTACCATACTGGATTATCGTGGGACCAGGAAGGAGCCACCAATGGGTTTAATTATGGAGTGTTCTAAGTATGCTGGTATATGAAACACCTGAGAAGCATCAATTACAGAAGATTATTCGTTATTTTTCATCAGAAGGTCGTTTTCATTTTCATTTTCGTTACAAGAAAAGTACAATTGCCCTGAAGAAGTCCTAGTAGATTAGGACGAAACGCGTTGGCTGAAGGCTTTCGATTGAAAATAAAGAAATTAAAAATCATCTGTTGGGACAATTGACTTATCTCGCACTAATTGGTTCAACTGTATATTATGGACATTTAAGATTTCTTGCATATAAGTCAAGAAAGGTGGTGCCGTTCTGCTCTATTGCTATTTTGTTGTTTCCTGTTCTAAGGTAGCGCCCTTGGGCAGGGGGTGCTTTTGGAACCTGCACACATATTGTATAACCTTTGCAAATATATTGGTATAATTTTCTAAACTGGTGCTGCGCCAGTGTTCTATAGCCCACTGTCCACGATTGTGTGAATATCATTTTGTATCTTTATTTGAATACAATGTATTAATCTGATAATATTATATAATTTTGTAAGTAGCCCCAGGCCCCTTGAATAGGCTTTGCAGCCCGCCAGGGGTCCCTGCACCACAGGTTAAGAACCTCTGGTCTAGTGCATCAACACATCGTTGGCAGTTTCTGTTTTTTTTACACTTCTGGTTCTTCCATTGAAAAAGGCCTGTTACTCATTCACTCACTCCCCTTGCTAAGGTTTTCCACTCTCACTTTAGTTCATAACTCGGCTTCGCCATCCGTCATGTTTGTTTTGTTTCTTCTTTTACAGTACCTCAGTCCCCCAACTCCAGCTAAGTCTGGCATGTTGTTGATGACTACTCACTGTCATTTGCCTAGCCTCTGCTGTTACTGGTGCTCATGTCAATGAATTTTGCTTGGTTTTTAGGTCGCACTTGATCCAGCGTAAAGGGGCAAATTTGCATATTCTCCCTATGTCACAGATTCATAATTACAACAATTCATCCATACACTCATTCATTGGTGGGGCCCATAACACCAACACGCACTCGTCTCATCTGATGTGTACACAGGAGAAAAAGCACTGGACATGTGGGTACCTTATTACCTATCAGGATTAAATTTCTTTATTTTATATACATTATATACATGTGCACCTATAAAATTCTGACCTTAACATCAAGGCACTCCACCACTTGGTCGATGGACCAATTAGTTGGACTGGTTGATGTTGAATTAGAACCAGCTAAAACACAGTTAAAGCCTAGGAAACATTAGTTTATTTTCTGTGTTCAATTAAAGAATCACAAACTCATTTCTTGTTAATCCAAAATGTGTTTATCTAATAATAATTTGCTCTGCATTAGCGTTTAGGCACTACAGGTCATAACATCAATTCGGTTTATTTTAAGGAGAAATCGAACCTTTGGTAAATAAGCATAGATTTAGAAAATGCATTTAATAGTTACCAAATATCAAACGTTGGCGACTCTTTGAGCAAACAGAGAATTATCTGAATTCTCTGCTACAATCTCTGGGATAAACTGTCCGACCCTCAGCAGTGATCAAACCATCAGATGAAATAACTTCCCGAAAATTAAAGAAGCCCAAGGTAAACCATAGAAATCTTCATCAGCTCAACGTAGACCCAACGCCATGAAAGATCAGCCCAATGAACCACCCCCCTTTGGCGGAGGATGGTATTTTATACCCTTTTCCCTCTTACTTCAGATCAACATGCAAAAATTTAGGGGTGGAGAAATGTTCTGATTGGAAAGTCCGGGGTCAATTTGCAATTCTTTCATTAGGTTCCCAGGGTAAACTGGTTCTTCACGAGACTTGGCATAGCAAAGCGCAAATTTCTATATTATTCATTTGGTTCACAGGTGAAAGTTCCGAATGTAACGTTTGGATAACAATCAAGCATCCTTATACAGGTCCTCCATTGTCCCCTTGGTGGTTCACACCATCCATCATTTGGCAACCCTCCACGTTCATATCCTTGACAAGGAACACGGTGTCACAGAGCTGAGGTCACTTGGAGATCTCCAGAGCCATCCGATTCTGCGCAGAAGTCATCGCGTTCATATGACGGCGGCTTCATAGGACCTCCATTTTAAGTACTGCAGCCTAGAAGGCCCGAATGCCAACTTAAGCAAAAACAGACATAACAATAATTAAAATATATAAAAGAAGATTCTAATGTTTAATCCCACTCTAATCCCAATGTATATTAGTATTTTTCTAGCTTGTAGCAACATTTAAAGCAATAATACTCACCATTCTGTCATGGTGAAAGCACAAACCATCACAAAAGCAACATAAATCATGCAATTTTCTATTTCACCACAATCGAAAGTTAGTTTGCGTACCATAATTAATTCATTAGTTGTTCTGCCATGCATTTAGCATTTTAGTCCTACGTGTATCTGGTGTTTATCAAGGTGTAAATGTTGGTTAGTAATATTTCACTTCAACCTAATTAGTACGAGTTAATTTTAGAATGATTACGTAGTTAATTTCATGCAAAATAGAGGAGGTATAAAAAAAAATGTTTTACCTGCTCCATCAATCCCCCTTTGGTGATTTTTAACATCACCACTAATCACTATTTTTTTTTTTCTAAATTTTTCTACGTAAATGGTTTTACTCAGTCCCCTTGCATTTGTTAGGTTACATCGTAGTGTTTCCCATATCATTCTCTTTTGTTTTCTTGTACATATTTTCTTGCAACTCTTCTAATTCTATATCTTCTATCTCTCTTTCTCTTATTTCCTTCTCTTTTCTTTTCTTAATTTCTCTTTTTATCTTATTTTGTCATTTTCTTCTTTTTACGCACACACATCCTAATCTCAATATTAACACTAATATAAACACACAGGTCACAGGTATCAGTATTTTACCCACAAAGGAACTACCTAATTTTGGGAATAAATTCTTAATAGTAGTAAAACTCTTACCAAGTTTCTCCCAAACACCTTCAACTTCCAGTGGAACAATTTGTTCATGCAAATCAGTTATATTCTTAATGTACTACTTTAGGTTTTGACTTTCGTCAGGAATGTAAGTACAACAATGTTACACTTTCAGCATTCCACAGACTCCTCCCTCTTTGGCCAATATAATGTCAAGGGCAAGTCGATTTTGCATAATCATAGCTCTCATGGGAACCATTTCGGTATTCACCATTAAGAACCCTCCAGCTGTGCTCGTTGATACTGATCCACAACTGTAGACAATTTTCTAATTTTATGTGCATTCAGAGATATTCCAACTGCTGGTATCAGTGCTCCAAAAATATCACCTATAATTTCTGACCAACTTTCCCTCCTTCTACGTGTTAGTTGTCTACCTATTTTGTGCAAGCCGTCCTCTCCCCTTCTCACATGAAATATTTTTGGGAAGAGCAGGCCTGGATAACATGTCCCATACCAGTGGTCCGGTAACCTATAATAAGCTCTGTTCCCACAGATGTAATATATTCCAGGGAATACCGGATCATTTCCTCCTTTAAATCCCCATCCTCCCATGATTTTATATAAGACATGGCATTCACTTGCACCTACAAAATAATTATCATATACAGTATTGTCTCTACTGATGCACAATTTCCCTTTCTGGGGCCAATCTAAAGCCATTGCTGGATTTGTTTCTCCCTTTAAATGATTTTCCTTTCCAACATCCCAAAATGTTGTTTCCATCTTTTCCCCAGATGCCTTCCTTTGCATCTTAACTCTCCTCTCCTCCACCATGTTCAGGAAACTTTTCTCTTCTTTTCTTAAACTACAAGTAAGGTTATTCTTAAACACTTCTTCTAAAGTTAATTCTCTTGTTTCAAGGAAAAATTCACCTAGTATCCTACCAGGAATCACTTTGTTTAGTTAAGGAACTACAGGAATCTGTGAGAAAATATTGTCTACATCCGTGTAATAGTATTCTAATTTTCCTGTTTTATAAAACAAACTAGCTAAAACATGACAAGTTATCCCATATGTCAAGGGAAGGTGATGATAAGTGACACCTTCTCATACTGATGCAGGCAACTGCATACAAACGTAACAGTCTCTAACCTCCATGGTCTTTACATACTCATACAACAACTTTGAAAAAACATTATTAGAAAAATCATTTATGGACTTATCTTTGTGAAGTTCTGTTCTATCTACCAGTTTTGTAACATGACTTTCATCAATCTTTTCCCTATTAGTTCTGTTTTCAGTGTGTTCTTCTATATCTTCAAATGTTACTCTAAACAAGATTGTTATTGCTAATATGATCCAGACAAGCATTAGTAATCCTGTACAACAAAAACACATTTTACACCATCTTCGAAGAAACCCATATGTGGGTTTTCTACTTTCTCTGTTTGCCATTTCGGTAATGATCAGTGTCTTTTGACTTAGCCTCTTTTCTTCAACAATTTTCCTTTGTCTAAACCTAAGGCTCTGATTGCCTACTTGGTTCCTTTCTGGTCATGTGTCTCGTCCGAGGTTTTAATTCCTTGTGATTTCCTTTGTCATTTCAATCCCTGCATGAATCGTCTTTGCCTTTAAGTTCCAGGTCTTTGTTCAGAACTTCCTGATCATCCGTTTCTTCTCTGGTGTCAGACAAAATAACTCTCAGGATTTCCGAATCTTCTTCTTCTTCAACCACTTTCTGCACAGTCACTCCTAAACTTTCTTGGCTATCTGCTTCCTCCTGTATATCAGGAAGTGCCACATATGCCCATTCCGGTGACTTGTACTTCTGGTTCGTTTCTTTATCCTCTTTGCTCTTTGCAAGTGTTTCTGATCAGTGTCTTCCGGTTTTTCTTGACTAGACACTTCATTCACTTGTTCAGCATTAGAAGATTTTATTCTGGTTAATCGGTATGTCAATCTTTTGATTCTGTTGGGCCAAATCTCTTCTTTTAACGGCCTTTTTAATTTGGTTCCTTTCCCTTCTCGCTCTGTTTTCCAAGCTCTTTTCCTTAAAGTTCTTCCCCCTTTGCTTTCTTGTTCACTCTTTTCAGATTCTGTATCGGTCTGGATTTTACCTTCTTTGGATTTTATCCTCAGGACCTCAGGTTCCCTGTCTGTATCTATCCCTCCTCGTGTTTCTTCCACGCAATCTTCCTGCTGACTAACTGTCCCTTTTTCTACCTGGGAGGGTTGTGTCCCTGTACCTCCTCGGGGGTCTTCCGCAATTACCTCACCCTCACTCTCTGTATCTAATTCCTCACCTTCTATCGCTACGATTTCGGGCAGAATTTCTCTTGTGCTTGTACTCAGGACTTCCTTGCCAAAGATTACTTGTTCAGTTTCTCCAGTATTCTCATTTATTCTTTCTTTCATTCCCACTGGTTCTGTCTATGATTCAGAACTGGTATCAGAAATTTCAAGTCATCTTCTTAGTGGTATATTTTCGCAGCCAACAATTTGACTTAAACCCGCTTGCCTGCTCCTGGGTTTTGTCTTGCTCTCGTTTCTTCTGATTCTGATTCAGAGCTGGTATGTGATGCATATTGTTGTTCTTCTTCAGATTGATCTTCCGGACTTGGAACTCGGAGAGTGTGACTGGCATGAATCCAGTTCTTCACCTTTGCACACTTCACAGCAGTGGTGGTTGTCAGAATCACTTGACGCGGTTTTCCCCAACATGGAACCAGACAATTTCTCCTTCTGTGTACTTTATTGCGTACCCAATCTGCAGGACTTAAGTCATGAGCTGGCTTCTTTTCAAGAGTGGTCACATCTGGTCCAACCTGATGAAACACAGAATGTACCATATCAGCCAATCCTTTGCAATAATCCAAGACAAAGTCATCAGATATAGGCAGTAGTTTGTTGGCAGGAATGAAAACATGTCTCATTGCCCTGCCCATGATAATTTCATGGGGACTCAGACCAGTGATCCTATCAGGAATTGACCTAATTGTCATGAGGACAAGAGGCAAGACATCTGGCCATTTTAGACCTGTGGCCAAACACATTTTTCCCAATCTGTTCTTTATGGTGCCATTTATCTGCTCCACCACTCCAGAAGCCCCTGGTCGGTAGGCACAATGCAGTTTCTCTTGTACATTCAATGCTTCACAAATCAATTTTATAATTTCATTTTGGAAATGTGTTCCTCTATCTGTTTCAATCGTTACTGGGAAACCAAACCTAGAAATTAACTCTCTCAGTAGGAGTTTTGCTACAGTAACTCAATCATTCCTTCTGGTCAGGTAAGCCTCAACCCAACGTGAAAACAGACACACAATCACCAGTACATATCTTAGCCTGTTACATGAGGGCATTTCAATAAAATCAAGCTGCATTCGAGTGAAAGGACCTCCCTCCCGTCCTATGGTTCACAAGCTCACCACAGTTTTCCTTCCTGGATTATATTGCTGGCATAGAAGGCATCTCTGACAAAGGCTCTCAGCTATAAGCCAAAACTTTGCATTATACCAGGTCTGTTTAAAAAGTCTAATCATGGCATCCCTAACTATGTGAGCCTGCCCATGGTACATCGGTGCCATGGTAGAGATCATGCTATCAGGAATTACTGGTCTTCCACCGTGGTAAACTCAAACTCTGTCTACCTCTTGTGGTGCACATCCTGATTTTATCCACTGTTTCTTTTCCTCTTCCCCTGCCTCTTCCTGTAACTGTCTCACTTCATCCCATGTACTCACAGTGTTAGTAAAAAGCAAGGGACATGACTCCATTTCCTTCTCCCTATTACGGTTTAAGGAAGTTTGGTTTAGCGCACAATTCTGTGCTAGGTTATTGGCAAACTCATTGCCGGCTGACACATAGTCAGTCCCCTTCATATATGCTGCGCATTTTATAACAGCAATCTGTTTAGGCAGCTGTATCCCCTCAAGTAATTTTCCAACCATTTCTGCATTTCTGATTAGAGTTCCACTTGACGTCAAGAAACCTCTTTGGGACCAGATCTGCCCAAAGTCATGTACCACTCCAAACCTGACTGTCAGTAACCACAGTGACTCGTAGATTCTTTCCCAACTTGCATGCTCTGACCAGTGCAAACAACTCAACAACTTGAGCAGATCGCACCCCTCTCAAACAAGATGCTTCCAACACCGTCACTACAGTACACACAGCATAGGCAGCACTCAAAATCCATTCTCCAGTTCGTAGGCATAACCCATCCACAAACATCACATAGTCACTCTCTTTCAGAGGCACATCTTTTATGTCCGGACGCAGTTTGGTGCAAAAATCAAGCACTTCCAAACAATCATGATCAACATCATCCTTCAATTCCACAATCACAGCATCAGGTATTAATGTCGATGGGTTCACATTAGTGCATCTTACAAGACTCACATTTGTAGCACCCAAAATTACCTTTTCATATTTGGTTAGACGACTATGCGTCATGAACTGGGTTTTACTCCTTGTCAAAAGCATTGCCACATCATGGGGCACAAACACTCTCACAGGATATCCCATCCCAATTCCTTCACTTTGTTCCAAGCTTTTACACGTGGCTGCCACAGCTTTCAAACAACCAGGCAAAGCTACAGCTATGGGATATGGCACAGCTGAAAAATAGGCAATCGGTCGTCTCAATCTTCCATGTCTTTGTACCAACACGGAAAGTGCACATCCATCTCTCGCACTGCAATAGAGCTCGAATTCTTTTTGTAATCAGGCATTCCAAGAGCTGGTGCTTCAAACAAGCTGTCTCTCAATTGTCTAAATGCTTTCATCTCTTCTTTATTCAGCTCAAGGGGATCTTTTACATCACTTTTTGTTAGGTGTACCAGTGGTTTTACAATCAGCGAGAAGTTGCTGATCCACTGGCGACAATATCCTACCATCCCAAGAAACATTCTGACTTCTCTTTGTGTCATTGGTGCTCTCATTCCTTTTATTATTTTAATCCTGTCCACAGTCACCCTTCTCATGCCTTTTTCAATCTTATGACCTAAGTATTGTACTTCTTTCTGACAAAACTGTAATTTTGATGGGGATACTTTGAGTCCTCCATCACCCAAATGATTTAACAATGCAACTGTGTCCACCACACTTGCCTCTCGCGTCTTCGATGCCACCAATAGGTCATCGATGTATTGTACAAGCACTGAACTTTCGGGCATTTTTAAATCTTCCAATGACTTCTTTAGAATCTGATTAAATATTGATGGACTTTCTGTATACCCTTGAGGGATACGGCACCATGCCAAAATACGCTCACCGAACCGGAATGCAAAAATGTGTTGGTCATCAGGGATAGAAAAGAAAGCATTAACACAAGTCAATGACTGTGTACCATTCTGCATCATGGGGAATCTGATATAGAATTACCGAAGGGTTCGGTACAATGGGACAGCATGGAACAACAATTTTATTCACTTTTCGCAAATCCTGTACTATCCTAAAAGTCCCATTTGTTTTTTTCAAACCCATGATCGGAGAGTTACATGGACTACTCATTATCTTGCTCAGAATTCCTTGTTCAATCATTCTGTCTATTACAGGTGTTACTCCTGCAATTATCTCTGGTGTTAGTTTATACTGAGGAATATTCAGGTAATTTGCTCCTTCTTTTACAATTATTTTCACAGGATCTACTCTTCTCATTAACCCAACATCCTCTCCTGTGAAATCCCATACTTCGGGTTTCACTGTTTTTTTCAACTCTTGAGGCAATCCTTCCGGATCAAATACAACAAATGCCTCAGTGATTTCAGGTTCTAAGTTTGCCAATGTCATTCTATACAGTACATCTTCATCAGGAGTTTTAAAAGCTATACCATCAGGGGTACAAAAGATAGTGCAATTCATTTTGCACAACAAATCTCTCCCTAGCAGATTTACAGGACAAGTGTCACACACGACAAATCGATGCATGTCAGTAAATTTCCCTGTTTTGACCTTTACAGGATCAGTAAGATAAGCTTTTATCTGTCTATTCGAGACCCCGACTACTTGGATTGTTTCACCAGAGAGAGGAAGATTTTTCACTTCAGCCAATCTAACAGTGAAACGAGTAGCACCAGTATCCACTAGGAAAGTCATGTTTGCTTCATTCACCTTCCCATCCACAAAGGGTCCTGCCTGGTATACCTCTAGAGTTGCGCCAAGTATGCACTCCTCTTCCTCTCCTAGGCACCGTCAATAACTCTCTTCTGACTCACTCTCATCGCGTTGCAACCAATACTGCGAAACAGCACTAGTGCGCGGTAGCTTTGTTACCTGTTCTTCGGTGTAGAAACCTGTCTCATTACTATATCTCTGAGGATTTACGTGCTGTGGAAAAGGTGGCTTTGGCATCTGACACTGTTGGGTAACAACCTGCTGCTGTCGCGGCGGTTGGCAACTCACCTCATTCTGCACCTGTGGATTCAATGATGAATTATCACCATTGGCTCTCGGTGGCAATTTACACTCGGTTTTCCAATGCCCTAATTTTCCGCAATTATGACACGGCCACTTCTTAGCTTCCTCTATGTTGATCTGTCCTTTTTCTTTTCCAATATTAGGTTTTTGTTTTGCTTGGCCCATACCATTAGCTTGCTCGATCAACCAGGCTTCTTGTCACTCAGCTACCTTAACCTGTGCCCACATTGCCTTTTCTTTCAGTTTACGTTGTTTGGCTTCAATTTCATCACTAAAATATTTTGCATGTCGTAACACTTCATCTATCTTTTTGTTCTGCCAATCTACTGTATGCTGTTTGATCATTTCACTAACCTCAGGCTTTAAGCCATAAACAAATCTGTACACAAAATGACTCAAATCCTTTTTGCTTAATTTCGCATCTCCGCTATATTGCTTAAAAGCCAACAATAACCTCTCGTAATACACATGTACAGATTCTTTAGCCTCTTGGTGAGTTCTTTCAATTTTTACCTAGTCAGTTTCTTTCGGAGGTTCTTTATTTTTCAAAAAGGTAATTACCTGATCATATCTTTTCATTACTTCCGGATCAGGGGCTCCCGTCTTTGGATCCCTAGGATACTCTTGTGTTGGCCAATCTATTGTAATTTTACATTCTGCCCATAAATCTGCAGGTACAATTATATCAAAAAGACCGTCCAGATCTAACCACAACACCTTTGAAAGTTTGACAAACCTTTCTACCTGTCGGTACCATTCAACAGTTTTTTCTCTTAACCCTGGAAAATCATTGGTAAATGACAAAACATCCTGTCTAGTCCAAGGAACATGCACATATCCTCCTCCAGGAATTTCTCTCATGGGACATTCTGTTACCACTGGCTCTTTTTCTCTCACCGGGAATGCTGAAAAAGCCTTATCTGTAGTTTCCTCTCTTTTTCTGAACCATCTACTTTCCCACCGATCCACATCACCCCATTTCCTTAGCAATGCAATCAGTTCTTTAATTTGGGTCAACCTCCCTGCAGTATTCAAGTTTTCAATATCCTTTTCGGAAACATCTACCCTATATGGCTATTTCAACTACCTTATTTTCTCAAAATCAATTCCCATTTCACTCGCTGTCTCTTCTAATTTTTCATGCAAAGTCCTTGCTCTCCAAGTTATACTTTTGCAGAGGAACATTAACTCCTCATCTTGATATGCTTTTAATTTTTCAGTGGGAATGGTTCCTATGATTAACTCTTCTAATGTTACTTTTAATTTTGCTACATCTAAAGGTTGTGGTTCTATATCTTTTCTCTGTAAACTTCTTAACCATTCACTTAATTATTCCGATGTAGGTCCTACGGGAATTGTCTCGGTTCTTATTTTATCTATTATTCTCTCGGGGGTTTCGGTTGCTGAATCTGTGGTCATAAGTGTCTTACTCGCTGGACTTTGATTTACAGTTACATTTTTAGGAGTACTTAATCTTGATGTTCCTGCCATATTCTTCCATTCATCTCTTCTGGAACCACTCGTTTCTCTCTCCCTTTGCCTATCACAACTATCTGGGACTGTTAAACAATGCTCACTATCCTTTTGTTTATCAAAGCCAGGTATCACCGGCTCTATAGTTACAGGTACTGTCACTGCTTCCATATACTTAGTTAATTCTCTAATTTTCTCAGTTAATTCCAATGTAGTTCTAGCTAACTCGGCTGAATTTTCATTTCCAGTTCTAACGGGTTGTGGCATTTCAGAATCTTTAAATGGATTCACTTTTCCCAAATTAGGTGGCGTTTGCTCAAAATTTGTATTCATTACGGTTTCCGTTGCCGGTGCACTCGGCGTCATTAACGTGGAGTTCGGTTGATATGGAGGTGGGTTTTTATAAAACATATCTTCCAGCACTTCATCTTCTGAATCACTCACTCCATATCTGTAACCTTCTGACCCTGTGTTATTTCTCTTTTCTGTACATTTCCTGCCACTCGTCTCTTCAGCATTTCTCAGAGGAAACATACCATCGGTCATATTCGCATTCCGCCATCTTCTCATTCTGTCATCATGACTTTCTTGACCACAATGTCTAACAAACATGTAATTATACCTTCTTCCACTCCGATGTCTTTCCCTTTCATACATCTCTTCTTCCCATTCAGTCAAATATTTGAATTGGGTAGGTCTGGGTTTCGGTTCTAACCTCATCATCCTTTCTCTTAAATTTCGTAATGCAGCCAAACTAAATGAACCACTTTTTGGAAATGCTATTACTCCATCGTCTTTGGTATACTTTGCCCAATTCTCCAACCAGATACATGTATGATAACCATATTTTGCTACCATAAAAGATGCAGGCAATTTCGGTGGAGGAAGTATCTGTCCTTCCCTAGTCACAATCGGCTTATCTTTCTTAAATAGGTTTTTAATTTTCCCAAACCATGATTTTTTCTCTTTCTCAGGTGGATCGTAGTACATCATTTTTATTTTTCAAAGTTCTTAATCAACAAGCTTTACATATCACTTCCTTCACGGCTTCTCCGTATTCTGTCCAATTCCAGCCCGACTCACACTAAGCACCAATCCTGGGCTTCTACGTCACTCCTGAAGAACTCCACTCCCAGCGCGTCTCACACTAACGCACCAATCAATGAAAGCTTCGTCTTTCTACAGCTGACCAATCTCCGCGCGGTCTTTCTGACGTCAGCCTTTCTTGCTACTCCTGCTCTTGATGACCCTTCCTTTACAAAATGTTATAGGCAAACTTTTCTTACGTTTTCTTTACTCAAATCTGTTAGTAACAACATAAAACATCTCCATTGCCTGTTTCGCTAAACCAAAGAGATAGTTTTGTTCATTTACACAAGAATTCTGTCTTACCAGTAGGCAGCACTTACCTCTACCCTACCACAGAATTTTCGGTTACGCTGATAAAGTACCACTTCCCTCTACATTACCCTTCTAACCAGCAAAAGGCAACTGTTTTTCTGAGGATAAAACACATGTGGAGACTACAATGCTCCTGAGAATTAAGGCCAGAGTTTCACAAGAGAACCTATTGCTATTTCACTCACACACATTCGTATGGAAAATGTCCCTAAAGATAACACACGACGATGTTACAACTTTGAAATCAGACAGTGCACTGTGCGACTTCACTTGCCACACATTTCCCCCTGCCTGCATACAGGGCAACCAACTTCCTACTTCCGGGAAGTCTTTAAAACAATTGACGACATACAACGCAACACAAACTTAGCTTAAAGTGTTAAACATAAATCAATAATCACCAAACCAATACAATAAAACCTTCCTCTCCTACCAAGAAAACTGATCCAGCGTAAAGGGGCAAATTTACATATTCTCCCTATGTCACAGATTCGTAATCACAACAATTCATCCATACGCTCATTCATTGGTGGAGCCCATAACACCAAGACGCACTCGTCTCATCTGAATCCGTACACAGGAGAAAAAGCGCTGGACATGTGGGTACCTTATTACCTATCAGGATTACATTTCTTTATTTGATATACATTATATACATGTGCACCTATAAAATCCTGACCTTAACATCAAGGCACTCCACCACTTGGTCGATGGACCAATTAGTTGGACTGGTTGATGGTGAATTAGAACCAGCTAAAACACAGTTAAAGCCTAGGAAACATTTGTTTATTTTCTGTATTCAATTAAAGAATCACAAACTCATTTCTTGTTAATCCAAAATGTGTTTATCTAATAATAATTTGCTCTGCATTAGCATTTAGGCACTACAGGTCATAACATCAATTCGGTTTATTTTAAGGAGAAATCGAACCTTTGGTGAATAAGCATAGATTTAGAAAATGAATTTAATAGTTACCAAATATCAAACGTTGGCGACCCTCTGAGCAAACAGAGAATTATCCGAATTCTCTGCTGCAATCTCCAGGATAAACTGTCTGACCCTCAGCAATGATCAAACCGTCAAATGAAATAACTTCCTGAAAATCAAAGAAGCCCATGGTAAACCATGGAAATCTTCATCAGCTCAACGTAAACCCAACGCCATGAAAGATCAGCCCAATGAACCACCCCCCTTTGGCGGATGAGGGTATTTTATACCCTTTTCCCTCTTACTTCAGTTCAACATGCAACAATTTAGGGGTAGAGAAATGTTCTGATTGGACAGTCTGGGGTCAATTTGCAATTCTTTCAAAAGGTACCCAGGGTAAACTGGTTCTTCACGAGACTTGGCATAACAAAGCGCAAATTTCTATATTATTAATTTGGTTCACAGGCGAAAGTTCCGAAAGTAACGTTTGGATAACAAGCAAGCATCCTTATACAGGTCCTCCATTGTCCCCTTGGTGGTTCACACCGTCCATCATTTGGCAACCCTCCACGCTCATATCCTTGACAAGGAACACGGTGTCACAGAGCTGAGGTCACTTGGAGATTTCCAGAGCCATCCGATTCTGCACAGAAGTCATCGCGCTCACATGACGGCGGCTTCATAGGACCTCCATTTTAAGTACTGCGGCCTTGTAGGCCCGAATGCCAACTTAAGCAAAAACAGACATAACAATAATTAAAATATAGAAAAGAAGATTCTAATGTTTAATCCCACTCTAATCCCAATATATATTAGAATTTTCCTAGCTTGTAGCAACATTTAAAGCAATAATACTCACCATTCTGTCATGCTGAAAGCACAAACCATCACAAAAGCAACATAAATCATGCAATTTTCTATTTCACCACAATCTAAAGTTAGTTTGTGTACCATAATTAATTAATTAGTGTTTCTGCCATGCAAAATAGAGGAGGTATACAAAATGTTGTTTTACCTGCTCCATCACACTGCATGCTCTGTCTCGAACAGACATGCAGTATCTAGGATATGGGCTTCAAAAAAATGCCCAATTTTTCATTGGCTCCTCTTACTGTCCTTTAGAAATGCTGGCTTATCATTGGTAAATACACTTAGTAGTCTTCCTTTTGTTCCGCCCTGGAGACTGACCCTGCTGTATGAATCCTTTCACTATGTGCCATATGTTTTGCTTCAGTGCACTACTTTGTCTTTCACTCTATCACTGCTGCTCCCAGATCACAAAATCTCCTGTGCCTTCTCAGAACAACACCTCCCGCACCCTCACAGCTTGTTTGTATTCTGAACAGCTACTTTTATTCCCTTTCATGGGCTACAGCTGCCTCCTCCTCCCTAATTGCTTTTATGTATGTTATATTGTAATAGTTTTTTGTTTAATGTTTCGCTTGTGTGTTTAAAATATGCATGGTTTGTTTATTATAAAACGGAGTGTGTTGCTCAATTGGTTTGTGGATTATTTTAGTCTGTTCTTTGCAACATCCTTAAGTAAGCAATGCAGCGAAAGCACGCCATTTATTGTCATTACAAGACATTGGCATATTATGTTTGCTGCTCGTTATCCAAGCCTGCCACCCACTTATAAATTACACAAAGGCACCGATATTGCACTGCATCGGGCTTCCGTCCCCTTTACATTATCACAAAGGCACCTGATAAAGGGCGCTGTGTCTCTTTTCAAAATGCCCCGGTCCCTTTCACTTGAATTTCCTTTTTCGGAACACTGCTTCCAGTGCATGGGACAGCCTTCTGTTTTCTTTCCCTGCCAGAGCTAACTCTCTGTTTAATTACTTCCCTGCTTGTTTTCAGAAGTGTGCTCCATAACACTGCTTAGTAAGTTTGCTGCTCGTGTAAACCTGCGTGCCCCCTTTCAAATTGCACGTAGCTATGTTTCTCTTTTGTTAATTGCTCTTTTTTTAATTACTTTTCTGTTATTTTTTTTTCAAGTTGTGCCCCGTAATTTGAATGTAATGCTTGCAAATTTAAAGTATAGATAAGAACGGAAAGGCACACTACCTTTCATATGCTCCTAGTTTTAAAAGAAAGTGAACCAAGAATAGTACTAGACACATAGGCTGAAAGCCTAAAACATGAGTTGTGCTCATCAAAGTGACAATGTGCAAAGAAAGCAGGCTGGCTGGCTCTTTAGTCTGCAGAGATCTTCTGCCCTATACAGTCTTTACAGTTAATGGGCACTTAACACCGAATTGCCAAAAATGACCGTATGTTAAAGTGATGCCCACACTTTAATGGATGTTTTCTACTTTGAGTTCTCCCAGCTCTGCCCAGAAGAGAAACATGTTCCTTTCAAATTAAGTTGCCCAATTCTGTTCTATTCACTTTAATTCTAAATTTAGAATCGTGCTCGCTTACAATAATATTGTATTTGTGCAAACAAACGAAATGGATATGTTCCTAAAAAGCAGGGCATAAATAAATGTCATTTTAAGTTGTGCATTAAGGATAAAAGCATATTTGGGAATTAATTTGCAGGAGTTCCTGTGTCAACCAGGACGGCCTTGAGGATAGATGACCGTACTTTCAGAAACTTTGTACAAAACATGACTTGCTAATGATATTGATTTATTTTTGATGAGTGCTTGAGTTAATGTTTTGTGGCTTGGAGATAACATGCACAAATCTAGTGGGGGGGGGATGCTATTTCAAAGCGTTAGCACATTAAAGTAAGGTCGTTTGCCTTCAACAATGCACATCATGAGTGTTACTTCGCCCTGTGACAGTTTGTGGTTCATGAATGGCAGCAAACAGCTGTTAAGAAATATATTGTTTGCATTAAGAGATATATATTATGAGCAACTACTGATTGCAAATTATGCAGCCCTCCTTATGTGCGGTCTGTGTGCAGACTCAAATTTATAGCATATCTAGTTTTAAAAGCCACCATATTTTTTGTTTTTTACAGTAGCAGTCAGCTGCACTTTAAGCAGGACTACCTGTGTCACTGACATGGTCCCAGCCCTTCCAGTATATCCGACGTGGTAACATTGAATTTTTTACTTTTACTAAAAAGCACCATCATTTTCACCTTTTACCATGGCAGTGAGTTGCACGTCAGGCAGGGTTTGCTGTCCACTAACACTGCCCTTGCCCTTCCAGTCTCCAGTTCCAAAACAAGTATGTGCTTCATCTCATTTTCGTGTTTTGATCTTTCTTTCATGGCACAATAACGTATCTGAATAATGCAAATTACCATAGGCTGCATCTGTTACCTTGGACTCGCATTTATTGGTCCTTTGACATAGAGTGTGTGATTTATGTTTAGTGTATGTTTGCCTATGTACTCTCCTTTTTTCCTGCCAGCAAGACACGACACCGACTTAGCGGCACTGATAACGATAAGGTAAATATATCACAATATATCACCTTTTTCACAGGTCACCACCTATTACAATGGCTGATGTATACGTCGTGTTTTTTTAAATGCTGTTTTTTTTAAATGCTGTGTTTTCTCTTCCAGATTCTCATAAAAGTAACATACCTATTGGGGTATTGTATATTGTGCATGTTTATTTGGCATGCTCATCGTGTAGTATTGACTACATGTACATACACTTTTTTTCTGACATTTCATTATATTTTGAGGGTAGAAGGGATCGTTTTGGTCCTGATGAAGAAGCCAGGGGAGGGCTTCGAAATATGTTGATATAGGAGGGACTGCTCATCATAGCAATACACCTCCAACTTGTTCCCCATTTTTAACAATACCAGCTCAAAGGAATATTAAAGTCTTTTTTTCCACAGAGCCAGGTATTTTTTAACTCATAATCACTCCTTCACTCATTCCTGACCCTTCCACTCACATTCCTACAACACACATAGTCTTGGTTTTACAAACTGTGCTCCAGCGTAGTCGTAGGTCGTAGCACGCCCCCTGTCCCGTAGCGGGGCGGGAAGACCCATATGATGAAGCATGACACCAGTGGTCCTTTTGGTGTGTGAGGGGTATTTAAACAAAGCTGTGTGCTTTCCACCACTATAGGAAACACACGCAGTCTGGCAGAACACGTTCATACACTTGTCTGAGGGTGGACCCTTTTCTTTCTTATATATCGATTACAAGAGGGTGTCTCCACCCCCACTGTTCATTTGAGCATTACCTCTTCAATCCCCCCCTTTGTTTTTTTTGCTTCCAGTCTTTCCAACACACAATCCCATTCCACATATTTCCAGTACACTCATAACCACATAATGACTATTCACATAATTCCACTGCACACCATGCCACATAAGTCCACTACACATTCCCTCCACACCACACATGACCGTGCTACACAAACCCACCTATAACAATTCCAATTCAACCCACATAATTCCACTCACTCTACACACATCGACTCCACTCCATAATACATGGGTAATTTACAACACCAATAGCTCTAACTCTTGCAAATACGAGACCTATTGGCATTGCACAAAATAAATTCAACTTTGCAACATGCCAAATAATTGCACACCATATAATACTACCCTACACCGTGCCATATAGTTCCACTCCAAACCATCCCACTTAATTCCACAAAACACCACACAGTTCAATGCCACACAATTCTACACCACACAACATAATTACACTCCACATAGTACCACTCAATGCCACATAATTACACACCGCATAATTACACTCTCCTCAGTACAGCATAAATAAACCCCACATAAATGCACTCCTTGCCACATACCACCAATCCACATAAATGCTCTCCAAACCATGACACAGAATTTGAATAGGCATACTTCTACTCAACGCCGCATACTTCCAGGCCACACAATTCAACTCCACACATTTCCAACACAAACCACATAATTCCACACCAAACAACATATTTCAAATACACAGTACAATTCCACAACACACCACATGCTCCCAATCCACACCACAGATTTCCACATCTTGCCACAAAATTTAACAGCACACCACATAATTCAAATCCATAACATGCCACTCCACAACACACAAAACCATTCCATATACTAAACTTCATAACACACAATATCACTCTACATAATTCCAGTACACTTATTACCATTTAATTACTATCCACATAATTCCACAGCACATATGCCACATATTTCCACTACACAAATCCACACCACACAATACCAAGACTATCTGATAAAATAAAGACCATAACATACTACTACACACCACAAACATACATTCCATAACACATAGGGAAAAACATAGCCATTTACAATGTCAAATAGCTCTAAGTCAAGCAAATGCAAGACTTATTACATTTCCATTGCTTGTTGAGACTGTGGCCTTCTCTTGCGGAGAGGGTGGAAGAATGGGAGGGAGAGCGGGGGAGAGAGATGAGAAGAGAGAGAGGGAGAGAAAAAAGGAGAGTGGAGAGAGGGAGAGCAAGAGAGAGAGAGAGAGGAAGAGAAAGAGAAACAGGGAGGGAGAGAGAACGAGACAGGGAGATAGAGCGAGAGAGCAAAAGAAGGAGAGAGAGAGAGGGTGGGGGGAGAGAGAGAGTGAGAGGGAGGAAGAGGGAAAGAAAGAGAGGGGAGAGAAAGATCTCTATATACCATTGTATCTAGTTTCAGATGATCATCCTCAGACCTCACCGCAATTCGTACATTATTCCATAATAAAGAATATAGTAACAGCAAGTGTTGTCTTCAATATCTAGAAAGGAATACAACTAGAGCTGAGATGGGAAATTATTAGCCATGTGTTCTAGCTTGAAGCTCTAAAGGAAGAGTTTAAATGCAGTTAGGGCTCTTTCTGAAAGTTCAAATTAAGAACTTTGAATCAACCTATTTGAACTGTGACTTTGCAAGAATAAGGCAAACGTAACTCATGCACCCATACCCTACACTTTTTTTATATGAGATGAAAACGTCGCTCTTTCCTGTGGTGGCCCTCCTCCGCTAAGGCGGGAAGTGTCGCCCCACTGCTTTTTTGCAGTGAAACACAGAGAAAATAAAATGATAATAAGTCATGTTATTATCATTTTATTTTCTCCTACTTCTGTCCACAGCTTTGCGTGTGTGGGTAGGGGTAGGAGAGGAGTGGTAGCACCCTCCTAAAGGACGCAATGACTGCTTGGACAGCCCAAACCAGTCTTGCGCACTTAGCATGTTCTGCATTACAGTCTATGTGAAGAACATGCCCAGGCCTACAGTCAACGTCTGAGTGCCGAAATATGGCGCTCAGACCAATCACAACGCTACTAAGGCAGCGTTGTGATTGGCTGACAGGGAGCTTGGGTGTGCTTCCTGTGGCTGAGCAAGGAAAGGACTACAGAGGAGAGACGTGGCGAGGAAGCAGCGAGAAAGTACTTTTTTTTTGTATAGCCATGGGGGGCGTCCACCCCCGTCCCGGATCCTCCCTCCTACCTGTGTCTTCTCCCCCTCCCACCCTCCTACCTCCGATCTATGCCGGCCGCCGCTGGATATTTCTAGAGGCTCATATAGGATCTACAGAAAGTGCACATAGATGTCGTTTTGCATTGTAAGCATTTAAAGCTGCAGTCACAGTGGGAGGGTTTTATTGCTTGCAGAATGGGATCGTGTTATGGTATCAGTGCTGATAAACATAGGGCAGTAACTGCCTTTTAAGTCATGCCTATTGCAGCGCGCATGCGCTGCTTCATGGGAGGCTTCTTGTGAGCACTCCAAACTTTTCCGTGTGGGTCTGACTCCTCCCACACATTGTATTGGCCTTTGCGTGTGTCTTTCAATAATGAAGTTACGGAAATGGCCAAAGGCAGATGCATGTCCCACCTCTTCTCCAATGTGTCACTCCCACAGCGTTTTGCTCTCGGGAGCGAGCAGCGGTGCGCAGGGTGGCAGCATTCCTGGTGGGTCAGGTTACAGGCTGTTGCTCCTGTAGCTATTAAATGCGTCACAGGTGTCAAAATGATTCAGCATGAAATTGATTTAAAACTATTTTGTGAAAATATTTTACTAATTGTATTTCAAAGTAACGTTGTGCCCCTAATGTGACGTGTAAGCAGTGGGTAAACCCCGCCTGTGCTCCGGCAGCACCTGAGGTACCTTCAGCTCCTGAACACGACATGACTTCAGAGGCTGGAATTCCAGCAGCGGCCAGTGGGAGACACATCCCACGGTGTGATCCTTGGCATGGGCTTTAAAGAGAGTCAGATTTCGTGTCTGTTTCTCGCAGATTGAAGTAGCAGGCCGTTTTGGCGAGCCTATTCATGTATTTATTGCTGCGACAGGAAAGGAAACGGCTCAGCTCAATAAAATGCACTAGTCCTTCTTAAAGTGCCTTACGTGACTTCATGCACATTATTACAGCTTCCTTTCAGGTTTTAAGCCAAACGTGTATATAAACGTGCAGTTGTCTTAATAAGTATATATGTTTTTAGAAACATTTTATTGGCATTTAAAAGTCATGCATGCAGTGCACATACACAATCTGAAATGAGCAACATGCACAGGTGGCTATAATCGGTTACAGACAGCACTACATGTCCATCCCCTTGAACGGTGCCTGCTGCTCCTGCTCTGGGCACTCTTTACACATGCATTAGTCCTTACTGCCCCCCCTCCACTGCAGAAGGTTAAACAAGCCCCATGTCCACCTGACGTACCCCACCCATTGTGCTATCACAGGTCTTTGTATGTCCCGGTTGAACTCGCCCGCCCCTGTGTTGTCACGTGGTTTTAGGCCACTCCCTATTTACAGTGCTAAGTTAGCTCAATCACGTTAGCTGTTGGAAAAACATCTTGTTGCTTTTGCTGCCTTTGCACCCGACACTGTTGTTACATGTTATTCATTTGAGAAATGCAGACTCGTCTCAAGTGAATGTTATTTATACATCCTTAACAGTTGCTAGTGCCCTTGGTCTGTACATCGAGTAAAGAACTGTTCTAGGACACTAGACGGTGCCGGCTGATTATGTTCAGGGTGATCGTACCACTGTTTAGTCACAACATGCACGCAGCCGCACATACCAGAATGTCGTGGGCTTTAATATCACAGCACGGCATATTGTTAGGGCTTTCGATAGAAGAGCTGTTGCAGAGAACACTGAGCTGATCCTGTGATGTGATACACCCGAGCTGATCTATACGGTATGGGGTCCCCTATGCAAGCCTATGAGACCTTCTAATAGTCTAATAATATATTATTAGTTGCTAGAGAAAGGAGGGTGGTTGTTTTCCACTGTCATTACAATATGATCGCTCCTTTCATTTTCTATGGTATTGTAACAATGCTAATGGTAATGATCTTAACCATTTGTCTGCTTATGTTAGCCAAAGTACTGTATAACAGGACTCGAGGTTTATGAATAAATTCTTTAAACTTTACTGTGTCTTAGTTATTCTGTTGTGGACTAATATATATGTGCAAACGGGTATTTCGGGTTCCCACCATTCCTGAGAATAACTAAGTCGCATGTTCTGGGTTGTCTATACATTGGGACCGCCGAGCTAAATCTCGGATAACGAATGTGACACTAAGCTAGTCGGATAAGGGGTTCTTAGTTCTGAGGGGAGTTTCTGGTACACCACAATTCTCTAAGGTTCTGGTTTCCTGCGCATAGTTCTGTGCATACGCAGAATCCCTACAACATGGCGCACCTAACGTTTGGTCTTAATATCTGAGATGCCTTAGTAGTGCTTTTTATTAGTCCATAACGCCCTCACTCTGGTTTCCGGATAACGGGAGTGACGGTTTAACCTACCTAGGTTTTAGGCTATAGGTTCTTTCAAGCTTGATAATAAAAAAGGTTACACTAATCTAAGCCCAAGTGCTACTAAAGATCCTCGTTGTATCTTCTTTTTCGTCCTAATGGCGGTAGAAATTCCCGCTCATAGTAGGCTGTCTCTACGTGCTCATTTGAGGACGTACGAGGTGCCTGATGACGGGATGGCAGTGGTGTTTGTCGTAAGTGCAAGTGCCACTTACCCTTATGAGTTGTTTTACTCTTGGGTTACCTTTGAGGCTGTGGAAGATGTTGATAAAACGTTCCACAAATACACTGCCACGCAGGTGCCTCTACATTATACCCCATATATGGCTTTAGAAATTCCTATTTCAACCTGGCAGCACACTATTTGGTTTAATGGCGCCCTCCCCCACACGGTCACCCCGGCGAGACTGGGTCCTTTGTCTATTGAAGGAGCTACTTGGCCGGTGCTGGCCGGACATACACCTCATCCACGCTACCTGACGGTAGGGGTGGATAGCTTACGTATACTACACACGACCCTGATTACGGTCCATAGGGCGTTAGTGCAGTATGTGTCGCGCACTGTACAGGTGGGGGCACCTGCAGTTGCGGGACACGGGGCTGACCACCATCATGCGGTTGTGATTAGTCCTGTAATGGTAAACGCGGTTGTTGGCAAGCGCCCCCAGAATAAGGATGAGTATCCTTATTGGCTTGCAGAAAAATTTGATCAACTAGAAGCCGTGTTTCCTAACACTAGTCCTGTGGATAAACACAGGATACTCACTATTACTTTGCCGAAAGAACTGGTCCCAGACATTGTCGATTGTGACAATTGGGGCAAGGTCTTTGCCGCGACCTATTCGAAGTGCTTCGTCACTACGTCTATGTCGGTACTACCTTCCGTTATCAAGAAAGTCCAGGAGGACCATTGGGCGGAGGCAGCTATTGAATTGGGAATGCGGCTTATCGACAGCTTCGATATAGTATGTTCCATGATTATGGGAAATCTCAAAGGAGATGCCATGCAGTTTCAAGTGGGAAACATGATGTCGCTTATTGCGGATGACGATAAGCCGAGGGAGTTTGCAAAAGTTATTGCGAAAGCCTATAGGATGGTTGGACGTAGTGCCCTAGGCGTGAAACCCGTCATCAAAATTCCTGATGTAGTACAGCACACTAAAGTGAGTTCGTCTACAAAAGACGATAAACCCAACTTTCCAAAACAAAATTGGCGAGCTAAAAAACAAGATAAACAGCAACAGAAACAGGAGACTCGTCCTGCGTCCCCAGTTCAGGCTTATGTTGAACGCACTTATGATTTGCGTGATCGTTCTCGTATTAAGTCACCTGATAGGTTTCAGGTTCCTGACCAGCGCTCTCCTCGTTCTTCACAGGAAACAGCGGCTTCACACTTTGGTGGAGGAGACCGTGGGAGAGGCCGGGGTGCTCAAGGTCGAGACCAGCCCCGACAGGAGGACAGAAAAGGCAAGCAGGAGGATTCTGCACGTCCACGTCCCCCGTTTCAGAAAAAGAAGGTTGCTGCAATCTCAGCGAAGTATGCCTCAGATGGTACGGACACAGCTTCTGAACATGAAATGGGCGCTGACGCTGCTAGACAGCGCGGCGGAAGTTACAGTAGTGCGGGGAGCACTGCGTCCATTTCTGGAGGCGACAGCAACTAAAATCTATGTAACAATAGAAACTGCTGATACTCGCGTAGCCCCCCCTGAGAGATTATTTGACATAGTCCTCAATATTGAGGGTGACATACAACGAAAAATTAACGCGGTATTTTGGGATAATCTAACGACCACCTATGATATACTATTGGCTGAGAAAGATTGGCCCCCGGCTTTCGTTCTAAACGCTCCAAGGGGGGAAGAAGTCATTCTTCCTTCTTTTGGACACGTAGTGCCCAAGGAGGAGTCTAAGAAGTTGGCCGAGGAGTGGGCGCGGGTGCTTGCACCTGCGTTGTATCGTAATCAGGTGGGGTGGGATAAAAGTTCTACCCTCCACGGATTTCCATTGCGGTCCGACCCCCAGCCTCAGCCCCAATACCCTATGCGTCGTGAGGCTAGGTCTCACGTCGCGGCTATCCTTGAACAATTGGAATATCAGGGTGTAATTGAAACGTGTGTGTCATCCATGAATAATCCTTTATTCACTGTAACGAAGCCTGACGGATCGTACCGCCTAGTTTTGGATTACCGGCATTTAAACTCGCACTGCCAGAATTGTGCGGTGCAAAATACCCATAGTTCAGCCCTCGTAGATAGTCTTGTGAGAAAAAGGTTCAAAACCACACTCGACTTGTCCAATGGTTTTTATTGCCATAACATATCCCCTCATAGTTATGAGTGGACCGCTTTTACTTCGGGTGGTAAACAAAAAGTATTCAAAAGGCTCCCAATGGGCTATAAAAATAGTCCTGGGGTATTTGCTGCCCGTGTGGTCTCTCTCTTAGAGATGGTAGACCCGGAGGCGTACTCGTACGTTGATGACATCTACTTAACAGACGACGAGTTGCTTCCACACCTTGCTCGTGTGGACAACATAATTTGTATGTTTGCGGACTTTGGTTACAAGTTTAACTTTAAGAAGTCCCACATTGCCGAGTACACAGTTTTATTCTTGGGGTACGAACTCAACAATGAGGGCCGAGGCTTGGCTCCGCAGTTCCTTGAGAAATGCGCACGCCTTCGTATCCCTACGACACTGAAACAACTACAATCATTGCTGGGCTTTCTGAATTTCGGTCGTACCTACATTCCTGAATATGCCCAGCGTATCAAGACACTATATGCCTTGGTGCAACCTACTTTTACCAAATCTTGCTGGCTGCCAGAACATTCGGCTGCATTACACTCTTTGCAGTCTGACCTTCTTACTGCGAAATATTTACAAACTCGTGATAACCACACAAACCTGGTCATAAGAATTGTACCGGGTGTGGAGGGGTTCACGTACTTATCATACAATGAGGGCGACACTGTCCCCATTGCTTACAAATCTCATTTATATACTTCGGCTGAAATGCGTTTCTCCACTGTCGAAAAAGTTTTAACGGCAGTTCAGATGGCAATCCTGAAAGAACGAGCGCTATCACAGGGGAAGCGCATGATGGTGGTAACACCATTTCCTGCCCTAGAGGCAGTCACTAAAGCAAGTGTGCCGAATTCTAAAGCTTTGCATCCAAGGTGGATACAATGGGCGACCTCCTTAGCCTCGCCTGATGTCGAATACATTTTTGACGCAGGACTTCAGACTCAGGAGAGTTTGGAGTATGAATTAGTTCATCCGGCTCCACTTACATTGCGCCCGTTGGAGGAGTTCAATTGTGTCATATACACTGATGGGTCCGCGCAGCCCGCAACTGGATCAAGGCACGCTTATTCAGCGGCTTGCGCAATTGTTGTTGGTACTTTCGTGAATGGTGAATTCGTACAGGATGCGGTGCATACGCAGACTTTGGGTGATTGTACCGCACAATTGGCGGAGCTTAGAGCTCTGGTGCTAGCACTGGAGTTTGCTGATTACAGAGTCACAACTCTTATAGTGAGCGATTCTTACTATTGTGTTCAATCTTACAACGACAATCTGATGTTTTGGATCACGAATGGTTTTCGTGATTCAAAAGGTAGCACAGTGAAGCATAAAACGCTTTGGGCTAGGGTGGCTGAACTAAAAGGCAGTCTACCCCTTGTGAGTGTTATTCACACTCTTGGTCACTAACGAGTTGGCGTCCATGCTGTCGGTAACAGTTTGGCTGACGAGGCAGCTAAAACAGCAGTGGCAACATACTTAGTAGCAGCGGTTACAAGATCCAAAAGTAAGATCGATGATGACATCTTGGCAGCTATTGCTGCATCAGAGACTGTGACGGACTTCCCTAGAGGTTTCCCTTCTCGATACCATTATCACTTAAGTCCTGATAACGTCCCGTTAGTGAGGATTAATGATGTTGGGGATAGGGTTATTCCCAATTCGGACTGCAGGCCCGCATTGGTACAAGCTGCGCACGAGGGTGTTGCATCTGCGCACGCCGGAGTGTCCGCAACTGTGTCACTGTTGCAACAGCGTTATTGGTGGTACGGTTTGTACAAACATACACGGACTTATGTCCTCAATTGTGGGATTTGCCAACAGATAAAGCCATCTACGGTGGCGCGTCCACCACAAACGCAGCTGCATATATCTAATCAACCAATGGCGTGTGTTTATTTAGATCACTGCGGTCCTTTTTCCTCGGACACTGCGTACAAGTATATCTTGGTTGCAGTAGATTCGTGCACACGTTTTCTTTGGGTGTGGCCACACAGGAGTGCTGACGCCCGGACTGTCATCAAAGCATTGCGTGTCTTTATAGGGAGTTTTGCATGTGGCACCCTTCACTCTGATCAGGGCCCTGCGTTCGCCTCTAAGGCTTACAAAGAAGCTATGAGAAGTTTGGGGGTCCAAGTCAAATTTTCGTCTCCATACCGGCCTGAGGGCAATAGTGTTGTGGAACGAATGAACCGTGACCTAAAGCAATCATTGACAGCCAGGGTGTTAGGTACTGGCAAAAACTGGCTAGCCCATTTGTATGACGTCCAACGTGCACTTAATAATCTCCCTAGAAGGTCTCTGGGTGGGAGGACCCCGTACATGATGCTCTTCGGAGTTCGAATGTTTGTTCCTGACCTTGAGGGTCTCGACATGGCGGCGGCAGCCGCGCCTTTTGACTTAGATGACACTAAGCTAGTCGGATAAGGGGTTCTTAGTTCTGAGGGGAGTTTCTGGTACACCACAATTCTCTAAGGTTCTGGTTTCCTGCGCATAGTTCTGTGCATGCGCAGAATCCCTACAACATGGCGCCCAACGTGGGGCGCTTGATGCTCATTTCCCGGTGGAACACGTGTGTTCTTTTTCGTTGCTGAATTGGATGACAGCCACTTTTGCGGATGACTCCAATGACTTTCTGCTGGAAGCTGCAGCTACATATGCTGCTTATACCTTTTTAAATTGACTGCCGGATGGCGAGTTCAATGGAGTGAATTTTTTCTATCTTCTCACAAACGATCGTTGGCCTCTGTGGACGATGGATTGTGTTTTTACATTTTTTTTCTGTCTCTCTCTCTACTCTTCGAGATTTTTTCTTCCTCTGACTTTCTGAACTCACATTTCAAGTTCTTTAGTCTGCATCGTTGATCTTGAACTCTGCGTTCTGCTAAAATTGTTCGCCCCTGGTTGTACAGTGGTTCGATCAAAGGGGGATGTCACGTGGTTTTAGGCCACTCCCTATTTACAGTGCTAAGTTAGCTCAATCACGTTAGCTGTTGGAAAAACATCTTGTTGCTTTTGCTGCCTTTGCACCCGACACTGTTGTTACATGTTATTCATTTGAGAAATGCAGACTCGTCTCAAGTGAATGTTATTTATACATCCTTAACAGTTGCTAGTGCCCTTGGTCTGTACATCGAGTAAAGAACTGTTCTAGGACACTAGACGGTGCCGGCTGATTATGTTCAGGGTGATCGTACCACTGTTTAGTCACAACATGCACGCAGCCGCACATACCAGAATGTTGTGGGCTTTAATATCACAGCGCAGCATATTGTTAGGGCATTCGATAGAAGAGCTGTTGCAGAGAACACTGAGCTGATCCTGTGATGTGATACACCCGAGCTGATCTATACGGTATGGGGTCCCCTATGCAAGCCTATGAGACCTTCTAATAGTCTAATAATATATTATTAGTTGCTAGAGAAAGGAGGGTGGTTGTTTTCCACTGTCATTACAATATGATCGCTCCTTTCATTTTCTATGGTATTGTAACAATGCTAATGGTAATGATCTTAACCATTTGTCTGCTTATGTTAGCCAAAGTACTGTATAACAGGACTCGAGGTTTATGAATAAATTCTTTAAACTTTACTGTGTCTTAGTTATTCTGTTGTGGACTAATATATATGTGCAAACGGGTATTTCGGGTTCCCACCATTCCTGAGAATAACTAAGTCGCATGTTCTGGGTTGTCTATACATTGGGACCGCCGAGCTAAATCTCGGATAACGAATGTGACACTAAGCTAGTCGGATAAGGGGTTCTTAGTTCTGAGGGGAGTTTCTGGTACACCACAATTCTCTAAGGTTCTGGTTTCCTGCGCATAGTTCTGTGCATACGCAGAATCCCTACAACAGTGTCTATAGCGGTGCCGCTGCGAGCACATTCCTTGGTTCAGTTGATACTTTTCACTTTCGATTTCCTTTGTAGAGTTTCTATTGATGTTTTAGTGGAATGTGTTATGTTATGTTATTTATACTTATAGAGCGCAAGATTACCCTTGGGTGTCCTGGTGTTAAGTGCAGATTACCTGAAGAAGCTGAAAGCATACTACTGAGAAAGGAGCCATGTCTTCAGGCCCTTACGGAAGGAAAGGAGATCTGGGGCACTTCTAAGTTGAAGAGGGAGCTCATTCCAAGCTCTAGAAGCGCAAAGAATAAAGCTTCTACCTCCCCAATGTGTGTTTCCTTTTTACAAATGCGCCTATATTTTTTTAATAAAATTACATTGCTCTAATATTTTTTTCCTTTTAGTCGCTCGGCTTCGAGCTTGTTGCGTGCAGTATGTTCTTATAGCCCTTGCATCTCCACTCTGCCTATTGCTGGGAGAATTAGGCACCCTCGCGAAACATTTTCTTAGCCTCCCCCCCCCCATGCAGAGACAGGAGTAGTGAGGCATTATCCAGTCCTTCCATTGTTGGTGTCTGGGCGCCCCTCCCTTTTCTCACTATTCACTGGTGCTCCGGAGAAAGCCTCCTCCCAGGGGAAGTTGAGCAAACCGCGAAGAGGGTCATTGAAAGAGGTGTGGAGGAAGGGGGGCTGGTCTTTGGGCGAAGGCATTCCACGCTCGCTCCACAATTAACGGCTCACTTCCCTGACCCCCAAGGACATGTGACCCAGCATCGGGCCCGAATACACAGCTCTGCTGAGGCACCACAGTCCTTACACTGATACATCACCCGTACCATTCCAGTAATGAGACTCGCATACACCTCTCCAATGCTCTTTACTGACTGGCCAACTCGGGATATTGCAGTAACAGGGCATTTGACCCACAGAAGCTGCTATTCCTGGACTCTCACAGTTAATAACCACACAGCATGAGCTTAATGGCTGTAGGGGGCAGAGGGGACGGGTTAAATCAATTTATTTTATTCATTTGTTCAGGGATTTATACATTGTTGTCGAAATGACCTGTTCTTTGTACCTCCCAAACCGCAGATGACACACAGAGAGGTGCACGTTAAACCGTGTGATGAACATCGTCGCCGATGAATTTTTACCTTTCTTCCTGGCGCTGTCCATTCCCTGTCCCACTCCCTACAGCCCCCCCCCTCCCCACCCCCCCCCCAGTGTGTTTTTGAGGGATCTCACACACTATCTAAAGAGCTGTCCTGGGTGTTTGTTTACAACACACAAATCCTTTGTTTGCCCTCAGAGTCTCAGGAGGGGAAAGGGCAGGACAAGTGGGTGCTAAAATAGATCCAATATCCTGGTCCTTAGCTGTGATCACACCTTCTCCAGGACTATCCCGTCTTGTTTTTCCGAGCCCACATCTCCCCTGAACCTCAGACAAAATACCTAGCACAGAAGGCCTGTTTCTCTTATTTTCAGTTCTTCATGAAGCCACTTCAGGAATTGGATCTCGGGTTACCAGGTGACTCAGTGTTACTGAGTCCAAGAAGCCATAAAAAAGTAAATTTTTCATGTTACACAAAATGACCCTGTGATGGCCACATAGAGAAACGCCTCTCCACACGCAAGCACACGCTGCTCAACAGAGCAGTTCTGGGGAAACTCTCTATTGAAAAGTTCAGCTTCTATGAGGCTTCCTGTTAAGGATCTTGCGGCGCACTTTCACTTTAAGTATGGTAGCTGCCCCCATCATAAACAGGCTGCAAAAATATCTTCTCTGAGGCCCGTTTGTTTATGACCGGGTGTTTTGAGCTGTAGTGTTTCTACGGTGACGACCTATTGGCTATGCCAATGCTTATTTGGTTTCCGTGCTCTGCTGTCAGCAGCACAGACACTAACTCGGAGATTGTATTAATGTATGCACTGGAGACAGCAAAAAAGAAACACGTTGGCACCACGCGAAGAATGGCCTTGTGCAAGGGCCGCCCCCTGCTGTTTTCTTACACCAATTGTCTTTTAGAACTGAAACTCCTTTAGTTCAAAGAGCCCTGTGAACTGTATGAGCTTGCTGGGCAGAAAACACATTTGCAACGTTCAATTGTTATTAGAAGTCATGAATTCTCTGTAATTTTCATATGCTATTTTCTCTAAAATCAAGTGTTCTCTTTCTCCTTCTTGGCACCCACATTTTACTGTACCTCTCTGTTCTGCTATGTAGCAGGAAGTAGTTAAACAACATTAATTGAACTAGAAGGTTGGTGGTTCCAGGTGAAGACAAACATTGCGAGTCCAAGGTTTGACTGCCACAGTATGGACAAATACGTTTGCTACTCGTTTGTCTTCCTCATCTAGTACTTACAAATTGAGGTGTGCATTGTTCAGCATACAGAATCCCACTAGCCTAAACCACCTTCTTTCAAAGAATTATCCAAGTGCAATTTCATATGCAGTGCAGGGGAATGGTGCAATTATGGTTTGCTCTTTGAACCATAACTTGCGACATTCTGTGGTTTGTTATGTTATAGCCAGGGCAAATCTTAGGGCCTAATTACGCCTTTGCCAGTACTACCCCGGCTCTCCACCGACAGAGCATCGCCAAAGTCGCTCAAGGACCGGCCGCCTGATTACGAGTTTTTCTCATACAGGCAGGCGGCCCTTATGCCATTCCCTGCAAAAGGGCACCGCAATGGGAATGACAAAAATGTTCCACCACGGCATGGATGGTGCATCCATGTCGTGCTGGAACACGGGGTAATATAGACGACCCCCTAAATGTATCCCTATGGCGGGGAGGCATGAGGGTCCTCTAGGACCCCTTTGTTCCTCCACTGCCAGCCCTTTCATGGCGGGGCTCCTGCCATGAAATGGGGACTGCGCCAGTTCTGCTCAGCATATTGCATTGAGCCTCCACTGCGCAACCGCCAGACAATGGCTGTTCCCTGGCGCAGCCGGTGGTCCTACACAGCTACAACTACATGTAGTCATAATACGGCCGACACACCACCACCATCGCAAGTGCAGCGGTCGTAACTCATAATCAGGGCCTTATTTCTAGCTGTGCTTTTTAAAAGTATTTAATAGGTTTTCGTTTATTTTTAATTACCAACTCTTACATCGCATGGCCCTTGGCCTGATTGAGGCCACGCATGACTTGGCCTCCAACCAGGCCCTGTGCCTTCGGCCCACATGGCCTCGCCTTCAGCCAGGTCCTGCATCCAACTCGCCACATGCGGGCAATTTCCAATTCACATGGCCTTCAGCCGAGTGCAGCAAGGGTTGAATGCAGAGCCTGGCCTCTGGCAACACCCTGAGTCCAACTCACCGCTGTGCCCAACTCACATCTGGTCGGGCACTATGACCAGCACACTGTTTTGTGTGTGATTTTTCTATATGAGGTTCTTTTAGTGGGTCCCTTTCTTTGGTTAATTTTGATAAAACCTGTGATTTTTAAAAAAACTTTATACACTTTTTATTACTGCTTAGTTATATTGTTTTTTGTGCTCTTCTTCAAACTTGTGAAGAAGGTTTTGTGGTATTGTGGTATTTAATTTACATGATGGACTTGTTCTTTTCAGCAGAACAAACAATTTTCTAAAATATTTTCTACTGTATGTTGAGAACATCTGCAACCTTGACTCTTCCTCCCCCTCTGTAGCTTGAAGTACTTCTGGTGGAATAGTTTGCTCCTCCCCTTCATTCTGTCACTCATTTTCCCTTTCTGTGCAAGAGTACTGATTCAGGACCATTGCTCGTAGGTATTTGATCATTCCACTTGTGCCAGAAGACTGTATGTACCTCGTGGGTTTTCTGCAAGACCAGTCCTTTGGCCAAGCCCCACAGACAACCTGCTGTGGGTGTATGATGGAGATTGTGAGCATGTGCTGGTGAATGATTGATGCACGGACATCTTAAGGATTTTGGGGGCCATGGGCCAAGCGTATTTTGGGGGTCCCTGTTCGGAACAGTTTTGGATTTATGATCCAATTTCATCTCTTATATGCCTTGTTTGGCCAAGTCACTGACAGTGCACAGACACACTCCTCCAAATTCTAAAGGTGTTTACATCTAATATACAGGGATAGCGACTTGTGATTAATATTGGAACACGGCAGCAGCTCACTAATATTACTGCAAATAATCTCTGGGGCATTCTCCCATTTCTCATGTCAGGTCCTGTTTTGATCCAACAGAAATATTTTTATGGATGTTGCATGAAACAAAAACACAACATTTCTCTGAAAAAGGCCTGCAATAGACTCTCACACATCATCCATATTAAAAATAAATTAAAGGAAAACAGTATTTAAAACAATCTGTTTAAAAATGATTCAAGGTCATCAGGGCACGACTCTCTGCAGACCAAAACTGGCTCCATCAGGGGGACCCCTTAAAAGCTGAGGCACTGGGCCAGAGCCCACTTTGCCCATGCCTTAAAACGTCTCTGTATTGATGTATTAAGTTAGATGTGCTGGCGTATGATGGTAACTGTGGGTTGGATGAAGGTGGTTGTTTGGGCAATTTATAGTGTTTTTATGGACTTAAGTGTAGTGTATGAATATGGCTTTTTAGTTCTCTAATGAGGGCTGCGTGGGTGTGTACTGATGGTTGTATAATGGTGGATGTGTAGTCATATATAATGTTGAGTTGATGGCCATATGATGAAGTGTGTGGTCGGCTTGCACATCCCAGTTCAGGAGAGGTGTTCCAGAGTTCAAATACCTTTCTATCCCATTTTGAGCTGTTTTTCATGTAATTATAAACACTGGTGAAGTCCAGCAGTGAGTTAGATACTGCACCCCTGTATATAAATCCTGGATAGCCCCTGTTTTCTAGAGTATGGCTGTCTGCCATGAGAGAGGGCACTTGATGGTAAGCAAATGTTCAATTATTAACTATTACCAACTGGGAAGCCCAATAAGAACTTTGCAAGTCAAGCTAAATGAAGCCTCACAAATAGGCTACCATCATCATGGTAGCGAGGTAAATTCTTGCTGCGTCCCCATTCCACTTGGTGATCTATGTCTTCATTATCCAAAAACGCAGTAATTTCCACAATTAATAAAATGCTAGGTAGGGTTAAGATTTGGTATTGAAATGTTCTTACCAGTACAGAGAGTCGGAGTGCTCTCCAGTGTGACACATCCTCCGTGAATCTTGACAGAACTGGTACCAAGTACTCATCTATAAATGTCTGCTTCTTTCTAGGGACAACGATACCCACAAATTTAAAGCCTTCCCTGGAAACTCAAATAGCGCAATGCATACCCACCGGAGGAGACCATTTTGTAAGTGGATATATTACTGACTTAGTGCAATTGACATGGAACCCCGATTACTTGCCATACATTTCCACTATTTCTAGGAGGTCATGTATTGATGAGGCATGATTGGGCAGATATACACAAACACAATCAACATAGTTCAAATTGATATCCTTCCAGTTATGATTCCGTTTCAAGACTGGACCAGGGCATTCTTCTTAATTCGGCATGCTAGGAGTTTAAGAGTAAGGGCAAATAGTAAAGGGGAAAGAGGGCAGCCTCAATCCAATGGAAATACAACAGCTTCCCATAAACCTTAGCCCATGATGAAAGGAAGTTGGGGCCAAACTCCATATTATGCAGGGTGGGCAACATAAATGGCCATTTTACTGAGTTAAATGCCTTCTCAGCAAAAGGATCACTGCAGGCGACATCAGGTGATGAGCATAAGCCAGTATAAAGACGTCTTATTTCTGGTTGACCTAAACGACATAGCCCTAAATTAATTAGGCGGAATCAATTGCTCTGTCACTGCATAGAGTCTATTCGCAAATACTTTGTTAAGCATCATGGTTTCAGCACTGGTAGAACTCTTTTTGCATTTCTATTTATGAGGCAAGCAAAAGAAAGGGAGATTGCTCAAGTAGCAGCGAGGGAGAAGGCTGGAGTAGAATCTAAAGTTTAAAAGGAGCTAGAAGACTTGAATCAGAGTGTGCTGAAGTGGAAAGAGGCCAAGAAATGGGTAAAAGGAGGAATCAGAGTCAACTGTGAATAGAAGCATTGGCAAATTAGGTCACAACAGGTAGTTTTAGTTTTAGTTTGTTTTGCCTCAAGCAGCCTAGAAGAATCCTCCCTCCTCTAGGCTTCCTTATCCTTGTGCAAGGGTACCCTCAAAGCCCCTCCCAAGCAATCCGTCAGCTCCTTCATTGAGGGAGGCCCAAAGCAGTTTTCTCGAGACATGCTGTTGAACTCCCCAGATCTGGGTCCAGAACCAAGCAAAAGGAAGTGGTGGTCAATAACTCAACATTGGACCACAGAAGAGTTTCCTGGCCACTACTGTGAAAACTCCAATTCCGGAGACATTTTGGCACACTGGCTGGTAGCTTCTGCCCCATACTTATGCTACCTTTGCAGACAGAGATTGTATTTTGGACAACTCCACCTGGGACTGGTTTAAAGCAGTTGCTGACTTTTTCACATTCCTTCCAGACTAGTCCAGCCACATTTTATATCTCACAGTGAATGAACCAATGCAAAGGCAGAAGCACAGGAGAGGCATCCACACTTAACAACTTAACCTGGTTTTGATACCAAATTAGGAAAATAATTAGGCAGGAAGGGACAAAGCGTACTGGGGAGAAACCCTGCAATTCACATTATTGCCCCACTCTAATCCTCCATCCTAGGTTTCACGCAAGTGGAGGAAATCAAAATACATTTTTCTGTGGCCCCAGCCATATGTAACAGACTCCCTCCTTGCACAGCCTACTGTAGTTTCATGTCATCAATATCACACAAGGATAAGAGAAGAAAACAGTTGTAGGGACAAGTAGACCAATTTAAAACACAGGAGAGACAGGAGGCAACTGTCGTTGGCAGAAAACAAATATAAAGGCCTGCCCTGCAGCTATAATTCATTGCTGACATCTCTCGCTGACCCACACATCCTGGTAAGCTGATGGCAATCATGCTCAGTAAAAGTAGTGTGCATATAGTGAGCCCTCCAGACCACACACCCCACTCTGGGTCGCATTTCATGTCATTCGATGTCAGAGAAAACTCTCAGTGCACGAGTGTGATTCTTTGTACCCGGGCCAAAAAAGTCCCAAAACTTTATTTTGCTATGAAGAACTTGAGGCAGGGGTGAACACTCTGCAGAGCCACGCAATGGAACAGTTTGTCTGAAAAAATAAGTGTTGGGACTGGAACTCCCCATGCATGGTATACAATCATGTTCCCCTGGCCTGAGCGCCCAACTGCATGTACATCTGGTTTCATGACGTTTTAATTTTGACCCAGGCATCATTCTAATCTAAACATTTTTAAAAAAAATAGTTATAAGGTTTCATAGTGCAAACATGGCCAGTGACCGCTTAAGAGTGCATTACAAATGATTGGAAAGAAGGAAAACAGGAAAGCAAACAAAAACATAAGCAAGAGCAGTATCAACTGTGTAAGTTCCCGAGTTGCGAGAGGAGATATTTCTTAGATAAATATATTGAAATACAGGAAAGAGACAACATAAACAGGAGCGTTATCAGCTGTGTAAGTTCACAAATTGTGTGAGGTGACATCTCTAGGACAATCCGACGAAACAGTAGATATGGTCCGGCAGTCTATTGGTAGTCATGAGTGAAGATCTTGACCTAGGGCAGGAGTTGCTTCATAAGTAGTCATTTAACTTCTTTTTTGAAAGACGCAGAATAAGTCTGATTTCAGGCAGAGAGTGGGAATTGGTTCATAAGTAGTAATTTAACTTCTTTTTTGAAAGACGTAGAATCAGTCTGAATTCAGGCAGAGAGTAGTTCCACATTTTCGGGGCAACATCCGATAAGGCTCTGTTGCAAGTTTTCTTTTTATGGAATTTCTGTGGTTTCAGTAACAAGGTGCTGTTACTTCTAGAGGATCTGCATCTATCAGATAATTCTAGTTGTTTGTACCAAGTGCCTTGGGATGTTGTAATGTAGGGCTTTAGGGGTCATGCAACATTTTTCTACTCTATCCTTGCCTCATATGGGAGCCAGTTTAGGGTTTTAAGATCTGGGGAGATGTGATTGTTTCTTTTTGATCCTGTGATGAGCCGTGCAGCAGCATTTAGAGTGGCCTTTAGATGTGCCAGCTTGGATCTGGGAAGACCACACAGTGTTGCACTTGCATAGTCCAATCTTTGGGTGACAAAGGCCTGGACCTCTGATTTAAAGTCGTCCTAAGGGAGGAAGTGTATTAATTTCCTCAAATACTCAGTTGATAGTTCGCATCTTTCATGGTGGTGCTGATCTGTTCTTGCATGTTCAGATTCTTGTCAAGTGTTGTTCCTAGAGATCTTGTGGAATCTATAATGTGTGGAGCGCAGTTAAGAACAGTTAGCGGAGTCATCCATAGGTCAATCTCGGGCAAGTGATTGGGTGGGATGATAAGTAGGAATTCCGTTTTGATGGCATTAAGTTTTAGGTGGCCAGTTTTGAGTTTTTAGAAGGGTTGTGTTGAGGGACCTAATATCATCATGTATGCAGAAATCTAGGTCTGTCCCTAAGAGAGGTCCTGAACCTGTCCTGTGACCTGGAGGTGTGAGAAAATGCCATCTTTCTTGCATGGTATGCCCCCACTTTTTGCTGAATTGCTGACTGTACTTTGACTGAGTGTGCCATGGGCTCCTGCCAATCAGGTGCCCAGGGCCTATGTTCCTTCCCTAAAACCTAAAACCCAAATTGGCAAACCCTGGCCACATGTCAGCCCCTGGTAAATGGTACCCTAGGTACCCAGGGCCTTGTGACCAGGGAATGCCTCTAAGGGCTGCAGCACTTATTGTGCCACGCTTAGAGGCCCTGTACCCTGACACAAACACACTGCCCTTGCAGGCTGAGTGTCTGGGTACAAGACAAAACAAAGAGTCGACATGGCACACATCCCTGTGGGCCATACCCACATCCTACACTGCCCTGGCATACATCAGCCGGCATACATCAGCCAGCGGTGTGGGCACAAGAGCATGAGCCTTGTGTCCCTACAGTACCCGGGTCCATTCCTGGGCACTGTAAGTGCAGTGCTGCCATTTTAGAGTATATGGTGCTGGGAGCTCGTCAAACACGAACTCCACAGCACCATGATGGCAACACTGAAGACTGAGAAGTTTGGTATCAAACTTCTCAGCACATTTAACCCGCACTGATGCTAGTGTGTGATTTACTGTACAAAGAACTACAGAGGGCATCTTAGAGATGCCATCTAAAATCGAACCTACAATTCACGTTATGTTATGTTATGTTAATGACATTTGTAGAGCGCGACAAATACCCGGGGGTGTCCTCGCGCTAACTAATTCATCTGAGACTACTAACCGCTGAAGAGTGGAAAGGACGCTTACTCTTTGGAGAAGAGCCAGGTCTTTAGTTCTTTGAGAAATAACAAAAGATCCGTCATGGTCCTGAGATAGAGGGGCAATTCATTCCATGCTTTTGTTGCGCCGTAGATAAAGCTTTTGCCCCCCCATCGGGCTTTCTTTATAAGTGGCACCCGAGCCAACATGGCTTCTTTGGACCGCAGGGATCTTCCTGGGACATACCATCGTAGTCTAAGCATTAGAAAATCTGGACCCATGCCGTGTAAAGCCTTAAATGCTAGACAAAGAGCCTTGAATCTTATTCGGCTTTTAACTGGAAGCCAATGTAGAGCTTTCCTCTCCTTAGAGACTGAGGAAAATCTTAAGGAGCCTGTAAGCAATCTAACCGCCGAATTCTGCAGTATCTGCAGTTTATTTAGCGCTCTTTGTTGTGCATTGAGGTAAAGTCCATCGCAGTGGTCCAATCTGGCCATCACAAGAGCCCTGACCACAGTTTGTCTGCTTTCCCTGGGCAGCGAAGGTAGCACTTTCCTCAACATGTTGATGATATAGATAGTTTTGGATACTACCGCATTCACTTGAGGCCCTAAAGTCAGTCTATCATCAAGTATTATGCCCAGGTTTTTTACCTTTCTAGTTGGGACGGAGAGCGTGCCCATTGAATCGGGCCACCAGGAGGGAGTCCAAAAATTCGTACTATTGCCAAACAATATCACCTCAGTTTTGTCCGAATTCAGCTTAAGGCTAATCTTGGCCACCCAACTGCCCACTGCTAGCATGCACTCCAGAAAACGTCCTTCCGTACCAGCCTCTCCCTCTGGTGTCAGAGATACCACAATTTGTGTATCATCCGCATAAGATATGAGGCCAAAACCGAAGGCGTCTATAACTGGGGCCAATACACTAACATAAATGCTAAAAAGAGTTGGGCTGAGTGAGGATCCTTGAGGGACCCCACAAGGTAATGTAAAGGGTTTAGACTGGAAGTCCCCCAGGGCCACAATTTGTTTTCTGTCCACCAGGAAGGATCTTAAAAGCTCCCAAGCTTCCCCGCGAATACCACACGCATTTAAGCGGCTCATCAGTATCGTGTGGTGAACCGTATCGAAAGCCACGGACAAGTCCAACAAAATCAATGCCGCCCTCCCTCCCTGATCCACCGCTGCCCTGATCTCTTCCATGGCTTTGATAAGTGCAGACTCAGTGCTGTGTCCTGGCCTAAAGCCATTTTGAGTGGGGTCAAGCACTTGAGTCTCATCCAGAAAGTGACAAAGGGGCATATTATCAAGCCTGGCGATAAAATTATCGCCGTTTTAGCGGCAGTTTTCTGCCGCTAAAGCGGCGATAAAGGGCTTGATAATATGCTCTATGCAATTCCAATTGAAGCCCATGTTAAATGTGAAGGACATCTAACCTGAGCTTCAATTGAAATCGCATAGAGCATATTATCAAGCCCTTTATCGCCGTTTTAGCGGCAGTTTTCTGCCGCTAAAGCGGCGATAATTTTATCGCCAGGCTTGATAATATGCCCCTAAGTTGTCTATTCATAGTTTTCTCCACCAGTTTCGCCGGTAAGGGGAGTCTGGAAATAGGACAAAAACTATTTGGGTCATTAGTGGAAAGGTTTTTTTTTTTAAGAGGGGCAAAATGGAGGCCAATTTCCACTGTCTGGGGAAATGTCCAGAATCAAACATTGAATTAAATATTGCCGTTAAAGAATCCGCTATCGGACCCGGGGCCAGTTTAGCCACCTTGGCGGGGCAGGGATCAAAAGGAGATCCCGAATTAACTTCCAAGAGGAGCTTTTGGATGTCATAAGGAAATACTGGCAAAAATTTATCAAACACCGGGCAATGAGCCCCCTTTGACGTGGGAGTCTCCCTAGTCCCGTCTATGTTGCCAGTGCTTATACTACTAAATACCGTGTAGATAGCTTCCACCTTGGACAGGAAGAATTTAGCCAGTTCCTCACAGAGCACTTGGCTGGGCTGGACTACCACTGGCTTGGGCGAGGCCAACGTGGCAACCGTCTTAAACAGTTCTTTGACTGAATTTTTAGATTCTGTGATCTGTGCTGCAAAATAATTCTGTTTAGCTGCCACAATTGCCTGTTTATAAGACAACAAGCTGGCTTTGTAAGCTTTTTTCTCAATTTCCTTGTAATTACTCCTCCAACTTCTTTAAAACTGCTTACAGATAAGCTTTTGGTTCCTGAGCTCTTCCGAATACCAGGGGGTGGAGGAGTGTGTTCTCGTGGGACGCAAGACTTTACTTGGAGCTAGTCTATCACAGGCCTGCTGCAAGCAGCCTGTGTAACTTTGACAGGCCTCTTCCACTTCGGAAGACAGTTGCGTTGCAGAGGAAAGTAACAGTTCAATAAAGGTGGTTCCATCCACCTTCTTTCAGGCTCTTATTCTAATACACTCCTTAGGATATGACTCCGGCAGCAGAATCACAAATTGGACTGCGGAGTGGTCCGACCATACCAAGGGGAGGATGCCCCGGAAATGGAGATTATGTTGGTTGGAAAAGATCCCGTCCAGGGTATGCCCTCCCCTGTGCATGGCGCCTACTACCTGCTGCCTCAGGTCTACAGTCAGCATCAGGTCATTCAGATCCATAGTGTCCGTTTCCTCCGTCAGTTCTAAGTGAAAGTTAAAATCTCCCACGATTGTAAAGGCCTCTGCGAGCGTCACTTCTTCCAATAGGGTACCCAGGGAAGTTAGGAAAGAATTCCTAGCTCCAGGTGGCCTATATAATAGGCACCCCTTAAAGGAGTGGTGATAGGTGAGGGTAAGATTGAAAAATAGTGCCTCACAGGTATCGATAGGAATTTGCTGGAAGGCTGCCTTGATAGAATGATGATAAATCACTGCCAAACCTCCGCCTTTCCTTATCGGCCTATCCAGTGTGTGGCATAAAAATTCCGGGGGTGGCCTTCACAATGTCCGTCCCTGAAGCGGCGTCTGTCTAGGTCTCCGTAATGAAGGCCACCTTAACCTCATGGTCCTCAATGAGTCTGGCACATTCTAAACTGTGCTTGACTAGAGACCTCGCATTAACAAGGATGCATTTCATAGATCGAATCTCCTTAATTCCAGCCCCTCTCCTCTTCTCCTTCTTATTAGAGATCGATAGATTTAGGATCCTAGGTAAACTGGATCCACAACCAGGACAGATCTCAGGAGCAACTAACGCTGGGGTATTAGGGAGTATGCAAGGGCAGTCCTTAGTATTGGAGGTCCCTCTCAACTTTAGCAAGATTGCGCTGTCATACCTGAGAACAGGCAGAGATCCTGTACTGAAACATCCAGGGTCCCTGGCGCTGGGCGCTGTGCGGGCGCGGACGGGCGCAGACGGGCTTGCCTTAGGAGCGCCAGCGGCGCGCTTGCGCCAGCTTGCGTTTTAAGCGTGAATCCGGGCACCTGGTCCGCTGACCTATGTTACTACCAAGATGGCGGCCCTTCCTGTCACTCGCTCCACTGTATTTCAATGCCCCCGCTTAAACTCTTGAAACTCTAAAATAGTTATAATAAGATGCACCGTGAACAATAAAACCTGTAGTGCATAAAACAGATTTAAAAACAGTTGGTTTGTGCAAAATACGCAAAGTATAGCTTGCCTTCCGTAATCGTTCTGCTCTTCTCCCGGCTCAAGCCTCAGGAGAATGGTCTGGTCTGGTCTGAGAGGCTGCCTAGGCTGCCATACAGCAGACATGTTGCTGGACATGTTGCTGGACCCCTGGGTGGAGAGCCCCCGCTCTCCTTGGCCTGCAACAATGCACATCCTGGGCGAGGTGCTAGGTCTCCTCCCCAGGATGGGCAGGGGGAAGCGTCAAAGGCATGCCGCCTCTGTGAGCTTCTCCAGGCCATTTGCTGTACCCAGCAACTGGCCCCCACCGGTTCTGACTCCCACTCTGGCGGGAAGACTGGCCAGAAACCCCAAGTAAGGACAGGGGATGTGTCAGCCTCTGCCAACCCCACCCCTCAGGTGGGGGAGGCGAGGTGAAGCACATCTCCGGGCTCTCGCCATCTTGAAGATAGGAAGCCCTGCCCAATCAGGACTAGGCTACTGCCCCACAGGAGAGTGGCAGGATAGGGGGTGTACTCACCCCAGGGCAGGGACCCATTGGTCCCTGCCCTTTACCTACCTGTAACGCCCCTAAATCTAGTATTTAGGGGCACCCTGAACCTTCCCTCCTCAGATTCCAGATTCCGAACAAGCAAAGAAGAACAAGAAAAAAGAAGACCTGCCGTGTAGCTGCTAAGAAGAGGAAGACACCAACTGCTTAGGCCCCAGCCCTACCGGCCTGTCGACCCTTGAACCTGCTCCTGCTAAATCCTGGCACCTCCTGTGGCCAGCAACCTCACAAACCCCGGAGGACCTGGCTGCCTTGTGACTCTGAGCATCTGGGACTCCCAGGAGCAGTGGCTCTGCTCAAAGCAAGTTTCTAACCCCTGGCATCAGCCCGGAACCGCGAACCCTGCACACTCTGCACCCGCCAAGCCTGGCCTGTGCCAGAGTGAACAAAGACCCCGAGGAGGTCGCCCCGGCGACTGTGACCCCGAATCCGGCACCCAAGGGCCCACCTCGACGCTCCTGACGACGCCTGCAGCCTCAGAACCAGGGACCCCCCCAACCGCGATCAACAGAGGGTAAGATTTCCCGACATCAAAAGGCACCCCTGCACCCGGCGCCCTGCGGCCCCCTGTGCCCTACTCCTGGGTACCTACCTATCCTCCAACTACCCACCAACCAAGGCCCCCCTGCCTCCCATAGGATAACATTGGGCCTAACTCACTCTGCACCCGGCTGCCCCTGTGCCGCTGAGGGTGTAACAACTGTACTTACCTGACCCTGGGAGACCCCTGAGTCTGTGCCCAGAACCTTAACTCTGCCAGTCGAGTACTGACCCAAAAGCCGATATCTCACTTTGCTTCCATTGGGTAACATTGACTGTTTTTTTCTCTGAAATTTCTTCTAAGTGTGGAGTTTCTAAACTTAAAAATATTCACCTAAAATCAACCGAGTAACGAAAACGGAAATATTCACCTGCTATTAGGAGAGATACCAGTGCTGGATCTTGGTGCCCAGCACTGACCCTGCAAAGTACTCACAACCGTACTTACCTCTAACTCAATTTTCTGCCATAGGAAATCATTGACTGTTTTTCTGTGAAATTTTTTCTGTGCCGATTTTTGCAAACTACAAATATTCTTTAAAAATCGTACCAACTGTAAATGCTTACCTGTGTTAGATAGATGTTCCAGCCCTGAGCCTAGGAGCCCAGTACTGGATTACAAAAGTAACGAGAACATACTTTACCCGTAACTTGAATTTTCTTCCATAGGGAATCATTGACTGTTTTTCTATGAAATTTCTTCTAAGTGTCGATTTTGAAAACTTATAAATATTCCTTAAAAATCGCCTGTATAACTTAAACGCAGTTTCTCAACCGCTTACAGGTGGTACACTAGTGCTGGATCTAGGACCCAACACTGACCTAGAAAAAGTAACCATAACCCCACTTACCTGCTAAGTGAAATTCTTTCCATAGGATAATATTGGTAATTTGAACAGAAAAAGTTTCTGTCAACTTTTAAAATAGCAAAATATTGCTTAAAAATCACAACAGTAACTAAAACGAATTTACTCACTTGTTTCCAAGAACTGTCCCAGGACTAAATCTAGGATCCAGTCCTGGAGTTAGAAAAGTAATCCTGAAAGTAATCAATTGCATATAACTTAAAATTCCCATTGAGCTCAATGTACTATTGTGTTTGAAATTGTGTTGCCTATTGCAACAACCTGCAACTATTACCTACAAAAGTCAATTGCATATTGCAAAAGTATTTACTAAAGCATCTCATTCTGAAAAAGTATATTTTGATACCTATTGTTGGTTCTAAAATAAAACAACCATATATTTTTTATATAAACCATTGGCCTAGAGTTCAGTTATTGAGTGTCTGAGACCATTTGCTAACTGAGTGTGTACAACAAAGGCTTTACACTGTCCTCTGATACTGCCTTACTCCTCGACCAAGCTACCACTTTAGAGAGTAAGGTTATATCTAACTTTAACCTCTGCCAAACCTCTGGGGACTGTGGACTCTATACACACTGTACCTATTTGGGAACAGTATATACAGAGCCACTTTCTCACATTGGTGGCAGTGGTGGGATCCTTTAGTGCAGCTTATCTGGATGATATTGCTGTCTTTACCTCCACCTGGCAGGATCACCTGATCCACCTTGGGAAGGCTTTAGAGGCTCTATAAAATGCAGGCCTCACTATCAAGGCATCCAAATGCCAGATAGGGCAGGGCACTGTGGTATACTTGGGCCACCTTGTAGGTGGAGGCCCGGTACAGCCCTTACAACCCAAGATCCAGGCCATCCTGGACTGGGTAGCTCCAACAACCCAGACCCAAGTCAGGGCATTCCTTGGCTTGACTGGGTACCACAGGAGATTTGTGAAGGGATATGGGTCCATTGTGACTCCCCTCACAGAACTCACCTCCAAGAAGATGTCCGAGAAGGTTAACTGGACAGTTAGTTGCCAAAAGGCTATTGACACCCTGAAAGAAGCAATGTGCTCAGCACCAATTCTAAAAGCTCCAGATTATGCCAAGCAGTTCATAATGCAGACTGATGCCTCTGAGCTAGGGATAGGAGCGGTCCTATCTTAGACCAATGATGGAGACCAAGACCAACCTGTTGCTTTTATAAGCAGGAGGCTACTCCCCAGAGAGCAGCGTTGGAGTGCCATTGAGAGGGAGGCCTTTGCTGTGGTTTGGTCCCTGAAGAAGTTGAGTCCATACTTGTTTGGTACTCACTTCCTGGTTCAAACTGACCACAGACCTCTCAGATGGCTAATGCAGATGAAAGGGGAAAATCCAAAACTACTAAGGTGGTCCATCTCCCTACAGGGAAAGGACTTTGAAGTGGAACACAGACCAGGGACTGCCCATGCCAACGCAGATGGACTTTCCAGGTTCTTCCACTTAGACAATGAAGACTCCATAGGGCAAGGTTAGTCTCATCACCTTTCATTCGGGGGTGGGGGGGTTGTGTGAGAAAGTGCCATCTTTCTTGCATGGTATGCCCCCACTTTTTGCTGAATTGCTGACTGTACTTTGACTGAGTGTGCCCTGGGCTCCTGCCAATCAGGTGCCCAGGGCATATGTTCCTTCCCTAAAACCTAAAACCCAAATTGGCAAACCCTGGCCACATGTCAGCCCCTGGTAAATCGTACCCTAGGTACCCAGGGCCTTGTGACCAGGGAAGGCCTCAAAGGGCAGCAGCACTTATTGTGCCACCCTTAGAGGCCCTGTACCCTGACACAAACACACTGCCCTTGCAGGCAGAGTGTCTGGGTACAAGACAAAACACTTTACCACTCATGGATACTCCCAAAAATTATTTTGCGTGTGGTACATTCTAAAACAAGCAGGCACACACAGCGCAGGGTTAGAAGGACACTTGGGGCAGTACATACGAGTCTCCTTCTGCGTACCTCTTCACCAACAGACTCTACATCTCCTACTGAGAAAGTCTTTTGAGGGTGTGGGAGGAATGTGATCAGGAAAGTGGTGATCTTTCAATCTAGCCACATCCTCCACCACTCCAACTCTAGGAACACTTGTCTGTTCCACTACAACAATGCTGCCAATTACAGACTCCTGAAACGTAGCAAAAGTCATCTTTGACTCAGGACAAGAATCCTAGATTACAACAAAAGCATTAAAGGTTGCCAAGTGGAAAAGATGTATAGCCAACTTCTTATACCAAATGTAAGCCTTACGAAGAGCAGTGTAAGGTTCCAACCTCTGTTCTACTCTATCAACACCACCCATGTGCCTATTATAGTCTAAAATGCACACAGGTTTGCGCGCTTCAGCAACCTGACCCCAGTCACAGGTGAAGTGCTTTCATCATGGATGGTAGTCAGCATGTAGACATCACTCCTGTCTGAAAACTTCACAGCTAGAAGTTCCTCGCCTCGCAAAGCACTGCACTGTCCCCGCACAAGCTTTTGACAAATAAGTTATTTTGGGAAACCTTTACGGTTAGAGCAGATTGTGACAAGCAACAGTGTCCACGTTGGCCAATTCCCTGAACAACCGCACACCAGTGTAGAAGTTATCTACATATAAATGGTGACCTTTATTAAAAAGTCCTCTATCAAGTTCCCACACAATTTTCTCAGTCACTCCAAAAGTGGATGGACAACCAGGGGGGTTAATACTGGATTCCTTAGCGGTGTACACCCTGAAATTAGAGACATATCCAGTCTTACTGTCACACAGCATATACAGCTTAATTCCAGAGTGTGCTCTCTTACTAGGAATGTATTGCCTAAAAACCAAGCGGCCTTGAACAAGACCAAGGACTCATCCACTGCTATTTCTTTCCCTGGAGCATAGATCTCAGAAAATCGATCTACAAAGTGATCAATGACAGCCCGAATCTTAAAAAGACGGTCACACTCAGGGTGATCTTGTGGCAATGCTAAACCATTATCAACAAAATGCAGCATCCGAAGCAGAAGCAAATACCTATCACGACTCATGACTGCCGTGTTGTAAATTGAAACTACGATGTGATTAAGCATTTACTAAAGACATGAATTCTCCTCCCATAGAACATGTCTCTTTCCGTGATGTTGACTAAAGTCTGGACTCCATTTTGTATTGTCATGTCTCCACGTGCTCAACACGAGAAGAGTCCTATCTTCGTGTTAGTTGCTCTTGTAATCTGCCTAGTAACAGTCTATAAATAGTTCCTTTGTCCGCCTGGCGCATGCCCAGGCTTGACCACATCTGTCATCAGTTAGTCCTTGCTTGACCATGTTTTCGCGGGCTCAAGGAGTATGTCAGCTCCGCCCACATATTGATCTTGTATCGAAAATGTCCATAAAAGGTAACATTCCTTGCCTCATGCTGTATCCACCCACTTATGAGCCCCTCTGTTGTGTATAAAAGGGGACTGTGTACGCAAGTTCTTTGTGCTACTCTATGCAATACTGAAGGGTATTGTATGGATTGTAGGACCACCCTTAAGGGTTAATAAACCTTGTCTTTGTACTTTGCAGTTTCCGTGCCAACTTCCTTATAGATTCCATTGCAGGAGAGCGAACCCTTGTGTCCTGCGGGCCTAGCTGGGGCCTGTATTCATCAATTGGCGCCCGTCACGTGGGGCTCATCGGCGACTCGGATGCTCGAAGGATTGGTCACGACGAAGGTGAGGAATTTGGCCGGGGATGTGATCACTGCCAGAGGCATTTTAGTCCTGGCATCCCGAGGTTTTTCTTCCTTCCCTTCCGAGCTGACCATCTGGGTGGCGCCGGTCCTCGACTGAGACCTCTTCTGTCGGTCCTGCCGTGACAGCCGTTTGGGCGAATTTTGGAGCTTGGCAGTTGGAATCTGGACTCTTGATTGGTAAGAACCGTTGTACGGTACTTGCTCCGAGTTTTTGAAGCCTGGTTTGGCTATTTGAGTTTGATTTGTGATGACCGGTCATATCTTGTATTGATTATTGTGAGAATATATGCGTTGCAACACATATAGGCAGGTAATGTGGAGATATTTCTCCGGAACTGTGTAACTTTGAACGGCACAACGTTTAAGTGCCATTTTTTGATAATACTGCATATTCTGCATTATTTTTGAGCATGCCTGCTTTTAGCGCACTCCGTAAGTGGTGCTGCTGCTTTGGAAACCGGTTAAACCTCGAGGAATCTGCTCCAGCTCCCCCAGAGGGGACTCCTAATAGGGATATGTATGTGAAGCATGGTCTTTCTTCCATAATGTACAGTACAGTATGGAGGAAATATACCAGAAAGGATCCTGAGTTACGGTGGCCGTTGTATGGGTCGTTTGATATGCGTAAGATTGAGTATGTGGAACAGTGTATGTGTAAACGGCGTGCTTGTCAAGACATGTTTGAATGTGTGCGATTATGGGTGAAGGAAGTGCGTGAGCGAGAGAAACGTGAGAAAGCGCTGTTTGATAAAGAGCAACGGAAGAATGATCATGCGAGAGCACAGGAAGCAAAGCGTCGGGAGGAGAAAGAACAGACGGAGAGGCAAGAGAAAGAGCGTAGGTTGCAAGTCTCGGGTCAATATGCTGTTCGTCAGTCACTTTATCCTGTCCTTGATAATCATGACGATGATTTTTATTTATTAGATCGTTCTCCGCCTCCTTATGTCGGCGCGTCTGCCCCGAGGCCACAAGATTCTGGATCGGGCTCGGGTAAGGTAGACACGCGGTCCATGTTATCGGCTGAGCGAATGGGTGAGCTTCGGCAAGTTTCCTATCGTGCACTTAAGGGCAAGTTATCCCTTGCTGAGTTGTTGGATTCTTGGGAGTTGTGGCAGGATAGAGAAAGGTTGTATTTTTTAGGACACTTTTCTGATGAAGTGATTGCTGCTTTTCGGAAATATTCCAGTGTCTTTGAACCTGACGATGTGGTATTAGATGCTAAAGCATTGCGTAATGGTGTTTTCTCTCCCTCTAAGGCGCCTGATGCGGTTCGGGGACTGTTTGCGTTGCGGGATGCGGCGAAAGACCTTAAAGAGAAAGCACGCCAACAACTCGAGGAGGAGAGGCGGTCGGCTTCGCGTACCGGAGATGGCCATTCATCCACCTCTCAATCAGATAAGAGCGATCTAGTGCATGCTAAACCAATGCGAGAGGCGGCGCCTTTGTATGTTCCTCCTAAAGGAACGGGGACTAGCTCGGATATTACCTCCGCCGATGCTAAGGGATATTTTGTGTATAATTGGGTTTATACTCCCTGGCACAGGGCTGACGTCATGGCGTTAAAGAATGCGTTGCCTGATCCCCGCAAGAATCCAGCGGCCTTTTACGAAGAAGTCGAGGGGGCCTTGAATTCTTGTACTATGACCTTAGCAGACATAGATTTGTTCTTTGGGCTTATTCTACCACCAGATATGTGGCGATCTGTGCGGAAGGTGGACGATGTTGCCGCTTTTAAGGCTCGATGGTCTGAGCTTGAGGATGAGGATAGGGAGAGAAAGCCCGCGCAGAAACCACCTCAGATTATCTTAGATCTCCCTGCTGCTATTCTGGCTAAGTTGAAGACAATCATCCCCCCTAAAAAGATTGACTGGAATATGCTAGCCTCGTGCAAGCAGAAAGTCGATGAATCAGTTGCAGATTTCTTTACGCGCTTTGAGGAGACGTTTCATGATTTTAGTGGTCAGTCACTTACGGATGATACGGGTCGACACCTCTTTGCTGATAAATATGTGGCGAATTTATTACCGGCGATCGCAGCCCGCCTAAAAGCGAGTGAAAGTTCTTGGTCTACTGCGACCCCGACAGCCCTCCTGACTATAGCTCAGTACTATGAGCGCCAGGAGCAAGAAGCGAAGGGGCAGGAGGAGAAGAAATCGAAGGATTTAAAAACGAAGGTGATGTTAGCACAAGTATATGGTCCGCCCCGACGGGGTGTAAATAGAGGTAGGGGAGGATTTTATGGTCCTCCCTCGGGCCGATCTGATTTGAACAGGAATCAATGTGCGTATTGTAAGCAATCGGGACACTGGGCCAGAGATTGCCCAGTGTTGCATGCTTCGCGTCAGGGACACAATCAGGGCGGCCCGAGAGGTAGAGGGGGTTTCTCGAATTTTAGAGGGAATTCTAATGATCACGCTCGTTTTGACCCTGCCGGGCAGCAACGAGATAGGCCTAATGTTTTCGATCGACAAAACCAGTATCAAGTGTCGGGGATTGACCGTTCTGGGTACCATGATTCTCAGCATGCATAGGAATGCGTTGGATGGGGGTTAGAATCAGTTGAGGTGCCGGTTGATCAGAAGGGTCCTTACGTATCAGCTGAGGTTTTGGGTTCTACTGATCAGTTCCTAGTGGATACAGGAGCGACTCGTAGTGCGCTGTCTAAACAATTGGTTCCGAGGGCTCCCCCATCTGGCTTAATGGTTACATCGGTAGGGTTTGATGGTACACTCTCCCGAAGCCCTCTTTCGCGGCCCCTCACATTTCAGGTTGATTCTTTTTCTGCACCCTGTCCGTTTCTGCTTGCCCCGAACACGCCAGACAATATTATGGGCCTTGATATGTTGAAGCACTTCAGAGCTACGATCCGCTGCTCCCCTGCTGGAGTGCGGGTGATATTAAACGACAATTACCCCCTCTCTGGACGGATGTGTGTGGTTGCAGAAGATGCTGTGTTAGCTACCCTCCCTTGCGCTTTGTGGGCCACCTCGGATACTGATGTGGGACAGATGGTGATTCCGCCTGTTCACATTAGTGTCCAGGAGGGGGCGGTGTTACCACGCCTTCCACAGTATCGTATTTCGCAGGAGGGGGAAGAGGCTCTTATACAGATTGTGCAGGATTTGATTAAGGTGGGAGTAGTGGAAGAAGTTCCCTATAACGTTTGTAATAGCCCGATTCTACCCATTTTGAAAAAGGATACGGATGCCAAAGTCTATCGGTTTATCATTGATTTGAGAGAAGTAAACAAGATCGTGATACCTCAGTACCCAGTGGTTTCTGATATCACGACGTTGCTTACTTTGGTCCCGCCTACGGCGACGACGTTTTCAGTTATTGATTTGAAAAATGCCTTCTTTTCAATTCCTATTCATCCCGATAGTCGATACCTCTTTGGTTTCACTCTCAATAATAGGTCTTATCGATTTTGTAGAATCCCTCAGGGCTACACAGAAAGCCCTAGCATTTACAGTCAAGCCTTGAAAAGACAATTGGATTCCTTTGTTCTGCCCGAGGGTGTCGCCCTCATTCAATATGTCGATGACATCTTGCTGGCGGCCGACACTTCGGAGTTGTGTGAAAGGAGTACGTTGTCCTTGCTTTCCTTTTTGGCATCCCACAATCACAAAGTATCTCGGAAAAAGTTCCAATTCTGTAGACCAAAGGTGACTTATCTGGGTCACCTTTTGTCTAAGGAGGGGCGTGCACTCACACCAGATCGTGTCCAAGTAATTCTGGACACGCCGACGCCGTCCACGCAGAAGGACGTGCGTGCATTTTTGGGTCTCGTGTCGTTTTGTAGGCAATGGATACTAGGGTTTTCACACATAGCTAAGCCATTGTTAGCCCTTTTGACAAAAGACACACCTATCCCGCTTCCTTGGACGAATGAGTGTTACACTGCCTTTCAGAAATTGCGACAGGCCCTCTGTTCAGCACCAGTGTTAGGGACTCCTGCTTATACCAAACCTTTTTCGCTGTATGTGCATGAGAAAGATGGATGTGCATTATCAGTTTTAGTGCAGATGCACGGCGACAAGCAGCGCCCTTGTGCATATTTTTCGGCTGTACTTGATCCTGTTGCCCGAGCATTGCCTGGTTGTTTTCGCTCGGTTGCGGCAACAGCTGTGTCAATACGCCAAAGCGAGGGAATTGTGTTATCTCATAAGCTGTTGGTATTAGTCCCCCATGCTGTTGACGCCTTGCTTAATCAGACAAAGACGCAGCATTTGACCAGTGCCCGTTTAACGGGATATGAGCTGACGCTTTTGGCTCCTCATATTACGTTAAAGAGGTGCGTGACGTTAAATCCGGCCACATTGTTGCCATACCCCGAGACTCAGTCTGAGGCACGGAAAGCACATGATTGTATCCTTGTGACTGAGGAACAAACAAAGGGTCGTATTGATCTCCAGAATACGCCCTTTTCAGATGTAGATGGAGAACTGTGGGTGGACGGGTCATGCCTGAAGCTACCAGATGGTACGACTTCAGCAGCGTATGCAATTACCACATTGCAAACAATAGTGGAGACAGCACGCATACCACAGAAATCAGCTCAAGCAGCGGAACTGATAGCATTAACACGAGCATGTGAGCTCAGTACAGGATTGTGTGTGAATGTTTATACAGATAGCCGCTATGCCTTCGGAGTAGCGCACGATTTCGGCCTGCTCTGGAAGGAGAGAGGGTTTTTAACATCACATGGAGTACAAATAATGCATGGGGAGTTAGTTCATAATCTTTTAACTGCATTGACATATCCGAAGAAAATTGCCATCATTAAATGTAGCGCCCATAGGAAGGTAGTCGATAAAGTTGGAGAAGGGAATGCGTTAGCAGACCGGGTGGCACGGGAGACTGCGATGCAGCCCGGTGCTACTGCCATGTATGTAGTGAAGTCGCAAGTAGAAAGATGGCACGATGCGAAGGAAGAAGTGCGAGAAATACAGAGGACCGCTTCTGATAAAGAACGGGAGCAATGGTCCAGTGAGGGAGAATTGGATGATGAGGGTTGCTGGAGAAATAAGCAGATGGATAGATGGAAATTACCCACGGCTTTTGTACAACCTATGGTTCAGATGGCACATGGGCTAGCACATGTTGGAGCTTCCGCAATTGTAAAATTGCTTACCCAAGTCTGGGAGCATCCAGAGATTGCTAGCACGGCAAAGAGGGTGGTGCAGACCTGTATGATCTGCCTGAGGTACAACCCAGGAAAGGGTACTCGAACCCCAGCAGGAGGATTTGTAACACCTACTGCACCCTTTGAGGTTCTGCAGATGGATTACATCCAGCTTGAGCGCTGTAACAATTTGAAGTATGTTCTAGTAGTGGTTTGTGCCTTTAGCAAATGGGTTGAGGCATACCCTACGAAAGACAATACTGCAATGACTACCGCCAAGATGCTGTTGAAGGAGTTCTTCCCTCGATATGGCGTTTGTAGACTTCTGTGGAGTGATAACGGACCCCATTTTATAGCGGATGTTATAAAGTATGTTTTGAAGGGTCTGGGCATCACCCAGAAGTTCCACGCAGTATTCCACCCTCAATCTGCAGGACTAGTCGAGAAGTATAATGGTACACTGAAGCTCAAGATCGCTAAAATCCAAGCTTCGACGTCTTTGACTTGGCCAGATGCTTTACCGCTGGCGTTGTTGTCAATTAGGTCGGTACCGCACTCTCGAATCGGTCTTACACCGTACGAGATTGTCTTTGGATGTCCAATGAATATTTGGGGTCCACCAAAACCTAAGACTGTGTATGATGTACCTTGTGTAATGATAAATGATTATCTGGCACAGTTAACGGATAACTTGGTTTCTATTCATCAACAGGTCCGGGAGGCGCTCCCTGATCGGTCCACCGGTGAAGGACATGGTCTCCGGCCTGGCGACCATGTCATGATAAAAATCTTTGACAGGACGAACAGCCTGGAGCCGAGATGGGTTGGTCCTGAGCAAGTCCTACTGGCAACAAGGACGGCTGTGCGAGTTTCTAACAGAAAGAATTGGATTCATTCCCTGCACTGCCGCAAAGTACCGCCCGGATTGGTGGAGCCTGCTGTATTGACCGATCAACGAGAGATTCTGACCACAGAAAAAGGCCGTGCTGTGGAACCGAACGACGCTGAGGAGCTCTTTCCGGATTACGTGACTCCTGGAGGAAAGCGATATCATCTGAGGCCAAGAAAGTGAATCCTTCAGTATCGGGACATGATGTCAGAACGGCCCTTGGGTTAGTGAAACGGAGAGCCAATGAGGCAAGGGGGGGGGATCAGCCCTGCATTAGTGTAGCGACACCCGTCTTGGCCCGTTGGTGAAGAAATCGACCGCTGCCCAAGGGGAAGAGTTCTGACAAGCCTTTAGTTTCAGGAAGATATTGATTCTTCATTCTGACATGGAGAAAAAGAAAATTCTTTGTGCAACAGGTTTTATGCTCACAGTAGCTATTGTTGGGATAACCACATGGTTTGTGGAGGATGTGACTCCTGCTCGAGAGTTACTTGTGTTGACCACTCCAGTGCCTGAGGAGCACTACTTCTATACCCTTCCGTATCAAGAATTGAAGCATCGTCAGTCTTATTTGAATAACACTTTCATCCAGATGTTGCATCATACCCACGTTGCCACGAATGCTACGAACTGTTGGATATGTGGTATGATGCCAGCTCATCAGAAGAAAGGAGGAACGCCATTCATACCTCTTCCTTTCTCTCATAATGGCTCTTGTAGAGCATGGTACACTTTGCTTTTTGCCACTCGGAAACCCACAGTGGGACGATTACTCTTCAGACTCAATAAAGAATGTCATCAGGACAAAGATGGATATCCGCAAGCGAATGGGACAATTTGGGAATGGGAAGAGTATCGACCAGACAATGAATCGATTCCTTATGTTTTCACGAACACCAGAGACACTGTGGGAAAAGACAAATTTGTGATTCAAGTGGCACAAGCTCAAGCGGACCTGTGTGTCCAAAGTGTGGGTTATATTCCTGTTGGTGTTAGCGATTGTATTACCATATTAAACATCGACGGGTTGAATAACAGTACCTTCTTAGCATCCCATAATACATACTTCGTATGCGGAAATAAAGGTTATTACCGTTTGCCAGCCGGTTGGTCCGGAGTATGTTATGTAGCGTTTCTATTGCCTCCTGTATTTTTGGCTCCTGCATCCTATCATAAGGATTTGAAGTTGTTAAATAATGTGACTGTAAATAGGTATAAACGTACTCTATCAATTGATGACGTGGATCAGACTGACACCAGTCTGCAGCAGTACATTGATTTTAATTTAGGATTGTTTTTCTTCGTTGGAGCTGCCCTAAATAGTAGGAAAGTTCGAAGATTAACAAGAGTGGTAGAGGCTGTGACAAACCAAACCGCTGCTGCTCTTGGGAATCTTACGGAAGAATTGCAGATTACCAGAATTGTTGCATTGCAGAATCGTATGGTGTTAGATGTTATGTTAGCTGATCGAGGTGGAGCTTGTAAAATTATCGGAAGTAGTTGCTGTGTGTTTATCCCTGACCACACACCGTCAGTCTATAATGCAATCAACAGGTTGCATAAAATTGCAGCTGAAATCCATACAGAAAACGGCACTTGGTCCTTTTCTGGATGGTTTTGGGCATTGATCACTGCTTGGGGTTGGAAGGTTTTAACTGGTCTCTGTATAATTATAGCAGTTCTGTTTTCTTGCTGCATCTGTGTCCAATGTGGTCCCTTGCTCTGTTCCTTATGTGTATCATTCTGTATTCCCGATAAGAAAGCTATTTCCAATGTCACTTATCAGAAACGTTTAGCCAAAGAAGTGGAAGAAATGATGACAATTGACATATACGATGATTATCCTAACAAACCGGATGTCTTCAGTAAATGCTGAAAGGGTCGTCTGTTGTAAATTGAAACTACGATGTGATTAAGCATTTACTAAAGACATGAATTCTCCTCCCATAGAACATGTCTCTTTCCGTGATGTTGACTAAAGTCTGGACTCCATTTTGTATTGTCATGTCTCCACGTGCTCAACACGAGAAGAGTCCTATCTTCGTGTTAGTTGCTCTTGTAATCTGCCTAGTAACAGTCTATAAATAGTTCCTTTGTCCGCCTGGCGCATGCCCAGGCTTGACCACATCTGTCATCAGTTAGTCCTTGCTTGACCATGTTTTCGCGGGCTCAAGGAGTATGTCAGCTCCGCCCACATATTGATCTTGTATCGAAAATGTCCATAAAAGGTAACATTCCTTGCCTCATGCTGTATCCACCCACTTATGAGCCCCTCTGTTGTGTATAAAAGGGGACTGTGTACGCAAGTTCTTTGTGCTACTCTATGCAATACTGAAGGGTATTGTATGGATTGTAGGACCACCCTTAAGGGTTAATAAACCTTGTCTTTGTACTTTGCAGTTTCCGTGCCAACTTCCTTATAGATTCCATTGCAGGAGAGCGAACCCTTGTGTCCTGCGGGCCTAGCTGGGGCCTGTATTCATCAGCCGGAAATATAGCCGTTGCCATCAAGGGACTAGTAGACCAATATGAAGACATTAATGGCTTCCTTAGCAAGTCCATCAAAAAAGTTAAAACCAAGAACTTCTTCATCTCTTTCAGATGTGTGGGAGTCCACTGGGCAGCTCTAGAGTGGGGCCTAAGGCTGGCACTGTTGTTCCTAATCAACTGTTCGGCATACAAATTAGTCTTTGGACAACAGAATTAGAAAGCACTCACCAGCTCTACGATCTCTCCAGCACAGGGGCAAAGAACAGGGCACAGACAGGACAGGACACGTGGCCCCTTAGCATAGGGCAGTCCCTTCAGCCACCCAGCAGGCAGCAGCTGAGTGCCAATTGACGGTTCCTCCTGGAATACTGCAGTCCACGCTGTGTCTTCTCTTTTCCAAGCCAAAAACATGGGATCACAGCCCCTTTACATATAGTGCACAAAGTCTTTGTTCTCTTCTGACAGAGGGCTCTGAGCCGAGTCCAAAACTGTTCTGTCCTCACTGGTGTAGTTTCCTGGCAGGAGGTGGAGACAGCATTGCTCAGGGCAGACAATGCCTATTTGGGTGCGAGGCAAATCTCCTCCCAACACTTTATATGCAGCCCAGGTCTATTCAGCCCAGGTCTATTCAGCCCAGCCCTGACTCATCCAGGAAAGGCAGGTCATACCTCAACCCCACCCTGAAGAGAATTCACATCCCCTGTCCATGTCACTCCAAAACCAGACAGTCAACTCACAAACCAGCAAAGGCACAAAGACACTTAAGCACACAGAAATGCCCACTTCTAAAAGTGGACTTTCTAAAATAGTAATAATAAATCTGCTTTCACCAATAAAAAGGATTTAGCACTACTATTCTGCCCATATAAAACATGGTTGCGCTACCCCTCTCATGTCAGGAATTACTACTGAAGCACATATCGGGGAATCCTCAGTGCAATCCTATGAGAGGGCAACCTCACAGCCGTGAGAAACCAAATAGGCTGTTTGTCACTACCAGGACATGCACACAGTTAAATCACATGTACTACCTTTTACCTACTCCCCACCCTGCCCATAGGACTAGCCAGGGCCTACCTTAGGGGTGACTGATATGTAGTAAAAGGGGAGTTGCAGACGTGGAAACAACGTTCTATGCCATGTAGTAGCAGTAGTAACCTGCACGCACAGGTCCTGCAGTGGCAGAAACCTGAGACAGGTTTGAAAGGCTACTTCTGTGGGTGGAGCAAGCAGCACTGCAAGCCCACCAGTAGCATTTAATTTACTGGCCCTGGGTATATGGAATACCACTCTACAAGGGACTGATAGGTAAATTAAATATGCCAAACAGGTGTAGACCAATCCTACCAAGTTTACAAGAGCGAGCACATGTACTTTAGCACAGACCAGCAGTGATAAAATGCCCAGAGTCATAAAACATCAAACAACAGGTCCGAAAAAATATAGAAGGAAGGCGAAAAGTTCTGGGATGACCCTGCAAGATTACTGTCGTAAATCTCATTCAATGGTGAGAATTGATAGAGGCAACTGTCATCAAACCTTTACATCAATTTCCCCTTTGATGGCGAATTAAGCCATCACACAATCTTATCAATCTGATGTCACATTAGAATGCAGTTGTCTTCATTTGTTTCAGTCTCATTTGTTCAAAAACATTCATCTTGTCATAAACACCACACTTTCTATCTTCTAATTCAATTTATGCTCTATTTCTTTTTCCCCCTCTAGTTTCTTTAGAGCTTCTCTTGTTTTTACAATATCGGTCCATTAGTATTATTAGTAGTAAGCCAATAGCAATTGTCATTAATGGTGTTAGAATTTTCCCCACTAAACTTTTTCCCAGTGCTGCAAACCAAGTCCCCACAGAAGAAAATCCTTTCCCAATTTTCTCCCACACACCATCTGCTTTTGATTCTGTTAGTTCTTTTCCTAAATTAGTAATATTGCTTATATATCCCCTCAAATCTTTACTTTTGTCCGGGAAATAAGTGCAACATTGTTGAACTTTCACCATGCGACAGACTCCACCTTTTTTTGCTAAGAGAACGTCTAAAGCAAGTCTGTTTTGCAAAATCATACTGTTGATAGTTTTCGCATTTTGTTCGAATTTAGTATTACCCCAACTGAGGGTATCATAGTCCAAAAATATCCCTAATAATTTCAGCAGCACTTAATCCTCTTCCAAAGCGGGCAGGATTTCTTTAATTAATTCCATTGTTTTCATTAAGGTGATAAATCTTGGGAAAGACTATTCTCATGTAACAACACCCATACTAATGCTTGGGCAATTTGTAATAAGCATTTTTCCCACACACAAAATACACTCCAGGAAATACTGGATCCAATACTGCCAAAAAGAATCCCCATCCTTCCAGAAGTAGGAAAGTATGTTCACATTCACTGTAAGCAATGAATTTATTATTATGCTCTGTTGTGCATCTTAGTAGGCAAAGCTTTCCTTTGTGTTGCCAATCTAGATTCATTGCAGCGTATGTATGTATCTCGCTTTTTCAAATCACCCTCCCTATGAGCCCATGAAGGGGTTTTCATTTGTTTTTCAGATTTGTTTTTTATCTCTTCCCTACGATCTTCTACTAAATAAAAAACAAATCTACTCTATGTAAAGCACAGGTTAAATTATTTTGATGCGCATATACAGTATCTATAGGTGATGTAGGATGAAAGAATTCCCCTATTATTTCAGCATCTAGTGCATCAGGTACTATATTAAAATCTTTCTTCAGCAGAACTTCTGAGAAAATCAAGTTAAAGTTAGAGTAGTAATATTTAAATTGTCCTTTACCATAAAACAAACTTGTTAGTACACTACAAGATATACCATAGGTTAAAGGAAGGTGACGGTATGTCACCCCTTCCGACACAGAAGTTAATTGTATGTACGCATAACAATATCTTGCATCCAAAATATACACATACTCATAGAGCAATATAGTGAACACATTTAACGAAAAATCATTAATTGAACGATCGTGGAGTTAAATCCTTAGTTATTACTACTACATTTAAGTCACTTCAGTAGTTGTGGAAACATGCTAATTAGTATTCTTACTTAAATAGACATGATGAGGTAGATATAGTATTATCAACAACAGGACAAGAGTTAGAACAAAAGCAGTTAAAAAGCAAGCACACATACACCTATGTTTTAGTGAAACTAGTTTGTGATTTTCCATCTCAGGATTAAAGGCATTTTTTTATATTTGTTTATATACTTAATCTATAGCAATAGTCTTTGTGCAGTACCTTTGAACAGCCTCTGGTCACACCCTTTTTCTTTGTTTCTCCTCTGGCCATTTTGTCCTTTGTTTCTTCTTTTTCACAACAGTTCTTTCATGGCGGTTTATATGAGTCGCAAATTTTAGAGCAAAACTCAAAGAACTCTTTTTCACAGTAGTTTGTAGCAGCTAAATATGTCCACTCTGGAGCTGCATATCTTTGACTTGGTGTCCATGTCTTTTTTTGTTCTTCAAACTGTAGGCTTTTCTCTGTCTCCGTCTGTGTCACTTTGCTCAGATTGACTAAAGACTTCAATCACAGTGGAAGGTATTCTTTCTGCAGTCAATATGCGTCTCAATCTTTCAGATTTTCTGGGCCAACGGTCTCCTTTTCGCACTCGTTTTTCTAGTACATTGTTCACATAATTTGAGTTGACATTTCTCTCAGTTGGATTCCCATCACTTTGTCCCTCTGTACCTACCGGGATCAACTCTGTTTGACTCTCATTTACAAGAATGTCTCGGGACACAGTAGCTGGTGCCCTCTCTCTTTGTGTGTATAGGACGTTTCTCAGTTACCACCAGTTCGTCCACCACAGACCCTACACTTTCAAGAGGGTATAGGACTAGACGAGTGTGTGCTGCATGTACCCAATTAGGTAGACCACCACATTTAAGAGGAACTCCAAAACCACAGCAGACCTCGACAACTTCAAAGCAGTCACCACCGTCCACCACAAACTCATCAGATACTCAAGGAAGAAAGCACTCCAGGACAGATTCTCCACCCACGCACACAACAGCAAGGAACTCTTTGGCATCATCAAAAAGTTCACCCAGCTCAACAGTGAGACTACCAACATCCCACCCTCCCAGGACCTCTGCGACAGACTCAGAGCCTTTTCCATTACAAAATCGAGACCATCTATGACAACTTCGACTACAACAACCTACACGCAGAACACACACCCACCGTTCTCTACATGACGCAACCGACACTTGACAGCTGGACTGCCCTCAGCATTGAAGACACCGTGAAGACTATGAAGTCAACCCACTCTGGGGCCTCCACTGACCCCTGCCCCCACCACATCTACCACAGAGCCGCAGACATCATCGCTCCTAAGCTTCGACGAATCATCAACTGCACCTCCGAAACCGCCTTCTTCCCCTCCGACTGGAAACAGGCCGAGATCAAACCTCTCCTGAAAAAACCCTCGGTGGACCCCTTTGACCTCAAGAAATTCAGACCGATTTCCTTACTATCGTATCCGGCGAAAGTCATTGACAAAGCCGTCAAACAGTCAACTCACCTCCTTCATAGAAGACAACAATATCCTCGACTCCTTCCTTCTCGTCACGACAACATCCGCTCCCTCCTGGACAGAGGAGAGACTGTGGCCCTCATCCTCTTGGACCTCTCCGCTGCCTTCGACACAGTCTCACACCGCAACCTAGCCCACAGACTCCATGACGCAGGAATCCAGAATAAGGCCCTCGACTGGATCGCTCACTCCTCTCCGGCAGAACTCAGCAGGTCAGACTCCCTCCCTTCAACTCGGAACCCACACCGGCCACCTGTGAAGTCCCCCAAGAATCCTCCATCAGCCCCACCCTGTTCAACGTCCACATGGCCCCGCTCGCATCCATCGTCAGATCACACAGACCAAACATCGTATTGCACGCAGACGACACACAACTCATCCTCTACCTATCCAATTAACCTAACATCTCGAAACACAAATTTCAAGAAGGAATGGAAGCCGACGCCAGGTGGATGAAGAACAGTTGCCTTGGGAACCCTCCCCATGGACCACGGACACAACATCCGAATCATCCTGGACTCCAAACTCAAAATAGACCTCCAGATCAGCACTGTCACCTCTTCCTGCTACCACACCCTCCGCCTCCCTTGAAAGACTTTCAACTGGATTCCCCTTGAATACAGGAAAACCATCACCCATGCCCTCATCAGCAGCAGACTGGACTACAGCCATGCACTCTATGCTGGGATCAACAGGAACTTCACTCGCAGACTCCAGAACGTCCAGAAGGCCGCTTCCAGATTAGTCCTCCACCTACCGTGCCACTGCCACATCAGCCAACACCTACGGACACTACACTGGCTCTCCGTCAAGAAGAGAATCACCTTCAAGATTCTCACCCAAAAAGCCCTACACAACACCGGGCCCGCCTACATGAACCACCACCTCCCATTCCACACAACTCATCCTCTATCTATCCAATGAACCTAACATCTCCAAACACGACTTTCAAGAAGGAATGGAAGCCGTTGCCAGGTGGATGAAGAACAGCTGCCTACAACTCAACAAGGACAAAACCGAAGTACTCTTCATGGGCCCACACCCCAACGCCTGGAGCAACACCTGGTGGCCGCCCGCCCTCAGGAACCTTCCATCCCCCATGGACCATGCACACAACCTCAGAATCATCTTGGACTCCAAACTCAAAATAGATCTCCAGATCAACACTGTCACCTCCTCCTGCTACCACACCCTCCGCCTCCTCCAAAAGACTTTCAACTTGATGCCCCTCGAATACAGGAAAACCATCCCCCCTGCCCTCATCAGCAGCAGACTGGACTACAGCAATGCACTCTATGCTGGGATCAACAGGAACCTCACCCGCAGACTCCAGAACGTCCAGAATGCCGCTGCTAGACTAGTCATCCACCTACCTTTCCACTGCCACATCAGCCAACACCTACGGACACTACACTGGCTCCCCGTCAAGAAGAGAACCACCTTCAAGATACTCACCCATAAAGCCCTCCACAACACTGGGCCCGCCTACATGAACCATTACCTCCCGTTCCACACACCCCAAAGATCCCTCTGCTCAGTCCAGCTCTCTCTTGCAGCAGTACCATGCATCAAGAATTACTTGATAAGGACCATGCCAAAGACGTTCCAAACAGGATTTTCACACTTGCTTCTTAACGAGTACCTGGGCACAAATTGTGGCACTGCTCCTGTTGAACGATAATTGCGACTCCTCCAACCTGGTGAAACATAGAGCCAGTCCTTTACAATAATCGAGTACCAAGTCATCAGAAATATTCACAAGCTGATTTGCTGGGACTGTAGGCTGCCTCATTGCCCTTCCAATAAATATCTCATGAGGGGACAGTCCAGTTCTTGTGTTTGGGATACATCAACATCAAAGGCAATGCATCAGGCCATTTCACGGATGTGTAAGCATACACCTTCGCTAGTCTGAAATTAATCATTCCATTCACCAGTTCCACCACACCGGAAGCCTCCGGGATGTATGCATGATGTAGCTTTTGCTCAATTTGTAATGCAGCACAAAGCATTCGTATTACTTAATTATTGAAGTTAGTTCCTCTATCCGATTCCAATGAGACTGGAAAACTGAATCTGGGTATCAATTTTCTAAGAAGTAGTTTAGCCACAGTTAAGCCATCATTGCACCTGCTGGAGTAAGCCTCAACCCAACAAGCAAACAAACACACAATCACTAGAACATATTTCATTCCATTATAAGGGGGCATCTCAATGAAGTTCAGCTGCATGCGGGTAAAGGGACCTCCTACATTTCCAATGTGACTTGTACTGACCACTGTCTTCCTTCCTGCTGTTGACAAATTACACATCTTTGACACAGACTCTCTGCAATGGCTCTAAATCTTGGGTTGTACCAAGTTTGACAAAAGAGACATAGCATAGCATCTCTACCTACATGTGCAGGTCCATGGCAAATCCTTGCCATCGGTGACAGTAGACTATCTGGCAACACAGGTCTCCCATCCATGTAATCTCAAACCTCATCCTCCTATCTGTGATTACATCCTGTTTAAATCCACCCTTCTCTTTCAGACTGTGGTACTGAATCATGTAAGTCTCTGATTTCTTCCCAAGTCTCAACAATTGAAAACATTAATCTGCATTCTGTGTCATCAGTGTTCTTTCAAATGTTCCCTATTAAATGCGTAAGAATTTAGGGTGCAATAATGCACAGTCCCATCGGCATATCGATCACCAACAGTGACATAATCATGTCTGGTTTGGTGGGCGGAACATTTCACCTCCGCAATTTGGGCTGGCAGTTGTAGTGCCAACAATAGGTTTTTAACACACTCTCTGTTTCGGATAGGTAAACCCGAAGAGTTCATAAACCCGCGTTGAGACCACAACTGCCAAAAATCATGCACCACCCGAACCCATATTGAGTATCTGTGAATATGGTTACTCTAATTTGTTCAGCAAGCCCTGGGAAGTGCGATCAATTCAGTCACTTGTGCTGAGTACACAATGCTTCCACCATATCCACCACAGTACAAATCGCATACGCAGCTCGCAAGGTACCTCCTGAATCTCTCACTTATGATCCTTCCACAAACAGTAGATGGTCTGACTCTGACAACGGAGTATCTTGTATGTCAGGACACAGTTTGGTACACATTTCAGTCACATCAAGGCAATCATGATCAGCTTCTTCCATCACAACTTCATGTCCAGGTAACGGCATCAAGGTATCTGGATTCAAACTTGTACATCTAGTCAGTTACATTCTCCGCATCTAAAATCACCTGTTCATATTTTGTTAACGACTACTCGTGAGATGCTGTGTCCGAGTTTGTGTTAACAAAATCTCAACTGAATGTGGCACATGCACTTTCAATGGATGTCCCATCACCATGTTTTTACACTGTCGAAACTCACACATGTTGCAGCAACAGCTTTCAAACATCCAGGTAAAGCAGCAGTCACAGGATCCAATGTAGCTGAAAAATATGCAAAAGGTCTGCGTGCATTTCCATGCATTTGCGTTAGAACTGATAGTGCACAATCTTCGATCTCACTGCAAAACAGAGTAATACTCTTGTTAAAGTCAGGCATTCTCCATTCTGGTGCTAGGCATAAACTGTCTCCCAGTTCAAGAAAAGAGCGTATGCATTCTTCATCCCATGGAACAGGATCTGACATGTCTTTGTGTGTCAATCTCTGTGGCTTGGCTATCAGAGAAACATTCGGAATCCACTGCCTGCAATAGCCAACCAATCCCAAGAACATTAAAACTTTCTTCTGTGCACTCGGTAGCTTCATCTGCAATATAGCAGTCATTCGATCTTGTGACACTTATCTGACTCCTTTTTCAATATGATGTCCCAAATAGAGCACTCCTCTCTTGTAAAATAGCTGTTTTGCTGGTGACACCTTATGCCTACTTACAGCCAAATGATCCAGTAGGGCCACAGTATCTGAAACACATGCTTCTTTTGTTGCAGATGCAACTAGTAAATCATCAATGTATTGCACTAGCAAAGAATAATTGGGTATTTCTAGGAACTCCAAATTTCTCTTCAAAATCTGATTCAAAATTGAGGGGCTTCCCGCATACCCTTGTGGAACTCGGCACTATGCCAAGATGCGGTTTCAGAACAGGAACGCAAATAAATATTGGCTATCCGGATGCAAGGGAATGGAGAAAAACACTTGACACAAGTCAGTCACCGAAAACCATTCAGCTTCATTAGAAATCTGATATAGATTTACAGCAGGATTTGGTACTATTGGACAACAGGGTATCACAATCTGATAAATTTTCCGCAAATCATGAACTTCTCTATATTTTCCATTTGGTTTTTGTATGCCCATGATAGGTGAATTACATGGACTGCCCAAAATCTCTCTCAAAATTCCTTGTTAAATCAGAGTCTCAATTAATGGGGTTAGTCCAGCAAAAGTCTCAAGACTAAGATTATATGCTGGTGTTCTTGGGCATTCTGCATTTGACTTCACTGTGATTTGAACTGGAGCTACTCCTTTCATTAGGCCAATATAATTTCCTAAAAAATCCCACACCACAGGCAGGACCATCTCTTTCAATACAGGAGGTAAATCATTTTCAGCAAATAAGGGATCCAAACTCTTCACTTCTGTCTTCTGTCTGGCCATTTTAAATACTACATCCTCGTCTTTGGTATGAAATTCTATTCCTTCAGGTGTACAATAGATAGAGCAATTCATTTTGCACAATAAATCTCGTCCTAACAGATTCACACACCACAAACCTAAGCATTGCCTCATATGTTCCAATCTGTACCTGCACTGGTTCTGTCACCGGGGTTGGAATTAATTGATTTGATACTCCTACTACTTGGATTCTTTCTCTTGAGAGGGGTAGGTTGGGAATTTCCACAGTTCTCACAGTAGATTGGGTACCACCAGTATCTACAAGGAATGAAATAGGTGTTCCATTTGCCTTGCCATCCACATAAGGACCATTCTGATCTACCTCTAAAGATGCGCCAAGCACGCATTTCTCCTCCCCTTTCAGGCCCCGTCATTGGGAAGCATCTGAATCACTGTCTTCCATCTGTAATAAATATTGTGAAGCCACTTCTACATTTGGATTTACTTGATCATTGGTATGAAAACCTATATTCACATTGTATTTCTGTACTTATCCATCCAAATTTCGCATAGGAGCTCGAGGCATATTCTGATTCTGACCCTTACATTTAACGCTGACTTATTTAGAATTTCATTAGTCAACTGTGATTGAATCAATCCATCCCCACCTGTCACAATTGCTTGTCCATTCATCTAATTAGCCAAATTGGACTCACACATGCACTTCCAATGCCCAAACTTGCAGCAACTGTGACAAGGGAAAGTCTTTTTCAATCACTCTATATTTGATCCACGTCCCCTTACTTGTGGCATCAAATTTGGCAAAGGATTTACCATCACACCCTTCATTCCAGTGGTAGTCTGACCATTTCCCTGTATCATGCCTGTAAAATCTGAATCAAAACCCACATATTTCTTGGCTGCTCTCATCTGTGCCTACATCAACTTCTCTTTCAACTTCTTATGTCGCATCTCAATGTCATCTCCACAGTACTTTGCATAGCACAGTATTTCATTAATTGACTTGCTCTGCCAACAAATCAAATGCTGTTGAATCATAGCACTGATCTCGGGCCTCAGACCATAAACACAAAATGTCCCATATCTTTCTCCGACACATTTTTAATTCCACTATACTGTTTGAATGCCTGCAGAAGCCTCTGATAATAGGCATGTACTGTTTCTATTAGTTCCTGGGTGGACCTATCGATTTTCACCCAATCTGTTTCTTTCAGAGAAATCTTTCCTTTCAAATATGTAATGACCTGACTGTATTTTTTCGTCACCTCTGCTGATGGCGCACCTGTTTTTGGATCTCTAGCATACTCTGTTACTGGCCAATCGACTACAATCTTACATTCCACGCATTAGTCTGTAGGGACCACAATATCAAATAAAGCATCCAAATCCTTTAATAGGACCTTCAAAACCTTCACAAACCTTTCCACTTGCTTATACCACTCGACTAGTTTCTCCCTCAATCTCGGGAAATCATTTGTAAAAGACATTATGTCCTGCCTTCTCCAGGGAACATGTACGCACCCTCCTCCTGGAACTTCCCTGATACGAAAGGCCAATGCATCTGCCTTGTTCTTTTCTTTTTCCATCATTTGATATAAAAGCAGTACCACCGTGGTATCTTCCTTCTTTTTAGCTCATCTGCCTTCCCATCGTTCTATCTCTCCCCATCACTTCAAGATTGTTATTAACTCTTTAATTTACAGTCTTTTTCCAGAGGAACTCAGATTCTCCAAATCTTTGTTACTTAAATCCAATTGATAGGTTTTTCTGTAAAGCCTTGGACTTTACTACATCCACTCCATATTTCTGTGCTACCTCAGCAAACCTCTCATGGTTATTTCTCACTTTCTGAATTATATTTTTACACATGAATAATAATTCTTCATCACAATATTTTGATAGTCTCTCCAGACTAATGGTTCCTAATATCATTTCTTTGAATTCCACTTTTAATGTGCTCACATTTATATTCACGTCTCAATTTGCATTAGTCAGTGCATTTTCAGTGGGGGCTATGTCTCTAATCCAATCATCAAGATCTTCTGGGGATGGCCCTATCGAAGTACTCATTTCTGATCTCTGTGATTCTCTACTAATCTCTCCTGAATTCTACATTACTCGTGCATAAGGATTAACATTATATGTCCCGTACTGTGGAAACGCTAAGGGACCATCTTTCTTGGTGTATTTTACCCTGTTCTCTAACCAAGTACAAGTGTGATATCCTTTCCCTAATGACATCTGCAGAGCAGGTGTACCTTCCGGAGCCCCAGGAACTCCTTCCCTTGTTGGCATTGGCTCATCCTTATGCACTAAAGCCTTTAACAATTTGAAACATTTCATGATTTCTTCCCTCTAACTCAATCTGTTGTTTAAAATTGCTAAATTCTCTTCCGTATTATTGTTTTCTACCTCCAATCACTGTTCGTTTTTATCTACCTATACCAGTGCAGCTTTACAACCACCACCAATACCAGCACAGCACTTTATAATGTCAGTCTTACTCTTCACTTCAACTGACCCTCCCTTCACAATTTGTTCATCGTCCTTTCTTTCGTCCTTTTAAAACAAATCACACAAAATAATACAACATAAAACAACTTTGCCTACTCAACTAAAAGAATTCTAGATACCCACTCATTCAGAAAATCTCATTTGCTTCCTGTGAAAACCTCGACCAGCGCAATTTCACTCTCATTAAGGAAATATTCTTAAAGATCTTCCCTGGTGCGCTTCCAGAAGAAAACCTCAACAATCCCAATTTGTCATGCATCAAGTTCCCTTTCTCAGTACCGGCAGCAAAGTCTCATGCACAGTTCCCACAAAACAGCAGCCAAACACACTAAGTGTATGCCACACCAAGACTGCCCGGAAGGCTTAACCGGGGATCTTAGGCCTCAACACACCCATACTCACTTAGGCCTCGACGGACTCCATTCAATACAACACAGACATACAATTTTCACAAAATGACAATTTTCTGTGATCACAAGTCCATTTTAATCTTTTCGTCAATGTCAAAACTTCATCACGTGTCAAAACCTTACTATTCTCTGACTACTATTAAAACTCAATCACTTTTTACTCATGTCTCTTCATATCCTAGTTTAATTAGTGAAACTAGCCATCCTACAAGCTATCAGAACACTGATGCATCATAAAGCTGGGCAAAAACAATTTTCATCATACTTACTTCATATCTCAATCATGTGCCTCTCTGGGCCCATGACAAACACACTAAACTGTCATTGATCCTCCAATGGATCTTTTATGTGAGATGACAGGGACTTGGATATTTAGAGAACATGTGGCAAATCCTTATGAGGATCTGGAATAAGAAGATGCCAAATTCATGCTGACAATTAACAACATTCTGTAGACACTTAGGGGCCGATTCCGATGGCCGGTCGGACAGCTGTCCGTAGCCTTACCCTGCGACCGACACGTACCCGGAGCCGGTCCGTCTTGTAGAGTAAGAACGATGCGCATAACTGCCAAAAACACGACGACACGTAGGCTGTGAATCAAGACCCATTTTCCGTCCGAGCTGTTACTCCCAAAGAGGAACCGTGTCGCCCGGAAGCAGTTTCCATAGCAGTTTCCGGCATGACAAGTACGATGCGTTCTTCCTACGCACCGGACGGGTCGTCACGTACGGCACGTCACAGCATCCGGAAAACAAGCATATCAGCTAGGATTCGCGCCACAAATCAATACACGGCTACGAGACGGAACAGCTTGCAGCGGGTACGAGACGGAGCAACAAGCAGCGTGTACGACACAAACACATCATGAATCCCATCGCGCAGGTCATACCAGTACTCTACATCTATGACCGGATCAGGGACCGACGGCGCAGGCGGTAAGTCAGACACCTACCACATAAACAAACGACAGTAACCCGCAAAATGGCACACACACACAGGGGATACATATCCTGGCCACTAACAACAGCCCACCATAGGGGTTGCATGGCCAGCACCACTAACACCCCCACCCATAGGGGGCCTGTTACCCATCACCCCTGCCACCCCCACTCACAGGGCTTATGATTCCCATCACCCCTGCCACCCCCACTCACAGGGCTTATGTTTCCCATCACCCCTGCCACCCCCACTCACAGAGCTTATGTTGCCCATCACCCCTGCCACCCCCCTCACAGGGGACCTGTTGCCCATCACCCATGCCACCCCCACTCACAGGGCTTATGTTGCCCATCACCCCTGCCACCCCCACTCACAGGGCTTATGTTGCCCATCACCCCTGCCACCCACACCCATAGGGGGCCTGTTGCCCATCACCCCTGCCACCCCCACTCACAGGGGACCTGTTGCCCATCACCCCTGCTACCCCCACTCACAGGGCTTATGTTGCCCATCACCCCTGCCACCCCCACTCACAGGGTTTATGTTGCCCATCACCCCTGCCACCCACACCCATAGGGGGTCTGTTGCCCATCACCCCTGCCACCCCCACTCACAGGGCTTATGTTGCCCATCACCCCTGCCACCCCCACTCACAGGGCTTATGTTGCCCATCACCCCTGCCACCCCCACTCACAGGCCTTATGTTGCCCATCACCCCTGCCACCCACACTCACAGGGGACCTGTTGCCCATTACCACTGCCACCCCCAGCCATAGGATGGGTGATGCGCAACACATCCAGCATACGCAAACATCAGGTATGTCCGCAAATTACATCCCCCACGACATCATGACAACAGTGTGTAGTCTGTGACAAATGCCCACAACAGTGAATATGGCTACGAGCATACAATGTAAGTAATAGCACATGTGTGACCAACACATGAGTGTGACATACACAAGGCAAGCATCACCCTAGCACTGTGGCAATGTAAAAAGAACACCCCCTCACTGTATAGAACAGAAGTCAAGTGGGGGCTCACAAAATGCAGCAGATGTGGAGCATTGTGGTGATGGGGACCAAACCCCCCTCAACACAGTGACCAAAAGGTAAGTGTCATCATGGTCAAAGCTGCAAATAACAAACAGCATGTATGATCCCTGCTCCCAACACATCAAACACTTCTGGGGGAAAATAGTCATTGTGTCCCATACACACAGAGATGTGTTGAGGCAAACAGTGCTGTGAAAACATTACACTCTCGGCCATGTGCAGACAAGCACCACACATGGGGGCTGACAATGCACACACCGTAGAATGACACAACAGCAGAAGTGACCATCACCAAGCATGCACACATCTCGAAAATAGACACACCAACCAAAACAACATGTGTAGACTGTAGGTGTCAGCTCACTAACTCACATTCCATGCCAGCAATGGCACCCAACAACCAGGATGAATGTGCACAATGATGTGAAATGACTCACAGGGACAGCATGCAAAATCACAGCATCCAGACAAAGGCCCACAACAGCAATACCAATGCACTGGTGCAGATGCACAAACACAAACAGGCAAACTCACACTGCACATCGGACACAACATGTGTGTGTGTGTGTCACAGTATATCCAGGCAACTACACAAAACATGAGAGGGGCTGAGCCACAGTGACACAGATGTGGACACAGTGCCATGCAAAAGTAAACCATCATTGGGACACCCTCAGTGGGCAATCAGGCGTTGGGAGATGAGATGAAGCACAACAGACACATGTGACACTAGCTGGAATGAACACCAACTAACACAGCAAGAGACTGACACACAACAGCACAATCCCCAGGGACAAGACATTGGTATGACACAAGCATGCATGAGACCTCCACTGTGATGACAAAGGCAGATGTCGTACAAACTGGGAAACCCAGACATGTGTCCTGTGCCACAAACGTACATCACACATACACAAACACAAATCACTCAGCATGGCCCCTCATCCATGGACAAACGGGAGCTAGGGGACCATCCATGCAAACATTCACATCAGTCCACCATCAACACCACACACCTGAACTGCAACAATGTGTATCTGTGAAGCCCACATGGACAGGTGACATTGCACATGCCCACATGACAAACACAGAAATATTGGCAGGAACTAAGGTGCACACACACATCACACAAGGACTGTTTACAACCCTGGGAAATGACAGACACACTGCACAGTATGCGGTACATGGTAATGACCTCAAAGCTCATGTTACCTTCACAATCCCTGCCACAGTCCAAGGACTATGCAGATGCCAAGGAGGAATACAAGGCACCCATGCTGACACCTGCCAGCATTGCTGCCGTGAACCCGACAAGTGGGAGCAGTCACACACACATACAAATGTCTCAATCACTGAAAACTACCACCTAGGGACAACTACATGATATTGAGAACAAACAAGTGCCTTGAGGAACCCTCACTGTGTCCCATCTGTGTCTGACAACATCATCAACACTCAGAACTGACAAATCACAATGATGATACACCAATTAACAGTAGTGAGTCATGCACCCACACATCTGGTAGCCCATTGGAAAAGTAGTGGGATTAACCCAGTACCACTCAGCAAGCATCAACAACAGGAACATATCAAGGGAACACTGTCTGTGTATGAACAGGGATGTGGACACACACACATGCACATACAACACACAGCATGGGCCCAGGCCATGTCACTGGACAACACACTAACTTGAGGGGACACAACTCCTGTGGGAGCCCAGCTGTGCCAAACATATTCACCGCAAGTCCCACTCATGTCTGCAGAACACTTGGTCAGTCAGCCATCAGTTGCCGCACAATGAAGGCTCTGGTCACAACAGCCTGGGTATGGGAGACACCCCTAAGTCAGCTGCACATACCCCAAACATATGTCTAGCAAGTTGCACAGAGGACCCAGTTTCTCCTATTACAATGATGCCCACACCTGTAGGGCCAGTAGTGATGAGCACGAAGTATGTGGAAGTGACAATTTGGACAATGGGAAGCACATCATATGTGCAAGCCACAGATGTGACCATGGCAATTAAATGCTCACAAGATGTACACAAATAGTTGATCCAGACACACCCAGGTAGCTGAAAAGGATGACATGGATACCTACCAGAATAGGATACATATCTCATGGACCACAGGGAGTACCTCACATCAACACATCAGTATGCAACATTGTAAACCAAGCATTACAGGTGCAAGGGCATCTAAAACAACCTCAACATGATGTACAGCTAAATCAAGTTCACAGGGACAAAGTAAAAAGCTTTATTCAGCATATGAAAAGTGAAACGTCTGTTCCAACAAAAGGCCAATGGCCAGTCCATGTCCAAATGGCAAGGAGTGAACTAGACTGACAAATTCAGTATATGAAATTCGAAACGTCTGTGCAACCAAAAGGCCAATGGCCAGTCCATGTCAAATTGCCAAGGAGTGAACTAGAGTGACAACTGTAACACCTTGCTTGCCTGCACTGCTACGGACCGTGGTCATCCCCTCGGAGGGGCATACATGGGGGCAGGCCAGGCACCGCAGGGACAGGATCAGGGCGCAGCAGAAGGAGGCAGTGAAGAGGTGGGGGATGCAGGCGAGACACTTGCACCTGCAGTGGAGATGACTGAAGTGGTGGGTGCTGTCACAACTGTGGGGCACAAGTCAGATGGGGAGGGTGCCGGCACAACTCCAGTGGGCAGGTCAGATGGAGTGGATTGGCTCACCACTGCAGTGCCCAAGTCAGACGGGGTGGGCGTGGACTCCAAAGCAGCGCCTACATCCATGGGAGCGGAATGGGGGACAAGTGAGGTCTGCAGGGCAGGGGGTGGTGACACGGTCCCCACATCAGTGGCAGCAACTGTCTGACCAGGTGTGGAGGAGCAAGTGCTAGGGGGGGTGGCCTTAGCATTTTGGGGATGGTGTATCTGTGTGTGGGGGAACCCGGGGCAGGGAGTGGCAGGGGAACCTCTGGAGTGGTGGCCTGGGGGATGGAGGACGAAGACTTTGCCTTGGAGCTGCGTGCTGGCGGGGGGGTCTTGCTCTTCTTGCGCCGGGGGGACTTGCGGGTGGGCGTCTCGGTCTGACTGCGCCTGGGGGAGGGTGTCCGGTGTGAGGGGCACTCCCTTCTGTGTGTGGGGACTTCCTCATCCCCTTGTAATCAGGATCTGCTGGGTCGGTGGGGAAGAGGTCAAGGTCACAGAGGAAGAGCTTCTGGGGGATGGGGTTGCAGGTGAGGCAAGGGAAGGGGGCTGGGAGGGAGAGGTCTCGGAGGACTGTGGAGTGGTTTTAGATGAATGTGTGTGTGTCAGCAAACCAGCCCCTGTGAGTGTGGAATCAGTCCCCTGCGCTTGCTTGTGTGCACGTCTAGCCCTTGGTTTGGGGGTTTCTGTGCTTTGGACAGGTAGTGTGCTAGGAATTGTGGGTGCTTCAGGGGTAGGAGGGGTGTGGGACTGTTGGAGGAGGTACACTGCTGCCGTCAGTGAGGAGGCCACGGACTGGTTGGTCCTCTGTAGGGCAGACATGCCAGAGGAAATGCTCTCCATGAATGACACCAGTTGTGTCAACAGACCTGTGTGTGCATGGAAGACCTTCAGCATCGACGTCTGCCCCACATGCATCTGTCTAAGTAAGTCAACAGACTCCTCACTCAGGGCAGCAGGGGACACAGGGGCAGGGGGTGCGGTGCCTGGCATAAAGGAGACATGCTCACGAATACGGGAGCCCACAGGGACCTCAGGGATGGGAGCCGATGGGAGGGGGCTGGTGGTGGTGGTGGTGGTGGCGGTGGCGGAGACAGCCTCACTAGCTAGGGTTTGGTGGCTGCTGACATTCGCCTCCACAAGAGAGTCATCCTCAGAGCTGCTGTGGCCTTCTGCTGGGGGGGATGGTGCTGACGACTCCTCTGTGTGGCTCAAATCGCACACTGTGCCACTGGGTCCACCTGACTCCTCTCCTTCTGTCCCTGTAAGGCTCTGTGGCTCCTCCTGGTCCCTAGAGCTGTCCCCTCCTGTGGCCGTGGATGTATCTGGATAGGAATAGGAAGTGAGAGAACAACATCAGTCACCTGCACCGACTGCACACACCACAGTGAGTACATCACATCACAGGGCAAGCCCTGGCATCATCAGCTGAACACAGCTCAAAGTGCCAACACTGTTTAGAATAAGACAATTGTCATTTCCAACATCAACCATGGCACACATATCCCTCCTTGACTTGCACACATATGGCTGTTGCATGTTGGATGCTAATGCCCCAATGTGCCAACATGCACCACCCACACATTAGTTGTACATGCAAGTGAACATGTGGGAGTATGTCACTAGACCCACAGCACATCTCTTGCGACTGACTCAGCACAGGTGTCCGGATGAAGGGATGGGAAGAGACTAATTTCACATGCTTGGGATGCATGCCAGCAACACACACTATGATGTACTCATGTCCTGATGGGCAAGGCCACAATGGGGTGCATGGTGCACACTTGAACACAAGGCAGGCTCACTCATAGCAAGTTCAATGCCATGGCACTGGGATGCCCTGAAAGTCAGTCAACACGGTCTCCTGTCACAGGGGCAGGGCATTCAGACAACAACAATATGCACTGACTCACAATCCTAGCTCAGGGGCAAATCTGACTCTGCAGATAACCGGTGCACTTGCCCAACCCATGCAAACAAAATAACCAGGACCCAGAAGACCCCACATCATGAAAATCAGACATATGAGTCTCAGCAAACACAAATCCATGTACATTAACACATCACAGTCTGCCATGCATATAACCCAGCTGCATGAGGGACAGAGTTGCATACACCATTGTGCGCTGTCAGATGCTCACACACCTATATGTGTCTACAAATCGCCTGTTGAGAAAGAACTATGTTTGGATATGTATAAATTGTTCTTTTGAAATGCTCAGTATTCATCATTAGGATCAAGTCTAGAGAATGAAAAAATAAGAGCTATACAAGTGTATTACAAACCGCCTGTTGAGAAAGAACTATGTTCGGATATGTATAAATTGTTCTTTTGAAATGCTCAGTATTCATCATTAGGATTAAGTTTAGAGAATGGAAAAATAAGAGCTATATAAGTCTATATATCGAAAGATTCTATTTGAGGCTAGTAGCATTTGTACATACCTATATCATGAACCTCTAGGAATATAATTTATGTGTATACTAATATTAGGACTACTTATTGATTGCTATTATTGGATATGTTCATAGACATATTAATTTACTCAAAAATAAGAAAGCAAAACACAAACATTTATATATTACAACAAAAAAACATAAAAATAAATTAAAGAATTTTTCAATCAGTTTTTTCTAAATCTCTTTTTTACAAATGGATGTATTCACAGTGTATAGCCACTAGTAATTATGCTGAATTTGGAGTTGAGCGGTGATCTATTTGTTATATACACTGTGTCCGGTGTTTTCCTCTTTTTCCCATACACACACCTATATGTCAAACAGGTCTTGTCTCCCACAGTCACATTGCAGATGTCATGCTGACCCTCTGAATCATGGACACCCCAGTTGTACGTAGCAACAAGCCACACCCTAATGACACAGAGGCACACACCTGAGATCACATGTCACGAAGCACAACCTGCAATTTCACACACAGGAGTGGGATTACAGAGTGTTTCTGAATGCCCTTGAGGGGGCAGGACTGGGCAGGACTAAGTGAAACAGTGTTTTGCCCCGGACAGTAGTCAGGTGGCTAAGCAATTGTGGCATACTTGCTATACCTACTCCTGATGCCCAAAAATTGGAGTACCCTGCTGCATAGTTTTGTATTGAATACCCCAGAAACATGTTGCGAGTCAGACCAGCAATTGGTACACATGTCAAGGGCACTCACAGTTCACATGTCAGATCTCAGGCATTGTGTAACAGAGTCACAGGAACTGATGCTGACTGGTACCTGATACATAGCTGACTGCAGGGACACAGTGCCCTAGTGACACAATCAAAAGACTGTAGGGGCCACACCTGTGGAACAGATGAGGAGGGTGCATCACACAGATGAGGGACCTGATTTTGGGACTACAAGACCTACGTAATGTGGAAGTGTGACCCGGACAAAAGACTGCTATTTGCATGTCAGACATAGTACACAGATCAGGCATGGACTTACCCCCTTCCTGCTGCTGTCTGGCCTTCAGCTGCCTATCCAGGTCCGGGAAGACCACCGCCAGTATCCGGAGCATGTGGGGAGTCAGGGTCCGGTGTCCGTCCCTCCTGTGTGGAGGTGACAGCTTCAGCTGGACTCTAGGGGCCCGATTCACAGAACTAACTTAAGACAAAATCCTACACTTACTACCATTTTCGTATTCACAGAAGGTACTTACTCATTTTGGTATTCACAGAAGACACTTACTCATTTCGGTATTCACAGAAGTTAGGAGTCCTAAGTTTAGGACTCCTAAATGCCTTCTGTGAATACAGAAAGTGTTAAAATTAGGATTTTTCTCAGTTTAGGAGTCCTAAAGTTAGGACTCCTAACTTTACTACTACTAAACTGAGAAAAATCCTAATTTTAAGGCTTTCGGTATTCACAGAAGGAATTTAGGAGTCCTAAAGTTAGGAGTCCTAACTTTACAACTACTAAATTGAGAAAAATCCTAATTTTAAGACTTTTGGTATTCACAGAAGGCATTTAGGAGTCCTAAAGTTAGGACTCCTAACTTCTGTGAATACCGAAATGAGTAAGTGCCTTCTGTGAATACCGAAATGAGTAAGTGCCTTCTGTGAATACCAAAATGGTAGTAAGTTTAGGATTTTGTCTTAAGTTAGTTCTGTGAATCGGGCCCTAGCTATCCTCAGGGTCCAGCCCCGAAGGTCCTGCCACCTCTTCTGGCAGTTGCGGGTGCGCCGCTTGTAGACCCCCACAGAACGAGCAGCCCGGGAGATGGTCAGCAAGATCTCCTGCTTCTGGTGGGCATCAACCTGTGAGGAGGACAAAGTGAATAGTACATTAACACACATGCCCCAGACTTGTGCAGCACACAATCAGATATACATGTCATCATCCCAAAGGGAAAATAATTACACAGGTAGTGCAACCCTGGGGAATGAAAACTCACATGCATGTCTGACATGTTAACAATGCCTGGATAGTTTAAGCTGGCAAAAATGCACTTTAGCAGCAGGGAAACTATTCAGTACATGTACCTACACACTTTGGGGGATGAAAGTAGTCAGTGAGAATGCTTGCCACTGCTGTACACACTGCTAGTACTGCTAGTCAGACAACATGCTTAATTAGGAAGGCAGTGGACAGCACACTCACCTGCTCCCCTGGTGTCCCGTAGAGCTGTCTGTACTCTGGAAGGAGTCCGTCCACAAGGGCTTGGTTCTCCTCCTCAGTGAAGGCTGGGGCCCTCTCCAGTGTACGTGCCATAGCAGGACCCAGAGGATGCATAGACAGCAGCAGTGGTAGTAGAGATGTGGTCCAATAGCATGTAGTGCAGGCAAGTGAGCTCCCTGGGGTCCAGCCAGCCTTATATCTGTGCTGCAGAGGCAGACTCTGTGCCATGTGTCCAACGTGATAGGTCCAACACGGTTGCATTCTATGAATCTGGCCAATCCATTTAAAAGTACGACTCGTACACACCTTTCGCATCGTTCAAATCTTCACCTTCATGGAACACTTGAAATTGCAACATTGTTGTAGGCATCCAACTGAATTTCCAGTGCACAACTCGTACAAGTTTTGAATCCACATCCGTCTCCATAACAGTCCTGAGCCAATGGGTGCGCCCGGCTCGTTCAACTGACTGTACAACGCGTATTTTGAATGTACACATGCACCCGTCTCCATACGATTCAATGGCCAAGGCGTACGCCTGTCTCGGACCATGCCTGTCCGACGTGTATGCATGATAGGCACCCGCGTCGGACCACATTACATTCAATGACAAGCCGTACGCACGGCTCGAACATGACCCGTGCAATGCGTACGCATTGTCACCCGCGTCGGACCTCATTGCATTCAAGACAAGGTGTACGCACGGCTCGGACATGACACGGGCAATGCGTACGCATTGTCACCCACGTCGGACCTCATTGCATTCAATGACAAGGCGTACGCACGGCTCGGACATGACCCGTGCAATGCGTACGCATTGTCACCCGCGTCGGACCGCATTAGTGTGACTATTAGACGGATGCAACACACATATACTGGCCATGGACACCTGCACGCACCTGCCACACTATAGCATTGGCCACACAGTGTCCCATGGCATGTGAGGCTGCATTCCCTGGGTGTTTGAGGGGGCCACAGCTGTTTTTTTGTCTGGCACTTTGTGCAGCCACTCCCAGGCTGTTATCTTGTACATGGGGGGATAGTCCTTTGTGTGTTGTGCACATTAGCACTGTGATGTGCAATTGGACAGTGATTGGCATGAGTGAAGGCCACAGTGTCAGGTAGGATATGTTTGGGGTATGTCACATACACCCTGAGTCCTGGGGTGATGGCATGTATGTCACAGTGAGACCTGTAGCCCCAATACGGATGTGCACCCACAGACTGTGTGCATGTTGTGTCTCAGATGTGTCTGATCACATGTTACCAATGGGTGACAGTCTCCACATCCATGTGGTATATGCATCAACCTTGATGGGGTGTGTGTCTAAGAGACGTACATGTAGGGCCGGCATGAACAACAGTGGCCACTACCTGTGGGACTGACGCTTGCCTTGTGGTGTGTACGTGCTACGCCATGTCCATTGCTGTGTTGATGTGGCAATACAGGGAGCCTGGGTTTCTGCATGGCAAAGATCTGTGATGCCTGGGAGACATGAGCCCTCATTAGTCACTCAGGTGGGTTTTTTGAACGTTGCTGCAGCACATAGGTTGGGTGACACAGCCAGATGATTAGCCCATTGCACTACATGGCACTCATGTGGACATGTGGAATTGAGATGTGAGGTGGTGGTCTTGTAGGTGACATATGTGTCCATGCCCAACAGCACACACCTCAGTACATTGTGTAATGTCATGAACTAGCATGTGAGAGTGATCATGGTCATGGCCACATGGCGGGATGTACTGACAATCTTTCTTTGTGCATCTCTGTACTGCAGGGCACCAGCTGTGCATCGTCCATTCCCAGACCTTGCAACCATGCAGGAACGCAACAGCATCAGACGGTACCGCTTCACCAGGCCACTGATTGAGGAGTTGGCGGAGCAGTTGGCTCTACATGTGCTACCTGGCCGGACATACCCTACAGCACTGACCCCAGAGGTGAAGGTGATGGCACCCCTGCACTTCTTTGCTACTGGTACCTTCCAGTACACTGTGGCTACTGCTGGTGGAATATCGCAAACAATGTTTAGTCGGGTGCTACGCGATGTCTTGGAGGGGATGTTGCAATTCCTCTACCTGTATATCAAGTTCCCGAGCCAAGATGAACTCCCTGAAATTAAGGATGCCTTTTATACACTGGGGAGGATGCCGAACGTCATTGGATCCATTGGTGGCACACATGTTGCACTGATACCACCACAGGCACATGAGCAGGCATACCGTAACAAGAAGCACTACCATTCGATCAATGCTCTGGTGGTTTGTCTTACTGACATGTTGATCACACATGTGTGTGCACGGTTCCCTGGTTCAGCGCATAATGCCTACATTATGAGGAGTAGTCACATTGCAACGCTGATGTCACAGATGCCAGCTCAGCGTGCCTGGCTTGTCGGTGTGTACTGGCTGTTTCTCATTGTGTGTGTTTGTCAGTGTTGTATTCCGCACTCCTACAAAGCTCATCTACTTGTTCATTTTTGTGTGTGTAGGTGACTCTGGATACCCCAACATGCCGTGGTTGCTGACACCCCTCAGGAACCCTGTGACACCAGCCGAGCTGCGCTACAATGAGGCACATGGTCGGCGCAGGAGGGTGATTGAGCGGACATTCGGCCTCCTGAAAAGCCGCTTTCACTGCCTTGACAAGACCGGAGGAGCCCTCCCATATGAGCCTGCAAAGGTGTGCAAAATAATACTGGTCTGCTGCATGCTACACAACATGGCAGTGCGGAAGGAGGTGCCTCTCATCCAGGATGAGGATGACGACGACCAACGTCCGGCACCTGTGGAGGATCCCGGCCTGGGCCAAGATGCCAGTGATGATGAAGATGATGGTGACATCCGCTCCCAGCTCATCATCAACTTCTTCACCTGAAAGTGAGTTTCCAGGGTTATGTGAATGTATGGAGGTAGCCAGGAATGTGTTGAGTCAGCTCTGTTGCTGTCTGAGTGTGTCTGTGTGCCACTTGACTGGATGCGTGCTGTGATGTGTCCATTCAGCGGGTGTGTACTCCACAATAGGGTAGTACTGCTAACTAGTGTTTGTGTAGGTGTTTTGCAACATGTTTTGTGCATGTGTATTGCATTTCTCTCCTGTTCGTCTGTGCTTTTGACTGTATCTTGTCTGTCCTTCCCAGGGTCTTTTGCCTGTTGAGTGGTCAACACTGACCCCCAACACCCAGAAACCAACACCAGTGTGGAAGTTCACAATTCCCATCAACTGATGTACCACACATCCCTGGACTTCCATTCTCCAACACATTGGGAGCGTGTGTCCACTGTTACGTGGAATTACCGTGCAACTATTGTGGAATAAACGTGTTGCTGATGTGTAATGAACCTGTGCTACGCTTTGTTATGTGCGTTGTCTGTCTTCCTACATCTGAGTGACATCTGCTTACCTCACCTGTGGGCTTGTTACCACTGACTGTGGTTGGTGTTGTGTCTGTGCATGCCAATGTGTTTCAGGTCAACATCATTGTGTGTGATGAGTAACATGGCCATGGTGAGTATGTTTTGTGTTGCCATAGTGGTGTGTCTCCCTCACATGTGTCACCTCCCCATGACTGACCTTACGTTGGTCACATTGTTGCAGTATTTGGCATGCACTGTGTTGAGTAGCAGATCGACTTTGCCCTGAACATGACAAGTTTGAATCACAACAGAGGCAAGTATGGTGTACTGGTGAGTTTATTTACAAACATGTGTGAGTGAGGTGCACAGGATGGTGGGTGCTGTACAGTGGTTTGGGAATCCAAAGTTCACATTTGAGTTGGAAGTGCTGGTAGATGAAATGTCCAGAGTAAAGTCCACAGTCATCTGATACATTGGCCCAACATGAACCCTCCATGTCATGTGGGCGAGTTGTGTGCGATTGGACAAGGTGAACGGGTTGCGCACAAAGAACATTGTCCAGAACAGGTTTAGAGGCCCTGGGGGATGTGCTTGGACATCAGCCTCTCACATGTCCTTCTTCGGACGACCCCTCTTCTTCCGGGGGGGGGGATCCTCATGTGCAGGCCTCTGCAGTGCAGGGGACTCTCCGCCAGAGTCCTCCTCCCTCCCTGTGGCGCTGGCAGATGGTGTTGCGACAGATGTTGTGGGCACACATGGGGGTGGGGACAGGTTGGTGTTGATCTGGCGGAGGCATTGTAGAATGTTCCAATGCACCGCAGTAAGGGCATCCCACTTTGCCTCCATGCGGGCATGGTGGGCGACCTGCTCCTGTTGCATGTCCTTGAGGATCCCCACTACCTTGCCAAATCCTCCGGTGCTATCTTGGTACGCATCTATGATGCGTGCCAGTTGGGGGTCATCATGCAGTCCAGACCCCTCTGCAAGGCGTGCCCTGTGCCTCCCACCCCTCCCAGCACCCCTCTTGTTAGATTTGGGGGTCTCTGGTTGGCACAGGTAAAGACTTGTGATAAGCAGGGACCCTCTCCTCTAGTCAGGGTAAGGGGTTTCACTCCTAACACAACCCCTGCTCACCCTCTAGGTAGCTTGGTGCGAGCAGACAAGGCTTGTCTCAGGGCGTTACAGGTTAAGCATTTGTGACCACATACAGTAACTCAGTGACCACACCACAAATAGCCTCCACACTGGGATTATCAAAAATAAGTATTTTTATATAGAAAGATTTAGCACAAGACCAAATAATGATAAAAAGGCCCACAATACTATTGGCAATAAGCAGTTCTTGTTTCAAGCGTAATTTCAAAGTTCTGTGCGGTTCGTTCCTCTTCGTACGGTTCGTATAAGGATGAGAGATGCTTAGGAACGGGTCTCACAACGCTGCAGGCGCTCCAGTGCGAAGCGTACACCCTGCGGTGCTTAGGAACGGGTCTCACAGCGCTGCAGACGCTCCAGTGCGAAGCGTACACCCTGCGGTGCTTAACATACACAGTACCTTGTCTTGGAGAGTTCGTCACGGACGATGCGGTGAAACCAAACGCGTTGTACGGTGCGATGTTCTCCTGTTACGGTGCGAGCTACGGCTCGTTGGGGGCCTCAGTCACGTTGTTCGAGGGGACGGTGCGAAGGTACGGTGTTCTTGATGTTCGGTGCGGCGTACGAGCCGTACCTTGAGAGCGGCGCCTTCTCCTTAAGTGCGGTGCGAAGCAGGCAGTACGCTCCGATTGTGAGCGACGTACCCAGCCACTCTACGCGCCGCAGCCTGCCCACAACAGGGGTAGGGGGCACGCTTGAGCAGTACGATGCGAAGAGGGGAAATCAAAGTGCGGCATGAAGTCCTTCCTTCACGGTGCGAGCTACGGCTCGTAGGGGGGCCTTAGTCGCGTTGTTTGGGCCGGACAGCTTGGCACAGGCTTTCCAGTGTATGCGTCGATCTACGAGACGCACACTTCTCTCGGCTTCGGCGCTACGGTGAGAACGGCGGTTCTCAGCGGCGTTTCTCAAGGCGGTGAAGTCCACTGGTCCTAGGACTTCGTTCAGGGGGCAAGCTCAGTCACAAGCCCTTGGAGATCTTAAAAGCACAAGTTGAAATAAAGTTTCTTAGCAATCTTTCTCCTCTCCTTCAGCAGCAAGGCCACCACTGCAGGCCAATCCCCCAGGTCAGGGACAGTACTCCTCCTACAGCTTTCCCGGTTCCTTCTCCTCATGCAGAGGTTAGTCTTGTCAGCAGGATCTGATTTCTTGGGAGCAGGGTCCCAATAATTATAGTGCAATTCTTTTGTTCTTGCAGGCCAGGGGGGCCTTTGCCTAGTTCGGTCCGGTTTCTGAGCACTTTGTTGACATGATGCAGGCTTCTGCTTTCAGTGTGCAGGGCAGAGACATCAGACGCTCCACAGGAGGTGGAGCCAGCATTGTGGTGGCAGAGCACAGACCTATTCAAAGTCCAGGTGTACTCCTCCCACCCATCCTGGTGTAATCTTCCTATTCACCACCTGGCTGCCCAGCCTGTCTCCTGGAATTCCCCAGCCCTGTCACTCACACAAACCAGACAGCAGATACACATCAGCGCAGAGGCGGGCTGAAATGGTTAGGCAAGCAAATGCCAACTTTCTAAAAGTGGCATTTGCAAACACAAAACATTAAAATAAACCTTGCTAAAAGATGTATTTTATTATTCTGAGTTCAGGCATACTAAACTCGATTTTCTACCATGTTCCCTGGGTCTGTTAGGATCATAGGGTGTAACAATTCTAACAGCCCATTGTGGCCTATGGAGAACAGGTAGCCTTACAATAGTGAAAAACGGAAATGGCTGTAATTCACTATTAGAACATGCCACACACATCAGGGCTTGTCCTACCTTATGCTCACAATGCACCGTGGCCTTGGGCCTACCATAGGGGTGACTCACATGAAATAAAGGAAAGGTTTAGGGACTGGCAAGTGGGTGCACTTGCCCAGTCCGCATGACAGTACCAGACTGCACGCAGGTTCTGCAATGGCAGACCTTAGACACATTTTACTAGGCCGCTTCTGTGGGTGGCACAACCAGTGCTGCAAGCCCACCAGCAACATTCGTATTTACAAGCCCTGGGCACTCCTGGTGCACTTTACTGGGGTCTGACATTAAACCAAATACGCCAGTCATGGAATCCAACCAACATATACATTTTATATAGGGAGCACTTGCACGGTGGCACTGGTTGGCAGTGGCACAGTGCTCTGAGCAGCTAACACCAGCAAAAACATGAGGCACAGCGACAAAAAAGTGGAAGGGAGACTCACGCCAAGGTGGCAGGTCTAACACGTGTCTCCTCCAGCTGAAATGTGGGGAGAACTACCCTACCCCAGGGAGTTCCTCATCACTAAGGCGGAAAAATCTAGACAGACCGTCAGCATTGGCGTGATCTGCACCAGGGCGATGTTCCACCGTGAAATCCATCCCCTGTAGGGAAATGGACCACCTCAACAGCTTTGGATTCTCACCCCTCATATGCATCAACCATCTGAGGGGCATGTGGTCTGTCTGAACCCGGAAGTGAGACCCAAACAGGTATGGTCAACTTCTTCAGTGCCCAGACCACAGTAAATGCCTCATGCTCAATAGCACTCCATCTCTGTTCCCGTGGAAGTAACCTCCTTCTAAGGAAGGCTACAGGTTGATCTAGGCCCTCCTCATTAATCTGTGAAAGAACAGCCCCCACACCATGATCTGAAGCGTCTGTCTGAACGATAAACTCTTTGGAGAAGTTGGGAGCCAAGAGCACGGGCGCCGTGCACATAGCAGTTTTCAGGGCCTCAAAAGCTTTCTGACAGGTGTCAGTCCAAATCACTTTCCTGGGCTGCTTCCTACAAGTCAGCGCTGTCAAGGGGGCAACAATGTTGCCATACCCCTTGACAAACCTCCTGTAGTACCCGATGAGACCTAGGAAGGCTCTCACCTCTGTCTGGGTTTTGGGCGACTCCCAATTCAGGATGGTTTCTATCTTGGGTTGAAGGGGCGCCACCTGGCCGCTCCCAACCTGGTGCCCCAAGTACACCACGGAACCCTGCCCGATCTGGCACTCACTGGCCTTGATCGTAAGGCCTGCCCTCCGCAGCACAATCAACACTTCCCAGAGGTGGCGCAGGTGTTCTTCCCAAGTGGAGCTGAACACTGCGATGTCATCCAGGTAGGCAGCACTGAACAAATCCAGTCCAGTCAACACCTGGTTGACCAACCTCTGGAAGGTGGCACGGGCATTCTTCACCCCAAAGGGCATAACCCGGAACTGGTAGTGCCCATCTGGGGTGGAGAATGCTGACCTCGCTTTGGCCCCATCGGTCAAGGCGATCTGCCAGTACCCAGACGTTAAATCAAACGTGCTGAGGTAATTGGCAGCCCCTAGCCGATCTATGAGCTCATCAGCTCTGGGGATGGGGTGTGCGTCAGTCCTGGTGACTGAATTGAGTCCTCTGTAGTCCACACAGAACCGGAGTTCGGATGTGGCTCCCGGTGCTGCAGCCTTTGGGACCACTGGGCTGGCCCAAGGACTGCTGGAGGACTCAATTACCCCGAGTGCAAACATCTTGGAGACCTCCTCCTTGATGCACGCCCTCACCCTGTAGGCCTTGTGCCTCACAGGTGTACTATCCCCAGTGTCCACATCATGGATGCATCAGTGACACCGGGAACCTGGAAAAACAGGTCAGAAAATTGTCCCAGCAGCTGGCGACAATCATTCTGTTGCTCAGGGGTCAGGGTGGAAGAGAGGATGACACCATCCACTGACCCATCTTGCTCCTGGGCTGACAGGAGGTCAGGAAGAGGCTCGGTCTCCTCTTCCATCCCAGCATCTGTTGCCAAGAGCGTGCCCACTTGGGACCTCTCCAAGTGGGGCTTCAGGCGGTTGACATGTAGGACCCTCAAGGGGTTCCTGGGAGACCGCAAGTCCACCAAGTAGGTAACAGGACTTTTGCGCTCCACAACCTCAAAGGGACCGGTCCACTTACCCTGGAGCGCACAAGGCTCCACGGGGGCCAAGACCCACACCTTCTGTCCAGGCTGAAGCTCTACCAGAGTGGCATTCTGGTCGTACCACCGCTTCATCTCCTCCTGGCTGGCTTCCAGATTTGCCTCAGCAAGTTGCCTGAATCGCCTAGTCTGGTTCCTGAAGGCCAGCATGTAGCTATATACATGCTGGGGAGGTTTCCTGGGAGATTGCTCCCAGCCTTCCTTGACCAGACTTAGAGGTCCTCTCACTGGGTGGCCATTCAGGAGCTCAAAGGGGCTGAACCCTAGAGACTTCTGTGGCACCTCGCGGTAAGCAAAGAGAAGGCATAGTAAGAGGACGTCCCACTTACGCCTCATGGGTTCTTCCAGACCCATTATCATGCCTTTGAGGGTACGGTTGAATCTCTCAACCAACCCATTTCCATGGGGGTGGTAAGGTGTGGTAAACTTGTAGGTTACACCACACTCTTGCCAAAGGGATTTCATATACTTGGATGTGAAATTGGTACCCCGGTCAGACACCACCTCTAGAGGGAATCCCACTCTGGAGAAAATTCCCATCAGTGCACGTCCCACCACGGGGGCAGTCACTGTCCTCAGAGGGATGGCTTCCGGGTACTGGGTGGCATGGTCCACCAGGACCAGGATAAACCTGTTGCCCATGCCTGTCCTGGGGTCCAGTGGCCCCACAATGTCAATCCCCACTCACTGGAATGGGGTACTGACCACAGGGAATGGCTGGAGAGGAGCCTTCTGCTTCCTCCCACTCATTCCACTTGCCTGGCAAGTCTGACATGTCCTGCAGTGAGTGTCTGAACTCCTGCACATTTGAGGCCAATAAAAGTGGGTCACAAGCCTTTCAAAGGTCTTGTCCTGCCCCAAATGTCCTGCCAATGGCACATCGTGAGCCAGCCCCAGTAGGAAGGCTCTGAAGCTCTGGGGTACCACCAGCACACGGGCTGACCCAGGCTCAGCAACCTTAGGCTCTGTATACAGGAGGTCGTTCTCCCAGTAAATGAAATGTGACCCAGACTGATCACCTGCGGCCTGGTCTACAGCCTGCTGCCGCATACCCACGAGAGAAGGGCATTCTTTCAGCGCCTTACAAAAGTCCTCCCTGGAGGGCCCTCCTTCTTGCTGCTAATGGGTCAGCTCAGGCAGGTCCCCCAGTTCAGCTATCTGTTCCCCTGTCGGCTCCAGGGCATCCCCCTCAAGGTCTGCTTCTTCCTGGACCGTGGGAACTTCAGGGGCCGGTTTGCCGCGCCCCCTGCCTCCTCTCTCTAAGGCCGGTCCCTGGGCCTCCCTCTCAGGCTCCAGGACCTCTTGAGCACCTCTACTTGCTGCCATGGACCGTGTGGTGATACACGCCCAATCCGGCATACCCAACATCTCCAGGTGAGCACTCCGCTCCATCTTAGCCCAAGGTGAGCTCTCCAAATTGTTCCCTAACAGACAGTCTACAGGCATGGCGGGCCTCACAGCTACCTGAAGAGTACCAGAGACCCCCCCCCCACTAAAAGGGAACCTGAGCCACTTTGCAGTGACTCTCTGTGTTGTCAGCGGCAACAACCGGATAGAATGCTCCTGGGACCACCTGCTCTTTAGACACCAGGTGACACTTGACAGCTGTCACACTGGCTCCTGTATCTCTTAGAGCTTCCACTCTACGGCCATTGATGGTCACCCACTGCCTGTATTTCTTAGTGTTATCAAGCAGCTGGGTTTGGGGGACCATCTCACAGTCTCCTAATGAGACAAGGGACATCTCTGCAGGACCCCACCCACCTTGGACGGCCCTCTCCTCCCCCAAGGCTACACTAGCCATCTGCCGGGGTGGAGCACCAGTGGGTGCTGGTTTGCCAAACAAAGGACACTTTAAATCAGATGCAAAATGACCTATGTTACCACACTTGTAACATTTTATGGGCCCCTTTTGAACAGGTGGACCTGTCGGGGCCCTGTCGGTTTCTGGGGTGTGGGGAGGCTGAGAACCTTTCCCTTGGTTCCCTTGGGGATTACTTTGGGGCCTTCTTGGGAACTCCCTCTGGTTACCCCTGTCCCCCCCCCACTCTTCTGCTGGGGACCCTGCCCACCTTTGGCGGAGTCTCCCACTGGACCCTTGTGGACCCTGGTACTGACCCAGCGGTCCGCCTCCTCAGCAAGCTTCCTAGGGTTAGTCAGCCTACTATCAATCAGGTGCTGGCGTAGCTCAGGAAAACAATTACTGGACAAGTGCTCTCATGCCATTAAATCAAGAAGCCCTTGAAAATCATCAACCTTGCTACCCTTCACTCAACCATCCAGTGCTCTGCAGAAAAAAGTTACATACTCAACATACATACTGTTTGGAATCTTTGTGCAACCCCTGAACCTTTGCCTATACAATTCAGGAGTTAACCCATATCTGGCCATCAAAGCATTTTTCATGTGTGGATAAAAATTATGAACATCTGAGGGTAAATCTATCAGTGTGTCCCGCCCCTCACTAAGGAACCGTCCCCACAACCCCGCTCCCCAATCATTCTCAGGGACCAGGTGGGAAGACATGGCTACCTCATAGGCTTTGAACCACTGCCCTATGTCATCATTTAAAAAAAATTATTTCACCACATCTTTTGGTATGTACACCCTTGACTCTACCTGCACTGACGGTGTGCTGCCACCAGAGGGAGTAGACTCTAAACTGATAGGGCCCGATTCACAGAACTAACTTAAGACAAAATCCTAAACTTACTACCATTTTCGTATTCACAGAAGGTACTTACTCATTTTGGTATTCACAGAAGACACTTACTCATTTCGGTATTCACAGAAGTTAGGAGTCCTAAGTTTAGGACTCCTAAATGCCTTCTGTGAATACCGAAAGTCTTAAAATTAGGATTTTTCTCAGTTTAGGAGTCCTAAACTTAGGAGTCCTAACTATACTACTACTAAACTGAGAAAAATCCTAATTTTAAGGCTTTCGGTATTCACAGAAGGCATTTAGGAGTCCTAAACTTAGGAGTCCTAACTATACTACTACTAAACTGAGAAAAATCCAAATTTTAAGGCTTTCGGTATTCACAGAAGGCATTTAGGAGTCCTAAAGTTAGGAGTCCTAACTTTACTACTACTAAATTGAGAAAAATCCTTATTTTAAGACTTTCGGTATTCACAGAAGGCATTTAGGAGTCCTAAACTTAGGAGTCCTAACTATACTACTACTAAACTGAGAAAAATCCAAATTTTAAGGCTTTCGGTATTCACAGAAGGCATTTAGGAGTCCTAAAGTTAGGACTCCTAACTTCTGTGAATACCGAAATGAGTAAGTGCCTTCTGTGAATACCGAAATGAGTAAGTGCCTTCTGTGAATAACAAAATGGTAGTAAGTTTAGGATTTTGTCTTAAGTTAGTTCTGTGAATGGGGCCCACAGCCTTTAGATCCAATTCCCTCAACTTCATTTCATGCTCCATTTGGATTTTTCTTTCTTCCAGAGCCAGCTTTTTGCTTTCCAGCTCCAGTTGCCCATTCAATTTGAGCTTTGCCAACTCCATCTCATGCATCCTGGTTTCTTTCCTGTCTGCCAACTCTTCTGGCGACAGGCCTCTGCCAAAGCTATGGACGCTTTCTGCTGGTTCAACTACTACCACATCTCCAGGCGACCTTGACTCAACCCAGGCCCTCAGCGCCTTGAGTAGGTCTGCTTTGACCTTACATCCAACATGAGGAACTTTGAATTTTTTGCAGCACCCCTTCAGCTGGGCCTTGGTGTAGCTCTCTAGTCTCTCCTCTTCCCATTCTACTTCTTCGCTTTCAGAGACTACAGATGGCGCTTTCTCAACAATGACTGAACCAGGCATGATTTTTCAAAAAATGGAGATTCCTTGGCAACAAAAATAAAACAGTATGTGGCTACGTTATGGTCTGAACTCACTACGTGGCGTTCACCAATCACAGTACATGAATCACAAATGCAAATTCAGAATCCTCACCGCTGACCACCAATGTTAGATTTGGGGGTCTCTGGTTGGCACAGGTAAAGACTTGTGACAAGCAGGGACCATCTCCTCTAGTCAGGGTAAGGGGTTACACTCCTAATACAACCCCTGCTCACCCTCTAGGTAGCTTGGCGCGAGCAGACAAGGCTTGTCTCAGGGCGTTACAGGTTAAGCATTTGTGACCACATACAGTAACTCAGTGACCACACCACAAATGGACTCCACACTGGGATTATCAAAAATAAGTATTTTTATATAGAAAGATTTAGCACAAGACCAAATAACGATAAAAAGGCCCACAATACTATTGGCAATAAGCAGTTCTTGTTTCAAGCGTAATTTCAAAGTTCTGTGCTGTTCGTTCCTCTTCGTACGGTTCGTACGGGGATGAGAGATGCTTACGAACGGGTCTCACAACGCTGCAGGCGCTCCGGTGCGAAGCGTACACCCTGCAGTGCTTAGGAACAGGTCTCACAACCTGCAGACGCTCCGGTGCGAAGCGTACACCCTGCGGTGCTTAACATACACAGTAGCTTGTGTTCGGAGAGTTCGTCAAGGACGATGCGGTGAAACCAAACGCGTTGTACGGTGCGATGTCCTCCTGTTACGGTGCGAGCTACGGCTCGTTGGGGGCCTCAGTCGCGTTGTTCGAGGGGACGGTGCGAAGGTACGGTGCTCTTGATGTTCGTTGCGGTGTACAAGCCGTACCTTGAGAGCGGCGCCTTCTCCTTAAGCGCGGTGCGAAGCAGGCAGTATGCTCCGATTGTGAGTGACGTACCCAGCCACTCTACGCGCCGCAGCCTGCCCACAACAGGGGTAGGGGGTACCCTTGAGCACTACGATGCGAAGAGGGGAAATCAAAGTGCGGCACGAAGTCCTTCCTTCACGGTGCGAGCTAGGGCTCAGCGTTGTTTGGGCCGGACAGCTTGGCACAGGCTTTCCAGTGTACGCTTCGATCTACGAGATGCACACTTCTCTCGGCTTCGGCGCTACGGTGAGAACGGCGGTTCTCAGCGGCGTTTCTCAAGGCGGTGAAGTCCACTGGTCCTGGGACTTCGTTCAGGGGGCAAGCTCAGTCACAAGCCCTTGGAGATCTTAAAAGCACAAGTTGAAATAAAGTTTCTTAGCAATCTTTCTCCTCTCCTTCAGCAGCAAGGCCACCACTGCAGGCCAATCCCCCAGGTCAGGGACAGTACTCCTCCTACAGCTTTCCCGGTTCCTTCTCCTCAGGCAGAGGTTCGTCTTGTCAGCAGGTTCTGATTTCTTGGGAGCAGGGTCCCAATACTTATATTGCAATTCTTTTGTTCTTGCAGGCCAGGGGGGCCTTTGCCTAGTTCGGTCCGGTTTCTGAGCAGTTGACATGATGCAGGCTTCTGCTTTCAGTGTGCAGGGCAGAGACATCAGACGCTCCACAGGAGGTGGAGCCAGCATTGTGGTGGCAGAGCACAGCTCTATTCAAAGTCCAGGTGTACTCCTCCTACCCATCCTGGTGTAATCTTCCTATTCACCACCTGGCTGCCTGTCTCCTGGAATTCCCCAGCCCTGTCACTCACACAAACCAGACAGCAGATACACATCAGCGCAGAGGCGGGCTGAAATGGTTAGGAAAGCAAATGCCAACTTTCTAAAAGTGGCATTTGCAAACACAGAACATTAAAATAAAACTTGCTAAAAGATGTATTTTATTATTCTGAGTTAAGGCATACTAAACTCGATTTTCTACCATGTTCCCTGGGTCTGTTAGGATTATAGGATGTAACAATTCTAACAGCCCATTCTGGCCTATGGAGAACAGGTAGCCTTACAATAGTGAAAAACGAAAATGGCTGTAATTCACTATTAGGACATGCCACACACATCAGGGCTTGTCCTACCTTATGCTTACAATGCACCCTGCCCTTGGGCCTACCATAGGGGTGACTCACATGAAGTAAAGAGAAGGTTTAGGGACTGGCTAGTGGGTGCACTTTCCCAGTCAGCATGACAGTACCAGACTGCACGCAGGTTCTGCAATGGCAGACCTTAGACACATTTTACTAGGCCGCTTCTGTGGGTGGCACAACCAGTGCTGCAAGCCCACCAGCAGCATTCGTATTTACAAGCGCTGGGCACTCCTGGTGCACTTTACTGGGGTCTGACAGTAAACCAAATACGCCAATCATGGAATCCAACCAACATACACATTTTATATAGGGAGCACTTGCACGGTGGCACTGGTTGGCAGTGGCACAGTGCTCTGAGCAGCTAACACCAGCAAAAACATGATGCACAGCGACAAAAAAGTGGAAGGGAGACTCACGCCAAGGTGCCAGGTCTAACACCTCTCCACACGGGCAGGACCAGCGGCGGTACGCACAGGTGACCCTGGGACCCCTTGAGTGGTGTTGCTGGTGGTGTTGGCTGTAGCATCCGGGGGGTCCTGTGTACCTGTGCTGTGGGTGTTGATTGTCCTTGTTCTGTTCGTGTTGGTGGGGGTGCCCTGTCGGTGTCCAGATGGTGGAGGTGTGGGTACAGGGGGGGCAGATGTTGCTGCTGCTGCATGATGGCTCACACCGGAGGGGCCAGGTTGGTCGCCGTCATCCGAAGAGGACAGTGAGAGAGTCAGACCAGAGAGCTCAGTGTCCAACAGAGTCTGGGACTGGGTATCCTCGTCATTTGTCAGTGGGTGCCCAGCACGACCTGTGTTTGGAAGAGACACACAATGTGATTTATGTTTCTACATGCATCGTTGGTTCACAAACATGACATTTTCTACTTTTCAAACAGATGCCTGCCTGTACACTGCTTTTTCCCAGCTTGTCACAGACAGAGTTTGATCTTGTTGTTGGCCATTTGCCAGCATGGCCTTGTGCTCCCCCACAACAGAGCCCAGTTTCAGACATCTTGTCGGTCCCTTCCCACTCCCTGTGAAGCGAGTATGTTTCAGGTTGATCTTGCTGGGCCATGTGGGTGGGTGTAGGTTGTCTGTGACTGTGAGTCCCATCAACTCTTGGCTACACCCCCCTTCCCAGCATGCCCATGCTTCCTCCCTCTTGACTCTGCTTTCCTGTGAGGGGGTGTGACAGCAATGGCAAGATGGCTGACTGTGAAATCCTGGTGTTTGTTTGGTTAGCAGTCCCAGCATGGCCTTGTGCTCCCCACAACAGAGCCCAGTGTCAGACATCTTGTCAGTCCCTTCCCACTCCCTGTGAGGCGAGTATGTTTCAGGTTGATCTTGCTGGGCCATGTGGGTGGGTGTAGGTTGTCTGTGACTGTGAGTCCCATCATACTCTTGGCTACACCCACCTTCCCAGCATGCCCATGCTTCCTCCCTCTTGACTCTGCTTCCCTGTGAGGGGGTGTGACAGCAATGGCAAGATGGCTGACTGTGAAATCCTGGTGTTTGTTTGGCTAGCAGTCCCATCATGGCCGTGCTCCCCACAACAGAGCCCAGTGTCAGACATCTTGTCGGTCCCTTCCCACTCCCTGTGAGGCGAGTATGTTTCAGGTTGATCTTGCTGGGCCATGTGGGTGGGTGTAGGTTGTCTGTGACTGCGAGTCCCATCATACTCTTGGCTACACCCCCCTTCCCAGCATGCCCATGCTTCCTCCGTCTTGACTCTGCTTCCCTGTGAGGGGGTGTGACAGCAATGGCAAGATGGCTGACTGTGAAATCCTGGTGTTTGTTTGGCTACAAGTCCCAAGTGAGCCCCTGTGCTTCACACAGCAGCACCCAGTACGGGGTATCTTTTGCTGATATTTCAATGAGGTGTGTGTCAATGCATCGTACCCGGTGAGTTGTGTGGAGTTTGTGTTGGGGGGTGTCTCCCCATGCTGATTAGTATGGTCAGCGCTGTCAGTCCTCCTTCCCATCATGACACGTGCTTCCATTGTAGGACATGCAAGTTGTCTTTCAGGATGTCAGTCAGTGGTGTCCTGCTTCTGATTTGCGCACATGCCCTAGCAGGGCCTTGTGCTCCCCACAGCAGGACCCAGTGTCAGCCATCTTGTCAGTCATTTTCCACTCCCTGTGATGTGGGCATGTTTCAGAGAGGTCGTGATGGGCCAATCAGGAGGGGGAGCATTATCTGTGACTACAGGCCCCATCATGCTTTTGGATACACTCACTTCACCTACTACCCCACTATTCATTCCTGACAGTCAGCTGCAATGTGAGGTGGTGTGTTTGTGGAGGCAAACTGTCTGGCTGGATGTATTTGGCTTAGTGCCAGTGGCTTGCTCTATTTGTTTGTAGGTTGGTGCATGTCATGACACAGTCCCCAGTCACTATGAGATGGCAGGTATTGTGCTTGTGTGACTGGCATACACATCTTGGGTTGATTATCTATTGGTTAGTGTAGGTTTGCTTGGGGTGCATGGTTTCACTGTCCCCTTTCCACACAATCTTGGGTATGTTGTTTGTTGTTAGGCCATGGACACTCTCTGGTGGTAGGATGTCCCGCACCTTCTCCTCCCAGGTCCTGAAGTAGACTGGTTTGGCAGGAGGGCCACCGCCGGTGCGCTTACTCAAGGCGTGATCTTTCTCGATGAGTTTCTTGACCCTCCTGCGCACGTCATACCACCTTTTCTGGATATCGTCCTTTGTGCGCAACGTTGGTGCTTGTGCGTTCACCTTGTCCACAATCCTCGCCCACATCTTGGTTTTCTGTGAGATGGGGGTCCTTTGAACCAATGTACCAAACAAATGTGGCTCTACTCTGATGATCTCATCTACCAGCACTTCTAACTCACTATCTGCAAACTTTGGATTCTTCTTTGGAGGCATGGTGATGGGTGGTGGTGGTGAGGGATGTGTGTGTGAGGGTGCAAGTGATGTTGGGTTGGTGTTGGTTTTGCTGTGTGTGTGTGCTTTTGTATGAGGTGCTGATGGTGTGTGAGTTGTGTGATGTGTGAGTTCTGGGTGTGTCTTTGTCCTATTAATTTGTGTTGGGTATTTATTGGCTTAGTCATTACTTGTTTGGTCCTTTTTTTGTGTTTTTTCCTATGTGTTTTGTAGGCATGTAGGAGACGTTCATGTGACGGAAACGGATGCTGCTGTTGTCTCGTGTGGGCTTCTCCACCTCGTTCACGCTGCCTGTCTTCTGTGTTTGGTATGCGTCATTCGCAGCGGTCTCTATTGCTTGTGTGCCGGGTTGTCCGTGCGTGTCGGTCGTGCGGCTTGGTCTCCGTGCTAGTCGGTCTGGTTTTACACGCATTGCATCGTACTGCGCTAATCGTACATCGCGGGTACGTGTCGGTCGGGTTGATTCCGGGTTTGTGTCGATCGGTGAAAATTGCGTTGGTTTTCCGGCCGGATCACTATTTTCCCTCTGGCTCGGTCGTACGGCTTGTATTCCGTACGTGTCGGTTATAATTCACTCGCGTTGCATCGTACTGCACGGGTCGTACGGCGCTGGTCCGTGTCGGTCGGTCGGTATTCGGTCCGGGGCCGTGTCGGTCGGTTTGTTTTGCGGCCGGAATCGGAATCGACCCCTTGATGATAAAACGTATGGCAAGAAGGTTTACACCACGAAATACCCCTAATGCAATAAAGTTTGCTCATGTAAAACATTTATATAAGCCTCAATTTGAATTGGTCAAGAACAGAAATCACATTTAAGATTCAATTTAATAGAAATCATTTAGTACAATTAGCCACACAATGTCATACAAATTCATTTAAATAGACATATGCTGATTATGTAGGGAAGAAGAGAGCGAACATAGCGGAAAAGTAAAGATCATTAATTAGGTTATACAAACAAAATATGCAGATTTGAAGCGTAAGGAGTCACAGGAGGACTGAGTCCATAAACTCTCCAGTTGAAGAGTTATACCTGCTCACTTAACCAGCCGACAAGGTACAGGTTGAGTCAGTTCAGAAAGTTCTGTTCAAATGTGTTTTGCATAAGAAAAATAAATCAGAGTTCAGTCCGACAGCATGCCAGGCAGGTAAATTAAAAATAACCGGCCTGACTCCTCCACCAAGGGGGCAATTATACTTCCAAAGGTTCTCAGTTTACGCCCATAAGGTATGTTCGCCATCGTTTGATATGGTTTCCATTGTTTGTCCACAGTGGACTGCTCATGGTGTGATCAATACTTCACTGAGAAATCCAGAAGCATTAGGTAATCCTTTTGCAAAATCATCAACTTCAACAACTTTATATTTCCATCCTTTCCTCGGAAGTAAGAAAATTCACTTTGTTCACTATCTGTCCGCTCCCAGACGCTCTCTCTGGGATTGCAATTATATTGATACATTTCTGTCAAAAGTGTTGCTGAATCAGAAAGAGTCTCTTGTTCTCATGCATAAAAAGAAACTTCATGAAAAGTTCTCATAGCATGTGAAATGACTACTTCAGCTAGATTCTGCCTATCGAAACGAGGAAAAGAAAGAATTTGAGGCCTACATGAAACTTGCTCAATCAATATCACGTTATGGGTAATATAAAACACATATTACCATGAATAATTAAACGTTCTCAATTATTTCACTTATTTGTTTCTTCAGAAGTTACATGACAATATTAGATACCACAAAAAAAATATCTTGCACTTTTTTATTTTCAAAACAGATTAATATGAATGTCACTTTTGTTATTCATGTTTGTATCACATATTGCTAAGGTAAAACTGTGAATCTTCATATTGTCAAACACTATTAAACTAAATATTTTAATCATTTTTAAGTGTTTCATTACATAAGCATTAAAGCATTATTTTCATTTGTCACATTTAGTAATCAACAGCACATTTTCTAGGTTAACTATGTTTAGATTCTTTAACATGTGGTATACATCACATAAGCAAATAATCATTTCTCTTCCTTTATTTAGGTCTTTCACAATTCTCATATTTTCAAGTCACTTCTACATGCTTTTACGATGCAGTAGAAAACCTCTAATTTTTCACTTTCAACCATTATGCACATTTTTATCAAGATTATTGTCGTAAATCTCATTTAATGGTGAGAATTGATTGGAGCAACTGCAGCGGCGTAACGAAAGTTGAGGAGGACCCCCTGCCAAGTACACGGAGGGGCCCCCACTCTGGATCTAATCCGAGCTCTTGGCCCTGAGTATTGAGATCAGAAGCCCTCCGCACCGCGGGGGCTTCGGGGGCCTGTGTTACGCCCCTGGGCAACTGTCATTAAACTTTTACGCTTCATCAGAAATGTCACACATGCATAGAATGAGTATATAATAGTAATGGACGCCAGCGAGATCCATTTTGGATACCCCTGGCCTGACCTAACATAAGATGGAGGGTAAGGGCTGTGTTCCCAGGGAGTGGAAGTGTATTGCTTGCGATCCTATACCTAGAGAGAGGACACTCTTATACTAAAGTGAGAAATGGAGACTTGGCTGCTGTTAAAAATTCTATGAGGCTTTTGGGTGGCAAGCAGCAGTCTTCCCGAGTAGTGCAACAATAAATGACCGCAAAAGGTATAAATTAAGAAAGGTAAAACAAATCCAACAGGAGTAATATATTCAATTAGTTTTAAAACAAATAACGAAAAAAACGAAGAATCAAGGTCTATCTGGATATATTGAAGAAAGCAAGGTTCTCAACAGAATTCATTTGCAACTGCATTAAATATAAAGGAAGAGTGCAGTGCAAAAAGTGAGCACAGTGGTAATGATACAGAGGACATGAAGTCCAATATGTGAACATGGTGACAGACGTTTTAACCCCTTCGCTGCTAGGCCTTTCCCCCGCGTGATAAGCCTTTTTTTGGCTATTTGGGGTAGTTTGCGCTTAGGCCCCTGTAACTCTTTGACCACATAAGGTATCCATGCCAAATTTGCGTCCTTTTTTTCCAACATCATTGGGATTCTAAAGGTACCCAGGGTCTGTGGATTCCCTGGGAGGGGACCCAGAAATTAGCCAAAATAGAGCTAAATGTTTTTTAGGGGAAAAATTGGAAAAAGGGCTACAGATGAAAGCGTCTGTTTTTTTCCCTGCAAATGGTATCAAAAAAGGGGTTGTGGTGCTGAAATCACCATCTTCCCAGCTTTCAGGGACAAGCAGACTTTTGTTAGAAAACCAAAAGGTTTTACACAGTTTTGGCATTTTTCTGGGACATTGCCTATTTTTGCTATTTTTTGTGCTTTCAACCTCCTTCCAGATAATGGTAGAAATGGGTGTGAAAGCAATAATGGATACTGGAAAGCTATACATTTTAGAAAAGTAGACAACATTTTAAATTCAGCACGGGGTCATTTGTGTAGATCCTTCAAGGTTTCTTTATAGAAACTAACAGTTAAATATAGGAAAAATTGAAAATTAGCTGAAAAAAGTCATTTGTGTCAACGTTTCCACCTGTAACTTCTTCTAATTATGACAGCTATTTGACAGCAATACATCATTACATCGGCTGGACTTTTCTGGTTGTGGGGATATATAGGACTTGTAGGTTCACCAAGAACCCGACGAACCCAGAGCCAATAACTGAGCAGCGTTTTGCAAAGGTTTTTTATTATGTACCGGGTATATAGCAATTATTCTGGGAAAATGTATACATGGAAAAATCGGTATGAAAGACACCTATGTATTTCTGAAATGAGAACAAAATACAGAGTTTAGAAACAGTAGATATTTGCACTTTTCCGAAATTGTGAGTACACATCCTAGTATGAGATTTATAGGTCATTTTTCAAAATGACTTCTTTTTTACACATTGTCTTTCATTTGGAAGGCAGAAATGCATCGAAAGTCAATATGTAATAACAGTTGCTCTACAATCCTGTGTTACCCTAAGTCTCCCGATAAAAATGGTACCTCACTTGTGTGGGTAGGCCTAGTGCCCATGAAAGGAAACGGCTCAAAACTCAACTTGGACACACCACATTTTCACAATGAAAAATGACCCTTTTTTTAAAAGTGCCTAGCTGTAGTTTTTGAACCCTAGCTCTGCCGGCACCTATGGAAACCTAGCAAACCTATACATTTTTAAAACCTAGACACCCAGGGGAATCCAGGATGGGGTGACTTGACTGTCTCTCACCAGATTCTGTTACCCAGAATCCCTTGAAAACCTATAAAATTGTCAAAAAACATATTTTCCTCACATTTCTGTGGTGGAAAGTTCTTGAATCTGCGTGGACCCACAAGATCGCACCCAGCCCGCATTTCCCAAGTCTTCTGAGAAAAATGGTACCTCACTTGTGTGGGTAGGCCTAGTGCCCGCGGCAGGAAACGGTCCAAAACGCAACGTGGACTCACCACATTTTCACAATGAAAAATGACCCTTTTTTTGCAAAGTGCCTAACTGTAGTTTTTTAACCCTAGCTCTGCCGGCACCTACGGAAACCTAGCAAACCTAAACATTTTTGAAAACTAGACACCCAGGGAAATCCAGGATGGGGTGACTTGACTGGCTCTCACCAGGTTCTGTTACCCAGTATCCCTTGCCAACCTAAAAATAATTCAAAAAATCACATTTTCCTCACATTTCTGTGGTGGAAAGTTCTGGAATCTGCGTGGATCCACAAAATTCCCCCCACCCAGCGTTCCCCAAAGTGTTTCGAGAAAAATTGTACCTTATTTGCGTGGGTGGGTCAAGTACCCGCGACAGGCAAGGGCCCAAAACCTATTGAGGCAACATCAAAATTACAACCTGGTTTTGCAAGGGGGGTCCCATGAGTTTTTGGCCCAGGGCTCGGCGGCCATCTAGGGAAGCCTACCAAACCCACCCATTTCTGGAAACTAGACACCCGGGGGAGTCCAGTGTTGGTGAGTCTGCTGCGGCCCATTTTTGTGCAATATTACATTTTGCAAACATTATCCCCAATGTGGCCCAATTCTGTGCTGTGCGGGTAAGATCATTCGGCTCCCAAATATTTAATAAACATCTCTTGGGCTCAGGTATTAGTGACACTTCCTCCGCTTGCGATATTGTTCTCATCACCTTAACCCAGTACTCCCTGACATTTGGGCATTGCCACAGGGTATGGTAAAACGTGCCCTCCTCCCCACAGCGCCTTAGGCAATTCGGGTTTGATGCCGTACCTATTTTGTGTAGAGTGAGCCTCGTGTAGTAGGTCCGGTGCAGTATTTTAAGCTGCACCAACCTGAGTTTTGAAGATATTCCCACCTCCCTCGGTGAAGCCAGTGCCTCCTGCCAATCTGTGTTATCAAGATCTCCCACATGCCAGGACCATTTTTCCCGAAGTCTCATGGTAGGATCAGGTAGGTTGTTAATTAGCTTTTGGTATGTGAGAGAGGTAGCCCGTTTGTGCATATAATCTGTCAACAACCTATCCTCCAGTGGGCTTGCCTCCGGGACCTCAGCACCCGGTGTCAAGGCCGCCTGAAGTGCGTGTTTCACCTGCATGTATCTAAAGACTTCGGAGGGTGTCAACTTGTACTGCTGTTGAAGACGCTCGAATGTGATTACTTTTCCTTTATGCCACATGTCCCCCACTGTGGATATACCAATTGCGTCCCACCGTGTGAATCCCTTACAGTTCCAGAGGCTCCCCAGCCTACGCACATCCCAGAGCGGAGTGAGCTGTGTTATTACCCCCTGTCAGCCCAGTTTGGTGTGCGCTGTGTGCCATAATATAACTGTGTGTCTTGTGGGCCCTATTAACGAGGTGGTCTGCTTTTTGTTATAAAGGGCTGACAGCATACCTTCTGTTCCCAGTCCCGATCTGTCCACCTTAAAGGCAGGGTCCGTCTGAGGGGCTTGTATCCACTGATTAATGACTTTCAATTGAGCAGCCCAATAATATAACTGTATGTTTGGGAGTGCTATCCCTCCATCATACCAGCCCTTTACCAACTTATCCTGTGCAATGTGTACTGGTTTGTTCCCCCATAGTAGAGTGGCGACCTGTGCTGCTATCGTTGTAAAGTAGCTGTGTGGCACTGGAAATGGCGTATTTTCCAGTGCATATAGGAAGCGAGGGAGTGCCATCATTTTAAAAAGCGCAGCCTTACCCAGCAGCATCAGTGGTAGCGTTCCCCAATGCACCACATCCCTTTGCAGACGCTCCAGTGGGGGCGGAAGGTTTCGTTTAAAAAAAATATCTGGGTCAGGTGTTATGTATATACCTAGGTATTTAAACGTGTCCTCTGCAATCTGTAGCGGGCAATCCTCTGGGAGCTGAGGCGGTGGACCACATACGATAAACATGATCGATTTAGACCAGTTTATAGTGTATCCGGAAGCCCTACCACAGATTCCACAAATATTTAGGAGTACCAGTATGGAGCGCCTGGGTGAGGTCATATACAATAAAACATCATCTGCATAAAGGGAGATGCGGTCCTCCCATCCTTCCGCCCATCAGATTCCTCGGATCATCGGCTCCCACCTAATCCACGCCGCCAGCGGCTCCAGTACAAGGGCAAATAGTAGTGGCGACAGAGGGCACCCTTGGCGCGTGCCCCGTGTCAATGGAAAGTTCCCGGAGACATGACCATTGGCCGTAACGTATGCTACCGGTTTAGTGTATAATAGACTGATCCCAGCACAAAATTTAGGGCCAAAGCCCAAATACCAAAGCACCGCAAATAGGAAGGTCCACTCAACCATATCGAACGCCATTCGGGCGTCCAGAGAGAGTATGACCGCTGGCTCCTGAATGTATGGGATACGGGCAATCACCCCGTGCAGGCGTCTTAGGTTTAGAGCCGTGTTTCTGCCCGGCATGAAACCGGATTGGTCCAGATGTACTAGCGCCGTCAAGTGTGGCGTCAGTCTGAGCGCAAGGAGTTTTGCAAGAATTTTAGCCTCTACGTTGATTAACGATATCGGGCGATATGAAGTACACTCCTCGGGGGGCTTTCCAGGTTTCGGGATTGCTATTATAGTGGCTGTTCGCTGATCCAGCAGGAGTTCATCCGCCTGTAAACTATCATTATACATATGTAATGTGATAGGTAATTTTGATGTTGCCTCGATAGGTTCTGGGCCCTTGCCTGTCGCGAGTCCTTGACCCACCCACGCAAGTGAGGTACAATTTTTATTGGGAGACCTGGGGGGACGCTGGGTGGGAGGAAATTTGTGGATCCACGCTGATTCCAGAACTTTTCCACACAGAAATTTGAGAAACAAGTGATTTGATTTTTTAGCAACATTTGAGGTTTGCAGGGTATTCTGGGTAGGAGAATGTTGTGGGACCCACGCAAGCCATACCTCGCTGGACTCCCCCGGTTGTCTAGTTTCTAGAAATGTGTGGGTTTGGTAGGTTTCCCTAGGTGGCCGCCTAGCCCCGGGCCAAAAACTCATGGGACCCCCCCTTGCAAAACCAGGTTGGTTTGTGATGGGTAATTTTGATGTTGACTCGATAGGTTTTGGGCCCTCGCCTGTCGTGGGTCCTTGACCCACCCACGCAAGTGAGGTACCATTTTTATCAGGAGACCTTGGGGAACACTCGGTGGGAGGAAATTATGGATCCATGTAGATTCCAGAACTTTCCCACACAGAAATTTGAGAAAAAATAGATTTTTTTCAGCGAAATTTGAAGTTTGGGGAGGATTCTGGGTAGGAGAATGTTGGGGGACCCACGCAAGCCATACCTCACAGGACTCCCCTGGATGTCTAGATTCCAGAAATGTGCGGGTTTGGTAGGTTTCCCTAGTTGGCCACCGAGCCCCGGGCCAAAAACTCATGGGACCCCCCTTGCAAAACCAGGTTGGTTTGTGATAGATAATTTTGATGTCGCCTCAATAGGTTTTGGGCCCTTCCTTGCCACGGGCACTTGGCCCACCCACACAAGTGAGGTACCATTTCTTTTGGGATACTTGGAGAGATGGTGGGGGGTTGGAAATTTGTTGTTACTTTCTGCAGCGTTAAAATTTGGGCACAATAATGCAAGGAAAATGTGACAGTCACATTTTGAGGTTTGCAGGACATTGTGGGTAAGATAACTTGTTGGGATCCACAAAAGATACATCACCATGTACTCCCATGGGTGTTTAGTTTACGACAATATCTACAGTTGGTAGGTTTTTCTTAGATGAAATGTACACCTTGGAAGAGAGACAAAAAAGACAAAGATTACTGCAGAGCCATCTATTACTCAAACACACACACATACTGGTTGGATTTGGCACGAGGGCGAGTGATGGTTCAGTATATAAAATTTTATTAACAAGAGATTCCACAAAAATGAAATGCACTGTCAATAATTGAAAGCACAAAAAAATGAACCAGAGACTCGCAGCTCGTGAGCTGTAAAGCCATGTCAAGGCCCCAACCGCTTTACAGGCCATTCACACACCTTTCATACGTGATACACACAAGACCATTCACACCACCAGGCACGAAACCAACACATTACAACATTCACAAAAAGGGACAAGGTACACCCTGCTTGTGAAAGACGAAAAGACTAATATTTCTGCACAACCACCTATTCCTCAAGCACACATACATACTGGTTGGATTTGGCATGAGAGTGAGTGATGGTTCAGTATATACGGTTGTATTAACCAAAGATTTCACAAAAATGAAATGCACTGTTAATAATTGAAAGGACAAGAAACTGAACCATTGACTCACAGCTCGTGAGCTGTAAAGCCACGACAAGGCACCAACCTCTTTATAGGCCATTCATACACCTTTCATACGTGTGACACATACAAAATCATTCACACCACCAGCCGCGGGTCCAGCACATTAAAACACTCACACCAGCACACAGCGCCATTCAAAGGCCAATCACTTTCACATGCCCACATTCCTGACACAGTAACCACACCAGCTCACAGATGCATGGAGTGGCGTTTGGCTAGCAGTGTGTTTAGTGACCAGCAGCAAGTCACTACTCACACACCGCCAGCCAAGCGCCAGTCCACGCACACCACCAGCCGAGCGCCAGTCCATGCACACCACCAGCCAAGCGCCAGTCCAGGCACACCGCCAGCCTAGCACCAGTTGACGCACACCGCCAGCCAAGCGCCAGTCCACACACACCGCCAGCCAAGCACCAGTCCAGGCACACTGCCAGCCAAGCGCCCGTCCACGCACACCGCCAGCCAAGCGCAAGTCCACACACACCGCCAGCCAAGCACCAGTCCAGGCACACCGCCAGCCAAGCGCCATTCCACGCACACCGCCAGCCAAGCACCAGTCGATGCACACTGACAGTCCACACACACCGCCAGCCAAGGACCAATCCAGGCACACTGCCAGCCAAGCGCCCGTCCACGCACACCGCCAGCCAAGCACAAGTCCACACACACCGCCAGGCAAGCGCCAGTCCAGGCACACCGCCAGCCAAGCGCCATTCCAGGCACACCGCCAGCCAAGCACCAGTCGATGCACACCGCCAGCCAAGCGCCAGTCCACACACACCACCAGCCAAGCGCCAGTCCAGGTACACCGCCAGCCAAGCGCCAGTCCACGCATACCGCCAGCCAAGCACCAGTCCACACACACCGCCAGTCAAGTGCCAGTCCAGGCACATCGCTAGCCAAGCGCCAGTCCACGCTCACCACCAGCCAATCACCAGCACACACAAAGCCATCACATTTAGGATTTTTTTATACAAAAAAGAAAACACAAACAAATTGTAAATCGATACAAATCTACTAACACAAAATCTGAAACTAAATACATTGCACAAATGCCAACCTTGGAACTGAACAAAAAATATAAAAAAATAGAGACCAGGCAGTTCACTTTACCACTCATGGATACTCCCAAAAATTATTTTGCGTGTTGTACATTCTAAAACAAGCAGGCACACACAGCGCAGGGTTAGAAGGACACTTGGGGCAGTACATATGAGTATCCTTCCGCGTACCTTTTCACCAACAGACTCTACATCTCCTTCTGGGAAAGTCTTTTGAGGGTGTGGGAGGAATGTGATCAGGAAAGTGGTGATCTTTCAATCTAGCCACATCCTCCACCGCTCCAACTCTAGGAACACTTGCCTGTTCCACTACAACAATGCTGCCAATTACAGACTCCTAAAACTTAGCAAAAGTCATCTTTGACTCAGGACAAGAATCCTAGAATACAACAAAAGCATTAAAGGTTGCCAAGTGGAAAATATGTATAGCCAACTTTTTATACCAAATGCAAGCCTTACGAAGAGCAGTGTAAGGTTCCAACCTCTGTTCTACTCTATCAACACCACCCATGTGCCTATTATAGTCTAAAATGCACACAGGTTTGCGCGCTTCAGCAACCTGACCCCAAACAGTCACAGGTGAAGTGCTTTCATCATGGATGGTAGTCAGCATGTAGACATCGCTCCTGCCTGAAAACTTCACAGCTAGAAGTTCCTCGCCACACAATGCAACGCATGGCACTGTCCCCGCACAAGCTTTTGACAAATAAGTTATTTTGGGAAACCTTTATGGTTAGAGCAGATTGTGACAAGCAACAGTGTCCACGTTGGCCAATTCCCTGAACAACTGCACACCAGTGTAGAAGTTATCTACATATAAATGGTAACCTTTAAAAAGTCCTCTACTAAGTTCCCACACAATTTTCTCAGTCACTCCAAAAGTGGATGGACAACCAGGGGGGTTAATCCTGGATTCCTTACCGGTGTACTGCCTGAAATTAGAGACATATCCAGTCCTACTGTCACACAGCATATACAGCTTAATTCCAGAGTGTGCCCTCTTACTAGGAATGTATTGCCTAAAAACCAAGCAGCCTTGAACAAGGCCAAGGACTAATCCACTGCTATTTCTTTCCCTGGAGCATAGATCTCAGAAAATCGATCTACAAAGTGATCAGTGACAGCCCGAATCTTAAAAAGACGGTCACACTCAGGGTGATCTTGTGGCAATGCTAAACCATTATCAACAAAATGCAGCATCAGAAGCAGAAGCAAATACCTATCACGACTCATGACTGCCGGAAATATAGCCGTTGCCATCAAGGGACTAGTAAACAATATGAAGACATTGATGGCTTCCTTAGCAAGCCCATTAAAAAAGTTAAAACCAAGAACTTCTTCATCTCTTCCAGATGTGTGGGAGTCCACCGGGTAGCTCTAGAGTGGGGCCTAAGGCTGGCACTGTTGTTCCTAATCAACTGTTCGACATACAAATTAGTCTGCTCAACAATCTCTGCCAAAAAAACATCGTCCATAAACAACTGAACAAAATTTATCAGCAAAAATGGTTCTGTATTCACTCTACACCCTGGAACACCAATAAAGTCTGGCAATGCCGGCTGCACCTTGCCTGGGGCAACTCAGAGGTCATCACTTCCAACTGGAAGCCTCGCAGCCCCAGGCTGCAGCCCAGATGCCTCTTGCTGCACTATCGGCACATCAATGTCCTCCTCTAAAACAGGCACTTTATCTGCACTAAGAGTAACTTCATCCGCACTGAGAGTATCTTCATCATCCGATGATTCCATGTGGAGAGAAAACTCACTGCCTGAATTTTCCCCTCCCTCCTCTGCCTCAGATGCAGAGTCAGTCTCTGAACCATGGTCACAGGAAGACTCAAAAAGCATACCAACAACCTGCTGAGCAGTAATCCTGTGGCTAGCCATTATCCTTACTAAGAAAGGAGACTGCACAAACAAGTCAACAACAACCAACACTGTGCAAAATAAGTAATAAACAATGTGTGGCCTTAGCACGAAGATCTATATACTCAAAAACAATATAACTCTCTTGCCAAAGATAGCAACACTCACCAGCACCTACTCTGCAGAGACACAGCAAAAAGCAACAATATCCCACTAGAAAGAAAAAACAAAACCAATTACTTATAAGACAACAAAGTACACATCGAGCACTAATGCAAAAAGATTTTGACACTCAAAAAACAGAAGCCAAACATACTGCTATTATTACACCATTTGCAAAAAACACATTCATGTAGGGAAATGAAACTAATTTAGAGTAAATAGTACAAAATAATTCTCTTACCAAACACATGCAACTACACAAGCTGCAGAACCATCAGTAACAAAACCGCAACCTGGAACAGCCTAAAGAGCAAAAGCCTTGAACTAGATTAAAACAGAGAAACAAAAAATTACAATTACATTTCACAAAAAATAAAAAAAATTAAATTATAACACACTATGTCACTACCCAAATGGTCAATCTGCCAGATAGGCCTTCAAATAGGGCTGAGAAAAATGGGGATTAGGTGGGGTTTTCTGCCATGCTAATCTGTCCCCCAGGTGGGGCAGAGAACAGTAGACAGATATTTGCCCCCCTTGCAAAAAGAAAATAGATTCCTGGTGCCTAGTAGGGTTTTCTGCCCACCCATACCCGGGGGCAGTAAGGCCAAAAAAAGGGCCAACTGCCACCAGGGGGGTCGGGCAGAAAAAACATCCACAAATTATGACCCCCCTCGGAAGCGAACCTTGCCCAAGGGGTCGCTTCCACACACTAAAAAACACAATCCCTAGCGCCTAGTGGGCCAGGGGGGGCAGAAAGGCCAAAACAACAGGTAGATCTGTTCCGGGGGAGGGGGGGGGGGCAGAAAAAACCAGCACAAATTCTGCGCCCGTTTGGAAGCAACCCTTGCCCATAGGGTTGTTTCCGTTTAAATTAATTAATCCCTGGTTAATCCCTGGTGGCTAGCGGGGTTTTCTGCCCCCCTGGTGACAGAAAAGCCAAACAACAGGGCCGATATGCCCCCGGGGGGAGCAGAAAAAAAAATGGCATAAATTTGGCGACCCTTGCCCAAGGAGTCGCTTCCATTTAAAAATAAATGCAATCCCTGGTACCTAGTGGAGGTTTCTGCCCCCCCACTTGGGGCAGAAAGGCCAAAAAAACGGGCAGATAAAACCTCCAGAACAAATGCTCCCCTTTGGAAGCGACCCTTGCCCAAGGGGTCGCTTCCATCTCAATAATTATTGCCCTATAGCAAACCCTGGTGGCCACTGTGGTTTTCTGCCCCCCCCCCCTCCCCCCCTCCGGGCAGAACAGCCCACAAAACAGCCCAATTTGCCCCCAGGGAGGGCAGAAAAACATCCAGAAAAAAATGTTACCCTTTGGAAGCGACTCTTGCCCAAGGGGTCGCTTCCATTTAAATAAAATTAATCCCTGGTGCTAGTGGGGGCATTTCCGCTGCATGATCACGACGCTGTGCGCGATCGTGAAGCAGAAATGCCCTGCAAAGAGACATCAGGGGAGAGGAAGATCTCTTTCCTCTCCCCCGAGGCCTCGATGCATTGTGCAAACCCCCCTAGGAACAAGGAAACCTACCTTATTCCCTCCGACGCCTGGAAACAAACGGCTTCGAGAGCGTCTGGTACTTCCTGATGACGTCAGCGCGCGCTGTGCGCGCTGACGTTATGGGATTCCCCTGGGGGGTCTGGGGTGGCAGCGGAAACTCTTCCACTGCCATCCCCCTTTGTGGGGGCTAAATCGGCTACGCATTGGGGGGACGCCAGCGCTTCACAGAAGGGTGGGTGCCATGACGCAGCAGTTCCGTCATGAGCACACGCCAACCGTGGCTCATGACGGAACAGCTCCGTCATCAGCATCGAAGGGGTTAAATATAATTGCAGAGTATTTGGTTGGAAATGTCCGTAACGTTATGCTTGTTTAGTCTTCATTTAGCTTACTTGATTCATCTTCGTAGCAGTATATGTCAATGGTGTTTCGACCCAAATAGAGATGAACGGGTCATCATTAGGACGAGGTAAGAATTGAACATAATTGAGCATTTATCATGCCTTTGTACGTATGTACTTATCGCTCATTGTTCACGTTGAGCATCTTACTTTCAATCTGGTGGGAAAAGCTCAATATAACCCCATTGCACGAAATTTGGTTTCTGGTTGTGGGGTGGGGGGTGGGGGGGATCTTCCCAAGCAGCAACTGCAATTCTCGAATAGCTTTGTACAGAGTAGTCAGGCTCAGAGGTAATGTGTAAAGTATTTGTACAACACTTCAAGCAGAGGTACAGTGAAAACACATCACAAAAGGAGCCCATAACATATTTAGGACGATAGAGTAATTTTTAATAAATAAAACAAGACCAAAAAACAAAAATCCAATTAGTAGAATCAGAGATATACAATTTGGAATATTCCAGTGAAATTAGCACCAAAAGTTGTAAAGCGCCAACTGTGGATATCTGATCCCACCTGACCGGGGCAAAGTCACAAGTTCAGGCTGATCGCAATGGAACGCGGACATGCCACAGGCATGTGCCGGCTACAGGCATGTGCCGGCTGAACAGAGTACTTTAAGTCCCAGTTTGCAGAGTGTTGTGAGGATTTGCATCGAAGATGCATCACGCAGCTGAAGCGATGTGTCGGTTTCGAGATGCGGTAAGGCTACGGTGTGAAGTCCTGCGTCGTCGTCGAGGATCCCATCGACCAGGGCTTGCAATGCGAAGTCCGGCATCGTGGCTGCACCACACAGCCTGGGCCATGCGTTGGTTCCGTGGAGCTGGGAGACTTAGACAATTTTAAAGGGTTACTTAAGTGGTCCAATCAGTGCTGCAGGACCGCTAGTACTGTTTCATTTACAGGCCCTGGGAACATGTAATACCATATTACTAGAGACTTACACGTAAATTAAAGATGATAATTGGGTGTAAGCCAATTCTACCATGTTTTAAAGAAAGAGCACAAACACTTTATCCCTGGTGAGCATGGGTAAAGTGCATTGAGTCCCAGGGCTAGAAATGAGATGAGCAAAAATGGAGGAGGAAAGCAAAATGTTGGGGGAAGACCACGCTTAATTTTGAAGGTCTAACAACCATCAAATAAACAATGCAAAACAAAATCAACAAAAGCCAAAGTAAGAAAAAAAGCCTTTGCAAAGAAAAGGTGTTTAAAGTGTATAACAACCCAGACCAACAACACCCTTGGGCTAAATATAAAAACCAGAACACTGTAACTTTCTAAACATTTTCTGGCAGGTCTCTGGAAAAACTAGATCCTATGGAGGACATTAGCACTAACACCTCTCAGGAAAGTCATGATAGAATACTCTCTTGTTTTAGAAGAGCAAGCAGACAGAGGGAAAGGCAGAAGTTGGGGCAAAACCCGCAGTCAATATTAAATCGACCTGGGTGAGCATCAGACCAGCCAAACATACTATTGATGAGGTGTACTTTGTGTTTTCTTGTTTAGGAATAAAAATTCATCATGGTTTAAATAGCCATCCTCCTCAGCTTTGTTATAGGTCTCAAAATACAATGGTTTCTTGAGTTTCGTTAAGAGGACTACTCCTAAGTGGAGCATAAGGTGCCATGTTGGATAGTTGTCTACCGGTATTTTTCTTCATCCAGCACCGCATTTCCATGCCCTTTATCTGTTAGTATTAAAACAAAAAGTTGGATTTCAGGCAATCGGGGGTGATGCATTGCTGTTTTGTTTAATTGTATGGGTCAATTTTAAACAAGTTTTTAAAATTCTGGTATTTCCTCTAACACCTTATTTTCAAAGGTTAGAATCTCAACTGGGATAGCGGCAGGGGGGGGGATGAGGTTGATTGAAGCCTTAATCCTGTATTTTAGAGGTGGGCAAGACACTTAACGCTCACAGGAGGTGATGTGGCCTATTGGCCACAACGGCTGACCGTGTATCATGAGGAACGGGGTTTGAATCCCAGTGTACCAGCAAATTTCCTTGTGATGAAAATAAAAATTGTAGAAGTCTGTGTCTGTTGTGAATTGCTCAAAAGTCCTCGGGCAAAGTTCACCTGCCAAAATAAAATGTTGATTCTGTCTGTTACCCATGCTGAATTGTCATCCTCCAAGATTTAAGGGCAAAGCATTAACCTTTGATGCCAGAAAGAGATACCCTTATAGTAGCTGAATTGCATCCTGAAGCTGAAAAATCTGTGATCAATCCCCAGCTTTCCTGCTTGACCAAATGGCGTGATCCGAGGCAAATAGTTTATTTAATCAAACCTCCGTTTTGGTCATTATCACATACGAGAGCATATAAATCTAAGCAAAACTTGAGATATACATTACAACTGAATTGCCTCTCAGTTCCCTAGTAGCATTGTCATCCGGGCACGGGTATGAATCTTTCTCAGTTCAAGCTTAAAAACACTTTCTCCTAATACTTTTTAGATTATCTGATGTACTAAGGTAAAACTCTTCAGTGTGTTAAAAGTACAGTTCGTTGAATTTTGAAGACATCTATCATACTCTAACATGGCGTTTGTTGCATGATTCAGATGCCATTATTTTCAGGGCTCGGCTTGTGCACTGGTTCTTAGACACAGAGTTGACCCTTGGCTCTGCTCTCCCTGTTAATTTGTTGGTTCGTGCACCTCTACGTCTTTATAAGTAATAGTGGTACTTGGATTACTTGCAAAGAAGACTGTTAGTCTAAATCTATGAAAGAATCGGAGTAGTTCTTGTTGTAAGTTAAACAGGTTAGTGCAATCAGCAGGTAAAAAGAAAACATATTTTTTCAGTAATGAGACTCCTATAGATTGACAAAACATCAACAAAAAACCATGCAGGATAATTTTCTCTGGTTTTGATTCCAAACTGAGCAATTTAGGTTTAAATACAATTGCAATTCTCTAATAATTCTGTATCCACATTGTAATTGATTCTTCTCTTTTGCATTAATAGGTTTGCAATTTATTAACTATACCTTTCCTTATAGATTGACTTGACTTTGTTGTTCTTAATTAACACCTCTCGTGGACATTGTCGCACTATACTTACTTATGCCATGGTTGCACTTGGGGTCTACAGGTTGAGCTTGGATTCACTAGTTAATATTCTGAATCACTGCCATTTGTCGGATGATAGGGGTGAGTGGTGGGACTTCTGACTCTGTTATGAAAGTTTAGGAAGTCTCTAGATGAGGTGTGCCCTTTTGCCTTTAGCTGAATACTCCTTCAGTTGGGCTGATGCAAGCCAGGTGCACAATCCTCACACCTCATTTGTGCCTCTGCTGTGGGTGCACTGGGATGGACAAGCACCAGTGCTATCCGTGGCGGGAAGCCTCACTCTACACAATGGTTGTGTCTAGAGAACAGCCTCAAAAGGATGCTTGAGATAAGAACAACCCAACCTAGTACCAGGGTTTGAGACAATGGATCCATATACCCTGTCTAGAACTTGCGTATAAAAGTGGGGCTCAGACCCTCCACTTTGTTTCAGGTCCAGGTCCTTTATGACCAATGAAGAGACTGCTTGGCAGAGTATTCAAGTGACTGCTGTGCAACCACGGCTGCTGTGTGTCTAACAGACAGTCTCCCAGATGTGATGGGGCATCACTTAAAATCTGGATTTCCTTTTGGAACGTATGTGTTCCTGCCCTGAAGTGCCTGTAAGACTCCCAGCCTTCTGAGAGAGTGAAGGAGCCTGCCTGGACCTGCAGAAGAGACTGTACAGGAAAGAGTGAGGTCCAGTGCGTTCCTGGTGACTTTAGGATACCCAGGAAGAAGCAGACTGCACAAGAGAGATTTCGAGCGATCTTGGTGCCTTTAAGCTGCCCAGATTTTCACTCCAGTTCCAGGCATGAACTGCAACATACAACACTGTTAATGCCGAAGTCTCAATTCAGGCTGCAATTGCATGATTTGCTAGGAACACAATCCGTATTATCACTGAGACCTTTCAGTTGCTAATAGAGTACAGCACCCAGTCTCAGTCTTTGAGAAACAACTATTACGGATGTGATCAGTTTAAGACAAAGTCTTCGGTCTATTTTCTGTACTCTCGCCCATATTTTAAATTTATGTTGTCTGATATTTTGTATTGTGTTTTCTGAATGAAATGTATGGAATTTGTATTGTTTTTTATATCTTATGACACAGTGTCATTAATTGAGTAGATGTGTGTGTTTTATGATGAATACAATAATGTTAACCTTCTGTCATTAGTCTTGCACTTAATAGTAGCCTTGGGTATACATATATATTCTCATATTCTGAATGCAATGGATGTGATTGAGTGACAAAGTTGAAGACTCTGTTCAGGCAATATATATGGTTGGTTGCATAGTGTTGCCCAAAGGAAACCTTTGTGATTGCAATTGCATGACTACAGAAGACTCAGTGGAGGCTTCATCTGCCCAATACAACAGGCCCAGATGATTGCTGCAATTACATTTTGCCGATGCCCCAGTCTGGCTACATTTTCCAAATACAGGAGGCCAGAGCAGGGTCTGCAACTGTTGATTGCTGAGTGCTGATTGCTGAAGATCCCCACACCCCCAACCTCCATGGCTGCACCTTCGTCCCATGTGCAATCTTTCAGTCCTGCCAATCGCTCTAATCATGGGTTGTACCTCTTACAGCAGAGCCACCCCACCAAGGCTGCTGCAGCAGGACCCTCGTGCTCACCCCTACAGGACCCAGCACTGCAGCCTCTGACATGGAGGCTGGCGGACCTGCTGCTGAATGTGGACCGCATCTAGCTCCAACAAACTCTGACGAGGACTCGCTGGTTATTCCCACCTCCTTTGAGAGTGCAGAGGAGCTTCTTTGGGTGTGCAGCAGCAGAAGGGACTCGTGAGCACCCACCTGTTCCGAGAAAGGGGAAAGGTAAAGACTTGGCACATTTTTGAACTGTGGGTAACCAAAACTCAACCTGAGTCTATTTCATGCTACTCCTGATTGCCCTCGGAGATGGAGCAAACCAGGATCTGGGGAGATCGAATGGGAGGTAATAGAGAAGGAGCGGGGTGGGTGCATTGCCTATTTGAGATAGCGTCCAGAGTTACTGGCTTGTGTCTGCTTCCTGACGTGTGTAATATTTAGTATTACTACATGATTATATTTATTTCTTGCTTGCAAGCATAAGCACTGGGCTGGGCATTAACTTTATCTTGTGATTGTGGAGCTCTGAGCTTGTGCATCCCCACACTAATTCCCAGAGAAACCGGTGACTGCGCACACTCGTCTGTGAGTCAAGTGTGCAAGGGATTGTGGTTGGCCCAGTTTGCAGAGCAAATGTGGGACAAGCCCCGGGACACCATCGGCAAAGGACCTTAACCGCCATGGTTGAGGCCCAACATCCCTGCCTGCCCTGTGGCCCACCGAACGGGGTCTAAAAATCTATAAAAAAAAAAATTAACCACTGCAGCAGATGGTATACTATAATGGTATGCTGCATACTTTATCATGATTTTCCTCTTCCAAGATAGCCATCTTATTTAGAAACAACATGTTGACCATCTTGAAACAGTAAAACATGATCCAGCATGCCAATACCATTCCAAAAAGGCCACCTGATATCCATAGCACCTGATTGCTATCTTTGAACTTTAAAATAATGAGAATGCATGCAGAATACCATCCCAAAGTGGCTGTCTGCTTGTGAAACAGTTGATGTGCAGGATGTGATGCACTGTAAACGGCAGCGAAACTAGTGAGCAGCCCACTAGCACCAACAACAAGCATTGGCAGAGCCAATAGGTCTCGCCTTTGGGACCTTATAAGTGTTTAGCCATGCAACAGTTGATGCTGTTGCACCAAGGATATTGTGCTGCATAACTAAATGCTTATAAGGTCCCAAAAGCGAGACCTATTGGCTATGCCAATTCTTGTTTTTATTTGTAGCCATCCTTCTTCTACATCTATCATGTTTCCCTGCAAGGATAGCTTTCCTGTGCTCCTCCGTGTTTTTCACCTATCTATCTTCCAATACAAAAAAAGAACGTCCATTTGTAAATATTGCACTTTCCTCCAATGGCTGAAACTGGCTTCTCGTTCAATCATTATCTATAATAAATTAAGCTTATTGAATGAGAGTCCGATACTCCGCTTCGCAGACACCACAAAGCTTATTTACAGATCTATAAATTACACTCACCTGACATAAATAACTTCCCACGGTAACGGGGAAATTCCAGGCACCTGGGGGTCTGACATTTAGAAAACGTGACTTGTTCGAACTGCAGCCGAGTTCACTCAACGAGCCGAAAGCTGTTGTCCCTTTTCTAATTACAGCCATTATTGTCCGAGCTTGTTAGCATTCGTGACTGAGACAAATGCACATCTGGAATCAAATCCCCTGAGGTCACCCAGGTGTGCGTGCGGGAAAGAGCAGAGGGATGAGGGAGGGGGAGAGCCTGGGGTGACCGATGGGTAGAGAGATTGGAAAGAGACGCTGGAGCGAAATCTGGAGAAATAGCCAGAAGTGACGGACTGGATGTAGAAAAGGCTGTAGGAAGGACCTAAAGTACCAAACAAGCGCAATAAGAGACTGGCGGGAAGGACGTGGGAGGCGACTGAAGGCCAAGGGGCAAATTGCAGGAAAAGTCTGGTAGGAATTGTAAGAGGAGGCAGCCCAAAGAGGAGTCCAGGAGAGAGTGGTGGTAGAGTAGAGCAGGACTGGAAGGAGAGGTGCAACGGTATGTCTGGAGGCACAGTAAGGGTGAAGAGCACAGAGCGAACCTGGAGGAAGATGTAGTAGAGGCTGGAAGGAACAAGCGCGCGCGCCTCGCGCTAAAAGTGGGAGGGGTGGGGGGAGGGCGACAGCACACAAAGCGTTTCCCTTGCGGGAGCGAGCCAGGGGCACCATGTGTTTGTAAGTTAATTACAAACATATGGTGTCAAGCTTGCTCCCGCAAGGCAATCGCCACACATGCACGCGTTGCCATTGAAGGCAATGGAACGTGTGCCGAAGCGATTGCAAAAAGTCTTTTTACCTATGCAGCGCATGCGCGCTGGGTAGGCGAGACCTAAAAAACAAGAGGCGGGCACAGGTTAGCCCGGTGAGGAGGGACAGTGCGCGGCAGGGGGAAGCCGACAGACGACGGCATAGGTATTATTTAATTATACCTATTACGTCATCTGTCGACTTACCCCCCTCCCACCCCGCCTCACAGCATTTACCTGTGCCGGCCGCCACTGCAAAAAACACAAAAACTATTAAAAAACTAAAGGAAAGAAAATATTGAAAAGTAAAAACTGACACTAATTTGTAGGCATTTGTGCATGTGTGAGAAGAGAAAATGCCATAACTCACAATGCAATAGAACAGTAGTTCTCATTCTGTGGTCAGTGGGACATTGCAAGTCCCTGGCACTTATTTAAGGGGTCCTTGGACCCATATGGCCGCTAACCAATATTTCTGTCAATAATCATAATAATTTAAAGATAAATAACTTTACATAGGAGGCTCCTCCTAGGATGAGAATAGATTGCCTTCACAAAGTATTTGGTGTATGCATTAATAAAATCAATAGAGTCATAAGCTGACTCCTAGTGCAAGACAGGGTCCTGGCTTCCAGTTCTGATTCAGAATGGTGCACTGGAGTTAAAAGTTTAAACAACCATCTGTGGCAGGTGATCTTTTATATTGATGGGCGAAATACCTGCCACAACCACACCCCTTTTTTCCCCAATTTACCTTAAGCATTCCTCAGATGTTATGTGCCAATGCCAGTGTTTTGCTATAGGTACCCTCTTATGGCAAGCACAATGTACAATATTCCAGTACAAGAAGTTTGCTATTGATACTGTCCATATAACAGGTGTGGCTATATGTCAAAATGTACCTCCTATTTCAGAGCCAGCATTTTATTATGGCTTGCTATCCCCAACTCACTCCCTCAGCACCAATATTCCATGGCTGCCCATTCGGAGGTAAATAATTACCTCTAGTATGCCAGTACCAGCATTTTCGCCATAGGTGTCCCCTTATACAAAATATGACTTCCAATATTTCAGGGTCTGCATTTTGCTTTGGGTGACCTCCCTTATGCCAAGAATTACCGCCAGCATTCTGTCTTAGGTGCCCCCATGCCAAGAATTTCCTCTAGTATGCAGGTGCCAGCGTTTTTCCACAGGGACCCCTGTGCCAAGAATTACTTCTGGTATGTCAGGATCTGCATTTTGCCAATAATTATTTCCAATATGTCAGCTGCAGCATGGTAACTGAGGTGCTGCCATAATCCAAAAATTATATGCCATGGCCAGTGGCATACTCACAATCATAAAACGCACAAACACACTCTTACTCTATCAGACTCTGTCACTCACTCATTCTCACTACCTCTTACTTCACTCTCCTTACCCTCACTCACTCTTACTCACACTCTCTCAATTACTCATTCTTATTCTCACTCACTCTTACTCACACACAAACAAATCATACTTGTTCTCACTCACTTACAAACACACATACTCAATCTTTCACACTTACTAACTTGCGGCCCAGGTGCAACTGATCGTGCTGCACCATTGACAGCTCAACCTGACTCACTTCAACTCCCTCTCACAATCTCCTATTACTGACTATTTCGAATGCATTCATATTCTTACACGCACTCCCTCATTCTCACTTGTTATGTTATATTAAGGTAGTTAGTAAAGCGCAATGGTTACTCCATTATGGAGTGTCCCCGTGCTGAATTCCTACAGAGGCTAAGATCATAATTAAAAGCGAAAGAGGATGACAAGTCTAGGGAGCAAGATTTTTCTTAGACAACCAAGTTTTAAGTTGCTTCCTAAAAACTGGTTCGGAGGTCTCCTGAGGTCTTATTCATACACACTTTCAAACTCAGATTCTCACTCACTCTCACTCATTGACACTCTCAAGCACACTCACTCAATCTTATTCAGTCTCAACCATTGGCAAACTCAATCATAAACACATACATAGAAAAAACAAATTTTGTGTTTTCTTAGCTTGCTTCCTTTGCTGGCAACAGGGTATGTGGCAGCAGCAGAGTAGGAATCTGGCACTGGACATTGGGACTGACCAGTCATGATTCCCAACGAGGAGCCAGACCGAGCAGTACGGACAGGTTTGAAAAGAGGACTTACCTTAGTCCCTTTCCCAGCCTCTTGAAAGGACTGGAAGAGCAGCCCTGTAAGTAGCAGGGACAGTGCTGGAGATCCTGTGCCTACTGCTCTGTGTGGGATCTCATTGACCTCAGGCCCAACAGCCACATTTTTGCAGATATAGTGTGCCGCCTGAGGAATGCGCAGTAAATCTGCTAAATAAAATGGATTATGCATGTGTGAGGGGATAGTAGGTGAACTCTGGCCATCACATGGTCATCTAGATATCCACCTACAGAGTGCTGTATGTTTAAACAACACTCAGGAGATGGATCATCACTCAGTTCCTCCTTCTGCCGCCTGGAAACGAGCCCAATAGGGCTATCCCGCACATTGACAGTGTTCATGAAAACAGGAAAATGTGCAGAGTTGGGAGAGGCAGGAGGAAGAATGCTGGGTCTCACGGGAGGCAGGGCTGTGCCCTGATGCCCCTGTTACGGAGCCTGTTAAGAACCCCTGCAGTAGACCCCCTGCCGCATACTGTACTGTGGGCAGAAGCGAAATGTGAATGACACTTGAACAGACTGAAGGATGATGAGGACTGACCCAAAGCCCTTTTATTTAAACTTATATATGTATTTTTTATTAGTGATGTTGTTTGATTACAACAGGCAGAAGAAACACATAAAGGAGTCTCTAGGCCAGACCTAAAAATGGAATGGCAGGGGTAGGCTGGGAGAGAGAATGGGATAATCAGTGATTCTACCTTTCAACCTGGAGGCCAATGCCTCTAGTTTTACTGCCAGCCCTCCAAGGTATTCGTAAATACCCTGGACTTGAAGGTGTCTTGCTATTTGCTGTGGGGTCTAGGATTGATGAGGTCATGTACAGAGCTCTGCGGGTTCTGTCATTAAATCTTTATTGCCAGTGGTCCAAGTGTTCTATCTGTAGATTTGACATTCCCGGGCCTCCAAACTCACAAACTGGATTTCACATTCCACAGCTTTACACATGAGACAGTATGGTCTTTAGTCATACACCACAGAGTCTATAGCAGTGTTCAGTTGGTGCCAATGGTCAGCACCAGCACTAATGTTTTGAGAGAGTATCTTCCTTGTGCGGCAATTCCTATACTCAAGCAAATAACCTGGCTGAGGCTGCCCCTTATCGCTGGCCCGCCCAGGTCCATGTATACTTGTTGCACATGGTCCATCAATGAATGGCTTCACTGATATCACTGACGTCACTTTGTGACGTTTGCAGTTCAGAATCACCGAGATTTTGTCCTCACTCATCCCAAGACTATCAAGTGCTTGGGGCCAGCATCTTCAGTCCCCTAATGTTGGTTAGTTCTGAATTAGTGCTGGACTGGCTCAGTGGCTCAGATGGGGCAATGCAGGTAGAAAGCCATGTAGAGCACAGGCACATGAGGTATTTCCGCCGCCGCCTTGTCTTAAGTTGCCTGCCTTTGGCACATTGCCTTTCCTATGAGCCATATCCACCCACCAATTGCATGTGTGGTCCTGATTCGTGAACGATGTCCTCTGTGTGTCTGTACCGAGACCCGTGGCCCCTGATTCCAGACTAGTAATGCTGCAGTGAACTCAGGACTCCACTTATTCCTAATCTATCTCGCGGATAGGGATTATTGACAGGTCAGAGGCTCCAGGGTATAGGTACCATTGGTGCAGCAAGTGTAGCGGCCTCAAGGTCCTTTGAAGCTTTAGCCTGATAATGTCTGTATTTTTCTACCCCAAAAGCAGTCAAAGTGGCCAATTTCTTGCTTGCACCAGAGCTCATGGCACCCTTGCTAGTCTGCAGCGAGCCCATCTGTAACAGTGGCAGGGTCCGACTGCTCACCCATTGCAAGAAAGCAAGCAAGCTGACAAGCAAGGGATCAAAATGCAAATTGAATAAAAGTGCATTTGCATGGGCTGGCCAATGCCTGGGAAATAGATGTCTGCCTGGCCAGTCTTTGGTCATCCATTCTCTGCTGCTACTTCATTGAACAGTCACAGGATCATCACCCACAGTCTTGAGCCAGCCAACCCGGAGCCTAGCTTCCCATATTGTAGAAAATGTGATCATGCATTGTAAATGACAATACCTTTTATTTCTGTTTTGGTTTTTAAAACATAATAAAAGGCATTGTCATTTACAATGCCCATAGCTTAAACTTGCGTAAATGCGAGACCTATTGCATTGCAAATGCTTGTTATATCCAGAGCTCAGTTATAGTAGTTGCTGCATATATGAATGTAAATATGTGTACACAATGTATTCATATGTAAACCAAACCTACATGTACGTTAACTTGATGTCTGGGAATGCAAAGCAGTGAATTTTAAGGACAATAAATAAGTCTGCATTGAATGCATACATTTAATCATTTGCATTGCAAGAAACAATGGGCAAATATGGAAGGTTCTTTGGTTCGAAACAGCGTCATCTGTAGAGACTCGACGTGTCTAGCGCCAGGGCAACTCTACCAGTCTGTGACAGGTTATTCAAAGAAACAAGCTTGCCCACATACCTATCGGTCGTAATTACAAAGCTGGGCCTTCACAAAGGTGCTTGACAAAAATTTGTATGGTACATAGACAGTTAACAGTTGTATAAGAGTAGGTTATGTGTTTGAAAATGCAGCGAGAATTAACCTCTGAAAGCATCAAAATGGAGTCTAACCTATAACAAACAGAAAGATTTCACCATCATTAGGTCCGGTACTGGGCTCTAGAGCAGTCCATCAGGCCACATGCTGGCTAGCTGACCGCTGACAAAGTCTGAAAAACTGCCTTTGGTAAAAGAATGTGATTAAAGGCTTATATCAGAGATGTATATGTTTTTTGCAGATGGACTCGCACAGGAGAGTTCAGCTGGATAGAAACGATGGGAAACATAGCGTGCAAGACACTTAATCGATAGGGAGAGGAGAGATATTTGATGTCTCAGCGAGGTGAGCTGCAGGAAAAGAAGCCATGATGGAAACCACAACATACAGGTCACAAACACACCTGTCAAACTGCACAGATAGGGTTCACAGAGGTTGGATGGTTATCCCCGAGGATGCGACAACGCAGCACATTAACCCTGATTTTATGGCATTGTCCAAAGCTTCACTGACACTGAATAAAGGAAGCTGATGTGACTGATAAAATGTTTGACACTGATACCCCCTGTAGTATCTTGCTGGATACAGTCTAGTTTTTCAGATGCTGGTTACACACACTAAACACCCACCCACCACAGGCGTCACCAGTCAGGTGACCCTGATAATAAAAGGGGCCAAGTGCACGTGCACAGGGCCAGTTATCTACCAGCTATCCGTGTCTGTGTGGTCCTTCATTAAATTAAGTATGTCGGCCTAGCGCCCCCACCACTTTACAATGGCGACGAGTGGGTCTTATCACACGTGTGCAGAGGCATCGCTTCCCTGGGTCCTGGTGGGGGGGAAGTGTGAGCCGATGAAGACGGTGACCGGGAGCCCACCCCGCACCGCTGCGAAGACCTGCGGGCGAGCAATGTGCCCCGGGGTGAAGGCGAGGATGTCGGGTGCCCACCCCGACCCCGTCGCGCCTGCCGCTGTGCGCCCCCCTGTTGGGAAGTGCCCCAGAGAAGTGCAAGCCGTGCGGAGCCCACCTGCATTGGCCGCGACCGTGTGACCCCAAACGTGAGGACGTCGCAGCCGGAGCCCACCCCGCATCTGCCCGCCGGAGGTGAGCCCGTGAATCAGGAGGGGGACGCGGAGTTACAACAGGCAAAATATGAGACCCCAATTGCGAGGAGGCCAGCGGGAGCCCAACCCGCTCTGGAAGCCCCGCAGTTGATGCCCCGACAGTCTAGTGGCGAGTGAGGAGCCCCTGCACAAGCAGAGCCCACCCGCAGCGGATCGGCAGCGGCTCTTACCCCCCCACCCGCGTGGCACGAGAGCGGAGTGAGGCTGCCGGGGAGGGGAACACTGCGGGCGAAGAAAGCGACTCACCGCTGTGCGGCAGTGTCCGCTGGTGGCGACTGACTGCCGGCCCATGCCCTACCACCTCGGGCGAAGGAGAACAGCGCCAACACCCTTCCCCCGCCACGCAGTGTATGCAAGTTGTGGCTGTGGCGGCGGGGAGGAAAGCGAAAGTCAGCATCCGGCCCCAATCATTGGCGAGCGGCACCCGCACCCCCCGCGCAGCCCGTGAAGCGAGAAGGCCTGTTGCGGGGGGCGGGACAGACGGGAAAGCGAAAAGTGGCTCACCGTTGTAGAGCGGAGCCCACCCGCAGCCGCAGCATCAAACAGCGACCCCTGTCTCCTCCGCCCGCTCCCCGCGCAGCATGTGAGCTGAGTGAGGCTGCCGCGGGTGGGAGAGCGAGGAGGAGGCAGCGTGCGGCCCTTGGCCGTTTAAAGTGACTATATGCGGCCAGCGCCGGGGAGAAGTAAATTTAAGTGTAGGGGCAAGGCTACTCAGCCCCCCTCCCCATGAGTAAAGATAGGACGTGCACTCACCCCAAAGAAGGGGAAGTCCTCCCGCGAGGTCTGGCTACAGGTGTGTCCCGAGTGGCCGGCAGTAACTGAAGCAAGGAGGCAACAATGTGGCCCGGGAGAGTACCTGCACAATGAATGCAGGCAGCGCCGTCCGCCGAGCACAAAGCACTCTGCAGTAGAGCTCAGCTGAGACTGAAAGGCACAAGTGAAGGCAGCACTGCCACCTAGTGGCCATCATGCGGAAACACAACCACTAGTCAAAGGAGGTGCCTTAGGTAAAGAAACTAAAGACTGCACTAAAAAGGGCATGTGATAATAGGCAACAGTGTGCCAGGAAGAGAGCAATGCAGCACAGGGGCAGCTGCTGCATCCCAAAAGTGCAAGGATGGAAAGAGGAGCAACTGAAGTGCAGCAGAACAGGAACAGAGTAACAGAAGAGCACTGGTGCATTCAGCACAATACCCAAGCGCCATGAGAGAGGGATGCAAGCGGTGGCCAAGGGGAGCTTGCCAAAGGCACGAGGTGAAGACAGCGCACAAGATGTCAAAGGACAGGTAGCCCCACAATGCAACTGGGCTATCGCAAGAGTTGCAGCAAGCAAGTACCCCGCAGTTAACGGGATACAGCGACAGGAACCCCAAGAAGAGAAGCAGAGCGAAGGCACGAGCGCGCAAAAGGGAGTAACCAGGAGCAGGTCGACGGAGCGGTGGCGCAGACCACCAAAAGCACTGAACTGAGCTGAGGCAGAGAGAGAGCGCAGCGATACCTAGTGGCCACAAGTTGTCGCTGCAGCAGTAAGAAGGAGAAGGAGCACCACCAGACAAACGAATGGGATTTCCCGAACTCAGCACCAGGCAAGTGAGAAGACGTGCAAGAACAGCAGACACTGCTCCAGAAACAAAGGAGGTAGAGGAACACGCAGTGAGTGCACCCAGGGAGGTAACGGAAGAGCTCCATCAGAAGCGCGCCACAGCAATGTGATCGCGGAGAAGAAGAGGTGGTTGCAAGAACCACCAGAAGCACGAAGACCCGGGAAAGGGAGAAGAAGCGGACCAGCCAGATGGTCTTCAGAAAGGAGAGGCCTGACAAGAGGTCTGAACAGAAGAATGGAGAAGAAGTCTGTGATGTGAATGACGAAGAGGATGTCTGCGAAGAGGACCAGAAAGAGACGGACGAGAAGTTCAACATCAGTAACTAGAAGTTAGAAGGAATCAAAGGAGGAAGGTCGCGACAACCAGTCTAGTCACAGAGCGAAAAGAAGACAGTGTCCTATTGCCGGGACAAGACCGGAGGGAAACATGTAGAGCAGTGTTTCCCAAACTGTGGTCCGCGGACCCCCAGGGGTCCGTGACACATTCCCAGGGGGTCCGCAGGAGGCAGTTTTAAAAGCACTGCAAAGTTCCTTGTTTAATTAGCAGTTTTCGAGCAACAATAAAAGTGTCAAAATAAAGCCAGTGATTAATGCACCTGCTGGAGAGATGAGAGTTTTGTCCAGTGGCAGCTTTGAGTTATCTAATGTAGCACAGAGGGTTAATATGCCTACTGCAAAGAACGTGTACCATGCATTTAAAAAAACAGTATTTTATGTGCATAGGTGAGCGTGTTCATGCTTTTGTCACAGAGATTCTTTTGTCACTGTGCAGTTCATAAGTGACTACCGAAATCTAGCACAGTGACCTATAAACTGTGATTAAAGAGCTGCTTGCAAACTGCATGGTACTAGTTAGTAACTTATGATTTTTCCCAGTCTTTCATTATTCTGATGCTGCTAAAAAGGTTTATTTGGGCGGAAATGCATTTTTATTGTGAAAGTCAATGCTAACCACTGGGTGATATTCTGAATTCCAAGTTTGTGCTTCTGCAGACCAAGCACTCTTTAAAAATGCCTACCAGTATGAATGACATGTGAATCCTACACCTTGTAGTACCCTTTGCCTTATGTAACATTTTCTATACACTGATTTACACGTATGATTAATTGTCTCTATATGTCTGTGATGTAAAGTGCTCTGACATCCCACAATGGTATGAGAGATGCTATAAAACAAATGAAATACATGTGACGGAGAGGCTATGGAGAGATGAGAGGCACTGCTGAAGGGTGATAATAAGGGAATAATTGAAGAACCCCAACAAAGATTGTCGTATCCTAGTGCATAGTAAGGTCTTCATTTACTATTCGTTAAAAGCTAATACAATTTAATATATAATGATAAATGTGTTTTTGAATGCACCACTGTTTCCTAAATTTCTTTGGGGGAGAGCCTCCCAAAGCCCCTTTTGTAGTGGTCAGGCTCACTCACTGCACTTGGTGTGCACCGTATGGCGACTGCTTTGAAAACATTTACCAGGGCTGCTTTAGGTTCCCAGTCTGGCCCTGGCAGGAGCAGGAGTCTCGTATTGCGAAATAAAACCAACCAATTTAAAGTTAGTCACGGAGTTGCAGCACCAACCTTCCCATTAAATTGTTTTGTTTTTGCAAATTCTTTGAATATTAAATACTAAGGGGGATATTTACAACAGAAGTGGCGGAGCGTGTCGTTAGCCTCCTTGGCTTGACGATAGGCTCCGCCACTTCAGAAATGCAGGGCTGCACCATATTTACAAGAATGCGGTGCAGCCCTGTGTTTCCCCCAGTGCTGGCACTACACTTAGCAGTGTAGCGCCAACACAGGCACCCTTGCACCATAGTGCAAGGGTGTGTGCATGCAGGTGAAGATTCTTTATGTACAGGAAGGTCCCCCTTCCTGCACATAAACAATCTTGAAATGCCGTTTTGTCACTTCTGCTTTTTCCATGTGTGCTGTTCGAGGCAAGCCACATGGAAAAAGCAAAAACAAGGAGAAATAAAGGATTTCTCCTCATTTTGCCAAGTTAAGACCTGGTTTTCCATGGTCTTAATTTTGGCGCTGCCTCCTATTTATGCTGTTGTCATAAATAGAGGTTGTGTCAAAATCACTGGGTGCGGTGAACCGCCCACTGCAACACCCACTGCCAACCCCTTTCACGCTAAGCATTGCGTGCCAGGGGGGCTTATTTAAAAGGCAGCATTAAACCATGTTATGTGGCTTAACACTGCCTTGTAAATAAGGCAAAGCCTCTTTCACCACTGTAATGTCGCAAAAAGTGTGCACATGTGTGTTTATTTTTTTGGGAATTACCATTTTAATGTTTGAAATTTAAATCATACAAATTGATTGGGGTCCCCGGCTTCCAATGGTGACTCAATGGGGGTCCTCAGGAGTCAAAAGTTTGGGAACCACTGGTGTAGAGTGCACGCTACATGGAGAAGCCTGGTTAGGATGAGAAAGAAGGCGAGAGGACCAGAACCGTGTCGCAAAGGAAGGAAGAAAAGAAGGAGAGTGAGTGGCAAGACGCCATGAAGAGGATGACAGGACGTTAGCCTACAAGGGAGGAAGGTAGAGTGGCACCGCGCCATGGGCAGACAACCAACACAGGCATGCAAGGGACAATGAGGCGAAGTGACGGGGCAGAGTACTCGCATCATCACAGAAGAGAACACCCCAAGACATCAGACCGCCGCCTACTGCCCCATCAAAGATTAATGGTGAAGTCATCAACACCACCAAGGAGCAGCACAACACCTAAGGGAATCCACACACTCCAGGCAACCGGAGTCCAAGAAGGCAGGCCCCCCAGGAACCGTCTGTGCACCCCTGTCAGCCTGCAGCATACGGAAGTAGAGCACCACCGGACATTAGAAGATCCACCCCTTGGGATGAAGCAAGACTAGGCTGTGGCACTGTTGGGAGTTCTGAAGTGACCCCTACGCGCAGCCTACACGAAGGCCCGTACAGCCCACGCAGTCAAGTGGAAATCCAGGGGCAAGTGGCCTCGGCGGAATTCCAGTGAAATTGGAGTCCGAATAGGAGAGATGTTCGACAGCAGCTCCTCGACATGCGCAGGATGCATGGAGGCCACAGCCGGAGACTGGTTGCCCTGTGACCCTGAGAGGAAGACACAGAACCAGATTCCTGATGGGGAAGACACCGAGATGGAAACATCACCCTTGGTGGACACATGAGCGACTAGACTGTGAGTCCCATTGGCAGTTCGGAAGCGACGCCTTAGCGTGGCCCACCCGGAGCCCACACGGTCCACACGGTCCCATGACCGCTCAGCCGGAAAGCCCACACGGTGGCGCCGGTGAGAGAGGTGCCCAAGTGAGAGAGGCAAGTCGGAAAGGCATCTTAGCTGTCAAGATACTGGAACAGCTAGCACGTCACCTCCAGGCGGAAACCTCATGCCAAGAAACATCACAGAGTGGATCTCATCACAGCTCCCAGAATTCTGATGAAGGATGAAGGACTCTTGTACATAGACATTGTTACTGATAGACCAGGTCAGTCTCAGTAGTCACGAACAGTGGTGGTCCAAGAAATCCAACACTGCCGGACTGCGGCCTGAAGATAAGGCTACTTGGGGTTTACTTTGGGGTGTCTGTTTTCTTTACAGGTTGGACTTTGTGTATTTCCTTTTATCCAAAGTTGTGAGGGATGTAGTATCCTGCTGGATACAGTCTAGTGTTTCAGATGCTAGTCACACACACTAAACAGCCACCCACCATAGGCGTCACCAGTCAGGTGACCCTGATAATAAAAGGGGCCGAGCGCACGTGCTCAGGGCCAGTTATCTACCAGCTATCCCTGTTTGTGTGGTCCTTCATTAAGTATGTGGGCCTAGCGCCCCCACCACTTTACACCCCCCTTCTCCCTGTCTTCATTCTACATCCACCAAACTATCAACCATATCCTCTACATTCCAAAAGGGGTAAACTAGCCTCGTTAGCACTAAGGCAGCTAGGCAGGCAACTACCGCACCGAGGGCACGACTCGGGTCCCCGAACCCAGAGACTAGCTGTATAGTAAATGGGAACTGTGCAGCGGCTTTACTCGATGGTAGGAGAAACAAGTCACATGTATACATGAAAGCGAAGGTTCCGACACTGACACGGGGTGAATGGACACGTTCGCACAGATGTGGTAATAATTACATTGGCGTCCCGGCCAGTCCTCTAAATGTTTGTGTCCAATGTACATACATATCTTCACCAAAATTTCACGAATAACATGTCAGCGGGAGAAAATTTTACTCGTTACAGTCGCCGCCTCTCTGCTTCACAAAGGAAACTGCTGTGTGCTCCAGTTTACCTACTACGCGTAGGGTTAATGGACTGCATTATCCTCCTACCGTTTCTCCCGCGCTGAGCAGTCAGTGGAGCACTGCAGGCAGGCAGAGCAGAGAGGAGGCGAGGCCTGCAGAGAGGAGCTGGACGGAGAAGTAGAGTAGGGATATGGTATACAGCCGCCTTCTCTTGAGCGAACGCGCAATACTGCCGGCCCATGACTCACTCCCCGCCAGCATATACCAGCAGGTAGGCACCGCAGCCCCAGCATTCAGCCACCGATGCCGCCACTTGTAAAACCTACCGCCTTGTAGTAAAATATGATTAGAGTGTCCCACTGCTGCCAAAGTTTCAGATTGCTTGTGTGTGACATTTTCGTAATTTCAGTGTAATTACGAGTGACATTCAACGACTATGAGAGACACTTTTTTTTCTGCGCACAAAATCAAGCAGAGAAGACGAGGTAAACATATAAATATCAGAAATGACACCCATTTGACCAACAAAAAACTCTAAGAAAATCTTAAAACTGCTGCAAAGCACCAGAAATTGAAGTTCTTGACATCGTGGCTTTAAGTGGGATGAAACAAGTGGGGGCCTCTGGGGGCGTGGCTACGGCGCCGGACAAAATGGCCGCCTAGACACTTCGCTCCGCTTCGCCGGGACACGTTTGGAGCTTGTAGATGCGTTTTCTGTTCTAAACGCTAGGAACATTTGCCTGCATTATGTGCCGGAAGGTGTGGGGATTCCGGTGAGACAACTTTTATTCCAAATCGCGCTGCGCTTCATCCCGTTTTTGTAAATGCAGCTTTCTCCTCACGGCGCCGCCATCTTAGGTGCGCGCGTTTCCTCACGCTGCGAGCTTCCCTGACATCACCAGCAATGCGTGTGCCATACAGTGCGGCTGGAATATCATATTTATTGCTGTGAGGCATGTGGATATCATTGATAAATGTCTTTGTCCTTCATTGCTTGACCTGCTGTTGCCCTTTTTCATGATGCAGGCTTACACTTTAATCTGGATTGTATGGTGCTTCCAGTGAGAATTCCGTGAGGCTGCTTCTGGATATATCTGGATATATCTGTTTTTGAGCATACCAGTGGTTTCATGCTTGGTGCCCTTTTCTCACTTACCTGAACTTTTACTTTTCTAAAACCTATCTGGAACTGCTAGTTTCAATTGGATAATTACTCTGCTGCCTGTTACTGTATGCTCAACACCTGGTTATTTTACATCACCTTCTTATATTATAAGTAGATGGCTCCTCATATCCTTTTGTGACTTATCAACACTCTTCTAATTATACAGACTGTCAATTCTTTCGATACCTTTCTAATTCTACTGCCTCCAACGCACGTATATTTCTCTCTTGCGAACTGACCTCTGTCATTTATAGGAAGGTTGGGTAAGCCAAAATTTGTTTTTGGACCATCAAAACATATCCCTCTGGCTCCAACTTCCTCTTCCTCAGCATCAGACTCTTCTTCTAATATTGCTCAAATGGCTGGGGTAACTCCTAACCACTCTTCTTTGGCACCATCTGCTTCAAGTAAGCCCTCTCCACCAACCTCTTCAACTAAACGTCTGAAGCAGGATCCTCCATCTCCGGATAAGGCATTATCTCCCATCTCTATGGAGTTGTTATTGGAGGAGATACGCACTCTGCACCCGATTGTGGAGGAAACTAACAACAAACTACAACTCCTTGAGGATAAATGGTCCACAATGAATGACAGGGTGGGTTCGTTGGAGCAGCAGACCTCGGAGATACAAGTCAATTCCCAGCGCATTTCTTCCATGGAAAAATCGATCCTCAGCCTAAAACAACATACTGAGGATTTGGAAAACAGAAATCAGAGGAATAATCTACGTATTTATGGTCTGCCGGAGTCCTTGGAAGGTGATGATCCTGTGTCGTTCTTCTCCTCTTTTCTTCCGAAACTTCTGGATATGCCATCTACTACCTCTCTCAGCATTCAAAGGGCTCATAGACTTGGTCCTCGCTTGTCTTCTCCAACCAATCCAGTTAAGCCTCGAGGCGTCATCATTCTCTTCTTGAAATTTACGGATCTTCTTTCAGTTCTTGCTGCAGCCAGGTCTAAACGTCAAATCTCCTGGCTGGGTCAGAGAGTGCTCTTATCTCAAGATGTTTCCAATGCTACTGCGTCTAGACGGAAAGAGTTCCTAAATCTTCGTGCTCCTCTTCGAACTCTTGGTGCTAGGTTTGGTTTATTCCACCCATGTATTTTCAAAGTGACATATCAAAACCAAACATGGTCTTTCCAAGATCCAGCAGAACATAAGAACTTCATCCATATTCATACTTCCAGTGGCATGGATACATCTAACCCTTCTAATGGTTGAATATCTAACCTTTCTTTTTCTCCTTACAGGTTGCTTCCTGATGCTTTTACATTTCTTCTTTTTGCATGCTATGTAGCTATTTTATCTTTGATATTTTATATAAGTTGTACAATGTTCTTTTTATTTTTTCTTCTTTCTGTAATTGTTCAGTTTAGAAGCGTAGTTTTTTTCAGAATTAGCACTTATGGTTACTTGTTACATGCTTGTATTCTTTATCTCTTTTCTGTCCTAGGTTTTCTGTTGACTGTTTCCTTTGTTTATTTATACAGCTTTACTTTCTTTCATTCCATATGGCTCCCCTTCTCCTTCCCTACCGTCCCGATGAAGCCCGGACCTCAACTTCCTGGTGGTTCGTTTTGTCGTGTGTCGCCACCGCCCCATTGTCCTTTTTTATTCCCCTCAGGTATGTTGCTCTCAGTCGTCCCTTTTGGATATGTACTGTCTCTTCTTATGTTTTTTCCTTTCTTCCCTTTTTCTCTCTTCCCTCTCCCTCCTTTCTTCCTAAAAGCTCTATTCTTCCTTCTTCTTTCTATATTTACCCTCTTTTCTCTTTTCCTTTTCTTCTTTCTGTTCTCTCTTTTATCATTCTGTCATGAAATGTTTTGTTCTCCTTGGTTCGTTAATGTTTTTATATTCAGTGTTAGCTTTTGGAATGTGAAAGGCTCAGTTTGCCCTATTAAGAGACAACGTATTTCTTCTCTCCTTATCACTTATAATCTTGATTTGGTTTTCCTAGACCCCATTCCTTTTACATTTTTTCTGTTTTCACATTCAGAGTCATCTCTTGGAATGTAAAGGGTTTTATCAATCCTATTAAAAGTCAGAGAATCCTTTCCCACCTAGCCTCCTATAATCCTGATATAGTTCTTTTACAAGAGACCCATCTTACGGAAATGGAATCACTTAAGTTAAAACGAAGCTGGGGGGGTAAGGTTTTGTTCTCTCCTTCTATTAATAAAAAAATGGTGTTGTCATTCTATGTCATAAGAAATTGAAATGTAAAGTTTTACTGCAAGAACATGACACAGAAGGTAGATGGATACTAGCCAAGCTGATAATTAATTCTGTCTCTTTAACTGTTTTTAATATTTATGGTCCTACACAACCTGATTGTTCTTTTTGGCCTTTGGTTACACAAAAATGTATTCAATTTCAAGATGATTTATTTGTTTTAGGTGGCAATTGCAACCAAATTATTGACCCATTTCTTGATCTACAGTCCGTTTTATTCCACACAAGCCTCACAAACAATTTCTTAACACCATTTCTCAAACACATCTCATTGATTCTTGGAGACTCTCTCATCCTGACACTCTCGACTACTCTTTTTTCTCTCCTCCTCATGCATCTCTTTCTCGTTTAGACTATATCTTTCTCTCTCAATCTTTGTCTCAAAATCTTCTGTCCTCTTCTATTGAACCCATAGTTATTTCTGACCATGCCCCAATTGTTACGGACTTTGATTTACTCCCTCCACATCCAAAATCTTCTCGATGGCGTTTTAATAACTCTCTCCTTAATGACCCTCTTTTTTCCTCTTCCTTTCGCACTTTTATTAATGATTTTTTTTAACTCAATTGTGACGCCACCTCTTCACCCCATATTCTTTGGGACTCCTTTAAGGCCACTGCATGGAGTTGCATTATAGACTTTGTCTCCAAGAAAAAGAAACACTATCTTCAGAAACGGAAAACCACCCTCGCACATATCAAGCTTTTGGAGCATGAATTTTATATATCCTCAAAGAACTCTATTTTGCCAGATTTGATACGAGCTAAGCTAGAATTTAACAAAACTACTACGGACAATGCTTCATCTGTGCTTCTTCGTAGTAGCGCTCGTTTCTATGGTGGCCGTAATAAAGCAGGGAATCTCATAGCGAATTATCTAAAAACTCGCAGAGAACGCACTCTCAGACTCTATTTATTCTTCTAATAACTCCCTTCTACATAAAGACCAGGATATACTTAATGAATTCAAACTTTTTTTATCAAAATCTTTACACACCAGAATCACCCCCCTCCTCTGATCTCATTCAAGCTTACTTTGATAAAATTCCTTCTCCTTCTACTTCCAATATCAATTTCCTAAATCTTGAAAATGATCTTTCCCTTAATGAACTTTCCAATGCATTACACACTCTTACTAAAGGGAAGACACCTGGCCCAGATGGGTTTTCTGTGGAATTGTATTTGCATTTCTCTGATTTGTTACTCCCTAAGCTTTTAAAGCTCTTTCAATCATTTTATTCAACTGGTAAGACAGAAGGCACTTTTCAGGAAGCTACTATTTGCCTTATCCCTAAGGAGGGCCGTGACCCCCAATTTTGTAAAAACTACAGACCGATCTCGCTTGTTAATGTTGATTATAAACTATTTGCTAAGTTGCTTGCTTTACGTTTAGATCCCCTCATGACTCATCTTATTGGTAAAGAACAATGTGGTTTTGTTAACGGTAGGCTCACTTCTGATAATTCACGTCTTCTTCTCAATGTTTTAAATAAAATTCCTTCCCTTTCTATTTCTTTGGCTGCTATATCTGTCGATGCAGAGAAAGCCTTTGACAGAGTAGACTGGTCTTTTTTGTTTGCATCTTTACGTTGGCATGGTTTTGGTCCTAAATTTATATTGCTCATTTCTTTATTGTACTCCGCTCCTAAGGCTTCGGCTTTAGTTAATGGCCGGGTCTACTTTCTCTTCAGCGTGGCGTTCGTCAAGGCTGTCCTCTATCCCCTCTTCTTTTTGTTCTAGCGCTTGAACCCTTTTTGACTTCCATCCGTAATAATGATTCCATTTCTGGATTTCCTTATGGTGATCATCAATTAAAACTCTCTGCATATGTAGATGATATTCTTTTATTTATTTCTGCCCCTGAAACCTCTATTCCTCCATTATTACTTGAATTTGAATCCTTTTCGCTGGTCTCTAGTTACAAAATTAACTCAGACAAGACTGAAATTCTCCCTCTTACAAAATTCTGTCTTCCCCATTCCTTCTCTACTACTGGTTTTGCTTGGAATAGTTCAAAAATCAAATGCCTAGGCATATGGATTTCCAATTCCATCACCTCTTCAGTTAAATTGAATATGTCCACAGTCTTATCTCGGATTGAGAAATTACTTGGAATCCTCTTTTTCTTTCTTGGTGGGGCCGGTTGGATTCGATTAAAATGATGATTACCCCAATTTTAATTTATGTACTCTCCATGCTCCCTGTTCATATTTCAGCTCTATATTTTAAACGCATTGATTCGTGTCTTTCTAGTTTTCTCTGGAAAACTAAAAAATCCAGAATTGCTTTAACCTCTCTTTGAAAACCAAAATCTAGCGGTGGAGTGAACTTCCCAGACTTTCACCTTTATCATAAGTCCTTCTCCCTTCGCCAAGCTTCTAAATGGCTCATATCCCCCTTTACTCCTCTTTGGTTTTCCATTGAACAAATCTTATTATTACCCTTCTCTTTCAAGGAAGTTATAGGTTTTTCTGCCAAGACTTCGCACACTTCTTTTCCCCTATTTAGACAGACATGCTCTCTCCTGAAATCTTTGACTTACCCTAATTCTGCTTCTCGCGAATCTTTCTTAGGTTCCCCTATCTGGCATAACTCGCTTATTCTTCTTAAAAATAGACCCATTTTTTGGAAGGAGTGGAGATTAAAGGGTATTATATGGGTTAAACACCTTTTCAATGGAACCTCTCCTTGTACCTTTCCCCACTTTCAATCCTTATTCCATTGCCCTCGCTCCTTTTTGCAGAAGTTTATTACTCTTATGGCGATTATTCTTGACATATATTTTTCTCTTCCTCCTTCGCCTTCATCTGTCACCCAAAATCCGCTTCTCAAAATACTTCTTACTCTCCCTAAAGGCTCTCTTATATATAACTACTTTTTAGCCCCCAATCCAGACCGTGCTAAATATAAATTAGAACTTTCTTGGGAATCGGATCTGGGATGTGAATGGTCTATCACTTTTTGGGATAAACTTTGGTCCCGATCTTTAAAAATCTCTCGCCCTGCCTCTCTTACCCAATCTATGTTCTTCCTTTATCACAGGCTTTACCTTTTCCCTGTTTCTTTGGCACGGTTCTCTTCCTCCACTGCTGACTCTAATTGTTGGACCTGCGGTTCTTCTAATGCCGATCTCATTCATCTTCTCTTTCTCCTCCTGTTTCCAATTTTTGGGAGAAGGTCTGGTCATACATGTCTCGTCTGTTTTCAATTTCCATTCCTTATTCTATTCCCCTTCTCTTTGCTGGAAGCCTTTCTGACTCTTTAGATCTTCCCTCACATAATTATGGTCTTTATGATCTTATGCTTGCTCTAGCCTTTCAACACATTGCTTTCAATTGGAAAACTCTCACGAAGCTTTCCATACAACATTGGTGGAATACCCTCTGTCATTTCCATAGACTTGATGTTGCTTTCGCCTCCCCCTGTGACCCGAGCTTTAATAGAGATCTATTTTGGTTACCCCTTACCTCCTATTTAGACCGTATGGTTTTGCAAAATAATTCGCACCTTACCTCTGAAAAATGTAAACCTCCTTGAATTATCTACTCATTCAACAATCCTTACTTACTTACTTATGAATCGTAATCTAGTATGCCTTTCTCTGTTTTATTTTATTATTCCTATTTCTCTCCTATCAGAATATTGACATCCCCTTTCATCCCCCTCCTCCTGTCTTTCCTCTCCCCTTCTACCTTGCTTTAAATTCCAAAAATTGCTTTTACTCTTTTCTTTTTAATATCAGCTATTTACTATGTTATATTTTTGCATTTGTATTTTTTATCAATATATTGCTGATATGTTTATGTGTCATTAAATGCTAATAAAGCTTTTCAAACTTGAAACAAGTGGGGGCCTCTAAAAGGAGCATGCATGGCCTAAGTAATTAAGGGTATGGCCTAAACACATCATTTCTGTGATTTTCACAGTGTGCCGTCCGATAAGATTTTGGTTCCCCTCTGAGCTTGACAACTGACATATCTCTACAACCATATAAAATCAAAAAGAGGAGCTAGAGAGGGAAGACGTGCCAGAACACCCTCCAATCAAATACTATTTCAACAAACAAGAACTGGCACCGTGTAGCATGATTTTAATGTAGTCTGGACTGAGTGGAGGAAAGAATATTTTATCAAAAACCTCCAGTACCCATTAAATCATATGGTATAACCCCATCCAGTGGGCTACCAATATTTAACATTTCAAAGCAACAGAATAGATGAAAACAAGAAAGTGTAAGGTCAGTCCACAGAATAGTTCAACAACTTTGCTCACTCTACACACACCCTCATTATCAGAAAAGGTAGGTGAAAAAATGTGTAAAGGAAGAGAAAGTATCTCACGTGCGCACCACCAGAGGAGCTACTGGTTGGTTCTCACCAGCTTGTCCACGTTTATTTCATCATTGATAACTTTCTCATAAGAAAAGAAGTGATGTGTCCAGTGCAAAGAAAGACAAACACAACAAAAAGGATGTGTACTGTGAAAACAGGAACAAAGGATGTACCAACAAAGACAAAGAAGGGGTTAGACTCACAATTGTACTTTTTATTTTTATTAGGAGTCTATCCCTCTGTTTAAAAACACAGCATGTTGAATACCTTGTTAATGACGGCCAACATGTTTCATTGCCAATTAATTTGTGGCAAATTCATCAGGGCAATAGAGGTAAAAAATCACCTCCCTGGACACACAACAATAAAAAGGACTGACGAACACAAAGAGACAGCATAAAGCTTGGTTAGTTCAACGGGATGTCCACAGTAAAACCTCTTATGTATATTCACAATTCATCATGGAGAATTCAAGGACTCTAAACTCGGGTATATTACCTAGTTGGAGCCTTGGGCCCACATACCAGCTCCCAACCAGTCACAGGGGCATATAACCTGTTTGCTTTCGCCTCCCTGTTCAAAAAAGCACAACCTTTGCTAGTGCCTGCATCTGTGAAAAGAGTATAGTAATGTTGAGGATTGACCCCCAGTTTCCACATTGTCACCGTTTATCTTAATAAAAACCGATGTTATTCCAGCTGCTCCACACCAAAATGTACATACAAGATCTCTCAAATTTAAGTCAAATAGATCAGCGCACATGTAGCTATTATAATTAGCCACTTATCTCACACAATCAATACTGGTTCTCTTCCCGTATGAGCCAGCTGGCAATAGCCCGCATAACTGCCTGCACGTTTAGAAACTGTTTAGAATATTCTCCGATCATTGAAGAATCATGCTGCTGTCCACTTCGAATAAGCACATTTCGAAAAATGCAACTCGTGTCCTCAATAATGACAAGTCAAACAAATGTAAGTTAACTTGCAGTGACCTGCATAACTGCCGGCGCAATTAAAACCTGAGCCGAGTCTCAACCCAATATTCGAAACTCAAGCCACGCACATGATGCCCCAAGAGTTTAAAGAATAGAGCAACTGTACAGCATTCGATCGTCAAGCGAGATCTTCATAACGCCTCTGAAGCCCCTACGCTTACCGTATACCTTTACACACGGGCGGTAACTCAACCCAGCATCGAGTTACCGCCTCCTCTTTCAATCAGTCCGTACTCGCACATCGCGATACTCTGAGAATTCCAATAGCCAGTGTCAGCAGCATAGAGAGGATGGCGGCCATCTTAACACTGTTTGTATTACCAATTGCCAATACAGATAGACACTATTTCGGTCAACAATAGTCCGTAAATAAGCCCCGACTTCCCATTTTTACTTGAAATCAGCAATTTGGCAACAACTACAGCTGTCACTAAGCGTGTCACACGCAAATAAACAACACTCACCGCCTCATCATTAGTATCATCTCCGTAGTGATACCCAAAGAGCGGGGGTGCCCCTCGTGCAGCAGTTAGTTATTCATCACCAACCTGATTGCATATACTCTTTAAATCAAACCTGCTCCGCTTATTTAGAGTATGGGAGCCAGTATATAGTATATGCAAGCAAAGTCAAAAATCAATGCAATGGCCAGGGTTAACACAGACACCCTCATTCAGATCACTCAAGGTGTATTATAAACTCATGTCCACTGCTGCGGACCCTGAATCACACACTGATGTTATACTAGACATATGGTGGATAGCCTACCTACTGACCTTATTCCACTCAATTTGGTCATTAAGGCCAACAATGTCCCCTTCTCTGAATAAATCCAGCGAGCCTCCTTCACTGCCAATCTCTTCTTCACATCGCCAACATCACCGAACACCTTCTCCAAAACAACCCATTTTAGTGATTTAAAGTGATGTTGATGATCATGGTAATGTTGTACCAGGCGTGTAGTGAGTTTGCCTGCCCTGGTCGTGCTTAGATGTTCTTGTATGCGCACCTTGACCTTCCTGGACGTTAGACCAATGTAATGTAACCCACATGGGCAAGTAAGTCTATATATTACATGACATGTGTTACAGTTAGTGAACTGACAAAGAAACCAGGTTCTCCCACTACCTAGTGTGATTTCAGTCGTCCTCTCCGTCAGTTCACACACCGAACACCCGCCACAAGGATGGTGTCCTGGGGGAAGAGTAACGCTCCTCTTATTCTGAACAGATCTAGTATGTACTAATCTGTCCTTCAAGTTCTGCGTTCTTTTAAAAGCAAATCTAGGTTGTGGCATCTGGAAGTTACTCGTAGACAAAAGTGACCAGTGCTTCTTTATTATCTGCCTGATCTTACTAGACAGAGGGTCAAATGTCAAAACCACAGGTAAACTTTCTTTTAGTTCCTTATGACTTCTCTCAAGCAGAGCTTCCCTAGGTGTATTATGGGCCCTCTTACGTGCTCTGGTAAGGATTTTCTTTGGATAGGAACGTTGAATCAATTTCTCACTCAAGACCTCCGATTGCCGCAGATAGTCAGAAGTGGAGGAGCAGTTCCTACGGTACCTCGGAAATTGGCCCACCGGGAGATTATCCCTCAAAGCCCTGGGATGGAAAGACTGATAGTGCAACAGGGAATTTTTATCAGTGGGTTTATGATGGACACTAGTGCTGAGTTTGTCATTCACCACAGTGATATCAAGATCAAGATATGTGGCCGTCTCCCTACTTATCTGCCAAGCAAATTTCAAACAGGTGTCAAGCGAATTCAACCACTCCAAAAATTCATCAAGTAGTTGGTGCGTACCGGACCAGATGCATAGCACATCATCTAGATATCTCTTCCAGAGGCAAATATGCCCCCGGAAGGGATTAGAGAGCTGGTCAAGTGATGTTCCTCAAATTGGCTGACATAGATGCAGGCCAGACTCAGCGCAAAGGTAGCGCCCATAGATGTCCCCGAAGTTTGTAAAAAGAGGTCATCCTTGTAGCAGAAATAGTTACGAGTTAAGGCCAACTCCACACATTGCATGACAAAGGACTGAGGGATATCGTAAAACCACTCTTGGGCCCCAAGAGCGCGAGCTGCTGCCACCAACGTCGCGTCCTGGGGTATGCTAGTGTACAAGGACTCGATGTCAATAGTCACGAGAAACTGCTGGGAAGAGTCAAAATCCATATCATTTATAATGTTCAGGATATCAGTCGTATCCTGAACATAAGACCGTTGGTTAATCACAGATTCTCTCAAGAAGAAATCAGCAAACTGTGATAGGGGCTCAAGTACCGATGCGATCCCGGATACTATTGGGCATCCAGGGGGGGGGGGTCGCTGGGCCTTATGAATCTTCGGCAAAACATAGAATGCCGGTATCCTAGGGTTAACATTGATAAGAAAATCCGCCTCTTTGACAGTGATCCACTTCTTCTCACGTGCCTGTGCCACAATAGTGGTAATCATTTGTAACAGTTCGGCCGTGGGATCACGGACAAGTGGTCTGTGGTAAATATTTCGTTACCGGTACTATTTTTTATGCGGTAAAGTCTATTAAGAATAACTCAGTAAATATAAGAGGCAGAATCCGTGGTATTAGAGGTTTTAAAAGGCTTTATTCCTATACAAAGGAATACAATTCGAATTGTAGGCATTCTATTCCATCACCACGAAAGTTCAGGAAGGAAGGGCATATATTATTGACAGATAGGCAGTTTTATAGAAAATACATTACAGTGAAACAGATGCAAGAGGCGTAACAGCTGATAGTATAGATAAAAGGTGCATACGTAGCTAATAGAGGCGTATACATGGGCGTAATTTAATAAACGTCATCATACATGATGTCACAAGTGGGTGGATCCATAAGAGAATCCTGCAATGTCAGCAGAAATATTTGGCAGAGATGCGCGCGCAGCCGCATGACGTGTGATTGACGTGCAACTAGAGGGTGAAGGGGACTTGACATTTAGCTCTACATGTGGAGACAGAAGTCTGGGGTTATGTCAACCTAATCCCAAATCATATCTAATATCCTATGTTTAAAGAACTGTGTTATCCAAAAAGAGAGGTCTCTTAGGATAGAATCTATTCTATACTGACTATACTGACTGTTAGTGCGTGTACAAGCGTCTAAGTGTCTACACTAGATGCGAGGGGGTAGGAATATTCCACGGTAACGGGGCTATGAGTTACTTGCATGAGGACAGCGAGGCCTGGCCCTTTGCACGGTAGCTGGAGGAATGTTTACCTAAACTACTAGACAGGAATGCATCGGATGAGGAGCGGAGGAGATAATCTTGAAGGTGAAATACAGTTTTTGGCAGGCGACAGGCTGGATCAGGCACCGTTAGCCGCGCAGGGAGTAGGACAAAGTTCATGGTCACAGATGCAGGCTCAGACTGGAGCTTTCAGAGGCAGAAGGCAGGAAAAGGCTTGATGACAGAATTCGGGCCTACTCGCCTGAATCTGTAAAATGTGGAAAGTGAACCACATAAAGTCGGTGGCCTTTCATACTTAGGAAAGGAATATCTGACCCATTCATGGCGGATCTGAAAGAGGACATGTTGACGGTGGACGCACATATATTTGCGTCTTCAAAACTGGAGCAGGAGGGAACATACATGTACTTATAGCATGTACATGGAGCCGTTGGGGTCTACGATAGGGGACATAACTGATCACAAAATTCATATTTCCTCATTCCCTCCTTGTCCCCTACGGACCCTCAGGAGATATCGATCTTCATCAATCCATCGATCTGTTCATATAGCATCATTTGTTCTTCTTTCTTCTTCCGGGATTTTGAACGAAAACTTGGATGTGGGATACACGAGGTGGCACACAGACCACAAATCGCTGGCCCACATTGTAGACATAAGCAGCAACTGAATAGTATGAGAAAGCCAATACCTAGGAAGGATAGGATTGTCCATCCCCAGGCTGACAACACGCCCCAGAACCAACCGGACCAAGTCCAGGTGCTTGGACTCTGGTGTATCTGGCTTACAATCTTATGAAGGCGGGTTATGGCTTTATATACTGACGGCGAATTTTCTGCTATGAAAATGCAGCAACTTGATCCGATGACCCTACAAGCTCCGCCCCTATCGGCCAGGATGACGTCAAGGACAAGACGATTTTGAAGCACAACAATCCGCATAGCAGACTGCTCTTCTGTTAAATTGCCTAAGGCGGAAATAGTTTCGTTCACTACTGCTTCAAGGGTTCTGGTTAATCTACGTATCAGTTTACTATTAGTGACTGTACCTATATAGGGAAAGAAACCTTTATTGAAATCTGTGTATTTTTCCCATGCTGTTTCAGTGTAATCGACAATTGGGAGATCTCTCTGCTGTCTATTGTGTACTAAATGGGTATTTCTATGATAATCAGGAGGAGCTAGGAAAACAGGTGGTAGAAGGAATGCTATGTAACAGGTACCATCCCAATCTAGAGGTAGACGTAGATATGCGGTCTGGCCACATATAAAGTAGGAATGGCGAGAAGCTCTAAATGTAGACTTGCCTTGATCACTGAATTTTATTACAGTGGTGCATTTACTATGGCCCATGTGTATGGAACCATTCTTTCTTATACATACTTCCCCTTTTACTGGGAATACTGACATGGCGGGCAAGATTGGTGTAGCTTCAGATTCAACGTTCAGGATCATGAGGTTAAGTGTAAAATTACCTAATCCATATACTTCATTTTCTAGATCAGTTCCTGTTCTTTTGGGAAGTCCCTCCTTGTTAGGGTAGCAGACTTTAAGCAAAACTAAGTTCAGGTTTCCCCATACCCAGTTGTCTTGATAAACTGCGGAATTCGAATCTAGGGAATTAATCAAACTAAACCATGCTCCACAGGAGCCATTGTGTGTGAACGGATAGGGAAAGAGGGGCAAAACTCCCTTATAGTTCTGATAGGGAGGGAGTCGGCCACATATCCAACAATTTGTGGCATTGCTGGTTTGATGGGAATGATGTAACATACTAATGAATGTGTTGTTGCGCAGCGCAAATCTATAGGACAACTCATGCGGAGGTAATTCGCTAAAAGAATGTTCTGCAGTTACATTGTAAGCACGCTTGAGAATAGGGTAATACATGTGTAATAGGATGCTGACAATGATGATCAGAAGACTTAGAAAAAACAAAATTAATAATGTTACTGTGCAGTGACTACGAAATGATTTACAATACGCATGTTTTTTAAGCTGCGTCTGATGATTTCTTTCTCTATTCCGGTCTAGAGGATACATGTCAGAGACAAATTCAACCGATTCACCTTGGAGAGGACTTAAACAATCAAATTGTCTGACTTACTAGACCTTAATTTTAGTTTGTAAAGTTCTGAGTTTGTCTGCTCAACCAAGGGGAGCTTTGAGTCTGTCTGTGAGGGAATACAGGGTTGAGTATTCACACTGGATGGTAGTCCATAAAATTTCTTGATATGACTCGAGTGCAACCACCCTTTCCGTCCCTCGATCTTCACGGCTGTCCTTGTAGTGAGTAGAACCAACTTCGGTGACTTCCACCTAGGATCCAGTTGGGTCTTTCTGTCAAAATTCCTGACCAAAACCAGGTCCCCAGGAACCACGTCATGGGGCTTCACCTCAGTATTATCGGGAAAAGCTGCGGCTACCTGTGAACGACAAGATTGTAGTGCAGACATCAAGGAAGCCAGGTAATCTGTCAGCATATTACAGTCAACATCAGTGATTTTGCGAGGTATAGGCGTCCCCCACATATTTGGCGGTCTACCGAAGATCACCTCGTACGGGGATAGCCCTGTTCGAGAATGTGCTACCATTCTCATGTAAAAGAGCGCAACTGGTAAGGCTACTATCCAATCGACTCCTTTTTCTCGACATATTTTGGACAATCTAATTTTCAGAGTTTGATTATGGCGTTCCACGAGACCTGCTGCCTCGGGATGTCGGACACAGTGGAATTTCCATTGGTAGCCTAATAAAAGGGAAACGTGTTTCATTAGTTCGGATGAGAACGGCTGGCCGTTATCTGAGTAGACAACACGTGGTAAACCGTACCGTGGGAAGAATTCTCGAACTAACTGTTTGGCAGTAGTCGGGGCAGTGTAATCTGAAACCGGGTATGCTTCTGTCCAACGGGAAAGAGCACAGACAACTACGAGGACATATTTGAATCCTCGACATCGTTCCATCTGGATATAATCCATCTGGAGGACTTCAAAAGCATGATCGGGAAGTTGAAATCCACCCTGTTCTACGGGGATGCTTTTACCTGGATTAAACTGACAACATATCATACAGGTACGAACTTTTTGTTTAGCTGCTGCTCGTAAGTGTTTGTTGAACCAAATGTGTTGAATACTGTCTAGCATAGCTTTTTCTCCTAGGTGCGCTGGACTATGTATAGTGTTAATGATGACTTGAACCATTGAGTCGGGAAGAAACCATATAGATTTTTCCTTCGTCATCCATCCTTGATCTGTTTGGATCCCTCCTAATTCAGTCCATTTCTTTATTTCTTCTGGTGTAGCATGTGTCTGTATGTCAATTGCATCAAGGGCGGGATCCTTAACTGTCATGCAATGTGTTGGTGTCGGAACTATTGTCTTTGTCATGTCAGTTGTGTGAGTCTGATTCTGAGCAGTCTGTTTAGCTGTTCTGTCAGCTAGGTCATTACCCTGAGAAATGATATCGGTAACTTTTGTGTGGGCTTTGCATTTCATAATCGATTTTGTAGTAGGTAGATGAATCGCGTCTAATAGGGCTTGAATGAGGGGTCCGTGTTGGATGTGGGCACCGTGAGAAGTTAAATAACCTCTCTCTCGCCACAGTACGCCGAAGTCATGGACGACTCCGAATGCATAACGTGAATCCGTGTATATGTTGACTTTCTTATTTTTGGCTTGAATACAGGCTTGTGTCAGAGCGATGAGCTCTGCTGCTTGAGCTGACAAAGTGTTAATACAGTTTGTTTCAATGACTTCAGTGTCTGTTGTGACTGCGTAAGCGGCCACTAACTCTCCTGTACTTGTTCTCATACATGACCCATCTACATACAATGTCAAGTCTGGATCTGACAAAGGGATATCTGTCAAGTCTTGTCTGGGTTTCGTCGTGATAGTAATGACTTCGACACAATCATGTGCCAATGGATCTGTTCCGCCTACTGGTAACAGTGTGGCAGGATTTACCGTATTACAACGTCTGATTTCTATATGTGGCTGAAACAATGTTAATTCGTAACCGGTGAGTCTTGCTATAGTCAAGTGTTGTGTTTGTGTGCGGTTCAAAAGAACCTCTACTGCGTGTGGTACTTGTACTGTCAATTGATGTCCTAACACTATGGCATCGCTTTGTCTGATTGCTAAAGCTGTTGCTGCCACTGATTTCAGGCACGCAGGGAGTGCCTGAGCTACTGGATCTAATGTACTAGAGAAATAAGCACATGGTTTGTGTGATCCTGCTTGTTCCTGAGTGAGTACTGACAAAGCAGTACCTTCGCGTTCTGTAACAAAGAGTGTAAACTGTTTACTGTAACATGGTGTTGCTAGGACAGGTGCTTGGCATAAAGCTTTCTTTAAGCTTTCAAAGGCATGTGTATGTTCTTGAGTCCAAGGGAGGACAGTCGATGTGGCTGCCTCCTGTGTTGTCAACTGGATGAGTGGTTTTGCTAGAAATGCATATTGAGGGATCCACTGCCTACAGTATGAAGTGAGGCCTATAAAAGCCCGCACCTCCTTTTGTGTCTTGGGTGGTGGCATGTTAGCAATTAACTGGATGCGGTCGGGTGTAAGCTGCCTTCCCTCCTTGGACAGCGAGTGCCCAAGGTAAACAACTCGCTGGACACAGAATTGCAGCTTAGAAGGGGACACCTTGTGCCCCTTGTCGGCCAGAAATTTTAAAACCGTCAGTGACGCTTTTTCACATTCAGGTTCGCTTCGGGCGGTGATCAGCAGATCATCGACATATTGAAGCAAGGCAGTGTCAGCTGGCATGTGGATACTGTCAAGTTCTCGTTTCAGTGCTTGGCTATAGATGCTGGGGCTTTCTGTAAATCCTTGAGGTGCGCGTGTGAATTTAAAACTTCGTCCATTTAAACTGAATCCGAACAGATATTGACTTTCCGGATCGATTGGGACACTAAAGAAAGCATTCTTGAGATCAATTACAGTGAAGAACGTTGCTTCTGAGTCAATAGCTGTGAGTAATGAAGAGATATCTGGGACCACAGGGTATTGTGGTACAATACATTTATTTAATTCGCGCAGATCAATAACTAATCGATATACTGGTGGTGCCTTTGGATCCGTTCTTTTAAGAATCGGAATTATCGGGGAATTACATACATTGGAGTCGGTTTCGACAACCACTCCTTGTGCAATGAGCTCGTCAATGATTTGCAGTAAAGCCACTACAGCATCTGGTGGTAACTTGTATTGTCGCATTCGTGGTAGTACTATTCCTGTTTTCAGTGTAACTCGATATGGTGTAATGTTCATGCAACCAACATCAGTGGGGCCTTGTGCCCATAAATGTGTAGGTAAATTCTGCAGTCGGTGATCCATGTCTCTGGATACGTAGTGACCTTTAAAGTCACGTAAAAATAGTCGTACTCCTTCCGGAGAACAACATATTATGGCTCCTAGAGCTTTCAATGTTTTTATACCTAACAAGTTTTCTGGACATGATTTAGTAAGCAATAAATCTGTAGTACGTGTCAATGGACCGACCGTAAGTGGAAGAGGTTGTGTTACGTCATTAATTATAGGTTTTCCTGAGAATCCAAGGGAAATATTCTGTGAGCCTGAGAGGGGTGCCCCTGGAACTTCACTGCGTCTTATAGTTGTTCTGCTTGCCCCTGTATCAAGTAAAAACTTTCTGTCTTCCCCTAATAGTTCACTATGTACATAAGGTCCCTCTTGGTCTACAGGAACCTCAATAAGGGGTAAGCCAACTTCCCTCTCTAGGCTATCTCATGAGTATCGCTGATAATCGGGATAATCTGTTTGTGCGTACTGATACATCTGTTGTGTTGTTGCTTGTGTTGCAGCAATAGGCTGCGCTTGTGGTGGTGCTACGATCTGTTGTGGAGCTGCCTGTTGCGGAGCTAATTGTTGCGGAGCTAACCTAGGTTGTGCATGCTGAGGGATTTGTTGTTGATTCTGATCCTGTCTAGGTGGACGTGGTCTTTCCTGCGTTCTCCCTGTGGCAATATTATGTTTCAGGACTGGACAATCGTGTATATAATGACCTGGTTGTTTACAATAGTTGCATGTCCCTTTCGCAGGACCTGCGGAATCACCCTTTTGATGACTATCGGCTGGAACTGACTGTGCAACAAGCATTTTCATTTTTGTATCTTTCATACGTCTTTGTTCGTGTTCTTGTTCTTCCCTAATTCTATTGTGGTGATATTGTAACATCTGTAACATCTGTGATGGGGTATTACCTTGCCAGGTACTTTCGAATTTCAATACTCTATTCTTGACTTGTAGCAGAGAATTTTCAACTAATTTTGTCACAAACAGATGTGGATATGACTCACTACTGGCTTTTATGCCACTATTTATACCAAAACATTTTTCAAATCGGGAATAGAAATCACTAGTGTCTTCATCTGGTTTTTGTTTACAGGCTGAGATTGCACCCCAGTCTTCCTTTTTCGTAGTTAATAAACGTGGCAGTACCTGTATTAGTAATCCTGCTAGTGCTGTAGTCTTTTCCCCAAGCCCTGCTCCTGCAGCTCGGGCCTTGTCTTCGTTTTCTAATGCTGTCCAATCTATCTTTTGGTCTCCCACCTCCCATTCCTTTTCTTTGAGTTTCTCATAAACACCGGCGGGTAATAGGACTTTTAATATTTTCATAATGTCGGGGTAGGTATACTCTCCCATGAGTAACATGTCTTTTATCTCACGGTGGAAACCTGCTGGATCCTTGTCATGGCTGGGTACTACTTTCTTCATTTCTAATAATTCCAGTTTAGTTATAGGCGTGTACACAAACACGCGTGTAAAATTATCACCGGCACCTCTGATTGGGTGCACTTCGCGTAACGGGTTCTGTCTATCTATGTGATACATTTTTCTTCCCATGATGGGAACTGGAACGTGTTCTGGGCATACGAAATTTAAATATTGGTTTCGGGATTCTAGAATTTCCTTAATCAAATCAGTACCTGACCCTCTCCATGTATTCGTGAGTAGTTCTGTCAATATGTCAGGTAAGGGTCCTGGATCGGAGTGTTGGCTTTTATATAATATAAGGAGGTGTTGAATCATGTATATACTAGCTAAGCGCTGTTCGTATGGGTCAAGATTCAGAAACGTGTGTGCAAGTACATCATCATTGTATTCGCCGGGACTGTCAGCCCATTGTACTGCTGATCTGGCTAATTCTTGTTCATCCATGGAATCGAGCATGTGGTACCCCCTTCGATCTCGGAGTAATTTATCAGCGGCTTGGAATAGGTGTTCAGGGGATTTTGTATTTAACATAGGGTTTGGAAAATGTCTATTATATTCTGGACGTATTGGACGTATCGGGTCGTTAAAACCTCTAGTATTGGTATGGGGTCTTCCTCTACCTACATAAGCTATTGTTTCTAATTGCTCTGATTCTTGCTCCTCCTCTTCTTCTGATTCTACTCTGTCTGTTTCTCGTCTTTCTTTTTGTATTCGTTCTACTTCCTTGCGGATCTTTCGACACATGGCGATTATACACGCCTGTCTATCATGTTTCTCTTCTGATATGTTCTGACCCCATTTGGCAAGTCTTTGCATGGTATCGTGATCTGCCCCAGGTCTGTCTTGATTCCTAATTACACAATTTATGAAAAAACGTAGTAGTTGTCTTTGGACATCCACTTTCTGGTATTCCATAGCTTCGTTAATACTTTCTGGACCTCGCCCTGTTTGGACAAAGCGATATATTTCGTCTAGGTGTTCACCCATTCCTGGTATCGTCATTAAATATAATGTAGCTCGTCTTATACGTAGTGATGATATGAGCAATTTATCCTGTCTACCTGGTACTGGGTCGTATCTACAATCCACAAGCTGTTCTTTAAACATGTCGGATGTCGCTAGTTGGGGTGTACGTTGGAGTGCTAAATCTCTAAGGGTCTGTTTATTTCGCGGCGGTGTGGCAAACATGTCTGTCGTACCTCCTGTAGCACCATCTGAGGTGCTAGGCACGAAAGGATTCGTTGGGCGTAGGATAGAGATTGTAGATGCGGGAAAAACTGTAGAAACGGACGGACCGGTTGGAATTTGCATAGGGGTTTGTAGTTGCGGGGATACAGACGAATGCTCTTGGTGTTGAACACCATCGGCAAGCGGTGTGGGTGGTATGGTATTAGCATACTCGGGAGCTGCGTCATCTAAATAGGAGGAAAGGAAAACGTCTTTTGCTGTTTTGGGATGTGCTTTGGGATGTGCTTTTATCGGGAGCAATGGAGGAGTTAAATCTTTTGGTATTTCCGGGGTAGCCTTAGGTAACCCTTCGGCCAGAAGAGGATACATACCATTCATAAGAGTGTTTCTTTGTCTATCTACTTGTTCTGATTTTACTCGGGTACCTTCCTCAAGTAATAGATTTTCTCGGGTTTTATTTGAATTCTCTCTACCTTTCTCTTCCTGTCTGAGTGCTTTTTCTGTACGTCTATATGATTCTTTACGCCATAATTCAATGGCATCTTTCTGTGACTGTCTGGCTTTCTTTTTCCATAATTCTTCTTCTACTCTCATGATGCAATCTGCATCCCAGGTCTCCGCTGCGGGCCATCTCTGACTCTCTGGTAATTCTTTGGTGTAGTCCACCCATAAATCAAGAAATAATACGGCATCTAGGCCATGCTTATGATACATAAAGTACCCTGGAGTGTCCCTAGGTGGGATGGGAACAGCTTCTTCGAGTACACCTTTTCTAGTTTTGATCTGTCTTAGTTTCGAAAAGAGCGGCATTTTTAGACCTTATTACTAGAACACACTTTATACAAGGAACACAATAATGAACAGTCATTCACACCACAATATATAGAACGTATTTAAAACATTTAACACTTAACGGTTTTACGAACAATGATAACTAATAGAAAACTAGTTACTGACATTATACTGACACTAGATAATACTTATTTATACTTATTTATATGCAAAACATACTATATATACTGCTAAACAGTACAGATACACTGCTAAAACAGTGCAGACCGGATTTGTGTACCCAAACCTGTCTTGACCGGCACCGACTATGTGCACGTTAAATGCCTCCCCGGTAATGATACTCACCGGGTAGCTCGGAACGGAAGGCCTCGGAACGGAACTGAAACTGGACCGGACTGGACTCGACTCGACTGGACTCGGAACTTCGGAACTTCGGAACCTGGTGGGCCTCTGTATACCTCGGATCTTGCTCTCTCAGCTAGGCTCTGGTCGGGATACTTCGCACTTCTCACCGCCTCGTCTGGGTGTTGATCGCAGCCTCAGTCGTCCCCGCTTGGCCGGAGGGAGATACAGGAAATCCTGCAGGTACGCGTTTTTGTCCGTTCAGCTGTGGCAGGAGACCGGGCCTGCAACGCACCGCCGGCGCGTGAGATGAGAAAGTGTCCCTGTTCGGGCGCCAATTTATGTGGTAAATATTTCGTTACCGGTACTATTTTTTATGCGGTAAAGTCTATTAAGAATAACTCAGTAAATATAAGAGGCAGAATCCGTGGTATTAGAGGTTTTAAAAGGCTTTATTCCTATACAAAGGAATACAATTCGAATTGTAGGCATTCTATTCCATCACCACGAAAGTTCAGGAAGGAAGGGCATATATTATTGACAGATAGGCAGTTTTATAGAAAATACATTACAGTGAAACAGATGCAAGAGGCGTAACAGCTGATAGTATAGATAAAAGGTGCATACGTAGCTAATAGAGGCGTATACATGGGCGTAATTTAATAAACGTCATCATACATGATGTCACAAGTGGGTGGATCCATAAGAGAATCCTGCAATGTCAGCAGAAATATTTGGCAGAGATGCGCGCGCAGCCGCATGACGTGTGATTGACGTGCAACTAGAGGGTGAAGGGGACTTGACATTTAGCTCTACATGTGGAGACAGAAGTCTGGGGTTATGTCAACCTAATCCCAAATCATATCTAATATCCTATGTTTAAAGAACTGTGTTATCCAAAAAGAGAGGTCTCTTAGGATAGAATCTATTCTATACTGACTATACTGACTGTTAGTGCGTGTACAAGCGTCTAAGTGTCTACACTAGATGCGAGGGGGTAGGAATATTCCACGGTAACGGGGCTATGAGTTACTTGCATGAGGACAGCGAGGCCTGGCCCTTTGCACGGTAGCTGGAGGAATGTTTACCTAAACTACTAGACAGGAATGCATCGGATGAGGAGCGGAGGAGATAATCTTGAAGGTGAAATACAGTTTTTGGCAGGCACAGGCTGGATCAGGCACCGTTAGCCGCGCAGGGAGTAGGACAAAGTTCATGGTCACAGATGCAGGCTCAGACTGGAGCTTTCAGAGGCAGAAGGCAGGAAAAGGCTTGATGACAGAATTCGGGCCTACTCGCCTGAATCTGTAAAATGTGGAAAGTGAACCACATAAAGTCGGTGGCCTTTCATACTTAGGAAAGGAATATCTGACCCATTCATGGCGGATCTGAAAGAGGACATGTTGACGGTGGACGCACATATATTTGCGTCTTCAAAACTGGAGCAGGAGGGAACATACATGTACTTATAGCATGTACATGGAGCCGTTGGGGTCTACGATAGGGGACATAACTGATCACAAAATTCATATTTCCTCAGGTCGATAATTCCTCCTGTCACTAAACAACCTCAGAACTTCAGCCTCATAGTCGCAAGTATTCATAAGGACCACAGCGCCCCCCTTTTCAGCAGATTTAATAGTTATAGCAGCGTTATCCTGTAGAGATTTCACTGCATCCCAATCAGATTTGCTCATGTTAAATAAAAGCATTAGTCTGCTGAGATTCCTCGAGCAGCCTGATCTCACTCAGTTCCTTACTTTCAAAAACCGCGACCTCAGGACCTACCATGGATAGTGATGGGCAAAATTGAGAAGGGCGATGTAAATCAGTGGAAAAGACAGATGAGGAAACCGGTTCTTTATTAGCAAAGAATTTTTTAATCTTGATCTTCCTCATCACTTCATGGACTTCAGTTCTACATTTAAAAGAATCATGGGTGGGGGTTAGAACATAACCAAGCCCTCGATTCAAGACTTTCAGTTGGCCTGTTGTTAGTTCATAGTCAGAAAGATTTACAACGATGTTATTTATATCGGGGTTCTGCTTCGACTGCGAGTTTGGCGTGGTGAAAACATTTGCCAGTTCTGTGATTGGTTCTGTCTGGCTCTGCCACGTCCCCTGTGACCTGCCCCTCTGTTGCCTTGTTGGGCCTGGCCCAAAAAAGAACGGATCAAAGACCCTACAACCAGACAGGACTACTGTTTTTGTCAATGATTGTTACCAGTTTAAGATAAATGAGTAAAAAGAATGATTTTGTTGTAAATATTTGTATTGAAAATGGTTCAATTATGAAACAGTGAGGCTCTGAATTAAACAGTTGAGGCCTGTAGATATGATAGTGGTCTTCTGAATGTCTCAATCACTCCTGTTAAGTTCAACCTATGTTACTCATGTGTGACCTTTGCATACTTTTTCTCTCCACATCTGCATATTTTACACCTCACCACTTTCCTCTTCGAGCCCTCGTTTTCACTCACTCTTGAATGCACTTCCTCACAACTCCTTCACTCCATTGCCCAAAACACACAACAGAGCCACTCACCGATAAGCACTGAAGTTTTTGTGCCTTGTCAATATTTTGACAACTGTGCGCCTCCGTCACACAGAATCACAGCTGAGATCCATGACTATTTGTTTGTGCACTCTGTAAATTGGCCAAGATTGGATTGCCATGTATTGTAAACACTATTTTTTAACCCGCAAGCACAAGGAGGAATTTTCACTGCATTAGTCTTCAAATCTAAATCTCTTGATTGTGGCTCGTTATAAAATAGCTGGAGGTGATGAGTTCAAATTGCACTCACTATACAAGGGTAAAATATTACATGAATATAAAATAAAGAAACACATACTGGTAGTAGCAAACAATCTTAAGGAATGCAAGATTAAGGAAAATGTGAAATACAGAGGAACTGTGGGCATTCAAACAGGAGGTCCTCTAGTGCCATCTGGGCACCAACCCAGCCCCCTCTGTAATGCGGTGACTCAGGGAGGAGTCCCCCCCCCTCATTGCCTGTGGTGCGCCGTGGATTGGGGGAAGGTATATAGATCTTCCCCCGCCATCCTGGCGTTCTCTGTTGCGCCGGACAAGCCGTCTCTCTGTTTCGTCGGACACGCCGTCTCGGGAGGTCGTGCGGTTCAATTCGTGTTGTGGCCATTGTCCGGCCTTCGTCGATGTAAGGTTAGTGCTCCGCTGCCCCCTGTCTGGCCACGAGGCCTAGGCCCAGGGGCGGTTTAACTGTTCCTCCGTCCCACCCTCCCCGACGGGTAGGCTCTGGGTGCCGTGGCCGGGCCGTGTAGTACTATGGGGAGACTGCTGCATGGATGTGGGCACGGTGAGGGATGGCCGCGCTGGCCTAGTCGGGTGCCAGCGTGGGGGTGGTTGCCAGGTCATCCGGCAGATTTCCACCGGGGAAATGGCCGGGCTGGGGAAAGAGGCCCCCGGGGGATAGCCCTCCCCCAACCACTCATGTCTGGATGCCCTTGCTACAGACCGCGATTAGGCAGTGGGTCAGTCTGGGCCCCCCTCCTGCCCCGGGCATTGTGGTGCGCTCCCGTTGGTCCACGCCCTTGCCTGTCATGCAGCCGGTCACCCTGTGCCACCCGGTGGGTCCGACATTATTGGTGAAGGATGAGCGCACCATCAGGAAAACGTAACCGGTGCACACATCTGAGTGTCGCCCCATGGGGTTTCCAGCACATGTTCTGCTCCCCTTATTTGAATGTCAGCTGCTTGGGTTACATTCATGGCCTTGCTCTCATTCTTGAATTTTGCCCACGACGTTGCTAGCTTGACTCATCTCCCCACTGCTAAATTTATGCCCCTGGAGATGCTCGCCCCACTTGTTGATTATCTCTCCTCGCGGTTGCCTGCATCGGCCGGCTCCCCATGTTCTAAAGTGGCCCCCGGCACGGATATGCTCCCCGGGCTGGCTATTGGGGGTGCCGGACACGCCGTCGCACGGTTGTGCTCCGATGGTGTCCATTGTTGGGCGTTGGTTCTTCCGCTGTCGTGTTCCTCGCGCCAGCATTGTCCCGGTGAGTGCAGGGGTAAACTTTTAACCCCATCCCACACATGTCTTTTCCCCTTCAGGACAGGGCTGAGCGGGGGGACAGTCGAGCGGTGTGGTGGGTGACTCAAGGCCCAGTGTGTAGTAGGGGTCGGGTTTTTTGATATGAGTGCTTCCTAGGTCTGCATATGTGGGTTCCTTGTCTGTGAGGGCACATCAGAGCACGGACCTAGATTTCAGGCTTTCTGGTTCCCCGGCTGGGGGGGGTGCTTGAGGGGAACATTAAGGTAGTGGCGGGTCACAACATATCTCATTTCACCCCGTCAGCTGCCAGCTCATAAGGTGACCCTGGTATTAGGTTTTTCTCCGGCTTGATATATGGGTAATTCTAAGACACGGTTGGTGGATATAATTATTGCAACATCAACTGCTTCTCAGCGCTGGAGGGGCTTAGCCCTGGCCCTGTTTATGGCTTCTCCATTGCTTGTGCCTTTCGGGTGTTTCACAGAGGGATAAGGCTATGTTTTATGTGTCTGTGTTAGGCGTACTGTACCTCTGAGGCCCGGGATGGCTCAGTTTTGGGACTGGTCGTTCGACATGCAGGGCAGCAGCCTATATGTGAGCCAGGAGTTGTTTTGGTATTTCACTTCTTCACTTCGCCTTAGGAGATCACGGTGGGCCTGTACTTGTTGCTCTTTATCACCGTTTCTTGTTGGTTTATGGATTGCCCTACTTGCGACTCCTTGAGCCTTGATGGATTGTGTCCTCTGGCTTTCCAGCTGTTGAACAGGACATTTTCGATTTTGATGATTCTCTATTGTTTGTTGCTGATGAATGTGGGGGGGCATGTGCTATTCTCTAGCTCTTCTCCAGTGCTCAGCTTTTATCAGTGCCTGCTTTTACTTTGTGATTCTGGCCAGACCTCTGGGATGCTGGCGAGGTGTCTTCCTTCTCTATCGTTTCGGTGTGTGGTGTGATTGTGTTCCTTTGGGCCTGGTGAGAGTCCCTTCTGGCCTAGTGGGCTGGCTCTTAGATTCTCGCTCTAATGGGAGGGGGATGCAGGGATCAGTTTTGACCCCCTGGACACAGCTTTTAATCCTGGTGGATACACTCAGCCTTTCCTCCATCTGAGGTCGGCAATAAGAGTCCCTTTGAGTTTGGGTACAAGAACCACTGGTCATTTCGTGCCAAGTCGCCAACGTGTCACGTGCGCTCCTCATGTCACAGACCTGCCTTGTAAGGGGGATGCTTCACCGTGTCGTTCGCAGGGTTAGAGGAGGGTCCGTGGCACACCGTGCTGGCATACAGCACATAAATTAAGTCTCATGTGGTTATTACTAGTAAAGAAGAGTTGACGACCAGGGTGACAGGTAGGGGTGTGTGTCCATGGGTCACGCAACTGGTGGTCACAAGTGAGGAAAAAAGGCGTGTCCGGGCCCACCAGCAAGCATTACCAACACACCTTCTTGGCAATACACATCCTCATTGTGACTGGCAGGTGGCTCGGACACGGGCCTCGCATTGTGTTGCGTTAGGAGCAGCATGGGCCAACGGTTCACTGCCTGTTTGGACACGGCCTCCTGACGTAGCTCGGGGGGTCTGCGGTCTTGGTGTGAGAGTGATACTGAGCGGTGGAGCAGTGAAGCCTCCGAGATGACTTCAAATGCAATTGTGGGCTGTCTGTGGTGTCGATGCAGCATGCGGGATGGTTGCAGTCTTTTGAAACTCGGTTTGGCGTGTTTACGGCCTCCCTCTTGTTGTTGGTTTTTGCTGAGCCGTCTGTTGGGCCGGATTGTGACGGGCAGGCAAGGCCTGCGGAGACAGAGTGGCTTGGTGTGCGCCTCCTATCCTCGGGGTGGCTGGGGCGGTAGGCGCTTCTTTCAGCGGGCGACTCTTCAACACAATCCAGAGACTGGTACAGCGCAAACTGCATGTGGGCGGACCGGACATGTCTCAGCGGCCACACCGGGGTGCTGTGGTCACTCCCATTATTCGGGGAACTTTGTACCGCTGTGTAGTGGAAGCAGGGGCACATTTTAGGGGTATCAGCCCTTGGCAGTGTGTTGAGGCGGTGCATATATGTACTGGAAATGTCAGGGTTTCCTGTACACGTGGGCACGCTTAAGGGCTGCCTTAGAGGCTGTCATGCTTCACAAATCGGTCCGGGGTACAGTGACAGGCATTTCCAGGGCTGACGTCCGGCTCGGCAGTCTGTGCTTTTGCGACCATGCAACACCTATTTAGAGGGGAACTGTGGGGCCCTGGCTAGTCACAGTGTTGGAACACACTCCTGATGGCCACTAAATTATCAACTGAAGAAGAACTCAGGACACCCGATTGCCTCAATTGCATTCTGATCTGCCACTCCACCGAACAGTGCGAGTGAGGGAGGACCGACTAGCATGTTATGCGAACTATCTCCTTGTTGCCTTCGAGAGCATGTGGCAAAGCAGGGTTCTACATTACCCTTAGTTTCCATGGCCTGCCGCGATAGGGGTAGCAAAGTGAGGATCGTATGTCGCAGAGTTAAACGGGTAGGGTACACCCCCTGCTGTTTATGAGTAAGAAAACTCCCTTTCTGAAGCATCGTGCAATTTTAACAGTGCATGGGGAACGCATCATTGTCACATCCTACAGCATGCAGATGCAACTGCTCCTTGGTTTGTGATCATGTAAAGTGGTATGCCCAGCAGCTCTTTGAGAGACAGCTTTCGGTATAATCGAAATTACTATAGTCTGCTGCCCAAGCCATCCTTAATAGCTTTGGGGCCTTGGATTACTCTGTATTGTCACACTTGCCAAGTGTCATGGTTAGTAATTGTGATGTTGCTAGGAGTGGCAGCACGGCAGGAGCTACGTGTGGTGCTGCCTAAAGTGGCCGCTTGTTTGAGTCCAGGCATTTAGTTGCACGAGTCATGGTCAGGAGTCGGGAGGTTAACCCCTTCGCCACGGCACAAAAACCGGCAAGGCGCTAGGGGGGTGTGGGGTGAGCGCGGCGCCGCCATGCTCGTGACGGAACCACGCCGTCATGAGTCACGGGCGAGCTGTGCTCATGACGGTGTGGTTCCGTCACGACTCCGCCCACTCGTTATTTTGCACGCAGAGGCGGGGAATCAGTGCCGCGTGGTCGGAGCGGCCGCAGCATGACAGAACCACGCCATCATGAGCACACGCCGTTCGTGGCTCATGACGGTGTGGTTCCGTCATGCGCGTGGAAGGGGTTAAATAGTTGGCAGCAAGGCAGAAGCAGGGGTAGTGGAAGCTGCAGTGGACACCTGAAGCCAATCCTGGAAGAGAGGTTTCGAGATTTTAAGCACTGTACGTGTGATACCTGAGGTTTTGGGCAAAGCTGGGCCGCTGTCAGGTCTAAGATAATTAGTAGTGGCGCATGTCCTTTTTTGCTCGATCCCCAATTACGTGGGCAGTTGCATGCGAATTGGGAACGGGGTAGTCTCCCAGCGGAGGTGTTGCACAACCAAACCAAATCAGGATATTCAGTGGCAGAGGCACGATAGACATCAGTCACGGATACCAGAGTGAGGCCATTCAGGGCTCGCCATAGTCCATCAACAGAATTGCCTGCGCAAAACCCTGGTAAAATACAGCAAGGCAGGTGCACCTTGTAAACAAGGGCATGTTACAGGTTTCCCCTGTGAGGCTAAAATCACCCGCCCGATAGCCATGGCAGCCAGGCGGGTTGTGGAAGTTGTCATCTAAAAATGGGCTGCGGGGCTATACGTTGGGGGAACCCTGTTAGAGCACAAATGGGCTACAATGGATTATAGAACATTTGGCATCCCCATTATTGTATAAAGGGCAGGTACTCGTACATATGGTTCCCCTCCTGCTCCCACTGACTAGCTTGCCCCCCCTGGTTTACATTAGCAGAATTTTGGGAGTGTAAGACTCAATCTAGGGTGGTGGCTGGCTTAACTTTGATGGACTAGTCCAAAAATGCTCACTGCTACTGCACGTGGGAGAGCTTCAATTACCTGTGCATAGTTTTCATATACACAATATCATATTGATTTAATAATCGCTATAGTTGCAAGTTGCAAGTGTGAGATTCCCTCAATGTCAGCAACGGTCACAATGCTAGCAGTCATGCTGCCTGGGAAGTCACACCTTACAAGTGCGCTGTGGTTAAAAGTTGGGGAAACACTGGATTAGAGCACAAGGGGCTACCAGGTATTAAGGAACACTAGGCAATCCCAGTATTTAAGAAAGGGCAGGTAGCTGTACATGCTGTTCCCTTCCTGTTCCCACCATTAGCAGACGTTTGGGAGAGCCAGACCTCACCTATGAGTTACTGGCTTAAGTTTGAGAGACAAGTTCAACCTCACATTCACTGAGCGTGTGAAATTTTCTATAACCTGTGCATATTTTCAGGCCAAGGAATGGCGGCATGGCCCCTGGGGTACTGGGGACAGTTTTGTTGGTTGGCAAGCTTCGCAGAGGTTTGTTGTAAGCCTGCGCAGGCTGTTGTTTCTGCAGAGTTTGGGGGAGGTTAGCATCCCCACCTTGTCTCTGCGGGTTTGATGTGTCTTGCGGGTCATCCTGATCAAGTAAGAGCCATCATCCATTGGTATAGCTGGACATAAGGAATGCCAGGCAAGAATCCAGGGGATTTTGGAGAAAGTGTTGCCTGTTCTGGGCCTAGTATATGCAGGCATGAGTAGCAATGGTAGCCGCCAGTTCAATCTTGCATAATTAAAATTCAAGAGAAGAGGCATCTCCTTGAGGGTGAGGTAGGCCCCATACAGGGCAGAGAGGGAACATTCACCTAGGCTAACCTGAACTGGGCAAACTGGTATATTCCGGGTGGGATTGACCGCTGGAAGTATGGGCAGTTCTGGCTAGGGAGGGAGCTAAAGCCCAACGGCTGGGCTTCAGGTTTGGCGTCAGGGGCCTCTCGGTGCATTGACGCCCTGTCTATTATCCTGGTCACACCACAGAGGGCAAAGGCAAGGCCTCGGCCCCTGATGGACTAGGTTTAATTTTAGTTGTGTGGAAGTGGGGCTCGCAATCTCGTTGCGTCTTGCTATGTCTGGTCGATGCAGCAAAAATGTGCCCTCTGCAAACAAGAGCAGGTTACAGGTTGCCTCAGTTAAGACATATTCACCCGCGCTTTAGCCAGGGCAGCATGCAGGTTGTGGTAGTTGTCATCTAACAAGTGGACTGCGGTGCGAAAAAGTTTGGTTAACATGGCGTTAGAGCACACATGACGACAAGGTATTATAGACCATTTGGCATTCCCAATATTCGGACAAGGGCAGGTACTTGCACATATTGTTCCCCTACGGTTCCTACAGACTTGTCTGCCCCCTGGGTTATCCTTCCATGGGCTAGAACCAGAGACTGGAAGGGGTATCTTCTGTGACCTGTGTCCCAAATGCGTTGATAGTCAACGCTAGGGTACCAAATGCGTTGATAGTCAACGCTAGGGTAGATGTACCATGAAGGGCATGGTTACTACTTAGGTTGTCCCAAAGTTTTGGGGTCAAACTGGGTTGGAGCAGTAAGTCTACAGTCCTTAGGAAGCATTCAGCATTCCGTTAATCCAAGTAGGGCAGTTAGCGATACATAGTAGAAGCAAGTGGGTAACATACACCGGTTATTCAGCGACATCATGCCCCAGGGGCATGCGCTTTATAAAAACACAGAGCTTCAACCAGAAGGGTGCCAAGTGGCAAAAACTAGTAAATAGGTTTAATATTTTTAATATTTGTGTGTCTCTGGCCTTACAGCTGTGTGGAGCTAGTCTCATTTAGAGGTACGCCTAGGTGAAAATTGGGTGCTTCTTAAGGTTCTCATGACCAATGCGGTTTGTTGTATCTCCCAGCGGATCCACTGAAGGTGTACTGAAGGTAACATCAAACTGGGAATCTGGGATTCCGACACTTTTGCGGGTTTAAGCATCCAGGGTCAGAGATGGACAGCAGGTACTGTGCATCTGTGAATCGATGGCAGTTAAGCAAGCGGGGTGCACTGCGTAAGTTGTCACTAAACGAAAGGGTGAGGTGTCGCCAATAGTGGGCACAATACATATATTGTTTCAAACCAAATTGACACCATTAAGGTGTTCGCCAGGGTTTAGCAATCAAAGGGGTCTGTGCAATTGTCTGGTCAACGGGGCGAAGTAAGTGCATCCCAGAAGCAAGAGTAGGTGACTTGTTAAGCTCAAATGCCCCGCCCGGTTAGCTATATTAGCTATGCTGGGTGGGGATGCTGTCAGCCAACATAGTGTGCTGCTGTCCCAATGAATGGGTAAACAAGGTGACAAGCTCAAAAGGCTACAATGTAAAAAGAGCATTTGGCACATCCAGTATTCAACAAAAAATTCAAACTTAACGGAGCAAGTAATTTTCCTGCTGGGGCTGTACAGGGTGGGCAATGTGAACTCCCCTCCCCCCCTCCCCTTTGTGGAATATTCTAGGATGGGGGTAAAGTAGGACTTAGTCAATCCTGAATGTTAGGCACCATATTGCAGACAGTGCACAGTGTATTAAATCAGACAGATTCACTAAGATGGTATGCCTAGGGGTTTCACCACAGAGGGAGGTGAGCGGGCGAAATTCCCATAAGAAATAAGGGATGCATGGCAAGTGCAGGAGGACACCCTTGCTCATTTTCACATACTTCTAGTTATGAACATTCCTGTGCGTCATAATTTAGCAATCAAAGAGCCTGTGCAAATGTTAAGTATAAACCTTCTCGCCCTAATAGCAGGCAGGCGGGTTATGGGAGCGGTCACCTTACAAGTGGGCTGCTGTCCCATAGATGGGGGACACAGGTGTTTTGGTGACACGGTGCTAGAAGAACGGCAGCTAGGTGAGATCATAAAATAGATGGGACAATGTGAGCCATGGTGTCTGAAAACATCCCGCCCAGAGTTAGCACGGATCTGAGTCATGTGAGGCAGTGGGACTTTCCCGCAGGAGGGTGAATAGTTCATTGCACAAGTTCACAGGCCAAAGGGGCTTTGGTTTCATCAGACACCAGCTGATCCAGGCTAACGTCAAGGGCTATTGTGATATAGATGGGGTTAATTTATCACCACTAGGGATGGATCTCTTCCTTCTAGATTTGCAGGCGGCGCTAGAGATGAGAGGTTGCAGGTAAGAGTATAGCTGTTCTGGTGGGGGGCTCTGGCGGCGACGGAGGCCGCCTCCAGAGCTATGGCGGAGTTACAGGGTGATCTGGAAGCAAATGGGTACAGAAGGGTACCTCTGCAGGCCACAATAGGGGTCCCAGAGCCATATCCCAGGAGCCTCATGGCAGGTTCCTAGAAATCCGCATCAGCGTCCCATTAGTCCTTCGGGCGGTTGTGAGCCTGAACAACAGGGGGCTTGCATTGCTACGCTCCGCCCTGAAAGGGGCGTGAGTAATAAGGGACCAATGTGTCATGTGATCCGGAAAGAGGATCACCACTTAAGGTGTAGCACTGATTGGGTTCTTCCCAATCCCACCCAATCTTATGTCAGGCCTGGTGGCGAGGATTATGCTCACATTTCTCCCTTTATTTTGACTACAGCTGCTTCAACTTTTAACAAAAAACTATTTTTCCCATGAATCACCAGGAATTGAAGTCGAACACAACTTCAACCAATCAGAACACAATGTGCCATATTAGTCCTTGTCTCTCATCTATGCTCCTCTTTCTAGCCCCTGCAGAGCACAGATAAGACATGAGAGTCTCTTAGTTAACTTATCCTGTAGACGTACTGTTCATATTTGCTCTTATCCATCTGACATTGCTTTATGTTAATGTTGTGCCGACAGGTTGGCCTGCTTTTTGGGATTTTCACTGAGGGAACGCACTCCAGCGGTCTAGTCGAGCAGAGGTGTATACTTTTAAGGTGTCGGGACAGCGTGAGCGCGGTAGCGACATACTCCCACTACAGGGCGCCCGAGGGCCAGAAATAACATTGTGAGCGCAAGAAGCGCGTCTCGCTGCTCCGGGCATCCTAATTGTGGGCCTGTATCACTTGTGCATGGCATCCTATAACACACACGCATACAAATATGCACAACGAATGTTGTGTTCAGGATTCGAGATTCATCGTGAGCAGCAGAACTTCACATGACTCAGCTTCTGAGTGTGTATTCACTCCTGACCGTTACAGGCCTGCCACTGGAATTCACCAATCATTGTACGCTGCCATCACCGCGCTGCAGGCATGAAACCCACAATAGGGACAGTACACTTTGTGCACCCCTCCTGGTTCAGGACCGGGTCCAAAACCTATTATTATCAAAAGATTGTTCCTCAGACAATATACACACATGGAATTAGTGTGTGTCATGATGAAAATCAGAAACCCAGGATCACAGGAATGTAGTTCAGGCATGCAGGGCTGGCAAGGCACACTGGTATACATCATGCAAATGACATTTTCGTCTTAACAAAACCATTTTTTAGATCTTAATTAGTGTATTTGATTCATATATCTTTTTCACTGGGTTAATTTTTGTGTGCTTTAAAAGTAGTCCATGTAGAAATCAAAAACAGTAGCAAAATACCGTTAAGTAAACACATATTTATTTGTCCTGTGCAAAGCAGTTTAAAATCCTAAACTTTGCCACAAAGATCCATGAACATACGAACGTCAGAGGCACACAGCCTGCTTTAGCTGCACAGGAGCTAATGGAAGTGATGCAGCTGACCCTGTCTTTTCTAGAATTCCAAACGAAAACAGTGCCACAGATAACAGTTGTTTTTTTCTCTGAATTTTAGGAAGTGAAAATGAGCAGGGAAAGAATGTAATCGTTTCACTGCATCTTCTCATGAGGGCGGGCTTCTCAAGCCCCTTCTTCTTACATGATGGCATTAAAGGCGTTTGCATTTCCTAAAGAATTACACTGGAAAGGGAGCCCGTGAAAAGGTGCTCCCTCCCTTTGTTTGCAAAACTCAGCCACTCCTGTGTGAACTTTGACCTTGTGTCATCTGTATATTTATTAGGTCTTGCTAGAGCCAGCGCATGCATTGCTCTGGTGAGAAATTTAGTAGCTGGTTTTAATATTGCTACCCACAGGCTTTTGCCAGCCACCAATTTGCTATTACGCGCACAAGCGCGCGCGACGTGCACAGCTGCCATCTGGCTTGCTGTAATTGCTCTTTAAGCCTTACAGCGCGCGCGTGAATCCCTTCCCCTACCCCCTCCCTTCGCCCACTCCCTAAGCAGTGTACATTCAACTACTTTGTGCACTCTAGCCAAGATTGAAGCGCTTTAAATACGCGTTTTTAAAATAAAAAATGTAAACCTCTTATTCAAGCCACTTGAACCTGTTAAATGAGACCTGTTCGGATTATAGTGACCGAGCGCCCAGAGTACGCGGATCTACAGAAAAGACCGCGTGGAGCTTGTCAGCCTGCGACAGCATCAGAGACACGTGTACCACCGAAGATCCACTGTAAACACCTGGCAGCACTTTCAGTGCACACATCTGGACAGTGAAGAATCGTTGCACTGTACTATGCTCAGTCTGTGCCACCCTGGGCACAGTGAAATACTGACATGCTTACCCGAACGTGCAAAAATAATCCGCGCCGCGGAGTCCCGTTAAGTGCGTAGATGAGTAACAGTATGGAAGTGCTTCATAGCACACGAATCGTTACATAAAGGATCGTCAAATAGAACCAGTAGGTAGTCATCCTAACTGTGATTCTGGGCGATATATAGAGAAACGAAACTATTGTACGCCAATTATTTGAAAAATGATCTGACAGTGAGGAGTGTGAACTTGGATGTGTTGTACTGAAGCTTGGTCAGGATGACGTATTGTGAAAGTATGCACTTTTTGTGTACTTCACATGACAAATGTCTATAGAAACGTAGTTAGTATTTTTTTAAGACCTGTCTTACCTAATTTGCAATGCTGTTTGTATTAATATTGCGCTATAACATTTTATAGTTTTGACAAACCAAATAAACTATTTATTCTTCATCTTCCTGCTACGCACCCCGGGCCGACAGATAGTGCACAGGAAGACCTAGTGCACACACCTGGGTACATAAGGACAGCAGAAGGCCTAGTACAAGCATCAGACAGACGAAGAAAGCATCGGAAGGCCAGGTGTACACATCCCTGCAGACCAAGAGTAGTTCAGTGCTCTGGATGAGTGATGGAATGATATTTTTCTTAAACTCATAGACTATATTGTCTAAAGGTGCCGATTTCCGCCACACTTGGCGAAATGAGCACGATTCTGTCAACTAATATTCAGCAAACACGTGGACCTGTGTATGTGTGCATTAAATGCATTTATTCTGCACACGACGAGCATGTGACCACGAGCACTAGGTGTGAAATATGAAGGCCAGCACGGCTCTAGGTTGGAGCTGGGATGCAGCTTGCACATATTATTTAGACTTTAGCTATAACCAAATAAGCTACATTGTGATTTGCATGTTCCAAACAAAATGTAATAAGAAATGAAAAAGTGCATGTTACTTTACTTGTGATGGGGCTAATTATGATGTCACAGCAGTTTGTTGCATTTATTATTGTGCTGGAGCAAAAAGTTTGCCTTAGTGCCTATGAGGCGAGCAGCAATACAATGTGCAACATCGAGGTTTTCTTTTTGTTTACAACGTTGCAAAGTTGACCTAATATGGCGTTTCAACAAACCATTAACATCGGTATCTTATTGTGAAATATATAAGCAGTGAGTTTTAAAAGTGCATTCAAGATAACTCTGGTGGGCAACCCATTTACTGGAGAGATCTGTTTTTCTTCTATTCCCAGCTTTGGCCAATTAAGTAGTGATGGAGCGGGTAGTGCAAAATGTTGTATACCTCCCCCATTCTGCATGAAAATTATTAATTAATGAATCCATTAACTATAATATTATTAAATGAGTTTGCATGTATATTAAACCAACAATACTAATAACCAAATTACACGTGGGATTGCATATTGTATGGCTAAATAACCTTTATGACTAAAATCCGTATGCATACTAACAGTAGTATATGTAGTAAACAGAATACTGCATGATATATGTTGCTTTTGTAATGTCTTGTAATGTTGCCCAAGAGGAGGACCAAAAGGGTGAATATAATTGCTTTAAATGTCGCTATACACTAGATCAGAGGTCTTCAAACTTTTGGATGCCGAGACCCCCCTGTCAAAAAATTTCAGGCATGAGGACCCCCTCCTTACAAAAATTTCTAGAACTTAATACTCCTCATAATTGGTGCTCCCTGTTTTCCATTTTTACAGATTTTTACAGATAACTACAGACAGAAATCATTGTATATCCTGTCTGTATCTACTTTTGAAAGTGGAAAAATGCTGATAATTGGCTTCTTTTGGGTGACTATGCTGAGTTTATTGACTTTCAGGCCAGTAGTTGCACACATTGCCAGCATAGGGAGTTATAAAGCTCACTGAGATTTGCTTAAATTAATTGTTGCATTTCTCAACAGGTATTTGTGCTATCATGCCAATTGTTTGATGTGTGTATTATATTATTTTGGCAGTGTAATTTGCTAAACCGCGACAGGCATGAAAGTATGAGTGCACGTCTATCTGTTAAGTAAATGTGGAAATATACGGGTTATCACATCTATTCACAAAACAAAATAAATATGGATAAATACAGACAGCAAGAGACTGGTTTGAGGAGAAAATGTTTCTCAGCAATTCTTTTTAAGCATGGCCCACTCTCCTACTACCCTCCTTTAGCCTCACTGCTGCAGGTGAAACCTGCCTCCTAGTCCTTACTTTCTCTGTCTCAGGGTTGCTACCCTCAGAGATCAGGACCTGGACCACAGCCCACAAGGCAACCACAGACAATGCAGTATCTAGGATAGACTCACCAACCCATCTCTGTTTCTCAGGGTCCATGCCAACTGCCACTGCTTCTTGCCCTCCCCAGGTTTCATTCTGCCCCATCAATAAAAATTGGGATGCAAACCACCACCTGCTTACTCCTCATGGACAACCTCCATACTACCAGGGGGTGCTATGGAGCAGACCACCCAGTCCTGCCTCTTCAGTGTCACACCTTACTTACCTTTTCCAGGGAACCACATTGCATCCCTCTTTACCGAGAGGCCAGGCTCTGAAGCCAGCCTTAGAGCGCCGCAAAGAACCCTAGTTTGCATAGGGACGCTATATTACACTATGCTACCAGGTCACTATGGATCTAGATCTCAGAATAAAGGCCAAACACCATGGCATTTATTTACTAAAGTATATATTGGAGGGTGCATAACAATGCAATAAAGCATACAGGCCTTTAAAAAGTAAGTAGATTGACACTAACTTTTGTGTAGCAAGCGCCCATGCAAAACATTAGTAAAAGAGGGTCCATGCATCCACTCTCAGGCTTTCATTTTTACAAATTATTGTTAGCAGGTGCAGCAATCCAACTGATCTTAAACATTGGAGGACTACAATTCCTAGAAAGCAATACTTTGTTCAAATAAACAGGCAGAACAGGAAACACAGTGTTCCTCTCTACAGAGAGACCAGGTTCTACAGGAGGTTTGAGGCAAATTAAAAAATGGTTAATTCCACCTGTTCTCCAGAAAACCACTAATGTCAAAACATAGTATCCCTGGTTAATAGGTTGGATAATAATGGAAGGGAGACCTTGTAGAACAGAGCCAGGGCATGGCAGTCCCACTGGAGGGGTGAGAGGGCAGCACTCACCCAAGAGAGCCCCAGTGTGGGAGAGACATCCCTTACTCACAACAGAGGGAGACCTTGTGGCACAGAGCTCAAGGCCTTGCCATGCCAGATGGAGGATGAGAGGACAGGACCCACCGAGAGACCCCAACTGTGGAAGACACCGGAGGGAGACCTTGTGGAATAGAGAGTTAGGCCCTGGCAGACCCATTGGAGGGGTGAGAGGGCAGGACCCACCTGAGAGAGCTCCAGTGTGGGAGAGACACTCCTTACTCAGAACAGAAGGATAGACCTTGTCTAAGACAGAGCTAGGTCTTGACCACTGGAGAGATGAGGGGACAGGACCCACATGATCCTGATGGAGGGAATTGCACTTATATAGCGAAACAGAGAGCCATGCCTGCCCTGGACATGATGGCAGCGGGGGGAGTGGGAGGACAGGTGTAGAGAAAACAAAAACGGACGTGATGAAACCACCTGAAGGATTTTAAGGGAGAGGAGATAGGAAGAGAGACAGGAAGTTTGACAAGGAGGTGAGGGCGTAATACACCCCCCACACCCCTGCCATGAACAATCTTCCAAACAGAAATACAGCGAAGGGACCACCTGGGCTTTTTATGGTGGTAGCTGCACATTTGACATTATATGGGTGACGTCAGCAGCAGGACAAAAGTGAAAGAAAAGAAATGAGATTAAAAGACAAAGATGTGTGGAAGGAGAGATGAGGTTTCAAGCAGAGGATGGAAGAGAATGGGAATGTTTGAAAATTGTACTTTAACACAGAAACACAGTATCAGCTCATGTACTAATAACATATTTAGAGAATGTTTAAATAGTCATAAAACACAGTGCAGAGTTTTTGGTGATATCAAGCAAAGAATAAAAGATCTGAAAGCACAGCCAAGGCATGTCGGCAGGTGCCTGGCTGAACCTATGAGAAATGCTATCCAGCCTGCGTTCACTATTCCAACCTCGTGTTATTGTTGTGTGACTTACTTTAGCAGAGGAATCCCAAAGACAGCAGTGGGGAAAGGGTGGGCGTAAATTTTTGGAGTTAAGAATGTGTGTGTGCGCGTGCGTGTATGCTTGTGTGTAGGTCTGAGGGGTAAAAAGCCAGGGAATGGTGGAGGAGGTGGGGCACAGGCAACCTACTTACAAGTTCCACGAAGTTCCGGTTGCCGCGGAAACCAGGAAACAGCCACGGGATCGTATTTCAGAGGCAGCCGCGAAGAAGAAGCACACAAAGGACACCAGCTGCTGGAAAAACACAGCAGCAACAAGGACAACAAGGAAGTCCAGGAGATGCAGCAGGAGTGCAAGGCAGCAGCAATGACAAAAACATTGAAGCACTCCAGAAGCTTCGCCAGAGCATATTTATGGCCCCAGTTCCCGGCATTTCCTGATGTTAAATCTGCAATTTCTCTGATTGGAGGACAATCACCGATGACGCTGTATGCTTTCACGATGTCCTCCAATCAGAAAGCGCCTGAAGATGCCACTATTTGGAATCCAAAACGAAGAGCAAACGTTTTGGATTGCAGCTTCAGGCAGTTCCAGGCAAAAGTGCGATGGGAATGCGCGACCCCCTTTCTAGGACTCCACGCCCCCCCTGGGGGTTGCGCCCCACAGATTGAAGACCCCTGCTCTAGAGGTACTCAGAAAGAAATAATTCAGGGATACCTGTGTGAAATCATTTACGCACTCTCTCCACTTTTTCATTATTTGAGAGTCAGCACATGGATTATTTTTGTGAAAGAAAAGATAATGGTCATCTTTGTTACACTTGGAGGGCGGCCTTTGAAATACATTTTGTACAGGACCAAATACAGAAGAGGAGAATAGGTTTTTAGAGCTTCCAGTGTGTACAGAAAAATGGCAATTCCTTATTTGACTTTTCGGCTCATTTTTTCCTCTCTGTCCCAACCTTCCCTCCAAATGTACCTCATTATTCTCGACCTTGGCCTTTACAGTGGACCATTTTCTCCTCCACCTCCCACCCCCACCCCCCGAAGCTATTCTCTCCCACACTGCGTCCTTCCCTGCCATTCTGCAAACATGCCTGCCACCTATCCTCCACCTCAGGCACTCTGCACCTTCGCCCACTGCTCACTTTTCTCTTCCGCTATCCCTCTCTATCCATGTGCTTATCACGCCTCCTGTATCCTCTCTCCATCCCTGGTTTTGTCTTTCTTTGTCCTGATTGATCTCCCTGTTTCCTCTCACCTTCAGTCTCGCTCTCTCTTTCTCCCCGTTTCTGTTCCTCCCACTCTTTCATTCATATAAACACTTGGGCCTAAAATATCTTTGTGGTTAATACAAGAAAAAATTGAAATACAAGGAGTAATGAAGAAAGATATTAGATGGAAACAAGAACGGGGAGAGAAAGTAAGAATGGACTTGATTTAGGGGAGAGAGAAACTATTTAATAGCAAAGGACACGAAATGTGATCTAAAAACACTGGCAGCGTTGCTTGCTTGTGAGGCACCCGATCTCAATAAAACATGTGCTCTCGTTAGTTATGTATTTGTCAAGGTTTTACTGTAACTACTGGCAGTGTACGTGCCATATAAATCCTGTTTGTTAGTGCCTCCAAATCCAGACATGCCAACACTCCAGATTCAGGCGGGAGAGTACCGATTTCAAGGCCAGTCTCCCGCTCCCGATTCCTGCAAGCAAAAACCCGATTCCTCGGGGTTTCAGCTGACAGGGCTTGGTATTGTGTAACATGCTAATTCTTCCAGCAATAGTCAGAGTGGCGCGACAGGGGCTCTAGAAGGGGTGAAGTACCAACACAGCCTCGTAAGCAAGTAAATGGACTTTTAAAGACCTGTGAAGTCTTTAAAACCGTTTCCAGGGCTGTGTGTGTGCCCTGGAAACGGTCTCAGCCCAAGCTTCCACAGGGGGGAGGGGGGGGGGGGGATGCACTGCCAGCAAAATGCTAGGCCAGTGCCAAATACTTACATCACCCTCTCTCTGCCTACCAATGCGCTCCATGCTTCTGAAAGGTAAGAAAAAACACGTGCATTTCAAATGTCCGATCCTGCAGCAGCACACTTCCAAAGCCCATACAGAAACCCGATTCACGGCCCCATTCTCCCGATTTTTTTTTTTTTTAAATCTCCCACTTTGCTTTTCTGAAATGTTCGCATGTATGTCCAAATCAAATAAATGTGAAAGAGAAACATTGTTCTCTAAAGAAAATCCTATTATCTAACACAAAGTTCCGGTTGCCGCGGAAACCAGGAAACAGCCAAGGGATCCTATTTCAAAGGCAGCCACGAAGAAGCACGAAAAGGGCACCAGCTGCTGGAAAAACACAGCAGCAGCAAGGACAACGAGGAAGTCCAGGAAATGCAGCAGGAGTGCAAGGCAGCAGCAGCAGCAGCAACAACAAACATTGAAGCACTTCAGACGCTTCGCCAGAGCAGTTCCCGGCCGGCATTTCCTGATGTTAAATCTGCAATTTCTCTGATTGGAGGACAATCACCGATGACGCTGTATGCTTTCACGATGTCCTCCAATCAGAGAGCGCCTGAAGCTGCCACTATTCGGAATCCAAAACAAAGAGCGAACGTTTTGGAATGCAGCTTCAGGCAGTTCCAGGCGAAAGTGCGATGGGAATGCGCGACCCCCTTTCTGAGACTCCACGCCCCCCCTGGGGGTCGCGCCCCACAGATTGAAGACCCCTGCACTAGATAAATACAAGCACATAGAGGGATTAGTAAGAGGTTGACATTAGATTTATTATTTCTATGCATTAATTACTCTTTTGTGTTTGTTTCGCTTAAGTTGGCATTTGGGCCTAAATCCCCAAATGCCCGCTGACGCTACACGACGAAGTGGTCACTGTCCCATGAGGTGCGGAGTTAAGTGCGCAGAAGCGACAAAGTCTTCCAGACCCCGTCGTGAACTGTGATCACCATGTACCCAAGCAAGGACACTGTGGAAAAACGGCCAAGACTGAAAACAATTGATTTTACAGTAAAACCGTAACAAACTGACTTTTACATGCACTTGTTTACCTCACCCCTGGCTCCCGGTGAAGGAGCGGGTGCGATTTAAATCGCTCTGCATCACACATAAGATCCTACATGGAGAAGGTCCTTCCATATTGGAAAACATGATAAGTTCTTATACGCAATCTTCGCTCGAGCGAACATAATCTGGCAATTATCCCTAGGATAAAACGAGCCCGTTCAGGCGGCCGACTCTTCTCTCTGCAAGCAGCAAGAGAATGGAATTCCCTCCCGGGTTATTTGAGGCAGGAACATACCTTCCTTCAGTTCAGGAAGAAACTTAAAACCTTTTTATTCCCCAGAATTTAATGTAGTAAAATAATGTGATGTGAACTAACCCTGGGCTCACTTTTGTGCCAAAAGCGCTGGGATGCCTACGGGTAGCCATGCGCTATACAAGTGATTTTTTACAATTACAATTACAATTACAACTGCACTAAGGTCCCAAACCCTAGCATCAGACGATCTCGACCAGCCAATCAGGACTGCGCTAAATTTTAAAATGTATCTTATTCGTTTCGATTTTATTATAAAAGTGCACGATAGAATAGAGAGGTTTCCCCCCGTTATTTTTCCCGTTTGCCAACATCGACTACTATTTTATCAACGACAATTGCTGCGTTTTCCTGAATCCTAGAAGGTCCGGATGCTGCCCGATTACTCGATGACTGCGAATTTTCCTTAGATCTACGGGCAATGATAGATGCTTGCACGTCTCTAGTCCTGGCCGATCTTTGAGACTGTAGTGTGCTGAGCATAGAACTTTGAACTTTGGTTAGCTTTTAGACAACTGGCTGCAATATGAGCCAATGAATTAGAGGACTCTGAATAGCCAGATTAGGTAAATATGATGTTCTGCGCTATATTTGAAATTTGATATAAACTTTCCAAATGCGACATAACTCTTCAAGAAATTTAGATAAACAGATATTGATTAACAAGAAATTAGTTTGTGGTTTATTGAGAAAGGTAAGATCTAAATCTTGAATGTGTTTTAGCTGGTTCTAAATCACCATCAACCAATCCAACTAAATGATCCATTGATCATTGTGGGAGGAGTACCTTGATGTTTAGGATTGAGATCTGTAGGTGGAAGGGGTATTGATGTACATTGTTGTAAAATAACTTTTCTTTCCCTATAGGTTATAAGGTCTTCCCCTCACATGTTGAGCGCTTGAACCGCTCATCCCTCCCGTTGCGTGCAGACCGGAGAATGGTTAGTGTGAGTGTTGGCGTTATGGGCCACACCAATGACTGCATGTGTGAATGAGTTAGTGTGACGTCGGGTCTGACGAAGGGAGGATACCGGTACAGGTTTGCTTTCCCCGTTACCAGGGTTTTTTGCGCTCCATCAGTAGCATACCGGTTTAATGTGTCTCCGGCAAAGCACAACGTGTAACATGTAGATAACAGATTTTTCTTTTATGCAGGTAGGTAAATAGGTAGCTCCTTTTGACACAAAGATCCTTTTATTAGTACAAACTACCCCAAGTACTGATGCGTTTTTAAACATGACTTTGTGTTTCTTTCAGGCATGCAATCTTAACATATATCCCCTACCTACAAAGAGATGTATGAATCCTACACCTTGAAACATCATTGCCATATCTAACATTCTGTACATTTATTTACTCCCCTGTCTGATTTATTGTCAATGTACAATGTGTGCTTGTAATGTAAAGCCCTCAAACACCCTACACGGGACTGAGCAACGCTTTTAAAGAAATAAATACAACAATTAGTAAGAGCTATTTAAATTGTTATTCATGTACATACTCCTACAAACAGGACTGGCCTTGGGCATGGATGAGCTGGGCCTAAGCCTGGGGTGCCAATTCTCAAAGGGGTGCATCTGGAAACTGTCTGACTTAATGTTATGCAAACAGCAACTGGTATATCCCACTTGGTGTCAATCAGGTCCCTTTAAAGACCTTGCAATCAACCCTTAACGTACCTCAGCATAATTGTTAGTGCCCCATCAACCCCTGTCCTGCTCCCATCTTCCTTACACCTCCTGCCGTTACACTGCAACAACCAGGGCGCTGTCCGGTCAATCTGATTTAGGGCCTACAGACAGATACATCTGATATTCTTACAAGGCATGCATGTCTCTTACACAGAGGGATTGAACAAAGTCAAATGCTTACCTCCAAATCGTAGTTTCTCTTAAGTACTTGGAAAGTGATGTGGCGAACAGCCAGAGCTGCTGACTTTGGAACTGGGGAACCACGTTCCAGTTTTGCTCAACATCCTTTCATTCTGGGCTAATCACTTCATCTTCCTGTGCCTAAAAATGAATGCGATCCTATGTAATGTAACTGGTGCTCAGGTAAAGTGCTCCAATACCTTCAGTTCCAATGTGCTCCATATAAAACAAGCATTGGCATAGCCAATAGGTCTCGCTTTTGGGACCTTATAAGTATTTATTTATGCAGTACAATATCCTTGGTGCATCAACATCAACTGTTGCATGGCTAAACACTTATAAGGTCCAAAAGCGAGACCTATTGGCTATGCCAATGCTTCTTTTTCTATTTCTAACAAAGTAAAATACTTATACTGGTTTTCAGCGAGCCCCCAATTTTTTTGTCTGCCTACTCAGTGCTTCTGATCGGCGCACTGGTACTCAGGGCCAAAGGAATTCCAGTGCAGCCTTGAAGCACCGGCCCTGCCTGCCTTCTTCCATCTGGTGGGCACACAGTTATTGTGCTCGTCAAACATTGCTGAAAGGCCTGAACTTAATGCCAGGCTGCCCTGGAGGCCCGAGCATTGCACACGGTACTGTATCTCAGGAATAGGATTAGCTAGAAAAATAAGTAAAAACTATTTTTAATAAAAAATCCAATCCAAATGAGAAGTTGGACATTTAATAAATGTTAAGGAACATTAAGTTATAAAAAATTACACTTTTACTGCCTGAAGTTCTTGGAGGCTAAATTTGGTACTGCATAAATTCTTTACACTTTGGCCTAAGTTAAGACTGCCTGGTCTGTTCCATGGCTACCAGAGTGTTGAGCTCAGGTTTATTTAGTGACTTTGAGGGTTCATCCTGACAAGGGTTGCGATTATTTCTTGAGGTGGGTAGTCACCCAACTCAAATAGTAATTCAATGTATTACACTCCCCATCTCTTCATTCTTCTTTCCATCTATTCACATATCCCCCATCCATCTTGGTATCCATTCATCATTCTCTCCATACATCCATTATCTAGCCTCCCATCCATATCCCCATTCATCCATGCTTCTCTCCAGAGCTCCCTTCCTTCTTTCCTGTCATGCTTCCCTGTTTAATTTGTTCCTCCACTTCCCAGTGGCATCCACCCACCCACTCAAGCTGCTTGAGTTGAGTTCAGATGCTCTTGGATTTCTTCATAAAATAGTAGGGAGTTGTTTACATGAACTTGATTTATTTTTCAAAATGAAAAGTTTGTGTTTGATAGGAAAATGCAATGAGAAACCAATGCGTGTTGACAAGATTGTTTTTCAAAACACACATTTAAAGCAGATATTTCAGTGTCACTCTCCCACCTCTCTGAAACCCTAAACTGTTAGATTGTTGTAACCCGTCTGTTGTCTGAACCTAGAAGGTCTCCATAAACTGAGTGACAGAAGTACTGTAAGAACCTGTACAAATATCTGATTCGTCTAGATTATTTGAGATTGTAATGACGAGTCTCACCCGTCCCTCATTTCCATTAAGATTCACAGTGATAGTATATGATTGAGAATCTACTTGGAAGGAACTTGTTGAAAAAAGCCAACTAAATGAAGCAGTATAGATATATACTATAGTAAACGTTGGCCCATGGCAAACTGTATTTTATTAACTGCCTGTATCATCTAGGGCTTTTACACTTTTTAGAGAACAAACATAATTTTGCAATTTTTTTCTCAAAATTATCTTAAGATGGCCGAATTTCAAATGCTTTACTCAACACACGTTTACAACGCGTGCCATTACCCCGCATTTTTACTCCGTAAAATCTTTTACAACGCAGGGCTTTACAACGCTTTACAACACAATCCATTACAATGCATTGTCCATTACAATGCAATTTACCATTCTAGCTCCATCAGGGCGTTGTAATGGGGAATGCGTTGTAATGGTTTGCAGGTGTAAATCCCTGCGTTGTAAAAGATTTTGTGGAGTAAAAAATGCGGGGAATGGACTGCATTGTAACGCAGTTGTTGTAAAGGATGTTTACCGCTTGGGAATACCATGAAAACATTGGAATGTATCACAAGCACTCTAGCAGAGCTCATGGTATTTTAATAAATGCATGTGAAAATTGAGCTATAAATGCACTATTTGCCCCAATTTGATATTTACTCACTGCAATTCAAGGTCCAGAACTTACAAATATCACCAGCTGCCACTGTTTGGCAGAAAAGTAAATTATTGTTGTATGAACCAGAGGCACAACATTCAAGACTCTAAACTAAACTAAAAATGGAAGCACCCATTCTCACACACAACTTGTAGGTTGGATAGTAATAGCACAAAAAAAGTGAAAATGGGCTGTGCCAGTTATGGAAATGTGTGGCAATCCCAAGAGTACCTTTGAGTCTGAGAACTTATTTCTACAAATGAAGCAACAATAAGTTCAGTGTTGTTGCATGAGTTTCACCTTTTTAAGCCTTATACACAGATCTTCCTAAACCTGCAGTTTAGCCAAACCTCTCACATCCACAACTCTACCTCAGTAGTGTGGTGGACATGAATGGTTTTGTCCAGTAAACTAAGGCAAAAATGTCTTGTATTGCAAGGACCAGAAGTATATTCTTTTAGAAAAGAGGTGGAACTAGGGGTGGGCGAAACTTGCAGAGTTTCACTCAGTGAAATTCTGAAGAATTACAAAAAAACTCCACAAGATTCCTTGGAGTAAAGCCAACAGGTAGAAAATGCGCAGCTGGAACTGCAATTTAGCGCTGCTAGTGCACGCAGTGCTGAAAACTTAGCACGAATGGCACCATGAGTTGCTCAAGAGCGTACTTCCATTCGAGTTGATTTTGCTGCCACGCGAGTGTAACATCTACTCGAGCAGCAGCACAACCATTGGACCAGCAGCCCTCTGACCTCGACCATTTGCGTTATAATATCACACTAGGGGACACCAAATTTCTGTGGCATTTTCTGGAGCCTCGCAGGAGAAAAATTCCCCCACACGATGTTTGGCGAAATCTGGCCAGAACTCTGTGTTATAGAGTAACATGGGGTGGCCAAAATGCTGACACGAAATATTTCACCCACCCCTTTGGGAAATGAGGGAAGACCTTTCCAAGCACCATGAGTTTGAGTTTTATTTCCAATTTGTGTGAAGCCCAGCATGAACAATGCAGTGACTGAAATTTAAAGCAGGACTGCTTTAACTATGATCAGTGTTTAAGGAGGGCATATCTCAGCCTTCTGAGCACCAATCAAAGCAATGTCCTCTTTCCAGCAGGACCTCTCCCTATTTGATACATGCAAGGGGATCACCGCAGGAGGGTGAACCCCCAAGCAGGCATCCAGTCACTAGCCACAAGGGAAGCGTTTCATGGGGGAAGCGATCCCTGAGTATGGGCAAGTGTTTTCCCCCAAAAAATAAAAACACAGTCTTTCTTCCCCTCCAGGAAGGTGACTGAAGGCGATTGGGTGGGTTTACACCCAATCTTACCCTCACAAGGAGGGTCGAAAAGTCTACTATGCCACCAGGAAATTGAAAAAAAAGTGGTGGTGTGGCCAGTCATGGCATCGAGCTAAGAACCTGCCCCAAAAGAGGCTGCACTGCCTTTGTCTCCCTCAGCAGGCAGAATGTTAATGTTATGCATTCACTCTGCCAGTGTATTGCTCTCTGTAAAGTTAGCATTCGCTGCACCATTTTGTATTCAGCCACCATTTTGAGTCATGATCAAAGCTAATTTCTGTCTCACTCTGTCTGCCTCAGCAGAAAGCAGCTGCAATATTTTGTTTGTATTTCTCCAAGGTTGAGTTTTGCTGTACTAATAATGAATAGACTGTTTTTGTCCTCACATACCTTTCGCACTAGATAGGCCTGCTCCCACCCTTAGAGCGTTACAACAAACAAATGATGGACGGAATGCTGACAATGCAAACATTCTCCCCCAGTCAAGAGATCTGGGTTAAATCCATCGTTCTTTTGCCCACTACACCACCCCAGTTTAGACATGGCCATATGCAAATCAGTCTTGACCCTGTGCCTCATGGGAACAGTCCAGCCCGAACTGCCAAGCCATGTCTTCCCTGGACCGGAATCAAGCATCCTAGGACCGGTTTCTGGCTATCAGCCGTCATCAGCCAGGATAGCTTGACTCCAGTGGCGTAGTGAGCACGGGTCCCACGTCTGGGAATACCCATCCCACTTAGGGCGAAAAGCGTTACAACAAACAAATGATGGACGGAATGCTGACAATGCAAACATTCTCCCCCAGTCAAGAGATCTGGGTTAAATCCATCGTTCTTTTGCCCACTACACCACCCCAGTTTAGACATGGCCATATGCAAATCAGTCTTGACCCTGTGCCTCATGGGAACAGTCCAGCCCGAACTGCCAAGCCATGTCTTCCCTGGACCGGAATCAAGCATCCTAGGACCGGTTTCTGGCTATCAGCCGTCATCAGCAAGGATAGCTTGACTCCAGTGGCGTAGTGAGCACGGGTCCCACGTCTGGGAATACCCATCCCACTTAGGGCGAAAAGCGTTACAACAAACAAATGATGGACGGAATGCTGACAATGCAAACATTCTCCCCCAGTCAAGAGATCTGGGTTAAATCCATCGTTCTTTTGCCCACTACACCACCCCAGTTTAGACATGGCCATATGCAAATCAGTCTTGACCCTGTGCCTCATGGGAACAGTCCAGCCCGAACTGCCAAGCCATGTCTTCCCTGGACCGGAATCAAGCATCCTAGGACCGGTTTCTGGCTATCAGCCGTCATCAGCCAGGATAGCTTGACTCCAGTGGCGTAGTGAGCACGGGTCCCACGTCTGGGAATACCCATCCCACTTAGGGCGAAAAGCGTTACAACAAACAAATGATGGACGGAATGCTGACAATGCAAACATTCTCCCCCAGTCAAGAGATCTGGGTTAAATCCATCGTTCTTTTGCCCACTACACCACCCCAGTTTAGACATGGCCATATGCAAATCAGTCTTGACCCTGTGCCTCATGGGAACAGTCCAGCCCGAACTGCCAAGCCATGTCTTCCCTGGACCGGAATCAAGCATCCTAGGACCGGTTTCTGGCTATCAGCCGTCATCAGCCAGGATAGCTTGACTCCAGTGGCGTAGTGAGCACGGGTCCCACGTCTGGGAATACCCATCCCACTTAGGGCGAAAAGCGTTACAACAAACAAATGATGGACGGAATGCTGACAATGCAAACATTCTCCCCCAGTCAAGAGATCTGGGTTAAATCCATCGTTCTTTTGCCCACTACACCACCCCAGTTTAGACATGGCCATATGCAAATCAGTCTTGACCCTGTGCCTCATGGGAACAGTCCAGCCCGAACTGCCAAGCCATGTCTTCCCTGGACCGGAATCAAGCATCCTAGGACCGGTTTCTGGCTATCAGCCGTCATCAGCCAGGATAGCTTGACTCCAGTGGCGTAGTGAGCACGGGTCCCACGTCTGGGAATACCCATCCCACTTAGGGCGAAAAGCGTTACAACAAACAAATGATGGACGGAATGCTGACAATGCAAACATTCTCCCCCAGTCAAGAGATCTGGGTTAAATCCATCGTTCTTTTGCCCACTACACCACCCCAGTTTAGACATGGCCATATGCAAATCAGTCTTGACCCTGTGCCTCATGGGAACAGTCCAGCCCGAACTGCCAAGCCATGTCTTCCCTGGACCGGAATCAAGCATCCTAGGACCGGTTTCTGGCTATCAGCCGTCATCAGCCAGGATAGCTTGACTCCAGTGGCGTAGTGAGCACGGGTCCCACGTCTGGGAATACCCATCCCACTTAGGGCGAAAAGCGTTACAACAAACAAATGATGGACGGAATGCTGACAATGCAAACATTCTCCCCCAGTCAAGAGATCTGGGTTAAATCCATCGTTCTTTTGCCCACTACACCACCCCAGTTTAGACATGGCCATATGCAAATCAGTCTTGACCCTGTGCCTCATGGGAACAGTCCAGCCCGAACTGCCAAGCCATGTCTTCCCTGGACCGGAATCAAGCATCCTAGGACCGGTTTCTGGCTATCAGCCGTCATCAGCCAGGATAGCTTGACTCCAGTGGCGTAGTGAGCACGGGTCCCACGTCTGGGAATACCCATCCCACTTAGGGCGAAAAGCGTTACAACAAACAAATGATGGACGGAATGCTGACAATGCAAACATTCTCCCCCAGTCAAGAGATCTGGGTTAAATCCATCGTTCTTTTGCCCACTACACCACCCCAGTTTAGACATGGCCATATGCAAATCAGTCTTGACCCTGTGCCTCATGGGAACAGTCCAGCCCGAACTGCCAAGCCATGTCTTCCCTGGACCGGAATCAAGCATCCTAGGACCGGTTTCTGGCTATCAGCCGTCATCAGCCAGGATAGCTTGACTCCAGTGGCGTAGTGAGCACGGGTCCCACGTCTGGGAATACCCATCCCACTTAGGGCGAAAAGCGTTACAACAAACAAATGATGGACGGAATGCTGACAATGCAAACATTCTCCCCCAGTCAAGAGATCTGGGTTAAATCCATCGTTCTTTTGCCCACTACACCACCCCAGTTTAGACATGGCCATATGCAAATCAGTCTTGACCCTGTGCCTCATGGGAACAGTCCAGCCCGAACTGCCAAGCCATGTCTTCCCTGGACCGGAATCAAGCATCCTAGGACCGGTTTCTGGCTATCAGCCGTCATCAGCCAGGATAGCTTGACTCCAGTGGCGTAGTGAGCACGGGTCCCACGTCTGGGAATACCCATCCCACTTAGGGCGAAAAGCGTTACAACAAACAAATGATGGACGGAATGCTGACAATGCAAACATTCTCCCCCAGTCAAGAGATCTGGGTTAAATCCATCGTTCTTTTGCCCACTACACCACCCCAGTTTAGACATGGCCATATGCAAATCAGTCTTGACCCTGTGCCTCATGGGAACAGTCCAGCCCGAACTGCCAAGCCATGTCTTCCCTGGACCGGAATCAAGCATCCTAGGACCGGTTTCTGGCTATCAGCCGTCATCAGCCAGGATAGCTTGACTCCAGTGGCGTAGTGAGCACGGGTCCCACGTCTGGGAATACCCATCCCACTTAGGGCGAAAAGCGTTACAACAAACAAATGATGGACGGAATGCTGACAATGCAAACATTCTCCCCCAGTCAAGAGATCTGGGTTAAATCCATCGTTCTTTTGCCCACTACACCACCCCAGTTTAGACATGGCCATATGCAAATCAGTCTTGACCCTGTGCCTCATGGGAACAGTCCAGCCCGAACTGCCAAGCCATGTCTTCCCTGGACCGGAATCAAGCATCCTAGGACCGGTTTCTGGCTATCAGCCGTCATCAGCCAGGATAGCTTGACTCCAGTGGCGTAGTGAGCACGGGTCCCACGTCTGGGAATACCCATCCCACTTAGGGCGAAAAGCGTTACAACAAACAAATGATGGACGGAATGCTGACAATGCAAACATTCTCCCCCAGTCAAGAGATCTGGGTTAAATCCATCGTTCTTTTGCCCACTACACCACCCCAGTTTAGACATGGCCATATGCAAATCAGTCTTGACCCTGTGCCTCATGGGAACAGTCCAGCCCGAACTGCCAAGCCATGTCTTCCCTGGACCGGAATCAAGCATCCTAGGACCGGTTTCTGGCTATCAGCCGTCATCAGCCAGGATAGCTTGACTCCAGTGGCGTAGTGAGCACGGGTCCCACGTCTGGGAATACCCATCCCACTTAGGGCGAAAAGCGTTACAACAAACAAATGATGGACGGAATGCTGACAATGCAAACATTCTCCCCCAGTCAAGAGATCTGGGTTAAATCCATCGTTCTTTTGCCCACTACACCACCCCAGTTTAGACATGGCCATATGCAAATCAGTCTTGACCCTGTGCCTCATGGGAACAGTCCAGCCCGAACTGCCAAGCCATGTCTTCCCTGGACCGGAATCAAGCATCCTAGGACCGGTTTCTGGCTATCAGCCGTCATCAGCCAGGATAGCTTGACTCCAGTGGCGTAGTGAGCACGGGTCCCACGTCTGGGAATACCCATCCCACTTAGGGCGAAAAGCGTTACAACAAACAAATGATGGACGGAATGCTGACAATGCAAACATTCTCCCCCAGTCAAGAGATCTGGGTTAAATCCATCGTTCTTTTGCCCACTACACCACCCCAGTTTAGACATGGCCATATGCAAATCAGTCTTGACCCTGTGCCTCATGGGAACAGTCCAGCCCGAACTGCCAAGCCATGTCTTCCCTGGACCGGAATCAAGCATCCTAGGACCGGTTTCTGGCTATCAGCCGTCATCAGCCAGGATAGCTTGACTCCAGTGGCGTAGTGAGCACGGGTCCCACGTCTGGGAATACCCATCCCACTTAGGGCGAAAAGCGTTACAACAAACAAATGATGGACGGAATGCTGACAATGCAAACATTCTCCCCCAGTCAAGAGATCTGGGTTAAATCCATCGTTCTTTTGCCCACTACACCACCCCAGTTTAGACATGGCCATATGCAAATCAGTCTTGACCCTGTGCCTCATGGGAACAGTCCAGCCCGAACTGCCAAGCCATGTCTTCCCTGGACCGGAATCAAGCATCCTAGGACCGGTTTCTGGCTATCAGCCGTCATCAGCCAGGATAGCTTGACTCCAGTGGCGTAGTGAGCACGGGTCCCACGTCTGGGAATACCCATCCCACTTAGGGCGAAAAGCGTTACAACAAACAAATGATGGACGGAATGCTGACAATGCAAACATTCTCCCCCAGTCAAGAGATCTGGGTTATTAAGAAGCCAAAAATGAAAAGAAATACAATTGATAATAACAAATGTTCCACTATTCTGTGTTTCCCCCTTTATCCTAAATAGAAACAAGGAAACCCTATTGATCAGAAGGGACCAAGGGTAGAAAGTTATTTTTAAGAAACAAGGTCCCATTCAATTTAAAGATAGGTATAATCTCACAATTTTCCAATCAAAAATTGGATTATATGTTTTATTCAAAAAATGATTCAGATATAATACAATTGCTACGAACCAAAATACATGTGGTGAAATAAGTGAGCAGCCCGTGAGTTGTAAAAGGAAATCAGCCGATTTCCTAGCCGCAGGCAAGTGACTTAAAATGTGACTTTTTGTGTTTGTGAGAATAAAGGTTATTGAAAGTCACAATTGAACAACATCTCGTACTCAAATAAAATTTACAATGTATTATTAGGAGATTAGAGATGTGTGTCGACGACGTTTCGATCCCCAAAGTAGTGGTGGGATCTCTTCAGGACTAACCGATTGATGAAATGCCTGGGAAAGTATGCCTGGAATTAGCGTAATAGGACTATAGGAACCGTCAAGATTGAAGATGGTGGAGAGTTAAGTCTACGAGCACTCATTCCGTGTGGCCGGACAGCGGAAATCCAGTCTTAGGTAGTGGATGTTGAAGAGCTCCTTGCTGTCATGGGCGTTCTTGTCCAGTCGTTCCCGCAGAGATTTCTTCTTGGTGGTGCGGATGAGCTGGTGATGTCTGCGAGTGGCGAGTTTCAGTGCTGTTCTGTTGTCGGCGGTCTTGTTGAGGAGCCAGGCCTTCTGGACAGGGGTGTTTAGGGGTGTTTACCTCCAATGTACCCCTCTTGGGATGGGAGTGGTAGGTAGACCAGTAGACACCAACTATTTCACTTTTTTTATAAACCTTGGGATGAGGGCAGCTGCCCAGACACCAGGCCATGCATGCGCCCCAACAGTTTTTCTGTGCCCCGATTGGGTAGGTTTAACCCCAAACTCTCCCCCGGGTGGCAGAAAGCCCACTTGGCACTAGTGATTTTTTTTTTAATGGGGTGAGGGTGGCACGTCCAGGCATGATCCCCACCTCTAAGGGCCCAACAGTGTTTCTGGCTACCCACCCTAGAGGCAGACTGGACGTTAACAAAAGAAAAATCCACTACAACCAAGGTTTTTTTTTTTTTAATGAATGGACTGGGGGCCAGCCCCAGTGAGGTGTGCCCCCATGCCCATAACAGCACCAACAGTGTTTCTGTCCTCATGGGGAGGACTGCTGAAGGATTTACTCGCCATCTACACTGAGGAGGGCTGAAAGCCCACTCGAGTCCAGGCTTTTTAAAAACAATGAATAATAAGGTGGCGTGTGGGTTGAGTAGTCATGACATCAGGCCACATCCCCACCCCTAATGCGCCAGCAGTCTTTCTAACCACCTTTGACCTAGACCATCCCCAAGAAAGCGAGAGGAACTTTGGATTTTTTTGGGTTACGTTTTGAAATATGGGCGGGCAGAGAGGGTGTAGATCCAATTTCCTCTTATTTGACATTGCTAATGGATGCATTATTCGAGTTCAGGTTCACCCGGCAACCAGGGACCTCTGAAATGTAGAGACCCATACGATTCCAGGTTTGTGTAACATGTGTGGAACCCACTTAATTTTCTTAGTAGGAAGGCTTTGCAAACGTCAAACCTATCCTCACTGAAATGTGAGGGAAATCCACAATTTTAGCCAAAGGTTGAGATTTACAAGACATTCTGACTGAGAAAACACAATGGGATTCACACAACTCATACCACTCTGGACTCCACTGGATGTCTAGTTTTCAGAAACATATGGATTTAGTAAGTTTATTTGTGTGAAGGACAGGCCAGGATCAGTCTGGGGAACCTGTCAAAAATACTCAAACCAGCACCGCTCCCTACCTCTCACTGTTCTCTCTCTCTTTCTATCCATCCATTCTTTCTCCCTCTCCCTCTCTGATCTATCACTCTCTCCATCCCTCCAACCCCATCTCCCTCACTTTCTCACTTGAGGCCTCTTGTGCCTGCTGCAATTAATTTGAAGGAGCTGAGGGACCCTGGGCTTTCAGAACCAGCCTCTCATGGCTCCAGCCCTCCTGGCAAATGCAGATGGAATAAAAGGCCAGTTTGGTTCTGGCCTAAATATCGCAGCTACCCACAGTGCCAAAATGGGTTAATCTTCATAGAGAAATCTTGATATTCCCAAATTGCTTCTTGGGGCCCGCTGTTTAGCAGACGATAAGCCCAGTCACACCAATGTTATTAGAAGAAGTGTGGGAAGGCTGGGTGGTAGAAATGTTATGGCGTCCCACACATTGCATAAGCTTTCCTCACAGAAATGTAAGGGAGGAAAATGTGTGATTTAGCCAAAATTTGAAGTTTGGAGAAAAAACTGTGAAAGGATATGTAGCTGGACCCACGCAAGTCACATAACTCCGGAATACCTTGTGTTTCTAGTTTTCAGAAAGGCCTCCGTTTGGTAGGTTTCCCTTGGTGACAGCTGAGCCAGGGCACAAATGCCCTGGCCTCCCACACCACCAAAACTGGAAAGTTTTAAAAGCAAAAGGTTAAAGTTGTCACGTGGTCTGAAGCCTTTCCTGTTGTAGGTGATAGACCCAGCTACATAAGTGGGTCAACATTTTTATCAGGATAAAGGGGGATTTTTATTTTTAAGAAACAAGGTCCCATTCAATTTAAAGATAGGTATAATCTCACAATTTTCCAATCAAAAATTGGATTATATGTTTTATTCAAAAAATGATTCAGATATAATACAATTGCTACGAACCAAAATACATGTGGTGAAATAAGTGAGCAGCCCGTGAGTTGTAAAAGGAAATCAGCCGATTTCCTAGCCGCAGGCAAGTGACTTAAAATGTGACTTTTTGTGTTTGTGAGAATAAAGGTTATTGAAAGTCACAATTGAACAACATCTCGTACTCAAATAAAATTTACAATGTATTATTAGGAGATTAGAGATGTGTGTCGACGACGTTTCGATCCCCAAAGTAGTGGTGGGATCTCTTCAGGACTAACCGATTGATGAAATGCCTGGGAAAGTATGCCTGGAATTAGCGTAATAGGACTATAGGAACCGTCAAGATTGAAGATGGTGGAGAGTTAAGTCTACGAGCACTCATTCCGTGTGGCCGGACAGCGGAAATCCAGTCTTAGGTAGTGGAGCAGTGGAATTCCTGGGAATTAAGCCAGGAACTGGATAGGTCCTGGTATGGGAAAAGCGGCAGAAAATTCGCCGCGAGTAAAGAATCCTTCGTGCTGGAAAACGGAGAGCCAAGACTGTTCACGCCAATGGTGGGTAATCTGAAGGGTCAGCTGGTTCTCCGTAGCGAGACTGGGCTCGAGTGGAAGTTCCCGGGTCTGCAGCAAGTGTCGGACCGGAAGGGTCCGACAAGCGTTCTTAATATAAGCCAGTGTGCAAGAACAAAAAATCCAAAATATTCTCTGAACTTCAAGATAGTACTGGTAATCCCAAATTCAGAGTTGTACAAATAACCACTATTCCGATACTCAGTAAATACTGCCCAATTAAAACATACATAAGTTTCCTTGATACCCATTTTTCATTCTCTAGATTCGATCATATGAAATGCTATATGGTTGCTACACAAATATCATTATAAACTGTATAAGCTGCAGCTCAGTTGTTGGCTCTGCGTATCACATGTTTTTGGCCAACTACCAACACTTTATAACACTACAACCAAAAGGGTCTGACAAACGAAATGGTGTATTAATTCTGTAAACTGGCCATTGGCTTAAAAAGGCAGAGATGAAATCTTTGTCACCTATTTCTATTTTATAAATTTTATTTCAATTAATAGTTTATTTGTGAAAACCGTGAGCGATCTACACACATCATTGCTGAATTTGCAACGTTGTCTACTTTTCAAAAGCTCATAGTTTTCCGGACTCACCCATGGGTTTCACTCCTGTTTCCTCCCCAAACTGCAATTAGGCAGAAACTGCAAAAATAGAAAATAATCATCTATTGCTTAAAACAAGTTCAAAAAGCGTCATAATTCTTTTAACTTTGCATCTTCTTGAAGACTGGTAAGATGGTGAATTTGACAACATTTTTAGGGAAAAAAATATGCTTTCATACACAGCACTTTCCATTTTTCCAACAAAAATTATTTTTTACAATATTATGGCTATTTTCTCAGTTCACTAGTCTAGGGGAACTCACGAACTCTGGGTACCTTTAGAATCTCCGAAGTGAGAGAAACAAGCATTTGCAATGCAATAGGTCTCGCATTTGCGAGAGTTGAGCTGTTGGCATTGTAAATGACAATGCCTTTTATTTACGTGTTGGTTTTTAATACATAAATGAAAGGAATTGCTATTTACAATGCCAATAGCTTAAACTCTCGCAAATGCGAGACCTATTGCATTGCAAATGCTTGTTTAGAAAGGTGATATGGTGCTGGCTGAGCTCGTAAGTGTACGAATGCTCTGACTTCAGATTTATTGATTATTTATGTATTATTTATTTATTTTGCAGTTTTAGGTTTGGGCGCTTTACATGAGCACCAGGCACATTACAGAAACACACATGGATTTTTGTGTGTGTGTGTGCGGGGGGTAGGGGGTTAGGCATGGGGAGAGTAAGTGATTTGCCCAGAATCACAGGATGTTGAGCCGATGCAGAGACTCAAACCCGCTTCCTGAGTTCCAAAGTCGGCAGCACTGGCCGCTTGAGGCGTGGAGCACTTTCACTGTAAACATGTCGCCATTCCATCAGGGACGAGCACCTCGGCATCGTCTTACACCTTTCTGGACAAATCGTGGTGAGTGTGAAACAGAAGAACTGGTTTAGCACCTGATAAGAGGCGCAGTTGTCTTCAGGGCTTTAATCAGGTTAAAAAGAGATTAAATAAAACGTGAAATTAAAGAAACTGCCATGAATTACCACAATGCGCTTTACATTCGTAGTTGAGAATTTGATCAGCTTTTTCACCCGTAAAGTTAAGGACATGGTATATGGGGACCAATTTCAATGTCCGTTATGAATTGCTTTCGGGTCTGCGATCCGGAGGGACCCGCCTCACCTAAAGCTCTGGTTGTCCGGACTCTATGCATGAGTAACTTACATAAGGTAGTCCAGCAAACCCGTTTTTTTCCGCCCCCACCATTTAGGAAACCTTCTTCGTGAATGTCATATAAAATACGTGATGGAAGTAATAAACGGACTGCTTTCTCTTCCTGGTAAACCGCCCTGCATCGTACCTGCGTCCGCACCATTAAACCTACCGAGGTAAACGGTCCAGTGTACAAGATAACTCAGCGAGATGAGTGCTGGTTTAAAGCATCTGCGCAGGTCGCAGGTTCAAGCCCCAGCAAGGTCGAGTCTGCCGTCCAATAAACGAATACCCATATCGATTGGCTTATAATTAGGGCTCCCGGTTTTTTGGTATTTATTTTTTGGGCATTTCCGTCTGTATTTATCCATATTTATTTATTGCTAATTTTATCTGTATTTATCTATATTTATTTGGGATTTTGTGGAAAAATGAAGCTGAAATTAGTATATTTCCACATTTATTCAACCAATAAATATACACTCATGCTTGAATGCCTGCCAGATTTCAGTGATATGAACACCCGCAGAAGATAAATCAATGCACTTATATGAAAATATGCACATTTCAGTATCAACCTTGTGCATATCTACTGGTGTTAAAGCCTCTATACTAAACTCCTTTCATTTTTAACCCCCTCGCCTATCAATTCATACAACTATTGGCCTGGCAGTCAAGGAAGACTTACTCAAAAAGCAATCCCAATTTCTGTTTTTATCCGCATTTAAAAATAAATACAGACAAGGAAATAAATGTTTGCTGTCTGTATTTATCTGTAAAAATCAGTAAAACGGAAAACAGGGAGCTTTACTTATAATCACTGTATTTAAAATGCTATATTAAAAGCACAAACTAATTAACAGATATTGCAGGCCTTAGCATTACCATATGTACTTTGATTTACTGCAGACGTTGTTTTTGTAGAAATATTTGTTTTCTAATCTGTCTGCCCTGATTTTATTTGAGGAAATAATCAATAAATATATGTGATACAAAAAACACAGGGAGACGAGACAGCTGCAGCCGTCAGCACAGAAAGCCCACCGGCTGTCACCTCCCCACCCCCCAACCCCTTCCCCCAGGTCCCGTAGAGAGAGGTGAAATAGGGAAAATCACTAAAAGAATCGGCGCAAAAATGATCTCTGTTAAGGGAATGTAGGTTCAACCCCGCGTCGGAGAGATTGACATATACTGAAGGGCCCCTTCAAGTTCGGGAAGACGCCAACGAGTCAATTTCTCAACTCCACCATCAAGCAGCTCATCCAGTCCAGAGAACAGTGCATTCTGGGCCCTGCAGTTTTGTATCCATTAAGAATGCAGGACTTTTGTATGAGAATAAATAGAACATACTGAATTGGGAACTCACAAGGACCAGGGCAGCACAAGAACTGTGAAACAGTTGGGATTGACCATCTGGCCTCATTGGAAGCCTTGTTCAAGAGAACCTCCTTGAAGGCAGGCTGAAGCTGTAGGAGCGCTATGTGAGCACAAAATGCAACAAAATGATACACGTTGATTTTAGGGGCAGATAATACGAGAACCCGGTAAGGGAGTCACTGTAGGTGGGCACATTCCTCCTTGGAGTCTCCCTACTCCCACTGTCCACGTCCGTCACTTCCTGCCCATCGCCCCGACTTCCTGCATACGGTTGACTTTTGCAAAGTTGCGCAATGGATTTCTTGATCAAGAGAGGCATGAGCTCCCTGGGACAGCTATAAAATGACAAATGTGTCCTTGCAAGTCGCATAGTAGGAAACATAGTGTGTAACATAAAGTCATATTTAATTCTCAGGTATGAGAGTGCATTAAGCTAATGTGAGTTGATAATAAAACAAGAAAAACAAGCATGCGAGTGGTGCGCGCGGCGTGCGCCACAGCAAGCCATGTGGTTTCAATTATCGCGCCCGTGTCTGGGCACGATCATTTAAACCACATGGCTGCGGTGCGCGTAATAGACACCAATAGGCCATGGGCGGAGCAATGCGCCCGCTTTTGGCCAATTGAGTGCTGTCTTTGATAAAAAGACGCACGCAAAGGCCAATAGCGTGGGCCAAAAGGAAAAGAACACGCACGAGTGTGCGCGACTCCTAGGTCAGGTTTTAAACCCCCTACAAAAAGTCTCGCGCTGCCCACTGCAACGCTGAGCGCGAGACCTAAAAAGGATGCAGATTTGATCTGGATACCTTTAATGAGAAAAAGTTATAAACGCTTAATCAATAAGTGCCCCAAACATCAATAAAAGGCTCAGCATTGTTTGGAGAAGGAAAGCCTGAGCAGCCAAGGGGTTAATAACCCCTTGCCTACATTTGGGAGCCCCAAACGTATATTCTGGAATGCAGGCATCTAGCTTACACCCTAGGGTATCTAATCTTCCCCTCTGAACCACACAGGGCTTCTGACATTACACTATGGAGTCCAGAATCTTTATATGTGAAATAAAACAAAAATAAAACAATGCAGGAGCGCTGCAAACTCGGGCTTAGCATTATCTTTTCTTTGTTAATGTCAAGGGAAGGCTTTGTTCGATGTCCTGAGCTAATAGGATACCCACCGCACCTGTTAAAATTGAAAGACACTGTCATACCGGACAGGGCCTAACAGAATCTAACTTTCAACATTTTAGGGTGGGACACCCCACAAACCTCTATGAAGATACGCCCCTGCCTAATAGAAATGTAACCCTTTGACAATCAACTTGTAAATCAATTCTCAGCAGCAGGCGCTAAACCTACCAAGCTACTTTACAGATATTCCCTGGATGCGCCCCTCAGCCTTAAAGTTGAGTTCCATATTGTCTGTGTCTTGTGCCTATCGCCTGCGCCTGTTTCGTAGCATTTTCAGTGGGCAACTTGGCCATTAAGGCTATTTAGTTTCCCAATATAACTCACCTTTCCAAACCAGTACTGCGAAAGGAGCCGTGAGGAGCAAATGCAGCCCCTTCACCAATCTAACTGCCCAATTTTGTTTATATAGCACCGAAGATTTCCCTTATTTGATAGATAAGCATGCAAGGAGATACCATGATTTGTCCATAGTCAAACAATTGTGTGGGATCATAAGTAATGTATGTCTTGAGGTTCCATAATTGACATTGTGTCATATCATTTAGGTGCTCGCCCTGGGCAAGAGCTGCTTGATTGCCTCCCACCACTGCCTTGGCTACCAAGGACTGTACATTCAGCCTGGAAACAAACACTTTCTTGTGGAAGTCAAGGAGGCAGGAAGTCTGCTGGTGGTGGCCGACGCTGTAAGCTCTTTCTGGAAGGGGAGGGTCAGGCATGGTGCAGGAGGCTTATTGTCGTGTGTTTATATTTTACAGTACTGCAAAGTGCATCAAAGGGAGTGCATCCCCTATCTCATGCTGCAGGACCAGTCTGGTTTGGTTATTTTTTCAAGTGTACTTCTCAGGTTCCCTGCCTTTGCTTCTGTGTTGTCCTGGGGATGTCTCCAAGCTTGAGTACCCACATGGAGTGTCAGATCTCTGCACCAGGCTGTTATTAAGCTTTCTGAAGCAACAATTAGGGCCAAAAAGGGACAGGCCTGGCCTAGAAACGTTCACACCTTGAACAACAGAAACTATAGTCCCACCTTCAACTCACCATCTGCCAAGTAGCAATGCTCAAGAAGAACTACCAGCAGCCCCTTGCTAATAAAGGGCTTGGAAACTCAAAAAGTAGCCAGTGGTTAATTTGTAAAAATCATAAGTGCCGGGGCTCTCATCAGGAGGGAGCTTGCACCAGCCCATTTCTCCTGTTAGCGCTGCCTAAAACAGAACCAACTACTACCAATAAAAGTGGGGCGATGAGGCGGTGTAATGGCCAGAGCTAGCTGACTTCGGAGCTGGGGAACCAGGTTCGAGTCTCAGCGTTGGCTCAACATCCTGTGATTCTGGGCAAATAACTTAATATCTCTGTGCCAATCATCAATAAATGTGTCCTTAACTGGTGCTCATGAAAAACACTGGTGTTAATGATTGAGTGTCGGTGCTGAGCACTGGAAACCACCAGCTCAAATAAAGCACTGGTCTACACCCTGTCCATGTAACTGTCTAGGTCTCCACCTCCTAGCCATAGGAGCATTTGGAGTCCTCTTTTTTTTTTTTTTGTGAACAAATTTTTATTAGTCAAACGTACAATCAGCAGAGCTCTGTACCCCAGAGACATCCGTAGCATCAATGAATTACATCTTGACATTGACCGTTTTCCCATATAATAACAAAAGAAGAATACAGAAGGGCCGTGCATATAAAATACAGCCCAATTGAACAAACCCCCCCCCCAACCCCCCCCACCACCCCACACCCCATCGCTCCACCAGCCCAACAACATCAGCAGGTATGGTCCAAACTGCAGCTCTACTCTCGCCATGAGACATGCCCAATCTACACCATGTCACCAACGCGCGTGTGGTACATGCCGCCCCCAGACTAACGAAGAAAACACCGCAAGCCATACAGATCCTATTCTGGAATGGGTTCTAAATCCCATCCCCTGTAGTCCGCCCAGCGCTTCCAGATTTTATAGTGCTTGCGCAGGCAACCTCGTGCTAGAAAAATGGGGGACTCCAGGCCCATACAGAAATCCAATCCTGCTTTCCACACTGAAACGGAGAGTGCGGCCGTCGCCTTCCAAGCCCTTGCAATGTCACGTTTCGCAATGGTAAAACCCAGGAGCATCAAATGGCGCTTGTAAACATTGCCCCCTATATCATCCATAATGTGCAGGAGTACTAATTTAGAAGATCGATGGAGATCCCAGCCCAGGACCTCTGAGAGGCACGCCAGCACACCCCGCCAGAACCTAGACAACGCAGTACAATCCCATATGGTATGTAGTAGAGTCCCCTCATCATGCAAGCAGCGAAGGCAATTCGAGGACGCCACCAGACCCACCCTGTACAGTCGGACCCTAGTAAAGTACACCCTATGCAGGTATTTAAATTGAATTAGACGAAAGGCTCACCGCAATGGCCGCTCCACGTGGGGAAGCCAAAGTCTCCACCCAATCCTCCTCCTCAAGCGTGCCCACATCCTCCTCCCATGCCACACGGAGACGTTATAATGATGGGGAGCAGTGCGTTACCAGAGACTGGTAGATCCTCGATATCTTATGGTCCCGAAGATCCCCCATGAAAATGTTCGCCTCCACCGGACTGAAGTCAGTCAATTCCTCTAGACCCACCAAGCTAGGAACCAGAGCATGCCGGAACTGCAGGTATTTTAAAAATTGTGTACGCGGCATATGAAACTCGTTTTGCAGGTCCTGAAACGACTTCAGGATGGGTCCCCTCATGACATCACCCAGAGTAGAGATCCCAATCACATCCTAGTCATGAAAGCCCGGCAAAGCCGCCAGCTGCGGCAGGCGCCCATTTTGCCAAAGCGGCATCTCGCCCGTCAGGCGATTCCACCAGCCCATCCTCCGCAACGCCTGTCTCCAGACCTGAAACACTAACTGTGTGACGTTCGGCAAGGAACGCCGCAGAGGCGCGGAATAGAGAAGCGTGTGTAATGAGTGGTCTCCCATCAACCGGCGCTCCAAGGCATATGCTGGGTCTGACCTGTCGCCATACCACCATTTGTTAAGAACTAACAGATGTGAGGCCATATAATACGAGATAATGTCTGAGGTCGCAAGTCCCCCACAATACGTGGATTTAAAGCAGGTGCGGAGAGCCACCCTAACAACACCCCCACCCCAAAGAAACCGACTCAAGGCCGCGTTGACCTGGCGGAACCAACCCGAGGGGATGGGATATGGATGATTTTGCAGCTGATACAGTAGGCGAGGAAGAGAGACCATTTTGAATATGGCCGACCGGCCATATATGGATAGGGGCATGTGGGACCAAACCCGAAGATCCTCACGCACTCTGTTCCACACCGGCACCAGATTCCTCTCCCAGGAGACCAACCTCACGTCCGATAAAAACACCCCCAAGTACTTTAGCCCTCCATGCACCACCTGCACCGCGGAAGCCCACGCACCCGGGACGGCCCCTCCACCCAGGACCCACAACGTAGATTTACGCTCATTCATATAGAGACCTGTAGTCTCCCCAAACACCTGCATAATGCGCAGCAACCGCGGGCCAGTTCTATCCAATTGAGTGAGAATAATACATTGTCCGCGTAGAGGGCAATGCGATCCGACAGTCCGTTCGCCCATTCAAGCCCTGACACCTGCGCATCTATGCGAACCCATGCAGCTAGGGGCTCCATTGCCAAGGCAAACAGGTAAGGCGATAGGGGGCACCCCTGCCTGGTGCCCCGACCAATGGAAAAGACCGAGGAGACCGAACCCGCCACGCGTACCGACGCTGTTATGTCCGTATATAATAGCGTTAAATAGGAAAGAAAACGGGGCCCTAAATTCAGCCGGCGTAAGAGGGCGAATAGATACTCCCAGCTCAATGAATCGAAAGCTCGATCCATATCCGCTAGTAATAGAGCCGCTCGCACCCCCAAACTCTCAGCTGCAGCTATCGCCGCATGGGCTCTGCGAATATTGTGACGGGTTGCCCGCTGAGGCATGAACCCCACCTGGTCCGGATGAACAATAGTTGAGATGTGGGGACGAAGACGGTTAGCCAGCGCCTTGGCCAGAACTTTAGCCTCGACGTTGAGAAGAGAAATGGGACAGTAGGAGGCATGGTGTTCCGGGGGCCTACCAGGCTTGTGAAAGACCACCACCTCTGCAGGTCGCCAATCCCTGGGCAAGCGGCCGGCCTCCCTCGCCTCCTCCACTGCCCTGCAATAATGGGGTCCCAGCTGCCGGAAATAGCGCTTGAAGAATTCATTCGGGAAGCCATTGGGACCCGGCGCCTTGCCGGGCAGAAGCTCCTGAAGAGCCGAATTCAACTCGTCTGCCGAAAATGGGCGATCCAGGTCGGCGCGTACCTCATCCGCCAGAGCCCTGGGCGGGAGATCGTCCAGAAATCGCGCAATAGCTTCTGCTGATAGACATTCTTGGGGAGCGTAAAGGCCCGCATAATAGACCGCAAAGCTTTCTGCAATGACCGACGGGTCTGACATCGGCTGGCCGTCAGGACCGACCACACCCGGGAGGACCAGGGATCCCGTCGTCCCCTGACACAATCTATGCAAAAGCTTGCTCGACTTGTCCCCCACTGGTATATCCTGCTGCGGGTAGCCAGCCACGCCTGTCTGGCCTCTTCTAGCAACAGGGACGAATATTCCTGTTGCGCCAACACCAACTGGCAGCGGACCAACCTCCCTCCTCCCTCGTCTCTGCTGCGTGCTTCTAGGTCCAATATCTTTGCTTCTGCCCGAACAAGAGATTCCCTGCGGGCCCTACGAGCCGCCACACAAAAGGAGATGTCAACCCGCCGTAGTGTGGGCTTCATCGCCTCCCACAGAGAAGCCGCCGCCGAAACCGTGCCTAGATTTTGCGACAAGTAATGGTCTATGGCTTCGCCCATGTGCTCCCCGTACTCTTCCTTTTGGAGATTCCATGTAGAGAGGCGCCACCGGAAAGGACCCAGCGCAAGGCCAGCACGCAGTGTAATGGCTACAGGCGAGTGATCAGACAACCCGCACGGGAGAATATCAGCCTCTTTCACCCTACTAGCAGCCCCTTGAGACACGAATATGTAATCAATACGAGAGAAGGAGTCGTGGACCGCCGAGAGGTAAGTAAACCCCGGCATCACGCCATGCAACCGACGCCATAGATCATCCCAATTCTGGTCCAGCACGAGGGAAGACAGCCTGGTGGGGCCGCGCGCCAACGGGGCCCCGTCAGGCCTCCATCTGTCAACAGCAGCATCCAGCACATCGTTCCAGTCCCCACCAATCACAGCTAGGCCCTCCGGGACATCCGTCCACACGGTCACAAGTTTCTCCACAAAACCCCAGGACAACGCCGGCGGGGCATAGACACTACCCAAAATCATGGACTCACCCCTCAATGTACCCTGCAGGAAAAGATATCTGCCTTGCGCATCACCCCACGTTCTGATGTGGATATAGGGGACTCGTCTGTGAATCAAGACCGCTACCCCCCTCGAGCCCCGCACAAAGCCCGTGGAGTCCTCTTTTTAACAAGCAAAATAAAAAGAATAACTGGAACATTCTGAAATTTGAATGGAACTTTTTCTTGTGAACCTCTATTTGTATTACTATATGCTTTTGACTAAAGGGTCAAAACTTAGCAGCAGGTGCTTATAGTGAGTGCAGACAGATGTGAATTGAGTTGCTTGTATTCACTCTTATTGGAACACGGAGGAAGTGCAGTCATCTATGGCCCGCTGCCTTGCTCTTTTGTTGTAAAAGTACTTGGAATTTCAAAAAGAAGACCTGTCTACATCCTGTCCACATCATTGTCTTGGTCTCCACCTCCCAGGTATAGGAATGCAGGCAAAACACTTTCACTGCCTGGGAAGCTATCATACCCTCAAACTGATGCCATGCGACATCCAGGGCATCCAAAATGGACCCCACTGCACTTTCGTAATTAACACTGTGAGTCAAACTTTAAGGGTGACCATCAGAAGACATCCGCTCCTGCATTTGCAGAATCTCCTTATAAATGCTTGCATCTGTTACCATGTCTACTCTTTCATGTTGCGAAAATCATGAGATTACTGCTGCCTCTTATTGCAGCCTATATGTCTCGATATTTCCTTATATATGGGCCCAGCCATTAATGTACACTTCCAAACCTTGAGCTGATCATCTGTTCTGGCTAAAGAGCTAGTCTAATTGTAGCTTTCAGGGGATGGACTGTTAACCTGAATCTAGTACGTACCACTATAGCACTCTCTCACATCAAATGTTGTTTCTGCCGTTTTGCATCCTCAGATTGCATGCAATCTAAAAAAGCCTTGCCTTTATTCTGAAATTGACCTCGACTTAAAACTTCCAATTGTTGCCTCTCTTTGCTTTTCAAATAAACCTCTTCCTACTTTGCATCATCCCCATGCCCCAGCTCTCTCAGAACACCACCTAATCTAAGTCACATTTGTGTTTGCCTTAATCCTTATTGTAATCTTGCAAATTACCTACATATCATTTCAAGGATCACAAACTTTCCTTTATAAGTCACACCCCAGCAACCTAACAATACTTAATCTCTGTAGGTTATCTATTAATACCACTAACCAGTTGCATTAATTGACATACACCCTTACCCAATTAAACATCACACCTGACTTCTATTAAATTAATCTACCACATAGAAACTGGAGTAAATGCATGGAATGGTTTCCATAAGAGCACAGGACTCATCCCAATGGCCACTCAAAAACCACTAACCTTGGGTTGCAGAGTAGCGTCCTGCCTGACGTAAAGCACTTCAACAAACAATATTCAGCAGTCAGGCAGTGTACTGTTATTAATACAGGCTGCATAATAATTCCCTTTTACTGCTTGCCACTCTTACACTCACATTAGACAAAACTGGTGGAGGTAATGTCCTTCACCCAGTATTGTACCAGTCCACAACAATAAACCACCTATCGCCAACTGAATAGGCATGGAATAACCAAAGAGATCTGCCACGTACCGGTGGCCAACTAAGGACTTTCATTTAGTCCACCACTGCAGGTCCCAGCAAGCTGCAGAGTACGACCGCTTTTTGACACCTTAAAATGCCAATCAATATGGGATGATATTAACCATCCCCGCAGACCTCCCCACCATCTCTCCCTCCAACCTATGCCTGGTCAGGACCATACACCTTAAACACAATAGCTCAGAATGGACATTCCTGTGAAGTAATCAGCTAAGTGGACTATGATCTGAAGAGCCTTATAGGGACCTGCAGAGCACAGTTTCTACCTTACTGAACACGATTAACATTTCTTCATCCATCAAAATGCACATGACACATTATATGGAATGGAAACCCTTTCCACATACAAATGTACAATGTACATTTAGTACAAAGACAGCACCCTTCCAACCACACGCCTATGTAGGTAGGTTTGTCAGCATCCCTCACAGGGAAAGTAAGCGCTATATAAATGTGGCAAAGCAATATGTCAGACTGGTTTTATGTGGATGTTCTTACTTTTGTGTGATATGGATACCATAACAAAAACTCACAGGTCACCCTCATGCTTGTACTGTAACTCACTTTGTGAAGCACAGGACTCCAGCGCTCATTTTAAGCCCTAATTACGTAGGGCACGCTTTTGAGAAAAGATTCTAGTTTCAGTTCTTTGGTCCCGCCCCATTTGGAGACGTCACCCTACAGCGCTCTTTGAGGCGCCAACAATCTAGCAGTACCAGGGGGAAGGGGTGGGGAGGAAGCGAGGTTGACAGCTATTGTGGGAGGGAAATCATTGGAATAAAATGGTCGGATTAAAATATTTACTGCAAAGGGGCAGGTTCAGGCCCACCTCCTCTGTTCACTGCTTCCGGATTTAAGTTTCGTTTCTGCTCATGCAGTTACCTGGTAACTGCCACCTGGTTAGAGGGGTGTTGTTTTGTCGCTGTGTCACACGGCAGCGCCCGAACGGGTGGAAGCGAAGACGGTAAGGAAATGAAGCGACAGGCATGGGGAGGACAGAGAAGTGTGCAAGGCGAGCGCGCACTAGCGCAAGACGGGAGTGACTGAGTGAAGGAGCACAGCCACAGGAGTAAGTCTCAGATACTAGTGTGAAAAAGTGAGGGATCACAGGAGTCAAGTGCCGGGTAGAGTGATCCATGGCTTTAAGTCGACCCTGCCACCCCTGGGTCTCCGAAAAATGAAAAATTACTTTTAAACTGGCCCTATACTGCTCTTATTTACACGAAAAACGTTGATGGTATCTCAACAATGACAGAATATTACAGTGGCAATTCATGTTTTTGCGGCAGCTTCCTTTTACTTTTTTGTATGTTTTACGTAATTTACTTATCTAAGTGTATTTCCTTGTTCGAAGACGCAGTTTTCGTTACTTTATGCATACAAAAAGGAAGTGTCTCTCACAGAGAGGATGCAGAGAAAAGAGTCGTGAAGGGGAGAAAAGGAGTGATTGCAACACTCGGCAGACGCAATCCTCAGTAATGGTTTATTCTCATTTTCAGAGGTGAAATGTTTTCAATTCCAATTTTTTACAACCATACCATTGTTACTCATATATCGGATGTAAACAACAAGCATTGGCAAAGACAATGGTCCTGGCTTGTTCTAGGTGTATATCTGTAGTTGAGTGATGTGTCTTGGATACAATAACTCTCACAGAGGGGCACTCCAGTGCTAGTCAGGTGTCATGATGTGAGAAGCCCAGAATTTTAGTTCACATGTTTTAAGCCATGCCTTAATTGCATAGGCCATGTCTCTTGGAAATGATTCAAAGTTGTGTCCAAATAATCACTTCTCTTTTAGAGACCTCCTACTTAAAGTCCTAGAGTGATCACTTTGTTTGCGAGAGAGGTAGCAGTAGCACAGGAGCTAATGTCAAATCGAACTGATAACAGGTTAGAGGGGGCACAGGAGTGAGTGTCAGCAGTGGCCGGCCGTGACCCTCAACACTGGAGGGGTGTGGGGGATGGCAGAGGGATTTACGACAGACACAGTGGGGAGGGGGCATAGAGATAATAAAAAAAAAAGTACTTGCCCGCATTTTGCTCCACATTTTCTTCTTTCTTCGGGAGTCAGCTCGAAGGCACCTCATGGAGCCTCAGGTAACCCCCTTTTGCAAATCCCAACGCTGATCTCATGCTGCATATGAGCAGCATGAGAGCGGTGACAGGATTGGGTGGAGCAGACTGTCTCGACGCTCCAGGAGGCACAGCAGACCTGTGCCTGCCTTCCACCCAGCTGTCTGAGACAGCTAGGGGGAGAGGTTTACACTACTCAAGTCAGACTGGCCGTCTCATAAGGTCAGATTGGTAAGGCAGGCACTTGGGCAATGGGCCGGTATCCGATTTCAAGCTGTGGGCCATTTATTTGAGCAGCCTGGGGGCTGATGTAGGCTGTGTCTGGTGTGTTTAGATATCGCCAGCGGCCTAGTGGATGCCTGAGTGGCCTTTCTGGAGGCAGATGGGTGTCCATTACCTCCCTTTTATCAACGCCAGAGGTGTCACTCCCTTTCTCTCTCTGGACCTGCCCATTAATGTGTGCATATTAAGCAAGGGCAGGGGCCTGAGTTTAAGTGGCCTCACTTGTTTTTCAGGTGTGTTTCAGCAGTGTGAACGAATCCGTGCATTTTTAATCTAAATAAAGGTAAGAAAACATGGCTCTGTCAGACACCCCCACCCCCTTCTTTTAAAAAAAACTTACCTGAAGCAGTGCTTTGTTGAAAGGTAATATGCAAATGTGGGACACTTTTTTTTCGTGTGCCCAGTCCGAATTTTAATCCCAATCCAACCCTGTCGTCGCAAGATAGCCAGCCAAAGTGGCTTGCACAGTGTAAACTGGTGGAGTGAGCACCACTCCCCAGCTGCCAAGCAGCAGCCCCGTCTCTAAATACTGCTCGGGCTGAGAGCATTGAAAAATAAAATGGTAATTCATTTTATTACCGTTTTATTTTTAATTTTTGCCGCCCTGGCAGTAGGGGGGCAACACTCCTCTGCCCTAATGTGGGGGGCCGCAGTTGAGTGTCAGATGCCAGTGTTTGCATGTGAGAGAGCATTTGAGCCATGATCAGGGTGGAGTGATCATTAGTGATGCAGCACAGGAGTGAGTGTCTGATAGGAATGGTCACATAGCAGGACCACTAGAGTGAGTGTCATATACTAGTGTCCACAATTAAGACAGTATATGGTCAGATAAGAGTAATCATTGTTGAAGGAGCACAGAAGTGACTGATGGTGATGGAGTGTCCACAGGCTCAAGAGTGAAGTGTCCAACATTACTGGATGCTTGCAAGAAAAGACTGCTCAACACAACAAGAGTGATATAGAAGAGAGCTCGGAGTGTCAAATAGGAGTGCATACTTACCAGGCCAAATGACAAAGGCATTGGGCTACTGTTTTTGATGCAACACTCCAACCCATTTACTTAGTTAGCTCTGTCATCACTCTTCTGCGTTTGGGAAGGTAAGCATTATTGCCTCGGCTGGAAGAGATTTAACAACAGCCGTCTGAAAGCTGTGAAGTGATTTTAAATTTATGCTGTGCAGGACCTACTAGAGTTGTTAACTGACTGCACTGCACAGCTATGTGTTTTTAATGAAGATATTGAAGCTAAGGCTTGCCACTGCAAACAAAAGTAACTAAGAAGGCACATCATCATTTCCTATGCTCTTGGTTCTGTTGTGTATTTGCCTGTGCCTGTGATATAAACAGGCCAAAAGACATGTATTAGACCTGTCAGCCTTTGGGTGGCCATCTCTCAGACTTTTTACCTTACTCCTCCAATTATGGTTTTGTTGGCCTTAAGACTCTGCACACTTAACCACTGCTAGCCAGTGCTAAAGTGCTTGTACGCTCTCCTTTAACCATGGTGATATTGTCTCACTTCCAATTGACACATTTACTTTACTTGAAAGTCCCTAGTAAAGTGGTACTACTTGTACCCAGGCCAAGTACATTAATTGCTATTAGTGGGCCTGCATCACTGAATATGCCACCTGCGGTAACATTTACATGGTCCCGCTCGCACATGTCGCCCGACAGCACGACCTCAACATAATCTCCTACGCCGATGACACTCAACTGATCCTCTCCCTCACCGAGGACCCCATCACCGCCAAAGCCAACCTCCACGAAGGAATGAGGGCCGTCGCCGACTAGATGAAGATCAGCCGTCTAAAGCTGAACTCTGACAAGACGGAGGTCCTCTTCTTCGGCTCCAACCCTTCAGCCTGGGAGGACTCCTGGTGGCCGACGTCACTGGGGGCAGCCCCGACACCGACCGACCACACACGCAACCTGGGAATCATCCTCGACTCAACGCTCTCAATGACCAAGCAAGTCAACGCCGTCTCCTCCTCCTGCTTCAACATGCTCCACAAGATCTACAGATGGACCCCAACAGATACAAGAAAGACAGTCACCCAGGCCCTCGTCAGCAGCAGACTCGACTACAGAAACGCCCTGTACGCGGGAGCCCCGACCAAGCTCATCAAACGACTACAACGCATCCAAAACACCTCGGCATGACTGATCCTCGACGTACCACGACACGGCCACATCACCCCCCACTTGAGAAACCTGCACTGGCTCCCCGTCAACAAGAGGATATCCTTCAAGCTCCTCATCCACGCACACAAAGCACTCCACAAGACCGGCCCAGCCTACCTCAACAGACTGCTCTCCTTCTACATCCCCAACCGCCAGCTAAGCTCCGCCGACCTCTCACTCGCCACCGTCCCACACATCCGGAAAACAACCACCGGCGGGAGATCCTTCTCCCACCTTGCTGCCAAGACATGGAACACCCTCCCACTGAGCCTACGACAGACCCAAGACCTGCTGACCTTCAGGAGGATACTCAAGACCTGTGTGTTCGATCAGTAGCGGCCCCCCACCTGCGCCCTGAGACCCTCGCGGGTAAGTAGTGCGCTTTACAAATGATTGATTGATTGATGCCACCCACTTAAGGAGCCCTTTTAAAACCTGACTCAGGCCTGCCATTTGAAGCCTGTGTGTGGAGTTTGAAACTGCCATTTCAGCCTGTCAAAATAAACCTTTTGCCAGTCCTAAATCTCTCTTTTTAATACATATTAAGTCACACCTAGGATAGGCCCTGGCCAGGGCCATAGGGCAGGAAGCAGTTTATTCAAAAAGATGGATATGTACTTTTAGGATTTACATGTTCTGGTGGTGAAAAACTTCCAAATTTGTTTCTCACTACTGTGAGGCCTACTTTTCCCATAGAATAACATTGGGTCACCTTATTACATTTAATAAGTGGTAACTTTCAGTCAGAAGGTAAGTCAGTTCAGTTCAATTCATAATCTTTAATCGATTTTAGAAATAAAATGATAAAAGACAAATCAGTTGAAAGGAGCAAAAATTGACATCAACATTCTCACATACACTTGAAAACCCCTGAGAAAACGTACAAGAAAAACAGCAAACAGTAGGTGAGTTTAAAAACTGTAGATCTATTCCATTCCAACAAACTTTATTTCGGTCAGTATAGACCTTAAAAAGTAGATAGTAAAAACTGTTAGAATAAAAACACATAACATAAACCAAAAAATTACAGATAAGAGAAAAACACAAGTTACAAATTTAGCAACATTTAAGTCCATCACAGTAGTCACAGGGTGGGAGGTGCGTGGAGTACAAGCCCTTATCTCGAGCCTCAACCAGCTACCAAATCGAATACCCTGTGTAGAGCCACTACAACCATAAAAGAAAACACATACAATTTAACTACAGTAAGATTTCAGTTCATCACTAAGCTCAATTGTTAAAATATGAAAGGGGTTAAATGTAAGTTAAAAGATTAAAAAGTACCAGTGCATGCACTATGGGGGTTTGTAAGTGCGGTAACTCGTTTATCAGCGCCCTGCGACTACGCCACATTGAGTTTAAGAATCGAGATACGGAAAAAACAATGGGTGGGTGGTTATCATATTTCAAAATTCTAAATGTCTCCATACAGTGCATATGGTGCAGATCAGAGCTTCCAAATCCCCTCTACTTCCACGGACGGAATGATTTCACAGTCACACACGCATACATACATCACACGCTGGTGGGGCCCATTACACCAACATTCACCCTAAATCACTCTATCCGTGCCCTGTAAAGGAGAAAAAACACACCTTTCACATATGCTCTATCTGATCTGCCTGTACTTTGAGGTCAATGCGACCAGCTGATTGCTGTAGATCTAGCAAAATACATTTCAAAGAATATACAATAAAATCAATAAACATGACCAGAAATAATCACCCGAGACAGTAATTCAAACAAATTGTTCATTTATCTAAAATTTCAGGAAAAGCCAATTTCTCTCATAAAGCCCATTTCTCTCATAGTTACCTATTCTGTCTAAATGTCAGATCCTAAGTCAGAACCGGTCCTCTGTAGAAGATTTAGAGTCTTCTGTCGTCATGTAGAGTCATCGTCCTCTCCGTCAGCGTAGGGACCTCGCATCATCAGCTCGGGAAGAAGTGGCACTAGACCTCTCTAGTCTACTTATATTTATACTGAAATTTACATTCTTAAATTAACATTTCTTTATTCAGAACGGATGAATGGCGGAAATAATGTCATCTCGGTACTTTTTCGATATTTTACGGAAGGTTCTCACATAGATTGTCCCAACTAATGAATAGCAAAATTGAATGTTCATGACTAATTCGCAACATTCACGGATGACTCTATTAGTTGAATTTGTTGCAAAAATGGGTTCACTCTCAGTTCGTATCAACTTTTCCGTCTTTCAGGGGCTTTTGGCTGTTATCCCAGACTTGTCATCATTCTTATGGCTTTTCAGTTCACCGGCGGTGCAAGGTCACAGGCAGTGCGAAGCCTTTCTGTAAATTTCCAGCAACTCCAATGCAGGCTGCAGGTGGCGGCCATTTTGTGGCAGGCCACAATGGACAACTTAAAGTAAAATAAACATAAAACAGAATTACTGCATAGAAATGATTATACAGTGTTATTCCCCTGCTAATACCCTTATGTGTGTGTATTTATCTAGCCATTTGCGACATCAGAAGCCATTAATGCATATTAATTAAAAGCGCAAAACACCATAACATCACATAAGCAACATCGTTTTCTGTCAGTTTGCTCACCAACTTAGTTCACTTGTTATTTTAGCCATGCAATAGCATTCCCACGTGTAATTCTCTTGTTAATAAGGTTGATTAGTCAACATATCGACAAACTTTTTAATCATTAATAATTAATCAGTAGTACTTTTAATTATAACATGCGAAAATGGAACAGAAATTCGGCTTTAAAGTAAAAACCCCAAAAATCAATTTAGTTTCCCCTTTAAGAAGAGTTTGAAATGTCTTCTTGTTCTTGTTTTAGACCATAGTTTCCATCTCATCTTCCTTTTATAGTTTCTATATACATGCTTTCTCTTAATTCTTCAAGTTCTATTTCTTGTAGATCTCTTTCTGATTTCTTTTGTCTCTTTTTAACATTTTCTTTTACGATTTTCTTTTTATTTCTTCTATAACTACAACACATACATCCTAATCTAAGAATCAATAGTGCAACTATTACACAAGTTAATGGAAATAATATCTTACCAAAAATGGTACTACCTATTTTAGCTACAAAGTTCTTAATTAGCCATTTTAGTCCAGATACTTTCAGCTTCCAGTGGTACTAATTCTTCATGCAAATCAGTAATATTTTTGATGTAAACTTTTAGATCTTTACTTTCGTCAGGAATGTAAGTGCAACAATGTTGAACTTTCAGCATTCCACAGACTCCACCCTCTTTTGCCAAAAGAATGTCAAGGGCAAGTCGATTTTGCATCGCCATAGCACGCACAGCAACCATTTCTGTATTTACCAGAAGAAAGCCTCCAGCGATGCTTGTTGACAAGCGATCTACCACTGTTGACAGCTTCCGAATGCCATATGCATTCAAAGAAATTCCCACTGCTGGAATTAAAGCTCCAAAAATATCTCCTACAATTTCTGTCCATGTTTCTCTTTTATAGCGTGTTAATGTGTTAGAATGTTCAGCATCATCTACTCTATCCATGTGAAAAATCTTTGGAAAGACCAGGCCAACATAACATGTACCAAACCAATGGTCAGGCAAACGGTAATAAGCCTTGTTCCCACAAATGTAATACACTCCCGGAAAAACGGGATCTTCTCCTCCTCTAAATCCCCATCCGGTTGCAATAAAGTATGTATCATGGCACTCACTATTCCCTATGAAATAATAATCATATTGGGATCTCTTCCTGGTAATGCACAGTTTCCCTTTCTGTGGGGCATCTATAGCCATGGTTGGACTGGCTCCATTTTTCAACTCCTTTTCTTTCTCAATATCCCACATTGTGTCACTCATTTTATGCCCTTCTGCTTTCTTGTGCATGTTCAACCTTCTTCTCTCAACCATATCTAGAAAATTCTTCTCTTCTCCTTTCAATTTGCAAGTTAAATTGTTTCTAAAAACATATTCTAAGGTTAATTCTTTGGTTTCTAGAAAAATCTCACCTAAAGTGTTAGCATCTTTTGCAGGATTCAGTGCTTTATTCATAGGCAACTGCCCAAGAATATTATCTATATTAGACATATTGTAATCTAATTTCCCTAAATGATAAAAAATACTAATCAACACACTACAGGAAATTCCATACGTAGCCGGAAGATGATGATAAGTCACTCCTTCCGAAACAGAGGCAGGTAATTGCATGCAGACGTAGCAATCCCTTACTTCCATTGTCTTTACGTACTCATACAACAATTTAGAAAAAACATTGCTAGAAAAATCGTTAATGGACCTGTCTTTATGAATATGTACATTACTAGTTCTAGTCGGAACTACTTTTAATGGACTCTTCCCTATATTAGTCTTGTTCTCAGTATGACCTTCTAAAGTGTCTATAGTGACTCTAAATGAAATCAGTAGAGCAAGCACGCTCCAAAGTAGCATTAATAAACCTGTACAGCAGCAGCACATTTTGCACCATCTTTTCAGAAAGATACATCTACTTTTATTCTCAGTGTTAGCCATTTTGTTAATTTGACCGTGTCTTTTGACTTAGCCTCTTCTACTCCTCCACTGAACTTTTAAGGGCAGCAAGTACCCAACAGATTATTACACTCTACTAATTTTTAGTATTACTTCTTCTTCTCCAAGTGATTTTCCTTGGATTCACTCAATTTGGATTTTCATCACTTTTCACTGTCTCTTCATCATCATTGAACTGTATCAGGTCCTGAACATCCGTCTCTTCTCCAATGTCGGACAAGATAACTCTCAGGATTCCCACAGCTTCTTCTTCAGCAACCTCCTTCAGCAAAGCCTCCTCTGGACTTCTTTGGCTGTCCGCCTCTTCTCCTTCTTCAGGCAGTGCCACATACGTCCATTCCGGTGACTTGTACCTTTGGTTTGGTTTTCTTATTCTTTTGGCTCTTTCAGATATCTTTGTTTCTTCTTCTTCTTTAGTTGGATTCTGACTTGACACTTCGTTCACTTGTTCAGCTCTCGAAGAGTTAACTCGTGTTAGTCTGTACCTCAGTCTCTTTATCTTATTTGGCCAAAGATCACCTTTAGCATTTCTCTTTTGTTTCACTTCTTTATTGTTTCTTTCTCCAAGCCAAGTTCTCTTTCTCAGAACTCGTCCTCCATGTATCTCATTGTCACTTTCATCAGACTCTGTTTCAAATGCTTCTGGTTCGTTAACAGCTTTCTTTTCTTCAACAACTTCTTTCTCTTCAACAGTCTCTTTTTCCACCACATGAGATTTCCCTATTTCTGTCCCTCCTCGGGTCTCCGACACGCAATCTTCTTGCTGTCTACTTGTCCCTTCACCTAGCTTATTGTTGATGTTTCCTACACCTCCTCGGGGGTTTTCCGCAATCTGTCCCTCTCTGTCTTTGTCTGTCCCTTTTTCTTCACTATTTATCTCAGGTGGAACTTGTCCAATTCTTTCATGTGACTCAGGTGTCTCTTCTGTTGGAATGTTCTTTTCTTTTCTTTCTTTCTTTTTGTGTTGGTCACTGTCAATTGGAACCTCAGGCAATTCTTCTGAGTCTGAGCTTGCTTCTGCAGTTTGCACTGTTCTCTTCAGAACCTCTTCTGGTGGGATGAAAGCTTCTCTTGACTCGCTTTCCCCACTTTCAGGATTCTTTTTCCTTCTTACTGCCTCACTGTCTGCATCATCACTGGAATCTGATTCTTTAAAGTATTCTTTTCCAGTACCATCTCTTGGATTTGGAACTCTCAGTGTGTGGCTTGCATGTATCCAATTCTTCACACCAGCGCACTTCACAGCAGTTGTTGTGGTCAAGATGACTTGTCTGGGCCTTGCCCACCTTGGAACCAGGCAATTCCTTCTTCTGTGGACTTTTATCCTTACACAGTCCCCCGGGCTCAGATCATGGGCTGGTTTCTTTTCAAGTGTGGTGGCGTCTTCTCCAACCTGGTGAAACACAGAATGAACTGCGTCAGCCAGGCCTTTGCAGTAATCCAAAATCATGTCATCAGTTATAGTCATCAGCTTGTTCACTGGTACATATGCATGCCTCATAGCACGTCCCATGATAATTTGATGTGGACTCAAACCTGTTGTTCTGTCTGGAGTAGACCTAATGGTCATCAGGACTAGAGGCAAGACATCGGGCCATTTCATTCCTGTGGCTAAGCACATTTTGCCAATTCTGTTTTTGATAGTACCGTTCATCTGCTCAACAACCCCAGAAGCCTCTGGTCTGTAAGCACAATGCAACTTCTGCTGTACACTCAATGCTTCACAAATCAGACTCATGATTTCATTATAAAAATGTCCTCCTCTGTCTGATTCAATGGTTACTGGGAACCCGTACCTTGGGATGAATTCTCTTAACAGTAATTTGGCCACTGTTATCCCATCATTTCTTCTTGTTGGGTACGCCTCCACCCACCGTGAGAACAAACATACCACCATCAGGACATACCTCAACCTGTTGACTGGGGGCATTTCAATGAAATCTATCTGCATTCTTGTGAAGGGTTCTCCCTCTCTGCCTATTGTTCCTAGGCTCACCACTGTTTTCTTTTCAGGATTGAATTGTTGACATATCAGACATCTCTGGCAGAGGCTTTCTGCTATCAGTCTGTACTTTGGACTGTACCAGGTTTGCTTAAAGGCTCTGATCATAGCATCCCTCCCCAGGTGTCCTTGGCCATGATACATCCTTGCCATTGTTGATAGTATGCTGTTAGGCATGACTGGTCTTCCATCCCTGTAGACCCACACATGATCCTTTTCTCTAGGTGCACAACCTGCCTTCACCCAATCTCTAATTTCATCATCTTCTGCCTCATCCTGCAGCTGTTTTACTTCCTCCCATGTCCCCACTTCATTAGTAAACATTAATGAACAAGAAGACATTTCCCGTTCTTTGCTCCAGTTAATTGAGTGATTGTTCCTTGCACAATATTGTGCTATGTCATTTGCAAACTTGTTACCAACTGTTACAAAATCGTCACCATGACCATGAGCAGCACATTTTACAACTGCTAGTTCTTTAGGCAGCTGTATCGCCTCTAACAGTTTTCCAACCACTTCAGCATTCTTTATGGGAGTTCCACTTGAGGTCAGGAAACCTCTTTGTAGCCATAGCTGGCCAAAATCATGGACAACTCCGAAGCCATACTGGCTGTCAGTCATCACAGTCACTCTCACACTCCTCCCAATCTTGCATGCCTTTGTCAGTGCCACCAGTTCTGCCACCTGAGCGGATTTAACTCCTTTCAAGGGTGATGCTTCCACAACTTCGGAGACTTTACACACAGCATATGCAGCACTCAATGCTCCTTCCTCTGTTCTCAGACAAGATCCATCCACAAACAACACATGATCACTTTCAGACAGTGGCAGATCTCTTATGTCTGGCCTTGGTTTTGTGCAGTAATCAAGTACATCCAAGCAGTCATGATCAACATAATTTCTCACTCCCACACATTCAGCATCAGGTAACAGTGTCGCTGGATTCACATTCACACATCTCTCCAGACTTACATTAGTTGCACCAAGAATGACTTTCTCATATTTAGTCAGCCGACTATGAGACATGAACTGTGTCCGGCTCCTTGTTAAAAGGATTGCCACATCATGAGGTACGAATACCCGTACAGGGTATCCCATTATGATTCCCTCACTTTGTTCCAGACTTTTACAGGTAGCAGCTACTGCTTTCAGGCAACCTGGCAAACCCACAGCTACTGGGTCAAGAGTTGCTGAGAAATAGGCAATTGGCCTTCTCAGACGTCCGTGTTTCTGGATTAACACTGAAAGTGCACATCCATTTCTCTCACTACAGTACAGTTCAAATTCCTTTTCATAATCAGGCATCCCTAGGGCAGGAGCTTCACAAAGTCTGTCTTTCAGCTCTCTGAATGCAGCCATTTCTTCTGGGTTTAGTTCTAATGGGTCTTTCACTTCACTTTTGGTCAATTTGATCAATGGTTTGGCAATCAGGGAAAAATTACTTATCCACTGACGACAGTAACCTACCATTCCCAGGAACATTCTCACTTCTCTTTGTGTCATTGGGGCTCTCATTCCCCTAATGATTTTGATTCTGTCAATAGTCACTTTCCTTAGGCCTTTCTCAATATTGTGTCCCAGATACTGAACGTCTTTCTTACAGAACTGCAATTTGGCTGGAGATACCTTTAATCCTCCATCTGCCAAGTGATTCAGTAAAGCAATGGTATCTACTTCACAAGCTTCACGTGTTTTTGATGCCACAAGTAGGTCATCAATATATTGGACCAAGACTGAATTTTCAGGCATTGTCAGACTTTCCAGAGATTTCTTTAGCAATTGATTAAATATTGAGGGGCTCTCTGTATACCCCTGTGGAATTCGGCACCATGCCAAAATCCGTTCTCCAAATCTAAAAGAAAATATTGGCTGGCTGTCATGATGCAATGGGATTGAAAAGAAAGCATGACACAAATCAATTACCGTGTACCATTCTGCATCATGAGGAATCTGATACAAAATCACTGATGGATTTGGCACAATCGGACAACATGGCACAACAATCTTGTTAATCTTTCTCAAATCTTGTACTATTCTGAACTTTCCATTAGGTTTCGTCAGTCCCATTATCGGTGAGTTACATGGGCTGCTCAATATTTCTCTTAACACCTCTTGCTGGATCATCTTCTCAATTAAGGGTGTTATCCCTTCAATTATTTCAGGTGTCAATCTGTATTGCGGTATGTTTGGGTAAACCACTCCCTCTTTTACAGTAATCTTTACTGGATCTACATTTCTCATCAGGCCCACATCTTCCCCAGTAAAATCCCAAACTGCTGCTTTCACTGTCTGTTTCAACTCTGGGGGTAATGCATCTGGATTAAATATTGCGTATGTTCCCAAAGCCTCACATTCTCTGTTATCCATGGTCATTCTGTATAGAACATCCTCATCAGGTGTTTCAAAGGTTATTCCATCTGGAGTACAGAAAATAGTGCAATTCATTTTGCACAGCAGATCCCTGCCTAACAGGTTCACTGGACTGGTGTCAAACACCACAAATCGGTGCATGTCTGAAAATTTCCCTATTCTAACCCTTACTGGTTCAGTAAGTAATGTTTTGATCTGTGTGTTGGACACACCAACCACTTGGATTGCTTCGTCCGAGAGAGGAAGATTCTTTATATCAGCTGACCTGACAGTTGATCTCGTAGCCCCAGTATCAACTAGGAAAGTGATGCTTTCACCATTAATTTTCCCATCTACAAAAGGTCCTGCCTGGTCTATTTCCAGAGTAGCGCCAATTACGCACTCCTCCTCCTCTCTTCGGCACCGTCAGAAGTCTCCCTCAGAGTCACTGCCCTCATTTTTCAGCCAGTACTGAGATACAGCGCTTGCGCGTTTTGGTTTGATTACCTGCTCTTCATCGTAGAACCCCGATTCTTGGCTGTACTTCTGGGATCCTTTTCTCTGTGGCAAGGGTAGTTTTGGCACCTGATTCTGCTGCTTATCAGCCTTCTGCTGTTGACGATGCTGACCACACCCCTCACTCTGCACCTGCAAATTCAATGATGAGTTATCATCGTTAGTGGATGGTGGATTCTTACACTCGGATTTCCAGTGCCCCAATTTTCCACAGTTGTGGCAGGGGAACTTTTTCTTTGCTTCTTCTATATTTCCTTTTCCTGGCCCAAACCTAGGTTTATTTCCTGGGTTATTTGCCTGTTCAACCAGCTGAGCTTCCTGTCTTTCTGCAACTTTCACCTGTGCCCACATTGCCTTTCCTTTCAGCTTTCTCTGCTTTGCCTCAATCTCATCACTGAAGTATTTTGCATGTCTCAAAATCTCATAAATCTTCTTACTCTGCCAAAATGCGGCCTGAAATCAGTGAAATGCTGCCGTATCATTTCACTGATTTCAGGCCGCAAACCGTACACAAATCTGTACACAAAGTGACTCAGATCTTTGTCACCCAGGTGTTCATCTCCACCGAACTGCTTAAAAGCTAGTATCAGACTTTCATTGTAAGCATGAACTGATTCTTTCAATTCCTGATGTGTTCGATCTATTTTAACCCAGTCTGTCTCCTTGGGGGGTACTTTATTTTTCAAGAAGGCCATAACCTGCTCATACTTCTTCATGACCTCTGGGTCTGGAGCTCCTGTTTTTGGATCTCTCGGGTATTCCTTAGTAGGCCAGTCTATGACTATTTTACATTCGGCCCACAGGTCTGCTGGTACAATTATATCAAACAGACTATTCAGGTCAATCCACAGTACTTTTGACAGCTTTACAAATCTGGCAACTTGTCTGTACCACTCCACAGGCTTTTCCCTTAGTCGAGGGAAATCATTCGTAAACGATAAAATATCCTGTCTGGTCCATGGGACATGTACGTACCCTCCTCCTGGAATCTCTCTCATGGGGTAAGCTGTCACTGCCTTCTCTTTTTCTGTTAGGGGAAATGCTGAGTAAGTTCTATCCACTCCATCCTCTCGCTTTCGATACCATCTGTCTTTCCATCTTTCTACATCTCCCCATTTCCTTAATAAAGCAATCATTTCCTTAATCTGTCCTGTTCGGCCTGCATTGTTCAGATTCTCAATATCTTTGTCTGAAAAATCCACTCGATATGTTTTCTGTAAAGCTTTCACCTTATCCATGTCAATTCCCACTTCACTGGCTATTCCTTTCAACCTGTCGTGTATGTTCTTTGCTCTCCATGTGATACTTTTACATAAAAAGAGAATCTCCCCTTCCTGGTAATTCTTCAGTGTATCTGTAGGTATAGTTCCTACTATCAATTCTTCCATTTCCATACGTAGCCTAGCTACATCCATTCCCTGTGACTCTTTCTCCTTTTTTAGGTCTCGCCTGACCCAGCGCATGCGTGGGTCTGGCGAGACTTATTGAGAGGGCTCCAAAAAGTGCTACCAGGCCAGCCTAGAGCCACCATGCATGTGCGCGGGCACGCGCGCCGCGTTTTACCGCGATTACTTTCACTTTCGGCCGCACGGCCGCTTTGATGTGTGATCGTGATCGTGATCGCGATCGCGATCACTTTCACTTTCGCGGCCGCAGGGCCGCTTTGCATAGCCAATAGGTCTCGCTTTTGGGACCTTATAAGTATTTAGTTATGCAACTGTTGCATGGATAAACACTTATAAGGTCCCAAAGGCGAGACCTATTGGCTATGCCAATGCTTGTCTGTAATGTTTTCAGCCAGTCATTTAAATCTTCAGCAGTTATCACAGATTTTTCCGCACCCCCTGCTTCTGCCACCCTCTGCGGTTCCAAAATTGATCCACTGGTCCCTTCCATACATCCAGAATTCAAACTTGAGTTAGTCTGCACACTCATTTCTCCTCCACATACAGTATGTCTCCACTGATTTTCTCCTGTTCTCCATTGTGTTTCTCCCGCTCTCATTTCTGCCTGTTCCGGAGGTACAATCAACCTATTGCCCACATATGGCACCGTCAAACCTTTTTCATCCGTCCTCTGCTTGTCAAAAATCGGCATAACCGGGCCTATTGTCACAGGCACTGTAACAGCCTCAAGATTCTTAGTCAGCTCCCTGATTTTCTCTGTTAGTTCAGATGTAGTTCTTGCTAGTTCTCTGGTCTTTTCATTTTCAATTTCATTCTCTCTCTCTATTTCTCTTTCTCTCTCTCTCTCTAACTCTCTTTCCCTCTCTCTCTCTCTCTCTCTCTCTCTCTCTCTCTCTCTCTTTCTCTCTCTCTTCTTCTATCTCTCTCTCTCTCTCTTTCTCTTTCTCTTTCCCTCTCTATCTCTCTTTCTTTTTCTCTTTCTGCCAGAGAACAACCGCTTTTCAGCTCAGGGGCTGTAGCCTCTGTCTTTATAATCCGCAGGGTGTTTCTCAAAGGGGTGACTGCTGTCCCTACCTCTGGTTCTCTTCTATACGGGGGTGGTCTTTTGTAGAGCATGTCCTCTAAGATATCATCATCAGACTCATTTGCCCCATATCTTCTGGTCTCTACATTATGTTCTTTTTCTGTACACTTTCTCCCTCCTGATTCCTCTGTTGTTCTTACAGGATATAACCCCTCGGTCATACTGGCATCTCGCCACCTTCTCATTCGGTCATGATGGGTTTCGCGATCATACTTTCGCCCAAACATGTACCTATAATTACCTCCACTCCTCTGCTTTTCTCGCTCATGTACTTCATCTTCCCATTCCACCAAAGTCTCGAATTGCGTCGGCCTAGGCCGAGGCTCTAGGTTCATCATCTGCTCTCGTAAGTTCCTCAGTATGGCCAGATTAAATGAACCATGTTCTGGGAACGCTAACACTCCGTCATCCTTGGTGTATTTCACCCAGTTATCTAACCAAATACAGGTATGATACCCATACTTCGCAACCATGAAGGATGCCGGGGTTCTTATCGGGGGCAATAACTGTCCTTCCCTTGTCACTATGTTTTTATCCTTGTCAAACCAGGTTTTAACCTTACTAAACGAGGACTTTTTCTTCTTTTCCTCAGCATGGTAATACATCTTTCTTATTTTCCCCTAGCTGTTTACTCTTTACTACAGCTGTACGATCTTTTGTCCAATTGCAGCGCGACTCACACCAACGCACCAATCCTGGAGCGTCTACATCACTGACTCAGTCCGCGAATCCCAGCACGACTCACACTAACGCACCAATCCTGGAGCGTCTACGTCACTGTCTCAGTCCGCGAATCCCAGCGCGACTCACACTAACGCACCAATCTCTGCGCTTCCTCTGTTCTAGCCCACTGTCCAATCACAGCGCGGTCTCCCTGACGTCAGCAGCCGCTGCAGTCGCTTCTGCTCCTGTCTCCTGTCCTTCTCGTCTACCCCTCCTTTATAAGACTACTCGGTAGACTTTGTTTCAACTTCTACGAGTCTGTTAGTTACAACATACAAACATCTCCATTGTCTGCTTCGCTAGCCACAGAACAGCAAAAGACCTTTCCCACGAGAATTCTGCCTTTCCCGAGAACAGCGCTTACCTCTGCTCTACTACAGAATCGTTACTTCCGTTGATAAAGCAGCACATCCCTCTACTTTACCCTTCTAACAAGCATCAATTAACTGTTTCCCTTCGGAATGCTCCTAAGAGTTTCACAATTAACCAGAATGCCTTCTCATTCACGAACTTACACACCAGAAAATGTAGTACATTCACACAGAATTCTGTCTTTCCTGAGAACAGCGAACAGTCTGTCCTACTACAGAATTTTATCATACGTTAACAAAACAGCGCTTACCTCTGCCCTGTCCTTCTAACAAGCTCCGAGAATACCTATTACTTCTCCAGCGGTAAGCTTTAACGGGAAACCTTACGGATCCCTGGGACTTAAGACCAGAGTTTCACAGATAACCTTTGCTATCATATACACTTCTCTCACACAGAAATACGTTTCTAATGGCAACACACGGCGATGCTACCTTGTCGAACCCAGACAATGCGACGCGCAACTTCAATTGTTACACGTTTTCCCCTGTCTGCATACAGGGCCAACAATCCCGCCTTTTTCCGAGAGCAACACTCCCTCTGCTCTACTACGGAACTGTCACCGAGACAGTAATTCAAACAAATTGTTCATTTATCTAAAATTTCAGGAAAAGCCAATTAAATGCAAATTCATTTCTCTCATAGTTACCTATTCTGTCTAAATGTCAGATCCTACGTCAGAACCGGTCCTCTGTAGAAGATTTAGAGTCTTCTGTCGTCATGTAGAGTCATCGTCCTCTCCGTCAGCGTAGGGACCTCGCATCATCAGCTCGGGAAGAAGTGGCGCTAGACCTCTCTAGTCTACTTATATTTATACTGAAATTTACATTCTAAAAGTAACATTTCTTTATTCAGAACAGATGAATGGCGGAAATAATGTCATCTCGGTACTTTTTCGATATTTTACGGAAGGTTCTCACATAGATTGTCCCAACTAATGAATAGCAAAATTGAATGTTCATGACTAATTCGCAACATTCACGGATGACTCTTTTAGTTGAATTGGTTGCAAAAATGGGTTCACTCTCAGTTCGTATCAACTTTTCCGTCTTTCAGGGGCTTTTGGCTGTTATCCCAGACTTGTCATCATTCTTATGGCTTTTCAGTTCACCGGAGGTGCAAGGTCACAGGCAGAGCAAAGCCTTTCTGTAAATTTCCAGCAACTCCAATGCAGGCTGCAGGTGGCGGCCATTTTGTGGCAGGCCACAATGGACAACTTAAAGTAAAATAAACATAAAACAGAATTACTGCATAGAAATGATTATACAGTGTTATTCCCATGCTAATACCCTTATGTGTGTGTATTTATCTAGCCATTTGTGACATCAGAAGCCATTAATGCATATTAATTAAAAGCGCAAAACACCATAACTTCACATAAGCAACATCGTTTTCTGTCAGTTTGCTCACCAACTTAGTTCACTTGTTATTTTAGCCATGCAATAGCATTCCCACGTGTAATTCTCTTGTTAATAAGGTTGATTAGTCACCATTCGACAAACATTTTAATCATTAATAATTAATCAGTAGTACTTTTAATTATAACATGCGAAAATGGAACAGATATTCGGTTTTAAAGTAAAAACCCTGTTCCATCACATACACCCCAAATTCCTGCAAAGTGGGACGAGCCAGCTCTGTCTGGCTATTTAATAGGCAGGACAGAAGAAAAAAACATGAAGCTCTAACTCATCGACACAATTGCAAGCGGTGCACCCAAGGGGAATGGCTTTTAGCCATTTGTTGGTGAATGCACAAAGCTTCAAGGTCCCTATTCTGAACTGGATATATAGTTTCCTTGCCAGTGTGTTGGATATCATCTAGGAATGACTCAATCAAGTACTCTGATTTTAATACTTAAAAAATCAATTGTCAAGTGACCAAGTGCAGAGTTCCCCCTGAATGTCTGCTAGTTTGAGCGACCTAAAGGCTCTCACTAGTTCTGAGCGTTAGATTACCGGGCACGTTTCCTCAGGGTTGCTCCATAAGTTTGGGATACCCAGCCTACAGCATGCATCCTTCATATATGAAAGCCATGGTATTTTACCCATACCTGGGAGACCCAATAATTCCTTTAGCCCAGACTGATAAACTGCTAGTTCCGAAGTCGCCCACAATCTACGCCAGAAGGTTAATGGCCTAGGTCCAATCTCCTCCGCGATTGGTCGGATTCCTAAGTCCAGGTGTAGGAGGATAAGGGAGGTACTTGGCGGGAGGCCTAACATCTGTCTCATAAAGTTATTCTCTACTTTGGTCAATCCGCCAGAGTGACGATGGTCCCATAATTCTGCACCATACATTGTGCGCCCCTAGCTTGTACTTCATAAATTTCCTCTATAGGCCCGGACGGTTTGTGGGAGGAGTTTCTATATATTTTTGCGATTTCCCCCACAGTCTGTGCTAACTTGAGGCTTGCTTTGGCTAGTTGCGGGCCCCACTCAAACGTTTCAGACAATGTGACACCTAGATAGTCGAAGACTGTCACCCTCTCGAGCAGGGTACCATTTAGGAAGGGATTTGGGCGGAATGTGTTGGCTGGATTGAAGACCATGAATTTGGTCTTCAATGTATTGATCTCCAGCCCCCTGTTTTGCAAACTATGACGAAGCTATCAAGAACCCTCTGGATGCCCATGGGTGACTTTGATAATAACAATTTATCACCTGCGAACATCATTGCTGGCACCTTGCTAAGTGCCAGCTTTGGGGCATCGTTATCCTTTATCTCATTTAATTGGGCAACCAGAGTGCTGATGAAAAGGCAAAACAGGGTAGGGGCAGGCACACACCCCTGCCTTACTCCTCTATTAACTGCGAAGCAGGAAGTTAATTCCCCAAATTTCCTGTACCTTACTTGGGCAAAATTGCCCATGTGCAGTCTCATGAGCAAGTTCAAAAGGTAGGGAGGGGGGATTCCCAGGTATCTAAGTGCCTTCAAAAATGTATCTCTGGGGACCAGATCGAAGGCCGTCTTCAGATCTACGAATATCGAATAGAGGCTGCCACCCTCTATTGACACCGTCTTCCAGTATAGTAATTAGAGTCTAAAGATTTGGTCGATGGTAGAGATACCTTTTCTGAAACCGGCTTGGTATGAACTCAAGATTTCATGCTCCTCTATCCACACATGAAGGGGATCGAGGAGGATCCTTGCAAACAGTTTCTGGGTGACATGGATTTAAAGTGATCGGCATATAGTTGTTCGGCAGAAGAGGTGAGCCTTTTTAAAATCTGGGAAGATTTCAGCCCCTGCCCAAGTTTCCGGGATCGCCATACCTCTCAAAATAGCATTAAATATTGCCCATAAGTAGGGTCCACAGATTTTTGCATCCCCTGGTAGCATGTCTAGTCCCGGGGCTTTTCCAAGAGGGAGCTTCCTTATTGCATTTAAAATTCTGTTAGAGTGATCCAATAGGCCTCTTCAAAGACAGTCCCTGAGATTATTATGGATGTTTCATCCTTTTGGGTCTGAAACTTCCTCAGTGGTGTATAGAGCCAGAAAATGGGTCTTCCATACAGCCGCTGCAATATTAGGCTCTAGGGCTGGCTTTCCCTCCCTACTATCTGTACACACTTAATGACCAGAACGCCTTCATGTCCCTGTTGGATAAGGCAATTTTAAGGGCATCCCATGTATCCAACTCCCAGTTCTTCTTTGCTTGTTGGATGCTCTCTTGATAGAGCACCCTCATTTGTTTAATTAGATGCCTGTCCTTAAGTTTAATGGCGTCTAGCAAAGCTCTTGTGGCCTTACGGCAGGTGTCATTAAACTAGGATTGTTTGGCACCCTTTTTCGCCTTAGAATGTATCGTAGGATAGAATATGTTGGTCAAACTACTCGTCAAGTCTGCATGCAAACCCGATATTCTGTAGATGTTTTGGGGAGAGCCATTGACGTAATGGCCTCCCCCAATTCTGATTAGGGCAAAATAGTTAGAAAGTATAATGTGGCTAACTTGTCAGGTGACTGCTCGATTGTCCCTCATCTTATTCTTCTTTGATTGTTAGCTAGTGTTAAGCTACTATCTATGAGGGTACCGGTGGCCGTGGGATTTTGAAGATCTGGGAATTCCAATTCCATGGTCAAGGCATTGTGGTCAGTGGCCTGACGCGGCAGGACAGCGAAATCAACAACCATTTGCCACAGTCTTCTCTCTACTAGAATGTAGTCTAACAGGGAGGATTGACCAATTCTATTAAAAGTTAACTTCCCTGGTCTGTCTGATTTAGTGCGGCCATTACACGCTCTCAAGGAGTGGGTCAGTGTTACTGCATTAATCTGGAGTGCCAACGGGGTCCAGGCCTTTATCGGTTGGATTTGAGGGTCAGGGATTAACCATTGCCAATCCTCCTCGCTGAAAAATGTATCAATAGGAACAGCAAGGGGCTCAACAGGGTTGTGGAATTTAATAAAATATCTACTTGTCCACGGGGCAAGTTGCTTCCTAAATCTACTTGTCCTGTAACAAACTCCACATGCCCCTTTGGTGCCATGTAGTGCAGCGACAAATTATGGCAGCTATCTCATTATATAAGAGCTCTGATATAGCCTATCTGATTAGGCCAGGGCTCATACCATAGTAGTGTTTGAATACTTTCAATCCCCTTATGTTGCCACGTTTCTGCAGATCTACATACTGGGCTTGAAAGGTAGTGGTAAGCAATATTTCCAGGGTTAGAATGCCCTTTTGAGTCTGTGCAAACCTACTAACTATCGTGTTTTATGGGTTTTTAACAACCCTTCTCTAATCATACTGAAAAATGTTGAAAATTTACTCCTGACAATGGTAGATGTAAACCTTCTTCCAGAGTGGAGTAAAAAGTGGCTGGTGGGAAAGTGAACTTGCAAACACTCAGATTTTCGCATGAGCAAATCTACATATCCATATTTGCTCATGCTAAAATGCAGTTCACAAATATTTTCTAGGGATACTATTTCTTGTCCTACTTCTGTAAATTCTTGGGAAATTCACGAAAGCCATATAGCTGCACCATGGGTGCACTTTTGAGACTTTCTTTAATAATTGGGCCCCTAATTTGGTCTGGCGTTGACCATAACCTTTTGCGTTTATTAAAATTCGGCCTCTCACTCTCTCTCTCTCTCTCTCTCTCTCTCTCTCTCTCTCTGTATCGGCTGGGTTCACTGTGAGTGACAGCATTCTGCTCTTTCACAAGGAGCATATCAGCACACAGAGTAGTTTTGCTCAGTGCCAGTTAACTACTGTGGCAGTGTGTGCTTTTTGAGACCAAGAACAATTTTTGCTTTTGCCAATGTTTGTTATAATAGTGAGGGCCCGGCAGCTCCCACACTAATAACGTTTTACAAAAACCATGCCAAAACAATTCGCACATTGACAAAATTAAAAAGCTGACCACCAATTCCAGACCTACTGGCTTTGCCAATGCTTGTTTATTTTTGTTTCCCAAAATCTTATTGAAACTGGTTACACCAATTTTGCATTATGAATATGTTTTGGGAAAAACTAGCATGCATCAACACATGTTAATAAAGGATGCTGCAAAGAAATGGTTCCTGACATTTTACAGTAGTTTAGCAAACTGTTTTTATTCTGCTTTCAAATTTTTATGAACATTTTATTTGTGAACCAAATAATTATCAATCTTGCTTTCAAGCTTCTGCAAACATTTGCATCAAATCAGAGAGCATTCTGGGAGCATTATACATAGCCTCATATTACTAAACTTTGATGTACACATTTTTATACTGGAACCACCGTCAGTAGTGCAGTCAGAGCTTACAACATTTACTTGGAGAGCTGACCCTAATAATAAAGGCTTTCAATTAATGAACCATGAATACAAGTTTGAACAGCATTAACATAGGGACAAACATATTACCTTATCTGCAGACAGTGCCCTTCCCAAATCCATAATGTGAAATTAAATTTTGTACTTGTATAGCGCACTGATGCCCCAGCGACGGGGCGTCCTGGCGCTTGTACTCATACCGCTGTGGAACCCTTCCTGGCTTTCCCTGTGAAATGTCCACTCCTGGGCACCCCCAAGGTGAAGCCAGGCATCCCCAGCGCTGTTGGGGCCGTTGTGGAGATTAAGCAAGCTATTGCCCAGAGTTGCAGAGTGGGACCCATGATTAGAGTAGGCACCGAGGCAAGAATTGTCAGGTCCGAGGAAATTGAGCCCAAGACCCGCCGAGGCGGGAATTGAACCCTGGTCCCGGGCCAGATCTCTGCATCAGGGTTTGCCGCTCTAACCATTGAGCCACACTTCTCCACTGTGGTACTGCAAATTGGCAGCCAAAGGGTAAAGGGTTTGTGCTGCAGGGGGTTGAGCCTACTTGTCCCAAGGTCAAAATACACATGAAAACTTGTTGCCCTTGACCCCAAACAATATGTCCTGTGCGTCGGGCTATAGGAATTCCATATCCCTGCTCAAATTGGCAATTAAAATCACCCCCGATAACCAGCCTTATATTCGTGGTGACTGAAGCAATGAAGGTGTTCAGTTGATCGATGGTCAGGGATTCATGGCTGAGGCTTACAGGACGGGAATAAAGGTTAATAAAGGCTATTTTCCAGCTAGAAGAGAATGTGAGTACAGCTGTACAAGCGACCCCAAGCCCCCTGAGGGTCTACTTCTCTCTCCCGCGAAATGGCGGTACATTGAAAGAAGCATACCCGATCCTTACAATGTCATCCCTTGCCCATGTTTTCTGGAACATGCACACATCATATTTCTATACAAAAAGCCCCCATTCTGGGCAGTGCAGTTTGCTTTTTAAGCCGGTAAAACCCTCAGCTTGTGGTCTGGGTTAAGATTGTTAAGAGTGGCATTATGCATGTAGGAGTAGGGTAATTGAGTATCCTCCATCTGGACCAAGGGAAGTACTTCTGCTCCTTCCGAGGGGAAACCTCCCCTAGATTTACTAGTGGTCGAGGGGGAGGGAGGTGTGACAACAGGAGTTCCAAACGATTCTACTCAAGTCCCATATGCACCTTTGGAAACCGGTGGAATTTCGGTATGCAGGACCCGTAAGTCTATCCCAATCCTGTAGTGTGTGTTCTGGCTCAGCTGGCCGCTGTTGTATTCCCTTTGGTCACTTCCTGACCCCCGGCACCTGGATCCAGGGACTGTGCCATCTTTCATCACATGTCAATCCACCTCTTCTAGGGCCCCGAATCTATTCGTTACTGGAATATTAAATAAGAGAGGTCTAGGGGGTGGGCCCGCCATTTGGTGTTCTAAAGACCACTTACCTCGGACACTCGTGCTATGGGTCCTAGGTTGGCTATGACAGTGGAGATAGAAATGGTCCAATGTGTGAGCCCTAACCCCTGTAGGTGGTTCCTGGGGGCAGGATTTCTGGCCTGTTAGGGTGTGGACAGTCAGGGGATTACTAAAGTTAATGACTATGCAGTCCCCTTGCGTTGACTTTGGTCTCATACCCACCCAGCCAACTCTGCGAACCATTAGGATCTCCCCTGCCCTGTCGTAGGGGAACTGCCTGTGCCTAGCCAGCCAGAAAAGGCATTTGTTCCTAAGGTCCAACTGCGTTTCCTACTGGCTGCTGTTAATCTCAGGTACTCCTGTCAATATAATGACATAGGGAAGTGAGGCTGGGGGTAGATTTATAGTAGGGAGGATCACTACTTCATACCTTCTCTCTGCAGCCTCCACGAGGTCCATCCCTTCTCTGCTTTCCCTGAGCCCTATTCCAGTGGAACTATTTTTATTCAAACCCCTTTTATAGGAAGCTGGGATGTTATTGCATTTCTCATTGATAAAACTCCTGGGGCCGGTGACAGTCCTAGGGCCTTGGGCCTGCTGGGCCTGCTGGGTACCTGGCCCTTCTGATTGGGACAAAGTGGTTTCAGCTGGCTGTTTACTATGGTCCTCTGCCCTTCTGGAAACCGATGGCAAATTGTGGAGTACATCCCTCGGGGAACTGTGCTTGCCTGGAGAGGTTGAACCTGCACTATCTGTCTGGGAACTACAGTAATTCACCTTCCCTAGAGCTTGGGTATTATTGACAGTAGTGTTGGTGTGTCCATTATGCCCCATTAAATGCCCTTTATCGATGCGGTCGAGTATCTGAGCAAGTTCTTCCTTCATAATGGCTCTCAGTAGACTCTGTAGGTTTGCTATCAGGTTTCGCACCCATGATGGACAATCAGCATCTGTGCGAGAGTGGTACGGTGTCCTGCTGGTCCCTCAGTGCTAACTAGCTCGTCAACACTAAGTGTTGGCTCAATGTTTTTCTTTCTTTTTGCTCCTGGCCCATTTCCTAGTTTATGCTTCGCATTGTTTGGTATACTGGTAGTGATTCTACCTTTGCGAGTTACTGGCTTTGGTGTAACTTCTTATGGTGGGGATGGGAAGGACTCTACAGCCCTGGATGTGGGCTCTATTGACCTAGATGTAGACACAGGGGTAACGGTTTGAGGGGTGGATGACTCAGACACCGGACAGAAGATGTCTGGAGTTAGTGACAAACGTCTATACCCTCTGAAGCATCCTATCAATTGAGTTGGGGGCATTGGGGAAGGAATGGTCACCTGGGGAAGATGTGGGTGTTTGGCTAAGCAAGCGCGCTTACCCATTTTTCAAACCAGGCAGAGGTAAGGTGCAGCCTCCCCTCTAGAGTCAACCAGATAGGACCAGGGCAAAATTAAAGCAAATAGAGACTACAAAAACAAGAGCTGGGGCAAAATATGATGGGATGGCACAACTAACGAAACAAAGAAAAAGAAAAATATATTATTTTTTAAAAAGAGTTAAATGGGCAATAGTCAAAATACAAAATGTCTCTTCCCGGTTTGGTGCAGTGCATAAGTGGTTTACACGATTGTTCAAATAATTCACAAGGGTACACTTTCCTGGTTCCCCAACCAGCTCCTGCCAGTAAAAATGCTGTAATCCCTGCTGTGGATGGATTGGTTGATTACAAATAGTTCAGTGCAAAATGGGACTTTTGAAGGTTTAAGAGTCAATTGATTGACCCAAAAGATCTTACCGGTGGGGCAATGTTGAAAGATCAGCGCCAAGGGGGGTGGCCTTACCCTGCCTCTTCCTGACAATGACGGGCAAGGACGGGCCCGCCATTGGCCCGGGTGCAGCCCGCGCGCCTCCCACGCCGCGGAGGGTGAGGTTGTGCTATTAATGCGCATTGGTGTTAACGCCTCCCCCTCGTCGGCGGCTGCAGGAGTGTGTGGAATGGCACTCTGGGACTTGTAGTCCTCACCCAGTTATGCGGCGGCGTAGAGTGAGGCAGGCGGCAACAGGCAATGGAGGCGATGCACCCTGGGACAGCGGTCCCACCAGGGTGGAACAACAGGATGGAAAGTTCCCCCAAGGTTGCCCAGCAGAGTCCCAGCAAATGAAAACAAAGGTTGATCCAGTAAAGCAAATCTGACTTGAGTAAAATGTATTGGTTTTAAAATTGGTCACAGAAACGTATGTTGTAGGTTATTATATTTTGGACAACTAATAACTACATGTTATGTATCATTGACCAAAAAAGTAAGTCAAGTTTGGTCTGTAAAGCATTGTAATTTAAAACCCTCTTTAATGGTAAATTCGATATTCTGAAAATGGCACTTTTCGGAAGTTGGCATTTTCTTGTTCTAACCATTTTGGTGCCTGCAGCCTGTATCGGAGTCACATGATTAGGTGTAGCTGGCAGCTGGCCTTTGTGTATTTCTCCCAGACAGTAAGACAAAGGGGAATAAGTGTTGGCAGGATGGGCCATCTTTGGTTTGATAGGCGGGAGGAACTATCACCTAACACACTTACACATCACAAAGACTCTGCCTCAGCACACCCACAAAGGGTTTCACACTAGACTTTAAAGCCACCAGACAAACTGGGGCCATGCTAGGAAGAAATTCCAAACAACTTTGAGGGTGGAAACCTCTAGAAAATTATCCTACTTCAAAGCTGGCTCTAAGTATAAATATTGGACTGTCAGACCCAACTCTTCAGTACACTTCAGGACTTGTGGATTCTACAGAAGAAGGACGCCCTGCTTCTTGAGGCCTGCCCTGCTTGCTGAGAAGAAAGACTGGACCTGGAATCTTCATCCCATGCTGACGTGACTCCAAGGGTCAGCTGACTGACCTCCTGTTCTGAACTACAGTGACATAAGCTTTAGAGGCCTCCCTGCAACTGCCCAGCTGACCTGCAACTGGAAATTGTGGTGAGTTCCTGTTGCCCTTGGGGTCCCCTTAGGTCTTGGACACTTGAAGTGGCATCTTGAGCTTCTCCTTCAAAAAAGGACAATATCCTGAAGTTATTGTCTCTTCTAGACTGCGAACGAGCCCTGAACACACCAATATCTTGCCACCAGCACTCACCGCCAATACGCCATCCATTGAACCTGATTCTTTGCCCCAAAGCAGTGGCCAGCAACACAAGATCTGCACTTTATGCTACAGCATCGACAGCCCGAAGAGACCCCCAATGTGAATCTCCAGAAACGATTGTCTATGACAGAATCTTTACGCTACAGCAATGACCATCTGCTGCGCCCGGCCTGCTCTTCGCGCTACAGTGATGAGCATTCGCAACATTCTCCCTGCTCATCATGGCCTCCTCTACTGCGAACTGAACTCTTTGCGCTAAACTTTCTAAAGTAAAGTTTTCAGCAGGAATAACCTGGTTCCTGTATCCAACCCACGCTCCATTGCAGTTGGCCTGAACTTGGGACTTTCACCCAGCTTCGCACAACCAGATAACTACGAGGGCATTTTGTGCGTTTAGGTGCTATACTTACCTTTTAAATATTTATAATTGCATATCTCCAGTTCTACTGGTTCGAGTTTTCTAAATTGGAATGCGATTTTTTTGTTTTCACTTAATTACTGTTTGAAGTGCTGCATAAAAACTTTACACATCGCCTCTAAGTTAAGCCTGACTGCTTTAGAGCTAAGCTACCAGACGGATAAGCACAGGTTAATTTAGGGTATGCTTGTTGTTGGACTTGGCATTTTTTGCACAGTCATCCCTGAACTTCTTGCCTTCCTCCTATACCTTTTTCTGACATGGTGTTGCCGACTTAGATGCTTTGGGCACTTTGCCACTGCTGATCAGTGTCAAAGTGCAAGTGCTCCCTGTATTAGTGTTATGGTAATTGGTTGTCCATAATTGGTATGTTTGTCTTATTAGTAAAGTCCCTAGTAAAGTGCATTATGTGTGCCAGGGCTGGTAATGCAAATGCTACTAGTGGGCCTGCAGCACTAATTGTGCCACCCACATAAGTAGCCCTAAAAAGAGACCTCAGGCCTGCCACTGCAGTGCCTGCGCGCAGTTTGTTAACTGCCTTGTTGCCCTGACAAGTGCACCCACTTGCCAGGCCTTACTCTTCCCTTTTGTATGCACATCAGACACCCCGATAGTAGGCCCAAGGTACCCCCCTGGGCAGGGTGCAATGTATGTGAAAGGTAGGACATGTACTGAGGTCTCTACCATGTCCTGATTGTGAAATACTGCCAATTTCGTTTTTCACTGTTGCAAGGCCATCTTACCCATAGTACAGAATTGGGAATGCTGTGTCACATGGTTCCAGGATATCTTCTTATCGGCATAAGATGGAGGGATGGAGTTTAGTGTGCCTGAACTCAGAATTTAATAACACATCTTTTTGTGAAGATGGTATTTAAATTGTGTGTTTAGAAACCACACTTTTAGAAGTGGCTGGTTTCTTGCCCTAACCTTCCTGCGTGCCTCTGCCTGGTTGTGTATTTACTGTCTGGGTTTGGATGTGACACGGTCTGGGGAGGTGTCCTGACACCAGGGAGGAGTAGGTGAGACAGCGACAGGCTGGCCTGCATTTGGTGTGGTGGGAGGAGTAGCCACCTGGATGTGAAGAAGACTGTGCTGCTTCCACAAAAGGATTGCTCCACCTCCTGCAGAGCGTCTGAGGCCCAGACCCTCACTATCAAAGGACACCCAGAACTGGTTTGGACCGGGTTCAGATCCCCCTGAACACAAAGATTTCAAAGGCATTTAGGGGTATAAATGTGAGAGCTGAAACCCCTGAACTCAAGACTGAACTCAAGACTGAAAAAGGATTGAAACTACTTCGTGATCAAGAGGAACCTCTGCCAAAGAAGAGCAGCTGAAGAGACTGAAGAGAAGGACTGTCCTTGCTGTGTGTTCTGGGGCTGGCCTGCAGTTTGCTGATTTTATTAAGGAGATGACAAGGGACTTTGCTCTGTGATGCGTCCCCCTGCTTGAAAGGACTTTGCTGTGTGCTGTGTCCTGAAGTAACTTGTCTCCAAGGGCCCGAGGAGAGCTGGTCCCCTGTTGTGGAAACTCAGGAACATCAACGATTCCAACCGTGTCTCAGCGACACTTGGTGCGTGTGCTTTTGCACGCCTGAGACTGCCATGTGGTCTGTGGTGCTGTTTACGAGGTGGCCCGTGACCACATTGCCCCCACAGCGTGAAACATCGTCCATGCTGCTGCATTACTGTTTGTGGCCCGAGCCATCATCGTAACTGAGGCTGTGAGTAAGGATCGCGCCGCCGGCCCGAGCCGCAGCGTGCTAAAGGATTTCTTGAAGCTAAGGAAGCTGCAAGGTGAAAGGGATCGTGATCGTTATTTGTCAAGAGGAATCTGCCCTAGATCGTCAACGAAGGAGAAGGCAGCGCCGTAACCTGTCCGGCTACAGCGTCGCCTAGCTACGGAGCTGCAACCGCATCGGGACAGCCCAACAGGACGTCCGACGAGCGGGGAGAGAGAGAGAGCGAGGCAGCGCACCCCCCAGGTAAGGCTCCGACTCCGGTCGGGAGCCGCAACCGTGTGTGGCCTGGGGAGGCATGAACTACCTTAATCTTGCATTAAGAACTGCATTATTCTTGCATTACGAACCGCATTCTTGCATTACGAACTACATTATTCCTGCGATACGAACTGCATTAGTACTTGCATTAAGGACTGTCTTATTTCTACATTACGAACTGCATTACAATCTGCATAGCATTGCATTAGGACTGCATTAGATCATCGTGAACTGCTCATTAATACCGCGAGAACCTACAAGTGATTGTTGGCCTTATAACCGGCAAAGTGAAATATCACAAATACGCATATGTTGAATTTCTAGCATTTGGTCTCATCGTATTTTTTTTGATAAAGATACTGCTATTTTTATAAAGTCAGTGTGGTGTCCATTTGTGGTGTTATCACTGTGTTACTGGGAGTGTGGTTGCAAATACTTTACACAATGCCTTGGAGATAAGCCTGGCTGCTCGTGCCAAGCTACCGGAGGGTGAGCAGGGGTTATCTAAGAGTGTGACCCTTCTTTCCCTGATTAGAAGCAAGGGTCCCTATTTGGACTGAGATACCTACCTCAGCCAACTATAGAACCCCAGTTCTAACACTTGTGTTTCAAGCTGACCTAAATTGTGGTTTCTGCTTTAGTAGGCTATCACCCCTCCCCACCAACCAGTAACCCAGTTTCCTACAAAATGTAATGTGGTTTCCATCGATTTTATCATTATGCCTATGAATGCTTTTGAAACCTGAAAAATACAAGGTCTTTTTGATCACAGATTGTTGGCTAGTATGCCGCTTACCCTGGGTCTAGGCCAGAGATTTGAAGCACCACCTAAAGTCTCTGTGCCACACCACCAGCTGAATTGTATATTAGCCTTAGTGCCTTTCTGCATGTGGCAGATTTACGAGAATTGCAGTATTTTACTTAAGCAAAAAAATCGAGGGCACCAAAAGATGTGATTTTCCTAAAGCTATGCTGTTACGATGTCTTTCCATAGCTGCTGCTCTCGTAGAGTTCTTTCTTGAAAATACATTTGTACCAAGAGATGATTGTTTAAATGAGTGTGTTGTAATGTTGTTACATACTTTTCATGGAATGTCATTTCCCATGGTATTCCATCTGTTCCATGTTCTGTTCACATTGTGTTTGTGCATGTATGTTCCATTCTCCGGCAACTGCCTGCTGACTGTCCAAGGAGGTACCACATTTGTGAGTCCTGGCCTTGAAGAATAAAGGCCTTCATTTAATGGTTTGGTGTACGACCTCATCACATCATTTTGGCGATGATTTGCCAGTTCTGCAGGTGTGGTGGGGACACTCAATAAACGTAGATGCTGTCAACCCACGTTTCAAGTAAGGAATAAGGCTTGTGTCAGAGGGTGCTTCTGGATGAATATGTGCCGGCCACTACAGTGTTGTATTTTTTCTTATTTGTCTGGTATTGAGACTGAGTTTGGGGCGGAGTCACAGCGGTGCCGTTTCGATTCAAGGGCCGCCTACAGTTTATAGATTTATAGACCGATTATACTAGTCTAAATGTTGTTTAATTTCTTCATTTACACTGCCTACATGGGCCAGGTTGGCCGCAGTTACTTTTTCGCAATTGCCGTGATCTTTTGCAACGCGTGTACTTTAGCCTCCAATTTGAAGGATCTACGAAGCATGGCAGATGTGTCTTTTGTCATGTTCCACTAGCTTGGTAGTTGGACATTGTTTTAGGTAATTGCTATGATTTGTGTTGCCTCTTTTATATGTCACGTCCTTTTTTTAATCATCATCTTTAGTTTTCTTATGGATAACAATTAGAGGATAATGTCACTCACATATGTAGTAGCTTGTGGCTCCACGCCTCTAGCCTGTTTCCATTCTGTTTGGCATCCTCTTCATAAATCTTTCTTTGTATCCTTTTACACTTTCTGGTCATCATTTTGTCCACGGTATAGAAGGTAGCACATCGGTATGTTCACCGGTTGTGGTTTCGGGGTTTCGTATTTATGGATTATTCATAATATATGTAGAATTGTTCTTGTATGGTTTTGCAGCCTTGAAAAAGTCCTACGGACGAAACATGTGTCAGATGCTTTTATGGTGAAAATGTTCATGCCATGCACAGAAGTTTGTAACAAATAAACATAAGAATCTGACTTACCTGTTCACTTGTTCTACTGACTTATCAAAGAATTCATGGAAACTACAGTAGAGTGTGTGCTTCAGTGCTTTCCCTTCACACTGGTGATTTTGTTTTGGATTCATTTCTGTGTGTATGGGAAGGATTAAGTAAAATTGTCAAGTTTTAAGACTTTCCCATCATCCATCTGTGAGGTTGGATAGGCGAAAGTAGTTTGTACATGAGACTTGCTTTTAGAGTAGCTTTGCCGACCCCTTGGTCAGTCTTTCCTCCTATTGATTCTTATCCTGCCTTTTCTGGGCCCACACTTTATTGTTTCATCTTTTCTACCAGTTACTTACAATTGGTCCTCTGTTGTACCTTGCTTATCGCACTGAAGAGTGAGCGAAACTAGGGTGACACACTTCATTAAATCAATTGGTTACTCAATGAGGACCAGTAATCGGTAGCCAAGTTTCAAGGGCTTTTATTACAAATTTGTAATCCGATTCAAATAGATCACTCTTGAGACTATGCTATAAAAGTACAATAGTGCAACAGGGAGACCAAGTCTCCTAAAGAAATTTAGACAAACTAATATAAAGCAAACAGTTAGTTAAGTCAGGGCTATGCAAGCTAACAGCATCCGGATCTGATGTTCTGAAAACCATCTTAAATTCTTTTTTCTGTACATTAGAAGTCTAAATATCCCAAGCACATTTCAAAGCAAAAGAACGGTTTGGTTAATTCAGAGAGTTCTCAACATCAAAGAGTTCCATATTGGAGATCAAGGCAAAGCACAGCAGCTATAGAAAAACAAGCCTTAGAATCTCAGAAGCTCAGTCCTGAATCTTCAGGGGGTCGGAAATAAGCGTCAGTCAAGCGGCACATATGGCAAAGTCCAAAGGGTTCATTGAGGTCTAAACCTCTCAAAGTCCATTCAGGGGGCAGTGGGCAATCGTGTAAGGCTCTGCAAATGGATCAAAGGGAGTTCTGCATAGTGCTGCAAAAAGGGCTCAGCAAAGAAGTCTGCAAGAGTTCCAAGAAGAGATTCTGCAGCAGTTCTGAAGGGGTCTCAAGGCAAATCTGAAGTTTGCCAAGGCCACTGGTGAGTTATGATGCACAAGTCCAGAAGCAACACCCCTTTAGTTGCATCATTGCGTAAATGGTCAATTGTCCATTGGTTTCTCACGTTGCGGGCTGCAACATTTCCAAGTTGTATCACACAAGACGTGTTTGGGATCAGTTTTACCAATCATTGACATTTCAGTTCTCGTGTAACATCAGTCAAGGTCTGCTCCTGAGGCCATCTATTTTTTTCTAATACAAGAAATGTATCCATTCTAAACTAGCAATGCATGAGAATTCCCATTAAGAAGGGTCGAGTAAGCAGAAACAGTGGACAATGATTTTATGAAATGCAGCATGGTGAAATACAGGGTAATTGTCAATTTTAAGTATTAAATCAAGAGTGCACACTTAATATGCATGTGTGCAACGTAAACATAAACTAATATAATTTTTCTTGTACGCTTAGTTCATATTGCAAAAGCATACAATAAAATGATCACATTTCTTAACAGTTAATATGACTAAGAAATACATTGAAAGTACCTACTTGTAACATAAATGCATACATTGCATAATCATTTTCGTTTCTATCACAATCCTATGGTTTAGAGAAAATAATGAGGTCCCTAGAGGTTACACAGACAATATAGCACACGTTTAGAAATCATGATCCATGTGTCAGTAATAAAGCACCTTAACATAAAGAAATTATTTGTTTCGTTATACCAAATGATTATTTCTAAATCATCCATATCAAATGCATGTCTGTTCATTGAGGATGGTTCTTAAATTAAACATCAGAAACATTTCTTTAGTAGAAGCATTCTGTAATAGTGTTGTCAGCATAAATCATTGTGTCACATAAGACTTTTATGCAAGGTGCACTTTCATTTCATGTATCAGATATCATTCTCGTTATAGTGCCGTGTAAAGAGTGGCCAGTTTTGCGCTGCACCAATTCCATGACCTAGCGACTGGAGATTGCCCATCTCTAGCTGTAAGCTGGCAAGCCCTCATTAATTAGGTCTTTACTATTGCAGTGTTTTTTATTTAACAAGGTCCTTTCATCTCATTTCTAAGCTGCAGTAGGTGGAATGAGGGATAATTCAATTAGTTAGAGCCCACATCGGTGTGAATGTGCAAGCAATCTAAAGCCCAAGATGGTTAAAACACTCAAAAAACACAATCAAAATGTGGTTCAAGATTCCCATCCGACTGGAACGGTGCTTTCTGATGCCCAAAAATCTGTCCCAAGACAAAGATTCAGTGCCCATTTAGCAGTGCCAACAAGGGTTCCGCATTGAGTGAATTAGAAACAGTTCAAGGAGAGATCAGCTTTAACTGCTTTTCAAAACTCATGTGCAAACAGGAAGGCCTGGTAGACCCAGAAAGGCTATGGGAGATGCTAAGTGACCTGGATATCCCTAAGGTTCTCCCGTCCATAATACAAGGGTTACACAGCCAGAATTGGGCCCAGGTTATTCTGGACACAGAGGGAACGCTGTCACAGAAGATATTGATTGGAAATAGGTTAAGACAGGGGTGTGTCTTGACCCCGTTGCTTTTCTCCTTATTTATAGCAGATTTACTAGCAATGGTGTAGGGTGCCAGCCCAAAAATAGATGGGAAACATATTGCATGCTTACTTTATGCAGACGACTTTGTGATTTTGGACCAAACAGAGATAGGTTTGCAAGGAAAGCTCAAAGTGTTTGCTGAATACTGCACTTGTAAGAAGTTAACAGAAAACTTGGTAAAAAAAATCTTAAGATTCAGAGATTTAGCAAAAAGAGGGAGATTTGCAGCTGGTTCCTAGGCTCCATAAAACTGGAGATGGTTAAGGAGTACAAATACCTAGGAATCTGGTTTGAGAAATCTATAAAGTGGAAAATTTACCTGGATGCATTGAGAATTCGGGCCCTTTCCTCGGTTAGTGGCCTGAAAAATGTAATAACACCTATGGAGAAATGACAGATAGACCAGTTCTGAAAGCTTACACGTACCTCCTCAGTTCTTATATGGTGCTGAATTGCTATTTTTAAGTGGTAAGAGGAAGTGGGATGCTGAAGAAGGAAAATGCATTAAAAAAATAGTTGACCCCACCCAGATCCTCCATGAACCAGGCAATAAGATTAGAAACCGGAATGGTATCATGGGAGAAAATGGCAAGTATGGCACTAATAAGATACTGGCAACGCCTGGGCTGTGAAGAGGATCAAAAGTATCCTATTGGTGTAAATTTGAGATCCTACAGGGTGAAATGAAGCGGGCGAAGGGAGTCAGACAAACGGTTGCTATGGCATGTAGGAAATTAAAGGTTGACGTGTGCCAGCAGAACTTTCATCCTACCATAAGCAAGAAGGAATTTAGGATATCAGGGAAAGAAATATCATGGGACCAGGATAGACAATACTTGGAACGGAAAAGATCTGTATGCTTTATAATTAAGGCAAAACGGTCAAGAGTTCCCATATATGGATATACTTCCCAATCGGTTTAGGAAACAACTCTAAAATATAAGGATTGGAATTAATCCATGTTATGTGAATGATAGGATTAAAAGGGCCATGACAGACCACAAAGGGAAGTGTACCTGTAACCTAGGCACAAAATGCGATATTTTGCACATTTTTACTAGATTGTCTAAATGTTCTTGATGCATGAAAACTGTGTCTACGGCCAATCTTCCTAAAATATGGGGTTAGGAATTGTGTACAGGTACCAGACTTGTTAACTGACTCCACTCAATAGATATAGGATGTACAATAGGGGAGATTATGCTTGAGGTTAAAAAAGTTTTTAAAAATGTGCAGGGCTGATGTTTTATCACTGGTATTGATTTGATGAAATGTACACCAGTTTTTATAAATGGTATTCGGAATTTAAATAATTGCTATATAGATTATATTCTTAGAAGATCTTTTAATGGTATCAGAGTTTTTAATGGTTGTTACATAGTTTACAGCTTGAGATGGTTTTTAAATGGAAGATTATGTTTGTATACGTTTACGGACCTAAGGTCTAAATAAACAATCTTTTTGACTGATTGACTGACTGAGGAAGGCCACCATTACTGGTGTTGGACATATCATAAAGGGGTGGGCTCCTGCAGCATCTAACTGTAGGGCACACTATCGTGTGAACTGATGGTTGCATTCAAAACTGTTAGGTAGTAGGAACACTCAGGACATCTGATACTGACTTCAGTCACCGAAACACAACGTTGTAGAGCGAAGGTTGTAACTGTTCAGAACTCAAGGTGACCATCCTTGGCCAATAGGATCATCATCTTCAGAGGCTTAGCGCTCTGCTGCCTTTTGCCTGGGTTCCTGCTATGTAAATACCACATGCATAGGACAAAAAGTAAGAAACAAAAAATTAAAAAAGAAACGTTCCCATGGGCAATATATGCTCCTGGATTAGTGGTGAATTATACAGGCTGGGTCAAGACAATCTTGACTCATGACACTTGGGAAGGCCCTTTTGCCTCCCGAATAGCAGATGTCTTTAGATTGATTGGTTCTGGATAGAGTATTGCAAGACCCTTGCAGTTCTTGAATGACTCACTTCCTCCCTGTTATGGTATGTTAAGTAATTTATAAAGCGGCTGGTTACTTCAAACCAAAGTGTCTTCATGCTAAGAATTCATCCTCATGTTTGTAGACGTCCAAGACACCTAGCCATTACAACTGTCTGAATAATCAGGTTCTGAATTTCTTGCAGAAATACATTTCAGACTTTTCCTGTCTAAGTGTCAGAGGCAGGATGTTCCACATTTTGTAGGCTAACAGGCTAAAATAGTAGCCTCCCATGGGTGCTTCATTTACAGTAGGGATTGCGGCTAAAGAAGCTTCTGCAGACCTAAGACTTCTGCCGGGTACGTACGGTTTGACAAGAGGGTGCAGATAACCAGATCCTTTTCCATTCAGAATGCAGTGCAGAAGCACATAGCTTTAAAGGACACTCTCTTACCCAGAGGCAGCTGATGCAGTATGACAAGAGCTGGAGCCGTAGCTGAGCATCTAGGGAGGTTAAGCAGCAGCCGAGCTTCCGCATTCTGTACCCTGTGCAGTCTCGCCAATCTAGATTGTGTGACTCCCAGGTATAGCACATTGCAGTAATCCAGCCTGGACATTACCAATGCCTGGACTGCAGACTTTCTTGCAGCCTCTGGACGGAGTCCCAGGATCTTTTTCAGGGTCTTCGGGATTCCAAAACATCTCCCAGCTAGTCTGGTAATCTGAATGTCAAATAGGACTCCAGCATCAAACCAGTTGCAGAGGATGTTAACTTGCAGTTTAGGGTGTGGTAGTGGCCCCAGTGAATCCAGCCACAAAGCAGGGGACCAGATAGATGGCTGCTTCCCCAAGGTGAGAACTTCTGTTTTCCGAGCCTTGAGCTTCAGACACACACGCAGCCAGTTTAGACAAACTGATGTCATCTAAGGAGCTCAAGTAAAGATTGAATATGGTAAGGCTTGAGCCCTGCGGCACCCCCCGCTGCAGCGTATAAGGAAAGACATTCTATCCCAATTGGGGTTTTCCCTGTTTTCAGAGAGCGTTCCGCGCAGAACAAAAGATGGAGGTCATGGATTGTTTCAGTGATGTGAAAAGGAGAGAGATAGATCTAGCACTTCAGACAAGGATAATTTATCTTCAAGCAGAACTATCACACCAGCAAAAACCTTTTTGCCATCTGTACTTTGTTCTCAAGCAGAGCTCGGTGTAACAAGACATAAATGTGTATTCTCTGAATTTACCGTATTTGTTACAGCGCTATGGGATGGGACCTACCAGAAGGATGTCATATCTGCAAGGATGAATTAAAAATTGATTGGGTCTCCATTTCATGCAGCAGTCAACATGTCCTTGCAAAAGAACACTATTCACACCCCACACACACTCCCCACTGTTTAATGTGGGAAGATACATGCAACACAAAGTACATAGAAGTAAAGAACACGGTTATCGAGAACTGCCGCGATTGTACCTGAGGGGACTGGAAGACTCCTCTCCCAGGGGTTAGTGATAAGCATTGGCAATTGACCTATTGACTCTGCTAATAGTTTTAGCCATGCTGCACAGCATCTGTAATACACAGGGGGAAAAAAAGGGCTACGCTGCTGGCTGCATCATTTTGTAGGCATGATCACCAAGCATGCATGTGTGTACAAAATTAAACAACCTTTTTTTTTCTATTTGTTTACTGATCCGAGTTAGGAAGTTACAACCCAGATTGGGCAGCAACCCAGAGAGCGGAATGACAGAGGTTGGGGAAGCAGCAGGAGCAGGGCGGCTGTTTTTTGAAGATGGTTGTGGGGAGGGGCAGAACACAGGGGTAAATACACACTTGCCTGCCCGCCGCTGCCGCCAGCCGCCCCCGCCTCCTCTCGGTCCTCTTCCCTGCTTCCAGGGCAGGAAGCAGGATGCACCCAGATCCAAGCCTCCCGATAGCCAATCATAATGCTGCAATTCAGTGTGTGATTGGTCTGAGCGCCGTGGATCGGCACTCAGCCAGAGAATGGGAGGCAGGGCATGTTCTCCATGCAGGCTGTAATGAATGTTAGGCCGGCCCCAGAGAGCCGGACAAACATTAATGTGCCCTTTAGGGAGTGCAAACCACTCCTGCCCTACTCTGTCAGCAGAGCAGCCCTGCCCTGTCCTGCAAACAAAGCTGCCGCAACAAGGAGAAAATAAAATAATAATAACTAGGTTATTATCTTTTTATTTTTCCTTTAGTGACACTGCTTAGAAGCAATGGGGCACCGCTCCTCCGCGTTAGCGGAGGAGCCACCACTGAGCAGGAGGATAGGGTGGAAGCAATCCAGATGGGTCAACAGAGAGGGTGGAAGCAACATGGGGGTTCTCAGGGGGGAAACAACACGAAGGGTGCAGTGAGGGAAGCAAGCAAAGACTAAGAAACATGAAGAGGCCAGGAAGCGAATGAACAAGAGAGATCGCAATTTGGAGCTAAAGCACACAGGATAGCAGCTAGATGGATGAAGCTGTATAAAAGTAAAAGCATATGCAAAAGAATCTCGAAGGGCAAAGTTGTGGAAAATTAGGCTTTTGTCATTTTATGAACAGAAACGTGCTTGAAGAAGTGGGAAAACCGAGACCCGCGCAAATGTATGCACTCTCATAGAGTACTTTTATCAAAAGAAAACAAAGTTCCCGAATAGCAGACACTTGTGGAAGGAAAAAAGGAGCCACTTGGAGCGATGGTAAATTGAGTGTGGTCCACAGAAGGAACAAGGAGTAGATAAGTGGTCAAAAACAAATGGGGAGAGGAGTTGGCCTAACTGCTAGGTCGCTCGACCTTGGAGCTGGGGAACTGGGTTCGAGCCTCGGTAATGACGCTGAACTTCCTGTGATTCTGGGCGAATCACTTAATCTCCCCCTTTGATTCTGGGCAAATCACATAATCTCCCCGTGCCTAACAAAAAATTAATGTGTGTCCTCATGTAACGTAACTGGTGCTATGTAAAGCGCTCTGATTCCTGATTGGCTTCGGGTCAAGTTCGCGCTATATAAAACTCTGCAAAACAAATAGAAATCAAGAGTGACAAAACAAAAAGCCAATGAAAAGCAGTAACTGCAGTTGCTTTCCAGGTCAGCTATTGATGTATTCCCTATAAGTCTTTCGCAACCAGAGAGCCTTGCTGTCTGGCTGGTTTCCATGGAAAAAGATGCGTGACTGTCACTATAATCTTGACTGCCACTAATCATCAGTCTCGAATATTCTTCGTATCAAGCACAACTTTAGTAAAAAAAAAATGTGTGTTAATCCAAACCAACAGGAAAACTGGTCCTGGTCCTGCCACAGTCGGTTTTACAGGCACGCATGCATTGGAAACAAACAAGACAGCAGAGACTATTCTTGAATATAGCCAGGAAGAGGCAAGATATTCAAAGGACAAACTAATGTCCAAAATGTTTCACAAATATATATGGAATAGGACTCCAATGATAAATGAAGTGCACCAGATACATTTGTGAAGCTTACAGAATTCATTTGGAGTGGGGCTTGGATGAAGTAATTGAAGAGGAGCTGTGTGAAGCAATAAATGCCACCAGTCTTATCTAGGTTTCAACTGATCACCTTAATTGCCCTTGATCAAATTTTAAGGGAAAAAATTGTAAAACACAACTACTTTGTCTGAAATTCTTAACAGCCCTGGGTGATTCTTCCACGTTTGAACTAGAGAGCAATTTAAAATCACTGATGTGCTCTCCTTTGTGTGACTGTCTGGGTGTTAGGCTGAGAAGTGGAAATGAGACCAAAGTTTTTCCTTTTGGACCTTGTGGAGGAGGGGGTTTTGGCACTGGCTATAGGTTCTGAATACTTCTAAATTTGGGTCTGATCACAAGAAAGAAAGACATAGCAACGCCCTGGAGGGATAAAGCGACATGGATACGTTCATAAAGATGAATTAATTAATTTGTGTACAAAGGGGCTACTCATGAAACACCTGAATTAATGGATGTGGCATATGGGGAGGTACCCCCGTCGGCCACATTGTGCGATAGCATTTCAGAATTCTTTGACTGCAAAATTAAGAGAGTTTATGAGTCCTTCGGCCCTGAGAGGAGGACCGTGAAGACGGACCTGGTTGTCAAAGAGGTGGCTGGTGAAACTTGGGCTCAATTTCAGCCTATAGTTCTGACCTCGGTCATGCAGGAACTAAGACGCTGTAAGTCAGGGTCACCTGACGACCCCTGTCCCCCTAAGCTCTGGAGCACAATAGCTGACTTTGTGGCTCCCACTTTACAGCACATCTGGAATATGTCCATCTCCTCCGGGGTGTTCCCGGAGATATGGAAACACGCCACCCTCCTCCCATTAAAGAAAAAACCAAATGGGATTCCCACGGACCTTAGTAACCTTCGTCCGATTTCCCTGCTGGCAGCGCCGGGCAAAATGCTTGAGAAAGTAATCCAGCGGCAGTTAATGAAATTTACGGAGGAAAATAGGATACTGCACGAGACGCAGTCAGGCATTAGACCCAGTTTTAGTACCGAGACAGCACTAATTGAGGTGGTAGAGTCAGTGAGGTGGTCAATGGATTCGGGAGACTCAGCCATGCTGGTGCTCCTGGATCTACCGGCTGCTTTTGATACGGTTGACCACGCGAGGCTGTTAAAGCGACTGGCAGAGGTAGGCCTCCAGGACCAGGCGCTGGGATGGATACAGTCGTATCTGACTCAGAGAACCCAGAAGGTGGCACTGGGGACTGTCTCTTCAACACCTAAGGTTCTCAGCTGTGGCGTCCCTCAGGGATCGGCACTTAGCCCATTATTATTTAATATCTACCTGGCTCCGCTTTTTACGCTGATTGCCAATTGGGGGGTCAAGGCAATCTCATATGCCGATGACACCCAACTGGTGTTTCCGTATTCGGAGGTGTCGAAGGCGGCCTTTTCGAGCTTCAAGGGCTGTCTCCAAGACGTTGCGTGCTGGATGAACACCAACAAATTCAAACTTAATGCAGACAAGACGGAAGTGATTTTCTTTGGAAAAGGCTCCCCTCCACCCTCGGAGCTTTGGTGGCCGGCGGCGATGGGACCGGCCCCTTCGCCTAGCCAAATGGCAAAAAATCTGGGGGTGCGATGGGATGACAGCCTGTCATTTGCCTCGCATATCCAGCAGGTAGTTGGGTGCTGTCTGTGCAAGTTGAGGAATCTACGGAAGATTCTGCGACTCCTACCAGAGGGTTGCCAAAAAACAGTAATCCATGCCACAGTGACGTCAAGGCTGGATTACGCTAACGGCCTCTATCTGGGCTTGCCAAAGTATCTAACTCAGCGGTTGCAAATGGTCCAGAATGCGGCTGCGAGACTGTTAATGTGTATTCCATTCAAGCATTCAGTCTCTCCGCACCTTCTTTCACTTCACTGGTTACCAGTAGCCAGCAGGATCAAATTTAAGGCACTCACGCTGGCCTTTAGATCTCTGTATGGCACCTGCCCAAACTACCTGAGAGCTTGGCTGCCGAGATACACCCAGGCCCACTCCCTCCGCTCCAACTTCCGCGTTCAGCTAGCAGTTCCACGAACAAAAAGAGCTCGGCTGGGAGGAAGAACCTTCTCGGCCAATGTGGCGGCGCTATGGAATACCCTGCCCCCAGCGCTTCAGCAGGCCCCCTCTGAATCCTGCTTTAAGCAGATGTTGAAGACTTGGCTCTTCACCCAACCGCGCTAAGTGCTCAAAATGGGTCCCTGTGGCTATGCCTGCTCTCCTAGCGCCGGGACACCTCCTTGTGAGGTAGCTGTTCGCGCTTTAGAAAATGCCGTATTATTATTATTATTATATCCGATTATCTTAATATGTTATGATATAGGTACAACAACCATGACAAATACAAAACACTTTAAGGACGTCCCTTGCATTTTAGGTCTGGCTTGACCGCTTTAGTCCATTGTACATTTGTTACTAAATCTTTAAAATACATCTAGAGTGCGCTTTGACTCCACTCAGAGGAGTATCACTCTCTCACATCATGCTAGTGGATGTTTGTATTATTTCACCTCTCATGGAATGCCTGCATTGCTATACATGAAGGACAGTTCTACATCTCAAAAGTACTCTGAATCGTCCCAGACTAGAATTTTTACACAGAAACGATATATATATATATATTTTTTTTTTACAGCAGCAGAGTGTTTTAATGTTTTTGTCAGGACTCAAATGCAAGCATGACCATTTGGCTTTGCCAGTGCTTATTGGTTCAGACTTAAGATACTGCTAAATTGATAAACTGAAACCTATTGTTTCCCCTGCCCCTAAATGACCCAGAGTTACAAAGTGTTGGGCGGACGAGTCAACTTTCAATCTTATGTCACCAATCAACCCTAAATGAAGCTCTTAATGTTGTTGTTCCCCATACATTTTTCTACATCAGCATTCTCCAAGAAGTTTCTCGTGAGCTACTGGCAGCTATCCAGCTTCCTACAAGTAGCCCTCCGGTATGCAGCCAAGCCTACTAAATTGGAAGGTTTTGCTTGGCTGAATTAACATATGTAGACCAAAATGTAGACGGCGCATTTTAGACAACTTGTGTAATTTCAGTACTCATAAACCAATGTTCGAAAGCTGATATTTGAGTGATAAATCATGTAGCATTTATTGGTAATGTTATTACTTTAGTGTCGGGGCCATTGCAGCTATGATTGTTACACATTACTCATGCAGAGCCATTCTGGATTGACAAAGCGTTTTTTACACTAGTGCTGGCAACCATGCCTGATGCACTGAGGTGATCACAGCTTGTAAATGGTGGCCACTACTGTAATCTTGTCTGATGTGGTCACTGTTAAAACATTCATAATATAAGTAGCTCGGGATGATTTTCATTGAACGTAAGTGGCTCTTACTACAAAAAGGGTTGGAGACCCCTGGTCCACATAGATTGTCCCTTAGGAAATCACTCTTTAGCGTAAATGGCTTTCTTTGTTTAGTCATGTACAAGTTATTTCAAATGGATGAGACACACGTACTACAGAAAGCGTTAGTCTTAGTGTTACTTGTTGGCTTTTCTGCTTACGAGGTAACACAATATTCACATTTTTGCAGATTTTATAACTAGGTCCTTTGTATTTTGCCATTGATGTTTTCTATCATTAATATTTCAATTTGTGTTATAAAAGGAACACATTATTAGCTAGTAGAAGGATGGAGTTATCATGACACCTTGATATCAGGAAGCTAAAGCCACGTTTCTGTATTGGCATTCATTTCATACATCATATCATTCAGGAATGCAAGTGCCGTCCTTTCCCTTATCGTTTATCTTAGCATGTTTAGGTTTGGTGTTAGCCAAGATCTTTCAATTTTACCTCCTGATTAAATATTGGTTACATTTTCTTTCATCGAATACTGCAAATTGTATAGGGTCAATAGGTCAGTCCACTTCAGCAATTGGCTAACTTTACTTTGAGTGATGGCATTCTGATCTTTCACAAGGAGCACATTGCACTAAAGAGGATCCCTAAAGTGCCAGAGACTACAGTGGCAATGTGTGTAATTTGAGACCCTAACATATTTTGACTTTTAGTCAATGTGCTTATTTATTGTTATTTTTCATATCGGCGTGGGCCCAGCAGCACCCGCACTACACAAATTTAACAAAAACGATGACAAAACAAGCACTGACAAACCCAAAAGGCTGTCCGCCAACACCACTGACCGACAGTCTTTGCCAATGCTTGTTTTAGTTTCATGTGACATTTTGCACTTAATGTTCATTAAAAAATCGTTTTAGTGCAGAGTCATTTTGATGGTTGAGCTTTTGAAGATTCTGTGATACAATTGCGTTCTTGATGGAGCAAATTGGGGGGGCCAAATTCTTTCTACACATTACTTCTTTTGTGAAGCGTATCCTCGGGTGCTGTGAAAATTTGCCAACCTAAGCAACCAGTGATAGTCCTCCTTCTGATAAATTTTATCACCGGCATTTACTTGTTTTTCTTCTCGTTAATTGTAATACCTACTCATCAAGGTATTCAATAACATTAATGTTTTAAATTACCAACTGTGAAATAAGTTATGGAGCTCATTCCCAAATGAGCTGAGAGCGCCACCCAACCTACTGTCTTCCAGGAATCTTGTGAAAACAGATTTTTCCATCTTCACCAACAGTAATGTTGAATCTGTTGATACCCTATAAACTATACCTTCTTCTCATTCTCTTACCATTTATTGCTATTTCGTGCTTTAAATAGCTTTTGCTGTGGTGTGATTCCACATAAACACACTAATACCATTTTGGCACCTTGTGGCTGAAAAAGAACATCCTTGAGTAGGAATTGGTTTGTTCATTACAATGTACCATATCTGGTAATCAATATCTGTGCAAAGGCGCCTCACCACTTATCCATCTCTTTGCAGTTCTTCTTATCACAAGAAATAATGCCACAGAGACAAATCATCTATACATTTTAAATATATATGTTGTGCGTCACAGGAGGGCAAGTATGGGTGTGTCAGATATATCAGTTTGTGTCATAATCTGTATGTTCCTATCCCCAACACTCAGTAGCCTTGGGCTGTTGTGCAATTCCAAGCCAGATGGAGGAATTCAGAGTCTGGTTCCCAGCATCTAATGCCCATGGGCCTTGTTCCCAGTTGGAAATTAAGCTCTTTTGCCACTTGTAATAGTATTGGTGTACATATCTGAGGTGAATTCGAATTTGGCCATTATTGCATGGGGCTGCGGGACTTCGCCACTGAAATTTTCCCTACATTTCTCATCCAAAGTTTGACCCAGGTATCGTTCCCCCCCTTGTTTCTTGCAGCCATCAGTACAGATTGCATGTTACTAATTGCCTCATCATAGATAAAGGAAACTAGTCCTTTCATGGCATTTCTCTTAATTTTGGTGTGTCGTCTTGCCCAATTATTTAAAATCATCTAGCGTTATAAATTGACCCTCTGAGAGGCATGCCAAGACTGCATAGTATATTTTTACATCCTTTAACTAGCATTGGGTGAAGTGCTAGATTATCACTCAATGGTAGTTTGGGAAAATATAAGCAGTGTATTCCAACAAACTAGGCCAGATTCCACCAAGAAGCGCATATTGTGCCCACAGTGCGAATGTCTAACCTTACAGTGTTCAGTTTTATACTGAGGTCGGATTATGAGTCATGTAGTTAAGTGTCTCGTCTCGTTCCATAAGTGCTTGAGTTGAGAATCAAGATGAATCCACGGGGCAGCATACTGTGCTTGTGCTGCAAAGTAATATGTCTGAAAATCTGGCCCACCTATGCCTCTTCTCATCATGGGTCTAGAAAGTCCTATGTAACTCTAGCCCAACAACCATGCCAGATCAGTCTGAGTAATGTATTCCTAATACTTGCCAGAACTTGCAAATGTGATAGTAGTTGGATGATACCAAAGGGGTACAGAAATACTTTCTTAATTATAGCAATCCAGCCCATCATGGACCTTAGGAAAGATATCCATCTGTTCCCTTGTCCATACGACTTGTGCAGCATTTTACCATAGTTTTCTCAAATCATTGCTTGCTTGTCTTTACAGATATGTGTACCACACTGTATTGCATCCAAACACCACACTAACAGATATTCACTAACTATATCTACACAGGCGTCAGTGAGTGTAAACATTTCAGATTTACTCAAGTCAGTGTGCAACCCAGAGTGTCCTCCAAATCTTACTGCTTTGTGCAAGATTTATTGTTGCTTCTTGGTCATATAATACATCGTAGGCATATATTGACATGATTAAGGCCTGCCTTTGATGTAGAGGTTACCGTGTGGGTATCTGTCCCTAAAGAGGCATATCTGGGGTTTTATAGCTAGCATATATAATAGCCGTGATAATGAACATCCTTGAATGCCACGTGTAATCACCACCAGCCCTAAATCCTGGCAATTTATCATAGTCGCTACTCCCCTCGAATGTGGGGGAGGAATCATTTCTGTGTGTGCCCCACTTTTTCACAACCGATTCCAGAGTTTTTACATTTAAATAGGTCTCTTATGTATAATGTTATGCAAATTTGTAAGGCGCATTTATGACGTGGAGTATACAGTGCTTTTGCAGGTGGGTAGGGGGAGGACCACTGGGGATTATTGGAATAGCCATGTCTTCAGCTTCTTGCAGAACTCAAGAAGCAATGAGGAGGCTCTGATGTTTTTTGAGAGGTTGTTCCATGCTTTCAGGCAAATATATGAGAAGGTGCAGCCTCCTGCTCTACTATCGTATATGTAGGGTACATGTTCAAGTGAGAGTTTAGCCAAGTGGAGGTTCCTGGAGGGATGGTGGAAGTGTATGCAGCTGTTGAAGTATGTGGAGCAAAGTTAGTGCATTTTATGCGTGTGTGAGGAGTTTGAATTGAGTGTGTTTGTGTAAGGGGAGCCAAATGAGTTCTCTGAGGTGAGGTGTGATCTGGGAGCGGCAGGGTAAGTTGAGGATGAGTCTTGCAGCTGCATTCTGGATGATCTGAAGTCTGTTTAGAAGGTGTTTGGTGATTCTGATGTAAGGGGGGTTTCCGTAGTCAGGTCTACTAGAAATTAGTGAATATGTACTGTTTTCTTGGTGTTCTGTGGTAGCCACTTGAAGATTATTTTGCAGCATGTGGAAACAGGTGGAGGTCACAGAGTTGACTTGGGCTGTCATGTTGAGTTTGCCATCTAAGAGAATTCCTAGGATTCTAGCATGGACGGTGGGGGTGAAAGTGGGTCCAAGGTCTGTTAACCATTAGGTAGAGTCCCACAAAGAGGTCTTCTTTCTGAAAATGACAACTTTGGTCATGTCAGTGTTGAGCTTGAGAATGTTGGATCTCCTTGAGGTGGCTACTGCAGTCATGCCGGTGGCAAAGTTGGTTCTTGTCATGGATGTTTTGCCCATATGGGAGAGTATCCAATGTGCCACATCTGCATAGGAGAGAATGTTGATTCCATGCGTCATAAAGATGCCAGCCAGTGGAGTCACGTAGATGTTGAACAAGCTAAGGCTCAGAGATGATCCTTGGGAGACTCCACATATGAGGTTCCTGGCTTTTTATGTATACGGTGGCATGGTGCCTCTTTGGGTTCTTCCAGTTATGAAGGAGCAGATCTAGTTGAGGGCAGGGCCTTGGATTCCTGTCTCCTGAAGTCTTCTGAGCAGGGTGGAGTGGGAGACTGTGCCTAAGATCACCAAGAGGTCGAACATGATGAGAGCAGCTGTTTTCCTCAGATGAGGAGCATCCGAATGTTGTCAGTTGGAGAAATGAGGGCTGTCTTGGTGCTGTGATTACGCCTGAAACTTGATGGAGTGGTGTCCAGAAACTGGTATTGGTCTAGGTGGTCAGGGTCACTTGTTTACCATGACCTTGGCAGAGTATGGAAGTAGGGAGACATAGCAATGTCTGTCCTGTTCGTCTTGAGGTAAGCTAGTACTTGTTGAGCCCAGTAGCGGCTGCTACCGGATGGGGTGGTGGGGTGGTGGAGGGGGAAAGTGGAGAGGAAAGTTATTAATGAAAAATAAGGACTTACCTTTAACAGCCAGCTGTCGCCTATCCTCTGTCCTTGTTCTCATTTGTCCCGGCAGGCGGCAGCAGGAAGCACCCGGGCAGACGGGCACCCCTGAGCCAATCACAATGCTGCAATGCAGCATTTTGATTGGTCTGAGCGACGTGGATCGGCGCTCAGATTCGAACACGGAGCCTGTGCATGTTCCTGAACAGGCTGTGTAATGCAGCCTTGTAGGAACATGCAAAGTGCGCATCAACTCTCTGGTCAGCCCAAGAAGGCTGGCCAAACAGTTCATGCATACTTAGGGAGTGCACAGCACTCCTCCCCTGCTCTGGCCAGCCCCATCCTGCCCACATGGCACACAGACCACTGACCTCATGCAACAGGAAAATAAGAGGACAATAACGATACTTTGTCATTTACTATTTTTCCTTTATGCGCAGTGGGGAATCGCTACTCCACCTTAGCAGAGGAGCCCCACTGGTTGAGCTTTTTTGGGGTGTTCAGGCCTCCTGTAGATCAACTTAATATTCTGAGTTGGGAAGGCTTGTATTTTACTTTCTTATTCTGTCATTGTGCCTTGTTAATACAATGTTTTGTCATTGGTGTGTGTGTGTTTTATAGTGTGCTTGTCTTCATCTGAGCTCTGAAATCTGGTTGAGTGTGTGTTGTGTCCTTGTCCCTTTCCTCTCTCAAGCCAGCACCAATCACTGGCGGCAGTCCTCCCTTTTGCAATTAAAGTGTAAGATGACCCTCATGGTTTAACTCTGTGCTGTACACACCGATGGACAAGTGGCACATAGCTCACCTGAGGTTGTCATAATGTATTAACCAGCCTAGAATTTCTAAATATTTAAATTTACTATAAGTAGTTTCTCCTTATCCATTATTAATATTTTTGAAAAATAAATGACGTAACAGAAAATTACCGGTGCACATTTCATGAAGCTAAACAATTTGCTAATGCGTAAAGTTTAAAGGGAGTACTCTTCTCTGTTCACTGAGGGCTCAGGCACTTTAGTTATTCTGCATCATTCAAGGTTTGGTTTTGCGTTGCCATGTTCTTAATGTTGTATGTATGTCTCGGGGAACCACCTTGTGGGGGGTTGACACAGCTCCTTCTACTGCTCCTCCAGGAATGATGCTGCAGAGTCCGGTACCATGAAATGAAAACCGCTTTTCGCTCCATTCCATCCAAAGCTGCACTGGATACATTGAGGCTTTAAGTTTCTCATATATGTTTTTAACGTCGTTGAGAGTTCATATGCTGCTTATATGGAATGAGTGAAATCCGGGACATGGCATTCTACAATTCCTCAAACTGGAAGGTTTCATTTATTCTGGCCAATCAGAGCATTGCATCCCCAGCCCTGTAATTCAACATTCTGGCAATTATTGGTCTTGGTTGTTGTCCACGTTTTGGGACTGGCAGCAAGTTCTCTGTGCTCTTTAAAGGATAAATGGCTGTGAGAATGCGTTCTTGCCACAAAGTGTTGTCAGAAGAATTTCTATAAAGAGCTCCATCTTCCCTCCATCCGTTTTTCCAGAGATTGCTGTTATACTAATTAAATATTAGTGTGATCACCCCTCAATTCTGGACTTCCATTACACCCAGAGTTTTGTTTCCAGTTGTCATGGTTTCCAACCGCAGCTCATGCAGGTAAGAGTGGTGGGGCGGTGGGGCATTGATTTTGATAGACGACGGCAAGGGAAAATTAAATAAATAATACATTTTTCCTCATCGTTGTCTGCCGAAATCCCCCCACCCTGCCCCATCGCTCCTCCGCTCTTACCTGCACGGGCCACAGCTGATGGTTTGTTGTCCTCTTCCATAGCCCCTACCTTTTCCACTTTATCCAGTTAAGCAGTGTGCTTATTTAATGTTTCCTTCCTGAGGTCAAGTATCAATTTTAAGGAGCCTATTTTCCCATCAATAGTTGCAAATCTACCTCTCACCTCTTTACGGAGATCTTTCATTTCAGAGTTTCCTACAGAGGATGCTTCAGCAGGAGCTATAGTTCGATCTTCAGCAGCATCCCATCAGGTATAGTCTTCTCCAACATTCCCTCCCCCCCCAACGCCATGCCCAGCTGACTGCAGTCGTGGTTAATCTAAAATACCTGCCTTAATATCTGCGTGCAAATGCAGCCTCTTAGTGACCAACGAACAAGGAGTTTCGTAGACGATATGAGTTTTCGCAGGAACTGGGCCAGTATAGCCTGGAAGTGTACAATAGACTGGTTAATGCTTTTTAGCACAGCAAAAAGATGATCTGATGCCCTTCTGATCAAAACTACAATACAATTATTTCTATACAAGAAAAAACTAGAGGAGAATAATAATGACGTCAACAGCAGTGAAGAGAATCTTGATGACCTCCCAGGAACGACCCGTACCTCTAGATATTAGACAGGCCCACCTGTTTACCCTCCTACCATTTTGGAAATTTTCAATTGGAGGATACCTGCCAAGAATATGTACCAACAGAATTTTCAGCTTCTTTCAGGAATAGGCAGAACACAAAGAGTAACACAAAGACAAAGAGGACCATAACCCCCTGTCCAATTGACATAAACTTCCCAGATACAAACAAGAACCAAGACCAAATACAACCTAATTGTGATCTCATCTCAAAGACATATTAATGATGATTAAAAGAAGTGTTAAATCATGGTCTAGGATTTGCCCCCACACCAAAAGAGAACTTTTTCTGACTTAATTGTGAATGCTCAGTCCTTTTTAGAAATATTCAGTTACATTATTTTTCAGAGAAAACCTGAGAGAAGAGATAATTCAAGCACTGGTTTGCGAAACCCTTTGACTTGTAACCCCCACAATCTCACTTATGCCCAATGAAATTCAAACATTTGAACAACTAGTTTTGAAAGTAATCTGTGAATTAGGTCCAAAACAGAGCCTTCAAAATACTTTGAAAGAAGAATGGGCAACAATCCATACTGTATCCAATGACACAACAAACACAATCAAACCAGTGAACAAAGTGGCAGCACTAGAAGTCATATCAACAGAAGTCTACAGAAAAGAGTGTTTGCGATTCCTCGCAGAGGCAAAAATTTACAAGAAAATATCACAACAGCCTACCACTTCTCTAAGCAGGAGAATACGAACAATGGTTTATGAGGCTGAAACAATAGGTTGGATTACTGAAAATGAAGCTGACTTCCTTCAGAAAAAGAATCTGAAGGCTCCTTATTTTTACATACTTCCCAAAATCCAAAAAGGAACAATACCACCACCTGGGAGAACAATTGCTTCTGACATCAACTCCATTCTGAAGCAATTATCTATTTTCTATGATCAATTTCTGCAACCTCTGATAATAACTATGCCATATGTTTTTAAAGACACCCAAGACATATTGAATCTCCTCAATACTGTTCTCCTTATGTGGGAACACAACTTATTCATTACGCTGTATATAGAAGCTCTCTATACAAGCATACCACAAGACGCCACAAAATAGATCATAGAGGAATTACTAGAATCTTCAGATTGAACATCAGTCATTGCAATCAACTTTATCATCGAATGCGCCGCAATCGCACTAAAAGAAACCTTTTTCAATTTCAAGATAATTTATATGTTCGAGGCATATGAGCTGCAGATTACACACTGTGCATAGATCGCCATCTGGTGTTGGGCCTGGATGTTTGCACTTGTTTTTGTCTTGGAAAGTCTTTGGAAGTCACGAGGTATGTGACTCCTCCTTTGGATCATAGTGCGCATGGGCATCGGGTCCATCCTCAGATTGCTTTTTTCTGCCATCGGGCTCGGATGTGATTTCGCGTTCCAGTTCGGAACCGTTAACGTTTTTCTCTTACGACGCGCAATCCTGATATTGTTTTCGATCGCGTTTCCAGCCACACGCGACCCTTCCACTTCGTAGTCTTCGATTGCGGTCGCCGACAAAGGCCTTCGAGCCTACCCAGGCCTCATCTCCGGATCATGGAAAGGACGCCATTTAAAAAGTGTCCTCTCTGTGGGTCGAAGTTTCCCCACACCGACCTACATGAGGTGTGCAACCTCTGCCTCTCACTGGAGCACGAGGCCAGAGACTGTCCAGCTTGTGCCTCCTTCCGCTCCAAAAAGACCATCCGGGACCGACTAGCTCGAAGAACAATGGCGCGCTCGTCATCTTCGATCCCCGACGACATCTTTCAAGAGGGCGTCGATGTTCCAGAGCAGGGTCGAGTCGAGGAAGCCATCATCAGCACCTCCGAAGCAGATGATTCCGATGTCGAGGACATCACTCCAGCTCAAAGGGCCGTAAGTACAGACGTTGACCCCGACTCACCCACCCACTCGACACCTTCAAAAAAGGCTTCGGTACCACCTCCACCTTCGGGCCCGGGTGCACGCCAAGACACTGCTTCCCATGCCCCGCCTTCGGGCCTGGTAAAGAAGCCTAGTAAGCCTTTAAGCGACTCTGGCTCGAGTCAGCCTACCCTCGGTACCAAAAAGCAACATCCGGCACCGAAGAAAAAGGCGTCATCGACCTCATCCACTCTGACCGCTGCTTCCCCATCGAAGCACTCTGCGTCGAAGGCTAGCACCAGTTCCTTGGCACCGACAACACCCTCGGAGCCGACTAAAAAACGCAAGCCGAAGACCTCGGAACCGAAAAAACAGCAACCGGTTCCGACTGATAAAGACACTTCATAACTACACGGTTCCAAGCCTAGAACCGCTACTGAGTCGACGCCCAAACAACTTACGGCACCGAAGCCCTCTGCTCCGAAGGATCTGTCTCCCACAGATGAACTGTTTCGACCAGATCCTACCCAAAAGACTCTAATAAAGGATCCTAAGACATTTAATGCTCAGCATTAAGAAAAGACCACTAGACATGCCTGCGCCCGCACCGTCACCAATGAAAAGAGACTTTGCTGCCTCTCCATTACGGATTTCTTCTCCTCTTCCTCCTCCTCCTCCCCCACCACACCACTCTCCCACACCATCACCTACCCCAATAGATGATGATGATGTTGACAACACCTCAGATGATGCCGGGGGAGGTGCGGACGATCAACCCCTTGGGGACCTTACCCCTACTGTCTCCCCTGACCCCTGGGATGATTACAATGTGCCTTGATGTCCCCTACACCCCACAAGATGATATTTATCCCTCCAGACCTTCCCCCCAGAGGACAATATCGGATTCAACCAGCTCCTTCAGAGAGCTGCCCAATACCACGGGGTGGCCCTGCATACAGACCCAGTAGAGGAGGATTTTCTTATGGATACCTTTGATACCACACAAATGTCCACCTCAACACTGCCCATGCTTAAAGGGGTCATTAAGCACGCACCAGAGATCTTTAAAGACCCCGTCAGGGCTCGGGTCATCAACCAAGAATAGAAAAGAAATATAAAGCTGCCCCTACTGACCCAGTATACATTAAGGGCCCCGCACCACCAGACTCCCTAGTAGTCTCTAATGCCAGGAAGAGGGCAAATTCCCAAACGTCAGGTGACGCACCACCACCAGACAAGGAATCAAAACTCCTAGACGCCTCTGGCAAACGCACAGCGTCACAGGCAGCAAATATTTGGCGCATTGCTAACACTCAAGCGCTCCTAGCCAGGTACGACAGGGCACATTATGATGAACTTGAGTCCATAATGCAGCACCTCCCTGACAAATATAAAAATCGGGCCAGTGAACTAATCCAAGAGGGTAAGACCATCACTAACACCTCCATTCTCTGTGCCCTAGATGCAGCAGATACCGCCTCACGGGCAATCAACACCAGTGTCCTTTTGCGCAGGCATGCCTGGTTACGTATATCGGGTTTTAAACCCAAAGTACAGAGTTCTATACTCAATCAGCCTTTCGATGGGAAACACCTATTTGGACCCAATGTAGACGTACCTCTCGAAAAAATGAAGAAGGATACAGACACCGCCAAAACTATGGGAGCCTTGCAATCGCAAGCTCCCAGACGGTCCTATCGTCGCTCATCCTTTAGAAGCACCCATCGGGGCTACTCCTCTGGTAGCCCCTCCACCTCTTACAAAGCTCCCGCACAATCCACCTTTACTAGAAGTTTCCAAATGGGTGGTTACAGGGGGAATAACAGCAAAGGCAGAGGCAAAAACAACAACTCCCACTCTGCCTCCACACCTAGCCCATGACTTCGCTCCACTTCCCCCCGACTATTCCACTCCAGTCGAAGGAAGACTCCACCAATTTCTCCCTGCCTGCATAAACATCACTTCAGACAGGTAGGTCCACAAAATCATTCAATCAGGCTACTGTCTCGAACTAACAGCTACCCCCCCCGCAAACATACCACCCAACCACCGTCCAATGTCACAAGAACATCTGTCCCTGTTAAAGCAAGAGGTAATCTCCCTCCTACAGAAAAGTGCAATAGAACGAGTTCCCCTGCACCAACAAAACAAGGGAGTCTACTCTCTCTATTTTAGCACGCCAATGGAACCAGGCTGAAGGTCAGCTAACAGATCTGGTGTTGGTAGACGGTCGTATCCATCGCTCTCTGCAGTGGTGGAACACCAAGAACCTTTCCAAAGGACGACCGTTCCTCGAGCCAGTTCCTCAAATAGTCATGACAGCGGACGCATCGCTCTCCAGCTGGGGAGCTCACCTACTACATCACACCATGCAGGGCAGGTGGACACCTCAACAAAAGTTACTCCACATCAACCACTTGGAGTTACTAGCCATATTCCTAGCCTTAAAAGCATTTCAAATACAAATATCAGGCAAGACTGTCTTAGTCCGCACCGACAACATGACAGCCATGTATTATATCCAAAAACAAGGCGGGACACACGCTCTACTGCTCTCTCAGCTTGCACAGAGCATATGGAGGTGGGCTATACCTCAGAACATTTTTCTCCTAGCCCAACATGTCCCAGGAGTCCAAAACACAATAGCCGATCTCTTGACCCGTCAAACAGAACTTCATCCACAAGTTCTTCAAACATTTTTTTCAGATTTGGGGGCAACCACAGATAGACCTCTTCGCCACCCAAGAAAACGCCAAATGCCCAAACTTCGCCGCCAGGTATTCTCACCCATTTTCCAAAGGCAATGCGATATGGATGAACTGGTCAGGCAGATCTGCGTACGCTTTTCCGCCTCTCCCACTCATTCCGCTCAAACTACAGCAACACTCATTAACGCTCCTCCTAGTTGCTCCAACTTGGGCCAGACAGCCATGGTACACCACACTGCTGGAACTCTCAGTAGTTCCGCACCAAAAGCTACACCTCTCTCCGCGCCTCTTAACCCAGAACCATGGAGAGATCCAACATCCAGACCCAGCTCAGCTCAACCTAGCGATCTGGCTACTGAAATCCTAGAATTTGGTTACCGTAACCTTCCCCCTGACTGTATGAACGTCATCAAAGAAACTAGATGGCCTACCACTAGAGCATGCTATGCAGCCAAGTGGAAGAGATTCGTAGTATACTGCCATAACAACCACACTAATCCCCTAGATGTGTCTATCCAACACATCATAGGCTACTTACTACACCTCCAAAGATGCAACCTAGCCTATACCTCTATCAGATTGCATCTTGCTGCCATAGCAGCATATCTACAAAATAGACCGCATCTTTCACTTTTCAGACTATCTGCCCTAAAGGCCTTTATGGAGGGACTCAAGAGAATAATTCCTTCCAGAGTACCACCTTCCCCTGTGTGGAATTTAAACATCGTTCTCACAAGACTAATGGGGCCTCCATTTGAACCTCTACATAAATGTGAGCTACAATTCTTACCATGGAAAACTGCTTTCCTCGTAGCCATTGCTTCTCTACGAAGAGTTAGTGAACTACAAGCACTAACCATTCAGGAACCCTTTCTCCAGATGCTTCTTAATAAAGTTGTTCTCCGAACTAACCCTAAATTCCTCCCTAAAGTCATTTCTCCCTTCCACCTCAATCAATCTGTAGAGCTGCCTGTATTCTTCTAGCAGCTACAAACAGTCGCCGAAAGAGCTCTTCACACCTTAGATGTCGAAAGAGTACTACTATACTACATAGAGAGAACAAAACAATTTCGTAAGACAAAACAACTATTCGTGTCTTTCTCACCACCACACAAAGGCAACCCCATATCAAAATCTGGGATAGCTCGGTGGATTATGAAATACTCACAGATTTGTTACCGTAAGGCAAAACGTACATTATCTGTTCCTCCTAAAGCCCACTCTACACGAAAGATAGGGGCTTCAATGGCATTTTTAGGAAACATTCCTTTAGATGATATCTGCAGAGCAGCTATATGGTCTACACTGTACACATTCACAAAATACTATTGTGTTGATGTACAAACTAAACAATAGGCTAGTGTGGGCCAGGCTGTACTCAAAACACTATTTCAAACTACTGCAACAGATACTGGTGGTCGCCACTAGGAGTGGATACTGCTTTACAATCTATGCACAGTGTGTAATCTGCAACTCATATGCCTCGAACGGAATATGCTACTTACCAATATGCATATGTTCTTAGCATGTAGAGCTGCAGATCTACACACGCCCACCGCCTCCCCAGCTACCTTTATCTGTTCCAGTATTATCTTACTTAGATATACCACACATGGACATCTTTCCTGTTTCTTACTAAGCTCCATCATTTCTCTGCTGGCGAAAAATAATCTGAGGATGGAGCCGATGCCCACTATGATCCAAAGGAGGAGTCACATACCTTGTGCCTTCCAAAGACTTTCCAAGACAAAAACAAGTGCAAACATCCGGGCCCAACACCAGATGGCGATCTATGCACAGTGTGTAGATCTGCAGCTCTACATGCCAAGAACAGATGCATACTGTTAAGTAGCATATTCCTTATGGACCCAGTGAACTTCTATGGGAAGCAGTTTTGCTCCACGTATCGCTGGCCTCTATATGCACAATATTGAGAAGACCTGCATCTACACTGAAAATAATCCATATAAACAAGATATTGTGATCTGGCGCAGGTATATTGATGCCATCTTGATCATTTGGAAAGGTACCAAGCCCAAAGCAAAGGGGTTCTTCGGTTGGATTAATATGTTGGACCCTTATCTGACGTTTTCTCACACTATTTCAGCCTAAGAAATCTTCTTTTTGGACCTCAAAATCAGCATACAAAACAACAATGGTAAGTGCTTGTACACACTACAAGAAATAGCCTGTAACCTCCTTTTTAGATATGACAGTCATCACTGTCAGGCTTTATAAATACATTTTCTTGCAGATATGCAGCAATCTAACAAAATGGAAGACTGTGAGAGACAGGTGACTAACTTATGAAAGAAACTAATAGAGAAATTAAAACCTTGGATATTATGTATCCGTTCCTGGTCAGTTGGTCAGGATACAGAAATGGGTATGGGTGACCCCTGCTAATTTCATTTAGGTTCTGGACGCAAATCACCCTATCCTAAATAGCTGTGTAGATACAGCTAACCTTCAAATGAAATGTTGGATATCTGATGCGCTTGATCAAATTGCACCCCGGGCAGATCGAACTATTAGAAGGACCAAACCTTCAGCGGAAAGGTTCAATTATGAACCGTTTGTTTTGAAAAAGAACTGCAAATGCCTAGCGAGTGTATGGTGCGGAGATTTTCATCCGAGTAGTAAGGCCAACTATTATTTGGTCTTAAGAGCATATCATGGGTATATTAGGCTTACCCATCGCGCCTTTCATGCCAACAAAATCGCGGCTGCCCAGAACTGCTCTCGAGAATGTTTCTCGATTGTTAAGTCTCTATTTTCCTTGAATCAGGTTTCAGCTTACACTCCACCTTTGAAAGAGGGCTCCAAAGCCCTAGCACAGTTCTTTTCTGATAAAGTAGCATCAATTTACTACTCCTTTCCTAAGGCTTCTAGGGATACTCCATGCCTGAATTTTTGGGTTCAAACCTTCTGCTGACAGGGCTGTCATTCTTTAAACCCATTGAACCTGAGGAACTGTCCCCATTGATGGCATCAGTCAAGTCGGGTTCCCCTTCTGACCCCGCATCTTGCCTCGTTTTGGATCGAGGAGCGGCAGCAGTACTAACTGTGCTCTGTGACGTACTTAACAACTGCTTCAGTGTGGGCCATGTTCCACAGTGTTGGAAACAGGCTACATTGGTCCCACACCTCAAAAAACCCTTCTTGGATCCAATAAGCCAGAAAATTATAGGCCTATTTCACTGCTCATTTTTTTCTAAGGTTGTGGAGAAATATGTTAACCAGCAGCTTTCCGTCTTTATTGAGGTGAAGGAGCTTCTCCTCAGAACACAGTCAAGCTTCCGCCCACTCCATAGCACAGAGTCTGTGTTATTGATTGCCTCTGAGTCCATCCGCCAAATTCTTGACCATGATGACATTGCAGCACTGCTGTTGCTGGACCTCAGCGCGGCCTTCAACACCGTATCCCATAGCCTTTTACTTGAATGACTGTGGAGCTGCGGTATCAGTCAAAATGCCTTGCAGTGGTTTGCTTCTTTTCAGCAGAACCGCAACTTTTAAGGTGTCATAAAACCTTTTCACTCTCAGGTTTTTCTGCTACAGCAGGGTGTGCCTCAGGGCTCTTCTCTGAGCCCTACTTTATTCATTGTATATGTGCCCCTTGGCTGATATCAAGCATTACGGTTTTAACATAATATTGTATGCCGATGATACTCAGCTGATTATCACCCTCTCACAGAATGTAGTCAACATGGCTGCTTCACTGAGGACCTGCTTGTTGGCGGTTGCTCAATGAGTGGATTACAGTTGTTGCAAACTAAATGCTGGGAAAAGAGTGGTACTTATCCTAGGCAAGCAGCCTTTGATTTGGTCCTCCGCCTGGTGGCCAGATTCACTCGGACCTTTACCTTCCCCAAAGCCTAAGGTTAAGCACATAGTTATATGGTTCGATGCAAAGCTTACCTTTGATAGCCAGATTACGGTTTTGGCGGGCATGTGCTTTGGGATTTAAAAAAACTATTTAAAAAACCTTGTCCTTCTTCCTGAATCTGCCAGGAAAACAGTGGTACAGGCCCATGTCATGTCTAGGCTGGATTACTGCAATGTTTTATACTTGGGAGTCTCACAATCTCAGTTGATGTGACTTCAACATGTGCAGAATGCGGCAGCCCATCGGCTGCTGAACCTTCCTGGACGGGCTTCCATGGGATCTGCGCTTTCAAAACTATATTTGCTACCTCTGAAGAAGAGACCTTCTTTTATAGCCCTGTGCTATTGCTACAGGGTCTTTATGAACTAGGGCTCTCGTTACTTGCACCTTTCATTAAGCCTTACTCCCCTACAAGGAATATTAGATGTGCTGGGGCCTTGCGGGCTTGCATCCCCACTGTAAGGAGGGCTCGTATTGGGGGCTGCTCTTTTAGCATTCAAGCTGTGGAACTCTCTTCCTCTTCAATTAAGACAGGCATAAATGGAATCATTGTTCTGCAAAAACTTAGAAATGTGGCTGTTCAGGTCGGCCTGATTGTGTTGTTCATTAGCTTCTGTATCTTTACGCTCTCTGAGAACTAGACCTCAACACTGGGAAACTTCAGTAGAAGTAACTTTACACTTTACAAATTACTTTATTATATTATTAAGATCATTCACAATGCAACAAAAAAACTTGCAAAGGCAACAGAGATGCACTATTGGAAACGCTTACACAATCTCTCAATGAGCAAATGACCTTCGTAGCCACCTACCATCCCATGTAGAATGATATAAAGACAATCATAAATAAAAAATGTCAGATACTGAACATCTGGAATCCTAATTTGGAAAAAAACACTATTTGCCTTTAATTATTCCAGCAATCTCCAGGGGTGGGGGAATCATATCGCCCGACGCCCGTACCATGTTGTTTATATTGACGGGCAAGAAGATTTATTGTCTATTTATGTCCGACGGAGATGTAGACATTAATCACGTTTTAATCACGCTAAAACAACAGGCTGTGGGCACTCTGGGGCTCACAGCCAATCCGAAGCTTGCAGAGAGCCTTTGGCGGCATCTGATTGGCTAGCAGCCCATGACTGGGCTCTAGCCAGTGATTGGCTGGGGGAGTGAAACGTCACTCAGCCTCTGCAAGCAGTAGTCCGTGGCCGCCACGAGGCTTGCAATAAGCATTCAGGTAAAATAAGCAGTTTTGCCCGCTTGTATTGTGTGATATTGTGACGGAGGTGCTGCGATTTTCTTTTTTTTATATTTTTAGCAACCCTGCGTGGGTAGATTAATTAGTACAAAAGCCTAGGCCTGGCCCGCCTCGGCGTCTCAGATGGGGACGTCAAAAAAGTGTATCGCAAGCAGGCGCGCTGCGCTACCACCGCTTCATGGGGGAAACACCCATTACAACGAATTCAGATTCACGCGCTGCCATCGCAACGCGGGTTTAACATCGCGGGTCCGGAGCCTTCATACCGCAGATGGAAACAGATCTGCAGATTAATGCATTCAAAAGAGACATCCGTTGGTGACTTGCAATTTATAACTTAAAGTCCTAATATAGAATAGTGAACTATTAACTTTCAGCCCAGAACTGCATAAACACACCGACAAATATACATTACAAAATTGATTAATGTTGCAAAGAGGGTACATTTGGCGAAAAAACGATTCTTATTATTGAAGGAAGCTCTCAACTTTGCTGTTTCTTTTTCGACTCTGCGTTTATGCTTCTCCACACCAAGCACTCTTAAACTACTGCCTACCAGTATGGGTGACATGTGACTCCTACACTTTCACTCCTTTGGCTTATGGGCAAAAAAACATTGTCGCACACGGCGCAGCCAGCACTAAAAGCTTTTGAAGCACCTGCTGCAGCGTTTCTTTCCGCCGGCAATTACCAGGACTCACAGAAATGTGTAGGAAACTTGTGTGATGAATTACCATCCTGGAAAGAGATCCGTGTTTTGTATAGTTGAGGTTGTGACCTCGGTGAAGTTAGTGCAGAGGGTTAATATGCCTGCTGCAAAGAACATGTACGAAGTCGATTACAGAGTGCATAGGATGGAAACAGATCTGCAGATTAATGCTTTCAAAAGAGACATCCGTTGGTGACTTGCAATTTATAACTTAAAGTCCTAATATAGAATAGTGAACTATTAACTTTCAGCCCAGAACTGCATAAACACACCGACAAATATACATTACAAAATTGATTAATGTTGCAAAGAGGGTACATTTGGCGAAAAGATCCGTGCTTTGTATAGTTGAGGTTGTGACCTCGGTGAAGTTAGTGCAGAGGGTTAATATGCCTGCTGCAAAGAACATGTACGAAGTCGATTACAGAGTGCATAGGATGGGAACAGATCTGCAGATTAATGCTTTCAAAAGAGACATCCGTTGGTGACTTGCAATTTATAACTTAAAGTCCTAATATAGAATAGTGAGCTATTAACTTTCAGCCCATAACTGCGTAAACACACCGACAAATATACATTACACAATTGATTAATGTTGCAAAGAGGGTACATTTGGCGAAAAAACGATTCTTATTATTAAAGGAAGCTCCCAACTTTGCTGTTTCTTTTTCGATACAACTTACCGATTCGCAAGTAACGTAGGGCTCACGTCTGGCCAGCTGCAAAAGTGAGGGGGAAATGGCAGGAGGCACGCTGGCTGACACCTTTTATATCCCACCCATACGTTTTTACAAGGGTGACGGTAAATTAGTACATTACGTATGGTTTGAAATGTACGTATTTTGTGGGAATAAATACACAGCCAAGGGTGACGGTAAATTAGTAAATTACGTATGGTTTGAAATGTACGTATTTTGTGGGAATAAATACACAGCCCAAAAAAATGGAAAAAAGGGGAATAGAAATAAAAGAATTGCCGTCAGGGTTAAGGGGAGGGGGCGCAGGGGGGCAGGGACGCGATAATATCGCTTGACAAGTTTTCCTATAGCATTATTATTGCACAGCATTCAATGGTTTACTGATTTTAATAAAGCAAAAATATATTAATGTTTCTCTGTCAGCCGGAGCCCTTAGGTATGATGTGGAACGGGGGTAGGTGGGACAAGTGGATTTTACAGGACATGTAGATCTCAGTGGCATTTTGTCCCTTGGACAACTAGATTATTTGGAAAATTCCACACCCCTGAATCTCCAAGACTTATTGATCCATACCAGATGAAAAAAGAAATGCTAAACGGCAACAGTACACACCCTGTGGGGACTTCCAAAAATTCAAGGACATTACCTGTGTGGTGATTGCAACATCTGTCACCTGACTGACTGTTCTGCTTGGGTTTTCGGATCAGATAGAACCCGCTCAGCAGAGCCTCTCTAACCCAAACCAGAACGTTACCCCCTCCCTAGGGCCTATTTACACCTAAATAACCACATATATGTACCACCTAAGGACAGGGAATTCCTACTATATATACCAAGACCTACAAGTCACAGCCTCGCGGTCCCAAATGGACCCAGGACTTCCTGCCCAGACGGCAGCCACAGACTTCCTGCCCAGACGGCAGTCACAGCCTCGCGGTCCCAAATGGACCCAGGACTTCCTGCCCAGACGGCAGCCACAGCCTCGCGGTCCCAAACGGACCCAGGACTTCCTGCCCAGACGGCAGCCACAGCCTCGCGGTCCCAAACGGACCCAGGACTTCCTGCCCAGACGGCAGCCACAGCCTCGCGGTCCCAAACGGACCCAGGACTTCCTGCCCAGACGGCAGCCTTAGACAAGTCACAGCCTCGCGGTCCCAAACGGACCCAGGACTTCCTGCCTAGACGGCAGCCACAGACTTCCTGCCCAGACGGCAGCCACAGCCTCGCGGTCCCAAACGGACCCAGGACTTCCTGCCCAGACGGCAGCCACAGACTTCCTGCCCAGACGGCAGTCACAGCCTCGCGGTCCCAAATGGACCCAGGACTTCCTGCCCAGACGGCAGCCTTAGCACGAGTTCATCCTATAATTACCACGACATCAGTGTTACTATATATCAGATCACACAAAGATAGCTAGTTGAGCACAACTTGTTCCCCAGTTCGAGGGGCTCCTTTCTCCCTTACTCAGTTACCACCTCCCTGATCAGGACTAGAAGAATAGGCTACCCTCTTATACAAGACCAGGACATACAACAAGGGCACACAAAAACTGCTAGTTGAGCACAACCTGTTCCCCAGTTCGAGGGGCTCCTTTCTCCCTTACTCAGTTACCACTTACCTGATCAGGATTAACATCTGTTCATGTCAAGTCACAGCTGACTAGAAGAATAGGCTACCCTCTTATACAAGAACACGCAGTACATATTGATTCACTATACTTACCAGGACATACAACAAGGGCACACAAAGACTGCTAGTTGAGCACAACCTGTTCCCCAGTTCGAGGGGCTCCTTTCTCCCTTACTCAGTTACCACCTACCTGATCAGGATTAACATCTGTTCATGTCAAGTCACAGCTGACTAGAAGAATAGGCTACCCTCTTATACAAGAACACGCAGTACATGTTGATTCACTATAATTACCAGGACATACCACAAGGGCACACAAAGACTGCTAGTTGAGCACAACCTGTTCCCCAGTTCGAGGGGCTCCTTTCTCCCTTACTCAGTTACCACTTACCTGATCAGGATTAACATCTGTTCATGTCAAGTCACAGCTGACTAGAAGAATAGGCTACCCTCTTATACAAGAACACGCAGTACATGTTGATTCACTATAATTACATCTAGTTGAGCACAACCTGTTCCCCAGTTCGAGGGGCTCCTTTCTCCCTTACTCAGTTACCACCTACCTGATCAGGATTAACATCTGTTCATGTCAAGTCACAGCTGACTAGAAGAATAGGCTACCCTCTTATACAAGAACACGTAGCACATATTGCTTTACTACAAACTGAATACTTTATTTAGTTATTACATGCACACTCACGGAACATAATACCTATCACATAACCTGCAAAGCAAAGTGGAAGATTAAGTTGTACACTCTAATAGTAAGGGGTTGACATCACCTTGGTCGTATGTAGCCTGCACTCAATGGTCATCTAGGTTCCCTTCTCGTCTGCGCCTCGGCTTCGCCTGGAAGTCACACCTCCGCAATCACGGGTTTACTCCCGTCTCCCTCTCCGAGTCACTGGGACCTCTTCCTCATCGGCTACTCTCTTCTCTTTGGAATATCTATCTCTCGGTTTTTCTCCACCTCCAAGTTTGTCATCTGTCTTCCCTGGAATAAGTAGCAGCTTTACTACTAACGGCCAGGTGCCGCCCATGGACAAGAAGCAAGTGCCAGTATCTGCCTCAAACTTTCACTAATATAGATGTGCATTTCCTCATGGAAAATTCCAGCCCGTAACCTGCCGCCCACCAAATTCTTGTACCTCCCCGTGCCAAGGACACGTTCCCAGCCGGCCGGCCTGATGTAGTGTCTTCGGCATGAAGAAAAATACAATCCTTCGATAAGGGCCGGCCTGAACCGGTTCTCTCCAAGCGAATAACACCTCCTAACTAAAACACTGCCTATGACCTAGAAACATCCCAAGCTGCCAGAGCAGGAGGAAAGATGGAGTCTCTCCCGTTTAAGGCCTACCAGGCCTGAATTCAGCACGGCTCCATGAAATACCCTCACTACAGAACAGATTACCCCTAATGCTAACAAATCTATCCCCTAGGATATGTATGCAAACCCTGATCTATGGGGAAGAACACAGGATCATGTCGGAGTGCCTAATAAATAGGCTCTATACACTACTCTAACCCTTAGACTTGAATGGAAAGAGACTGAAGTCACCTAAATCACCCTTCAACACAATAAGACCGGAAAAATCGAGCAGTACACTGACCCTACTAAAGAAATTGATCTTGGTCTCTCCCAGAATTGTCCTCTATGGAGCCACAAACAACTGTGTACACCAATGTCTGTGCAAGTAGAAATATATAGGCATGAACACTAGACAAGTCAAAATTAGGATAAATGAACATCGAAGCATGATTAGATGTCAAAGAACAGCTGCAAAACAAACTAATCATTACATAGAGAAAAGGCATGCCCACAACAACATGACATTCTAGTGAAAATACGAGATGGACCAAACTTATAAGTAAGACTATTGAGAAAGAAATAACGCTTGGGACTTCAAATTGGATGGGGATGGATTAAATAATTAAATACCTTGGGTCTTACTGTCTCATAACATCCTTGTGATTTTGGCTACTAACAAATTGCTACCTTTTAAATTATGATGTATATACCCACAATGAGCTACAACAGGGTAACACAAAAATATATTTTTACAACTCATAGGTCTTTTATTCTGGACGACATGGGATACAAAACACGCGTAGCAAAACGTTCAACTAAAACAATTACACTGGTTCTGGCTTACATTATGTCTTACTACCACCAGAGTAGACATGATCCTCTTTAAAATTAGGTTTCTGAGTTTTTTCGCCAATAAAATGATCTACCCCCTTTTTTGTTTGTACCCATATTTACAGTCAAACCTGTTAGCTTCATAGCGACACAGTCTACAATACATATCCACAATGATGAATGTTATGCACTCTAAGATGACACTTAAGTAACATAACTTGCAGTAATAACTTAGACATGATCTTCTATCTGTTGTTTATGATTGCACAAATGACGTTTTCTCCTCCTAACCTGTCAGCCTCCTAACAGCAGGATTGGTGAGCCTACTTAATGCTCCCCTCTCCCGCGCAGCGGGACGCTCAGGTGAGGACGCCGTCGCTTAGCCGGAGTCGTGCCAGAGTCCTGCCCGTCTGCGCTCGTCCGCGTCGAGGCAGCGCGAGGCGGGGCAGGCTCTGTTTCTTGTCGCGGTGTTGCTTCGCCGCTTCTGGCAGGTATGTTATCTTACACACGGTCCGAGCTGCTGGACATAGGGCAAATGTCCAGAGGATGTGTCTGTAAGCCTGTGGACCCTTTAGTCGGCCCTTACAGCTGTGCCTGCAAAGGCTGGTCACTTAAGAGCCCTACTAAAATCCGTTCCTTGGAAGATGCTATTCCTGTTACGCGAACGTGTGTTGCATCTCGAGATCTTCGTATTTGGTGTCTAAACATTAGATCGCTGGTAAAACACCACCTGTCCATTTATGATTTGCTTGAGAAAGAGGACCCCGATATCTTTCTAATGACAGAAACCTGGCTTCAGGATTCGGATTCTGCCATATTGAATCTTGCATTCCCTCAGAACTATACCGTCTTCACTTCCAATAGGACCACAAGAGGAGGTGGTATTGCTATGGCAGTCAAATCCTGTTTCCCAGCTGAATGGAAACCGTCGGGACTACCTGCATGTGAAAGTGCTATTTTCAAAGTCGCTTTTTCCCATCAATTCACTTTCAGTGGTATGCTCATTTACCGTCCTCCCGGCAATGATTCTGTCTTCAGGTCCGCACTGGCCGATATGGTCAGTCCTATAGCACTCGGTTGTGCCAACTTCAACATCGTGGGGGACCTCAACATCCATTTTGATAATGGGTCATCCACTACTGTGAGTACTCTGCTGGCGAACCTTGAAGCTCTTCAACTCACTCAGCTCGTCACCCTTCCAACCCACTCAGGGGGCCATATTTTGGACCCCTTCTTTTCCACACTTGATGGGGTGAGGTTGTCAGATCCGAGGCTGATGGGGTGGACTGATCATCTGCTGGTAGAAGCCTTTTGTCCGGTCCACGATAAGCCTTTTATAGCTGTGGACAGACCTATTCTAAAAAGGCTTTGGCACAAGCTTAGGCTTGAAGAGTTTTATAGCATACTGGAACAGAAACCTCTGAGCACCTTTATTAATGTGGAACAAGGTTACCAACAGTTCTGCGCTTGGATCACCGATGCCCTGGACTCTCTCATACCTCTACGGTGGTCGAAAGGCCGGACAAAAACACCTAGTCCTTGGTATAATGAGTCACTCGCAGAACTGAAAAAAGCTTGCCGAAAAACAGAGAGGGAATGGAGAAGATCTTATGACCCTGCTCTGAAAACTCGGTACTTTACTGAGCTGAAGTTCTACCATAGAGCTATTTGCAGAACACGAGCCGCATTTTACGCTCAAGAATTTGCTACCAGCCCCAACCCATCAAAACTGATCTTTAAGGTACTGAAGGACCTTATGAAAAACAGATCCACCTCAGAGGTGATTTGCACAGACTCCCACTGTGATAAGCTGGCCTCCTTTTTTGTGGAGAAAGTGAAAAAAATCTACCAAGGTTTTGACACACTCCACCAGAACCGAGAGGTTACTGTCCCCGATACGATGGGATATGAGACCCTTGCTATGCTACCTGAACTGACTATTGAGACCTTTGACAGGCTTAGCCTCAGGGTCAAGTCAGGTTCTCCCTCGGACCCGTTAAAGCCAGCCTTTATCAACACACTTTCCCCACTGTGCCGTGACCCCATATTGAATCTTATCAATATGTCATTGTCTAACGGAACGGTACCCACGGCATGGAAACAGGCAGTGGTTACTCCTATACTAAAAAAAGCCAACTCTGACCCCCGGTTGCCAGAAAACTATCGACCCATATCCCTGTTGCCTTGGATTGCCAAAGTAACAGAAGCCCACGTCAACTCTGTTCTGTCTGAGCATCTGGCTCGCAACCAGATATTGGATCCCAGTCAGAACGGCTTCCGGTCGGGACACAGTACCGAGACGGCATTACTCTACATCACGGAACATCTTCGCCAGGTACTGGACTCAGGTCGTACTGCAGCGCTTTTACTATTAGATCTAAGCGCTGCCTTCGATACTGTGTCCCACCATATACTGATCCAACGCTTACAGGAGGCGGGAGTGACTGATCTCGCTCTCCAGTGGTTTCGGTCTTTTTTATCGGATCGATCCTTTAAAGTGGCTATACCACCTGGCCAATCCGCCACTTATCCCCTGGAGCTGGGGGTACCACAGGGATCCTCGTTGAGCCCTACTATGTTCAACCTCTATGTGAAACCGCTGGCTGGTGTCGTCAAACAGTGGGGTCTTACGATGGCCTCATATGCGGACGACACACAGCTAGCGGTGACACTTAGTGGAGACCCTGAGGTGGAGGCCCCCAGATTCCGAGCGGGTCTGATGGCAGTAGCAAGCTGGCTTCGCACCAACTGCCTTCAGTTGAATGCCACCAAAACAGAGGTGTTGGTACTAGGGAAGCACGCTGAGCTATGGGGTAACCAGTGGTGGCCATCAGAGTTGGGTGTCACTCCCATTCCAGCTTCTGGAGTGAGAAATTTAGGCATCTGGTTGGACTCTGCGCTCACCTTCAGGGACCACACCAAGAAGGTGGCTGCCACGTGCTATGGCATTCTGCGGGGAATAAGGCCGGTTTTAAAGTACTTTGATCCCCCTACCAGACAGCTTGTGGTCCAGGCCTCTATACTATCTCGGCTGGACTACGGCAGTTCACTGCTGTTAGGGGTGAATCAAGCGGAGGCCTCTAGGCTCCAAAGGGTACAAAATGCCGCGGCACGGGCCATAGTGGGCCTCCCTAGACATTGCTCAGTGTCTGGTACCATCACGGCCTTACATTGGCTCCCGGTCAGACAGCGAATCCAGTTCAAAGCGCTGTGCCTGACCTTTAAAATTTTGAAATCTTCTTCGCCGCCGGCACTTGCCAACCTACTCACGCCCTATATTCCTTTGAGATCCTTGAGATCGGAGGGGCTTCACCTGGCTGTCTGTCCACGCTTTAAATTGAGCAGTATGGGTGGCCGCTCCTTTAGGGTGCTCGCGGCAGGTTTATGGAACTCGCTTCCGGTATACATCCGAGCTCTTGAAGACCTGCTCGCCTTCAGGCAGGCGATAAAAACTTTCCTGTTTCCCGTGTTTGTTTAATTTCTTTTTCTTTTATTGTATGTTATGTTATAGTGTCTGTCAAAGCGCCAGGACGCCCCTTTGCTGGGGCAGCTGTGCGCTATAAAAATATAAATAACATAACATAACATAACAATACATATGAAAACACTCAGGGCATATTTACAAGTCCCTATCGCCATTGGAACGTCACTTTTTGTGACGTTCCCGAGGCGATAGGGGCTTCTCCTTATTTACAAGGCAGCGTTAAGCCACTTGACGTGGCTTAACGCTGCCTTGAAAATGAGGCATCCTTTCACGCAATGCTTAGCGTGAAAGGGATGGGTTGTGGGTGTTGCGGAGGGTGATCCACCACAACACCCATTGAGTTTTACACTGCCCCCTATTTGCAAGGGCAGCGTAAATAGGAGGCAGAGCCATAATTAAGACCTGGGAATACCTGATCTTAAGTTGGCGAAACGAGGAGAAATACTTTATTTCTCCTCGTTTGTGCTTTTTCCATGTGTGCTGTATTGTGCAGCACACATGGAAAAAGCAACACGCCTTGGATTGTTTATGTACAGGAAGGTCCCCCTTCCTGCGTATAAACAATGTTTTAAAAAAATGACATTTTCTGACTTCGATGTGTGCTGCATTAAGCAGCACACATAGAAGTGACAAAATGGCATTGAAAGATTGTTTATGTTCTTTCCCCTGCACACAGACACCCTTGCACTATGGTGCAAGGGGGCCTGCGTTGGCGCTACACTACTAAGTGTAGCGCCAGCACAAGGAGAGCCGCAGGGCTGCACCATATTCTTGTAGATATGGTGTAGCCTTGCATTTCTGAAGTGGCGGAGTGAGGTATTAAGCCATGACGACTAACGCCTCACTCCACAACTTCAGTTGTAAATTTCCCCGAAAGTTCCATGCCACATGACATCAGCATGTCATTTGCCTGCCTAGTGAAAAGCAGACTGGGAACAGTTTTAAAACCTACCCACCAGCCAGTCTCACTTCCAGAGACCTTAGAAGCAGGTAGGCTACTGACAACGCTTTTCCAAGATTCAAGTAGGTGCCAGGTCCCCTTTTCTAGAACAGGACAACGCACACTTCCTAAGCCGGATTAACTGTTGTCATATTTGCTGTATTTCACTATTTGCGCTTTGTTCAAGTTGTCTAAATTATATGTATAGGAAGCAACTCTAAGGGGCATATGTATATTATGATACGCGGCATTTATACAATTTATATAAATCAATAGTACATCACAGCCACTATTGAGTTTGCAATGATCACATCAATCGCATAAAGGTGCATTCTGAAAGCTGTCTGATTTGTATTGGGTTCAGTCCATAATCTGGGGCCTCTACATTGTGTGCACTGCCAAGAATTCTCTGGCAATACCCAAATATATTCTGAGAGTCTACAGTGTCGGATTTGAAAAATGCATTTCTATGATGTGTGCCTACTTCCCTTTGTAAAAGCCTGTGAAGACGCACTGCATGCACTTCATGCAATTCTTGGCAAATCAGATATTTGTGTAATCTCTTCTTAATGTAGGTAATCTAAGATCTTCGCCCTTCCCCTTGCCACCCCCATGTAATGTACATCGCTTTGTTGCTTCCTAGCTAGGTTTGTACTAAAAATATACCAATACATGCACAAGTGACTGGAATATTCACTTTGGTCATCCCCTCTTCCTCTACAGAATCTATTTTTCATTGAAGGACACGATACGGCATGTCTTTCTTCCAGAAACACAATCATTCTTGCAGTTGCACCCAAAATATAAAAATCTAATCTTATAGCTTTGAAAGCTCTAGTTTCTAACTGATATGTGCTATGGATTTAAGATCCAGAAATGTATGTTGTCCCATCTCAGGCACTACCATTTCCAGCCCATGCTTTTCTACCAAGCCCTGTTCTGATTTTTCACAATTTTTGTCTCAATAAATTGCCCTGTAGCCACTGAGTGCACAAGGACAGTACTTTGCCTGGCTGACTGACTAAGCACACTTGTATACTGAACCACCAACTCCAAGTTCAGTAAAAACAATTCTATCAACCTGATCTCCAAGATGGAGCTGTAATAATTCTTGGTTCAGAAAATGGACTCTCTCACATTGGCTAATGTCATTTCCGGTCATAAGATTCAGGCATATTTTAACAAAGTATCCCTTCTCACTACATCACACATAGATATTCTTTACACGTCCTTTATTTCAACAGTATTCAGTGACCCTTAAACACCATTCACCTGCATGGGCTCTTTTTGGCTACTTTCGTTCATCTGATCTGGTTTCACCACTGTTTTGTTCTGTTCTCATTTTTTCTTCTTCTATTTTTACAAACATCCTTCTTTCCCTCATGAGCTGATCTAATTGTAATTATCAAATTCTAAGTGTAATTAAGGAAAGACAAAGGGTTTCAGTTGGGACTGTTGTAAACAGTTTAGACTATGATAAGTGGTTATGTTTTTGTCTCCCTGTGGCTACCGTATTTGCTTTGTCAATATCCTATTTTGGTTTGCGGGAAAGAGAGGGACTGATAGAAGGATATTGATTCCGTGTTGGAGAGTAGCTTAGTCATTGCAGGTCTGAAATAAATACATACTTATTCATGTTCGACTTTATTTGTGTTCGTGTTTCCATGAATGCTTAAGAATTGGCAATGATTTTGTCTGTCAATATGATATGTAATAGGTAATGGAATTCTAAGAATGTAATGATTTGTATATTCCATAACATAACATTTTGATTTACATTGAATCTTTGTATCCTCTTCGCAATGTACAAGTATTGCAATTATGATTGCCATATTTACAATTTACAATTTGTAGTGGAAGTATTAGAAATTTACAATATATTTTTGTGTCCATTTTTATTTTAATATTTTAGGAGGAAGGGTGTGTTGAATATGATTTACACTTTGATAAGTGATTATGTTCTTTGTCTCTTGTGGCCACCACATTTGTAATGATGACACACCGTTGCAGGGAGGTGTAGTTAAAGCTGTATTTACTCATGACCAACACAGAGTAGAAGGAATGCGGGGGTTGAGAGGAAGAGACCGCTCACAGCGGACTCCACTGGTAACTGACAATCAACTGTCCGCTTGACGTTCCAAAACGCCCAGCTGATTGCATGGCACGAGAACAGTACGGTGTCCAAAAGTGGACAAAGCAATAAATACAACACATCCTCCCCCTAATGGGATTAGGAAGAGGGAGGAAGGGGAAAGGGAGGAGGGGGGGAAGATAGAGGAAGGGGTAGAAGAGGAAGGTAAATCAATCGCATACATAGTCGGAAAATGTCTTAGGAGGAACAATAGGCCTCCCAACTCTTCTAATGACAATTTGGGAAGTGGCATCTGAACAACCTTGGAGATTTTCTGGAAGGGTTCCAGATACATGCACACTTTCACTGGGATGAGTATACTCATTCTCGTACTCCTCATCTGTGTCAAGGCCCAAATTCACACTGGAAGTCTGTATTTCTCTTGCCTGAACATTGCTAAATCCCTGTTCTGAGGTTTCTTGGTTGGAACAGGAAGACTCTTTACTGGTTTGTTTATGCAAAGACAAAGCAGAAAAATGCCACATCTTTCTGTCACTGAGGAGCTCAGAATTACAAAATATCTTACGCACGGAGAGGAGTTTTGAGAACCTGTTCTGTCAATGGTGCACAGTTCACTTCAGAACTCTTTCAAGCTTTTCTCTCAAGGAATAGTATAAGCCACAAGACCACTTCTAATTATCATCCTGCTGGCAATGGCGCAGTTGAGAGGTTCAACTGCGTCATTAAAGGAATAATCCAGTTAGCTAATAACAACAAGCTGAACTGAAAAACTTGAAATTCTTAAAACCTTGTGGGCTTATCGTGTCACTCCCTGCAGTAGTACCGGCACAGTCCATTTGAACTCATGAGAGGCAGGACCCCTATGACTAAGGATAATGTGGGTTGGTTGAAAGCATCTAGAAGAGTTGAATGGATCCCTGACGAAGTGAGGAGTAAGGTTGAGGAAAATCAACTCCATTCTAAGGAATGCTTAGACAAGAAGCATAATTGCAAACCTGTCAGCTTAAACATAGGGGACATGGTCAAAGTTAAAAGAAGCAGACATGTGGGAAAGGGACAGAACAGGTTCTCACAACCCCTCTCCGTGCGCAAGATATTCTGTAATTCTGCGCTCCTCAGTGATGGCTAGGTGTGGCATTTTTCTGCTTTGTCTTTGCATAAACAAACCAGGAAAGGATCTTCCTGCTCCGACCAAGAAACCTCAGGCCACGGATTTAGCATGTTCAGGCAAGAGAAATACAGTCTTCCAGTGCCAATTTGGCCTTGGACACAGATGAGGAGTACGAGAATGAGCCTACTCATCCCAGTGAAAGTGTGCATGTATCTGAAACCCTTCCAGAAAAGCTCGATGGTTGTGCAGATGCCACTTCCCAAATTGCCATTAGCAGAGTTGCGAGGCCTATTGTTCCTCCTAAGACATTTTCCAACTATGTATGCAATTGATTCTCCCAGTACACCCACCTTCCTCTTCTACCACTCTTCCCTTCCTCTTCCTCCCCCCCCCTCCTCCCTTTCTCCTTCCTCCCTCTTCCACTTCCCATTAGGGGAAGGTGTGTTGTATTTAATGCTTTATCCACTGTTGTATGTGTTGTGCTTAATGCTTTGTCCACTGATGGACACCGTACTGTTCCCGTACTGTTCTCGTGTCATGCAATCAGCTGGGCGTTCTAGAAAGTCCAGCTGACAGTTGATTGTCAGTTACCAGCGGAGTCCGCTGTGAGCGGTCTCTCCCCCTCAGCCCTCCGCATTCTTTCTGCTCTGTGTTGGTCATGAATAAATACAGCTTTAACTACACCTCCCTGCATCGGTGTGTCTTCCTTACAGGGAGGGCGGGACTGGCAGCAGGAGATTGGTGCTATGTTGGAGAGGAGCTCGTAACTGGGCTGAAATAAATACTTAACTTCGGTACTTATTTTTGGGGACAAGTACTTATTTCGCCACATCACAAATTTCCCGAGGGCAGCAGAGGTAAAAACAAACAAACCGAAAAGACCGAGGAAAAGAAACACAGAAAATCCTTCACCAAGTTATCACTTTAATGAGTGAGATAACGTGGCAGGGAGTGACTGGCAGTAAATTAAAGAGGCCTGAGGCGGATTCAGGACTGTGAACCCTTGCTATTCATAGGCTGACATGTTATAGTGCCTGCCACGGGTGTCCGAGTAGCGCTTTGAGCACCGGCACCTATTACTTTACAAGCAATGCACTGCCACCCTTCAGCTTCAGAAATATCAGCAATACATTTCCACTGTCTGGAAAACCGCCTAGCCTCCATCCTATCTAGAAGGCCAGGCGACCGGAATCCAGATTCAATCCCACAGACCTCCTTCATTCCACTGGCTCACTCCCACACTTCATGCATGTGCCATTCAGGTTACATACACAAACCCCCTACAACATACACTTTGGATTTTTGTGCTAGGATTTGGGTAAGGGCATAGGGGCAGAACTTTACATACCTGGACGAGTAGGTTTCCACTCTAGTGACAGATGAAAATGTCCAGGGAAAAATATGGATTAACAAAACAGGGGACACTGCGACCAGATATGTGCTAAGCCCATGACCGGAATAGTAGCCCACTGTCAGTGAATGACGGCACGCTTGGTGCACCCCTGTAGGACAAGACCAGGACCTTACGCAGACACAGGCCTAAACCTCTCCACAAATGCTAGATTAGCATGATGCCAGGGCCTGATTTTTTTTTTAAAGGATACCAGATACTGCCCTTGGAGCAGATGAAGATGCCTATACACCATGTAGGGGAAATTCCCATCAGTGATTACTTCAAACCTTTGTTACCTTTGTTATTTAGAAACATTTACAAGTGGTGTAAAAATATAATTGACTTTGGGTCTGAAAAATGGAAAACTGTTGGCCCCCATGGAAATGTCTGGCAGTGGGATGCCTTTGATGCTTTATTTCGATTTTTAGTTAGGAGAGATTCCATATTTTGGTGTTCTTTTGGTGTTCTATATTTCTTACTGATGGACTTTATGTGCAGGAAGTGGCAAACAATGAAAATGTCACATGCGGGTTGCAGTGTACATTGACGCCACCCGACAAGTAGGACTGTAAATGGATAGCTTAAAAAGCTAGCCAGACTACCTACCGCCCAAAAGCACTGCAGCAGCAGCACATCAAAAGAATTAATTTGACATTAAGACTAACATTTTTCTATTTCATCTTTTGCAGGGTTTCACATTTGAGTGGTTAATAGTTTGGGAAGATAGCAGGTGGCACTTTTGACTCCGGCGTATATTGCTTGAGGGCGGTCTTGGCACCCCCAATTATAAGCTGTACTATGCGGAGTTGCAGCTACAGTGGCCAATGCGATGGCCAGGCATGGCCACTGGCTGTGAGAGGGTGACATCTGCAGTATCTTTAAGGGAACGTGCATAGATACACATGGCTCTCAGACCCCAGAACTTACCCGCCACATTAAACACATCATATTAAGGTAGCAAGTCATTGCTGGCAGACATAATGAATGGTAAGGGCCCCATCTTCCATACTCCCCGCAGATCCCCGTGTGCCAGTTGCCGGTACTGCAGAAGGTGACCCGAAGTTATGACCGGACACCTTAAATAGAGCCAGAGATTGACCAACTGGGTAACCTTTTCCTAGGTGTACACATGTCCTTACAGGAAAATGTGGACACTTATGGCGTTGAACCGGGCCTTTTTTGACGCATCATGCTGTAAAGCATGCGATCAATACACTATGAGGTCTAGAGAGAGTTGAGCCGACCCAGTCAGTGGCACTGCATGCAATCCTGTCACATGGAAGCACACAGAAAATCATTATGGCCCTCTATGTTGCACTGAGCTCGTCCCACTGTGGGGCGACCAACCGGGCAAGAGCCAGTTGGATGACGGACCTTCCGATGCCACTCACAGTCTATGGTCCTGGGTGCTCCAGCATGTCAAGGAGGTTTCACATAATCCACGCTTTCCGGTGCACACAATTTAATTATTTGCATCAGGCATACCTAACACTGCAGTGCATCAAACGTATGCTTTCCACGGCACCCCATGAATGTCCCAGATACAGAACACTTGGGGTGGGTTTCTACCATATGTCCTGGGAGTGCACGGTGGTGCAGCGGGCCTGGTGGAGGTTAAGGGAATCACTGCCGGGTCTGGTGGCTCAGTGGAATAATGCGTCCACTGCAGGAGCCTGTGTTCGACCTCTTGGTCACAGGTTCGAATCCCGGTGGGTCCACTCAGCCTTTCATCCATCTGAGGTCGATAAAACGAGTATCATTGAGTTGGGTAACAATAAACATCTGTTATTAAGAGCCAAGATACCTACGGGTCAAAATGCGCTTTACAAATACACTTGTTAACTTATGTTATTTTACGGCCACAGTGGTGGCCTACTCGGGCTTCGACCCAAGGCTAAGTGTGATAAGTACCGGCATAGGTTTATTGACCTAAACTTTATACTCTTTATGGGACAGATCGCGATGTCCTTGAAGGCGTATGCAGACCTCTATGTATGTTGTTCACATTGCTGAAGTGGGCAAAGACCTAGCTTGACATCCTCTCAGTGGTGCAAACGTGTTGGGAGTGTGAGGGGCTTCCGGAGGTTGGTGTTGGGACAGCTACATCAGAAACCTGGAGGCGAAAAATTACACACGTCAACCCTGAATGCTATCCTAGATCCTTATATTCCATCCTGCAGTATACCCAATGAGCTATTAGGACATGGGGGAAGCAGGTTGTTGCCCCTTTGCAGGCTCCACGGCTAGTTTGTGTAGCACCCTCACTTTGATGGTTCCCCTTGCGCCTACAGGGGGAGGAACCCATTGGGGGACCTGATGGGTGCCATAGGATTGATGCCCCTGCTCAGGGTGGTCACTCACACTGACCTACAGGAATCTCCTCTATTTACATGGGACGCTTAACTAGTGCCGGCGGGTGGTTGTCTCTGGGTGTCCCTCACAATTGGACTGTCCCCCCTCCCACATATTATTTCCATGATCCCTTAAGCCGCAACCACACCGGTGCAGGCACCTTCTTTTCTAAGACACTTTGCTGCACCCTAGGATGGGGGTGCGGCATATTCAACCTACTGTGACTCCACTGTTTATGTTTGCTATTTGTTTATAATGTGCTCCCATGTGTGAGTGGCACATTTGTACTATTGCCACTTTGTTTTTTCTCTATTTTCTATTTGTGTTAAAATCAATAAAGATATAAAAAAAAAGTGGTTAATAGGCTGTTCTGTCTGGGAATTCATGTTGTCATCCATCACTAAAACATGTATTGTTTAATGGTCTTACAGACGTTCGTGGGTGACCGGCACAACCAGTCTGAAGAACACCCAAGAGTCCCAGTCCTATCCCTCTGTCACACAATGAGAGAGGTACTCTGGTGGTATGCCTAGTGCTAGATCTTTTCTTGTAGGGGCTTCACCGTGTAACAGAAAAAACATGACTACGAGCTTATCCCAGAAACGGATATGTAACCCAGTTCATGGGATGCAACTAAGATAGAGGATTACTTTCTACAGTTCCTGGATCAACCTTTTGGCCTTGTTTGTGAAGTATACAAGTGACTGGCAGGTATGAGTTAAGCGCATCTGCTGGACATCATATATGGAGGAGGCTTTGAATATCCAGTAACATCCTTCAGTCGTTAGAGAAACTTCACTTCATTAAATTACATCACGAAAATCTGGCAGAACTTTGAGTGGTAGGACTAGCCAACAGATGTTTCCTCATTTCAAGGCCTATTACTCTGGGATCACTACCTTTTGTTGGGCTTAGCCCAGAAAGGTATTTTGAGTCAGTATCTCTTTAGTACTCTTGAGTCGTGTCATCTCCTGATAAATAAACCCACTGAGCAACTAATATTCAAATACAGACTGTCATTATGTCCATTACCAAAGCGCCACCATTTTGTCTGTCAAATGTAAGTGCACTTGCAGTGCCACCTCAAATGGGCATCACAGTTCATCAGCAGTAGTGATCATCAACCACATTACCTTGTCAGCAATGCCTTGTTTATGCACCTTCAAAGCCTGCTTTCTTTTGTCATGTTTTTGCTTTACTTTGAACTGTGCCCCAGGCCTAGCCTTCAGTGGGAAAGCCTGTACTAGTGTGCAGAGTCCAGCCAATATCCACTTTTCTGGGGTGTGGCAGTGAGCAAGCATTTTCTTAGGATAGAGCTGTACCAGTTACCTTGAGGGGCTACAATCTCTACTTTCTCATAACTATTTGTCTCAAAGCAAAGCTCATGCCTATGTCCATAGTGCCTGACACCTTCATGTTATTCCTGTAGCATTCATAGGAAAAGCGAAAGGCAAATAGTTCTCAGTTTTAAAAGTAATGTGCTTAAATTGGCACAATTACAGCCTGACAGCAGGTCACGTGCAGTAGCTGGTGGAAGATAGCAGAGTTCCTTAGTTCCAAGTTGAGCAAGTCTGCAACACTGTTTGCAAATACCACAGTGTCCACAAATGTACTTCTATTAGGGAGCACAGCAAAGAAGGTGTTAGAGCCTAAAGGATTGGCCAAATGGTATTTAAGACTAAACACCTCGACTTACAGATCTTGACCTTTGGAAATACTGATAGCGCTTGACAGGTCATATGGACCTTTGCCACCGTGGTACCAATAAAGCTGGATAAAAACACAAGTCATGCATTAATCATCAACTGACAGATCCTTAATGTTCAGTCAATGATGAGAGGTTGGATAAGTTTGCAAAACCTTTAGTTATCTTAAAGGATTAGTATGGTTTTGTCATCTTTATTCAGATTAGTACAGTTTACAGAAATATTGAATATAAGATTGATTAGTGACCTCATTAATCAATACAGAGTGTTCCATAAAGGAAATTGTCACTATCTAGCTAAGAATCTAACCTACCCTATGATGAGAAACTCTTGAAGAGTTCCTTTTCGGAAAAGAACAAGATTTCGGAGCATAATCAAAGAATAGAACTTCCCATAAAGAGTCGTTCTGGAAACTCAGCGGAGTTCCCCACAGGTGCAGTAGCAACCGTCAGAATATCAGTGATAGAGGTTTAATCATTACAGTAGCATTGATCAGAGAAGTCATAATAAAGTCACCTTTAGCAGTAGCTGTCGGCAACTCTCCCATACCAGAGTCATGCGGTAAAAAGGAATCAGAAATCACACCTGACTCACTAGGAACACTCATTAAAATAAAATCACACAATAGTGTAACAAAATTTAGTAGGTGGCAGTGGAAACTGCTCATCCGATGGTGTTGTCAACATCTGCTGCTTTTCTCTATTCCCACAGTAAACATTCACACCGGTATATAGTAAAACACTGTTTCAAGTGTTAGCAACATGGAGGAAAGTTTTCATGAGAACCTTCTTACCTAAGCTAAAAGCTGTGCTCAGTAGCTAGTTAGATGCTCTGAAACAAATATATTGATTATGCTCTAGTTAAGCATACATAAAGTATATCTACATTATTGTTCATTCTAACAGTCTTTTCATTATGAATTCACAGCAACATTAATTGTTATCCAAATGATCTCATATGGTGTGATGAGGCTAAGGAAACATAAGCTTGAAGTCAGCACATTCTTTAGCAAGATGTTGGAGCTAGGCAAAATGACCTAAATAAATTTCTACTTCGCTATGAGCAAGAGTCGAAAGAAAAAGGCTTGGGCCTAAATAAAGTGGCACATTTAAAAATGATAGCCTAGTACAAAACAAAATGTGTTCACATTATTTTCGTATACATTTAAAGCAACACATTTTCCCTACTTGTTAATTTCTAACTTAAAATATTCTTTTATAAAAGCTGAAATCCATTCTAAAGTGATTCTTTTACACGTTTAAAGCAAGTACATTTTACGTGTCATTTTTCTATGTGAAAACATTGCTGCAGCAGTTTAATCACATTCTTTAAGTGCAGTTCTAGTCAAGTCTGCAAGTCCAAATTTCTTTTTAAAACTCATTCCTTACACAGGCATGTTGTGTATGTGTGTTTTTTATTTGGGTTGTGTACTTTATTTGTTATTGTGTGTGAAAGCAGCCTCTTTTTGCCTGCATGTGCAGGACATATGCCTTAAACATATCCTTACAATACAAAAATGTTTGTCAACTTTACTATGTTAGGAATATAAACACAATATTAACGAAACTTGAGCTTTGTTATCACGTTGCCTCAAGCATTAGATAATAGTCAGGAAAAATGGTCCCAATTGACTTAATTTATTTTTTACCATTTAGAACAATCTCTCGTATTTGAATGCATCAATCATGTTTTTTGCTTTCATAAATTAATATGCATCAAATAACCTGAGCCTTCTCCAATTTTTTCATATACATATATTTATATTATTTTTCATTAAATAAACAAAAGATACTGTACAATAAGAGATGAACTGAATATGTTGCAGTGCTCAAACGTGTGACATTGCATACAAAATCATATAAAAGCGCTTTCATGGCCCATGTTTGATATTTACACTCTAGACAACAGAGAATCCTGTTACTAAGTGTCTGAAGTATTCCTCTCAGCTAATCTATGTTGAACCAAGGGGTGGGGGGTTGGCATTTCGGCCCACAGTGAGTTTGTAGGTCTCATCAGGACAGTGACCATATCTATGCACCTTAGATTATCATTCTTCAGTATGCCCGCCTGATCAAGGCTCCAATCTTGTTTCAACTTTGTGTAAAAAAATACACTATTTCCAAAATGTGAAAATAGTACACTGTCTCACTTCTAAGGAGGGATGCAATGAATTCTTCTCCTAAAGAACCAAACAAGATCTGTCGCTCACACGGATGATTATTCTGTGCAAACCCTCGGAGCGCGATAGTAAATTCTTATTCAGAGTTAGCATTCTGGCTCAACATTCTCTGTACGTACAGCCAGAGTAGAAAAACCTATTATGATGACTGTGACTGGGTTTTCTGTTGTCTAGACTAGAGTGTAAATATCAACCATGATTCCTGATAGTGTTTTTATATGATTTTGTATATAACATCACACATTTGAGCACTGCAGCAGTCTGTTACTATATCACTTATTGTACTGCTCCTTTTGTTGATCTAATGAAAAATTATGTATATATATATATATATTCACTTAAAAAACCATAGGTTTCACACATGTTATAGTTAGCTGGACATTTCCCTCATAAAAAACCAATGAAATTCCCCCGTTATAGTTAGTGCAGGCAACTATAACTCACGCGACCGCAATCCTCTGCTGATGACGTCAGATATTACATCACTGTATTTAGACACCTATTTACCCATGTCTTCTTCCATTAATCTTTAGCTATACATATATTACAAATATTTATTTTTCAGAAAGACACATATTTAATCAGTGATGTAATATCTGACGTCATCAGCAGAGGATTGCGGTCGCGTGAGTTATAGTTGCCTGCACTAACTATAACGGGGGAATTTCATTGTTTTTTTACGAGGGAAATGTCCAGCTAACTATAACATGTGTGAAACCTATGGTTTTTTAAGTGAATTTGCAAGGTTTTTTAAATGCTAATTCCTAACTATAACGTGTGTGAAACCTATGGTTTTTTAAGTGAATTTGTACGTTTTTTTAAATGCTAAGTTATGTATTTATTAATATATTTTTTTTCAGGTTCTTCACCGTGCGCTGTGGGCGCTCAGTGCGCTTAGCGCACCGAGCACCCATGATGCGTTGAGCGTGCCGTGCGCACACAGTGCGCGCACCCCGCGCTTTTTCGAAAAAAAATAAAAGTTTTTTTCATCCTTGGGGGTCCTTCAGTGACCCCCTGACAAAGGCTAGGGGGTCAGGAACTGTCCACCCTGCCCCCTTTTCACATTCTCCACCTTTGTTTTTCACTGCCTCAGACTGCGAGAGACAAAATGGCGGCTGGCACTTCCTGATTTCGACCGACTAGAATGTTTACTGTCATGTAACCACCAATCAGAATTACGCTCGCGCACGTCAGCGTGCGCGTACGGTATGCTTACCGTATGTGCACGGTGCGCGCTTATAGATATATATGTACTTTTAACTGAAATTTTCTCAGGAACGACTGAACAGATTGACTCCAGATATTCAAAAGGCACATCCCTGACCTGAGGTCTTTCTCTTTGCCAAATTTCAAATAATTCTGTTCAGCCGTTCGGGCTGTACCTTGGACTAAAGGTCCCTATGGAAAAATGCATGGGGAAAACGCGTTTTGGGACCCCCCTTTTTTCTCGGCCCCCGCTTGACTAATCACCCCGAGACTTTCAGGGTAGGAGCGGAGCGGAGCGCCCCACCTATTTTGAAAAATTCGCGAGGATTCGTCAACCGGCGCCAAAGTTATTCAAAATAGAATTTTCAGATTTCCTATGGAAACATGGTCCTAACTATAACTATCTACTGGCGACCGCCAGTAGATAATATATATATATATATATATATATAAAGTCCAATGCTCACCCGCTTCACAAATGAGCTCGACATATGCTGAGGTTCACAAAAGGATTTATTCCAATTAAAAAGCACGAGTGATGCAGAAAGTCGGGAAACGCCAGGCAGACGCGTTTCAGCAGTTATGCTTTCTTCAGTGCCGGTTTCCTTAAGCTGGGTTTCTCACTGGGGGTTGATTTTAAGGTCCTGTGACGTTTGTGTAGCCACTCCCATTCTTGTGATGATGCCCCGCCTCTGCTTGCAGCTGGTATTCGTCTCGTGCTCCACTGAGACCAATTGCATGCTGGTTATTGAAGTTCGTCGTGGAGACCCATACAGTGAGAGGACTTCCAAACACCAAGTGGTGTCCCAACAGTGTTGGCTCACCGAGCCCCGCATGCCAGCAGCCTCCGGTCCCCGTGGGAATCGATGTCAATTACTGGAACCTGATGTGACCCCTGCAGTTAATACTGCATCCTCTCTCCCGATGCGGTCAACGTAAGTACTAATGACTCGCAAAAGGGGGCAACGCGCTGTAGGAAATACAAAAACCAAAGGGTGCTGCTTGGCGCATCGCACCAGACCGAGAGGGCATGCCGATAGCCAGTGTCAGCAAACTGGCCTAACATAAAGTTCAATGCTCACCCGCCTTCACAAATGAGCTCGACATATGCGGAGGTTCACAAAAGGATTTATTCCAATTAAAAAGCACAAGTGATGCAGAAAGTCAGGAAACGCCAGGCAGACACGTTTCAGTAGTTATGCTTTCTTCAGTGCCGGTTTCCTTAAGCTAGGTTTCTCACTGGGGGCTGATTTAAAGGTCCTGTGACATTTGTGTAGCCACTCCTATTCTTGTGATGATGCCCCGCCTCTGCTTGCAGCTGGTATTCGTCTCGTGCTCCACTGAGACCAATTGCATGCTGGTTATTGAAGTTCGTCGTGGAGACCCATACAGTGATGGGTCTTCCAAACACCAAGTGGTGTCCCAACAGTGTTGGCTCACCGAGCCCCGCATACCAGCAGCCTCTGGTCCCCGTGGGAATCGATGTCAATTACTGGAACCTGATGTGACCCCTGCAGTTAATACTGCATCCTCTCTCCCGATGCGGTCAACGTAAGTACTAATGACTCGCAAAGGGGGGCAGCGCGATGTAGGAATTACAAAAAACCAAAGGGTGCTGCTTGGCGCATCGTACCAGACCGAGAGGGCATGCCGATAGCCAGTGTCAGCAAACTGGCCTAACATAAAGTCCAATGCTCACCCGCCTTCACAAATGAGCTTGACATATGCTGAGGTTCACAAAAGGATTTATTCCAATTAAAAAGCACGAGTGATGCAGAAAGTCGGGAAACGCCAGGTAGACGCGTTTCAGCAGTTATGCTTTCTTCAGTGCCGGTTTCCTTAAGCTGGGTTTCTCACTGGGGGTTGATTTAAAGGTCCTGTGATGTTTGTTTCGCCACTCCCATTCTTGCGATGATGCCCCGCCTCTGCTTGCAGCTGGTATTCGTCTCGTGCTCCACTGAGACCAATTGCATGCTGGTTATTGAAGTTCGTCGTGGAGACCCATACAGTGAGGGGCCTTCCAAACACCAAGTGGTGTCCCAACAGTGTTGGCTCACCGAGCCCCGCATACCAGCAACCTCCGGTCCACGTGGGAATCTATGTCAATTACTGGAACCTAATGTGACCCCTGCAGTTAATACTGCATCCTCTCTCCCGATGCGGTCAACGTAAGTACTAATGACTCGCAAAGGGGGGCAACGCGCTGTAGGAAATACAAAAAACCAAAGGGTGCTGCTTGGCGAGTCGCACCAGACCGAAAGGGCATGCCGATAGCCAGTGTCAGCAAACTGGCCTAACATAAAGTCCAATGCTCACCCGCCTTCACAAATGAGCTCGACATATGCTGGGGTTCACAAAAGGATTTATTCCAATTAAAAAGCACGAGTGATGCAGAAAGTCGGGAAACGCCAGGCAGACGCGTTTCAGCAGTTATGCTTTCTTCAGTGCCGGTCTCCTTAAGCTGGGTTTCTCGCTGGGGGTTGATTTAAAGGTCCTGTGACGTTTGTGTAGCCACTCCCATTCTTGTGATGATGCCCCGCCTCTGCTTGCAGCTAGTATTCGTCTCGTGCTCCACTGAGACCAATTGCATGCTGGTTATTGAAGTTTGTCGTGGAGACCCATACAGTGAGGGGCCTTCCAAACACCAAGTGGTGTCCCAACAGTGTTGGCTCACCGAGCCCCGCATACCAGCAGCCTCCGGTCCCCGTGGGAATCGATGTCAATTACTGAAACCTGATGTGACCCCTCCAGTTAATACTGCATCCTCTCTCCCGATGCGGTCACCGTAAGTACTAATGACTCGCAAAGGGGGGCAACGCGCTGTAGGAAATACAAAAAACCAAAGGGTGCTGCTTGGCGCGTCGCACCAGACCGAGAGGGCATGCCGATAGCCAGTGTCAGCAAAATTTTCACCATCAGGCATGATGGTACATGTAGTCCATGAGGTTAATTTAAACACTCCCTTAAGTAGGTTGCATGCTTTTGAGTTTTCATTTAAAGTCCTTTTATTAACCTTTAGTAGGAAGGGAGAATCAGGGCAGTTAAGCTGTACAATTTTATCGGAACGTCGTACCACAAATCAAAGATCAGTTCTCCATTAAGGCATCTCTGCAGCCGTGTATTGTGTTCACAAACAAAAAGCTCTTGCGCTTCGGAAGGTCACTCACGTCATCCCCGCAATCCAGCTTATTGGCCTCACAGCTTGCAGTTGTCCCTTTGATGAAGAGGCGGAGTGGCCTCGAAACACGTCGGGAATCATAACAATGACTGGAGAAGGGGAGTGCAAGCTGTGAGATGCCAATAAGCTGGATTGCGGGGATGACGTGAGTGACCTTCCGAAGCGCAAGAGCTTTTTGTTTGTGAACACAATACATGGCTGCTCTTGGCCGTGGGGAGGAACACCGCTCTGCTCACAGGTACCATACTGTGAAGCAGAGATGCCTTAATGGAGAACTGATCTTCAATTTGTCGTACGACGTTCCGATAAAATTGTGCAGCTTAACTGCCCCGATTCTCCCTTCCTACTAAAGGTTAATAAAAGGACTTTAAATGAAAACTCAAAAGCATGCAACCTACTTAAGGGAGTGTTTAAACTAACCTCACGGACTACATGTACCATCATGCCTGATGGTGAAAATGATGAGCCACGCCCACTGAGGGCGGCGTTTTCAATCAATAAAAAATTATGGTAAACGGAGGAGAGTTTCCTGTGTGCTTCTGCAGTTGTCCCTTTGATGAAGAGGCGGAGTGGCCTCGAAACGCGTCGGGAATCATAATAATGACTGGAGAAGGGGAGTGCAAACTGTGAGAGGCCAATAAGCTGGATTGCGGGGATGACGTGAGTGACCTTCCGAAGCGCAAGAGCTTTTTGTTTATATATATATATATATATATATATATATATATATATATATATTCACTGAAAAAACCAAAGGTTTCAGGGGCGTTATAGTTAGCAATTGGCATTTAAAAAACCTTAGAAATTCACTGAAAAAACCATAGGTTTCAGGGGTGTTATAGTTAGCTGGACATTTCCCTCGTACAAAACCCTAGAAATTCCCCTGTTATAGTTAGTTCAGCTACCTATAACTCGCGCCCCCGTAATGCACTGCTGATGACGTCACATATTACATCACTCATGACATGGTCAGTGACATCACTGATGACATCACTCATGACATCACTGATGACATCACTGATGACATCATCCATTGAGTATGTGTTTCTGAACAGTTTTATTATGTTTAATATATATAGGGAAAGGCCTGTTGAAAAGTAAGTGGGTGTACAAGTGTGTGAATGGATGATTTTCTAGGTGCGTAACTAAGTCTATAAGTGAGTCATTAAATGTATCTTACTGCAGACTAGTGACTAAGCTGGGTTTCTCGCTGGGGGTTGATTTAAAGGTCCTGTGACGTTTGTGTAGCCACTCCCATTCTTGTGATGATGCCCCGCCTCTGCTTGCAGCTAGTATTCGTCTCGTGCTCCACTGAGACCAATTGCATGCTGGTTATTGAAGTTTGTCGTGGAGACCCATACAGTGAGGGGCCTTCCAAACACCAAGTGGTGTCCCAACAGTGTTGGCTCACCGAGCCCCGCATACCAGCAGCCTCCGGTCCCCGTGGGAATCGATGTCAATTACTGAAACCTGATGTGACCACTCCAGTTAATACTGCATCCTCTCTCCCGATGCGGTCACCGTAAGTACTAATGACTCGCAAAGGGGGGCAACGCGCTGTAGGAAATACAAAAAACCAAAGGGTGCTGCTTGGCGCGTCGCACCAGACCGAGAGGGCATGCCGATAGCCAGTGTCAGCAAAATTTTCACCATCAGGCATGATGGTACATGTAGTCCATGAGGTTAATTTAAACACTCCCTTAAGTAGGTTGCATGCTTTTGAGTTTTCATTTAAAGTCCTTTTATTAACCTTTAGTAGGAAGGGAGAATCAGGGCAGTTAAGCTGTACAATTTTATCGGAACGTCGTACCACAAATCAAAGATCAGTTCTCCATTAAGGCATCTCTGCAGCCGTGTATTGTGTTCACAAACAAAAAGCTCTTGCGCTTCGGAAGGTCACTCACGTCATCCCCGCAATCCAGCTTATTGGCCTCACAGCTTGCAGTTGTCCCTTTGATGAAGAGGCGGAGTGGCCTCGAAACACGTCGGGAATCATAACAATGACTGGAGAAGGGGAGTGCAAGCTGTGAGATGCCAATAAGCTGGATTGCGGGGATGACGTGAGTGACCTTCCGAAGCGCAAGAGCTTTTTGTTTGTGAACACAATACATGGCTGCTCTTGGCCGTGGGGAGGAGCACCGCTCTGCTCACAGGTACCATACTGTGAAGCAGAGATGCCTTAATGGAGAACTGATCTTCAATTTGTCGTACGACGTTCCGATAAAATTGTGCAGCTTAACTGCCCCGATTCTCCCTTCCTACTAAAGGTTAATAAAAGGACTTTAAATGAAAACTCAAAAGCATGCAACCTACTTAAGGGAGTGTTTAAACTAACCTCACGGACTACATGTACCATCATGCCTGATGGTGAAAATGATGAGCCACGCCCACTGAGGGCGGCGTTTTCAATCAATAAAAAATTATGGTAAACGGAGGAGAGTTTCCTGTGTGCTTCTGCAGTTGTCCCTTTGATGAAGAGGCGGAGTGGCCTCGAAACGCGTCGGGAATCATAATAATGACTGGAGAAGGGGAGTGCAAACTGTGAGAGGCCAATAAGCTGGATTGCGGGGATGACGTGAGTGACCTTCCGAAGCGCAAGAGCTTTTTGTTTATATATATATATATATATATATATATATATTCACTGAAAAAACCAAAGGTTTCAGGGGCGTTATAGTTAGCAATTGGCATTTAAAAAACCTTAGAAATTCACTGAAAAAACCATAGGTTTCAGGGGTGTTATAGTTAGCTGGACATTTCCCTCGTACAAAACCCTAGAAATTCCCCTGTTATAGTTAGTTCAGCTACCTATAACTCGCGCCCCCGCAATGCACTGCTGATGACGTCACATATTACATCACTCATGACATGGTCAGTGACATCACTGATGACATCACTCATGACATCACTGATGACATCACTGATGACATCATCCATTGAGTATGTGTTTCTGAACAGTTTTATTATGTTTAATATATATAGGGAAAGGCCTGTTGAAAAGTAAGTGGGTGTACAAGTGTGTGAATGGATGATTTTCTAGGTGCGTAACTAAGTCTATAAGTGAGTCATTAAATGTATCTTACTGCAGACTAGTGACTAAACTGTGTGAATGTCTGTATGTGTCTGTGTGTTGGTGTATAAGTGGTTGCATGGTTTTGTGAATAGCTATATGAGTGTCTATATGGGTTATTGATTGGTTGTCTGAGTATCTGTATGGGTGCCTGAGTGTTTGTGTGGGTAGGGTGTGTGTGACTCTGTGACTAGATATGTGAGTGGGTGATTCAGTGGGTGCATGTTTTTAAGAGTGCATCTTTGATGGACTGTATGGTTGGGTGAGTGTATGTATGGGTGTGTTAGTGATTGAATGTATATCTCAGTTGTACATGTGTCAGTAACTACATATGTAAAACGCAGTGTATATGTGTGAGTGTGATTTTGGGAGTGGCTGTATGCGCCATAGTGCAAGGATATCTGTGTCATGTGCTGTTTGTTTTTCTGCAGGAAGACACAGAATTTGTTAGTATTTTTAAGAGTAAGTGAACTTGAGTGTTTTTAATTGTATAGGTGAGTAAATTTTACTGTGATTAATTATTTGCATGACTGACTAGATGTGTCAGTACCTCAATGGATGATTGGCGGTGTGTGAGTGTCTATATAGGTGTATAAATGCACAGAGTGACTGTAAGTATGAGTGACTGTACAGGTGAGTGAGTGGAGATGTATGTAGACCTAAAAGTCAATGAGTGGGTGAGCAGTTATTGGTATTGGAGTATCTATGGTTGTCAAAATGGCCGTCTGAAATTTTGAGTCGGTGTATCAAAGGTTATATTAGGGTGTGAGAAGATGCACTAATTTATCACATGGATGACATCATCAGTGATGTCATCAGTGATGTCATTTGAGATGTCATCAGTGATGTCATGAGTGATGTCACTGACCATGTCATGAGTGATGTAATATGTGACGTCATCAGCAGTGCATTGCTGGGGCGCGAGTTATAGTTAGCTGAACTAACTATAACAGGGGAATTTCTAGGGTTTTGTACGAGGGAGATGTCCAGCTAACTAGAACACCCCTGAAACCTATGGTTTTTTCAGTGAATTTCTAAGGTTTTTTAAATGCCAATTCCTAACTATAACGCCCCTGAAACCTTTGGTTGTTTCAGTGAATTTCAAAGGTTTTTTAAATGCTAATTCCTATCTATAATTTATCTCTGAAGATATCATGAAAAGCATTATTTTTTAAAAGTAGGGTGCACATTAGTTTTGTGGAAAAGCATCTTTGTGATTGGTTAAGAAAAAGCAGTTTCAACGTGAAGTACATATCATAGGATAAAATTTGCTCAGCTCAACCACACCTGCTACTTGCATTTGGAAGGCACTGTTCGAACTTAAAACAATCGTCAACTTTTAACCTGCACGTGTCGTTAAATGTTCAAGAAAATGTTACAAAAAAATATCGTAAAGTTTTAAAAAATTTATGAACTTTTAACCTGCACGTATTGTAGAATGTTCTAGAAAGTGTGTTGATAGAGTACGTTGCACTTCTGACTTCTATGTGTTGTTGAATATTTTTAAAAATGGTTCATATGGAAAATTAAAAAGAAACCAATAGAGAAGTTTTGAAACCTAAAAGAATCAAGGAACTATTCTAATTAATTCTTTACATGTATTTATGTGTGCAGCAACAAAATTATAGAGACAACAGCACTAGGAAGAGGAAGAAGCAGGGAGTGGGGGTAGGGGGGGAGATGGGCAGAATGGCACCCATGCACAATTAAGTACAACACACCTATAGACTAACAATGGCCAAAATGAAACACACCAACAAGGAGCACAAGTCACACAACCTGCCAACATTACACCACTGAACGAGCATAGAAGTGAAAACCACGCTGCATTCATACAGGATGTGTACAAAGGCCAGTCGTTGGTGTTGTGGGATGTCTGCGTCCGTGGTCATCATGGATGAGATGCCCAGCATGTGGCACATGGTCGAGTTCACTGTGTATTATGTTGCCAAATGACTGCTCCTCCCTCCCACGAGCCCCCACACTTTTGTACGGTGAGCTGTTGTATCTCGTGTACTCGTACGGCACGCCATTGTAATGCCTATTTGCTCATGTCCTGCTACATTCCAACTACAACATCACAGTGCCGTTTGGAGGTGGTGCATGCCACTTTACAACATCGACTGCTGCGGCTCTTGTAACAGGCCACACCAGAACACAGAGACACACTTACCGCACTTCCTGTACACAGACATGTCCAAAACACCCCGTTCCCCTTGCCGGATAGGCACACCCCTGCACTGACCTGTGAACGACAGACCACCACACGCCAGTTGTGCATTCAGGAGGATGCGTACGTAGCTACACATCCAGGCTCACTGCCAACGCTGAGGTGACAGCGCACTGTGATGTTGCAGGGCTCGTGCCTATCATGCTAAGACAATGACCACAGGGACACACTTACTAAGATGTGGGTTTGGGGGGCATTGGCGGTCCTGGAGTTGTTGAGATGAGTCTTCTGGCCCTCATGGGTATCCCTGTATCATGATCATTGACTCTATAGCACTTGTGGGTGTTCTTGTGTGGCTCTTGGCTGTGTTCCCTTTCATGGTGCAGGTAGTTGTCCTGCTTATTACCAGCAGAAAGCAGGTGTAAAATCCCTGGTGCTAACGTGTCTTATCACCGGAATTTGTTTCGCATTGCAATTGGTGTGAAAGTTGTGATGTGATTATTTTCGTGTGCACAACAATATACGAACTGAGCAGTGTATCTCGTCAAGATCCAGCACCTGACGCACTATTCCCAATCAATATAAATACAATGAGATTTCTTAATAGATTTGTGTGTACACTGTAAGTGCAGCCAGTACCTCAGTGCAATACAATACAGGATTTTAGTATTTAGAATAAATCGCAAAGGTGCACCTCGTGTCTTTTTGCATGGGAATGGCTACTCTCCATTTCATTATCAGCACTTTAACGGAAGTAAAGTTGAGATAACACACTATTCAGTAGCTGGTGCAAACTGCAGATATCACCAGTATTCCAGCGATAAGTGCCCCAAAATTTAACACCATGGTGAACTCCATCAAATAACAGTAATAAGAACAAGAAAGAGTCACACAGCAGTTAAGAGAACAACCAAAAACATTATGAATTTTTTTTTCAAACTTTATTTTTTATAATAATAAATATATAAATGGTAAACTATTTTCACACTTTATTTTTTTATTAACATAAATATAAACAATAAACTAATAAACAAAATGTAACAACAATAATACAAAACAACAAGGTGGAATACTCCTGTGGGAACCACGGATGTCGACGACAGACCTGGAAAATCAGAAAGATTGTTAAAAAAAACAACAACATGGTATTCTCAACAAAATACCACAAGAAACAAATCACAGATATATAAAATGTATACAGCTAACAAAATTTTATAAGTTTAACTTACAAAAACTGTAAACGTTGCCGCTTTAAAATATTTACCGAATCTGAGGAATTTTTTTTGCAGAAGGCTCCACGCCCATAACGTTTTTCTTCAGTGGTGAAGAAATGTTTAACTTTTTCCAAGGGGCAAACAAAGACCAATGCCACCTTCTTCATTCGCAAGATTTGCCAAAGAGTTCTGTTACGAGGGGATCCTAACAAAAAATACTCGTGCGGCACAGCAAGTATGATGAAACACCTAAGGACACTTCATCCAAACAATCCTGCACAAGAAGAGTGCAAACAGATGAGAAACACTCCTGTTCTGTATCTGTAAAAAAGAATCACAAATAAATGTATATTAATAACTTTCAGATTTATACTATTCCATTACTGTACAAACACATTTTATATAAAAACTGACTAAGAAACTATAGCCCTGAACCACAAGTGTGACGATCGTTAAAACACTACATGCATAGTGCATACTACTGTGAAGCAGTTCATGCCCTAAAGCCTACCTCACTAAAAGACTACATGCTAACTGACTAAATGATTACACTACTATAAGGAGACACACTGGGTGAGTGACAGGGCGTTTGCTAGAAGAGTGTGAATACTAACTAGGGAATTGAAGGTGTGAAACACAACTGTGTAGGTGATTAGTGGACTGCATCCATACTGCATATTTATTTATTTATTTATTTAAACTTATAACGCGCATCAGCTACCCGCAGTGGGTTTCCCGGCGCAAGGGATAGACTCAAGAAGAAAACAAACCTCTCAGACAGCACCATGAATCAACTAAGGCAGCATGAAGATCATTGGAAAAATAAAGTTTTCATTTTTTTTCTAAAAATAAGAAAATTGGTTTCTGTTTTCAAAGTGGTGGGTAACGCGTTCCAATATTTGGGACCTAGAGGGGAAAAGGTCCGTCCCCCCATCCTTACAAGCTTAAATCGAGGGACAACAAAGTCGCAATTGGCAGAGGATCTAAGTGTGCGACTAGGCTTGTAGGGTTGGACCAGACTTTGCAAGTATTTTGGGGCCGAGCCCTGCTTGATTTTAAAAAGATAGCATATGGCTTTGAAATTAATGCGGCTGGGGATCCTGAGCCAATGTAGATCGCGCAGAGCCTGTGTGGCCGATGATCTCCTCGGGATATTACAGAGAAGTCGGGCTGCCGAGTTCTGAACAACCTGGAGTTTGTTTACGGTGGCCACATCAGCGCCGAGATAGAGGACATTTCCGTAGTCCAGGCGAGATGTTACTAACGCCTGGACAACGGTTCTCCTGGTGGCAAGAGGCAGCATCCAAAGAATTTTCTAGAGCCATCGCAGGATGGCAAAACATATGGCGGCCACCTTTGTGGCCTGCTGTCTCATGGAGAGTTTGTCGTCTATAAAAAAACCGAGGTTGCGGACTACAGAAGATGGCTGAGGAAGGGGTCCCATCTCACTAGGCCAATGTTGAGGGCCCCATAGATCTTTATGCTTCCCTAAGATAAGAATTTCGGTTTTGTCACCGTTTAGTTTGAGGAGATGCCTCTGCATCCACTCAGCTATACGTGACAATCCAATTTTCAGAGCCGATATATCGTTGCTCTCGCTGCTGGAAAGGGAGAAAATAATTTGGGTGTCATCGGCGTTTGAAAAAATAGTCAGCCCAGCGTCCTCCGCAATGGAGGCCAGGGGTCTCACATAGATGTTAAACAACAAAGGGCTGAGTATGGACCCCTGAGGAACACCATATGCCGATGGACAAGTGGAAGATGTGGCTTTCGCGGAAAAGACTTGGAAAGTGCGCTCACTTAAAAAGGAGGCAATCCAGGCCAAAGCGGGACCGTCCACTCCCAGGGATCGAAGAGAGTTCAAAAGAATGGAATGGTACACGGTATCGAACGCCGCGCTCAAATCCAAAAGATGAGCGCAGATGTTTCTCCGCGGTCCATACCGTGTCTTAAACTCTCCGTCACCCCGAGAAGGGCGGTCTCTGTGGAGTAGTGAGCACGAAAGCCAGACTGGGATGGGTGTAAAAATCCCGAAGATTCCACTAGATGGTATAGTTGAGTGTTAACGTGCCTTTCCAGCACTTTGGAAAGTACAGGCAGCAAGGATATCGGTCTGAAATTGGCGAGATGGGACACATCGGCTCCAGCTTTTTTTAGGAGAGGAACGACCATTGCGTGCTTCCAGTCCTGTAGCACATGGGACTCAAGTAATGAGGCATTTAAGAGTCTCATAAGAAACCTGCATAGGCATTTAAAGCAGTCCATGTGCTAAGGCCTGGCTCACTGCATGACTACTTGGGTACTGACTGAATGATTAGAGTACAGCAAGCCTAGGTGAATTTATAAGTGCTAGGCTTTTCGCACAGGGAATGGATTAGTACTTGGTACTGAATGTGTCACTAGAGGAGTGCAAAGGCAGTCACAAGTGCTGTACTGTATGGATACTGACTAGGAAATTGAAAGTGTGAAAGACAAGTGTCTAGGTGGTTAGAAAACTGCATGCATAGTGCATAGGGGTTTGAAGCAGTCCATGTGCTAAGACCTGGCTCAGTGTATGAATACATAGGCACTGACTGAATGATTAGAGTACTGCAAATATAGTATCTTGGTGAATTTATAAGTGTTTGGGTTTTAGCACAGTGACTGGATTAGTACATGGTGCTGAATGGGTCACTAGAGGACTGCAAAGGGAGTGACAGGGTATTTCCTGGAAGTGTATGGATACTGACTAGGGAATTGAAGGTGAGAAAGACAATTGTGTAGGTGGTTAGAGGACTGCATGCATAGTGGATAAGGGTTTGAAGCAGCCTGGGGCACTGGATGAGTACTTGGGTACTGACTGAATGATTAGAGTACTGCAAGGAGAGTGCCTGGGTGAATTTATTAGGGTTTGGCGCAGTGAATGTATTAGTACATGATGCTGAATGTGTCACTAGAGGAGTGCAAATGGAGTGACAGGGTGTTTGCTGGAAGTGAACGGATACTGACTGGGGAATTGAAGGTGTGAAAGACAAGTGTGTAGGTGCTTAGGGGACTGCATGCATAGTGGATAGGGGTTTTAAGAAGACCATGTGCTAAGACCTGGCTCAGTGCATGAATACTTAGGCAGTGACTGAATCATCAGAGTACTGGAAAGACAGTGTCTTGGTGAATTTATAAGTGTTTGGGTTTTGGCACAGTGAATGGATTAGTACATGCTGTTGAATGGGTCTCTAGAGGACTGCAAAGGAAGTGACAGGATGTTTCCTGGAAGTGTATGGATACTGACTAGGGAATTGAAGGTGTAAAATACATGTGTATAGTATGTTAGAACACTACATGCATACTGCATAGACATTTGAAGCAGTCTATTTGGTACTTAGAAACTGACTAAATAATCAGACTACTTCTAGGACAGTGCTTAGGTAAAACTTTTAAATTTTCAGTTCTGCCACAGTGAGCAGAATAGTACATGGTACTGCACCTTAGTGTCAAACCCTGACTCATTTTATCAATGCATAAGCAAAGACTAGCTTCTAATGCTACTAAAACTTGACAACATGAGAGGTTTTAAATTAGTTATCTGTCAGCAAATACACGATGTTACCAAATGCTTCTCTCACAGTGGTTCTCAAATGCACACAGACTCACAGTGTGATTCTAGACAACAACCACTATACCTAGGAGTTTACCAAAAATCATTCACTACTGTGGAAGTGGTAAGCGAACTGCACACAATCTTCATATTTCAGGACTGCACTTTTATGTCAAAGCCTGACTCATATAATCCAAGCATAAGCAAAGACTGGCTTCTAATGCTACTAAAACTTCACAACATGACCGGTTTTAAAACAGGTATATGTCAGCAAATACACGATGTTACCAAATGCTTCTCTCACAATTCTTACCCAAATGCACACAGACTCAGTGTGATTTTAGACAAGCAACACTATCCTAGGAGTTTATCAAAACTCATTCACTACTCTGGAAGAGTTAATGGTACTGCACACAATCTACATATTTAAGTACACCACATCAGTGTCAAAGCATGACTCATTTAATCAACGCATAAGCAAAGACTGGATTCTAATCCTACTAAAACTTCACAACATGACAGGTTTTAAAACAGTTATCTGTCAGCAAATACATGATGTTACCAAATGCTTCTCTCACAGTGATCCCAAATACACACTAACTCACAGTGTGATTCTAGACAAGCACCACTATCCCTATGAGTTTACCAAAACTCATTCACTACAGTGCAAGTGGTAAGGGAACTGCATACAATCTACATATTTCACAACTGCAATTTACTGTCAATGCCTGACTCATATAATGAAAGCATAAGCCATAACTGTCTTCTAATGCTACTAAAACTTGACAACATGACATGTTTTACAACACTTATCTGTCAGCAAATACACGATGTTACCAAACACTTCTCTCACAGTGGTTCCCAAATGCACACAGACTCACAGTGTGATTCTAGACAAACAACACTATCCCTAGGAGTTTACCAAAACTCATTCACTACAGTGGAAGTGGTAAAGGAACTGCACACAATCTACATATTTCATGACTACACTTTAATGTCAATGCCTGACTAATTTAATCAACGCATAAGCAAAGACTGGCTTCTAATGCTACTAAAACTTGACAACATGACAGGTTTTAAAACAGTTATCTGTCAGTAAATACACGATGTTACCAAATGCTTCTCTCACAGTCCTTACCCAAATGCACACAGACTCACAGTGTGATTTTAGACAATCAACACTATCCTAGGACTTTACCAAAACTCATTCACTACAGTGGAAGTGGCAAAGGAACTGCACACAATCTACATATTTCACGACTACACTTTAATGTCAATGCCTGACTAATTTAATCAACGCATAAGCAAAGACTGGCTTCTAATGCTACTAAAACTTGACAACATGGCAGGTTTTAAAACAGTTATCTGTCAGTAAATACACGATGTTACCAAATGCTTCTCTCACAGTCCTTACCCAAATGCACACAGACTCACAGTGTGATTTTAGACAATCAACACTATCCTAGGACTTTACCAAAACTCATTCACTACTGTGGAAGGGGTAAGGGGACTGCACACAATCTACATATTTAAGTACAGCACATCAGTGTCAAAGCATGACTCATTCAATCAACATATAAGCAAAGACTGAATTCTAATGCTACTAAAACTTCACAACATGACAGATTTTAAAACAGTTATCTGTCAGCAAATACATGATGTTACCAAATGATTCTCTCACACTGATCCCAAATACACACTAACTCACAGTGTGATTCTAGACAAGCACTACTATCCCTATCAGTTTACCAAAACTCATTCACTACAGTGCAAGTGGTAAGGGAACTGCACACAATCTACATATTTCACGACTGCAATTTACTGTCAATGCCTGACTCATTTAATGAAAGCATAAGCCATAACTGTCTTCTAATGCTACTAAAACTTGACAACCTGACTGGTTTTAAAACAGTTATCTGTCAGCAAATACACGATGTTACCAAATGCTTCTCTCACAGTGGTTCCCAAATGCACACAGACGCACTGTGTGATTCTAGACAAACAACACTATCCCTTGCACTATACCAAAACACATTTCTTCATCTAGAAGTTGTACTACATTTTAGTATAGAAACATAATATAACTCATTTCACAAATTCATAAACAATGACTGGTTTTTAATTCTACTAAAATATAAAAACTGCACAGTTCTCTGTTTACAAACACATGAAAAACACAAATGCTTATCACAGAATGGTTTCTACATGCACACACATTGTAGAGAAAAAAAGTACTCCTACACTTTAGCAGGAAAAATACATTAGTCTGATTAAAATCAAAATAGTCTACATACATCCCCTCACAATTAAATAACTCATCTTTCAAGTTCTTTTGTAGATTAAGAAGTATATCAGTCACTCACCATATTTTCTTTTACAGAATCTCTGCACAGTGCACCTCTCAGCAAAAACAAAGAATGGAAAAGTTTCCCTTTCATTTTCCACACATATACATGTAAACATTAAATCACAATCCTTCACACATAAACTCAAAAGCAAACACACATTTCTATTGGTTGAACATTTCAACCCTTTCCAACTGAAATACATTTCAACCCTTCCCCCAATCTGCCTTCTGCCTGTTACCATAGAAACAGGTCATGAAACACTGCACTGAGCTCACAGGTCACAAGTTCAGCACACAATGTTACTAAACAAGGCAGGAAGTGTGCTTGACTTTTCAACATATCAGCTTATCATATATAATGTTCCTTACAATCTGTACAATCATACCTTTAAAAAACAGAAATATACACCCTACCTTTCAGTGTAGAAAGTAGTCATACAACCAATGATTTCTTGTCTTTTTTTAAAAAACATTGCTGTGGATCCATTTTCCCATAGAAACTTTAGTCGAAGGTACAGCCCGAACGGCTGAACAGAATTACTTGAAATTTGGCAAAGAGGTAGCCCTCAGGTCAGGGATGTGCCTTTTGCATATATGGAGTCAATCTGTTCAGTAGTTCCTGAGAAAATTGCAGTTAAAAGTACATAAATATCTATAGGCGCGCACCTTAACGTGCGCGAGCGTAATTCTGATTGGTGGTTACATGTCAGTCAACGTTCGAATCGGTCGAAATCAGGAAGTGTCGGCCGCCATTTTGTGTGTTTTGTGTTTTGTGTCTGACTGTGAAAAAGAAAGGTGGAGAACGTGAAAAGGGGGTAGTTCCTGACCCCCTAGTCTTTGTCAGGGGGCCCCTGAAGGACCCCGAAGGGTGAAAAAAACATTTTTTTTTCTTTAAAAATCGCGGGGTGCGCGCACGGTGAAAAACCTAAAAAAAAATATATATATATATACAAAATATAATAAAACATACATAACTTAGCATTTAAAAAACCTTACAAATTCACTGAAAAAACCATAGGTTTCACACACGTTATAGTTAGGAATTGGCATTTAAAAAACCATGCAAATTCACTTAAAAAACCATAGGTTTCACACATGTTATAGTTAGGTGGATATTTCACTCGTAAAAAAACAATGAAATTCCCGCGTTATAGTTACTTCAGATAACTATAACTTGCGCGACCGCCACTCTATCACAAGGATGATGTCATCAGTGATGTCAAGGGTGATGCCACTGACCATGTCAAGAGTGATGTAATATGTGACGTCATGAGCACAGGATTGCGGGCGCGTGAGTTACAGTTATCTGAAGTAACTATAATGCGGGAATTTCATTGGTTTTTTACGAGTGAAATATCCACCTAACTATAACATGTGTGAAACCTATGGTTTTTTAAGTGAATATATATATATATATATTTTCACTGAAAAAACCATACGTTTCAGGGACGTTATAGTTAGAAATTAGCATTTAAAAAACCTTTGAAATTCACTGAAAAAAACACAGATCATCTGATGCACCTCCTCACACCCTCATATAACCTTTGATTGAACCCCCTTTAAAATACAGACTACCATTCTCGAAACCATAGACACACCAATACCTGTTAGTACATACCCACGCACAGATTCCTAGGTCTACACACACATCCATTCACTCACCCATACAGTCCCTCATACATGCAGTCAATCACCAATACAACCACTATCATATGCACTCATAAACCTATACAGACACTCACACACCGCCACTCACCCATACAGTTACTCACACACCTAGTCAGTCATGCAAAGAATCAATCACACTCCCATTTACTCACCTTTACAGTTATACACACACCACCTCACTTATTCATACAGATACTAACACATACTGACTCTCTTATATAATCACTGACACAAGCACACACTCATCCATACAGCCACTCTCACAATTACTTACTCTCACATATAGTCATTTTTTAGTTCAACACTCACATATACTGCCTTTGACATATGTTGTTACTCACATGTACCACTGAGACATCCATTCACTCACCAGCACACCCATACACACACTCATCCACCCATACAGCCCTTCACAGATGCACTCTTGAACCCATACACCCAGTGAATCACCCACTCATACATCTATGCACAGTCATACACCCACCCACACAGACACTCTGGCACCCATACAGATACTCAGACAACCAATCAATAACCCATATAGACACTCATGTAGCTACTCACCAACCCATGCTGCCGCTTACACACCAACTGACAGACTGATACAGACATTCACACAGTTTAGTCACCAACCCATGCATTCAGTAAGCCACGTTTAATCACTCACTTATACAGTCAGTCATTCTTCAATACACCTTGGTATATATATATTTATAAAACATATTTAAACTTTACAGAAACACACAGTCACTGGATAATGTCAGGAGTGATGTAATTTGAGATGTCTACTGACCATGTCATGAGTGATTTAATATTTGACATCAGCAGTGCATTGCGGGGGTGCGAGTTATAGTTTGCTTAACTAATTAGAACGGCCGAATTTCTCTGGTTTTGTACGAGTGAAATGTCCAACTAACTGTAACATCCCTGAAACCTGTGTTTTTTTCAGTGTGTGTATATGTATGTATATATATATATATATATATATATATTTCTGAATTCCAAAATGCGCTCCTTCCAACCGCACGGGACCCGAGGGAGGTGGTGCATATGCCAGCGGAGCACGCCAGCTGTAATAATCCAAGTCTTTGAACAAAGTAGATGCACTCTCGGTAAATCCGCACTCCAGGAAAATATCACAGAAAAGGTGTTTATTACAACGCGTTTCGACTTCTACCGAAGTCTTGGTCACGTAATAATATGTGCCTAACACCCAGTACTACATAAAGTTACAGTTGAAATCAACAAAGGACAACAGGGTTAGTGATTCGATGTCCTGGTTTTGGCAGACATGTCGGAAGGGTGAAAGTAGTTATACCTTATCACAAGATTGAAACACATTATACAAAGTAAAGATAAATGTGAAACAAATGCACATAAGGAGGTTTCAAATATACATGTCAATATCACAACTCAACTAAATACGGTGCAATGCACAAATATAGTCCTTATCGACACCGGCTTATTGGCGGCAGACATGTTGGGTCAGTGTGCTCACATTCAATTACTGCATAATGCATTGGAATGCCTATTACTCCTTTGGCAAAACAAAACTCGACAATCATAATCGAGTTTGCTCACAATCACTCAAGAACAGCTCTAGGTGAGATGAAATTTCTGCGGCTTGCGTATAACCAAAGTTCATGTCTCAAATGTAAACTAAAATAGCCAAGAGACCAAAAAGAAAAGCACATTTGTCACAACAGTTGTACATGTCAATATCAAAACTCAAAATGAGTACAGTGCAATATACAAATTAAATGTAGTCATAAGCATCAAAGACTGACATATGAAATCAGTGTACTCACATTACATTTATGCATAATGCTTAAGGATGCCTATTGCTCATGTGGCAAATGCCGCGGGAGTGTCTGCCATGCAGAATCACAACTAGACAATCCTCTTTGAGCTTTCTCAGAATAACTCAAGACCAACTCAAAGTGAGATAAAATCTCTCCGGCTGGCACATAAACAAAGTTCATGTCTCAGTATATAATATAATAATCATGATAATCAAGAGACCAAAAACTGTACATATGTCACAACAGGATCAAGGGAAAACCATGGAAAATGAGACATAACAATTTCTATAAATGTAGGACCAGTGTCCTTACCACCCTGTTGACAACCAGTCCATGTCAATACACATACAGTGTCCTTCAATCGCCCGTGAAGTAATGACTGGGGGAAAAGGGTAGGATGCCCGTGAAAGGTGAGTGTCAGTGACTTGGGCCCCTTCCTTTCCTCCTAAAAGAAAATAAAAACAAAATAGTTAGGACACAGTGTGTGGCAAAAAACAAACATTAACTAAATGGATAAAATCCATAAAAACAGTTCAAATTCAAGAAATATAATATACAAATACCTATAGTTATGCCACCCCACCTATCTAACTAATGATATCTAACAGACTAAAGATGTTTCAATGCACATGTGCAACTGGACGTGGTAAGAGTGAGAAGGAGCTCAAGGAGCAAGAAAAACGGAGCAGCATACAACTAGAGGCATCAATGTCAATGAAAGAAGAATCAATGTCAATGAAAGAAGAAAAAGGCCTATCACCTGGAGGTAGAATTACCCGGCCAGGATTATTCTTTGAGATGAATGACCAATTTTTCATCCTGGTTCAACCCACCTGGGAACTTAGTTTGAAAGTTGACAATGTATTTGGACTCTTTTTGTCTAAGTTTGAGGACATTGTTCCCACCCCTGGGGTTTCCCGGAATTTGTTCCAAAATGAAAAATTTAAATAAAGAGGAATTGGAAAAGTGTCTGTCCTTGAAGTGTCTTGCCACAGGATATTTGTCATCTTTGTGTATGATTGCCCGGTGATGTTCAAGGATGCGTTTTTTGGCCATGTTGGTGGTGCTGCCAATGTACCACAGTTTGCACGGGCATTCAATCACATAAATGACACATATGGAACTGCAGGTGGGGAATTGATTGATTTCCTTGTGTACACCATTGTAATCAATCAATTTACGAAAGGTACTGTTTCTGCACGCTTTACAGTGGCCACAAGGAAAAAATCCCTGAAGGCCATGTTCCTGTCTTTTGGGATAGATGGTGATGTCACTCTGCACCAAAAGATCCCTGATATTCCTGCCTTTCCTATAGGTGATACTGGGTCTTGTGGAAATGGTTTCACCTATGATGTTGTCACATTTCAGAATCCCCCAATTTTTGGTAAGTATCTTACGTATTTTGTTGGAATCAGAGCTATATGTCATGATCAGCCTGGTTTCTTGCAAGGACTCTTCATCATCAGCGACAGGTTTGTCCTGGATGGTAGAGATTCTACTAATCCCATCAGCCCTGGCCTTAGCTCTACGTAATGACCCAGTTGGGGTAACCCCTGGCTTTGAAGCGATCAAGCATGCGAATACTCTCAAGTTGATACAATTCTTCCGTGTTGCAGTTTCTTTTGGCCCTCAGCAATTCTCCAAACGGAATGCTCCATTTAAGGGTATCTGGATGACTGCTGAGGGCATGAAGAATACTGTTGCCTGCAGTCGATTTACTGAAAAGGGCTGAGCAGATGGATTTATCTTTAATGTCAAGCCTAACATCAAGATATTCCGCCATATTGTCACTTATGTTGCAGGTAAGGACAATATTGTAGATGTTAGTGTTGAGGTATTTTACGAATTCTTTGGCTTCGGACTCAGTACCCTCCCATATGACAAAGAGATCGTCAATGTATCGCATCCAGGTTGTCACATGTTCAAGGTATCTGGCCGATTCAGGATTGGCAAACAGTTCTTCCTCCCAGCGCCCCATAAACAAATTCGCAAAGCGGGGAGCGAAGCAAGAACCCATTGCAGTACCGATGGTTTGTTGGTACAGAGACCCATTAAACAAAAAGATGTTGTTGCTGAGACAAAACTCAATCATGTCTAATATCATCTTTGTATGGTCTCTGAAGCATATGGGTCTGTTGTTAAGAAAGTGCTTACACGCATCCAATCCATGTTGATGGTCAATGATGGTGTAGAGGGATTGCACATCAAGAGTGATAAACAAGAAACCTTCCTCCCACCTTACCTCCTGTAATTTATTCAAAAAGTCCTTTGTATCCCTCACATAGCTCGGCAAAAGGGTGACAAAGTCCCTCAGGAAATGATCTACATATTTGGAGATGTTTTCCGAGACACTCCCCCTAGATGACACAATGGGGCGACCTGGGGGATTAATGGGGTCCTTATGCACTTTGGGTAGTAAATAAAGGACAGGAATGATGGGGTGATCGTTTTTGAGGTAACAATATTCTTCCCAAATGAGTATACCTTTGTCATGCCATGTTGTTAATTTTTCCCAGATGGTCGTAATGCTTTTGTTATAGACTTCCATAGGGATGGGTGTGTAGTATTTGGTATCTGAGAGCTGTCTTAATGCCTCATGTATATATTTGTCTCTGTCAAGTATGACAATCTTACCCCCCTTATCAGCAGGACGGATAACTATCTGAGTGTCTTCTGCAAGTAATCTTAGGGCTTCTCTCTGTTTGAATGAGAGATTGTTACTGGTCCCTTTCTGAAATCCTTTCTTATGCCTAAAAGCACAGAGTGTCTTACTGACAATCTCTTGGAAGGTGTCTATGCTGTCATGCGACATCACAGGTAAAAAAGTAGACTTAGGTCTGAAACCAGAAACACAAGCTGAATCAGTGGCTAACTCCAAGTCCTCAATAAGTTGTGTGGTGCCCAAATCCCCATTGGAAAATGAAGTGTCTGTTTGTGTACATTCACTGGTGTTGGTACTGTTGGTTTCGACAAATTCCTCTCTTAGTTGTATTATTACGTGACCCAGACTTCGATGGAAGTCGAAACGCATTGTAATAAACACCTTTTCTGTGATATTTTCCTGGAGTGCGGATTTACTGAGAGTGCATCTACTTTGTTCAAAGACTTGGATTATATATATATATATATATATATTCACTGAAAAAACCAAAGGTTTCACACACGTTATAGTTAGGAATTAGCATTTAAAAAACCTTGCAAATTCACTTAAAAAACCATAGGTTTCACACATGTTATGGTTAGCTGGACATTTCCCTCGTAAAAAACCAATGAAATTCCCCCGTTATAGTTAGTAAAGGGAACTACAACTCACGCGACCGCAATCCACTGCTGATGACGTCAGATATTAGATCACTGATGACATATGTGTCTTTCTGTAAAATAAATATTTATTAAATATGTATAGCTAAAGGTTAAAGGAAAGAAAAATGGGTAAATAAGTGAATAAATAACGTGATGTAATATCTGACGTCACTTATACACAAAGTGAGAGACTGATACAGATATTTACATATTTAAACATTACTCACTAAGCCATGTATTCACTATGATACACTTAACAAGTCAATTACACAATCAATTTTTCAAAAACAAATCATCCATTTAGACACTTATATACCAATTTATTCTTCCATCGACCTTGAGATATACATATATAAAACATATTTAATTTTCAGAAAAACAGACATTCACTGGCTGATGTCATCAGTGATGTCATCAGTGATGTCATTTGAGATGTCATCAGTGATGTCATGAGTGATGTCACTGACCATGTCATGAGTGATGTAATATGTGACGTCATCAGCAGTGCATTGCGGGCGCGCGAGTTATAGTTAGCTGAACTAACTATAACGGGGGAATTTCAATGGTTTTGTACAAGTGAAAAGTCCAGCTAACTATAACACCCCTGAAACCTATGGTTTTTTCAGTGAATATATATATATACACACACACACACATATATATATATATATTCACTTAAAAACCATAGGTTTCACACATGTTATAGTTAGCAAGACATTTCACTCGTAAAAAACCATTGAAATTCCACCGTTATAGTTAGTTCAGGTAACTATAACTCACGCGACCGCAATCTACTGCTGATGACGTCAGATATTACATCACTGTATTTAAACACTTATTTACTCATTTATTCTTCCATTAACCTTTAGCTATATATATATAACAAATATTTATTTTACAGAAAGACACATGTGTCATCAGTGATGTAATATCTGACGTCATCAGCAGTGGATTGCGGTCGCGTGAGTTATAGTTACCTGAACTAACTATAACGGTGGAATTTCATTGGTTTTTACGAGTGAAATGTCTTGCTAACTATAACATGTGTGAAACCTATGGTTTTTTAAGTGAATATATATATATATATATATATATATATATATATATATATATATATATATATATATATTCACTTAAAAAACCATAGGTTTCACACATGTTATAGTTAGCTGATGACGTCAGATATTACATCACTGATGACACATGTGTCTTTCTGTAAAATAAATATTTGTTATATATATATAGCTAAAGGTTAATGGAAGAATAAATGAGTAAATAAGTGTTTAAATCTCTCACTCTCACATATAGTCACTTATATACACCAATAGTCACATATACTAGTTTAAAACATATGTAGTTACTCATAAAGACACTATTGAGACAGTCATTCACTCACTAACACACCCATACACACACTCATCCACCCATACAGTCCTGCACACATGCTGTCTTCAACACATACAAACAGTGAGTCACTCATTCATGCAACTATGCACTACGTAATACCCCCCACCGAACCATGCAGACACTCAGACTGATACTCAAAAAACCAACTAATAACCTATATAGACACCCATGTAGCTACTCACCAACCCATGCAGCCACTTATACACAAAGTGAGAGACTGATACAGATATTTACATATTTAAACATTACTCACTAAGCCATGTATTCACTATGATACACTTAATCAGTCAGTTACACAATCAATTTTTCAAAAACAAATCATCCATTTAGACACTTATATACCCATTTATTCTTCCATCGACCTTGAGATATACATATATAAAACATATTTAATTTTCAGAAAAACAGACATTCACTGGATGATGTCATCAGTGATGTCAGAATTTCAATGGTTTTGTACAAGTGAAAAGCCCAGCTAACTATAACACCCCTGAAACCTATGGTTTTTTCAGTGAATTTCTGAGGTTTTTTAAATGCTAATTCCTAACTATAACGTGCCTGAAACCTATGTTTTTTTCTGTGAATTTCAAAGGTTTTTTAAATGCTAATTTCTAACTATGCCTACAGAGATAGGACATGTGAAGAAAGAAGAAAAAATGCACAGAAAGAAAAAAAAGAAGTGCAGAAAGAAGCAACAGAAGTCCTCAAAGACGAAGAAAAGTGCAGGAAGAAGGATAAAGTGCAGAAAGAACAAAAAGAAGAGCAGAAAGAATCCTTGTTGCAAAATCATCCTGTACCCTCAACTTTTTCAGACGGATACTGGTGGTAACTGAGTCTGACTAACCAGTCCTAGAGCCAGTGCGATGTTAAAAGACACTTAGAATACAGTGAAAACACCTACATACACTAGGGAACATTATGCGTTGGGGTCCCCCTGTGATTAGCATGACCTCCTCTGTAAGCCCCTAGTATATAATAGGGCAGGGGGATTAATACTACCTCAAAACAGGCCACAGGGCGTTTTTGCACACGTTAACTCAGGCCCCGTCCCCTCCCTTCACCACTGTGTAAACACGCCCTGTGTCCGTTTTTAGTTGGGAGATTAAGTTCATTTGAATCCTGAGCCCACTAGGCACCTCCAGTAAGTGCCACAGAGCTGCGTTGCAGAGAGGTGTAAAAAGTGGCACAGCCTGGACCACCTCTCTGCAATGCAGCTCAGTGGCGCTTACTGGAAGCACTTGGTGGGCTAGTTAGCCCCCAGGGGCCCTCAGTATTGAAGGGAAATTATATCCCCAATTTAAAACGTGCCATAGTGCGTGTTTGCACACGTCACCTCAGGCCCCGTCCCCTCCCTTCACCACTGTGTAAACACGCCCTGTGGCTGTTCTAAGTTGAGAGATTAAGTCCCCTTGAATCCTAAGGGTCCCTAGGGTCAAACTAGACCACTAGGTACCTCCAGTAAGTGCCACAGAGCTGCGTTGCAGAGAGGTGTAAAAAGGGGCTTGGCCTCAGAACACCTGTCTGCAGCGCAGCTCCCTGGCGCATACTGGAGATGCCTGTTGGGCTAGTTGGCCCTCAGGGACCCTCAGTATTGAAGAGGAATTAATTCCCCAACTTACAACTCACCAGGGGGCGTGTTTGCAGAGTGCTGCAAGGAGGGGGCGTGGCCTCCGGCACGATGGGCAGTCTTTTATTTATTTAAATTTTTTAAGAAGGGGAGCTGTGTGGTTCCCCTTCTTATTCTAATTTATTGGCCCTGATGACCCCATCCCCCAGGGCCTGTCTCCTAATTATATTTTTTTGACCCCAATCCCCAGGGCCGGCCACTGTTTTTTATTATTTAAAAAAAATATATATTTATAGACACACCTAGGACATGCTGGACAAACCGTACGTACCTATCACCATGATGATTTGAGTGATATTCATTAAAAGGCGACTATGCATACAATGAATCCACGTGGAATGTATTTACACCACTAGTGAAGCTCTGACATGTCTGATGCCCTACCATGCCTAATCCCGGTAGACACCCTTGTCGTTTATTTATACAAACATGGGTAGCTATTGACGGGCACATTTAATACACATGCACACCAAGCCATTGAAAGGGGATTCGACAAAAATTCGACCAAAACTATGTAGGAAACCCCCCTCACGGTTAATAAAACACACATCCACTGCCGGATGTGTAATACTTTTTATTTTACTCTCTGGAAAGGGGACGAACATCACTTGAGAGTCACAGCGCGCTCCTGGCAGAGCCCAATGCTGTGTTACACCCACCATTGCCTGCCGAGTGCCTCACACCTCTGTGTTGTATTCCACCAGCTAGTGCATATGCTATGACACTCTCTAGCCCATGTGCACTGTAACACCACCCCGTGAATATGTCATGCCACACTTGTCTTCGCACGGGTTATATTGCCCCATCTAACATGCCTTCCTCGATACCTATGTTCTAACGCACAGTGCTATGCCATACATATTACAATCTGGGATCCATATCTTTGTCACAGTGCATATGCAACGTTACACTCCCCAGCACATATTTTATATTACAACTTTAGAGACTAGTTAGGTTACACAACACTGCCCTGTGCATATTACACTCCAAGGCGCACATCGCATAGCACGCGCTAGTGCCTGTGCTATCTCGCGCTCTCCAATGAATCTGTCATTGCGCACAATGTATTGCATATTATATTTCACGCCCGGTTCATCTTATATCACACTTTTTGGTGCATAATTTCTACCATACACTATATCTAGTTTTCATTTTCAATCGTGCTCTCAGGACTATGTTCTATATAACACTGTGTTCACCTACCCTTTTCACGGGCATTACATTTTGCGATAGGGGGTGGAGGGTCAGGGGGTGTTTCTGCCAAGTGAGCCCGGAGTCACAGTCACAAACGTCCTCTTCTTCCTGAATAAAAGTGAGATTATGCTGCATACTTGTTCATATTTTGAGTAGTTCGCACAGACACACGTTTTAAAAACAATAAAGTTCCTAATACCCGCCTTCTCTGAACAGTTAGCTTGCTGCCCCATCCCCCTCCTCCCTATCCTCTGTTGTGTGAATCCATGGACTAGCCTCCTCCCTCCTGCCATGCATGGTCTGATGTGCTGCCACTGCCCTCAATTTAGTATGATGTACCAGTCCCCTCCTCCTGCCCTCCATTGCCCAATTCTATGGCCCATCATTGACCTCCTGCTTAGCCTCTGTGCTTAGCTTGCTGCCCCTATTCTCCTTCCCCCTGCCCTCCGATGTCCGTGTGCATGCCCCTGCTCCATCCTTTTTGCCCACCATGTTCCATGGACCTGCCACTCCTATCTACTCTGAGTGTCCTGTTGAGCTGCCACTCCCCTCCCACCTGCCTAGCATTGTCAGATGACTGTAACCTGTCCCTGCCACCTCCACCCTGCCTGTCCACATGCCATGCCCCTATCCTCTTCCTCCTGTCCTACATGATCCATTGTACTGCCACACCCTTCTGCCCTCCCTGGTCTGTTGTGCTGCAACTGCTCCTCCTGCCTGCCCCGTGCGGTCTGTTGTGAGGCCCCTTCCCCTGAACTTTCTTGTCTGTGCACAGGTCCTGACCCTCCCTTCTATCCTCCATCGCCCTTTGTGCATGCCCCTGCACCCTCCTTCTTGCCCATCATAGCCATTGTGCTGCCACTAACCCTCCCACTTTCCATGCATGGTCTTCTGTGCTGCCATGGCCCCTCCCACCTTCCCTGTGTGGTCAGTTAGCTGCCCCTGACCCCCTCCCACCTTCCCTCCATGGTCTGTGTGTATGCCATCACAGTCTCACTGTTGCTCTTCATGGTGTGTCTTGCTTCTAGTGCCCATCCTGCCTGCCCTCCACGGCTATCTTGCTGCTCCTGCCCTGCCCCCTTGCCCCCAGCCCTCTGTTTACATGTGCAGACCCCTATTCCCTCCCTCCTGGCTTGTCTGTTCCATTGTAATGCCCCTGATCCGTCCCTCCTGCCCTTTATGGTCTGTTATGCTGCAGCTTTCTCTCCTGTCTGTCCATTATGGTCAGCTAGCTACCATTGCCTCTTTTCCCTCTGTTCTCTGTTGTCCATGTGCATGGTCCTGTCCCCTCCCTCTTGCTTTCTATGAATTGTTGTGCTGCACTCCCGTCCCGCATGCCCTGTGTGGTGTATTGTGCTGCTGCAAACCCTGATGCCTGCCCTGCAGGGTCAGTTTGGTGCACCTCTCCATGTCCCTCCTGTCCTCTGTTATCCAAGTCCATGTCCCTACCCCATTTCCTTCCATGATCCAATGTACCATACTTGCGAACATTTTGAACTTGGTAAGAGGGAGATTTTGAAAAAAAACTGGGGTATTGATTTTCCCCTTTGAGTTACATTGAAAAAGAGGAGATTGTAGACAGGAGACAGATCAAATAAAGCCCATTTGAGCTTAAAAACATTGGACATTTCCTGGCTGAATCGGGTCTGTTGGCATGTATGGTTGTACTACCATTGCCTCTTCCTTCTGCCCACAATGGTCTATTACATTGCCACAGCCTCTCTTGCAAGTCCTGTATTGTTGGTTTGTTGCCCCTGCCCCCCTTTCCACTGCCCTCCATAGTCTGTTGTGCTGCCACGGCCCTTCCTGCCTGCTCAGTGTGGTTAAATTGTTGCCTTTGCACCCTCCTACCTGCCTTCAATTTTCAGAGTCCGTGCCCCTGGCCTCTGCCTCTCAACAGTATCCTAATGAACAACTAGATTGCTAACATTCTATATTTATTACAAAAGTGTGGAACGCCTGACGTCATCTTGATGTAATCAAAACTGTAATACCTAGAGCATTTCCTTTAGAAATCACATATATGAGAGGGTCTTATTGGCATCAAAATTATGGTTAGTGCTCTAAAAGACTAAAATAAGGACATATTTTCTGAGTTTTCAAATAGCGACAAAGCACTTTTAAATTATTTGTTATCTTTATGTTTTTTTATCCAGTTGACCACTTGATTAAATGTTGCACTTAGGGGAGAGGATGTGGTGTTACTTCCAGAACTGCAGACTTTGCAACTGGGGAACCAGGTTGGAGTTTCTGCTTCAGCTCGACATTCTGTGATTCTGGTCAAATCACTTAGTCTCCCCATGTCTACAACCAAAATGAATTTGTTCTTGTGTGATGGAACCAATGCTCATGTAAAGCACTCCAATACCTGACAAGTCTGCACTATATAACACTGCAAATACACAAAATAATAAGTGTTTTGCACACTTCTGTCATTGGGCTATATTTGGGCTACATCTGGGTGATTTTGGGCTACATTTGGGCTCTTTTGTCTCCGGTGGCCATCTTGGGAGATTTATTTGTTATGAAGTTTCCTAATTTCCTCATGTACTGCAGTCTCCTCAGTAGGAAATGCTTTCAGTTTTTTACTTTGATTCCATCATGAAGGTATTCAGATATGTCACACATTTGCCATAAATTCTGAAAGTTAGCACTCTAGTTGGTCATTAGATCACTGTAGTAAAACTACTGTTCACCATGGAAGTCTGCTCCTGGTATTAAAAGTGCATGTTTCAGTCTGCATGTCAGAATGTTTTAATGAAATAGAAGAGGATTTGAGAAGTCACTCAAAATGTGCCCTCATTTTCTTTCTTCAGCATTAATCATAATTTCTATGGCAAAATGAACCCCCTCATTGTGTTCCTTTTTAGATTAAATGTTTTAAGTGTTACCAGTTTATTCCAATCAAGATGGCTTCAGGTGTGCCATACTTTTGTCATAATGAAGACAGTAAGCGCTCTAGTTGTTTTTAAGAACACTCTGGGACATTCTGTCATTGGGCTATACTTGGGCTACATCTGGGTGATATTTTGGCTACATTTGGGCTCTTTTGTCTCTGGTGGCCATCTTGGGAGACTTATTTGTTATGAAGTTTCCTAATTTCCTCATTTACTGCTGTCTCCTCAGTAGGAAATACTTTCAGTTTTTTACTTTGATTCCATCAAGAAGGCATTCAGATGTGTCACACATTTGCCATAAATTCAGAATGTTAGCACTCTTTTTGCTCATTAGATCACTGTAGTAAAGCTACTGCTCACCAGGGAAAACTGCTGCTGGTATTGAAAGTGCATGTTTCAGTCTGCATGTCAGAATTTTTTAATGAAATAAAAGAGGATTTCAGAAGTCAAAATGTGCCCTAGTTTTTCTTTCTGCAGCACTAATCATATTTGTTATGGAAAAATGAACCCCCTCATTTTGTTCCTTTTTAAATTAAATGTTTTAGGAGTTACCACTTTAATCCAAGCAAGATGGCTTCAGGTGTGCCATACGTTTATCATAAGTAGGACTGTTAGCGCTCTAGTTGTTGTTTGGAACACTCTGGGAAGCTGCAGTAGAACACAAAGGAATCAACTGACAGTCTCTGCCCTTGTTGGATGTACATGTTGTACTGAGAATGTCAGACTTCATTCTCACATGACTGAGAAAGATAATGTGAATTTACTGAAAATAAGCTCTCAGTTTAGCTTATAGATCACCTTCCAAACCTCTGTGGGAAAAGCATGAGAAAATATTTTTCTCTCAATCATGATATCCCAGCAGAAGGCTTTTTCACATGGTGAAATCACCTTAGAACATACCACAATTCCTAAAATGAGTATGGTACCATCAACAAATGATTTATAATGTAACTAAAGTCTTAAAACCTTCTATTAACTGCAATGCTTTTTAATGAGGTGCTATCATGTATATTGGTCCCAAGATGGCTGCCAACACTTCTTGGATGAAGTGCTGACAGCCAATCAGATCTCAGGATGAGATTTGTGGTTAGGCTCCGCCCACATATATATATGATTTTACTTTTGATTTTCTCAGGAACTACTGAACAGATTGACACCAGACCTGCAAAAGACACTTCCCTGAGCTGAGGACTACCTCTCTGCCAAATTTCAAGTAATTCTGTTCAGCCGTTCGGGCTGTACCTTGGACTAAAGGTCCCTATGGAAAATTGCATGGGGAAAACGCGTTTTGGGACCCCTCTTTTTTCTCATCCCCCGCTTGACGAATCCCCCCGAGACTTTCAGGGTAGGAGCGGAGCGGAGCGCCCCACCTATTTTGAAAATTTCGCGAGGATTCGTCAAACGGCGCCAAAGGTATTCCAAATAGAATGTTGCGGATTTCCTATGGAAACACAGTCCTAACTATAACTATCTACTGGCGACCGCCAGTAGATAATAATATATATATATATATATATATATATATATATATATATATATATATATATATATATATATATATATATATATATATATATATATGAGACTAGATAAGCAGAGGCTCAGAATATTTAGTGCAAATTAATTCATGAAAGTAAGAAACATGAATGTTACAATCAAATACCAGAGATTGTTCAAATGATGCTGAAGTGAGTCCTATGTCGCCTTTTTCATATGTTATGAGTGGCCTGGTCCAATTGGGTTGAACGGTTGTCCTTCTTCACATATTCTTCTTGCAATGGGTAGTTGCTGAAAGCCTGGCTAGCCAAAGAATGCATTGATTATTCTGTACCCTGTAACATTTTTTACTTGCAGTATTTCATTGTGATTCAGTGCGAGTGTTCTGACTCAACCTATCTCTGTTGTACTTACAGACCAGATACCAGTGGCCATGGCCCAGAAAACCACCCAACTCTCAGAAGTGCTCCGAGAGGATTACCTCAGCTGCAAAATTTGCTATGAGCTTTACCGGACTCCCAAGCTCCTGCCATGCCTGCACACTTACTGTGAACAATGCCTAGAGCAGTTGGTCATAAAAGGATCCCTGAATTGCCCCGAATGTCGGATCAAGGTTCCAGTTAACGATGGGGTGAAGAACCTGAAGAGCAACTTTTTTATCAATAGCCTCCTGGAGCTCTTGCAGCCCAAGCAAACTAAAGACTTGGTTTGCAGTGTGTGCGCCACTGCCAAGAAGCACCTTACAGCCGTCTCCCGCTGCCTGGACTGCCATGACTTCTTGTGCCAGTCATGCTCCCTCGGCCATGGCTGCTCCCGTGCCACCGTTAGCCACAGGGTGGTGGACCTGGAAGAGTTCTTGAATGGCCAGCATGACTCAGAGGTCAGATCCCGTCAGGAGATGTTCTGCTTGGACCACTCACAAGAGCCATTGCGTTTTTTCTGTGACACCTGCAATGCACCCATTTGCAGAGACTGCCGCCTGCTGGGCCACTTTCAGCATCATGTGATATCCATGGCAGATGCCATTAAAAAGAAAAAGCCGGAGGTGAACCAGCTGATTGAGGGATTGGGGAGCAACATCAACAAGATTATCCGCTGGAAAGAGGAGGTGACTGAATCACTAGGAATCCTTTCAAGAACAACAGATATCATCAAGGCAAGCATAATCAGCTACATCGATGAGGCCACTGCCCTGCTACAAAGCCAAAAAGAGGCAGCTTTCAAGGAACTGGATGGCATAATTGAGCAGGAAATGGCTGCATTCCTTGTAGTCAAAGGTGAGCTCGATAGCCAGTTGGACAGGGCTGTCAGCAGCCGGGAGTTCTCCCAGAAGATGATGGATTTTGGAAGTGACTCAGAAATCATGTCCCTTGAGGAAGTGATGCGGGAGAGGATTCAAGAGCTTCAGTCCTTTACTCCACAAAAGCAAAAACTCAGAATCCCAGATTTGGTCCTAAATGGGAAGAAAATCCTTCCCCAAATTAAATTCTTTGAATTACAAATATCCACAAATGACTCTGAAACCCAACCAGATTCTATGGCTCTTACTTCAACTGGCTCCTTTCCGGTAGGAAAGGCTTCCACTGCCCCAACTTTTCAGACGTATCAGGCCTCGGGAACCCAGCAAAAAAAGCCTCCACCTAAAGACAACGTGATCCTACAGCTACTCTGCTCATTTGACGTGGAGCAGGATGATGATGATTATAAGCCAAAGATCACCGGCATTGCTGCCTTCCCCGGGGCTGGGGGCATCTTGCTGGCAGATCAAGATAATGATGAAATTAAACGTTTCTCTATGAATGGTGACCTCCGCCGAACCATCACACTAAATGACAGTGACCTGGCACCTTGTAGCATCGCTGTATGTGGAAACACACTGGCCTGCTCGGCCAATAATTACCTTTTTTTCATGACGTTAGGTGGGAGTTTCCTCCACAAATTAAAGTTACGGAGCAACCAAGATGACCCCCAATATGCAATAGCCTCATACAGTTCACAGTACATAGCAGTCAGCGAGGGAACCCTTTGCTCTGTCTCCCTTTATAACACGAAGGGTGAGTGCCTCGAACGAATCAAACCTCGTGGATACCAGGGCATAAAGTTCCTTTTCATTGCAATCAACCAAAATGAAGAGTTTATTGTCTGTGATGTGACCAAACAGGAGATTGTGATCTTTAATCGGTGTGGTGACATCATTCACATTATGAACTCATCTAATTCTCCTTTCACACGGCCTTTCAGCCTCTGTCTGAACAGTAGCAATGATATTTTTGTGGTAGATGATGGTAGAGTGATCCAATTTTCAGAAAATGGAATGGATTGTAAGGTGGTGCTGAGCACAGCACCAGGAGAAAGCAGACCTCGAATGATTGTTATAGACAGTGGTGGGCGCCTTGTCGTGGTTGCCAAGGACAATAATGTCAGGTGTTATGAGTTTATTTAAAAGTGTGTGGTGTTCATGCGGTGACACAGTTCCATGGTCCACCAGAAACCATAACCTTTTCTGTCACAAGAAGAACGTCTGTCAATATCCATTTTCTTCCTCCTCCCCAAAATATTAAACTTCCTCATTCCAAGGAAATGTTTCAAAACAGGGCATTGCTGAAAGAAAGTATAGTTTCGCTCCAAATATGAAAGAGCTATTCTCTTATCCATTGACTTATGAAGAGATCCTACTTTACTTGAGAGCCTCGGTCATTTATGGATCCTGGATCCAGCAGCTTAAAAGGCCAATGTTACCCATGTTCTTTTTTTAATGGATGATGAAAAATACTGAGGGTCCAGTCGGTTATTCTTGGGCTTGTAGGACTTGGCTTGACTTTCCTTTCCCCTGCCCTTTTACGGCAGCACAGAGGTTGATGAATTGTTTTGAACTTTATTTGTGGCAGTGGAGTAAATCGATAGCAAGAGCTCTGTTGCCTTCCCTGGTACAGACTAAATATGAGGTATAGACAATGTTCCTGCGGATCAGAAGGTGTCCTCCTGCCCCAGACACAAGAGCGATGGACAGTAATGAGGACAGAGGCTAAATAATATTTAGTTACAAAAATGTTGAGTTACAAAAACAGAATGTATTTGATTGAAATACTCCATTGGAAAACAGTAATGGCAAGACCCCTTAATGAAACCATGTTAACAAAGAATATTATTTCTACAAAGTTAAAAAAATATATACGGTATATGTCCCTAATAAACCTGTATACACAGGGCAGTTATACATTGAATAACCCAATCAGTTCTGTAAGTAAGTGCCTGCAATCGCCTTGCATGTTTTTTTGTTTCAGGCACCTTTTATCTTCGTTGTAGCACAATAGGAATGCTTATGCACCCAGATGTTTGGGGTGTATCCAGGTAGTATGACCGTTTGTCTGGGCCTGCCCTTCAGTGTGAGTCTGGACTCAGTGCAAGGTTCTTTCTATGACCGCTTTTAACTAGGTGTGCTCTGCAGGTATTGGTTCTCTGTGCCTTTACACTTGTAAGTCTATAGCGTGAAGAGGTTATGATGGCTGCAGGCTCTTACTTAGAAGCGATTCGCAAACGAGAAGAGTCCTCTCTTCTGCAGTCTTTGGTTAAGTCTGGGTTCTAGGGCCTTGTTCCCATTCTCTGTAAACAAGCATTTCAGTATACATGGGCTGAAGGACGCGTCTGGTCTACTCCATATTGTATGTAAGTGCATGTCTTATGAGTAAGAGAGGGTTTCTTTTTATGAAGATATGTGATCCGCTGAGTAATGAAGTAGAGGCCTGGGGGAGCTCTCTGTATTCAGTGCATGAGGTATGTCTGAGTTTTGCAAATGGCAGAGATCTTTCGGGGATAGTTCGGAAAATCCAAACACCTGGAACAGGAATAATTGCTTGTATGGGATGGGTCTCGTTGGTTGTGCCTTTGCTTAAGTTGTATAACGAATGAGTTTGTTACTGGAGCTCTACTGTTTGGATAGTCGTGTTTTTAGGCACAAATAAGATGTGGAAACACTCTTTTTTTAAAATCTATTTTCAGCAAGGCTTAAGCCCAGAAACAGAATCTCTTGCAGTGACACACTTGACAAATAGAATCAAGCACACAGAAACTCAAGAAGGACCAAGTGTAGCAAAGTTGCCACCTCATACCTTTCGCCACCACTGTATAAACTGTTGGAATTATAAATCCCTCATCTTACTACAGTCGTGATGTGGGAATATAATGGCCTTTTATTTTTCCGTTGATTTAGTCCATCTCATACTTGATTGAGGCTTACTATAGCCCATAATGGTCTTCGCTTTAGTTTTGCCTTACACTTGGTGTATTTTTAAGAATTGTCGATATTACTATGAACTTTCTCTTTAGAATTGGTAATAATCATCACAAGTCGTAATCACATGGTGTGTACGACTCAATGTCTAGTCCAATTTTAGTATGCTTGCATTTCAGATTCAGTGCAATTTTATATCTTAATTCAAATATACTATTTTAATATACTCAAAGGTTTTGTCATCAGTCATTCAGTGTATAATTTTATAAACAAAGTCTTAATAAATGTAAATATAAAAGTAGACTTTTATATAATTACATTCATTGCACATCTTAAGCATGTATCCGCATAGTTCATTGTACTAGATTGATGCTGTTACTATCCAGTTTGTGACAGTTCTAAGCCCGCATTGTCTTATCTTGGAATAATATTTCTTTTGTCACCTAGCCTACGTTGTGGTACATTCTTATGACAGTCATCTTACTATAAAGGTGTTAGGAACCACAATTGGTTTCGGTGAAAGGGATCGTGGACCACATTTGAGAGTTTTTGAGGTGTAGGTAATTTCCTAACTGCTAGAGGTTTGAACAAAGAAAAGGAATCAATATATGTGGAAAGTGTCACAGAAGAAAGGGATGTCAGTAGGGACTGGCCCTAGAATGGGGGAAGGTACCATGTTGACTTTTAAAGATTCTGATGACAAAGACAGAGCACATAGAATTATTGCTTTTCAAAGGAAAAGTGTTCTATGAGTGGAGTAAGATTAATGTGTTTGATTTTGCTACAGTGACTGAGAGACAGGGAGAGTTTCAATACCATCAAAAGTACTGCATTCGAAGAGGTGTCCAGGCAGGCCTTCTCAAACCATCCAGCTTCCAGTTACATCTTGGTCTGATGGTGGGGTGTGGGGTCATATGGGAGGCTTTGATGAGAAGGCCTGATGCTGATTCTCACTCTCCACCCAATAAGAGCTGCAGGATGAGGCTTGAATGAACTCAAACATAGTGTATCTCATGAGGGGAAGAGGGCTAGGGAGGAGAGAAATCTACTGGAAGTTTGAGGGTTGTCTCCCGGAGCTCTGGATTACACTCGTCTCTCGCTCTCTCTCTGAGATTAGAGCAGTGGTGGTAAGGCACACGCCAGAGCACATCAAGTGTGGATATCCCAATAAGCACATAGAGTTTTAGTTTGAAAATAAGCGTGCATGTCTAACAATACTGAGCAAGCCCAATCCCCATATGTTTTACCTGATGCTCTGATCGGTAGCTCTGGTAATGAACCCAGGAAGTACCCGGAGATCTTCCCCGGGCCCGGGAGCACCAGAACATGCTGTTAGTAAGAGAAACGTCTGATGAGGTTCAATTGTAGGAGGCACAAAACTGTTAAAGGAGCTTTTATCATAGGCAATTCCGGTAAGATAAAAGAAACACAAGGGAAAGGCAAGGACAATGAAATAAAGGTGCATGGAATGCAGATATGGTGAGGGAACTGAGTGTATGAGAACCAAGGCAATTTATCCCTGTTGTACTGTTGCGAAAATTGTCCTGGATGCAGTCTGATTGGTCTTTCTTCTTTGACTGACCTGGAAAACCCAGCATCTCTATTGCAGCCCCAGGTGCCAGTGTCCGGTGTTCTACAGTAACCAGATCTCTGATCTTAATCTTTTCTTGGGTATCCAGGTTATTATTTTTTCTTGCCTGGCCCCACCACCTGACCCTTGTCGAGTCGATGCAGTTATCTTTTTGGTGTGAAAAAAGAGCAGAGAAGTTGGCCTTTGTTCCATAAAGTGTCATGGGGTGTTGTGGGGAAGCTGTAAGTGTCTATGATGTGCTTAGTTTATAATTATTAGTTACTCAATTAATTGGATGTCTGAGTAGGGTGGAAAGAAGGAAGAAGTGAGAATGGTGTAGAGCATATCGATAGGTATATTCAAGTGATGAACCAGGAATCTGACTCAAAGATGTATCATTCCTATCCAACACATCACTGTTGGACAAGATTTTGTCTTTTTAATTCCAAAGTGCTTTGTGTATGCGTCTAATTTATATTTGGGGTACCTGTTTGAAGGGAGTATGGTTTTCCTTATGCATTATGAAAGTATATTTTAAAAGTCTTACAAGTTCTCTCAAGAAGTCTTAACAAAAGACCCAAGCATGAAATGTATCACCCATGCACCAGTTGTACGCACTTCTTGCTCTTTTTGGGGTGGTTGTGCTTATATTACAATGAAATGTGTTGCAATAAACCTTTATGGGTAGGCATTTGTTTATAGCATGTCTCCCTTACTACTCCTTGGAGGCATATCCTTCTACAACAGCTTAGCAAATCAACTTTGCTGAAATGGAGGCCATTATGAACTGTATGATCTCTCCACAAACCTATCCATGTGGGAGGATGGAGAGTGACCTCCTGTTAGGAAAAGGTCAGCACCACTCAAGAATAGCTGTGCTTGGGCTAGTTCAGATTGGAGTTTTCTCTTCCTGTATGATAATAGTTGAGTAAGCCACAACAAGGTGTTAAATACAAAATTCAAGAAGACTGTAATATGTAAATCCTTTATGTGCATATATGCCGTATTTCTAATACAGGAATGATTTCTGTAAGATTTTAATTTGTACTGGGGGTGTCTCCTTCTAAATTGTATGGTTTTCCACAGATCATGAAAAATGTATAAAGTTATGTTAAAAAACTGTCTTTCGTGTTCTCTGAAGAAGTCTTTCACAAGACCCCCACATGAAATGTTTCTCTGTCTTCACAGTACTACAGAATAAACCACAATCCTAACATATGCAACAAAGCTCATAATACCTTCTAGTTGGCGTTTTCCTATTGTAAAATTTCAGTAACAAGATGATAAGCTTTCCTGAGTTAAAGGGCTACTAATGTAAATTTCTTGCAAAACATTCCAAAGTATAAATGGCATGTGTGTGTGTGTGTACGTGTGTGTGTCTATATGTGTGTGTGTGTATATATATATATTCACTGAAAAAACCATAGGTTTCAGGCACGTTATAGTTTGGAATTAGCATTTAAAAAACCTTTGAAATTCACTGAAAAAACCATAGGTTTCAAGGGCGTTATAGTTAGCTGGACTTTTCACTCGTACAAAACCATTGAAATTCCACTCGTGCGCCCACAATGCACTGCTGATGACATCACATATTACATCACTCATGACATGGTCAGTGACATCACTCATGACATCACTGATGACATCTCAAATGACATCACTGATGACATCATCCAGTGAATGTGTGTTTTTCTGAAAATTACGTATGTTTTATATATGTATATCTCAAGGTCGATGGAAGAATAAATGGGTATATAAGTGTCTAAATGGATGATTTGTTTTTGAAAAATTGATTGTATAACTGACTGATTAAGTGTATCTTAGTGAATACATGGCTTAGTGCGTAATGTTTAAATGTGTAAATATCTGTATCAGTCTCTCACTTTGTGTATAAGTGGCTGCATGGGTTGGTGAGTAGCTACATGAGTGTCTATATAGGTTATTAGTTGGTTTTTTGAGTATCAGTCTGAGTGTCTGTATGGTTCGGTGGGGGGTATTACGTAGTGCATAGGTGCATGAATGAGTGACTCACTGTTTGTATGTGTTGAAGACCGCATGTGTGCAGGACTGTATGGGTGGATGAGTGTGTGCATGGGTATGTTAGTGCGTGATAGACTGTCTCAATAGTGTCTTTATGAGTAACTACATATGTTTTGAACTAGTATATGTGACTATTGGTGTATATAAGTGAGTATATGTGAGAGTGAGAGATTGAAAGAGTTCCTGTATGAATAAGTATGTGTTTCTATAAGTGATTGTTTAAAATACTAAGTATGTGTAAGTTTCTGTAGAAGTAAGTGTGGTGGTGTGTGTATAACTGTATATGCAAGTAAATGGATGTTTGATTCTTTATTAGCATGAGTGACTATGTGTGTGAGTAACTCTATGAATGAGTGGCGTTGTGTAACAGGATGTATAGGTGTGTGAGTACATATGATGAGTGAGTACATGTATGAGTGACTGTATAGGGCTGTTGGTGAATGAGTGGATGTGTATGTGGATCTTAGAATTACTGAATAGGTTGTTGTAACTGGTTTTGGTATGTCCATTGTTTTGAACATTGTAGTTTCTATTTTTGAATGTGTGTATCAAAGGTTATATTAGGGGAAGAGGAGGTCTGCCACTCTATCACAAGGATGATGTCATCAGTGAGGTCATTAGTGATGTCATTTGAGATGTCATCAGTGATGTCATCAGTGATGTCACTGACCATGTCATGAGTGATGTAATATGTGACGTCATCAGCAGTGCATTGCGGGCGCGCGAGTTATAGTTAGCTGAACTAACTATAACGGGGGAATTTCAATGGTTTTGTACGAGTGAAAAGTCCAGCTAACTATAACGCCCCTGAAACCTATGGTTTTTTCAGTGAATTTCTAAGGTTTTTTAAATGCTAATTTCTAACTATGCCTACGGAGATAGGACATGTGAAGAAAGAAGAAAAAACGCACAGAAAGAAAAAAAAGAAATGCAGAAAGAAACAACAGAAGCCCTCAAAGACGAAGAAAAGTGCAGGAAGAAGGATAACGTGCAGAAAGAACAAACAGAAGAGCAGAAAGAAGCCTTGTTGCAAAATCATCCTGTACCCTCAACATTTTCAGACGGATACTGGTGGTAACTGAGTCTGACTAACCAGTCCTAGAGCCAGTGCTATGTTAAAAGACACTCAGAATACAGTGAAAACACCTACATACACTAGGGAACACTATGCGTTGGGGTCCCCCTGTGATCAGCATGACCTCCCCTGTAAGCCCCTAGTATATAATAGGGCAGGGGATAAAACCTACCTCTTAAAACGCGCCACAGGGCGTGTTTGCACTCGTCACCTCAGGCCCCGTCCCCTCACTTCCCCACTGTGTAAACACGCCCTGTGGCCGTTTTAAGTTGGGCGATTAAGTCCCCTTGAATCTTGAGGGTCCCTAGGGTCCAACTAGACTACTAGGTACCTCCTGTAAGCGCCACAGAGCTGCGTTGCAGAGAGATGTAAAAAGGGGCACGGCCTAGACCACCTCTCTGCAACGCAGCGGAGTGGTGCTTACTGGAAGCACCTGGTGGGCTAGTTGGCCCCCAGGGTCCCTCAGGATTGAAGGGGAATTATTTCCCCAACTTAAAACGCGCCACAGAGCTTGTTTGCACATGTTAACTCAGGCCCCGTCCCCTCCCTTCACCACTGTGTAAACACGCCCTCTGGCCGTTTTTAGGTGGGAGATTAAGTTAATTTGAATCCTGAGGGTCCCTAGGGTCCAACTAGCCCACTAGGTACCTCAGTATGCGCCACAGAGCTGCGTTGCAGAGAGGTGTAAAAAGTGGCACGGCCTGGACCATCTCTCTGCAACGCAGCTCAGTGGCGCTTACTGGAAGCATCTGGTGGGCTAGTTAGCCCCCGGGGGCCCTCGGGATTGAAGGGGAATTATTTCCCCAACTTAAAACGCGCCACAGGGCTTGTTTGCACACGTTAACTCAGGCCCCGTCCCCTCCCTTCACCACTGTGTAAACAAGCCCTGTGGCCGTTTTTAGTTGGGAGATTAAGTTAATTTGAATCCTGAGGATCCCTAGGGTCCATCTAGCCCACTAGGTACCTCCAGTATGTGCCACAGAGCTGCGTTGCAGAGAGGTGTAGAAAGTGGCACGGCCTGGACCACCTCTCTGCAACGCAGCTCAGTGGCGCTTACTGGAAGCACCTGGTGGGCTAGTTAGCCCCCAGGGGCCCTCAGGATTGAAGGGGAATTATTTCCCCAACATAAAACGCGCCATAGGGAGTGTTTGCACACGTCACCTCAGGCCCCGTCCCCTTCCTTCCCCACTGTGTAAACATGCCCTGTGGCCGTTTTTTAAGTTGAGAGATTAAGTCCCCTTGAATCCTGAGGATCCCTAGGGGCAAAATAGCCCACTAGGTACGTCCGGTAAGTGCCATTGCAGAGAGGTGTAAAAAGGGGCACGGCCTGCACCACCTCTCTGCAACGCAGAGCAGTGGCATTTACTGGAAGCACCTGGTGGGCTAGTTGGCCCCCAGGGTCCCTCAGGATTGAAAGGGAATTATTTCCCCAACTTAAAACGCGCCACAGGGCGTGTTTGCACACGTCACCTCAGGCCCCGTCCCCTCCCTTCACCACTTTGTAAACGCGCCCTGTGGCCGTTCTAAGTTGAGAGATTAAGTCCCCTTGAATCCTAAGTGTCCCTAGGGTCAAACTAGCCCACTAGGTACCTCCAGTAAGTGCCACAGAGCTGCGTTGCATAGAGGTGTAAAAAGGGGTGTGGCCTCAGAACACCTGTCTGCAACGCAGCACCCTGGCGCACACTGGAGATACCTGTTGGGCTAGTTGGCCCTCAGGGACCCTCAGTATTGAAGGGGAATTAATTCCCCAACTTACAACTGGCCAGGGGGCGCATTTGCAGAGTGCTGCAAGGAGGGGGCGTGGCCTCCAGCGCGATGCCGGTCTTTTATTTTTTTAAGAAGGAGGGCTGTGTGGCCCCCCTTCTTTTTCTAATTTACTGGCCCTGGGGACCCCATCCCCCAGGGCCTGCACCCTAATTTTTTTTGTTGAAAAAAATAAATTTGGCCTTCCCAAGGCCTTAATCGGCCCCGGGGACCCCAATCCCCGGGTCATGGGCTTTTTTTTATTTAAATTCTTTAGGAGGGGGCTGCGTTGCCCCCCTCCTCAGGCCCCTTATGGCTCCGGGGACCCCATCCCCCGGGGCCGGCCTTTGTTTTTTATTATTTAAAAAATATATATATTTATAGAAACACCTAGGACATGCTGGACAAACCGTATGTACCTATCACCATGACGATTTGCGTGATACTCATTAAAAGGCGACTATGCATAGAATGAATCCACATGGAATGTATTTACACCGCTAGTGAAGCTCTGACGTGTCTGACGCCCTACCGTGCCTAATCCCGGCGCCCCCGCCGGTGGGTACTCTCCAAGTAGACACCCTTGTCGTTTATTTATACAAACATGGGTAGCTATTGACGGGCACATTTAATATACACGCACACCAAGCCATTCAAAGGGGATTCGACAAAAATTCGACCAAACTATGCAAGAAACCCCCCTCACGGTTAATAAAAAACACATCCACCGCCGGATGTGTAATACTTTTTATTTTACTCTCTGGAAAGGAGACAAACCTCACTTGAGAGTCACAGCGTGCTCCTGGCTGAGCCCAATGCTGTGTTACACCCACCAGTGCCCGCCGATTGCCTCACACCTCTGTGTTGCATTCCACCAGCTAGTGCGTATGCTATGACACTCTCTAGCCCATGTGCACTGTAACACCACCCCGTGAATATGTCATGTCACACTTGCCTTCGCACGGGTTATATTGCCCCATCTAACGTGCCTTCCTCGATGTGTATGTTATAACGCACAGCGCTATGCCATACATATTACAATCTGGGATCCATATCTTTGTCACAGTGCATATGCAACGTTAAACTCCCCAGCACATATTTTATATTACAACTTTAGAGACTAGTTATGTTACACAACACTGCCCTGTGCATATTACACTCCAAGGCGCATATCGCATAGCACGCGCTAGTGCATGTGCTATCTCGCACTCTCCAATGAATCTGTCACTGCGCACAATGTATTGCATATTATATTTCACGCCCCAGTTCATCTTATATCACACTTTTTGGTGCATAGTTTATACCATATACTACATCTAGTTTTCATTTTCAATCGTGCTCTCAGGACTATGTTCTATATAACACTGCGTCCACCTACCCTTTTCACGGGCATTACATTTTGCGATGGGGGTGGAGGGTCAGGGGGTGTTTCTGCCAAGTGAGCCCGGAGTCACAGTCACAAACGTCCTCTTCTTCCTGAATAAAAGTGAGATTATGCTGCATACTTGTTCATATTTTAAGTAGTTCGCACAGACACACATTTTAAAAACAATAAAGTTCCTAATACCCACCTTCTCTTAACAGTTAGCTTGCTGCCCCATCCACCTCCTCCCTATCCTCTGTTGTCTGAATCCATAGACTAGCCTCCTCCCTCCTGCTGTGCATGGTCTGATGTGCTGCCACTGCCCTCAATTTAGCATGATGTACCAGTCCACTCCTCCTGCCCTCCATTGCCCAATTCTATGGCCCATCATTGACCTCCTGCTTATCCTCTGTGCTTAGCTTGCTGCCCCTATTGTCCTTCCCCCTGCCCTCCGATGTCTTTGTGCATGCCCCTGCTCCATCCTTTTTGCCCACTATGTTCCATGGTCCTGCCACTCCTATCTACTCTGAGTGTTCTGTTGAGCTGCCACTCCCCTCCCACCTGCCTAGCATTGTCAGATGACTGTAACCTGTCCCTGCCACCTCCACCCTGCCTGTCCACATGCCATGCCCCTATCCCCTTCCTCCTGTCCTCCATGGTCCATTTTACTGCCACACCCTTCTGCCCTCCCCGATCTGTTGTGCTGCAACTGCTCCTCCTGCCTGCCCCGTGCGGTCTGTTGTGAGGCCCCTTCCCCTGAACTCTCTTGTCTGTGCCCAGGTCCTGACCCTCCCTTCTATCCTCCATGGTCCTTTGTGCATGCCCCTGCACCCTCCTTCTTGCCCATCATAGCCATTGTGCTGCCACTAACCCTCCTGCTTGCCATGCATGGTCTTCTGTGCTGCCATGGCCCTTCCCACCTTCCCTGTGTGGTCAGCTAGCTGCCCCTGACCCCCTCCCACCTTCCCTCCATGGTCTGTGTGTATGCCACCATAGTCTCATTGTTGCTTTCCATGGTGTGTCTTGTTTCTAGTGCCCATCCTGCCTGACCTCCATGGTCATCTAGCTGCTCCTGCCCTGCCACCTTGCCCCCAGCCCTCTGTTTCCATGTGCAGACTCCCTATTCCCTCCCTCGTGGCTTGTCTGTTCCATTGTAATGCCCCGATCCGTCCCTCCTGCCCTTTATGGTCTGTTATGCTGCAGCTTTCTCTCCTGTCTGCCCATTATGGTCAGCTAGCTACCATTGCCTCTTTCCCATCTGTTCTCTGTTGGCCATGTGCATGGTCCTGTCCCCTCCCTATTGCTTTCTATGGATTGTTGTGCTGCACTCCTGTCCCGCATGCGCTGTGTGGTGTATTGTGCTGCTGCAAACCCTGATGCCTGCCCTGTAGGGTCAGTTTGGTGCACCTCTCCATGTCCCTCCTGTCCTCTGTTATCCAAGTCCATGTCCCTACCCCAATTCCTCCTGCCTACCATGATTCAATGTACCATACTTGCGAACATTTTGAACTTAGTAAGAGGGAGATTTTGAAAAAAAACTGGGGTATTGATTTTCCCCTTTGAGTTACATTGAAAAAGAGGAGATTGTAGACAGGAGACAGATCAAATAAAGCCCATTTGAGCTTAAAAACATTGGACGTTTCCTGGCTGAAATGGGTCTGTTGGCTTGTATGGTTGTACTACCACTGCCTCTTCCTTCTGCCCACAATGGTCTATTATATTGCCAGAGCCTATATTGCCAGTCCTGTATTGTTGGTTTGTTGCCCCTGCCCCCCTTTCCACTGCCCTCCATAGTCTGTTGTGCTGCCACTGCCCTTCCTGCCTGCCCAGTGTGGTCAAATTGTTGCCTCTGCACTCTCCTACCTGCCTTCAATTTTCAGAGTCCGTGCCCCTGGCCTCTGCCTCTCAACAGTATCCCAATGAACAACTAGATTGCTAACATTCTATATTTATTACAAAAGTGTGGAACGCCTGACGTCATCTTGATGTAATCAAAACTGTAATACCTAGAGTATTTCCTTTAGAAATTACATATATGAGAGGGTCTTATTTGCATCAAAATTATGGTTAGTGCTCTAAAAAACTCAAATAGCGACAAAGAACTTTTAAATTATTTGTAATCTTTATGTTTTTTTATCCAGTTGACCACTTGATTAAATGTTGCACCTTGGCGAGAGGATGTGGTGTTACTTCCAGAGCTGCAGACTTTGAAACTGGGGAACCAGGTTGCAGTTTCTGCTTCAGCTCAACATTCTGTGATTATGGTCAAATCACTTAATCTCCCCATGTCTACAACCAAAATGAATTTGATCTTGTGTGATGTAACCAATGCTCATGTAAAGCATTTCAATACCTGACAAGTCTGCACTATATAAAACTGCAAATACACAAAAAATAAGTGTTTTGCACACTTCTGTCATTGGGCTACATGTGGGCTACATCTGGGTGATATTTGTGCTGCATTTAGGCTCTTTTGTGTCTGGTGGCCATCTTAGGAGATTTATTTGTTATGAAGTTTCCTAATTTCCTCATTCACTGCAGTCTCCTCAGTAGGAAATGCTTTCAGTTTTTTACTTTGATTCCATCAAGAAGGTATTCAGATATGTCACACATTTGCCATAAATTCTGAATGTTAGCACTCTAGTTGCTCATTAGATCACTGTAGTAAAGCTACTGCTCACCATGGAAGTCTGCTGCTGGTATGAAAAGTGCATGTTTCAGTCTGCATGTCAGAATTTTTTAATGAAATAGAAGAGGATTTGAGAAGTCACTCAAAATGTGCCCTAATTTTTCTTTCTTCAGCACTAATCATAATTTCTATGGCAAAATGAACCCCCTCATTGTGTTCCTTTTTAAATTAAATGTTTTAAGTGTTACCACTTTATTCCAATCAAGATGGCTTCAGGTGTGCCATACTTTTGTCATAAATAAGACAGTAAGCGCTCTAGTTGTTCTTAAGAACACTCTTTGACATTCTGTCATTAGGCTATACTTGGGCTACATCTGGGTGATATTTGGGCTACATTTGGGCCCTTTTGTCTCTGGTGGCCATCTTGGGAGATTTATTTGTTATGAAGTTTCCTAATTTCCTCATTTTCGGCAGTCTCCTCAGTAGGAAATACTTTCAGTTTTTTACTTGGTTCCATCAAGAAGGCATTCAGATGTGTCACACATTTGCCATAAATTCTGAATGTTAGCACTCTAGTTGCTCATTAGATCACTGTAGTAAAGCTACTGCTCACCAGGGAAGTCTGCTGCTGGTATTCAAAGTGCATGTTTCAGTCTGCATGTCAGAATTTTTTTATGACATAGAAGAGGATTTGAGAAGTCAAAATGTGCCCTAATTTTTCTTTCTGCAGCACTAATAATAATTTCTATGGCAAAATGAATCCCCTCATTGTGTTCCTTTGTAAATTAAATGTTTTAAGTGTTACCACTTTATTCCATTCAAGATGGCTTCAGGTGTGCCATACTTTTGTCATAAGTAAGACTGTTAGCGCCTTAGTTGTTTGTTAGAACACTCTGGGACATTCTGTCATTGGGCTATACTTGGGCTACATCTGGGTGGTATTTGGGCTCTTTTGTCTCTGGTGACCATTTTGGGAGACTTATTTGTTATGATGTTTCCTAATTTCCTCATTTACTACAGTCTCCTCAGTAGGAAATACTTTCAGTTTTTTACTTTGATTCCATCAAGAAGGCTTTCAGATGTGTCACACATTTGCCATAAATTCAGAATGTTAGCACTCTAGTTGCTTATTAGATCACTGTAATAAAGCTACTGCTCACCAGGGAAGTCTGCTGCTGGTATTGAAAGTGCATGTTTCAGTCTGCATGTCAGAATATTTTAATGAAATAGAAGAGGATTTGAGAAGTCACTCAAAATGTGCCCTAATTTTTCTTTCTGCAGCACTAATCATACTTTCTATGGCAAAATGAACCCCCTCATTTTGTTCCTTTTTAAATTAAATGTTTTAAGAATTACCCCTTTATTCCAACCAAGATGGCTTCAGGTGTGCCATACGTTTGTCATGAGTAGGACTGTTAGCGCTCTAGTTGTTCTTTAGAACACTCTGGGAAGCTGCAGTAGAACACAAAGGAATCAACTGACAGTCTATGCCCTTGTTGGATGTACATGTTTTACTGAGAATGTCAGACTTCATTCTCACATGACTGAGAAAGATAATGTGAATTTACAGAAAATATGCTCTCAGTTAGCTTATAGATCACCTTCCAAACCTCTGTGGGAAAAGCATGAGAAAATAGTTTTCTTTCAAACATGATTCATGATATCACAGCAGAAGGCTTTTTCACATTCTATTAACTGCAATGCTTTTTAATGAGGTGCTATCATGTATATTGGTCCCAAGATGGCTGCCAACACTTCTTGGATGAAGTGCTGACAGCCAATCAGATCTCACGATGAGATGTGTGGTTAGGCTCCGCCCAGATATATATGTGATTTTACTTTTGATTTTCTCAGGAACTACTGAACGGATTTACACCATTTAAGCAAAAGGCACATGCCTGACCTGAGGACTACCTCTTTGCCAAATTTCAAGTAATTCTGTTCAGCCGTTCGGGCTGTACTTTGACTAAAGGTCCTATGGGAAAATGCATGGGGAAAACGCGTTTTGTGACCGCCCTTTTTTCTCAGCTCCCGCTTGACGAATCACCCCGAGACTTTCAGGGTAGGAGAGCTGAGCGGAGCGCCCCATTAGTTTTGAAAATTTCACGAAGATAAGTCAACCGGCGCCAAAGTTATTCAAAATAGAATTTTCAGATTTCCTATGGGAACTCGGTCCTAACTATAACTATCCACTGGCGGCCACCAGTAGATTATAAATATATATTTATATATATATATATATATATATATATATATATATATATATATATATATATATATATATATAAAACAACCAACACGTAAAACGTGTAAAGCGGAGAGCACTCCAAAGCAAAATCCGGGAACGATGTTTCTTTTTAAAGCATGAGTGCTTTATTCAGCAAGTTCCCCCCCCCTTATTTCATACCCCGAAACGCTGACAGACGCGTTTCGCCGACTGGCTTTTTCAATGTCCAGAAAAAATATATATATATATATATATTATCTACTGGCGGTCGCCAGTAGATAGTTATAGTTAGGACCCTGTTTCCATAGGAAATCCGCAACATTCTATTTGGAATAACTTTGGCGCCGGTCGACGAATCCTCGCGAAATTTTTAAAATAGGTGGGGCGCTACGCTCCGCTCCTACCCTGAAAGTCTCGGGGGGATTCGTCAAGCGGGGGCTGAGAAAAAAGGGGGTTCCCAAAACGCGTTTTCCCATGCATTTTTCCATAGGACCTTTAGACACAGCTACAGCCCGAATGGCTGAATAGAATTACTTGAAATTTGGCAGAGAGGTAGTCCTCAGGTCAAGGAAGTGCCTTTTGTAGGTCTGGTGTAAACCTGTTCAGTAGGTCCTGAGAAAATAGCATTTAAATCAATATATATATCTAGAGGCGCGCTCCGTGCGCTTACCGTAAGCTTACCGTACGCGCACGGTGCCGTGCGCGAGCGCGATTCTGATTGGTTGTTAGATCTTAGTAAACATTCGAATCGGTCGAAATCAGGAAGTGTCGGCCGCCATTTTGTCTCTCGCAGTCTGAGGGGGTGTAAAACAAAGGTGGATAACGTGAAAAGGGGGCAGGCTGGACAGTTCCTGACCCCCTAGCCTTTGTCAGGGGGTCTTAGAAGGACCCCCAAGGGCAAAAAATGAATGTAATTTTTTTTTTTAAAAACCGCCGAATGCGCGCAGCGTACGCGCACGGCATAAACGGAGAAATTCCACGAAATTCGCGAAATTACGCGTACCGTGCGCGCACGGTAAAAAAATGTTTTCAAAAAGGAAAGCTTAAAAAATAAAATAAAATTGTGAGGTAAGGTTGGCTCTTAAAAGAGCCGTTGGGTTCATAGAGGGATGGAGGAAAGAAAGAATGGGAATATTATGAGCGTCTACAAACGCGCTGGTCTATCTTATTGATCCAGAGGAGCAGAAGAAGGTGATGCTCCCACCTCAGAGGAAGGGCTCAGCTGAGCTGCCGATGATGTACTCGGCTGAGCTTCTGAGGCTGGGCTCTGGTGACTTACTGAAGAGTTTTCTCCAGTATCTCGAGCAAAGGTCCTGGGATGTCTATCCCTAAGGTGTCTCATCATAGAGTGATTTCCAAAGGAATACTTTTTCCTAGGATTTCCTCTTGATAAAACACGGTCACAAAGTGTGCAAGTGACCAGTGGAGCATTGACCTTTTTCTCCCCCTCTGGAAAAGTAAAATACTCCCATATAAAAGAATTCTTCTGTTTCCTCCTTCTCTGGATGATGGTGGTGCTGCTAGCCTCACTCTCAGAAGAGGTCTGCTGTTCTGCCATTGTATCCCAAAGACAATTCAGCTCCTGCTCCTAGAGAATCACAAGCAGTAATGAGGGGAATGGGTGTGGTGTGGGAAGTTTCTGGAACTGAAAGTAGTTTCAACCAATGAAAAGTGTTCTTTCAAGCAGTAATGAGGGGAATGGGTGTGTTGTGGGAAGTTTCTGGAACTGAAAGTAGTTTCAACCAATGAAAAGTGTTCTTTCAAGCAGTAATGAGGGGAATGGGTGTGTTGTGGGAAGTTTCTGGAACTGAAAGTAATTTCAACCAATGAAAAGTGTTCTTTGTGGATCACATGACCTACCGTGCGCGCTCCGTAAACTTACGGTACGCGCTCGTAAACAAGTACGCATGCGCAAACGTGACGCTTACGGAGCGCTTACGGAGCGCGTACGTAAGATGCACTCGCGCATGCGCATTACACGCCCCTGCGTAACCACGACGTTGCTTCCGCGTGTACGCGTACGTCGCGCACATATCACGTAAGCGCGCTGTACTTATGACGTGCGGAGCGCGTAGCGTCAGCTTACCATACGCGTATCCTATTACGTACGCGCACCGTACTTATGACGTACGGAGCGCGTACCGTCATCTTACCGTACGCGCACGGAAAAAAATGCAAAAAAAAAAAAAAATTCTATAATGCAGGATATAGTACATATATTATTTTAAACATAGATTTAAAAAAAATCACAAAAAAAAAATTTGCATTTAAAAAACCGTACAAATTCACTGAAAAAACCATGGGTTTTACATACGTTATAGTTAGGAATTAGCATTTAAAAAACCTTGCAAATTCACTGAAAAAACCATAGGTTTCACACATGTTATAGTTAGCGGAAATTTTAATCATAAAAAACCATTGAAATTCCCCCGTTATAGTTAGTGCAGGCAACTATAACTCACGCAACCGCAATCCTCTGCTGATGACATATGTGTCTTTATGAAAAAAAAATATTTGCAATATATGTATAGCTAAAATTTAATGGAAGAAGACATGGGCAAATAAGTGTCTAAATACAGTATTAGCATCGGCAGAGGATTGCGGTTGCGTGAGTTATAGTTGCCTGCACTAACTATAACGGGGGAATTTCAATGGTTTTTTATGATTAAAATTTCCGCTAACTATAACATGTGTGAAACCTATGGTTTTTTCAGTGAATATATATATATATATATATATATATATATATATATATATATATATATATATATATATGGGTAAACACATGGTAGGTCAAGGTAGAGACGCACTCAGGCTCTGACGTGAGGTTACCAGCCTTTATTTCATCAGGTGCGGACAAGTATATATATATTTATAATATGCAAAAAAGAAGCAGAGAACTCTGGTTAGTTCTCAAGTTTAGGTGGAAAGCAGCTCCTGTATAGAGCATTCTCAACACCAGCGACACTCAGTGGCATAACGTAAGGCCTGCAGCCCCCGCTGTGCGGGAGGGCCCCGAACTCCTAATTACGTGGGGGGCCCCTCAGAGTCAGTGCTGCTATAGTTTGTAACAATTTGCCCATGGTTCCTAAGGGCCCCCGCTCTTGGTCTTACTGTCTTTGTCCGTCCGCCGCTGGGCCAGTAAATATGAATAAAACATTTATTATAGGCACTTGGAGCAAAATCGACCTGCATAGGAACCGAGAACGAACTGAAAGCAAGCTTCCTCCTGCCTCAGTACCTGGGTGTCTCCTTTTGTTCAAGGCGGGGCAGGGAGGGTTGTGTCATGGTCATGCGCAGTGTAAACTGCACACGAGGCCATTCACAGGGCGCGAGTCAAGCCAAGCCATTACAGTGAGTACCATACCATATTCGTTATTATGGCATATTATCTTTGTGTTTTGCTCTATTTACTTCATTGTGGTGCGGGCATGGCCCCATCATATTGGCTCTTCTCCTGGCGCCCCCTTTCCAATGGCTCTTCTCCTTTCATTCTCTTCTGGGCCCCACAAGTGTGAGCAGGTGCCTGGGTGGTAGTCAAAATGCGCAAGAGGCCCAGGTATTTCTTTCTTTGGACATGACACGCAGAATCGCTTCACCTTAGTACATATGGTGAAGCAGCGATTACACGTGTCATGTTTAAAGAAAGAAATAATAGCCTGTGCATCTTGACAACTGCTGGATGGATGCCTCTGGGAAGCTGGCGTGAACCAGTCATCCCGGGCATCCACGTAGGGGTTGGTCGTGGGTCAAAACGTGTATTTCTTTCTTTAAACATGCCGTGTGGTATTGAAGTGATTAAAGTGATTCCGTGTTTAAAGAAAGAAATACCTTTTTTTGCATTCCGACGACTGCTCGTTGGAAGCTGTCGGTTTTGATAATATCTGTGTAGCATCCATAGATGGGTCCTCAAAATGCAAAAAAGAGCATTTCTTTCTGTAGTGCTGTAATCTCTATGCAGCTACATTCCTAGGAAGGGTCTTGCGGAGGCCATGTAGATGAGAAGAGAATGGTACAGAATTAAATTACTTCCTTGGTCTTTTCGAAGCCAGTTGAATTTTACTTCAAGAAATGCTGCCCGTTTACTTGCATTTCTCCTTTCTGTGTCTCAGAGTATCCTCGCTGAGGCTTTGGCGGTGACTATAGTTCTTTTTTTTTTTTTTTAAGTTTGAGTTTATTGAAGAAATAAAGAAGGGAAGGAGAAGGGAGGGGAACGGGGTATAATCATCATGATAAACATATACAAAAAATAAGCAATTCAATAGAAACTCTAATTAAAAGCAATTATAACAAGCATGAAGCTTACATGAACAGAGCCTACGTATAAGAATGAAAAATACCATATAGTATAGTAGAACGTGATATCATAACAAAAAAGGCATTAAAGAAAGAAGAAAATCATGGTGGCTTACGCACCTCAACTGTGTTAGGATCTGGAGAGGCGTGCACTGGAGCAAAGGAGGAGAGATAGGATACCAAAGGGAGCCAAATCAGGTCGCGTTTAATTGCCAGGGAAATGGGAGATACGTAATTAGTATCTAGGCGATGATGGAAGCAAACTGCATTCCACCAAGATTGTTAGGAGACATTTGCAGCCTGTTTCCAATTAGAAGTAATGGTATGGAAAGCCACAGCAACTAGAAGGTCAAGTAGTAGATAATGGGAAGGAGATTGTGGGAGTGACGGTGATAGGGAACCTAGAAAAACTTGCGAAGGGGAAAAGGGAATTTGAAGTTGAAATATCTTTTGTATTTGCGTCCATACTAGGTGCCAGAACTTGGAGATAGGAGGGCATTCAAACAACATGTGTTTGAGATCTGCGACGGGACAGGAACAGGACCAACAAATAGGGGATGTGTCAGGTGAAAAACGGGATAAAGCTTGTGGAGTACATAAAGTTCTGTTATAAATGAAATATAAGGTTTGGGTAGTATTAGCAGCTCTAGAGGCTTTATGAAGCTTAGCCCATATTTTGTCCCAAAAAGGTATTGGCCAACCCTGAGAAAGATCCAATTCCCATGCATTCTCGATTTTAGATTTTAGTCTGTCAGTGGAGTACCGGAAAGAGTTATAAATAGCAGAGGCTGAGGGAGACGTCTCCAATAACAAAGAAGTAGCTTTGCGGTCCAAAGGAATATCGGTAGATGGCGCCAAAGAGCGAAGATATAAAATCAGGACTGGGAGAAGGGCATTGTATTGCGAACGAGCAGAAGAGGGCAGTGAGAAAGAGGATTGAAGTTCCTGGAATGAGAGAGGGGTATCTTGGGAAATTAATTGAGAGATCCAACACAATCCTCGAGAATGCCATGTCTTCCAGAAGATGGTGCGATTACGAATTTTGAAAAGAGAGTTGTGCCATATTGGTTGTTCGTGAATGGAAAGGAGGGAGGGATAAGATGATATTATGTAAGGGAGAAGGAGAGTGCGGCAATGAGAAATAACAGGCGTACGAAAGCGAACTAAAGAAGACGTGAAGGATAAGAACTCGCGAAAGGTAAAGGGGGATAGAAAGGAAGATTCCATACTTAACCAGACGGGAGGATAGTGCGGAAGATCAGAAGAGAACCAACGGGTCGATTGTTTCAAAGAGAAAGCTCGATGATATTCTCTGAAATTCGGAAAGCGCACACCAGACTGAGCCTTATCCTTGCGCAATGAAGCCAAAGCTATCCGAGACCGCTTGCCATTCCATAAGAATTTCAGCAACAAGGAATCAATCCGTTTAAAGAAGGAAACTGGAATGTGTACTGGCAGCATGGAAATGGTATAAAGAAGAAGAGGGGATAACATCATTTTTATAGAATTGAGCCGACCCCACCAAGACAGAAAGAGCGGGTTCCAGCGTTGAATAGCCGTGTCCATTTTCTTGAAGACATAATCAAAATTAAATTTGAGTGTATCAGACAAGAGAGGAGCGAACCAAACACCCAGATATTTGATCCTAGATGGTTGCCAGGAGAAACTCGTTTGGGAAAAAAGATGCTTTTGACAAATAGGGTTTAAAGGTAGAATCTCGCACTTATCAGCATTTAGGCGATAACCAGAGACCGCGGAGAAGGAAGACACCTGCTGGAGAAAAGAGGGAATAGATGAAACAGGATCAGAGCAGTAAAAAAGAATATCATCAGCATAGACCGAGAGTTTAACTTGACGCGAACCAAATTTAAAACCAGAAATACTGTTGTCTAGACGAATTTTAGTAAGAAAGGGTTCCAAGGCTAAAACAAAAAGTAGGGGGGATAGAGGACAGCCTTGTCGCACTCCCCTGTGTAACGAGAAATAATCCGAGGTCATCCCGTTGACAAAAATGGAAGCCTGGGGATTAGAATAGAGTAAAGAAATAATAGAGATGAATTTGGAAGAAAAGCCGATCCAGCGCAAGGCCTGAAACATAAAATCCCATCCAATCCTGTCAAAGGCTTTCTCCGCGTCTAAAGAAATAGCCGCGAAGGGAAGTGACAAAGAGGAAGCCTTGCTAAGTATATTAAGAAAAACACGGGCATTGTCAGATGAGAGACGGCCCTTGACAAAGCCTGATTGTTCAGGGCCAATGAGATCGGGTAAAAGGGGATCCATGCGCAATGCCAAAATTTTTGCCAGAATTTTATAATCCGTATTGACCAGTGAAATTGGTCTGTAATTTTTGCATAATGAGTGGTCCTTATCTTCTTTGGGAATTAAACAGATTAAAGCCTGTTGGAAGGAGCCGCTGGAAGAACCCGCTGCAAGGAAGGATCGGAATAATAATAATAGTTTAGGGAGAAGTAGAGAGGCGAAGTGGCTGTAAAATTCAATAGTGAAACCATCAGGGCCTGGAGACTTACCGTGCCGCAATTTAGAAACAGCATGAGAGATTTCAGAAAGCGAAATGTCCTGTTCTAGGGCAAAAAAATCAACTTGAGAAGCCGGGGGGAGGGAAGCGAATGAAAATATGAAAGAAGATCCGTAGTCTCCGGGATGTGTTCGGGGGTATAAAGATTGTCATAAAATTTCACAAACTCAGAGAGAATGTCTTTATCTTTAAAGCAAGAGTTCCCAGTGGAAGTCTTAATGGACTCAATCTTTGTACGCTCCTTTCTTATCTTTAAGTAATTGGCCAAAAGTTTTCCCATTTTGTTCTTACCTCCATAATACCTGGAATTAAATTTTAGCAAAAGGTTAGAGGCAGCATCAGTTGTAAACTTATTGAAGGAAATTTTCGCATCAATAAGCTTTTTAAGAGAAATCTCAGATTTAAAAGCATGATAATCAAGCTCTAAAGTCTTAATATTAGCTAAAATGCGTTCGGATTTGGCTTCTCGAAGTTTCTTTCGTCGGGCTACAAAATTAATAATAAAACCCCTAGAGGCTGCTTTAAAAGAATCCCAAACAGTAACAAAAGAGGAATCAGGGGTATGATTGAAAAGGAAAAATTCAGTGGCAAAGGTAGTAAATTCGGAACAAAAAGTAGGTTCCAAAAGCAAAGCATTGTTGAAACGCCATCTGCCAGAGTGAGGGGAAAAAGGAAGTAGGTCAAGGTCCACATGAACCGGAGCATGGTCCGAGATTAGGATGGAACCAATGTCAGAGCGTATAGCGTGCTGGGATAGGGATTTACTAAGGAAGATATGATCAATGCGGGATTGTGATTGATGTGGAGGGGAGTAAAAACTGTATTCTCTAAGATCAGGATTACACAATCTCCAGATATCCACCAAGGCATTATTTTGAAAGGTGTTAACAAATTGAGAGTGCATCCTAGAGGGGACAAATTTAACATTGGAATGACGATCGAGGAAGGGATCAACAACTTGGTTACAATCTCCCCCTAGAAGTATGTAATCTCCAGAAAGGGAGGACAGCTTAGTTGAAATAGAGGGCCAAAATAATCTGTCAATCCCAGTTGGGGCATACACATTAAAAAGAGTGATAGGAATATTATCTATAAGTAGTGTAACAATAACCCATCGACCATCAACATCACATTCGTGAGAAATTGAGGAAACATTTAACTTTTTATGTAATAAAATCACAACACCATTTTTCTTGGAAACTGTGGGGGAGCAAAAAACATGACCCACCCAACAACGCTTGAGTTTTAGAGCCTCGTTTTCAGAGAGATGAGTCTCCTGAAGGAGGGCAACATAAGACTTAAGTCTCGCTAAATGTGATAAAACCCTTTGCCTTTTAATGGGATTGTTTAAACCCTTAACGTTCCACGATGTAACTCGGAATGGAACAGCAAAGAAAAACAGCTAACAGCAACATGCTTATTACTGCAGAAAAAAAAAAAATAATAACTTGAGAAAACTGAGAGAATTGTAACGAATTGATGAAGGAGAGAGGGCAGAAGGAGAGAAAGCAAAGAAGAATAAAAGGAAAGGAAAAAAAGGGAGGAACCACTATGAATATAATACTGAATCCAAGGAAAGGAAGGAGCAAGAAGGGGAGATGGGAGGTGAAAGAAAGTGAAAAGAAAGAGGAAAGAGCAAAAGGTAAGAGATCAAGTGTAGGAAAAAGGACAGAAACAAAAAACAACAAGAAGACAGTACACGTTCGAAACGAACGACTGAAAAACATACTTACAGAACGAAAAACTCAAGAACGAGGATGGGGTGATGGCGCCGGGAGACAACGACGACGACAACATCCAGAGCAGATATCAAACCTCAACTACCATGGATCCAAAAACGCAGCATATAGAAAGTAGCATGGCATATCAGGGTAGGAGGGAGGAAGGAGATGTCTGTAGAAACAAGAGAGATATACAATTGAAGGGAAAGACGGGTCACAGGGGAACAGGAAACAATTGAACTACATAGGGGACACATGAGAGTGAAACGACTATCGGAAGAAGAGACAGTAGGGGAATCACAACATCAGCGATAATGGAGAGACAACAGAATCATAACACAATGAGTTCCAAGAAGAAGTAGCAGATCTTGTCAACCAGGTCTGGATACATCCATAACATCTGGGCCTTGCCGTTGGAGAAACGCCTGCAAGGCTGCAGGGTCTTCATATGTGGTTGTTCTATCTTTATATGTGACCTTGAAGAGACAAGGATGTAGTAGTCCATATCTAGCATTCAGGGCCCGTAGTTGAGGTCGCATGTCCAAGAACTTCTTCCTTCGATCTGCAGTGGCCTTGGAGACATCTTGTGAAAGATAGAGGCGATGACCTTCCCACATAATTTGCTTCTTGAGCTTGGCAGCTGAAAGGACCTGCAGGAGGTCAGTGAATTGCAGGAATAACATAATGACACCTCTAGGCTTACTAGCGACCTTCGGTCCAAGGCGATGAGCCCTTTGGATGTTAATGGAAGTTAAGGCCGGAGCATCTAAGATCTTGGCAAGAAAGGATTGGAAGAAGACGGTGGGGTTTGACCCCTCTGTAAGTTCTGGAAGACCATAAAGGCGTAGATTGTTCCTACGATTCCTATTTTCCAAATCCTCCGTCTGACGTTTAAGTAGAAGTATCTCCGCCTCCATTGACGGAATATGGGAACAAGAGGATTGCAAAGAGTCTGTGGACGTTTCCAAAGTTTGAACACGGGACTCCAGAGACGACCATTTTTCCTGCATAGCCTGCATGTTCTTTGTGGTAGCTTCCATAAAGGGTTTAAACGCACGAAGTTCTTCCAAAATGAGATCCATGGAAGAGGATGAGGAGTTACTCCCTGGGGATGGTGGATCCTTCTTCAGGCGCTTAGAGGAAGCTAGAGAGGACGCCAGTTTTCCTTTGCTGCGCGCTTTTGGGATGGCTCCTCGAATTAAATCTGATTTTGGTGCCATGGAGTCTTCCATGTCCTGAGGAGGAGAATCCGAATCTGAGTCCACAGGTAATTGAGATGAAGTAGCCAGCTTTAAATTCCGGAGTTTGCCCATGAAGAGTCTAAGAGTCAGTTGAACGAAAGCAATAGGTTAATGATGAAAATACAGGAAACCTGAGACCAAGGAAGACAGGCAAACATGAAAGACAGGCTGAGGTCACCACAAGGCGAAGCAATGCTGAGTCGAAGCGAAAGCAAGCATGGTCATGCAGAAGTAGAATGAAATAACAAATGTGTGAGAGGAATCACAGTTGTGGTCCTGTAAGACATCTCCAGGGTTAGCAAGTCCTGTTAGCGACCTCCATTGTAAATGTCCAACTTCAGGGCAGCAGACTCCATAAAAGCAAATGCGAGGCTCTTCAGCCGGCCGCCGTGAGGAGACACAGCCAGCGGAGAAAATGGTGGGTAATTGCGCAGGAGCCAGAGCTGCTACTGCCGAGCGGCATGCAGGAAACGCCTCAGAACCGGGAAATAATGAGGTTCCAGCTCACCTCATGGTCCGAATCATGAAACACGCAGACCGACAGGAAAAAGACGCGCTTTATTAAACAGTTCTATTGTGTTCCATGCATTTCAAAGGCACTCCAATTGTAGTTTGCTTCCATTAACTGCCAGAACACCATAACAGGTTGCCTGTCCATAAATACATCAGACAGGACCACGTTCTGCCAATCGTTCAAATGAAGCTGGGCTTGGGCAGAATAATTATAAAATTTGTAGTGCAACACTGTACCTGTATTCCAAGAGGCACAAGTCCAGACAGCTGCCTTCTGTTAAGAACCGAAGTGTTGCAGCTGGTAGCGAAAATGGCAATGCTATGTAGTACATTTAGAAGAGGTGCAAGCTCAGCTGTTTCCAACAAGTGTAAAAGCATCACCTTTAATTTCAGAGATGGGACATACCAGGTGTTCAGGGTAGCAGGCAAGTGTTTCCAAAGAGTGAATTTCTGTCTGAGGAAGTCAGCAGTCAATAACATTCCTTTGCAATATTGCTGTTGCAAATGACTGAAGGGCCAGTGTTGTAGAGCAGAAAGTCAAAAGTTGTTATAAGTGGTTTCACATAAATTACCTCATCAACATAGCCTCTGTGTTTTATGAGGTGTTAAATCATCAATACACAGTCTATTTATTTTTAAACTGTAGACTTCCACCATTATATAGAATGGAAGAAACTATATTTTACTCTGAAAGTCTCCACTGTTAATAAATTATGGTAAAAGCTGCCAGAGAATTCCTGTCTTCAATTGAAACCCTTCACTGCACAAAAGGGTCAAATACAAGTCACTGGCATACAATGTTGCAATTTAAGCAGAAGCTCTCCAGATTTTCCTCAGCTGACGTGAACCCTTGAACTGAGTAAATCACCTCAGTAGCACAGTTCCCGGGCTTCACAAGGCAGCCCCACACACGCGTGAATTTTAGTAGCTTTAATTTAAGTTCAAATAGCTTTAATTTAAGTTCAAAGAGCTCTTCGTAAGGAAAGAGAAGCCACTGCCTCACCTTCCGGTCCTTCCAGGTTAGCTGCTCCGTAGTCCATGAGGTGAATTTCCTGTCAGCATTGGAGAAATCATTTACGAGGGCTGTGACAAGCAGCAGGTGCCTTCATTTGAAAAAAAAAAAAAAACACTGTCTCATCTGCTCTCTCTCCGCTGTCACAGAAGCAGTTTATAAATCATCTCTGCACCACCGAAGAACTGCAGCTGCCGGTCCGGGTCTCCCCACAGCCGGAGCTCCGGTTCTAAGCGGCCATCTTCTTGCGTGGCCAGACTATAGTTCTTTTAAATGAAGTGTGCCTTAGTTGTCAATGCTTCAACATAATTTCAGAGTTTAGCACGTGGGCAGGGGTCAGGAGGACAATGTATAAATGCTAACGAATGTTCTTTGCTGAAAGTTGAGGTCAATGGATTTTCCTGTTTGTTTAGCCCCCATGTGGCTAAAAATGTTTTCTCACTGCCTTGTGGTGAAGACCAATTGACAACAAACTGTTAGATTTATAGTTCCAAGTTTTCGGATAGTAAAAATGTATTGCCCCCAAGATCCATGCAATGTGCAGTCAGGGCTGTGACTAAATCCAGGCTTAAGTTTCTTTCACTATCCTTTGACTAAAAAGCCACCTGAACCTGCAGCAAGTGAGTGGTAGCAGACCAGAGTGACTTTTATTAATTAGATTATGTCCTGAGATGTGTTAAATACCCAGACAAATGGCTCAGTGAGTTACACTGCTTCTGTGACTCACGAGTTTGAGCCCTACCAAAATCAGCAACCTCTCATACTACCGAGGTCTATGAATTGAATACCATTAGTTTGGATACTACCAACACCTGTGCTGTGCTTGAAAACATCAGATATGAGCTGTTAAATAAAAAAACAAATTATTATGAACGTGATCTCCTTAAAGCTAGTCGATGTGGAGCACTTCAGAATGTATGTCTGGCATGTTGTTTTTTTTTGTAAGTAAGAGGGATAAGGTACAAAAAGATTTACTTTCCGTTGCCTACTGAAGACACTAACAAGGTCATTAATATCAACCTGCAATAATGTTGCATCCATTATAGAAACCTACCACTGTATTGTAAAGTAATTATACATTTGCTGTTCAAATCTACACCCATACTTATCTTAGGACATAAACATAAGTGGAATTATGAATAGTAAATATATATACAGTGTAGTGGTTGTAAAACTATTCAATATATCACATTTGTTGTAGTGACCCACCACAGGCCTATCTCTTAACCATGTGCCATAAACTAAAAACAGCAAGTTCTATGGGAGTGCACACGTGTCACAGGTGTGCAAGCAATCCAGTGTACGTGAATCACCTGTCTTTGGTTTGCCTAGCCAAGGAAAGTGCTATGAGCCAATTTGATGCGCAATATTGAAATTGTTTCATTCAGTTTGTCTGTTTTAAATGTGTAAAACATTTTGCCAGGTAACTACGTTACACTAACGTTTATACTCTGTATGGGTGTGAGGTGTATCCTTCTGTCCTCAGCTGGGGTCAAGGTGTTTGTCCTCAGAGGAGAAGGTGTCTCACAATACCTCACCAAATTACAAAATTCCTGCCAAAAGCCAGAAAGAATGCAGCGATTCCATAAGTGACATTGATATCTAAACATAGGCAGCACAATGTCGCAGACAATGAACTGGAACGTTTGTTTGGGCCTGCCCTCAATGTCTTGCCTTGGTGTCTCCTTTGGGTCAGGGTGGGGTGGGCCATACATATTCATGCACAGTGTAACTGCACGTGAAATCATTCACAAGGCACGAGCCACAGCCCAACCCACTACAAGTCTGAGTACTGTAGACACCATTGTCTACTTTTACTTTAGTCTCCACTCTATCTATCTATCTTGGACACAGATGTCATTTAAGGGTCACCAGGGGTTGCAGCAGTGACCCCTGACTTGCTCTTTGTGAGCCCTGGCCTCAGAGATGTCTAAATCAGTGCCAGGAACTCAGGAGCTGCTTGTCCTTACGGCGTCTGTTCGGGATTCACTCTCCTGTTTTTCTACCAATTTTTTTGTTACACTAATATAGAATAACATTACGTTATTCCCTATTAGTGTAATAAAAAATGGAATACAATTAGCTGGAATGGGACCTTCATGGCAGGTAAGGTAGGCAAAAATGTTTTCACATGTATGTTGTGTGACTGCTTGTGGGTGAGATTGTATTTGTGTGAGCGAGAGGGTGTGTGTGTACCTGTGTGTGTAATCATTAATGTGAGAGTGAATGAGAGTGGGAGTCAATGACAGGTAGTGTGTGACATTGTGTGAGTTTGAGTGTCAGTGAGTATGAGTGAGTCAGACTGAGCGAGACTGAGTAAGAGTGACTGCAAGTGAGAGAATGATTGAGTGAGGGAGTGCTAGAGAGTGTGAGAATCAATGTGAGTGAGAATGAGGGAGTGAGACAATGGGTGAGTGGGTGTGAAAAAAACGATTTAGAATGCCTGAGTGAAAGTATGACTCAATCATTCAGAGAAAGTGAAATTTGAGTGACTGTGAATGTGTGAGTCATAGAGAGTGAAAGTAAGTGAGATTTAGGAAGTAAGAGTAAGAGTGTGTGCAAGATAGTGAGTGACAATGAATGAGTGAGAACAATTTGGTAAAAATGAATAAGTGAGTGAGTGAGAATAAGTGAGAAATTGGACGTAAATGGGCATGGGTGAGATTGTGATAATATGCTTGTGAGTCTGTTGTTTGCCATGGCATACTGAAGGTAATTGTTGATGGAGACACTGATGGAGCAGGTAAAACAAAATTTTGTATACCTCCTCCAATTTGCATGAAATTAATTATGTAATCATTCTAAAATTAATTTACATAACATGTTTGCAGTAGAAGTAGTATTAATCAATATTTGCACCTTGATAAACATGAATACATGTGGTACTAAATTGCAAATTGCATGGCTAAATTAAATAATTAACCTTAGATTGTGGTGAAATAGTAAAATTGCATGATTTATATTGCTTTGTGATTGGATTGTGGCTTAAAGTTATCGTATGGTAAGTATTATCGCTTTAAATGGTGCTGCAGCTAGAAAAATACTAATATATAATGGGATTAGTGTGGGTTTGAACATTAGAATCTTCATATCTACATATTAATTGCTGCTGTATCTATTTTCGCTTAGTTAATGTTCAGGCCTACTAGGCCGCAGTACTCAAGATGGTGTTCTCTGAAGCAGATGCCACCCTGCACGCACGATGATTTCTACGCATGCCCAGATAGCTTCGGGATCACAAGGCGACATGAACTCCTGACATCGTGTTCCTTGCCAAGGTCAATGTGTTGGTAACTTGACTGCAAACCAGAAGATGACCACATGTGAACCGAAGAAAAGACAAAGAATGAACCTGTCAATAGGACCCTTTTTTTTTTTCCTTGAAAAGTTACATCTACTGTTCCATGTTTGTGAACTGAATGGAAAGTGACAATTTATGAACTTTGTGCAAAGTCACTATGCAAGAACCAGTTTGCTCTGGGAAGAGGGCACTGAACTATTGATAACCCCGATCTGTCCCATCAGAACATTTAGTCTGCCCCTAAAGTTGCCATATTTTGTATGAAGTAAGAGACAAGAAGGTATATAAACCCATCATCAGTTCCGTGGGGGAGTTGGGTCTTCTAGGTTAAGTTTGGAGTTCAGAGCTCAGTCCGGTGTGGGTTTTCCAGAAGTCGCAGTTGCAGTGGGTTGGTGTTAGTGGGCTCGGAGGAGTTTGAGAGCTGCAGTTTGGAGTTGTGGCTACGTTTGTCTTTGGGTTATTCTTATGTGGTCGACCTGAAGCTATTCGTCATCTATTTCTTTGGTAAATGATTTACTGAAATTTTCGAAAAATTCATGATTTAATGTGATTTCTAAATGTTCAATTACTCTTTAATAATTCTTAATTAAAATTATGAATTTCCATTTATAGATGTAAGGATAAAAGAATTGCTAAGATTTAGATAAACAAAATTGAAATAACAAGAAATGAGTTTGTGGTACTTGAATTAATCGCTGAAGGTATCAAATGTTTTCTAGACTTTAATTGTGTTTTAACTGGTTCTAATTCACCATCAACCAGTCCAACTAGTTGGTCCATCGACCGAACAGTGGAGTGCCTTGATGATAAAGTCAGGATTCTGAAGACTGTATATAGAATGTATATATATAATTTAGTAGAAAATTAGTCCTGACAGGTAATAAGGTACCCACTTGGTCCAGCAGCCTTTATCCTGTGTACAGATTTGAGTGAGTTGTGTGGAAGAGAAGCGTGTTGGTGTTATTGCCCCACCAATGAATGAATGGACTGTTGTGAATAAGAATCTGTGACATAAGGAGATTATGTAAATTTTGTCCTCAACGCTGGATCAGTTTTTCGTGGTAGCAGAGGTGATGGTTTCTATTGTATTGGTTTGGTGATTATTGATTTATGATTAACACTATATGTTGAGTATTGCTTACGTTAAGTGTAGTCGGAAAATTGAATCTTCTGGGAAGTAGGGAGGGGATTTATGTGGCAAGAGAAGTCACATGGAATTGAACATTGTCTGGTTTCAAGAATTGTGATAACACAGAATTGTGTGATGTTAGGGAAATCTCCGTATGAATGTGTGCAAGTGAAATAGCAATAAATTTTCTTGTGAAACTCTGGCCTTAATTCTCCTGAGAATTGCAGTCTCCACATGTATTTTATCCCCAGAGAAACAGGTTTGCCTTTTGCTGGATAGAAAAGTAAGGTAGAGGGATGTGCTACTAATCGGGCGAAATGGAAAATTCTGTGGTAGTGTAGAGGTAAGACAGAATTCTTGTGTAAATGAACAAAGCTATTTCTTTGGTTTAGTTAAACAGGCAATGGAGATGTGTTTATGTCGTTACTAACCGATTTTTGATAAAAGAAAACGTAAAGAAAGTTTGCCGATAAAATTTTGTAAAAGAGGGGTCAGCAAGAGCAGGAGAAGTGGTAAAGGCTGACGACAGAAAAACCGTGCTGGGATTGGTTAGCTGCGGAAAGATAATGCAGTGAGATTTGTGCGTTACTGTGAGACGCGCTAGAATTGGAGAATTAGAAGAATGACGTAGACGCTCTGGATTGGTGTGTTAGTGTGAGTCGCGCTGGGATTGGTCGGAGAGACTGAGAAGCCATGAAAAGGTGAATTGCGGAACTTTATTGATTAAGAGTTTGAAAAATAAAGCAAGATGTGTTACGATCCACCTGAAAAGGAGAAAAAGTCATGGTTTGGAAAATTAAAGACCTATTTAAGAAAGATAAGCCGATTGTAACTAGAGAAGGACAGATACTTCCTCCGCCGAAATGCATCCTTTATGGTGGCGAAATATGGTTATCATACATGCATTTGGTTGGAAAACTGGATAAAGTATACCAAAGATGATGGTTCGTTTAGCCAAGCTGTACTACGAAATTTGAGGCTTTGACTGAATGGGAGGAAGAGATGTATGAAAGAAAAAGGCATCGGAGTGGTAGAAGGTATAATTATGTATTTGGTAGACATTGTGGTCAAGAAAGTCATGATGACAGGATGAGAAGATGGCAAAATACGAGCATGATTGAAGGCATGTTTCCTCTGAGAAGTGTTGGAGATACTGGTGGTAGAAAATGTACGGAAAAAATAAATAATACAGAGTCAGAAGGTTATAGATAAGGAGTGAGTGAATCTGAGGATGCAGTGCTGGAGGACATTTTTTTTATAAAAAACCACCTCCATATCAACAGGATTCTGTGATGGTGACGCCAAGTGCACCACCAAAGGAAACTGTTACAAATAAAAGTTTTGAACAAATGCCGAATAAATTTGGGAAAAATAATCCATTTAATGATTCAGAAATGTCACAAATAATAAGTTCTGATAATGAAAAGTCAGTTGAATTAGCCAGAACAACACAGGAATTAACTGAATAGATTAGGGAATTAAAAAAGAATATGGAAGCAGTGACTGTGCCTGTAACTATAGGACCAGTGATACCAGTTTTTGATAAACAAAAGGTTAACAAGCATTGTTTGACAGTCCCGTATAATGGTGGTATGCAAAAGGAGAAAGAAAGGAGTAGTTCAGGAGAAAATGAATGGAAGATTACTGCAGGAATATCAGGATTAAGTACACCCAAAAATGTGACTGTAAACCAGAGTCCATCAAATAAAACGCATATGGCAACAGAATCAGCCACAGAAACCCCAGAGAAAATGGTAGATAAAATGAGATTAGCGACAACCCCTGTAGGACCAACAGCTGAAGAATTAAGTGATTGGTTAAGAAGTTTGCAGAAAATGGACACAGAACCACAACCTTTAGATGTGGCAAAATTAAAAGTAACTTTAGAAGAATTAATTGTAGGAACTATTCCCACTGAAAAATTAAATGCATATCAAGATGAGGAATTAATGTTTTTATGTAAAAGCATTACTTGGAGAGCAAGGACTTTGCATGAAAAGCTAGAAGAGACAGCAAGTGAAATGGGAATAGATTTTGAAAAAATAAGGTCATTGCCCGAAGCCATACAGGGTAGATTTTACTGAAAAGGACATTGAAAATTTGAATACTGCAGGAAGGTTAACTCAAATTAAAGAGTTAATTGCATTATTAAGAAAATGGGGTGACGTGGACCGATGGAAAAGTAGATTGTTTAGAAAGAGAGAAGAAACTACAGACAAAGCCTCTCTGGCTATTCCAATGAGAAAGAACCAGTGGTAACAGATTGTCCAATGAGAGAGATTCCTGGAGGGGGGTATGTACATGTTCCATGGACTAGACAGGATATTTTGTCATTTACAAATTATTTTCCAAGGTTGAGAAAGAAAACAGTTGAATGGTATAGACAGGTAGATAGGTTTGTCAAACTTTCAAAAGTATTATGGAAAGATCTGAATGGTCTTTTTGACATAATTGTACCTGCAGATTTATGGGCAGAATGTAAGATCACTATAGATTGGCCAACACAAGAGTACCCTATGGATCCTAAGACAGGAGTCCCAGATCCAGAAGTAATGAAAAAATATGATCAAGTAATTACGTTTTTGAAAAATAAAGTACCTCCGAAAGAAACTGATTGGGTAAAAATTGACAGAACTCATCAGGAGGCTAAAGAATCAGTGCATGCAAATTACGAGAGGTTACTGTTAGCTTTTAAGCAATACAGTGGAGATGAGAAACTAAGTGAGTCATTTTGTTTACAGATTTGTTTATGGTTTAAGGCCTGAAGTTAGTAAAATGATAAAACAGCATACAGTAGACTGGCAATATAAAAAGATAGATAAAGTGTTGCGTCATGCAAAATATTTTAGTGATGAAATTGAAGCCAAACAACGCGAGTTGAGAGAAAAGGCAATGTGGGCACAGGTTAAAGTAGCAGAGCGACAAGAAGCCCAGTTAATTGAACAAGCGAATGGAATAGGGAAAGCAAGACCAAAAACTAATATTGGAAAGGGGAAAGGGCAGATTAGCATAGATGAAGCTAAAAAGAAGTGGCCATGTCATAATTGCGGAAAGTTAGGACATTGGAAGTCCGAGTGTAAATTGCCACCGAAAGCTAATGGTGATAGTTCATCATTAAATCCACAGGTGCAGAGTGAGGTGAGTTGTGAACCGCCGCGACAGCAGCAGGTTGTTACCCAGCAGTGTCAGGTGCCAAAGCCACCTTTTCCACAGAACCTAAATCCTCAAAGATACAGTAATGAGACAGGATTCTTCAACGAAGAACAGGTAACAAAGCTACCGCATGCTGGTGCCATTTCGCAGTATTGGCTGCAACGTGATGAAAGTGAGTCAGAGGAGAGCTATTTACGGTGCCTAGGAGAGGAAGAGGAGTGTGTACTTCGCACAACTCGAAGTAGACCAGACTGGACCCTTTGTGGATGGAAAGGTGAATGAAGTAAATGTTACTTTCCTAGTGGACACTGGTGCTACTCGTTCAACTATTAGATCAGCTGAAGTGAAAAATCTTCCTCTCTCGGGTGGGACAATCCAAGTGGTTGGAGTTTTCAATAAACAGATAAAAGCCCATCTTACCGAACCTGTCAAGGTTAGAATAGGGAAATTTGCTGATATGCATCGATTTGTAGTGTGTGACACTAGTCCTGTAAATCTGTTAGGAAGGAACTTACTTTGTAAAATGAATTGCACCATCTTTTGTGCACCTGATGGTATAGCTTTTGAAACGCCAAATTATGATGTTCTTTATAGAATGACAATGGCAAATCTAGAAACAGAAATTACTGATTAATTTGTTGTATTTGACCCAGAAGGAATACCTAAAGAATTGAAAGAAACAGTGAAAACAGAAGTGTGGGATTTCACAAGAGAAGATGTCGGATTAATGAAAAGGGTAGATCCTGTGAAAATAACTGTAAAATAAGGAGTGAATTACCTGAATATTCCTCAGTATAAATTAACACCAGAAATAGTTGCAGGAGTACCGCCTGTAATAGACAGAATGATTGAACAAGGAATTCTAAGAGAGACAATGAGCAGTCCATGTAATTCACCGATCATGGTTTTGAAGAAGCCAAATGGGACATTTAGAATAGTGCAAGATTTGAGAAAGGTGAATAAAATTGTTGTTCCTTGCTGTCCCATTGTGCCAAACCCTTCAGTAATTCTATATCAGATTCCCTATGATGCAGAATTGTACACAGTCATTGATTTGTGTCATGCTTTCTTTTCTATTCCATTGCACCCTGATAGCCAACCAATTTTTGCGTTCAGGTTAGGCGAGCGTATTTTGGCATGGTGCTGTATCCCTCAAGGGTATACAGAAAGTCCTTCAATATTTAACCAGATCATGAAGAAATCATTGGATGATTTAAAAATGCCAGAAAGTTCAGTGCTAGTCCAATATATCGATGACCTGTTAGTGGCATCAAAGACGCGAGAAGCTTGTGTTGTTGACAATATTGCACTGTTAAATCATTTGGCAGATAGAGGACATAAAGTATCACCATCAAAATTACAGTTTTGTCAGAAAGAAGTACAATACTTAGGTCATAAGATTGAAAAAGGTCTGAGAAAAGTAACATTGGACAGGATTAAATCAATTCAATTCATAAAGCTTTATTCGGAGCTTGACAAAAGTCCATAAAAGCAGATCATACATGATAAAACATCAATGATATACATAGACAGATGGCAGAAGATAAGTCATAAAAGCTTCATCTATACAGTTAAAACAGACAAGTGATAAAAACAGCAGAGTAACAATTTAAAAGATAATACTAGGCCTTGCCTTGATAGCTTTGAGAAGAAATGAGGCAGTAAAAAAGCAAACATCGGGAGGAGGATTAAATATCAGTTTCATAGCATCTTTAACAGTTCTAACACCAAATTTCTTGAAGATAGGTTTTAAAAGATCAATACGGTAATTACCATATAGTGGGCAGAACAATAAAAAATGCATAGTGCTTTGAGCTGTAGTGCCATCACAAGGGCAAGGACCAATTGGGTATTTTTTGATATTGGGAAACGCCACTAAATGGTGAGCAATCCCAAAGCGCAGTCTAGTTAGAACGAACCTGTGGGAGGGTCTAGTAACAATGCTCAGATAAGGTTGGTAACCTGACAACTCACAACAGCTGTCATAGAGCGTACAGGTGGATAAATTGCTACTGGCCTTCAAACATTGCTCGTACTTTAGAGACAAACAAACAGATTTCAGTTCGCTTTTGGTCAAGCTGTTGGCAGCATAACAGTCCTCATATAAGTTAAGACCATATATGTCCTTATAACTGCTCATGACAAAATTTACCCAAGGGATCTTTAAATGATTATCTAGGGACAGACAGTCCTTGATAATGTCTCTATTCAAGGAAGTCTCCTCCTTTGCCCAAATGGCACGCCACAGCAATAGAGGTCTATGGGCGACGGAATCCGAAAGATAGTGTATTCCAAGTTCCCTATGCACCAGGTGCGTGGATGCTGAAATAGGCAAGCAGAGTAGACTTTTTAAAAACAGGTTTTCCTCCACTTGTAGACTCCCAACCAAAACATGCCCCCAGACACCTGCTCCGTAAAGGGCGATTGAAAGACACCTCATCTGGTAGATTTTCAGCATATCCCCAATCCGCCTGTCCCCTATCTTAGAGGCGAACGTAAAGACCCCGTGAGCGCATTTCGCCATTCTTGCTCTAACGTGGGTGACTTCGCTGGACCAGCTACCTGTCTAGGAAAAGGTGATACCCAGATAGTTAAAAGTATCAACCGTCTGAACCCTATGCCCTTCGATAAAGAAGGGATGGGGTTTTTTACGGCCCTTGCCACATTCCATGACAAATGTCTTTGATTTGTTAATGACCAGCTTCCTTTCCCCAATAAACAGGGAAAACCTGTCCATGAGGCGTTGGAGGCCGACAGGGGTCCTGGAGAGGAGAACGGCGTTGTCCGCATATAATAGGACTGGGATGTGGGAGTCAAGTATAATTGGGGCATCTGCCCCCACAGTCCTTAAAACAGAGTCAACCTCATTGATAAAAAGTGTGAAAAGCAGGGGAGCTAGCACACACCCCTGCCTGATACCACGCTTAACAGAAAACTTTGGGGTACACTCCCGACCTGGTCCATATCGAACGCTAGAACTAAGATTAGCATAGAGTCTGGCCAAGAAGTAGACAATACCCTCCGGTGCCCCCATTTCAAGTAGTATCTCCCAAAGAATCTTATGGTTAACCATATCGAAGGCACTACTAAGGTCTGCAAAGCAGAGGAAGAGGGAACCTTTCTTGGCCATGGTATATTTCCCTATAAGTAGTTCTAGGTTGAGACACTGTTCTACTGTGCCTCTGCCCTTCCTAAATCCATATTGGGAATTAGCCAGGATGTTATTTGTTTCGGCCCATTCTTCTAATCTAACAAGAAGTACCCGGCTCATGATTTTCACGGAGGAATCTAAGAGGGAGATTGGGCGATAGTTCTTAGCATCCCCCATTCTCCCCCTTCTTATAGATAGGAATAATAATGGATTCCTTCCATGTAGGCGGGGCACCGTGACTTACAGCAGCATTAAATACTTTGGTCAGTAGCGGGCCCCAAATCTCCGGTTCTTTTTTATAAACGTCAACCGGCACCCCATCTGGCCCCTGAGCCTTCCCTCCTTTGCTTGCAATGATACATTTCTTGACCTCGGTTGGGGAAATATCTAGGGGAATAATTGGCCAAACCCCACCTCCAATGTCCATATATTTAGCTGAATCAAAAATCAAAGAAAAGTGAGAGACCCAACTTTCCGCACTGACGTTTGCCGACAGAACAGGTGTATCCTCGTTCCTTAGGAAAGGGCTGTTGACAGTAGCCCAAAATAGAGAGGAATCAGAGGTTTCGGCGGCCTGGTCTAACTTATCCCAGGCCTCTCGCTTAAGTTCTGCCTTTCTTTCTGATACTGCTGCCCGGTAAATAGCCCTAAGATGCCTGATAAGGTTTGTATCCCTCTGTTTAGCTGCCAATGCCTCTTTAAGGCTCTTAAGGGCGGCAGTACTGGCATGATCAAACCACCCCCTTTGCTGATTTGAATTGCCCTTGAGTTGCTTAGTAAATTTAGCTTCAATGCAGTGATTAATATCAACAAATTTATACAAGATTACATCTGTCAGCTCATTACTCACTAAAATAGCATCAATTTCCTTTGAACAATTTACAATAATTGAATTAGACAAAAGGTCTGCCTTCTCCCCCTTCCACCTAATTCTGATTCCATTGGATCTATGTGGTTCAATGTTATCAACAGTACATGGTTTAGGGCCTAAATTGGCCTTCCAAAGTACCGTCTCCATGGTCAGGCAGTTATGGTCACTAATTAAGTTGTCTACTACCAAGGGGGCTGAACACCATGGATTAAGGCTGGAAGAGGTACAAATAAAGTCAATAACAGTGTTAGCGTTTCTACCCTTAAAGGTGGGGAGAATTTCACCAGAAGCGCCCCTCCCATTCCCCAAAATCTCCATATCGCATGTCATCAGGATTTTATTTAATGAGTCCCCGTATGGGTTGTGGGGAAAATGGGCGACTCCCTCGCCCGACAGTTTATGAAACCACAGACCCTATGGGCAGAGGATGAACAGGCAGAAGTATTAAAGTCCCCCATCCAAATAAAATCAAAAACAATATCATTACCCGTTACAATTTTAGCCAAAGCGGCCTCCAAGGCATATGCTACCTGTTGCCTAGTATTATCGAAAACATTATTATAAAAATTAATTAAAAGGATATTTCTATCCTGCTCCTTACAAAGCCATAGAATCTGGGAATGGGCCCCCACCAGGACATGTTTCTTTACAGTAAGTGGAACATCAACAGAAATCAATGTCAGGAGGCCACCCTTGGCTCTTCCCGAATTTGAAGCCACAGCTGGTAATTGATATGAAACAAAGCCGTTATAATTAATGGGGTCCAGCCCCAGGTTTCCTGAAAACATAAAATATTAAAAAGATTGATAAAGTCAAACCAACCGAAACATTCATCCTTGTGTGATAGTCCCGCAACATTCCAACAGGCAATAAAGCACGAGCCAGAGTTAGCTGGGCGGACGAGGGTATTCAAAGCAGACCTAACCCTTCCAGCATTAACTGGACTATCGTGATCACAAGCCACAATAGGGTCTAGATGGCTTACACCGATATCAGTGGTAATGCTAGTTAATATCCTAGGGGCCATACTAGAGCTCTTTTTAGCCAAGGCCAAGTCCTCGATCCCTACATCGTCTATGGCGGGCTCCAGTCAATCATTGCAATCAAGCCCACTAAATGATTGGAATCTATTAAACGTAGGGATAGCCGGGGCAGCACACAAGTTCTGAACTCTAGGCCTACGCCAGAGGTGCTCGTCAGCAGATTGAATAACAGGTTGAGTAGCAAAGTCTCTGTAGAAGTACCCAAGGGGCCGCAAGGAAATACCTTGATCACTCGCAGGGAGAGATGCGGCTTTAATTAAAACTGAAGAGGTAAGTTGGGGGTTCCGAAAATTATTGACTATACAGTCACCTTCACAGGTCTTACGTGATTTGCCAACCCAATTGGTTCTCCTGGTGCTTAGTATATCCCTAGATAGGGCTACAGGAAAATCACACTGTCGGTGGAGCCAGTCCACAGTCTTATTCTTTAATGACGAGTGGGATTCTCCGTTTACAGGATTGCCACCATGCCTCTTAACAGGGGGGACATTCATCAGGACTGCAACAAAGGGAGCACACGTAGGTGGCAGGTCCGGTTGAGGATTACTATGGCTGAGGGTATTTACATTATGGCCCATCGATTCCCCTGGTACTGAATTAGCGGGTGGTTTAGTGGAGTCCTGCCGCTGAGATGATGTATTGGGGACTACAGAAAGCTTTCCAGGGACATTCCCTGGTCCGCAATCAGGACTTCCACTCCCGACCGTCGATGAGACTGTATTAGATGAAATTAAGGATATCTCATCAGGCACCTGGATATTAGCGATAGTGTTCGTAGCGGGTCTAACCTTGAGAAGAGAGTCCAGGATGCCTCCCAATCTGACTACTTCATCGGTGATTGTAGTAAGTTTGGTCAATAGGGGTTTAACCAATATGTCAAACTTGGCATCTATAGCGTTAATTATAAAATCCAACTGCTCTTTATCAAGGATGACCTTTGCTCCATCCGTTGGCACAGACTGGGCTAGTAGATTTTTCTGCGGGGGGGGGGGATCGTTTTTCTTAACATGGCGATTCCCTCCTCGCTTGGGCTGGGTGGTTTTGCTGGTGTTCCTGCAAGTGCGTGTTAATCTTTGGCGTCTAGATACAGGCTGGCTAGGGGTTGGTATATCAAGGATAATTGCTTGGCCTGATTCGAGGTCGTTTGTGGACTCAGGGATACCACTTTCCGAACTTATAGTGTCCGTTGAAGCTCCCTCAATTGTGCATTCTGTGAGTAGTAAAGATGTATTAGGTTCCTGATCAATAGGAGGCTCGGGGGCCGGGCAGTTAGGCGGGGGGGATATCAAACTTTGTGACCCCGGGCGGCCTAAAGATCTCCTACGTTCTTGGTTAATTTTATCGACCATCTTAACCAAGTAGTTGTCCATGGTTGTGGTCGAGGCTGCTGGCTTAGCTTTAGGCATAATAGCTGAGACCGGGACCCACACCCCACTACAGGTTTTACTAATACAAACAGGAAACTATATACCAATCTATCCCTGGTAGATTAGCACGTGCGGCCTCCAAACACCTTGGTAAATTAGTTAATACACAATGGCAAGCCAGACCACCCACAAGGAAGAAAATGAAATAACACGGAATTCGATAACCCAGTCTGCAGCCCCCACCTACCCCCTCCTGTCCCAGACTGTCTCAGACTGTCCGCCCTTTGTCCGGGCTTCGTCCTGGGCGTCCCGCGCTGCGATGCCCAAGGATATTAATAAGAAAGAAAGGACCAATGGGCGTGGAGGCGGTCCGCGGCACAGGTGCGGGCAGTCAGGGAGGTATGCACAGGCTCTTGGGAACCGTAGTCCGTTCCGCGGCCTCTCACCCCCTTGGTAGCAACGATGTCTCCACGAGCAGCTTCTCCCAGGGTATTCAATGCTCCGGCTCTCAAACGCCCCCAGCTGCGAAGCGGGACCCGCGCCAGCGGGTTCCGCGAGCAGTTTTCAAGGTTTTGGGCGTGGAGGCGGTCCGCGGCTCAGGTGCGGGCAGTCAGGGAGGTATGCACAGGCTCTTGGGAACCGTAGTCCGTTCCGCGGCCTCTCACCCCCTTGTTAGCAACGATGTCTCCACGAGCAGCTTCTCCCAGGGTATTCAATGCTCCGGCTCTCAAACGCCCCCAGCAGTGGCATGGTGCTGTATCCCTCAAGGGTATACAGAAAGTCCTTCAATATTTAACCAGATCATGAAGAAATCATTGGATGATTTAAAAATGCCAGAAAGTTCAGTGCTAGTCCAATATATCGATGACCTGTTAGTGGCATCAAAGACGCGAGAAGCTTGTGTTGTTGACAATATTGCACTGTTAAATCATTTGGCAGATAGAGGACATAAAGTATCACCATCAAAATTACAGTTTTGTCAGAAATAAGTACAATACTTAGGTCATAAGATTGAAAAAGGTCTGAGAAAAGTAACATTGGACAGGATTAAATCATTAAAGGAATGAGAGTCCCAATGACACAGAGAGAAGTCAGAATGTTTCTTGGAATGGTGGGGTACTGTCGTCAGTGGATTAGTAATGTTTCTTTAATTGCAAAGCCATTGGTACGTCTGACAAAGAGTGATGTGAGAGATCCAATTGGGCTGAATAAAGAAGAGATGAAATCTTTTAAACAATTGAGAGACAGCTTGTGTGAACCACCGGCTCTTGGAATGCCTGATTATGAAAAAGAGTTTGAGCTTTTTTGCAGTGAAAGAGATGGGTGCGCTCTTTCCGTGTTAGTGCAGAGACATGAAAAATTGAGACGACCAATTGCCTATTTTTCAGCTGTACTAGATCCAGTAGCTGTGGCATTGCCTGGATGTTTGAAAGTAGTAGCTGCAATGTGTAAGAGTTTGGAACAAAGTGAAGGAATTATAATGGGATATCCCGTGAGAGTGTTTGTTCCACATGATGTGGCAATTCTTTTGACAAGAAGTAAAACACAGTTCATGACGCATAGTCGTCTAAATAAATATGAAAAGGTGATTTTGGGTGCTACAAATGTGAATCTTGTAAGATGCACTAATGTGGACCCATTAACATTCCTGCCTGATGCTGTGGATGTGAAAGTAAAAGATGATGTTGATCATGATTGTCTGAAAGTGCTTTATTTTTGCACCAAATCGCGTCCGGATATAAAGGACATGCCTTTGAAAGAGTCTGACTATGTGATGTTTGTAGATGGGTCATGCCTAAGAACTGGAGAAGGAACTTTGAGTGCTGCATATGCTGTGTGCACTGTAGCAAGCGTTTTGGAAGCATCTTGTTTGAAAGGAGTACGACTTGCTCAAGTTGCTGAGTTGTTTGCACTGATTAGAGCATGCAAGTTGGGAAAGAATTTGCGAGTCACTGTGGTTACTGACAGTCAGTATGGGTTTGGAGTGGTGCATGACTTTGGGCAAATTTGGTTCCAAACAGGTTTCTTGACGTCGGGTGGAACTCCAATTAGAAATGCAGAAATAGTTGGCAAGTTGCTTGAGGCAATACAGCTGCCTAAAGAAATAGCTGTTGTGAAATGTACAGCGCACAAGAAAGGAACAGATTATGTGTCAGCCGGAAACAAGTTTGCAAATGACATAGCTCAATACAGTGCTCAAAATTTGACTTCATTGAATCGAAACAGGGAAAAGGAAATGTATTTAGGTCCCTTGCTTTTTACTAACACAGTAAGTACATGGGATGAAGTGAAACAGTTACAGGAAGAAGCAGGGAAAGAGGAAAAAAAACAATGGATAAAATCAGGATGCACACAACGAGAAGTAGACAGAGTTTGGGTTTACAGAGATGGAAGACCAGTAATGCCTGATAGCATGATCTCTACCATGGCACGGATGTACCATGGGCAGGAACACATAGGAAGGGATGCCATGGTTAATCTTTTCAAACAAACTTGGTATAATGCCAAATTCCGGCTTATAGCTGAGAGCCTCTGCCAGAGAGGTCTCATTTGTCAGCAATTTAATCCAGGAAGGAAAACTGTGGTGAGCTTGGGAACCATAGGACGGGAGGGAGGTCCTTTCACTTGTATGCAGCTTGATTTCATTGAAATGCCCTCATGCAACAGGTTAAGATATGTACTGGTGATTGTTTGTCTGTTTTCTTGTTGGGTTAAGGCTTACCCGACCAGAAGAAATGATGGAGTCACTGTCGCAAAACTCCTACTGAGAGAGTTAATTCCTAGGTTTGGTTTCCCAGTAACGATTGGAACAGACAGAGGGACACATTTCCAGAATTAAATTATAAAATTGATTTGTGAAGCATTAAATGTACAACAAAAATTGCATTGTGCCTACCGACCAGAGGTTTCTGGAGTGGTGGAACAAATGAATGGCACCATAAAGAACAGATTGGGAAAAATATGTTTGGTCACAGGTCTCAAATGGCCTGATGTCTTGCCTCTTGTCTTAATGAGCATTATATCAATTCCTGATATGAAGACTGGTCTGAGCCCTCATGAAATAATAATGGGCAGAGTAATGAGACCTGTTTTCATTCCTGTCAACAAACTGCTGCCAATATCTGATGACTTTGGCTTGGAATATTGTAAAGGATTGGCTGATTTGGTACATTCTGTGTTTCATCAGGTTGGACCAGATGTGACCACTCTTGAAAGGAAGCCAGCTCATGACTTGAGTCCTGGAGATTGGGCCGCACAAAAGTACACAGAAGAAGAAATTGTCTGGTTCCACGCTGGGGAAGACCACGTCAAGTGATTCTGACGACAACTGCTGTGAAGTGTGCAGGGGTGAAGAACAATCACACTCTTCGAGTTCCAGATCCGGAAGATCAATCTGAAGACCAACATCGGGAAGTATCAGGTACCAGATCAGAATCAGAAGAAACAAGACAAAAATTAGGAACAGATGAACAAGGCTGAAGTTAAATTGTTGGGCAGGAAAATGTACCACTGAGATGACGCCTTGAAATTTCAGATACTAGTTCTGAATCTGAGACGGAGCAAGCAGGAATACGAAAAAGAGCGAATCATGAAACTGGAGAAACTGAACAAGTAATCTTTGACCAAGAAATCCTGAGTACAAGTACAAGAGAAATTCCTCCAGAAATTATAGAGCTAGAAGGAGAGGAATTAGATACAGAGAGTGAGGGTTAGGTGATTGTGGAAGAACCAAAACAGGTACAAAAAGGGTCAGATAGTCAGCAGGAAGATTGTGTGGAAGAAACACGAGGAGGGATGGATTCAGACAGTGAACCTGAAATATTGAAGATAAAATCAAAGGAAAGCGATATCCAAACAGAGACTGAGTCAGAAGAAAGTGAAACCGGACATGAAGGGGGAAGAAACTTGAGAAAAAGGGCTTGGAAATCCGAACGAGACGTGAAAGCATCAAAATTGAAAAGGCCATTGAAAGAAGACATTTGGCCCAACAAAATCAAGAAACTGAGATACCGATTGACAAGACTAAAGCATGATCATGCCGAACAAGTGAATGAAGTGTCCAGTCAAGTAAAACAAGAGGACATGGATCAGAAGCACTTGCAACATACAAAGAGGATAAAAAGGCCTAACCAGAAGTACAAGTCACCGGAATGGACATATGTGGCTCTTCCTGATATACAAGAGGAAGCTGATAGCCAGGAAAGACCGAGAGTACCTGTGCAGGAGGCGGACAAGGAAGAAGAAGGTTTAGAAATCTTGAGAGTAATAGAGTCTGACACTAGAGAAGAAACGGATGACCAAGAAACTCTGAACAAAGACTGTGAGCCCATAGATAAGGATGATTTACACATGAATTAAGAGACAAAAGAACTTGGAAAGGAATTGAAAGCCCGGATAAGACACATGACCAGAAAGAACCAAGTAGGCAACTAAAGCCTTAGGTTTAGACAAAGGTAAATTTTTTAAGAAAGAGGCTAAGTGAAAAGACACCGATCATTCACAAAATGGCAAACACCGAGAAAAGAAATCCAACATGTGGACTTTTTCGGAGATGGTGTAAAATGTGTTTTTGTTGTACAGGATTGTTAATGCTTGTTTGCATTATATTAGCAATAACAATTTCATTTAGAGTAACATTTGAAAATATAGACAGACACTCAATGAATGGAACTATTAACCAAAATTCTGATGACAGACATATCACAAAACTGGTAGATCGAACAGAACTTCATAAAGATAAGGCTATAAATGATTTTTCTAAGAATGTTTTCGCAAAGTTATTATACGACTGTAGAAACAATGGATGTTAGAAATTGTTATGTCTGTATGCAGTTACCTGCATCTGTATCTGAAGGTGTCACTTATCATCACCTTCCTTTAACATATGGGATAACTTGTAGTGTACTGGCCAGTTTGTTTTATAAAACAGGCAAATTAGAATACTATTACACTGACATAGATAATATTTTCTCACAAATTCCTGTAGTTCATGAAGCCTGGTAAAACTCTTGGTGAATTTTTCTTAGAAACGAGAGAACTAACGTTAGAAGAAATGTTTAAGAATAACCTCACTTGTAGTTTAAGAAAAGAAGAGAAAACTTTCCTGAACATGGTAGAGGAGAATTAAAATCCAAAAGAAAGTGACTGGGGAAAAGATGGAAACATCATTTTGGGATGTTGGGAAGGACAATCATTTAAAGGGAGAAATAAACCCGGCAATGGCTTTAGATTGGCCCCAGAGAGTAAAATTATGCATAAGTAGATATAATACTGTATATGATAATTATTTTGTAGGTGCAAGTGAGTGCCATGATTTATACAAAATCTTGGGAGGATGGGGATTTAAAGGAGGAAAAGATCCAGTATTCCCTGGAATATATTACTTTTGTGGAAACAAAGCTTATTATAGGTTGCCGGACCATTGGTACGGACCTTGCTACGTAGGCCTGGTCTCTCCAAAAATATTTCATGTGGAAAGGGGAGAAAATAGATTGCACGAAATAGGTAGACCGCTAACACGTAGAAGAAGGGAGAGATGGTCAGAAATTATTGGTGATGTTTTTGGAGCACTGATAACAGCAGTTGGAATATCTCTGAATGCACATACAATTAGAAAATTGTCTACAGTTGTGGATCGTTTATCAACAAGCACAGCTGAAGGGTTCTTAATGGTAAATACCAAAATGGTTGCCATGAGAGCTATGGTAATGCAAAATCGACTTACCCTTGACATTATATTGGCAAAGGAGGGAGGAGTCTGTGGAATGCTGAAAGTACAACATTGCTGTACTTACATTCCTGACGAAAGTCAGAACATAAAGAAAAATATTAAGAATATAACTGAATTGCATGAAGAAATTGTTCCAATGGAGGCTGAAGGTGTATGGCAGAAACTTGGTAAGGGTTTTTCCACTACTAAGAATTTATTAACAAAATTAGGTAGCTCTTTGGTGGGCAAAATATTAATACCTGTGACTTTTGTGCTTATTCTAGTGTTAATATTGAGATTAGGTTGTCTGTGCATAAAAAGAAGAAAACTACAAAATAAGATAAAAAGAGAAAACAAGAAAAGTAAAGAGAAAGAAATAAGGGAAAGAGAAATAGAAGAAATAGAATTAGAAGAATTTAAAGAGAATGTGTACAAGAAAACAAAAGAGAACAGTATGGGGATCACTATTGTTTAAACTAACAAATGCAAGTGGATTCAAATAAAACCATTTCCTTAGATAAATTTAGTGGTGATGTTTAAAATCGCCAAAGGGGGGATAGATGGAGCAGGTAACACAAACTTTTTTATACCTCCTCTAATTTGCATGAAATTAATTACGTAATCATTCTAAAATTAATTTACATAACATCTTTGCAATAGAACTAGTATTAATCAATATTTGCACCTTGATAAACATGAATACACGTGGGACTAAATTGCATGGCTAAATTAAATAATTAACAATGGTACGCAAACTAACCTTAGATTGTGGTGAAATAGTAAAATTGCATGATTTATATTGCTTTGTGATTGTATTGTGGCTTAAAGTTATCGTATGGTAAGTATTATCACTTTAAATGTCACTGCAGCTAGGAAAATACTAATATATAATGGGATTAGCGTGGGTTTGTGCATTAGAATCTTCATTTCTACATATTAATTGCTGCTGTATCTATTTTCGCTTAGATAATGTTCGGGTCTACTAGGCCGCAGTACTCAAGATGGCGTTCTCTGAAGCAGATGCCACCCTGTACGCGCGATGATTTCTGCGCATGCCCAGATAGCTTCGGGATCACAAGGCGACATGCACTCCTGACATCGTGTTCCTTGCCAAGGTCAATGTGTTGGTGCCTTGACCGCAAGCCAGAAGATGACCACATGTGAACCGAAGAAAAGACAAAGAATGAACCTGTCAATAGGAAACTTTTGTTTTTCCTTGAAAAGTTACATCTACTGTTCCATGTTTGTGAACTGAAGGGAAAGTGACAATTTGTGAACTTTGTGCAAAGTCACTATGCAAGAACCAGTTTGCTCTGGGAAGAGGGCACTGAACTATTGATAACCCCGAACTGTCCAATCCGGACATTTGGTCTGCCCCTAAAGTTGCCATATTTTGTATGAAGTTAGAGACGAGGGTATATAAACCCATCATCAGTTCCGTGGGGGAGTTGGGTCTTCTAGGTTAAGTTTTGAGTTCAGAGCTCAGTCCGGTGTGGGTTTTCCAGAAGCCGCAGTTGCAGTGGGTTAGAGTTAGTGGGCTCGGAGGAGTTCGAGAGCTGCAGTATGGAGTTGTGGCTACGTTTGTTTTTGGGTTATTCTTATGTGGTCGACCTGAAGCTATTCGTCATCTATTTCTTTGGTAAATGATTTACTGACATTTTCTAAAACATTCATGCTTTAACGTGATTTCTAAATGTTCAATTACTCTTTAATAACTCTAAATTAAAATTATGAATTTCCATATATACATGTAAGGATAAAAGAATTGCTAAAAGATTTAGATAAAATTGAAATAACAAGAAATGAGTTTGTGGTTCTTAAATTAATCGCTGAAGGTATCAAATGTTTTCTAGACTTTAATTGTGTTTTAGCTGGTTCTAATTCACCATCAACCAGTCCAACTAGTTCCTCCATCGACCAAACAGTGGAGTGCCTTGATGATAAAGTCAGGATTCTGAAGACTGTATATAGAATATATATATATAATTTAGTAGGAAATTAGTCCTGACCGGTAATAAGGTACACACTTGGTCCAGCAGCCTTTCTCCTGTGTACAGATTCGAGTGAGTTGTGTGGATGAGAAGCGTGTTGGTGTTATGGGCCCCACCAATGAATGAATGTATGAATGGACTTGTGAATAAGAATCTGTGACATAAGGAGATTATGTACATTTTGTCCTCCACGCTGGATCAACACCCATGGCAAAATGCGTTCACTTGCATACTGGAAGCAATTCTTAGCATGACAGGCATCTGTGACAAAGTAGTGGCATGCTGGAGGTAGTTGTTGGCATAACAGTATAATGCTGGTATTGACATGATAGAGGTAATTAGTTCTGAAGGTAGTTCTTGCCATAATGTTAAACTACTGGCACTGGCATATGAGAGGTCATTGGTGGCATATAGGGCACCTGTGGAGAAATGCTGTAGCTGGCATAATTGCGGGAATTCTTGGCATGGGAGCATCTGTGTCAAAATGCAGGCACTGTCACATTGGAGATAATTATTGTCATGAGTGAGGGCAACAGGAGCACATGAAAGGGGAAACCATTACAAAAAGCTGGCCCTGATATGATTAAATCTATTGAATATCTTCCATCCCATCTGTCAGATCACTCTGCATTAGCTTTCTCTTTAACACTTCCGCAGCAGCACCAACCTAGATCGTGGTCTTTTGACCGCACTATATTACTAGTGGAGGACGAGATAACATTTCTTAAACTTGAGACAACTCAGTTCCTCAACCTAAATCTGAACTCAGCGAAAATATCGACGGTGTGGGATACTTTGAAAGCCTATTGGAGAGGCTGCATCACTAATCGTGCCTCCTTTAGGAAAAAGACTTTCAGTAATGTTGTTAGAGGGTTAGAAGAGGACATTGCTAGAGTTCAATCAAAATTAAATGTTATACCAGGAAGTAACTCTAAGGTGGATCTGGAAGAATTAGATTCCCTAAAAAAACAATTGGAGAGTGTTCTCCAAGACAGAATCTCACGCAAATGGGAAGCGAGAAAAATTTCCCATTTTGAATTCGGGGAGAGTGCTGGTAAATTGCTCGCGTGGAAAGTAAAAGCTGATCAGGTCCGGAACCATATCAAGCAGATAGTGGTGGATGGAGAAAGTTCTCCCCGTTTCTCTAATTTAGAAATCGGGGCGGCTTTTTGAGACTTTTTTCAGAAGATATATACTAACGACACCACTGAGGATCCCGTGAGAAGATGTAACTGGCTGGACAAGATTAAACTTCCAAGCCTCAAGAGGGATCAGCATGATGCTTTGGATAACGAAATCACTGAAGCTGAAATTAGATTGGTAATTAATAACTCCAAAAAAGGTAAGGCGACAGGGCCTGATGGCCTTCCAGCAGAGTTATATCGCCTTCTTTTAGATTCTATAATCCCTGTTATATCTAGACTTTTTAATAGTATATTGGTGGAAGGAGATGACCCTCCGGGGTCTTGGAGCGAAGCAACAGTCGTTGTAATTTTAAAACCAGGAAAATCTCCTACTGACTGTAGTTCTTATCGCCCCATATCTCTCCTCAATTTTGATTATAAAATCTTTACCGCCATCCTCTCAAAAAGGTTAGGAGGTGTAGTAGATAAGGTTATCCATCCAGACCAGAAGGGCTTTATCCAAGGCAGACAACTAACAGACCTCACCTACGACCTATTAGGTGCTATTGACATTACGTCTTCCTTTTCCCTCCCCTTGGCAGTATTAACACTAGACGCAACAAAGGCCTTTGATCGGGTTTACTGGCCATATCTCTTGGAGGTGATGAGAAAGTTTAACTTGGGAGCCGGCTTCTGCCGGGCAATTGAATTATTGTATAAAGCTCCGATTGCCAGATTACTTGTCAACGGGGGTCTGACAGATCCCTTTTCCATCACCAGGGGAACGCGACAGGGCTGCCCCGTTTCCCCTCTCCTGTTTAATTTATATATAGAACCCTTTGCACAGGTTTTAAGAGAAGAACATAACATCATCCCTTTTAAACTAGGAGAGTGGGAAAGGAGAGTGGCACTGTATGCAGATGACATACTAATCTTCACAGCAGATCTTGACAGTGCCTTTAATACGACCATCACACGCGCAGAAGAGTTTGGCTTGATCTCGGGATACGAGATTAACCCAAGTAAAACGGAGATCATGGTATGGAATATGGAACTAGGGGTGAGCGACAATTTCCGTTCCGCTCCCGGAAATTGCGACAATTCGACATTTCCGCGTTCCGTCCGGAACGCGGAAATGCCGAATTGTCGCAATTTCCTGGAGGGAACGGAAATTGTTGCTTGGCCAACCACAACAGGAAGCACTTACAGATCTAAATAAAGCAGGGGCCCGAGTGGAAGCTCAAATTCAGTAACGCTTTAATCAGCACAAAACATTCGGGAGCTAGGTCGAGGCTGGGCAGGTGTGCTTTTCCCCCAGGTCATCGTCACTTACCCGATCCGTGATGGAGCTCTGTGCATCCATGACTCTCGACTCGAGCGCAATCCCCGCGTAGTCTCCAGGAGGTTCAGTCTCCTCATCTGCTGCTCTGCTCGGTCTCTGGCCCATAAACAGAAGGCATGTGAACTGCATGGAAGCCCCGCCCCACACACCAGCGGTGGGCAACGTCTTCCGCCCTTTCCCCCACTGATGGACAGCTGACTCGAGGGACCCCAGGAACGTCGGCGCCGTGTCAACGTTAGAGACACACATGGTCACTGTAACGGCAGCGGCAGGCCGGAAGCACCAATTTCCGCGATCACGGAAATATCGCACGATAGCAGAAATTGCGTGCATTCTCCGCCAATCCGCCCACCCAATTATGGAACCCACGCATCATCATATCGTCACTAACATGAGATACCTAGGAATTAGAATCACTCAGGAAGTGGAAAAGATCCCGGAATGCAACCTTAAAAAAATATTCAAAGAATGCCAAATTCAGTTGAACTCATGGGTGCATCTCCCTTTATCAATTTTGGGTAGGATTAACTTGATTAAAATGTCTATCCTTCCTAAGATCTTGTTTCTCTTCGGTGCTATCCCTCTGGCCTTTGATATGAAACAATTGGTAAAATGTCAAGGAGTTTTAAATTCATTTATCTGGAAGAATAAAACTACTAGGATAGCATGGAAGAAGCTTAGGCGGAAGAGGGAGAAGGGGGGTCTGGCTATGCCCGATCTGCGATATTACGCATGGGCATTCCAGTTGTCTCATTCTCGTATGCTGTTGAAGACACCCACTAATACTACAGAAGGACACCTGTTCCGGGCTATGCTGAGGGGCTCAGATTTGTCAGAAGATGGCTTTATGTTTAAATTCGGAGACCATAAATACTTCAAAAAAGTCAAACTAAAAATCCTTCGGTCATCAGCTAGTAGCTGGTTAGCAATAAGAAGGAGAATAGGGCTGGGTTACTTCTCAGGAAAGGCCCCAATATGGGATTCCCCCGGCACTCCTGCATGCCTCCGTGACAGCTTGAGCACGCCTTTAAGAGATGCAGGGTTTCTGTCGTGGGGGGATCTATTGGATGGTGCTGACCTCCCTCCTTGGGATGTGCTCTATGAGATGGTTGGGCCCGGACTCTCAAAATTTTAGTATATTCAATTGAGAAGCTGGGCACAATCACAGGCTAGGAGTACCGCGCCTTTAGGACGGGAGAGCAATTTAGAGGAGCAACTGGTTTCAAAGCCTAGAGTAAGAAGGGAGGTCTCTTTTTGGTATTGGGCAATAGTAGAGGAAGTAGATGGCGAGTTTAAATTAGCAGATGCTCTATGGGGCCAGCAGATGAGCATGCAATGTGAATCGATTTGGAGGGACTCTTTCAATACACTGTTTAGAACTGTTAAACCTGCTTGGCTTAGGCGTAATCACATCTTTACAGCCCATAGAGCTTATTTTTCTCCTCTTAGGCTATCATATTTCCAGCCCGATAAAGCATGCAATAAATGTAGCCTCATCGCAGCATCGGACATACATATGTTTAAAGACTGCCCTCTGTTACAGGAATTCTGAGGCGAAGTTTTTTCATCAATGGAATCAATTCTTAGGGTTCCTCTGACCATCAGTTTACCCTTAATCATTTTTGGTCTGGTCGATACTATTAGGGGGCCTGCAAGATCTTTACTTTTCTATGAGATTCTTAACGCTAGAAGACTAATATGTAAATATTGGGTAGAGGCCTCACAACCGACTCACTCAGAATGGTTGACATCGTTGTATGAAGTGTCTAAAGTGGATATGGCTAGATCCTGTAACAAGAAAAATCTGTTTTTTTGGGATTTACTGAGATCATGGAGATAGGAGTCCGGGGGTTTTTTTGTTTGTTTTTTTTTCCCCCAGGTCCTATGATTATGCCTATATCTCTCCTCGGACTAACAACAAAAGGGCCTCCCAGCATCACGGTCCGGCAGGATACGAAATATCCTTGGTGGAGCAAAAAAGATTTTTCCTTGAGCAATTGGAATCCCTTCGGCTGAGGTGTTGTAAACAAAACAGCTGGCTCAACGGGATATTCTATGTGGGGTAAGGGAAATGAGGACACAAAAAAAAAAAAAAGCTGGCCCTGACATAGTGAGGTAATTGTTGACGCAAGTGTCACTCATTGTATATGAATGGCATTAATAGCAAACAATTTGTCTCTGATACATTGTTTGTCATTTTTGGCCTATGCGGGCATCCATGACAAAATGCTGGCCCGGCACATTGGAGGTATTTTTTGATATGTGGGGCCACCCATAGCACATTTTGAAAAAATTATGTCAACTGCAGGGGAGTGTCTGGTTCCATTGGCTTGGCACAACATTCAAGGACTTGAATATTAAAAGTGTCCTTTCAGAGATTGTGGCTTTGTGACAAAGTTATGTGAAAGTTATCCATTAAAATGCACTATTTGATCACAATTATTTGAAAATGTTCTCAGGGGCAGGCCCCCCTAACCATCTTAGGAGAGGTCTGGCTCACTTGCTTTGCTCGGTCACTACAATTTAGGGCTAATATTATGCCCCACAACTTTCAAAGCAAAAAGAACTATCGATGGACAGAACGCAGAACAATGTCATACATTCACACCAGTACAGAGATCTGGGCCTAATCCATCGGTTTTTTGCTCACCATGCCATTCCAGTTTGAACCCAGTCATAGGCAAATCAGTCTTGACCCTGTGCCTCATGGGAACAGTCCAGCCCGAACTGCCAAGCCAGGTCCTCCCTGGACTGGAAACAAGCATCCTAGGACCGGTTTCGGGGTTTCACCCCTTTTCAGCCAGGATAGCTTGATTCCAGTGGCATGGAGAGCACGGGACTCACGTCTGAGCATACCCGTGCCACTCGGGGTGACAAATGCAAAAAGAACTATTGATGGACAGAATGCAGAACAATGTCATACATTCCCCCCAGTAAAGAGATCTGGGCCTAATCCATCGTTTTTTTGCTCACCATGCCAATCCAGTTTGAACCCAGCCATATGCAAATCAGTCTTCACCCTGTGCCTCATGGGAACAGTCCTGCCCGAACTGCCAAGCCAGATTCTCCCTGGACTGGAAACAAGCATCCTAGGACCGGACTCACGTCTGATCATACCCGTCCCACTCGGGTGGACAAATGCAAATAGAACTATTGATGGACAGAATGCAGAACAATGTCATACATTTACCCCAGTACAGAGATCTGGGCCTAATCCATCGGTTTTGTGTTTCACCAGGCCATTCCAGTTTGAACCCAGCCATATGCAAATCAGTCTTGACCCTGTGCCTCATGGGAACAGTCCAGCCCGAACTGCCAAGCCAGGTCCTCCCTGGACTGGAAACAAGCATCCTAGGTCCGGTTTCGGGGTTTCACCCCTCTTCAGCCAGGATAGCTTGATTCCAGTGGCATGGAGAGCACGGGACTCACGTCTGAGCATACCCGTCCCACTCTGGGTGGCAAAAGCAAAAAAGAACTATTGATAGACAGAATGTAGAATAATGTCATACAGTCACCCCAGTACAGAGATTTGGGCCTAATCCATCGTTTTTTTGCTCACCATGCCATTCCAGTTTGAACCCAGCCATATGCAAATCAGGCTTGACCCTGTGCCTCATGGGAACAGTCCAGCCCGAACTGCCAAGCCAGGTCCTCCCTGGCTGGAAACAAGCATCTTTGGACTGGTTTCGGGGTTTCAACCCTATTCAGGATAGCTTGATTCCAGTGGCATGGAGAGCAGGGGGCCTCATCAGGTGTTGTGATGCCCCTGGCGACACTCTAGATCAGCTCACCTCAAACCTCTGCTTTTCTATCAAATTCTTTAAGCATAGGATTAGCACAGTGCCATTCACGCCGAGATAGAAAGGGGCAAAGTCTTTTGCCATTTCTACAGCAAAGTCTTTAAGCATAGGACTAGCACAGTGCTGCCTATACCCAGCTGTAAAATGACAAAAGCCATTTACCACTTCAGGCACAGTATTACAGCTTTGAATTGGTAAAATACCAACCAAGCCAACCTGAAATGAGTTAAAGCAACCTCTGACACAATGTTTCACTCTACTTAGAGCTCTTCAGAGAGGTATAGCTTTGTCCAGACACAAGGGAGCATCCAGTATAAGTCAAAACAATATCTTTTCAGGCATATATATATATATATATATATATATATATATATATATATATATTATCTACTAGCGGTTGTCAGTAGATAGTTATAGTTAGGACCTAGTTTCCATAGGAAAAGAAAGCGTTTTTTGTTTTCACAACAACTTCGGCGCCGGTTGGCGACTCTTAGCCATATTTTCAAAACTTTTCGCCCCCTCCGGTCAGCTCCTATCCTGAAAGTGTCGGGGTGATTTGCCAAGCAGGGGCCGAGAAAAGACGGGGGGTCCCAAAACGTGTTTTTTCCATGTTATTTTCCATAGGAAACTTTAGACACGGCTACAGCTCGAACTGCTGAACGGAATTACACCAAATTTGGCAAAAAGGTAGCCCTTGGTTCAGAAAGAGACCTTTTTGTGAAAAGGTGTGAATCCGTTAAGTAGTTCCTGAGAAATGAAAAACAAAAAAAGATCGAAAAACGCATTTCCCATAGGACACTTTAGACACGGCTACAGCTCGAGCTGCTGAATGGAATTACACTAAATTCGGCAAAAAGGTAGTGCTTGGTTAAGAAAGTGTCCTTTTTTTAAATGGTGTAAATCTGTTCAGTAGTTTTTGAGATATTAAAGGAAAAACATCTTTATATATCTGGGCGGGACCTAACTACACAAGCACAAACTTGGCTCTAATTGGCTGCCAACACTTCAATCCAGGAAGTGTTGGCAGCCATCTTGGTGCAATGCTTTTTAGGTCTGACCTAGCGACGAAGCGCTTGCGCTGAACATTACACAAACACCACTGCACTACCCTAAACACTAAAACAATACCCCAGCATGACACCCTACAGTACCCAAACACTACTGTACTACCCTAAACCCTAAAACACTACCCCAGCACGACCCTCTACACTACCCAAACATCACTGCACTACCCTAAACCCTAAAACACCACCCCCAGCACGACGATCCCCTACACTACCCAAATACCACTGCACTACCCTAAACCGTAAAGCAATACCTCCAGCATGACCTACTACACTACCAAACACCACTACACTACCCTAAACCCTAAAACACGACCCCCTACACTACACAAACAACACTGCACTACACTAAACCCTACAACACTACCCCAGCACTACCCCCTACACTACACAAACACTCCTGCACTACCCTAAATCTACCCCCAGCATGACCCCCTACACTACCCGAACACCACTGCACTACCCTAAACCCTAAAACACTACCCCCAGCACGACCCCCTACACTATATATATTATCTACTGGCGGTCTCCAGTATTCTATACTGGCGGTCCCCAGTAGATAGTTACACTTAGGACCTAGTTTCCATAGGAAAAGCGTTTTTTGTTTTCCCAATAACTTTGGCGCCGGTTGACGATTCTTAGCGAAATTTCAAAACTTATGGCCCGCTCCGGTCAGCTCCTATCCTGAAAGTTTCGGGTTGATTTGCCAAGCAGAGGCTGAGGAAAAAGGGGTGTCCCAAAACACGTTTTTTCCATGTTATTTTCTATAGGAAACTTTAGACACGGCTACAGCTCGAACTGCTGAACAGAATTACTCCAAATTAGGCAAAAAGGTAGCCTTGGTTCAAAAAGAGACCTTTTTGTTAAATAGTGTAAATCCGTTCAGTAGTTTTTGAGATAATTAAGGAAAAAAATCTTTATGTATCTGGGCGGAACCTAACTACACAAGCACAAGCTTGGCTCTAATTGGCTGCCAACACTTCAATCAAGGAAGTGTTGGCAGTCATCTTGGTGCAATGATTTTTAGGTCTAGCCTAGCGATGCAGCGCATGCGCTGCCCACTACACAAACACCACTGCACTACCCTAAACCGTAAAGCAATACCTCCAGCATGACCTACTACACTACCAAACACCACTACACTACCCTAAACCCTAAAACACGACCCCCTACACTACACAAACAACACTGCACTACACTAAACCCTACAACACTACCCCAGCACTACCCCCTACACTACACAAACACTCCTGCACTACCCTAAATCTACCCCCAGCATGACCCCCTACACTACCCGAACACCACTGCACTACCCTAAACCCTAAAACACTACCCCCAGCACGACCCCCTACACTATATATATTATCTACTGGCGGTCTCCAGTATTCTATACTGGCGGTCCCCAGTAGATAGTTACACTTAGGACCTAGTTTCCATAGGAAAAGCGTTTTTTGTTTTCCCAATAACTTTGGCGCCGGTTGACGATTCTTAGCGAAATTTCAAAACTTATGGCCCGCTCCGGTCAGCTCCTATCCTGAAAGTTTCGGGTTGATTTGCCAAGCAGAGGCTGAGGAAAAAGGGGTGTCCCAAAACACGTTTTTTCCATGTTATTTTCTATAGGAAACTTTAGACACGGCTACAGCTCGAACTGCTGAACAGAATTACTCCAAATTAGGCAAAAAGGTAGCCTTGGTTCAAAAAGAGACCTTTTTGTTAAATAGTGTAAATCCGTTCAGTAGTTTTTGAGATAATTAAGGAAAAAAATCTTTATGTATCTGGGCGGAACCTAACTACACAAGCACAAGCTTGGCTCTAATTGGCTGCCAACACTTCAATCAAGGAAGTGTTGGCAGCCATCTTGGTGCAATGATTTTTAGGTCTAGCCTAGCGATGCAGCGCATGCGCTGCCCACTACACAAACACCACTGCACTACCCTAAACACTAAAAAAATACCCCAGCATGACCCCCTATACTACCCAAACACTACTGAACTACCCTAAACCCCAAAACACTACCCCAGTACAATCCCCTACACTACCCAAACATCACTGCACTACCCTAAACCCTAAAACACTACCCCCAACACGACAATCCCCTACACTACCCAAACACCACTGCACTACCCTAAACCGTAAAACAGTACCCCCAGCATGACCCCCTACACTAACCAAACACCACTGCACTACCCTAACACACTAACCCCAGCATGAACCCATACACTACCCAAACACAACTGCACTACCCTAAACCCACCCCCAGCATGACCCCCTACACTACACAAACACCACTGCACTACCCTGAGCCCTAAAACACTACCACCAGCACGACCCCCTACACTACCCAAGCACGACTGCACTACCCTAAACCACGAACCCCTATACTACACAAACACAACTGCACTACACCAAACCCTAAAACACAACCCCCAGCGTGACCCCCTACAGTACACAAACACCACTGCACTACCCTAAACCCTACAACTCTACCCTCTACACTACACAAACACCACTGCACGACCCTAAACCCTAAAACACTACCAGTACGACCCCCTACACTACCCAAACACCACTACCATAAAACACGACCCCTACACTACCCAAACACAACTGCACTACCCTAAACCCTAAAACACGACCCTCTACACTACAAAAACACCACTTCACAACCCTAAAATCTAAAACACTACCCCCAGCATGACCCCCTACACTACACAAACACCACTGCACTTCCCTAAAACACTTCCCCTACACTACACAAACACCACTGCACTACATTAAGCCCTAAAGCACTACCCCCAGCACGAACCCCTACACTACACAAACACCACTGCACTACCCTAAACCCTAAAACACGACCCCCTACACTACCCAAACACCACTGCACTACGCTAAACCCTAAAACACTACCCCCAGTATGACCCCTACACTACAAAAAACACGACTGCGCTACCATAAACCCTAAAACACTACCCACAGAACTACCCCCTACACTACCCAAACACCACTGCGCTACCCTAAACCCTAACACTCTACCCCCAGCACGACCCCCTACGCTACCCAAACACCAATGCGCTACGCTAAACCCTAAAACACTACCCCCAGCACGACCCCCTACGCTACCCAAACACCACTGCGCTACCCTAAACACTAAAACACTACCCACAGCACGACCCCCTACGCTACCCAAACACCACTGCGCTACCCTAAGCCCTAAAACACTAACCCCAGCACGACCCCCTACGCTACCCAAACACTACTGCGCTACCCTAAACCCTAAAACACTATCCCCAGCACGACCCCCTACCCTACCCAAACACCCCTGCGCTACCCTAAACCCTAAAACACTATCCCCAGCATGACCCCTACACAACCCAGACACCACTGCGCTACCCTAAACCTTAAAACACTACCCCAGCACAATCCCCTACACTACCCAAACACCACTGCTCTAGCCTACACCCTAAAACACTACCCCCAGCACAACCCTCTACACTACCCAAACACCACTGCGCTACCCTAAACCCTAAAACACTACCCCCAGCACGACCCCCTTCAGTACCCGAACCACACTGCATTACCTGAAACTCGAAATCTACCCCCAGCACGATGCCCTACACTACCCAAACACCACTGCACTACCCTCAACCCTAAAACCCAACCTCCTACACTACCCAAACACCACTGCACAATCCTAAACCCTAATACACGACCCCCTACACTACACAAACACCACTGCACTACCCTAAACCCTAAATCTACCCCCAGCACGACCCCCTACACTACCAAACACCACTGCACTACCTTAAACCATAAAACACGACCCCCTACACTACACAAACACCACTGCACTACCCTAAAACACTACCCCCAGCACTACCCCCTACACTACACAAACACCACTGCACTACCCTAATCCCTAAAACACTACCCACAGCACGACCCCCTACACTACACAAACACCACTGCGCTACCCTAAACCCTAAAACCCTACCCCAGCACGACCCTCTACACTACCCAATCACCACTGCGCTACCCTAAACCCTAAAACACTACCCCCAGCACGGCCCCTACACTACCCAAACACCACTGCACTACCCTAAACCCCAAAACACTACCCCCAGCACGACCGCCTTCACTACTCAAACACTACTGAGCTACCCTAAAACACTACCCCCAGCACGACCCCCTACGCTACCCAAACACCACTGCGCGACCCTAAACCCTAAAACACTACCCACAGCACGACCCCCTACGCTACCCAAACACCACTGCGCTACCCTAAGCCCTAAAACACTAACACCAGCACGACCCCCTACGCTACCCAAACACTACTGCGCTACCCTAAACCCTAAAACACTATCCCCAGCACGACCCCCTACCCTACCCAAACACCCCTGCGCTACCCTAAACCCTAAAACACTATCCCCAGCATGACCCCTACACAACCCAGACACCACTGCGCTACCCTAAACCTTAAAACACTACCCCAGCACAATCCCCTACACTACCCAAACACCACTGCGCTAGCCTACACCCTAAAACACTACCCCCAGCACAACCCTCTACACTACCCAAACACCACTGCGCTACCCTAAACCCTAAAACACTACCCCCAGCACGACCCCCTTCAGTACCCGAACCACACTGCATTACCCGAAACTCGAAATCTACCCCCAGCACGACGCCCTACACTACCCAAACACCACTGCACTACCCTCAACCCTAAAACCCAACCCCCTACACTACCCAAACACCACTGCACAATCCTAAACCCTAATACACGACCCCCTACACTACACAAACACCACTGCACTACCCTAAACCCTAAATCTACCCCCAGCACAACCCCCTACACTACCCAAACACCACTGCACTACCCTAAACCCTAAAACACGACCCCCTACACTACACAAACACGACTGCACTACCATAAACCCTAAATCACTACCCCCAGCACGACCCCCTACACTACCAAACACCACTGCACTACCTTAAACCATAAAACACGACCCCCTACACTACACAAACACCACTGCACTACCCTAAAACACTACCCCCAGCACTACCCCCTACACTACACAAACACCACTGCACTACCCTAATCCCTAAAACACTACCCACAGCACGACCCCCTACACTACACAAACACCACTGCGCTACCCTAAACCCTAAAACCCTACCCCAGCACGACCCTCTACACTACCCAATCACCACTGCGCTACCCTAAACCCTAAAACACTACCCCAGCACGGCCCCTACACTACCCAAACACCACTGCACTACCCTAAACCCCAAAACACTACCCCCAGTACGACCGCCTTCACTACACAAACACTACTGAGCTACCCTAAAACACTACCCCCAGCATGACCCCCTACACTACCTGAACACCACTGCACTACCCTAAACCCTAAATCTACCGCCAGCATGACCCCCTACAGTACCCAAACACCACTGCACTACCCTCAACCCTAAGACACGACCCCCTACACTACCCAAACACCACTGCACTACCATAAACCCTAAAACACTACCCACAGCACTACCCCTACACTACACAAACACCACTGCACTACCCTAAACCCACCCCCAGCACGACCCCCTACACTACCAAACACCACTGCACTGCCCTAAACCCTAAAACACGACCCCCTACACTACACAAACACCACTGCACTACCCTAAACCCTAAAACACTACCCCCTACACTACACAAACACCCCTGCACTACCCTAAACTCTAAATCTACCGCCAGCATGAGCCCCTACACTACCCGAACACCACTGCACTACCCTAAACCCTAAAACACTACCCCCAGCATGACCCACTACACTATATATATTATCTACTGGCGGTATTCAGTATTACATACTGGCGGTCCACTGTAGATAGTTATAGTTAGGACCTAGTTTCCATAGGAAAAGCATTTATTGTTTTCCCAATAACTTGGGCGCCGGTTGACGAATCTTCGCAAAATTTAAAAAACTTATGGCCCGCTTTGGTCAGCTCCTATCCTGAAAGTTTCGGGTTGAATTGCCAATCAGGGGTTGAGGAAAAAGGGGGGCTCCCAAAACGCATTTTTTCCATGTTATTTTCTATAGGAAACTTTAGGCACGGCTACAGCTCGAACTGCTGAACGGAATTACTCCAAATTAGGCAAAAAGGTAGCCCTTGGTTAAAAAAGAGACCTTTTTGTTAAATAGTGTAAATCTGTTCAGTAGTTTTTGAGATAATTAAGGAAAAAAATCTTTATATATCTGGGCAGAACCTAACTACATAAGCTTGGCTCTAATTGGCTGCCAACACTTCAATCCAGGAAGTGTTGGCAGCCATCTTGGTGCAATGCTTTTTAAGTCTAGCCTAGCGATGCAGCGCATGCGCTGCCCACTACACAAACACCACTGCACTACCCTAAACACTAAAACAATACCCCAACATGACCCCCTACACTAACCAAACCCCACTGCACTACCCTAGATACTAACACACTACCCCCAGCATGACCCCCTACACTACCCAAACACAACTGCACTACCCTACATCTACCCCCAGCATGACTCCCTATACTAACAAACACCACTGCACTACCCTAAACACTAAAACAATACCCCAGCATGACCTCCTACACTACCCAAACACTACTGTACTACCCTAAACCCTAAAACACTACCCCAGCACGACCTCCTCCACTACCCAAACATCACTGCACTACCCTAAACCCTAAAACACTACCCCCAGCACCACGATCCCCTACACTACCAAAACACCACTGCACTACTCTAAAACAATACCCCCAGCATGACCCCCTACACCAACCAAACACCACTGCACTACCCTAGACCCTAACATACTAACCCCAGCATGACCCCCTACACTACCCAAACACAGCTGCACTACCCTAAACCCTAAATCTACCCCCAGCATGACCCCCTATACTACCAAACACCACTGCACTACCCTAAACCCTAAAACACTACCCCCTACACTACACAAACACCCCTGCACTACCCTAAACCCTAAATCTACCGCCAGCATGACCCCCTACACTACCCGAACACCACTGCACTACCCTAAACCCTAAAACACTACCCCCAGCACGACCCCCTACACTATATATATTATCTACTGGCGGTCTTCAGTGTTATATACTGGCGGTCCACAGTAGATAGTTATAGTTAGGACCTAGTTTTCATAGTAAAAGCGTTTTTCTTGCTTTCCTAATAACTTGGGCGCCGGTTGACGAATCGTAGTAAAATTTAAAAAACTTATGGCCCGCTTCGGTCAGCTCCTATCCTGAAAGTTTCGGGTTGATTTGCCATGCAGGGGCTGAAGAAAAAGGGGGGTCCTAAAACGCATTTTTTCCATGTTATTTTCTATAGGAAACTTTAGACATGGCTACAGCTCGAACTGCTGAACGGAATTACTCCAAATTAGGCAAAAAGGTAGCCCTTGGTTAAAAAAGAGACCTTTTTGTTAAATAGTGTAAATCCGTTCAGTAGTTTTTGAGATAATTAAGGAAAAAAATCTTTATATATCTGGGCGGAACCTAACTACAGAAGCTTGGCTCTAATTGGCTGCCAACACTTCAATCCAGGAAGTGTTGGCAGCCATCTTGGTGCAATGCTTTTTAGGTCTAGCCTAGCGATGCAGCGCATGCGCTGCCCACTACCAAAACACCACTGCACTACCCTAAACCCTAAAACAATACCCCCAGCATGACCCCTACACTAACCAAACACCACTGCACTACCCTAGACCCTAACACACTACCCCCAGCATGACCCCCTACAATACCCAAACACAACTGCACTACACTAAATCTACACCCAGCATGACTCCCTATACTAACAAACACCACTGCACTACCCTAAACACTAAAACAATACCCCAGCATGACCCCCTACACTACCCAAACACTACTGTACTACCCTAAAACACTACCCCAGCATGACCCCCTACACTACCCAAACATCACTGCACTACCCTAAACCCTAAAACACTACCCCCAGCACCACAATCCCCTACACTACCAAAACACCACTGCACTACCCTAAATCAATACCCCCAGCATGAACCCCTACACTAACCAAACACCACCGCACTACTCTAGACCCTAACACACTAACCCCAGCATGACCCCCTACACTACCCAAACACAACTGCACTACCCTAAACCCTAAATCTATCCCCGGCGTGACCCCCTATACTACCAATCACCACAGCACTACCCTAAACCCTAAAACACGACCCCCTACACTACACAAACACCACTGCATTACCCCAAACCCTAAAACACTACACCCTACACTACACAAACACCACTGCACTACCCTAAACCCTAAATCTACCCCCAGCACGACCCCCTACACTACACAAACACCACTGCACTACCTTAAACCCTAAAACACTACCCCTACACTACACACACACCACTGCACTACCCTAAACCCTAAAACACTACCCCCAGCACGACCCCCTAAGCTACCCAAACACCACTGCGCTACCCTAAACCCTAAAACACTAGCCCCAGCACAACCCCCTACGCTAACCAAACACCACTGCGCTACCCTAAACCTTAAAACACTACCCCCAGCATGACCCCCTACACTACAAACACCACTGCACTACCCTAAAGCCTAAAACACTACCCCCAGCACGACCGCCTACACTACCCATACACCACAGCGCTACCCTAAATCCTAAAACACTACCCCCAGCATGAACCCCTACAGTACCCAAACACCACTGCACTACCCTAAACCCTAAATCTACCCCCAGCATGACCCTCTACACTACCCAAACACCACTGCACTACCCTCAACCCTAAAACATGACCCCCTACACTACCCAAACACCACTGCACTACCCTAAACCCTAAAACACTACCCCCAGAACTACCCCCTACACTACCCAAACACCACTACGCTACCCTAAACCCTAAAACACTACCCCCAGCACGACCCCCTATGCTACCCAAACACCACTGCGCTACCCTAAACCCTAAAACACTACCCACAGCTCGACCCCCTATGCAACCCAAACACAACTGCGCTACCCTAAACCCTAAAACACTATCCCCAGCACGACCCCCTACCCTACCCTAAAACCACTGCGCTACCCTAAACCCTAAAACACTATCCCAGCATGACCCCCTACACAACCCAAACACCACTGCGCTACCCTAAACCTTAAAACACTACCCCCAGCATGACCCTCTACACTACCCAAACATCACTGCGCTAGCCTACACCCTAAAACACTACGACCCAGCACAACCCTCTACACTACCCAAACACCACTGCGCTACCCTAAACCCTAAAACACTACCCCCAGCACGACCCCCTTCAGTACCCGAACCACACTGCATTACCCGAAACTCGAAATCTACCCCCAGCACGACGCCCTACACTACCCAAACACCACTGCACTACCCTCAACCCTAAAACCCAACCCCCTACACTACCCAAACACCACTGCACAATCCTAATACACGACCCCCTACACTACACAAACACCACTGCACTACCCTAAACCCTAAATCTACCCCCAGCACAACCCCCTACACTACCCAAACACCACTGCACTACCCTAAACCCTAAAACACGACCCCCTACACTGAACAAACACGACTGCACTACCATAAACCCTAAATCACTACCCCCAGCACGACCCCCTACACTACCAAACACCACTGCACTACCTTAAACCCTAAAACACGACCCCCTACACTACACAAACACCACTGCACTACCCTAAAACACTACCCCCAGCACTACCCCCTACACTACACAAACACCACTGCACTACCCTAATCCCTAAAACACTACCCACAGCACGACCCCCTACACTACACAAACACCACTGCGCTACCCTAAACCCTAAAACACAACCCCCTACACTACACAAACACCACTGCACTACCCTAAACCCTAAAACACTATCCCCTACACTACACAAACACCACTGCACTACCCTAAACCCTAAAACACTACCCCCAGCATGACCCACTACACTATATATATTATCTACTGGCGGTATTCAGTATTATATACTGGCGGTCCACTGTAGATAGTTATAGTTAGGACCTAGTTTCCATAGGAAAAGCGTTTATTGTTTTCCCAATAACTTGGGCGCCGGTTGACGCCCAAAATTTAAAAAACTTATGGCCCGCTTTGGTCAGCTCCTATCCTGAAAGTTTCGGGTTGAATTGCCAATCAGGGGTTGAGGAAAAAGGGGGGGTCCCAAAACGCATTTTTTCCATGTTATTTTCTATAGGAAACTTTAGGCACGGCTACAGCTCGAACTGCTGAACGGAATTACTCCAAATTAGGCAAAAAGGTAGCCCTTGGTTAAAAAAGAGACCTTTTTGTTAAATAGTGTAAATCCGTTCAGTAGTTTTTGAGATAATTAAGGAAAAAAATCTTTATATATCTGGGCGGAACCTAACTACATAAGCTTGGCTCTAATTGGCTGCCAACCCCTCAATCCAGGAAGTGTTGGCAGCCATCTTGGTGCAATGCTTTTTAGGTCTAGCCTAGCGATGCAGCGCATGCGCTGCCCACTACACAAACACCACTGCACTACCCTAAACACTAAAACAATACCCCAGCACGACCCCCTACACTACCCAAACATCACTGCACTACCCTAAACCCTAAAACACTACCCCCAACATGACCCCCTACACTAACCAAACCCCACTGCACTACCCTAGACCCTAACACACTACCCCCAGCATGACCCCCTACACTACCCAAACACAACTGCACTACCCTACATCTACCCCCCGCATGACTCCCTATACTAACAAACACCACTGCACTACCATAAACACTAAAACAATACCCCAGCATGACCCCCTACACTACCCAAACACTACTGTACTACCCTAAACCCTAGAACACTACACCAGCACGACCTCCTCCACTACCAAAACATCACTGCACTACCCTAAACCCTAAAACACTACCCCCAGCACCACGATCCCCTACACTACCAAAACACCACTGCACTACCCTAAAACAATACCCCCAGCATGACCCCCTACTCCAACCAAACACCACTGCACTACCCTAGACCCTAACACACTAACCCCAGCATGACCCCCTACACTACCCAAACACCACTGCACTACCCTAAACCCTAAATCTATCCCCAGCACAACCCCCTACACTACCCAAACACCGCTGCACTACCCTAAACCCTAAAACACGACCCCCTACACTACACAAACACCACTGCACTACCCTAAAACACTACCCCCAGCACTACCCCCTGCACTACCCTAATCCCTAAAACACTACCCACAGCACGACCCCCTACACTACACAAACTCCACTGCGCTACCCTAAACCCTAAAACCCTACCCCAGCACGACCCTCTACACTACCCAATCACCACTGCGCTACCCTAAACCCTAAAACACTACCCCCAGCACGGCCCCTACACTACCCAAACACCACTGCACTACCCTAAACCCCAAAACACTACCCCCAGCACGACCGCCTTCACTACACAAACACTACTGAGCTACCCTAAAACACTACCCCCAGCACGACCCCCTACGCTACCCAAACACCACTGCGCTACCCTAAACCCTAAAACACTACCCACAGCACGACCCCCTACGCTACACAAACACCACTGCGCTACCCTAAGCCCTAAAACACTAACCCCAGCATGACCCCCTACGCTACCCAAATACTACTGCGCTACCCTAAACCCTAAAACACTATACCCAGCACGACCCCCTACCCTACCCAAACACCCCTGCGCTACCCTAAACCCTAAAACACTATCCCCAGCATGACCCCTACACAACCCAGACACCACTGCGCTACCCTAAACCTTAAAACACTACCCCAGCACGATCCCCTACACTACCCAAACACCACTGCGCTAGCCTACACCCTAAAACACTACCCCCAGCACAACCCTCTACACTACCCAAACACCACTGCGCTACCCTAAACCCTAAAACACTACCCCCAGCACGACCCCCTTCAGTACCCGAACCACACTGCATTACCCGAAACTCGAAATCTACCCCCAGCACGACGCCCTACACTACCCAAACACCACTGCACTACCCTCAACCCTAAAACCCAACCCCCTACACTACCCAAACACCACTGCACAATCCTAAACCCTAATACACGACCCCCTACACTACACAAACACCACTGCACTACCCTAAACCCTAAATCTACCCCCAGCACAACCCCCTACACTACCCAAACACCACTGCACTACCCTAAACCCTAAAACACGACCCCCTACACTACACAAACATGACTGCACTACCATAAACCCTAAATCACTACCCCCAGCACGACCCCCTACACTACCAAACACCACTGCACTACCTTAAACCATAAAACACGACCCCCTACACTACACAAACACCACTGCACTACCCTAAAACACTACCCCCAGCACTACCCCCTACACTACACAAACACCACTGCACTACCCTAATCCCTAAAACACTACCCACAGCACGACCCCCTACACTACACAAACACCACTGCGCTACCCTAAACCCTAAAACCCTACCCCAGCACGACCCTCTACACTACCCAATCACAACTGCGCTACCCTAAACCCTAAAACACTACCCCCAGCACGGCCCCTACACTACCCAAACACCACTGCACTACCCTAAACCCCAAAACACTACCCCCAGCACGACCGCCTTCACTACACAAACACTACTGAGCTACCCTAAAACACTACCCCCAGCATGACCCCCTACACTACCTGAACACCACTGCACTACCCTAAACCCTAAATCTACCGCCAGCATGACCCCCTACAGTACCCAAACACCACTGCACTACCCTCAACCCTAAGACACGACCCCCTACACTACCCAAACACCACTGCACTACCATAAACCCTAAAACACTACCCACAGCACTACCCCTACACTACACAAACACCACTGCACTACCCTAAACCCACCCCCAGCACGACCCCCTACACTACCAAACACCACTGCACTACCCTAAACCCTAAAACACGACCCCCTACACTACACAAACACCACTGCACTACCCTAAACCCTAAAACACTACCCCCTACACTACACAAACACCCCTGCACTACCCTAAACCCTAAATCTACCGCCAGCATGAGCCCCTACACTACCCGAACACCACTGCACTACCCTAAACCCTAAAACACTACCCCCAGCATGACCCACTACACTATATATATTATCTACTGGCGGTATTCAGTATTATATACTGGCAGTCCACTGTAGATAGTTATAGTTAGGACCTAGTTTCCATAGGAAAAGCGTTTATTGTTTTCCCAATAACTTGGGCGCCGGTTGACGAATCTTCGCAAAATTTAAAAAAACTTATGGCCCGCTTTGGTCAGCTCCTATCCTGAAAGTTTCGGGTTGATTTGCCAATCAGGGGCTGAGGAAAAAGGGGGGGTCCCAAAACGCATTTTTTCCATGTTATTTTCTATAGGAAACTTTAGGCACGGCTACAGCTCGAACTGCTGAACGGAATTACTCCAAATTAGGCAAAAAGGTAGCCCTTGGTTAAAAAAGAGACCTTTTTGTTAAATAGTGTAAATCTGTTCAGTAGTTTTTGAGATAATTAAGGAAAAAAATCTTTATATATCTGGGCAGAACCTAACTACATAAGCTTGGCTCTAATTGGCTGCCAACACTTCAATCCAGGAAGTGTTGGCAGCCATCTTGGTGCAATGCTTTTTAAGTCTAGCCTAGCGATGCAGCGCATGCGCTGCCCACTACACAAACACCACTGCACTACCCTAAACACTAAAACAATACCCCAGCACGACCCCCTACACTACCCAAACATCACTGCACTACCCTAAACCCTAAAACACTACCCCCAACATGACCCCCTACACTAACCAAACCCCACTGCACTACCCTAGACCCTAACACACTACCCCCAGCATGACCCCCTACACTACCCAAACACAACTGCACTACCCTACATCTACCCCCAGCATGACTCCCTATACTAACAAACACCACTGCACTACCCTAAACACTAAAACAATACCCCAGCATGACCCCCTACACTACCCAAACACTACTGTACTACCCTAAACCCTAAAACACTACCCCAGCACGACCTCCTCCACTACCCAAACATCACTGCACTACCCTAAACCCTAAAACACTACCCCCAGCATCACGATCCCCTACAGTACCAAAACACCACTGCACTACCCTAAAACAATACCCCCAGCATGACCCCCTACACCAACCAAACACCACTGCACTACCCTAGACCCTAACATACTAACCCCAGCATGACCCCCTACACTACCCAAACACAACTGCACTACCCTAAACCCTAAATCTACCCCCAGCATGACCCCCTATACTACCAAACACCACTGCACTACCCTAAACCCTAAAACACTACCCCCTACACTACACAAACACCCCTGCACTACCCTAAACCCTAAATCTACCGCCAGCATGACCCCCTACACTACCCGAACACCACTGCACTACCCTAAACCCTAAAACACTACCCCCAGCACGACCCCCTACACTATATATATTATCTACTGGCGGTCTTCAGTATTATATACTGGCGGTCCACAGTAGATAGTTATAGTTAGGACCTAGTTTCCATAGTAAAAGCGTTTTTCTTGCTTTCCTAATAACTTGGGCGCCGGTTGACGAATCGTCGCAAAATTTAAAAAACTTATGGCCCGCTTCGGTCAGCTCCTATCCTGAAAGTTTCGGGTTGATTTGCCAAGCAGGGGCTGAAGAAAAAGGGGGGTCCTAAAACGCATTTTTTCCATGTTATTTTCTATAGGAAACTTTAGACATGGCTACAGCTCGAACTGCTGAACGGAATTACTCCAAATTAGGCAAAAAGGTAGCCCTTGGTTAAAAAAGAGACCTTTTTGTTAAATAGTGTAAATCCGTTCAGTAGTTTTTGAGATAATTAAGGAAAAAAATCTTTATATATCTGGGCGGAACCTAACTACAGAAGCTTGGCTCTAATTGGCTGCCAGTACTTCAATCCAGGAAGTGTTGGCAGCCATCTTGGTGCAATGCTTTTTAGGTCTAGCCTAGCGATGCAGCGCATGCGCTGCCCACTACCAAAACACCACTGCACTACCCTAAACCCTAAAACAATACCCCCAGCATGACCCCTACACTAACCAAACACCACTGCACTACCCTAGACCCTAACACACTACCCCCAGCATGACCCCCTACAATACCCAAACACAACTGCACTACCCTAAATCTACCCCCAGCATGACTCCCTATACTAACAAACACCACTGCACTACCCTAAACACTAAAACAATACCCCAGCATGACCCCCTACACTACCCAAACACTACTGTACTACCCTAAAACACTACCCCAGCATGACCCCCTACACTACCCAAACATCACTGCACTACCCTAAACCCTAAAACACTACCCACAGCACCACAATCCCCTACACTATCAAAACACCACTGCACTACCCTAAATCAATACCCCCAGCATGAACCCCTACACTAACCAAACACCACCGCACTACTCTAGACCCTAACACACTAACCCCAGCATGACCCCCTACACTACCCAAACACAACTGCACTACCCTAAACCCTAAATCTATCCCCGGTGTGACCCCCTATACTACCAATCACCACTGCACTACCCTCAACCCTAAAACACGACCCCCTACACTACACAAACACCACTGCATTACCCCAAACCCTAAAACACTACACCCTATACTACACAAACACCACTGCACTGCCCTAAACCCTAAAACACTACCCCCAGCACGACCCCCTAAGCTACCCAAACACCACTGCGCTACCCTAAACAGTAAAACACTAGCCCCAGCACAACCCCCTACGCTAACCAAACACCACTGCGCTACCCTAAACCTTAAAACACTACCCCCAGCATGACCCCCTACACTACAAACACCACTGCACTACCCTAAAGCCTAAAACACTACCCCCAGCACGACCGCCTACACTACCCATACACCACAGCGCTACCCTAAATCCTAAAACACTACCCCCAGCATGAACCCCTACAGTACCCAAACACCACTGCACTACCCTAAACCCTAAATCTACCCCCAGCATGACCCTCTACACTACCCAAACACCACTGCACTACCCTCAACCCTAAAACATGACCCCCTACACTACCCAAACACCACTGCACTACCCTAAACCCTAAAACACTACCCCCAGAACTACCCCCTACACTACCCAAACACCACTGCGCTACCCTAAACCCTAAAACACTACCCCCAGCACGACCCCCTATGCTACCCAAACACCACTGCGCTACCCTAAACCCTAAAACACTATCCACAGCTCGACCCCCTATGCAACCCAAACACAACTGCGCTACCCTAAACCCTAAAACACTATCCCCAGCACGACCCCCTACCCTACCCTAAAACCACTCCGCTACCCTAAACCCTAAAACACTATCCCAGCATGACCCCCTACACAACCCAAACACCACTGCGCTACCCTAAACCTTAAAACACTACCCCCAGCATGACCCTCTATACTACCCAAACATCACTGCGCTAGCCTACACCCTAAAACACTACCCCCAGCACAACCCTCTACACTACCCAAACACCACTGCGCTACCCTAAACCCTAAAACACTACCCCCAGCACGACCCCCTTCAGTACCCGAACCACACTGCATTACCCGAAACTCGAAATCTACCCCCAGGACGACGCCCTACACTACCCAAACACCACTGCACTACCCTCAACCCTAAAACCCAACCCCCTACACTACCCAAACACCACTGCACAATCCTAAACCCTAATACACGACCCCCTACACTACACAAACACCACTGCACTACCCTAAACCCTAAATCTACCCCCAGCACAACCCCCTACACTACACAAACACGACTGCACTACCATAAACCCTAAATCACTACCCCCAGCACGACCCCCTACACTACCAAACACCACTGCACTACCTTAAACCCTAAAACACGACCCCCTACACTACACAAACACCACTGCACTACCCTAAAACACTACCCCCAGCACTACCCCCTACACTACACAAACACCACTGCACTACCCTAATCCCTAAAACACTACCCACAGCACGACCCCCTACACTACACAAACACCACTGCGCTACCCTAAACCCTAAAACCCTACCCCAGCATGACCCTCTACACTACCCAAACACCACTGCGCTACCCTAAACCCTAAAACACTACCCCCAGCATGGCCCCTAAACTACCCAAACACCACTGCACTACCCTAAACCCCAAAACACTACCCCCAGCACGACCGCCTTCACTACACAAACACTACTGAGCTACCCTAAAACACTACCCCCAGCATGACCCCCTACACTACCTGAACACCACTGCACTACCCTAAACCCTAAATCTACCGCCAGCATGACCCCCTACAGTACCCAAACACCACTGCACTACCCTCAACCCTAAGACACGACCCCCTACACTACCCAAACACCACTGCACTACCATAAACCCTAAAACACTACCCACAGCACTAGCCCTCCACTACACAAACACCACTGCACTACCCTAAACCCACCCCCAGCACGACCCCCTACACTACCAAATACCACTGCACTACCCTAAACCCTAAAACACAACCCCCTACACTACACAAACACCACTGCACTACCCTAAACCCTAAAACACTATCCCCTACACTACACAAACACCACTGCACTACCCTAAACCCTAAAACACTACCCCCAGCATGACCCACTACACTATATATATTATACTGGCGGTATTCAGTATTATATACTGGCGGTCCACTGTAGATAGTTATAGTTAGGACCTAGTTTCCATAGGAAAAGCGTTTATTGTTTTCCCAATAACTTGGGCGCCGGTTGATGAATCTTCGCAAAATTTAAAAAACTTATGGCCCGCTTTGGTCAGCTCCTATCCTGAAAGTTTCGGGTTGAATTGCCAATCAGGGGTTGAGGAAAAAGGGGGGGTCCCAAAACGCATTTTTTCCATGTTATTTTCTATAGGAAACTTTAGGCACGGCTACAGCTCGAACTGCTGAATGGAATTACTCCAAATAAGGCAAAAAGGTAGCCCTTGGTTAAAAAAGAGACCTTTTTGTTAAATAGTGTAAATCCGTTCAGTAGTTTTTGAGATAATTAAGGAAAAAAATCTTTATATATCTGGGCGGAACCTAACTACATAAGCTTGGCTCTAATTGGCTGCCAACCCCTCAATCCAGGAAGTGTTGGCAGCCATCTTGGTGCAATGCTTTTTAGGTCTAGCCTAGCGATGCAGCGCATGCGCTGCCCACTACACAAACACCACTGCACTACCCTAAACACTAAAACAATACCCCAGCACGACCCCCTACACTACCCAAACATCACTGCACTACCCTAAACCCTAAAACACTACCCCCAACATGACCCCCTACACTAACCAAACCCCACTGCACTACCCTAGACCCTAACACACTACCCCCAGCATGACCCCCTACACTACCCAAACACAACTGCACTACCCTACATCTACCCCCCGCATGACTCCCTATACTAACAAACACCACTGCACTACCATAAACACTAAAACAATACCCCAGAATGACCCCCTACACTACCCAAACACTACTGTACTACCCTAAACCCTAAAACACTACCCCAGCACGACCTCCTCCACTACCAAAACATCACTGCACTACCCAAAACCCTAAAACACTACCCCCAGCACCACGATCCCCTACACTACCAAAACACCACTGCACTACCCTAAAACAATACCCCCAGCATGACCCCCTACTCCAACCAAACACCACTGCACTACCCTAGACCCTAACACACTAACCCCAGCATGACCCCCAACACTACCCAAACACCACTGCACTACCCTAAACCCTAAATCTATCCCCAGCACAACCCCCTACACTACCCAAACACCACTGCACTACCCTAAACCCTAAAACACCACCCCCTACACTACACAAACACCACTGTACTACCCTAAACCCTAAAACACTACCCCCAGCACGACCCCCTACACTACCAAACACCACTGCACTACCTTAAACCCTAAAACACGCCCCCCTACACTACACAAACACCACTGGACTACCCTAAAACACTACCCCCTACACTACACAAACACCACTGCACTCCCCTAAACCATAAATCTACCCCCAGCACGACCCCCTACTCTACACAAACACCACTGCACTACCCTAAACCCTAAAACACTACCCACAGCACGACCCGAACACCACTGCACTACCCTAAATCCTAAAACACTACCCCCAGCACGACACCCTACACTATATATATTATCTACTGGCGGTCTCCAGTATTCTATACTGGCGGTCCTCAGTAGATAGTTACAGTTAGGACCTAGTTTCCATAGGAAAAGCGTTTTTTCTTTTCCCAATAACTTTGGCGCCGGTTGACGGATCTTAGCGAAATTTCAAAACTTATGGCCCGCTCCGGTCAGCTCCTATCCTGAAAGTTTCGGGTTTATTTGCCAAGCAGAGGCTGAGGAAAAAGGGGGGTCCCAAAACACGTTTTTACCATGTTATTTTCTATAGGAAACTTTAGACACGGCTACAGCTCGAACTGCTGAACGGAATTACTCCAAATAAGGCAAAAAGGTAGCCTTGGTTCAAAAAGAGACCTTTTTGTTAAATAGTGTAAATCCGTTCAGTAGTTTTTGAGATAATTAAGGAAAAAAATCTTTATATATCTGGGCGGAATCTAACTACACAAGCACAAGCTTGGCTCTAATTGGCTGCCAACACTTCAATCAAGGAAGTGTTGGCAGCCATCTTGGTGCAATGATTTTTAGGTCTAGCCTAGCGATGCAGTGCATGTGCTGCCCACTACACAAACACCACTGCACTACCCTAAACACTAAAACAATACCCCAGCATGACCCCCCTACACTACCCAATCACTACTGAACTACCCTAAACCCCAAAACACTACCCCAGTACAACCCCCTATACTACCCAAACATCACTGCACTACCCTAAACCCTAAAACACTACCCCCAGCATGACCCCCTACACTAACCAAACACCACTGCACTACCCTAACACACTATCCCCAGCATGACCCTATACACTACCCAAACACAACTGCACTACACTAAACCCACCCCCAGCATGACCCCCTACACTACACAAGCACCACTGCACTACCCTGAACCCTAAAACACTACCACCAGCACGACCCCCTACACTACCCAAGCACGACTGCACTACCCTAAACCACAAATCCCTATACTACACAAACACCACTGCACTACACCAAACCCTAAAACACAACCCCCAGCATGACCCCCTACAGTACACAAACACCACTGCACTACCCTAAACCCTAAAACACTATCCCCAGTACGACCCCCTACACTACCCAAACACCACTACCCTAAAACATGACCCCCTACACTACCCAAACACAACTGCACTACCCTAAACCCTAAAACACGACCCTCTACACTACACAAACACCACTGCACTACCCTAAAACACTACCCCTAAACTACACAAACACCACTGCACTACATTAAACCCTAAAGCACTACCCCAGCACGAACCCCTACACTACACAAACACCACTGCACTACCCTAAACCCTAAAACACGATCCCCTACACTACCCAAACACCACTGCACTACGCTAAACCCTAAAACACTACCCCCAGTATAACCCCCTACACTAAACAAACACCACTGCGCTACCCTAACACCTAAAACACTACCCTCCGCACTACCCCGAACACTACAAAAAATACCACTGCGCTACCCTAAACCCTAAAACACTACCCACAGAACTACCCCCTACACTACCCAAACACCACTGCGCTACCCTAAACGCTAAAACACTACCCCCAGCACGACCCCCTACGCTACCCAAACACCACTGCACTACCATAAACCCTAAAACACTACCCACAGCACGACCCCCTATGCTACCCAAACACAACTGCGCTACTCTAAACGCTAAAACAATACCCCCAGCACGACCCCCTACACTACCCAAACACCACTGCGCTACCCTAAACCCTAAAACACTACCCCCAGCACGACCCCCTACGCTACCCAAACACTACTGCGCTACCCTAAACCCTAAAACACTATCCCAGCACAACCCCCTACCCTACCCAAACACCACTGCGCTACCCTAAACCCTAAAACACTATCCCCAGCATGACCCCCTACACAACCCAAACACCACTGCTCTACCCTAAACCTTAAAACACAACCCCCAGCACGATCTCCTACACTACCCAAACACCACTGCGCTAGCCTACACCCTAACACACTACCCCCAGCACAACCCTCTACACTACCCAAACACCACTGCGCTACCCTAAACCCTAAAACACTACCCCCAGCACGACCCCCTACAGTACCCGAACAACACTGCATTACCCGAAACTCGAAATCTACCCCCAGCACGACCCGCTATAGTACCCAAACACCACTGCACTACCCTCAACCCTAAAACACAACCACCTACACTACTCAAACACCACTGCACTACCCTAAACCCTAAAACACGACCCCCTACACTACACAAACACCACTGCACTACCCTAAACCCTAAATCTACCCCCAGTACAACCCCCTACACTACCCAAACACCACTGCACTACCCTAAACCCTAAAACACGACCCCCTACACTACACAAACACCACTGCACTACCATAAACCCTAAAACACTACCCCCAGCATGACCCCCTACACTACCAAACACCACTGCACTACCTTAAACCCTAAAACACGACCCCCTACACTACACAAACACCACTGCACTACCCTAAACATGACCCCCAGCACTACCCCTACACTACACAAACACTACTGCACTACCCTAATCCATAAAACACTACCCACAGCACGACCCCCTACACTACACAAACACCACTGCGCTACCCTAAACCCTAAAACACTACCCCAGCACGAACCTCTACACTACCCAATCACCAATGCGCTACCCTAAACCCTAAAACACTACCCCCAGCACGGCCCCCTACACTAACCAAACACCACTGCACTACCCTAAACCCTAAAACACTACCCCAGCACGACCGCCTTCACTACACAAACACTACTGAGCTACCCTAAAACACTACCCTCAGCATGACCCCCTACACTACCTGAACACCACTGCACTACCCTAATCCCTAAATCTACCGCCAGCATGACCCCCTACACTACGCAAACACCACTGCACTACCCTAAACCCTAAGACACGACCCCCTACACTACCCAAACACCACGGCACTACCATAAACCCTAAAACACTACCCACAGCACTACCACCACAGTACACAAACACCACTGCACTACCTTAAAGCCACCCCCAGCACGACCCCCTATACTACCAAACACCACAGCACTACCCTAAACCCTAAAACATGACCCCCTACACTACACAAACACCACTGCACTACCCTAAACCCTAAAACACTACCCCCTACACTACACAAACACCCCTGCACTACCCTAAACCCTAAATCTACCGCCAGCATGACCCCCTACCCTACCCGAACACCACTGCACTACCCTAAACCCTAAAACACTACCCCCAGCACGACCCCCTACACTATATATATTATCTACTGGCGGTCTTCAGTATTATATACTGGCGGTCCACAGTAGATAGTTCTAGTTAGGACCTAGTTTCCATAGGAAAAGCGTTTTTTGTTTTCCTAATAACTTGGGCGCCGGTTGACGAATCTTTGCAAAATTTTAAAAACTTATGGCCCGCTTCGGTCAGCTCCTATCCTGAAAGTTTCGGGTTGATTTGCCAATCAGTGGCTGAGGAAAAAGGGGGGGGTCCTAAAACGCATTTTTTCCATGTTATTTTCTATAGGAAACTTTAGACACGGCTACAGCTCGAACTGCTGAACGGAATTACTCCAAATTAGGCAAAAAGTTAGCCATTGGTTAAAAAAGAGACCTTTTTGTTAAATAGTGTAAATCTGTTCAGTAGTTTTTGAGATAATTAAGGAAAAAAATCTTTATATATCTGTGCGGAACCTAACTACATAAGCTTGGCTCTAATTGGCTGCCAACACTTCAATACAGGAAGTGTTGGCAGCCATCTTGGTGCAATGCTTTTTAGGTCTAGCCTAGCGATGCAGCGCATGCGCTGCCCACTACACAAACACCACTGCACTACCATAAACACTAAAACAATACCCCAGCATGATCCCCTATACTACCCAAACACTACTGTACTACCCTAAACCCTAAAAAACTACCCCAGCACAACCCCCTACACTACCCAAACATCACTGCACTACCCTAAACCCTAAAACACTACCCCAGCAAGACAATCCCCTACACTACCAAAACACCACTGCACTACCATAAACCCTAAAACAATACCCCCAGCATGACCCCCTACACTACCCAAACACAACTGCACTACCCTAAATCTTCCCCCAGCATGACTCCCTATACTAACAAACACCACTGCCCTACCCTAAAAACTAAAACAATACCCCAGCATGACCCCCTATACTACCCAAACACTCCTGTACTACCCTAAACCCTAAAACACTATCCCCAGCACCACGATCCCCTACACTACCAAAACACCACTGCACTACCCTAAAACAATACCCCCAGCATGACCCTCTACACCAACCAAACACCACTGCACTACCCTAGACCCTAACACACTAACCCCAGCATGACCCCCTACACTACCCAAACACAACTGCACTACCCTAAACCATAAATCTACCCCCAGCATGACCCCCTATACTACCAAACACCACTGCACTACCCTAAACCCTAAAACACTACCCCCTACACTACAAAAACACCCCTGCACTACCCTAAACCCTAAATCTACCGCCAGCATGACCCCCTACATTACCCGAACACCACTGCACTACCCTAAACCCTAAAACACTACCCCCAGCACGACCCCTACAGTATATATATTATCTACTTTCGGTCTTCAGTATTATATACTGGCGGTCCACAGTAGATAGTTCTAGATAGGACCTAGTTTCCATAGGAAAAGCGTTTTTTGTTTTCCCAATAACTTGGCCGCCGGTTGACGAATCTTCGCAAAATTTTAAAAACTTATGGCCCGCTTCGGTCAGCTCCTATACTGAAAGTTTCGGGTCGATTTGCCAATCAAGGGCTGAGGAAAAAGGGGGGGTCCCAAAACGCATTTTTTCCATGTTATTTTCAATAGGAAACTTTAGACACGGCTACAGCTCGAACTGCTGAACGGAATTACTCCAAATTAGGCAAAAAGGTAGCCCTTGGTTAAAAAAGAGACCTTTTTGTTAAATAGTGTCAATCAGTCCAGTAGTTTTTGAGATAATTAAGGAAAAAAATCTTTATATATCTGGGCGGAACCTAACTACATAAGCTTGGCTCTAATTGGCTGCCAACACTTCAATCCAGGAAGTGTTGGCAGCCATCTTGGTGCAATGCTTTGTAGGTCTAGCCTAGCGATGCAACGCATGCGCTGCCCACTACACAAACACCACTGCACTACACTAAACACTAAAACAATATCGCAGCATGACCCCCTATACTACCCAAACACTACTGTACTACCCTAAACCCTAAAAAACTACCCCAGCATGACCCCCTACACTACCCAAACATCACTGCACTACCCTAAACCCTAAACCACTACCCCCAGCAAGACGCTCCCCTACACTACCAAAACACCACTGCACTACCATAAACCCTAAAACAATACCCCCAGCATGGCCTCCTTACACTAACCAAACCCCACTGCACTACCCTAGACCCTAACACCCTACCCCCATCATGACCCCCTACACAACCCAAACACAACTGCACTACCCTAAATCTACCCCCAGCATGACTCCCTATACTAAGAAACACCACTGCACTACCCTAAACACTAAAACAATACCACAGCACAACCTCCTACACTACCCAAACATCACTGAACTACCCTAAACCCCGAAACACTACCCCGGTACAACCCCCTATACTACCCAAACATTACTGCACTACCCTAAACCCTAAAACACTACCCCCAGCATGACCCCCTACACTAACCAAACACCACTGCACTACCCTAACACACTAACCCCAGCATGACCCTATACACTACCCAAACACAACTGCACTACCATAAACCCACCCACAGTATGACCCCTACACTACCCAAACACCACTGCGCTACCCTAAACCCTAAAACACTACCACCAGCACGACCCCCTACACTACCCAAGCACGACTGCACTACCCTAAACCACAAACCCCTATCCTACACAAACACCACTGCACTACACCAAACCCTAAAACACAACCCCCAGCATGACCCCCTACAGTACACAAACACCACTGCACTACCCTAAACCCTACAACAATACCCCCTACACTACACAAACACCACTGCACTACCCTAAACCCTAAAACACTACCAGTACGACCCCCTACACTACCCAAACACCACTACCCTAAAACATGACCCCCTACACTACCCAAACACAACTGCACTACCCTAAACCCTAAAACACGACCCTCTACACTACACAAATACCACTGCACTACCCTAAAACACTACCCCTACACTACACAAACACCACTGCACTACACTAAACCCTAAAGCACTACCCCCAGCATGAACCCCTACACTACACAAACACCACTGCACTACCCTAAACCCTAAAACACGACCCCCTACACTACCCAAAAACCACTGCACTACACTAAACCCTAAAACACTATCCCCAGTATGACCCCCTACACTAAACAAACACCACTGCGCTACCCTAACACCTAAAACACTACCCTCAGCACTACCCCCAACACTACAAAAAACACCACTGCGCTACCCTAAACCCTTAAACACTACCCACAGAACTACCCCCTACACAACCCAAACACCACTGCGCTACCCTAAACGCTAAAACACTACCCCCAGCATGACCCCCTACGCTACCCAAACACCACTGCGCTACCCTAAACCCTAAAACACTACCCACAGCACGACCCCCTACGCTACCCAAACACCACTGTGCTACTCTAAATGCTAAAACACTACCCCCAGCATGACCCCCTACGCTACCCCCTACACTACCCAAACACCACTGTGCTACTCTAAACGCTAAAACACTACCCCCAGCACGACCCCCTACGCTACCCAAACACCACTGCGCTACCCTAAACCCTAAAACACTACCCCCAGCACGACCCCCTACGGTACCCAAACACTACTGCGCTACTCTAAACCCTAAAACACTATCCCCAGCACGACCCCCTACCCTACCCAAACACCACTGCACTACCCTAAACCCTAAAACACTATCCCCAGCATGACTCCCTACACAACCCAAACACCACTGCTCTACCCTAAACCTTAAAACACTACACCCAGCACGATCCCCTACACTACCCAAACACCACTGCGCTAGCCTACACCCTAAAACACTACCCACAGCACAACCCTCTACACTACCCAAACACCACTGCGCTACCCTAAACCCTAAAACACTACCCCCAGCACGACCTCCTACAGTACCCGAACAACACTGCATTACCCGAAACTCAAAATCTACCCCCAGCACGACCCGCTATACTTCCCAAACACCACGGTACTACCCTCAACCCTAAAACACAACCCCCTACACTACCCAAACACCACTGCACTAGCCTAAACCCTAAAATACGACCCCCTACACTACACAAACACCACTGCACTACCCTAAACCCTAAATCTACCCCAGTACAACCCCTACACTACCCAAACGCTACTACACTACCCTAAACCCTAAAACACAACCCCCTACACTACACAAACACCACTGCACTACCATAAACCCTAAAACACTACCCCCAGCACAACCCCTACACTACCAAACACCACTGCACTACCTTAAACCCTAAAACACGACCCCCTACACTACACAAACACCACTGCACTACCCTAAACACTACCCCCAGCACTACCCCCTAGACTACACAAACACCACTGCACTACCCTAATCCCTAAAACACTACCCACAGCACGACCCCCTACACTACACAAACACCACTGCGCTACCCTAAACCCTAAAACATTACCCCAGCACGACCCTCTACACTACCCAATTACCACTGCGCTACCCTAAACCCTAAAACACTACCCCCAGCACGGCCCCCTACACTAACCAAACACCACTGCACTACCCTAAACCCTAAAACACTACCCCCAGCACGACCGCCTTCACTACACAAACACTACTGAGCTACCCTAAAACACTACCCTCAGCATGACCCCCTACACTACCTGAACACCACTGCACTACCCTAATCCCTAAATCTACCACCAGCATGACCCCCTACACTACGCAAACACCACTGCACTACCCTCAACCCTAAGACACGACCCTCTACACTACCCAAACACCACTGCACTACCATAAACCCTAAAACACTACCCACAGCACTACCCCTACAGTACACAAACACCACTGCACTACCCTAAACCCACCCCCAGCACGACCCCCTACACTACCAAACACGACTGCACTACCCTAAACCCTAAAACATGACCCCCTACACTACACAAACACCACTGCACTACCCTAAACCCTAAAACACTACCCCCTACACTACACAAACACCCCTGCACTACCCTAAACCCTAAATCTACTGCCAGCATGACATCCCTACAGTACCCGAACACCACTGCACTACCCTAAACCCTAAAACACTACCCCCAGCACGACCCCCTACACTATATATATTATCTACTGTCGGTCTTCAGTATTATATACTGGCGGTCCACAGTAGATAGTTCTAGTTAGGACCTAATTTCCATAGGAAAAGCTTTTTTTGTTTTCCCAATAACTTGGGCGCCGGTTAACGAATCTTCGCAAAATTTTAAAAACTTATGGCCCGCTTCAGTCAGCTCCTATCCTGAAAGTTTCGGGTTGATTTGCCAATCAGGGGCTGAGGAAAAAGGGGGGGGCCCAAAACGCATTTTTTTCATGTTCTTTTCTATAGGAAACTTTAGACACGGCTACAGCTCGAACTGCTGATTGGAATTACTCCAAATTAGGCAAAAAGGTAGCCCTTGGTTAAAAAAGAGACCTTTTTGTTAAATAGTGTCAATCAGTCCAGTAGTTTTTGAGATAATTAAGGAAAAAAATCTTTTTATATCTGGGCAGAACCTAACTACATAAGCTTGGCTCTAATTGGCTGCCAACACTTCAATCCAGGAAGTGTTGGCAGCCATCTTGGTGCAATGCTTTTTAGGTCTAGCCTAGCGATGCAGCGCATGCGCTGCCCACTACACAAATACCACTGCACTACCCTAAACACTAAAACAATACCCCAGCATGATCCCCTATACTACCCAAACACTACTGTACTACCCTAAACCCTAAAAAACTACCCCAGCATGACCCCCTACACTACCCAAACATCACTGCACTACCCTAAACCCTAAAACACTACCCCAGCAAGACAATCCCCTACACTACCAAAACACTACTGTACTACCATAAACCCTAAAACAATACCCCCAGCATGACCCCATATACTACCCAAACACAACTGCACTACCCTAAATCTACCCCCAGCATGACTCCCTATACTAACAAACACCACTGCACTACCCTAAACACTAAAACAATACCGCAGCATGACCCCCTACACTACCCAAACACTACTGTACTATCCTAAACCCTAAAACACTACCCCAGCACGACCTCCTACACTACCCAAACATCACTGCACTGCCCTAAACCCTAAAACACTACCCCCAGCACCACGATCCCCTACACTACCAAAACACCACTGCACTACCCTAAAACAATACCCCCAGCATGACCCCCTACACCAACCAAACACCACTGCACTACCCTAGACCCTGACACACTAACCCCAGCATGACCCCCTACACTACCCAAACACAACTGCACTACCCTAAACCCTAAATCTACCCCCAGCATGACCCCCTATACTACCAAACACCACTGCACTACCCTAAACCCTAAAACAATACCCCCTACACTACACAAACAGCCCTGCACTACCCTAAACCCTAAATCTACTGCCAGCATGACCCCCTACACTACCCGAACACCACTGCACTACCCTAAACCCTAAAACACTACCCCCTGCACGACTCCCTACACTCCAAATTAGGCAAAAAGGTAGCCCTTGGTTAAAAAAGAGACCTTTTTGTTAAATAGTGTAAATCCGTTGAGTAGTTTTTGAGATAATTAGGAAAAAAATCTTTATATATCTGGGCGGAACCTAACTACATAAGCTTGGCTCTAATTGGCTGCCAACACTTCAATCCAGGAAGTGCTGGCAGCCATCTTGGTGCAATGCTTTTTAGGTCTAGCCTAGCGATGCAGCGCATGCGCTGCCCACTACACAAACACCACTGCACTACCCTAAACACTAAAACAATACCCCAGCATGACCCCCTATACTACCCAAACACTACTGTACTACCCTAAACCCTAAAAAACTACCCCAGCACGACCCCCTACACTACCCAAACATCACTGCACTACCCTAAACCCTAAAACACTACCCCCAGCAAGACGATCCCCTACACTACCAAAACACCACTGCACTACCCTAAACCCTAAAACAATACCCCCTGCATGACCCTCTACACTAACCAAACCCCACTGCACTACCCTAGACCCTAACACACTACCCCCAGCATGACCCCCTCACTACCCAAACACAATTGCACTACCCTAAATCTACCCCCAGCATGACTCCCTATACTAACAAACACCACTGCACTACCCTAAACACTAAAACAATACCCCAGCATGACCCCCTACACTACCCAAACACTACTGTACTACCCTAAACCCTAAAACACTACCCCAGAATGACCTCCTACACTACCCACACATCACGGCACTACCCTAAACCCTAAAGCACTACCCCCAGCACCACGATCCCCTACACTACCAAAACACCACTGCACTACCCTAAAACAATACCCCCAGCATGACCCCCTACACCAACCAAACACCATTGCACTACCCTAGACCCTAACACACTAACCCCAGCATGACCCCCTACACTACCCAAACACAACTGCACTACCCTAAACCCTAAATCTACCCCCAGCATGACCCCCTATACTACCAAACACCACTGCACTACCCTAAACCCTAAAACACTACCCCCTACACTACACAAACACCCCTGCACTACCCTAAACCCTAAATCTACCGCCAGCATGACCCCAACACTACCCGAACACCACTGCACTACCCTAAACCCTAAAACACTACCCCCAGCACGACCCCCTACAGTATATATATTATCTACTGTCGGTCTTCAGTATTATATACTGGCGGTCCACAGTAGATAGTTATAGTTAGGACCTAGTTTCCATAGGAAAAGAGTTTTTTGTTTTCCCAATAACAATGGGCGCCGGTTGATGAATCTACGCAAAATTTTAAAAACTTGTGGCCCGCTTCGGTCAGCTCCTATCCTGAAAGTTTCGGGTTGATTTGCCAATCAGGGGCTGAGGAAAAAGGGGGGGTCCCAAAACGCATTTTTTCCATGTTATTTTCTATAGGAAACTTTAGACACAGCTACAGCTCGAACTGCTGAACGGAATTACTCCAAATTAGGCAAAAAGGTAGCCCTTGGTTAAAAAAGAGACCTTTTTGTTAAATAGTGTAAATCCGTTCAGTAGTTTTTGAGATAATTAAGGAAAAAAATCTTGATATATCTGGGCGGAACCTAACTACATAAGCTTGGCTCTAATTGGCTGCCAACACTTCAATCCAGGAAGTGTTGGCAGCCATCTTGGTGCAATGCTTTTTAGCTCTAGCCTAGCGATTCAACGCATGCGCTGCCCACTACACAAACACCACTGCACTACAATAAACACTAAAACAATACCCCAGCATGACCCCCTATACTACCCAAACACTACTGTACTAGCCTAAACCCTAAAAAACTACCCCAGCACGACCCCCTACACTACCCAAACATCACTGCACTACCCTAAACCCTAAAGCACTACCCCAGCAAAACGCTCCCCTACACTACCAAAACACAACTGCACTACCATGAACCCTAAAACAATACCCCCAGCATGGCCCCCTTACACGAACCAAACCCCACTGCACTACCCTAGACCCTAACACCCTACCCCCATCATGACCCCCTACACAACCCAAACACAACTGCACTACCCTAAATCTACCCCCAGCATGACTCCCTATACTAACAAACACCACTGCACTACCCTAAACACTAAAACAATACCACAGCACAACCTCCTACACTACCCAAACATCACTGCACTACCCTAAACCCTAAAACACTACCCCCAGCACCACGATCCTCTACACTACCAAAACACCACTGCACTACCCTAAAACAATACCCCCAGCATGACCCCCTACACCAACCAAACACCACTGCACTACCCTAGACCTTAACACACTAACCCCAGCATGACCCCCTACCCTACCCAAACACAACTGCACTACCCTAAACCCTAAATCTACCCCCAGCATGACCCCCTATACTAGCAAACTCCACTGCACTACCCGAAACCCTAAAACACTACCCCCTACACTACACAAACACCCCTGCACTACCCTAAACCCTAAATCTACCGCCAGCATGACCCCCTACACTACCCGATCACCACTGCACTACCCTAAACACTAAAACAATACCCCAGCACAATCTCCTACACTACCCAAATATCACTGCACTACCCTAAACCCTAAAACACTACCCCCAGCACCACGATCCCCTACACTACCAAAACAACACTGCACTACCCTAAAACAATACCCCCAGCACGACCGCCTTCACTACACAAACACTACTGAGCTACCCTAAAACACTACCCTCAGCAAGACCCCCTACACTACCTGAACATCACTGCACTACCCTAATCCCTAAATCTACTGCCAGCATGACCCCCTACACTACGCAAACACCACTGCACTACCCTCAACCCTAAGACACGACCCCCTACACTACCAAACACCACTGCACTACCCTAAACCCTAAAACACGACCCCCTACACTACACAAACACCACTGCACAACCCTAAACCATAAAACACTACCCCCTATACTACTCAAACACCCCTGTACTACCCTAAACCCTAAATCTACTGCCAGCATGACCCCCTACACTACCCGAACACCACTGCACTACCCTAAACCCTAAAACACTACCCCCAGCACGACCCCCTACACTATATATATTATCTACTGGCGGTCTTCAGTATTATATACTGGCAGTCCACAGTAGATAGTTATAGTTAGGACCTAGTTTCCATAGGATAAGCGTTTTTTGTTTTCCCAATAACTTGAGCGCCGGTTGACGAATCTTCGCAAAATTTAAAAAACGTATGGCCCGCTTCGGTCAGCTCCTATCCTGAAAGTTTCGGGTTGATTTTGCCAATCAGGGGCTGAGGAAAAAGGGGGGGTCCCAAAACACATTTTTTCCATGTTATTTTCTAGAGGAGACTTTAGACACGGCTACTGCTCGAACTGCTGAACGGAATTACTCCAAATTAGGCAAAAAGGTAGCCCTTGGTTAAAAAAGAGACCTTTTTGTTAAATAGTGTAAATCCGTTCAGTAGTTTTTGAGATAATTAAGGAAAAAAATCTTTATATATCTGGGCGGAACCTAACTACATAAGCTTGGCTCTAATTGGCTGCCAACACTTCAATCCAGGAAGTGTTGGCAGCCATCTTGGTGCAATGCTTTTTAGGTCTAGCCTAGCGATGCAGCGCATGCGCTGCCCACTACACAAACACCACTGCACTACCCTAAACACTAAAACAATACCCCAGCATGACCCCCTATACTACCCAAACACTACTGTACTACCCTAAACCCTAAAAAACTACCCCAGCACGGCCCCCTACACTACCCAAACATCACTGCACTACCCTAAACCCTAAAACACTACCCCCAGCAAGACGATCCCCTACACTACCAAAACACCACTGCACTACCCTAAACCCTAAAACAATACCCCCTGCATGACCCTCTACACTAACCAAACCCCACTGCACTACCCTAGACCCTAACACACTACCCCCAGCATGACCCCCTCACTACCCAAACACAACTGCACTACCCTAAATCTACCCCCAGCATGACTCCCTATACTAACAAACACCACTGCACTACCCTAAACACTAAAACAATACCCCAGCATGACCCCCTACACTACCCAAACACTACTGTACTACCCTAAACCCTAAAACACTACCCCAGAATGACCTCCTACACTACCCACACATCACGGCACTACCCTAAACCCTAAAACACTACCCCCAGCACCACGATCCCCTACACTACCAAAACACCACTGCACTACCCTAAAACAATACCCCCAGCATGACCCCCTACACCAACCAAACACCATTGCACTACCCTAGACCCTAACACACTAACCCCAGCATGACCCCCTACACTACCCAAACACAACTGCACTACCCTAAACCCTAAATCTACCCCAGCATGACCCCCTATACTACCAAACACCACTGCACTACCCTAAACCCTAAAACACTACCCCCTACACTACACAAACACCCCTGTACTACCCTAAACCCTAAATCTACCGCCAGCATGACCCCAACACTACCCGAACACCACTGCACTACCCTAAACCCTAAAACACTACCCCCAGCACGACCCCCTACAGTATATATATTATCTACTGTCGGTCTTCAGTATTATATACTGGCGGTCCACAGTAGATAGTTATAGTTAGGACCCAGTTTCCATAGGAAAAGAGTTTTTTGTTTTCCCAATTACAATGGGCGCCGGTTGACGAATCTACGCAAAATTTTAAAAACTTGTGGCCCGCTTCGGTCAGCTCCTATCCTGAAAGTTTCGGGTTGATTTGCCAATCAGGGGCTGAGGAAAAAGGGGGGGTCCCAAAACGCATTTTTTCCATGTTATTTTCTATAGGAAACTTTAGACACAGCTACAGCTCGAACTGCTGAACGGAATTACTCCAAATTAGGCAAAAAGGTAGCCCTTGGTTAAAAAAGAGACCTTTTTGTTAAATAGTGTAAATCCGTTCAGTAGTTCTTGAGATAATTAAGGAAAAAAATCTTGATATATCTGGGCGGAACCTAACTACATAAGCTTGGCTCTAATTGGCTGCCAACACTTCAATCCAGGAAGTGTTGGCAGCCATCTTGGTGCAATGCTTTTTAGGTCTAGCCTAGCGATGCAACGCATGCGCTGCCCACTACACAAACACCACTGCACTACAATAAACACTAAAACAATACCCCAGCATGACCCCCTATACTACCCAAACACTACTGTACTAGCCTAAACCCTAAAAAACTACCCCAGCACGACCCCCTACACTACCCAAACATCACTGCACTACCCTAAACCCTAAAGCACTACCCCAGCAAAACGCTCCCCTACACTACCAAAACACAACTGCACTACCATGAACCCTAAAACAATACCCCCAGCATGGCCTCCTTACACGAACCAAACCCCACTGCACTACCCTAGACCCTAACACCCTACCCCCATCATGACCCCCTACACAACCCAAACACAACTGCACTACCCTAAATCTACCCCCAGCATGACTCCCTATACTAACAGACACCACTGCACTACCCTAAACACTAAAACAATACCACAGCACAACCTCCTACACTACCCAAACATCACTGCACTACCCTAAACCCTAAAACACTACCCCCAGCACCACGATCCTCTACACTACCAAAACACCACTGCACTACCCTAAAACAATACTCCCAGCATGACCCCCTACACCAACCAAACACCACTGCACTACCCTAGACCTTAACACACTAACCCCAGCATGACCCCCTACACTACCCAAACACAACTGCACTACCCTAAACCCTAAATCTACCCCCAGCATGACCCCCTATACTAGCAAACACCACTGCACTACCCGAAACCCTAAAACACTACCCCCTACACTACACAAACACCCCTGCACTACCCTAAACCCTAAATCTACCGCCAGCATGACCCCCTACACTACCCGATCACCACTGCACTACCCTAAACACTAAAACAATACCCCAGCACAATCTCCTACACTACCCAAATATCACTGCACTACCCTAAACCCTAAAACACTACCCCCAGCCCAACGATCCCCTACACTACCAAAACAACACTGCACTACCCTAAAACAATACCCCCAGCACGACCGCCTTCACTACACAAACACTACTGAGCTACCCTAAAACACTACCCTCAGCAAGACCCCCTACACTACCTGAACATCACTGCACTATCCTAATCCCTAAATCTACTGCCAGCATGACCCCCTACACTACGCAAACACCACTGCACTACCCTCAACCCTAAGACACGACCCCCTACACTACCAAACACCACTGCACTACCCTAAACCCTAAAACACGACCCCCTACACTACACAAACACCACTGCACAAACCTAAACCATAAAACACTACCCCCTCTACTACATAAACACCCCTGTACTACCCTAAACCCTAAATCTACTGCCAGCATGACCCCCTACACTACCCGAACACCACTGCACTACCCTAAACCCTAAAACACTACCCCCATCACGACCCCCTACACTATATATATTATCTACTGGCGGTCTTCAGTATTATAAACTGGCAGTCCACAGTAGATAGTTATAGTTAGGACCTAGTTTCCATAGGATAAGCGTTTTTTGTTTTCCCAATAACTTGAGCGCCGGTTGACGAATCTTCGCAAAATTTTAAAAACGTATGGCCCGCTTCGGTCAGCTCCTATCCTGAAAGTTTCGGGTTGATTTTGCCAATCAGGGGCTGAGGAAAAAGGGGGGGTCCCAAAACACATTTTTTCCATGTTATTTTCTAGAGGAGACTTTAGACACGGCTACTGCTCGAACTGCTGAACGGAATTACTCCAAATTAGGCAAAAAGGTAGCCCTTGGTTAAAAAAGAGACCTTTTTGTTAAATAGTGTAAATCCGTTGAGTAGTTTTTGAGATAATTAGGAAAAAAATCTTTATATATCTGGGCGGCACCTAACTACATAAGCTTGGCTCTAATTGGCTGCCAACACTTCAATCCAGGAAGTGTTGGCAGCCATCTTGGTGCAATGCTTTTTAGGTCTAGCCTAGCGATGCAGCGCATGCGCTGCCCACTACACAAACACCACTGCACTACCCTAAACACTAAAACAATACCCCAGCATGACCCCCTATACTACCCAAACACTACTGTACTACCCTAAACCCTAAAAAACTACCGCAGCACGACCCCCTACACTACCCAAACATCACTGCACTACCCTAAACCCTAAAACACTACCCCCAGCAAGACGATCCCCTACACTACCAAAACACCACTGCACTACCCTAAACCCTAAAACAATACCCCCTGCATGACCCTCTACACTAACCAAACCCCACTGCACTACCCTAGACCCTAACACACTACCCCCAGCATGACCCCCTCACTACCCAAACACAACTGCACTACCCTAAATCTACCCCCAGCATGACTCCCTATACTAACAAACACCACTGCACTACCCTAAACACTAAAACAATACCCCAGCATGACCCCCTACACTACCCAAACACTACTGTACTACCCTAAACCCTAAAACACTACCCCAGAATGACCTCCTACACTACCCACACATCACGGCACTGCCCTAAACCCTAAAACACTACCCCCAGCACCACGATCCCCTACACTACCAAAACACCACTGCACTACCCTAAAACAATACCCCCAGCATGACCCCCTACACCAACCAAACACCATTGCACTACCCTAGACCCTAACACACTAACCCCAGCATGACCCCCTACACTACCCAAACACAACTGCACTACCCTAAACCCTAAATCTACCCCCAGCATGACCCCCTATACTACCAAACACCACTGCACTACCCTAAACCCTAAAACACTACCCCTACACTACACAAACACCCCTGCACTACCCTAAACCCTAAATCTACCGCCAGCATGACCCCAACACTACCCGAACACCACTGCACTACCCTAAACCCTAAAACACTACCCCCAGCACGACCCCCTACAGTATATATATTATCTACTGTCGGTCTTCAGTATTATATACTGGCGGTCCACAGTAGATAGTTATAGTTAGGACCTAGTTTCCATAGGAAAAGAGTTTTTTGTTTTCCCAATAACAATGGGCGCCGGTTGACGAATCTACGCAAAATTTTAAAAACTTGTGGCCCGCTTCGGTCAGCTCCTATCCTGAAAGTTTCAGGTTGATTTGCCAATCAGGGGCTGAGGAAAAAGGGGGGGTCCCAAAACGCATTTTTTCCATGTTATTTTCTATAGGAAACTTTAGACACAGCTACAGCTCGAACTGCTGAACGGAATTACTCCAAATTAGGCAAAAAGGTAGCCCTTGGTTAAAAAAGAGACCTTTTTGTTAAATAGTGTAAATCCGTTCAGTAGTTTTTGAGATAATTAAGGAAAAAAATCTTGATATATCTGGGCGGAACCTAACTACATAAGCTTGGCTCTAATTGGCTGCCAACACTTCAATCCAGGAAGTGTTGGCAGCCATCTTGGTGCAATGCTTTTTAGGTCTAGCCTAGCGATGCAACGCATGCGCTGCCCACTACACAAACACCACTGCACTACAATAAACACTAAAACAATACCCCAGCATGACCCCCTATACTACCCAAACACTACTGTACTAGCCTAAACCCTAAAAAACTACCCCAGCACGACCCCCTACACTACCCAAACATCACTGCACTACCCTAAACCCTAAAGCACTACCCCAGCAAAACGCTCCCCTACACTACCAAAACACAACTGCACTACCATGAACCCTAAAACAATACCCCCAGCATGGCCTCCTTACACGAACCAAACCCCACTGCACTACCCTAGACCCTAACACCCTACCCCCATCATGACCCCCTACACAACCCAAACACAACTGCACTACCCTAAATCTACCCCCAGCATGACTCCCTATACTAACAGACACCACTGCACTACCCTAAACACTAAAACAATACCACAGCACAACCTCCTACACTACCCAAACATCACTGCACTACCCTAAACCCTAAAACACTACCCCCAGCACCACGATCCTCTACACTACCAAAACACCACTGCACTACCCTAAAACAATACCCCCAGCATGACCCCCTACACCAACCAAACACCACTGCACTACCCTAGACCTTAACACACTAACCCCAGCATGACCCCCTACACTACCCAAACACAACTGCACTACCCTAAACCCTAAATCTACCCCCAGCATGACCCCCTATACTAGCAAACACCACTGCACTACCCGAAACCCTAAAACACTACCCCCTACACTACACAAACACCCCTGCACTACCCTAAACCCTAAATCTACCGCCAGCATGACCCCCTACACTACCCGATCACCACTGCACTACCCTAAACACTAAAACAATACCCCAGCACAATCTCCTACACTACCCAAATATCACTGCACTACCCTAAACCCTAAAACACTACCCCCAGCACCACGATCCCCTACACTACCAAAACAACACTGCACTACCCTAAAACAATACCCCCAGCACGACCGCCTTCACTACACAAACACTACTGAGCTACCCTAAAACACGCCCCTCAGCAAGACCCCCTACACTACCTGAACATCACTGCACTACCCTAATCCCTAAATCTACCGCCAGCATGACCCCCTACACTACGCAAACACCACTGCACTACCCTCAACCCTAAGACACGACCCGCTACACTACCAAACACTACTGCACTACCCTAAACCCTAAAACACGACCCCCTACACTACACAAACACCACTGCACAACCCTAAACCATAAAACACGACCCCCTACACTACACAAACACCCCTGTACTACCCTAAACCCTAAATCTACTGCCAGCATGACCCCCTACACTACCCGAACACCACTGCACTACCCTAAACCCTAAAACACTACCCCCAGCACGACCCCCTACACTATATATATTATCTACTGGCGGTCTTCAGTATTATATACTGGCAGTCCACAGTAGATAGTTATAGTTAGGACCTAGTTTCCATAGGATAAGCGTTTTTTGTTTTCCCAATAACTTGAGCGCCGGTTGACGAATCTTCGCAAAATTTAAAAAAGGTATGGCCCCCTTCGGTCAGCTCCTATCCTGAAAGTTTCGGGTTGATTTTGCCAATCAGGGGCTGAGGAAAAAGGGGGGGTCCCAAAACACATTTTTTCCATGTTATTTTTTATAGGAGACTTTAGACACGGCTACTGCTCGAACTGCTGAATGGAATTACTCCAAATTAGGCAAAAAGGTAGCCCTTGGTTAAAAAAGAGACCTTTTTGTTAAATAGTGTAAATCCGTTCAGTAGTTTTTGAGATAATTAAGGAAAAAAATCTTTATATATCTGGGCGGAACCTAACTACATAAGCTTGGCTCTAATTGGCTGCCAACACTTCAATGCAGGAAGTGTTGGCAGCCATCTTGGTGCAATGCTTTTTAGGTCTAGCCTAGCGATGCAGCGCATGCGCTGCCAACTACACAAACACCACTGCACTACCCTAAACACTAAAACAATACCCCAGCATGACCCCCTATACTACCCAAACACTACTGTACTACCCTAAACCCTAAAAAACTACCCCAGCACGACCCCCTACACTACCCAAACATCACTGCACTACCCTAAACCCTAAAACACTACCCCCAGCAAGACGATCCCCTACACTACCAAAACACCACTGCACTACCCTAAACCCTAAAACATTACCCCCTGCATGACCCCCTACACTAACCAAACCCCACTGCACTACCCTAGACCCTAACACACTACCCCCAGCATGACCCCCTACACTACCCAAACACAACTGCACTACCCTAAATCTACCCCCAGCATGACTCCCTATACTAACAAACACCACTGCACTACCCTAAACACTAAAACAATACCCCAGCATGACCCCCTACACTACCCAAACACTACTGTACTACCCTAAACCCTAAAACACTACCCCAACATGACCTCCTACACTACCCACACATCACGGCACTACCCTAATCCCTAAAACACTACCCCCAGCACCACGATCCCCTACACTACCAAAACACCACTGCACTACCCTAAAACAATACCCCCAGCATGACCCCCTACACCAACCAAACACCATTGCACTACCCTAGACCCTAACACACTAACCCCAGCATGACCCCTACACTACCCAAACACAACTGTACTACCCTAAACCCTAAATCTACCCCCAGCATGACCCCCTATACTACCAAACACCACTGCACTACCCTAAACCCTAAAACACTACCCCCTACACTACACAAACACTCGTGCACTACCCTAAACCCTAAATCTACCGCCAGCATGACCCCCAACACTACCCGAACACCACTGCACTACCCTAAACCCTAAAACACTACCCCCAGCACGACCCCCTACAGTATATATATTATCTACTGTCGGTCTTCAGTATTATATACTGGCGGTCCACAGTAGATAGTTATAGTTAGGACCTAGTTTCCATAGGAAAAGAGTTTTTTGTTTTCCCAATAACAATAGGCGCCGGTTGACGAATCTACGCAAAATTTTAAAAACTTGTGGCGCGCTTCGGTCAGCTCCTATCCTGAAAGTTTCGGGTTGATTTGCCAATCAGGGGCTGAGGAAAAAGGGGGGGTCCCAAAACGCATTTTTTCCATGTTATTTTCTATAGGAAACTTTAGACACGGCTACAGCTCGAACTGCTGAACGGAATTACTCCAAATTAGGCAAAAAGGTAGCCCTTGGTTAAAAAATAGACCTTTTTGATAAATAGTGTAAATTCGTTCAGTAGTTTTTGAGATAATTAAGGAAAAAAATCTTGATATATCTGGGCGGAACCTAACTACATAAGCTTGGCTCTAATTGGCTGCCAACACTTCAATCCAGGAAGTGTTGGCAGCCATCTTGGTGCAATGCTTTTTAGGTCTAGCCTAGCGATGCAACGCATGCGCTGCCTACTACACAAACACCAATGCACTACACTAAACTAAACACTAAAACAATACCCCAGCATGACCCCCTATACTACCCAAACACTACTGTACTAGCCTAAACCCTAAAAAACTACCCCAGCACGACCCCCTACACTACCCAAACATCACTGCACTACCCTAAACCCTAAAGCACTACCCCAGCAAGATGCTCCCCTAAACTACCAAAACACCACTGCACTACCATGAACGCTAAAACAATACCCCCAGCATGGCCTCCTTACACTAACCAAACCCCACTGCACTACCCTAGACACTAACACCCTACCCCCATCATGACCCCCTACACAACCCAAACACAACTGCACTACCCTAAATCTACCCCCAGCATGACTCCCTATACTAACAAACACCACTGCACTACCCTAAACACTAAAACAATACCACAGCACAACCTCCTACACTACCCAAACATCACTGCACTACCCTAAACCCTAAAACACTACCCCCAGCACCACGATTCTCTACACTACCAAAACACCACTGCACTACCCTAACACACTAACCCCAGCATGACCCCCTACACTACCCAAACACAACTGCACTACCCTAAACCCTAAATCTACCCCCAGCATGACCCCCTATACTAGCAAACACCACTGCACTACCCGAAACCCTAAAACACTACCCCCTACACTACACAAACACCCCTGCACTACCCTAAACCCTAAATCTACCGCCAGCATGACCCCCTACACTACCCGATCACCACTGCACTACCCTAAACACTAAAACAATACCCCAGCACAATCTCCTACACTACCCAAATATCACTGCACTACCCTAAACCCTAAAACACTACCCCCAGCACCACGATCCCCTACACTACCAAAACAACACTGCACTACCCTAAAACAATACCCCCAGCACGACCGCCTTCACTACACAAACACTACTGAGCTACCCTAAAACACGCCCCTCAGCAAGACCCCCTACACTACCTGAACATCACTGCACTACCCCAATCCCTAAATCTACCGCCAGCATGACCCCCTACACTACGCAAACACCACTGCAGTACCCTCAACCCTAAGACACGACCCCCTACACTACCAAACACCACTGCACTACCCTAAACCCTAAAACACGACCCCCTACACTACACAAACACCACTGCACATCCCTAAACCATAAAACACTACCCCCTACACTACACAAACACCCCTGTACTACCCTAAACCCTAAATCTACTGCCAGCATGACCCCCTACACTACCCGAACACCACTGCACTACCCTAAACCCTAAAACAGTACCCCCAGCACGACCCCCTACACTATATATATTATCTACTGGCGGTCTTCAGTATTATATACTGGCAGTCCACAGTAGATAGTTATAGTTAGGACCTAGTTTCCATAGGATAAGCGTTTTTTGTTTTCCCAATAACTTGAGCGCCGGTTGACGAATCTTCGCAAAATTTTAAAAACGTATGGCCCGCTTCGGTCAGCTCCTATCCTGAAAGTTTCGGGTTGATTTTGCTAATCAGGGGCTGAGGAAAAAGGGGGGTCCCAAAACACATTTTTTCCATGTTATTTTCTATAGGAGACTTTAGACACGGCTACTGCTCGAACTGCTGAATGGAATTACTCCAAATTAGGCAAAAAGGTAGCCCTTGGTTAAAAAAGAGACCTTTTTGTTAAATAGTGTAAATCCGTTCGGTAGTTTTTGAGATAATTAAGGAAAAAAATCTTTATATATCTGGGCGGAACCTAACTACATAAGCTTGGCTCTAATTGGCTGCCAACACTTCAATCCAGGAAGTGTTGGCAGCCATCTTGGTGCAATGCTTTTTAGGTCTAGCCTAGCGATGCAGCGCATGCGCTGCCCACTACACAAACACCACTGCACTACCCTAAACACTAAAACAATACCCCAGCATGACCCCCTATACTACCCAAACACTACTGTACTACCCTAAACCCTAAAAAACTACCCCAGCACGACCCCCTACACTACCCAAACATCACTGCACTACCCTAAACCCTAAAACACTACCCCCAGCGAGATGATCCCCTACACTACCAAAACACCACTGCACTACCCTAAACCCTAAAACAATACCCCCAGCATGACCCCCTACACTAACCAAACCCCACTGCACTACCCTAGACCCTAACACACTACCCCCAGCATGACCCCCTACACTGTCCAAACACAACTGCACTACCCTAAATCTACCCCCAGCATGACTCCCTATACTAAAAAACACCACTGCACTACCCTAACACTAAAACAATACCCCAGCATGACACCCTACACTACCCAAACACTACTGAGCTACCCTAAAACAATACCCCCAGCACGGCCGCCTTCACTACACAAACACTACTGAGCTACCCTAAAACACTACCCTCAGCATGACCCCCTACACTACCTGAACATCACTGCACTACCCTAATCCCTAAATCTACCGCCAGCATGATCCCCTATACTACGCAAACACCAGTGCACTACCCTCAACCCTAAGACACGACCCCCTACACTACCCAAACACCACTGCACTACCAAAACCCTAAAACACTACCCACAGCACTACCCCTACACTACACAAACACCACTGCACTACCCTAAGCCCACCCCCAGCATGACCCCCTACACTACCAAACACCACTGCACTACCCTAAACCCTAAAACACTACCCCCTACACTACACAAACACCCCTGCACTACCCTAAAACAATACCCCCAGCATGACCCCCTACACCAACCAAACACCACTGCACTACCCTAGACCCTAACACACTAACCCCAGCATGACCCCCTACACTACCCAAACACAACTGCACTACCCTAAACCCTAAAACACTACCCCCTACACTACACAAACACCCCTGCACTACCCTAAACCCTAAATCTCCCGCCAGCATGACCCCCTACACTACCCGAACACCACTGCACTACCCTAAACCCTAAAACACTACCCCCAGCACGACCCCCTACACTATATATATTATCTACTGGCGGTCTTCAGTATTATATACTGGCGGTCCACAGTAGACGCAGGTTGAGGAATCTTCGCAAAATTTTAAAAACTTATGGCCCGCTTCGGTCAGCTCCTATCCTGAAAGTTTTGGGTTGATTTGCCAAGCAGGGGCTGAGGAAAAAGGAGGGTCCCAAAACACATTTTTTCCATGTTATTTTCAATAGGAAACTTTAGACATGGCTACAGCTCGAACTGCTGAATGGAATTACTCCAAATTAGGCAAAAAGGTAGCCCTTGGTTAAAAAAGAGACCTTTGTGTTAAATAGTGTAAATCCGTTCCGTAGTTTTTGAGATGATTAAGTTAAAAAATCTTTATATATCTGGGCGGAACCTAACTACACAAGCTTGGCTCTAATTGGCTGCCAACACTTCAATCCAGGAAGAATTGGCAGCCATCTTGGTGCAATGATTTTTAGGTCTAGCCTAGCGATGCAGCGCATGCGCTGCCCACTACACAAACACCACTGCACTACCCTAAACACTAAAACAACACCCCAGCATGACCCCCTAGACTACCCAAACATCACTGCACTACCCTAAACCCTAAAACACTACCCCCAGCAAGACGATCCCCTACACTACCAAAACACCACTGCACTACCCTAAACCCTAAAACAATACCCCCAGCATGACCCCCTACACTAACCAAACACCACTGCACTACCCTAGACCCTAACACACTACCCCCAGCATGACCCCCTATACTACCCAAACACTACTGTACTACCCGAAACCCTAAAAAACTACCCCAGCACGACCCCCTAGACTACCCAAACATCACTGCACTACCCTAAACCCTAAAACACTACCCCCAGCAAGACGATCCCCTACACTACCAAAACACCACTGCACTACCCTAAACCCTAAAACAATACCCCCAGCATGACCCCCTACACGAACCAAACACCACTGCATTACCCTAGACCCTAACACACTACCCCCAGCATGACCCCCTACACTACCCAAACACAACTGCACTACCCTAAATCTACCCCAGCATGACTCCCAATACAAACAAACACCACTGCACTACCCTAAACACTAAAACAATACCCCAGCATGACCCCCTACACTACCCAAACACTACTGTACTACCCTAAAACACTACCCCAGCACGACCCCCTACACTACCCAAACATCACTGCACTACCCTAAACCCTAAAACACTACCCCCAGCACCACGATCCCGTACACTACCAAAACACCACTGCACTACCCTAAAACAATACCCCCAGCATGACCCCCAACACTAACCAAACACCACTGCACTACCCTAGACCCTAACACACTAACCCCAGCATGACCCCCTACACTACCCAAACACAACTGCACTACCCTAAACCCTAAATCTACCCCCGGCATGACCCCCTATACTACCAAACACCACTGCACTACCCTAAACCCTAAAACACGACCCCCTACACTACACAAACACCACTGCATTACCCCAACCCTAAAACACTACCCCCTACACTACACAAACACCACTGCACTACCCTAAACCCTAAATCTACCCCTAGCACGACCCCCTACACTACACAAACACCACTGCACTACCTTAAACCCTAAAACACTACCCCTACACTACACAAACACCACTGCACTACCCTAAACCCTAAAACACAACCCCCTACACTACAAAAACACCACCCCTAGCATGACCCCTACACTACACAAACACCACTGCACTACACTAAACCCTAAAACACTACCACCAGCACGAACCCCTACACTACACAAGCACCACTGCAATACCCTAAACCCTAAAATACTACCCCCAGCACGACCCCCAACACTACACAAATACCACTTCACTACCCTAAACCCTAAATCTACCCCAGCACAACCCCCTACACTACCCATACACCACTGCACTATGCTACAACCGAAAACACTCCCCCCAGTACGACCCCCCTACACTACCCAAACACCACTGCGCTACCCTAAACCCTAAAACACAACCACCAGCCGACCCCGTAAGCTACCCAAACACCACGGCGCTTCGCTAAGCCCTAAAACACTAGCCCCAGCACAACCCCCTACGCTAACCAAACACCACTGCGCTACCCTAAACCTTAAAACACTACCCCCAGCACAACCCTCTACGCTACAAACACCACTGCGCTACCCTAAAGCCTAAAACACTACCCCCAGCATGACCGTCTACACTACCCATACACCACTGCGCTACCCTAAATCCTAAAACACTACCCCCAGCATGAACCCCTACAGTACCCAAACACCACTGCACTACCCTAAACCCTAAATCTACCCCCAGCATGACCCTCTACACTACCCAAACACCACTGCACTACCCTCAACCCTAAAACACGACCCCTACACTACCCAAACACCACTGCACTACCCTAAACCCTAAAACACTACCCCAATTTTGACCCCCTACACTACCCAAACACCACTACCCTAAACCATAAAACATGACCCCCCTACACTACCCAAACACAACTGCACTACCCTAAACCCTAAAACACGACCCTCTACACTACAAAAACACCACTGCACTACCCTAAAATCTAAAACACTACCCCCAGCATAACCCCCTACACTACACAAACACCACTGCACTACCCTAAATCCCAAAACACTACCCCTACACTACACAAACACCACTGCACTACATTAATCCCTAAAGCACTACCCCAGCACGAACCCCTACACTACACAAACACCACTGCACTACCCTAAACCCTAAAACACTACCCCCAGCATGACCCCCTACACTACACAAACACCACTGAACTACCCTAAACCCTAAATTTACCCCAGCACGACCCCCTACACTACCCAAACACCACTGCACTACGCTAAACCCTAAAACACTACCCCTAGTATGACCCCCTACACTAAACAAACACCACTGCGCTACCCTAACACCTAAAACACTACCCCCAGCACTACCCCAACACTACAAAAAACACCACTGCTCTACCCTAAACCCTAAAACACTACCCCCAGAACTACCCCCTACACTACCCAAACACCACTGCGCTACCCTAAACCCTAAAACACTACTCCCAGCACGACCCCCTATGCTACCCAAACACCACTGCGCTACCCTAAACCCTAAAACACTACCCACAGCACGACCCCCTATGCTACCCAAACACCACTGCGCTACCCTAAACCCTAAAACACTATCCACAGCACGACCCCCTACCCTACCCAAACACCACTGCGTTACCCTAAACCCTAAAACACTATCCCCAGCATGAACCCCTACACAACCCAAACACCACTGCGCTACCCTAAACCTGAAAATACTACCCCCAGCACGACCCCCTATACTACCCAAGCATCACTGCGCTAGCCTACACCCTAAAACACTACCCCCAGCACGAGCCCTACACTACCCAAACACCAGTGTGCTACCCTAAACCCTAAAACACTAGCCCCAGGACGACCCCCTACACAACCCATACACCACTGCGCTACCCTAAACCCTAAAACACTACCCCCAGCACAACCCTCTACACTACCCAAACACCACTGCGCTACCCTAAAACACTACCCCCAGCACGACCCCCTACAATACCTGAACAACACTGCATTACCCTAAACTCGAAATCTACCCCCAGCATGACCCCCCTACACTACCCAAACACCACTGCACTACCCTCAACCCTAAAACACGACCCCCTACACTACCCAAACACCACTGCACTACCCTAAACCCTAAAACACGACCCCCTACACTACACAAACACCACTGCACTACCCTAAACCCTAAATCTAGCCCCAGCACAACCCCCTACACTACCCAAACACCACTGCACTACCCTAAACCCTAAAACACGACCCCCTACACTACACAAACACCACTGCACTACCCTAAACCCTAAAACACTACCCCCAGCATGACCCCCTACACTACCAAACACCACTGCACTACCTTAAACCCTAAAACACGACCCCCTACACTACTCAAACACCACTGCACTACCCTAAACCATAAATCTACCCCCAGCACGACCCCCTACTCTACACAAACACCACTGCACTACCCTAAACCCTAAAACACTACCCACAGCACGACCCCCTACACTACACAAACACCACTGCACTACCCTAAACCCTAAAACACTACCCCCAGCATGACCCCCTACACTACCAAACACCACTGCACTACCTTAAACCCTAAAACACGACCCCCTACACTACCCAAACACCACTGCACTACCCTAAACCATAAATCTACCCCCAGCACGACCCCCTACTCTACACAAACACCACTGCACTACCCTAAACCCTAAAACACTACCCACAGCACGACCCCCTACACTACACAAACACCACTGCGCTATCCTAAACCCTAAAACACTACCCCAGCACGACCCTCTACACTACCCAATCACCACTGCGCTGCCCTAAACCCTAAAACACCACCCCCAGCACAGCCCCCTACACTACCCAAACACCACTGCACTACTCTAAACCCTAAAACACTACCCCCAGCACGACCCCCTACACTACCTGAACACCACTGCACTACACTAAACCCTAAATCTACCGCCAGCATGACCCCCTACACTACCCAAACACCACTGCACTACCCTCAACACTAAGACACGACCCCCTACACTACCCAAACACTACTGCACTACCATAAACCCTAAAACACAACCCACAGCACTACCCCTACACTACACAAACACCACTGCACTACCCTAAACCCACCCGCAGCGTGACCCCCTACACTACCAAACACCACTGCACTACCCTGGACCCTAAAACACGACCCCCTACACTACACAAACACCACTGCACTACCCTAAACCCTAAAACACTACCCCCTACACTACACAAACACCCCTGCACTACCCTAAACGCTAAATCTACCCCCAGCATGACCTCCTACACTTCCCTGACCTCACTGCACTACCCTAAACCCTAAAACACTACCCCCAGCACGACCCCCTACACTATATATATTATCTACTGGCGGTCCACAGTAGATAGTTATATTTAGGACCTAGTTTCCATAGGAAAAGCGTTTTTTGTTTTCCCAATAACTTGGGCACCGGTTGACGGATCTTCGCAAAATTTTAAAAACTTATGACCCGCTTCGGTCAGCTCCTATCCCGAAAGTTTCGGAATGATTTGCCAAGCAGGGGCTGAGGAAAAAGGGGGGTCCCAAAACGTATTTTTTCCATGTTATTTTCTATAGGAAACTTTAGACACAGCTACAGCTCGAACTGCTGAACGGAATTACTCCAAATTAGGCAAAAAGGTAGCCCTTGGTTAAAAAGAGACCTTTTTGTTAAATGGTGTAAATCCGTTCAGTAGTTTTTTAGATAGTTAATGAAAAAAATCTTTATATATCTGGGCGGAACCTAACTACACAAGCACAAGCTTGGCTCTAATTGGCTGCCAACACTTCAATCCATTAAGTGTTGGCAGCCATCTTGGTGCAATGCTTTTTAGGTCTAGCCTAGCGATGCGGCGCATGCGCTGCCCACTACACAAACACCACTGCACTACCCTAAACACTAAAACAATACCCCAGCATGACCCCCTATACTACCCAAACACTGCTATACTACCCTAAACCCTTAAAAACTACCCCAGCACGACCCCCTACACTGCCCAAACATCACTGCACTACCCTAAACCCTAAAACACTACCCCCAGCATGACCCCCTACACTACACAAACACAACTGCACTACCCTAAACCCTAAATCGACCCCCAGTATGACTCCCTATACTACCAAACACCACTGCACTACCTTAAACCCTAAAACACTACCCCCTACACTACACAAACACCACTGCACTACCCTAAACCCTAAAACACTACAACCAGCACGACCCCCTACATTACCCAAACACCACTGCACTACCTTAAACCCTAAAACACGACCCCCTACACTACAGAAATACCACTGCACTACCCTAAAATCTAAAACACAACCCCTAGCATGACACCTACACTACACACACACCACTGCACTACACTAAACCCTAAAACACTACCACCAGCATGAACCTCTGCACTACACAAACATCACTGCACTACCCTAAACCCTAAATCTACCCCAGCACAACCCCCTACACTACCCATACACCACTGCACTAGGCTACACCCTAAAACACTACCCCCAGTATGACCCCCCTACACTTCCCAAACACCACTGCGCTCCCCTAAACCCTAATACACTACCCCCAGCACGACCCCCTACGCTACCCAAACACCACTGTGCTACCCTAAACGCTACAACACTAGCCCCAGCACAACACCCTATGCTACCCAAACACCACTGCACTACCCTAAACCTTAAAATACTACCCCCAGCACGACCCCTACACTACAAACACCACTGCGCTACCCTAAAACACTACCCCCAGCACGACCGCCTACACGACCCATACACCACTGCGCTACCCTAAATCCTAAAACACTACCCCCAGCATGACCCCCTACAGTACCCGAACACCACTGCACTACCCTAAACCCTAATTCTACAGCCAGCATGACCCCCTACACTACCCAAACACCACTGCACTACCCTCAATCCTAAAACACGACCCCCTACACTTCACAAACACCACAGCACTACCCTAAACCCTAAAACACTACCACCAGTACGACCCCCTACACTACCCAAACACCACTGCACTACCTTAAGCTCTCAAACACGACCCCCTACACTACAGAAACACCACTGCACTACCCTAAAATCTAAAACACTACCCCTAGCATGACCCCTACACTACACACACACCACTGCACTACACTAAACCCTAAAACACTACCACCAGCACGAACCCCTACAGTACCCGAACACCACTGCACTACCCTAAATCCTAAAACACTACCCCCAGCATGACCCCCTACAGTACCCGAACACCACTGCACTACCCTAAACCCTAAAACTACCCCCAGCATGACCCCCTACACTACCCAAAAACCACTGCACCACCGTCAAACCTAAAACATGACCCCCTACACTACACAAACATCACTGCACTACCTTAAACCCTAAAACACGACCCACTACACTACAGAAACACCACTGCACTATCCTAAAATCGAAAACACTACCCCCAGTACGACCCCCCTACACTACCCAAACATCACTGCGCTACCCTAAACCCTAAAACACTACCCCCAGCACGACCCCCTATGTTACCCAAACACCACTGTGCTACCCTAAACCCTAAAACACTAGCCCCAGCACAACCCCCTATGCTAACCAAACACCACTGCGCTACCCTAAACCTTAAAACACTACCCCCAGCGCGACCCCCTACACGACAAACACCATTGCGCTACCCTAAACCCTAAAACACTATCCCAGCACGAACGCCTACACTACCCATACACCACTGCGCTACCCTAAATCCTAAAACACTACCCCCAGCATGACCCCCTACAGTACCCGAACACCACTGCGCTACCCTAAACCCTAAAACACTAGCCCCAGCACGACCCCCTACACTACCCAAGCACCACTGCGCTACCCTAAACCCTAAAACACTACCCCCAGCACGACCGCCTACACTACCCAAACACTACTGCACTACCCTAAACCCTAAAACATAACCCCCTACACTACACAAACACCACTGCACTACCCTAAACCCTAAAACACGACCCCCTATGCTACCCAAACACCACTGCACTACCCTAACCCCTAAATTTACCCCCAGCATGACCCCCTACACTACCCAAACACCACTGCGCTACCCTAAACCCTAAAACACTAGCCCCAGCACGACCCCCTACACTACCCAAGCACCACTGCGCTACCCTAAACCCTAAAACACTACCCCCAGCACGACCGCCTACACTACCCATACACCACTGCACTACCCTGAATCCTAAAACACTACCCCCAGCAAGACCGCCTACACTACCCAAACACCACTGCGCTTTCCCAATCCCTAAAACACTACCCCAGCACGAACCCCTACACTAACAAAACACCACTGCACTACCCTAAAACACTACCCCCAGCATGACCCCCTGCACTACCCAAACACTACTGCCCTACCCTACACCCTAAAACACTACTCCCAGCATGACTCTCTACACTACACAAACAGCACTGCACTACCCTAAACCCTAAAACACTTCCCCCAGCATGACCCCCTACACTACCAAAACACCACTGCACTACCCTAAAACACTACCCCAGCACGACCCCCTACACTACACAAACACCACTGCACTACCCTAAACCCTAAAACGCTACCCCCACCACGACCTCCTATACTACCCAAACATCACTGCACTACCCTAAACCCTAAAACACTACCCCAGCACGACCCCTACACTACACAAACACCACTGCACTACCCTAAACCCTAAAACACTACCTCCACCACGACCCCCTACACCACCCAAACACCACTGCATTACCCTAAACCCTAAAACACTACCCCAGCACGACCCCCTACACTACACAAACACCACTGCACTAACCTAAAAACTAAAACAATACCCCAGCATGACACCCTACACTACCCAAACACTACTGTACTACCCTAAACCCTAAAACACTACCCCAGCACGATCCCCTACGCTGCCCAAACACCACTGCACTACCCTAAACCGTAAAACAATACCCCCAGCATGACCCCCTGCACTAACCAAACACCACTGCACTACCCTAACACACTAACCCCAGCATGACCCCCTACACTACCCAAACACAACTGCACTACCCTAAACCCACCCCCAGCATGACCCCCTACACTACACAAACACAACTGCACTACCCTGAACCCTAAAACACTACCCCCAGCATGACCCCCTACATTACCCAAACACAACTGCACTACCCTAAACCCTAAAACACAATTTCCTATACTACACAAACACCACTGCACTACACCAAACCCCAAAACACTACCCCCAGCATGACCCCCTACACTACACAAACACCACTGCACAAACCTAACCCCTAAAACACCACCCCTACACTACACAAACACCACTGCACTACCCTAAACACTAAAACACTACCACCAGTACGACCCCCCTACACTACCCAAACACCACTACCCTAAACCCTAAAACACAAACCTCTACACTACAAAAACACTACTGCACTACCCTAAAACCTAAAACACTACCCCCAGCATGACCCGCTGCGCTACACAAACATCACTGCACTACCCTAAAACACTACCCCTACACTACACAAACACCACTGCACTACATTAAACCCTAAAGCACTACCCCAAGCACGAACCCCTACACTAACCAAACAACACTGCACTACACTAGACCCTAACACACTACCCCCAGCATAACCCCCTACACTACCCAAACACAATTGCACTACCCTAAACCCTAAATCTACCCCCAGTATGACCCCCGATACTACCAAACACCACTGCACTACTGTGAGAAGTTGGCCTGGTATATGATGCTCACTAGTTAAAGTGATCACCTTGTACCATGCCAAGCAACCCTTATGGTGTGGTTGTAAGTCAACCTTTTCGGACTAGCTGCCCTAGTGGTAGCGTAGGCTAAGCAGTCTTTGAGGCTAAACTCGTGAAGCGTGTTAAGCAAGCTGTTTTACCAATAGTAACCCCCTTTTATACCAATGAAAGGACACCACACAGATATATATTCAAAATATATATGTATTTATTTCTCAAAGTAACCCCTAGTCTCTTTATGAGCACAGGAGCACAAATCGTCAAACAAGATTATCACAGAATACACAGAAGTTGCACTTTATATGGATAGGCCCTGGTGGCCACTCGAACCATATACTAAAATAGTGGTATAAGTACCACGAGCAGGAAAGGGAAAAGGCCTAGGGCCTCTAGAATCGCTGGGCCTACAAGGAGCTAACGTCAGTTAGTGACCAGGAGGTCCACGGGTGGCGTGTGCAGAGCAAATAGTCACACGCGTGCTCCCATAGGTTTCAATGGGTGCGTAAAAAGTACAAAGTTACTGCAAAAGGAATCTTCCGGGTGACCTAGGAACTTAAGATTTGGAACACAGGCACTAGAGATGTAATACTACACTTGGGCACAGGTGTGCCAGCTTTACCTCACCCACAGGAAGCGGGTGCATAGGCCTCGAAGTGCGTCGGGTTTCTTCTATCTGTTCCGTGGGGCCTGTAGACAAAAGTGCTGCAGGCGGTCGGTCGGGAAGAGATGCAGTGGATCCAAGAGTGGATCGGAGATGTTGAAGACCTGTAAGCAGAGGGGACAGTGTTCACAGTCACTAGCCAGTGACCAGCGTGGCACCAGGTGGGTACCAGGCGATGTCGGGTGCAAACAGGTGATGAGGGGTAGCTTGTCTCCGCAGCCACGTGGTCCCTGAAGGTCGACGACGTCCAGGAGTCGGCTCACGAGCTGTCCCACGCAGGCTCTCGCTGTCGGCGGTGTCGGCGACTTGATCGAAGCAAACAAGCCTTGGCAAAAGCAATTGTAGGAGGATTCGGAAATCAGCTGTTGATTCTGACCAGCAAGGTCAGAGGGATCGCTCCTTTGGAGGGGAGCAAGGGCCAGTCTGGAGCAACCAGACCAGCGGTGTTTGTCGTAGATTTCGTCGCCAAGATGGCCACTAGCCAGCGGGCCAGCAACCGGTTAGGCGCGTCGAGTGGCAAAATGCAGAAGGGCCCCACGCAGATCGTGGAGATGCTGGAGGGCTCACCTTTGGTGCAGATGCTGCTCGAGGGTTGGGCTTCTCAGGACCCAAAGCACAACTTGGAGGGAGCCTCGGTTGTTGCACTGGTCAGCTTGTCGTAGTCGTTTCAAGATGGCTGGCTCCACGTGTCTCGGTGCCTCCACGGGTCTCCTCTTTGCAGGGACTGTGGATCGGACGGTGAGAGGTCTGGAGGTCCAGGTCTTGTCAGTCTCTGGGCTCGGGCTCCGGCGGGAGGCGGCGGCAAAGCAGACGGTGATTCGCTGGATGGTGCTTGCGTTAGCAAGGTGGTCACTCCCTGACCACAGGGGAGATTTTCTTCAGTCTTCTGTGCAGCAGAATGTCGAAGTTCCCGTCTTCTTCTTAGTTTCAAGTTGATTCCAGGATGTCTGAAGTCTTAGGACACAGCTCCTACCTTTATTCGGATTCTAGGGGCCGGACTACCTGCTAGGTCCCTCCCTATGGGTGGGACCAGGAAGGGGGGTGGTTACACCCCCAATCCTTTGTCCAGCTCGCCCCAGGCCCGGGACTGGTGTGCCCCAGGACCGGTTTGAACTGGCATATGCACCGAGGCTCCTTGTGAGCCACAGGCATGTCTGGTTTCTTTCAAGCCCTACCTGACCAATACACAAAATCCTGTCTGGGGTGGTGCACGCACCTCCCCTGGCAGGAAACCCTTTGTCCACACCTCCCAAGCTGGAAGGACTCCCAGCAGCAGGAGGGCAGACTTGTGTCTGTGGTGGCAGCATCCATTTTGTGGAGCTGAGGCTATGTCTGATTTTACCCGGGTTTCAGGTACTGTACATGTCGTGTCCCTCTAGAAGGGTGGAATGCTAACCCCGTCGCCAGAATTGGCGAGGGGTTAGTATTCCAATTCGTATGACACCTTACTCGACATGTTTTGATAAAGCCAAACCAAAGATAGCATTTAACCGCGAGGTTCATAATGCACTTAAGAGTATATGGTATGACGATATCTGGAAACAGTAGAAGGAAGTTGTTCCGACCACTGCAGACATGCTCAGCTCATGCCAGAGCACCATCTCACATGGAACCAAGCACTCTGCCTTCAGGATTGTTAAGGCCTGCCATAGGAGTGACTTATAGGTTACCAGGTGTCCCATTTAAGTTTAGGTATAGGTATACTACACCTAAGTAAGAGGTGATTACACCAACTTACCCCAGCTGAGTGATCAGCCAGTTGTGTCAGATTGTTAGGCCAAGCCTGGGGTGGCATAATACATGCTTCAGCCCCTGGCAGGCCTTGGATACACCAATGCCCTGGGTACCTAGTGTACACTGGTACAGGGGCTGACAGGGTGATCCAACCAATTGGGTATGTACCTAGGGTACATGGAGTCCATTTTACAGAGAGAGCAGATAGCCTGAGAGCCTGAATGGCAGGATCTCAGGCCAACTAAGTCGAAAAACCAGCTAGACACTAGGCAAAAATTTGGGGGTAACCATAGTCAGATATCCACCTTCCTACACAACCCCCCCCCAAACGAAGGGAGATAAGGCTGACCTTGACCAGGTAAGCCTATATTGCCCAAGTGGCCATATAAGGAGGAACCAGCACTGGCATGGTTACCCCCTGTCTCATGGTCCACTAAGCAATCCCTCACCCTAAGGGTATCAGAGGGTCTCCACCATAGGGAATCTCTACCTGTGGTGTGTCTTGGCAAAGTAAAAGGCTGGTGTTGAGATGGAGTACTGAAGTGAGTGTCCTCAAAGTGAGGCCTCAGCTTCCTCCAATCATCCTCCACCATGGATGCCTTTCTTCCTTTAACTGAGTTGCACTGTGCTCTCAGGGTCAGCCTCTGGCTACCTAAAGCTGGAGGCTGGGTCCCTTTTGTGGGCTTACTGGAGGGACAGGTCAGGTTTGGGGCCCTAAGGTCCCATGTTTGCCTGTGCCCAACAGAATCCCCCTGGGGGAGGTCCCTAACTACCTGTAAAGGAGATCCCTCAGGAATGTTTTTACCCATCACCTGACTAGGGCTACTAGCCAGGCAATCCTCATTCTTTTGATGGGGGGGTTCTTGTGGACAGGGGCCCTCTGGGGGTCCACTGGCCTCCCTGACCTCTGCAGCCCTGGGCTGACTGAGGCAGGGTAGAGAGAGGCAGGCTACCTGCACCAGACTGGATCCCACCTTGGAAGGGGCCACTGACATCAGAGGCTCTGCCAGGCCAGGCCTGGCTACCTCTGGGGCAGTTCCTTCACAAGGGGTGAGGTCAGATCCCTGAGGAGGCTGACCTTTTCCTAATGTCTGGGGAGAGGGAGACTTTTCTTCCTCCCCACTACTCTCAGTTTGTGTGGAGTGATCCATTGTTTCAGGCTTCACTACACCTATGTCAGTCTGAGTATAGGCTGAGACCATTACAGCCTTGCCAACCTTTTCAGGGGGGCACTCAGTTTGTGTTTGAGCTGTGACTGTCACAGCTCTGCCAGTCCCTACAGGGAAGTCTGTCTGTGCCTGGGCTGTGGCTACCACTGCCCTTCCAACCTTTTCAGGGAGGAAATCTATTTGGACAGGGGTTGTGAATGGCACAACCCCCCTACCCTTTTGTGAAAGGCCTACCATTTTAAAATGGGTGTCTTGTTCAACTCCAGCCCAAGCTGAGAGTTCTAAGTCATTCCCCAGTAAGCAGTCTACAGGCAAGGTTGGGGACACTGCTACCCTTTTAGGGCCAGTGACCCCTCCCCAGCTGAGACATACCTCTGCCATGGGATGACTGTTCTGTTTGCCATCAATGTTAGTCACCTGGTAGGAGAAACCGGGCAAAAGCTGCTCAGAGGGAACTAGCCAATGGGCCACCATTGTGATGCTAGCCCCAGTGTCTCTGTAGGCCTCAGCTTTTGTACCATTGATGTAGGGCTCCTGTCTGTACCTACCCAAAGTGTTGGGACAGGCAGTGAAGTTGGCAAATCCCATGCCACCATCACAGACAAGAGTGGTTGCTGTAGGGGAATTGGCTAAGCCAGGGTCCCCCTGTGTTCCCCAAGTAAACCCACCCAGATTTCTGGGGGCACTCCCACCACCTGGGGGATTACTGCTGACAGTAATAGGTGGTGTGACAGGAGTAATTGGAGGAACAGTTTTGTTTTTAGCCCTTGGGCAACCGCTGTCAGTTTTCCAATGCCCAGGAGTTTTACACTCATGGCAGTAGGGCTTTTTAGCTGTGGTAGAGGAGGGAGCTTGGGACCCACCACCCTGTGTGGAGTTTTGGGGCCCTGAGGAAGGTTTCTCTTTTTCTTTATCCCCACCCTTCTCTTGAGGCTTGGTGGTATCTTTCTTTTGGTCACCACCCTGGTTTTTAGGCCTGATCCTGGTCCTGACCCATTTATCTGCCCTCTTTCCCAATTCTTGGGGAGAGGTCAAATCTGAGTCTACCAGGTGTTGATGGAGAAGCTGGTTTTGACAATTACTTAAAATCTGCTCTCTCATCATCAAATTGTACAATCCTGTATAATCAGACACCTTACTTCCCAGCAACCAACCCTCCAAAGCCTTAGTGGCACATTCCACATATTCAGACCAGTCCTGAGTCTGTGTCTTCTGGGTGTCTCTGAACATTAACCTGTACTGTTCAGTGGTTAAGCCTAACCCATCAACTAGGACACTCTTCAGGACTCTGTAATTTCTGACATCCTCTTCTCTAACAGTGAGGAGTCTATCTCTGCCTCTCCCCTCAAAGGAGAGCCATAAGATTGCTGCCCACTGGTCTTCAGGAACCTGCTGCACTTTGCAGGCTCTCTCAAGAGCAGTCATCCATTTGTGGATGTCATCCCCACTTTTGTAGGGGGGCACAATCTTGGACAGGTTCCTATTGTCAAAGACCCTATCTTTGTCCCTAGGGACATTGCTGCCATCAGTGGGTATAGACCCACTCTCTCTATGCTGCCTAGCCTTGCTCAGTTTTTCTTCCATCAGGGCTACTTCTAGCTCCTGCTTCCTGATCCTCAGCTGGGCTTCCTGCATTCTGGCCTCATGTTCCCTCCTCTGAGGGGTGGTCAGTCTCCTTCTGGAGTGACCTTGAGAGCCTCTAGAGCCATGGGAAGCATTGGAGTCACCTGAGCGATTCCTTTGCCTTCCAAGCCCTGTGTTAAGTCCACTGGGGAGATCCAATGGGGTGAACCCACTGTCAGTCCCCAATAGCCTTAGTTTAGCTGGGCCAAGTATAACACTTGGCACTGGGCTAGTTCTCCCTTCATCCCCACTCACATCTGTATCCCCATCACTTTCTTCCTCTGTGGTAGGCATCCCATCTAAGGGGTGACTATTGGGAAGGGGTACTTCAGTGGCATCTTCAGAAGGGGGGCCTCCTGTTCCTGTCCCTAAGGGGGCTAACTGGGAAGCTTTCTTGAGTGCTCTCTGATTCTCATCATTCTGTAAGAGCTCTCTGAGCTCAGCAGAGTTTGGGTTCTTGGGCTGTTTAAGGCCTCTAAGAGTTGCCAAATGCCTGAGCTCATTCTGATTAAGGGTAGCAAAGCTGGTTGGTGCCCTCTGGGGGTCACTCTCGACAGAGATGGGTACAGTGGACCCCTCTGCCCCGGCCATTGCTCTTAAGTGTGGGTGGATGTGTTGCAATCTACCTACACTTGGGTTTACCTACTAAACCTATCTAGTAGTTGTAGTCAGGGTGTGCTACTCCCTTTGCTCTACAACAACTAAGTTCAGTAGAACTTAAGTATATCTAATCTTGTTTTATATGTACCTACAGGTACCTATGTGATCTTTCAATTGGTAACCAAGAGATTACAATGGTAAAACACAGCAAGCTCAAATCCAACCGCTGCTCACCAATGTGAGAAGTTGGCCTGGTATATGATGCTCACTAGTTAAAGTGATCACCTTGTACCATGCCAAGCAACCCTTATGGTGTGGTTGTAAGTCAACCTTTTCGGACTAGCTGCCCTAGTGGTAGCGTAGGCTAAGCAGTCTTTGAGGCTAAACTCGTGAAGCGTGTTAAGCAAGCTGTTTTACCAATAGTAACCCCCTTTTATACCAATGAAAGGACACCACACAGATATATATTCAAAATATATATGTATTTATTTCTCAAAGTAACCCCTAGTCTCTTTATGAGCACAGGAGCACAAATCGTCAAACAAGATTATCACAGAATACACAGAAGTTGCACTTTATATGGATAGGCCCTGGTGGCCACTCGAACCATATACTAAAATAGTGGTATAAGTACCACGAGCAGGAAAGGGAAAAGGCCTAGGGCCTCTAGAATCGCTGGGCCTACAAGGAGCTAACGTCAGTTAGTGACCAGGAGGTCCACGGGTGGCGTGTGCAGAGCAAATAGTCACACGCGTGCTCCCATAGGTTTCAATGGGTGCGTAAAAAGTACAAAGTTACTGCAAAAGGAATCTTCCGGGTGACCTAGGAACTTAAGATTTGGAACACAGGCACTAGAGATGTAATACTACACTTGGGCACAGGTGTGCCAGCTTTACCTCACCCACAGGAAGCGGGTGCATAGGCCTCGAAGTGCGTCGGGTTTCTTCTATCTGTTCCGTGGGGCCTGTAGACAAAAGTGCTGCAGGCGGTCGGTCGGGAAGAGATGCAGTGGATCCAAGAGTGGATCGGAGATGTTGAAGACCTGTAAGCAGAGGGGACAGTGTTCACAGTCACTAGCCAGTGACCAGCGTGGCACCAGGTGGGTACCAGGCGATGTCGGGTGCAAACAGGTGATGAGGGGTAGCTTGTCTCCGCAGCCACGTGGTCCCTGAAGGTCGACAACGTCCAGGAGTCGGCTCACGAGCTGTCCCACGCAGGCTCTCGCTGTCGGCGGTGTCGGCGACTTGATCGAAGCAAACAAGCCTTGGCAAAAGCAATTGTAGGAGGATTCGGAAATCAGCTGTTGGTTCTGACCAGCAAGGTCAGAGGGATCGCTCCTTTGGAGGGGAGCAAGGGCCAGTCTGGAGCAACCAGACCAGCGGTGTTTGTTGTAGATTTCGTCGCCAAGATGGCCACTAGCCAGCGGGCCAGCAACCGGTTAGGCGCGTCGAGTGGCAAAATGCAGAAGGGCCCCACGCAGATCGTGGAGATGCTGGAGGGCTCACCTTTGGTGCAGATGCTGCTCGAGGGTTGGGCTTCTCAGGACCCAAAGCACAACTTGGAGGGAGCCTCGGTTGTTGCACTGGTCAGCTTGTCGTAGTCGTTTCAAGATGGCTGGCTCCACGTGTCTCGGTGCCTCCACGGGTCTCCTCTTTGCAGGGACTGTGGATCGGACGGTGAGAGGTCTGGAGGTCCAGGTCTTGTCAGTCTCTGGGCTCGGGCTCCGGCGGGAGGCGGCGGCAAAGCAGACGGTGATTCGCTGGATGGTGCTTGCGTTAGCAAGGTGGTCACTCCCTGACCACAGGGGAGATTTTCTTCAGTCTTCTGTGCAGCAGAATGTCGAAGTTCCCGTCTTCTTCTTAGTTTCAAGTTGATTCCAGGATGTCTGAAGTCTTAGGACACAGCTCCTACCTTTATTCGGATTCTAGGGGCCGGACTACCTGCTAGGTCCCTCCCTATGGGTGGGACCAGGAAGGGGGGTGGTTACACCCCCAATCCTTTGTCCAGCTCGCCCCAGGCCCGGGACTGGTGTGCCCCAGGACCGGTTTGAACTGGCATATGCACCGAGGCTCCTTGTGAGCCACAGGCATGTCTGGTTTCTTTCAAGCCCTACCTGACCAATACACAAAATCCTGTCTGGGGTGGTGCACGCACCTCCCCTGGCAGGAAACCCTTTGTCCACACCTCCCAAGCTGGAAGGACTCCCAGCAGCAGGAGGGCAGACTTGTGTCTGTGGTGGCAGCATCCATTTTGTGGAGCTGAGGCTATGTCTGATTTTACCCGGGTTTCAGGTACTGTACATGTCGTGTCCCTCTAGAAGGGTGGAATGCTAACCCCGTCGCCAGAATTGGCGAGGGGTTAGTATTCCAATTCGTATGACACCTTACTCGACATGTTTTGATAAAGCCAAACCAAAGATAGCATTTAACCGCGAGGTTCATAATGCACTTAAGAGTATATGGTATGACGATATCTGGAAACAGTAGAAGGAAGTTGTTCCGACCACTGCAGACAGGCTCAGCTCATGCCAGAGCACCATCTCACATGGAACCAAGCACTCTGCCTTCAGGATTGTTAAGGCCTGCCATAGGAGTGACTTATAGGTTACCAGGTGTCCCATTTAAGTTTAGGTATAGGTATACTACACCTAAGTAAGAGGTGATTATTACACCAACTTACCCCAGCTGAGTGATCAGCCAGTTGTGTCAGATTGTTAGGCCAAGCCTGGGGTGGCATAATACATGCTTCAGCCCCTGGCAGGCCTTGGATACACCAATGCCCTGGGTACCTAGTGTACACTGGTACAGGGGCTGACAGGGTGATCCAACCAATTGGGTATGTACCTAGGGTACATGGAGTCCATTTTACAGAGAGAGCAGATAGCCTGAGAGCCTGAATGGCAGGATCTCAGGCCAACTAAGTCGAAAAACCAGCTAGACACTAGGCAAAAATTTGGGGGTAACCATAGTCAGATATCCACCTTCCTACAACTACCCTAAACCCTAAAACATGACCCCCTACACTACACAAAGACCACTGCTTTACCCCAAACCCTAAAACACTACCCCCAGCACTACCCCCTACACTACACAAACATTACTGCACTACCCTAAACCCTAAATCTACCCCCAGCACGACCCCCTACACTACACAAACACCGCTGCATTACCTTAAACCCTAAAACACTTCCCCCTACACTACACAAACACCACTGCACTACCCTAAACCCTAAAACACTACCACCAGCACGACCCCCTACACTACCCAAACCCCACTGCACTACCTTAAACCCTAAAACACGACCCCCTACACTACAGAAACACCACTGCACTACCCTAAAATCTAAAACACTACCCCTAGCATGACTCCTACACTACACACACACCACTGCACTACACTACCCTAAACCACTACCACCAGCACGAACCCCTACACTACACAAACACCACTGCACTACCCAAACACTAAAATACTACCCCCAGCACGACCCCCTACACTGCACAAACACCACTGCACTACCCTAAATCTACCCACGCACAACCCCCTACACTACCCATACACCACTGCACTACGCTATACCCTAAAACACTACCCCAGTACTACCCCCTACACTACCCAAACACCACTGCTCTTCCCTAAACCCTAAAACACTACCCCCAGCACGACCCCCTACACTACCCAAACACCATTGTGCTACCCTAAACCCTAAAACACTAGCCCCAGCATAACCCCCTATGCTAACCAAACACCACTGCGCTACCCTAAACCTTAAAACACTACCCCCAGCGTGACCCCCTACACGACAAACACCATTGCGCTACCCTAAACCCTAAAACACTACCCCCAGCAGGAACGCCTACACTACCCATACACCACTGCGCTACCCTAAATCCTAAAACACTACCCCCAGCATGACCCCCTACAGTACCCAAACACCACTGCGCTACCCTAAACCCTAAAACACTAGCCCCAGCACAACCCCCTACACTACCCAAGCACCACTGCGCTACCCTAAACCCCAAAACACTAACCCCAGCACGACCGCCTACACTACCCAAACACTACTGCACTACCCTAAACCCTAAAACATGACCCCCTACACGACACAAACACCACTGCACTACCCTAAACCCTAAAACACGACCCCAGCACGACCCCCTATGCTACCCAAACACCACTGCACTACCCTAAACCCTAAATTTACCCCCAGCATGACCCCCTACACTACCCAAACACCACTGCGCTACCCTAAACCCTAAAACACTAGCCCCAGCACGACCCCCTACACTACCCAAGCACCACTGCGCTACCCTAAACCCTAAAACACTACCCCCAGCACGACCGCCTACACTACCCATACACCACTGCACTACCCTGAATCCTAAAACACTACCCCCAGCACAACCGCCTACACTACCCAAACACCACTGCGCTTCCCTAATCCCTAAAACACTACCCCCAGCACGAACCCCTACACTAACAAAACACCACTGCACTACCCTAAAACCCTAAAACGCTACCCCCAGCACGACCGCCTACACTACCCAAACACTACTGCACTACCCTAAACGCTAAAACATGACCCCCTACACTACACAAACACCACTGCACTACCCTAAACCCTAAAACACGACCCCCTATGCTACCCAAACACCACTGCACTACCCTAACCCCTAAATTTACCCCCAGCATGACCCCCTACACTACCCAAACACCACTGCGCTACCCTAAACCCTAAAACACTAGCCCCAGCACGACCCCCTACACTACCCAAGCACCACTGCGCTACCCTAAACCCTAAAACACTACCCCCAGCACGACCGCCTACACTACCCATACACCACTGCACTACCCTGAATCCTAAAACACTACCCCCAGCAAGACCGCCTACACTACCCAAACACCACTGCGCTTTCCTAATCCCTAAAACACTACCCCAGCACGAACCCCTACACTAACAAAACACCACTGCACTACCCTAAAACACTACCCCCAGCATGACCCCCTGCACTACCCAAACACTACTGCCCTACCCTACACCCTAAAACACTACTCCCAGCATGACTCTCTACACTACACAAACAGCACTGCACTACCCTAAACCCTAAAACACTTCCCCCAGCATGACCCCCTACACTACCAAAACACCACTGCACTACCCTAAAACACTACCCCAGCACGACCCCCTACACTACACAAACACCACTGCACTACCCTAAACCCTAAAACGCTACCCCCACCACGACCTCCTATACTACCCAAACACCACTGCACTACCCTAAACCCTAAAACACTACCCCAGCACGACCCCTACACTACACAAACACCACTGCACTACCCTAAACCCTAAAACACTACCCCCACCACGACCCCCTACACCACCCAAACACCACTGCATTACCCTAAACCCTAAAACACTACCCCAGCACGACCCCCTACACTACACAAACACCACTGCACTAACCTAAAAACTAAAACAATACCCCAGCATGACACCCTACACTACCCAAACACTACTGTACTACCCTAAACCCTAAAACACTACCCCAGCACGATCCCCTACGCTGCCCAAACACCACTGCACTACCCTAAACCGTAAAACAATACCCCCAGCATGACCCCCTGCACTAACCAAACACCACTGCACTACCCTAACACACTAACCCCAGCATGACCCCCTACACTACCCAAACACAACTGCACTACCCTAAACCCACCCCCAGCATGACCCCCTACACTACACAAACACAACTGCACTACCCTGAACCCTAAAACACTACCCCCAGCATGACCCCCTACATTACCCAAACACAACTGCACTACCCTAAACCCTAAAACACAATTTCCTATACTACACAAACACCACTGCACTACACCAAACCCCAAAACACTACCCCCAGCATGACCCCCTACACTACACAAACACCACTGCACAAACCTAACCCCTAAAACACCACCCCTACACTACACAAACACCACTGCACTACCCTAAACACTAAAACACTACCACCAGTACGACCCCCCTACACTACCCAAACACCACTACCCTAAACCCTAAAACACAAACCTCTACACTACAAAAACACTACTGCACTACCCTAAAACCTAAAACACTACCCCCAGCATGACCCGCTGCGCTACACAAACATCACTGCACTACCCTAAACCCTAAAACACTACCCCTACACTACACAAACACCACTGCACTACATTAAACACTAAAACACTACCCCAAGCACGAACCCCTACACTAACCAAACACCACTGCACTACCCTAGACCCTAACACACTACCCCCAGCATAACCCCTACACTACCCAAACACAATTGCACTACCCTAAACCCTAAATCTACCCCCAGTATGACCCCCTATACTACCAAACACCACTGCACTACCCTAAACCCTAAAACATGACCCCCTACACTACACAAAGACCACTGCATTACCCCAAACCCTAAAACACTACCCCCAGCACTACCCCCTACACTACACAAACATTACTGCACTACCCTAAACCCTAAACCCTAAATCTACCCCCAGCACGACCCCCTACACTACACAAACACCGCTGCATTACCTTAAACCCTAAAACACTTCCCCCTACACTACACAAACACCACTGCACTACCCTAAACCCTAAAACACTACCACCAGCACGACCCCCTACACTACCCAAACCCCACTGCACTACCTTAAACCCTAAAACACGACCCCTTACACTACAGAAACACCACTGCACTACCCTAAAATCTAAAACACTACCCCTAGCATGACTCCTACACTACACACACACCACTGCAATACCCTAAACCACTACCACCAGCACGAACCCCTACACTACACAAACACCACTGCACTACACAAACACTAAAATACTACCCCCAGCACGACCCCCTACACTGCACAAACACCACTGCACTACCCTAAACCCTAAAACACTACCCCACCACGACCCCCTACACTACCCAAACACCACTGCATTACCCTAAACCCTAAAACACTACCCCAGCACGACCCCCTACACTACACAAACACCACTGCACTAACCTAAAAACTAAAACAATACCCCAGCATGACACCCTACACTACCCAAACACTACTGTACTACCCTAAACCCTAAAACACTACCCCAGCACGATCCCCTACGCTCCCCAAACACCACTGCACTACCCTAAACCGTAAAACAATACCCCCAGCATGACCCCCTGCACTAACCAAACACCACTGCACTACCCTAACACACTAACCCCAGCATGACCCCCTACACTACCCAAACACAACTGAACTACCCTAAACCCACCCCCAGCATGACCCCCTACACTACACAAACACCACTGCACTACCCTAAACACTAAAACACTACCACCAGTACGACCCCCCTACACTACCCAAACACCACTACCCTAAACCCTAAAACACAAACCTCTACACTACAAAAACACTACTGCACTACCGTAAAATCTAAAACACTACCCCCAGCATGACCCCCTGCGCTACACAAACATCACTGCACTACCCTAAACCCTAAAACACTACCCCTACACTACACAAACACCACTGCACTACATTAAACACTAAAACACTACCCCAAGCACGAACCCCTACACTAACCAAACACCACTGCACTACCCTAGACCCTAACACACTACCCCCAGCATAACCCCTACTCTACCCAAACACAATTGCACTACCCTAAACCCTAAATCTACCCCCAGTATGACCCCCTATACTACCAAACACCACTGCACTACCCTAAACCCTAAAACATGACCCCCTACACTACACAAAGACCACTGCATTACCCCAAACCCTAAAATACTACCCCCAGCACTACCCCCTACACTACACAAACATTACTGCACTACCCTAAACCCTAAATCTACCCCCAGCACGACCCCCTACACTACACAAACACCGCTGCATTACCTTAAACCCTAAAACACTTCCCCCTACACTACACAAACACCACTGCACTACCCTAAACCCTAAAACACTACCACCAGCACGACCCCTACACTACCTAAACCCCACTGCACTACCTTAAACCCTAAAACACGACCCCTTACACTACAGAAACACCACTGCACTACCCTAAAATCTAAAACACTACCCCTAGCATGACTCCTACACTACACACACACCACTGCACTACAATACCCTAAACCACTACCACCAGCACGAACCCCTACACTACACAAACACCACTGCACTACACAAACACTAAAATACTACCCCCAGCACGACCCCCTACACTGCACAAACACCACTGCACTACCCTAAACCCTAAAACACTACCCCACCACGACCCCCTACACTACCCAAACACCACTGCATTACCCTAAACCCTAAAACACTACCCCAGCACGACCCCCTACACTACACAAACACCACTGCACTAACCTAAAAACTAAAACAATACCCCAGCATGACACCCTACACTACCCAAACACTACTGTACTACCCTAAACCCTAAAACACTACCCCAGCACGATCCCCTACGCTCCCCAAACACCACTGCACTACCCTAAACCGTAAAACAATACCCCCAGCATGACCCCCTGCACTAACCAAACACCACTGCACTACCCTAACACACTAACCCCAGCATGACCCCCTACACTACCCAAACACAACTGAACTACCCTAAACCCACCCCCAGCATGACCCCCTACACTACACAAACACAACTGCACTACCCTGAACCCTAAAACACTACCCCCAGCATGACCCCCTACACTACCCAAACACGACTGCACTGCCCTAAACCCTAAAACACAATTTCCTATACTACACAAACACCACTGCACTACACCAAACCCCAAAACACTACCCCCAGCATGACCCCCTACACTACACAAACACCACTGCACAAAGCTAACCCCTAAAACACCACCCCTACACTACACAAACACCACTGCACTACCCTAAACACTAAAACACTACCACCAGTACGACCCCCCTACACTACCCAAACACCACTACCCTAAACCCTAAAACACAAACCTCTACACTACAAAAACACTACTGCACTACCCTAAAATCTAAAACACTACCCCCAGCATGACCCGCTGCGCTACACAAACATCACTGCACTACCCTAAACCCTAAAACACTACCCCTACACTACACAAACACCACTGCACTACATTAAACCCTAAAACACTACCCCAAGCACGAACCCCTACACTAACCAAACAACACTGCACTACCCTAGACGCTAACACACTACCCAAAGCATAACCCCCTACACTACCCAAACACAATTGCACTACCCTAAACCCAAAATCTACCCCCAGTATGACCCCCTATACTACCAAACACCACTGCACTACCCTAAACCCTAAAACATGACCCCCTACACTACACAAAGACCACTGCATTACCCCAAACCCTAAAACACTACCCCCAGCACTACCCCCTACACTACACAAACATTACTGCACTACCCTAAACCCTAAACCCTAAATCTACCCCCAGCACGACCCCCTACACTACACAAACACCGCTGCATTACCTTAAACCCTAAAACACTTCCCCCTACACTACACAAACACCACTGCACTACCCTAAACCCTAAAACACTACCACCAGCACGACCCCCTACACTACCCAAACCCCACTGCACTACCTTAAACCCTAAAACACGACCCCTTACACTACAGAAACACCACTGCACTACCCTAAAATCTAAAACACTACCCCTAGCATGACTCCTACACTACACACACACCACTGCACTACAATACCCTAAACCACTACCACCAGCACGAACCCCTACACTACACAAACACCACTGCACTACACAAACACTAAAATACTACCCCCAGCACGACCCCCTACACTGCACAAACACCACTGCACTACCCTAAACCCTAAAACACTACTGTTAGACCTGGCACCATTGGCGTGGGTCACCCTTCCATTTTTGTCTGTGCCTCAATGTGTTTTTGTGTTGATGTTAGCTGCTCAGGGCACTGTGCCACTGCCATCCAGTGCCACAGTGCAAGTGCTCTCTATGGTAAAATGTATTATGTGAATTGACTTCCACGTTTGGTTTATTTGGTTTACTATCGGTCCCTAGTAGAGTGCACCAGGGGTGCCAAGGGCTTGTATATCCAAATGCTGCTAGTGGGCTTGCAGCACTGGTTGTGCCACCCACCGAAGCAGCGGGGTAAAATGTGTCTAGGGTCTGCCACTGCAGACCCTGCGCGCGGTCTGGTACCGTCGCGCTGACTGAGCAAGTGTCCCCACTTACCAGTCCCTAAACCTTCCCTTAACTACATGTTAGTCACCCCTCTGGTAGGCCTGAGCGCAGGGTGCATTGTAGGTATAAGGTAGGACATGCCCTGATGGTGTGGCATGTCTTAATAGTGAATTACAGCCATTGTCGTTTTTCACTATTGAAGGCTACCTGCTCTCCATAGGCCAGAATGGGCTGCTGGGATCGCTACACGCTGTGACCCCAGTGGACTCAGAGAGCATGGTAGAAAGTCATGTTTAGTATGCCTGAACTCAGGATAATAAAATACGTCTTTTAGTAAAGGTTATTTTAATATCCTGGGTTTGCAAATGCTACTTTTAGAAAGTTAGCCTTTGCGTGCCTAACCATCTCAGTCTGCCTCTGCTGTGTGTGTGTGTTCTGCCTAGCAACGGTACAGGAGCAGGGCTGGGGGATTCCAGGAGACAGGTTGGCTGCCAGGTGGTGGGTAGGGAGATTACCCCAGGATGGGTGGGAGGAGTGCACCCTGACTCTTGAATAGACCTGTGCTCTGCCACCACAAAGCCGGCGCCGCCCCCTGTGGAGCGGCTGATGTCTCTGCCCTGCTGCTGAAAGGAACAAGCCAAGTCACCACAACAGAGTGCTCCAAAACTGGACTGAGCCAGGCCCAGGCCCCCTGGCGCTAAAGAACAAAAGAATCCCTGTATAAAAGTAGGAGCCTGGCTCCTAAGAAATCAGATCCAGATTGAACCACGAAGGAACTCTGCCCGACTAGAAGGACCTGGAAGAAGCTGAAGGAGGAGTAACTTTCCCTGACCTGAGGGACTGGCCTGCAGTAGGTGCCTTGCTAAGGAAGGAGAGGAAAAAGACTGAAAGAGACTTTTGCACTTTGTTCTTCAACTATCTCCAAGGGCTTGGAAGAAGAGCTTGCCCCCTGAACTGAACCCCAGGACCAGTGGGTTCACCGTGTCTCCGCTCGTCTGAGAATTCGAGCCGTGTGCTTTCTCCCGCCGGAGTGCCCTGCGCACCTTCGCATCCCTCCTAGGGCCGTGACACCCAGAAGCCTGGCCGCCTCCACTCGCCGAGAGCCCCGCTCTACCTGAGTCGCTCTGGACCCACGAGTCTGGCCGTCCCGCTTCCCTGTCACCTGCCTGCTACTGGAGCGCGCTTGGTGCCCTTTCGCCCTCCCGCCGGATTTCTAGTGGGGAAGTGAAATCCAGCCTCGGACGGCCGCCCGTACGTCGTAACGTATCCGGCCGCCCCGCTTCACCTCCCAGCCTGAGTCTGACCGTGCCGCCCTCCGCAGTGACCTCCCGCACAGTCCGTGTCGGAGGCCCTGGGCCGCACCTGTCTACCGAAAGCCGCCCGCTGAATTCTTGATCCGGAAGACCCATGAGGTGCAGAACCTGCATCTCTCCTGAAGACTCGTCCAAGCACATCGCACGTTCCCAGGTACAGTGAACTCTCTATCGGACTCGGGGTCCGCAACGTTCTGATTTCCCCGTATCACTGTACCCTGGGTGCCCTGCGCATCATCGTGACTGGACCGACTCAACCGAGCCCTGTGAAGCGCTCGTGATCGAATAAGTTACCAAAGACAAGAACAGTGCCTAATTATCATCTTGTGGCTTCCATTTCGTAACCGTTATTGATGGTCTTGTACATGCCTGCGTAACAAAGAATCTTTTATATAAAGCATCCGTATTTTTGATACAACTTACGCCTGGTGTCCGTTTGTGGGGGATCATTGTGGTTTACTGTGTGTGATCATAAATGCTTAACTGACTAGCGCCCTGAAGTTTAGCCCTGACTGCTCGCGCCACACTACCTATAGGGTGAGCAGGGGTTGTTCTGAAGGGGTAATTCCCTCGCCCTGAATAGAAGAAGGGACCGCTGCTTGTCACAAGTACCTACCTGTGCCAACCAGAGGTTCCCCATTCTAACATTGGTGGCAGCGGTGGGATCTCGAATTTGCATTTATGATTTACATACAGTGAATTATTGATCACCACGTAGAGCAGACCTATAACGCAGCCACAGATTGAGTGACAGTGGTTGCTAAAGAAAGATCTCCACCTTAAGAAACCATGCCTAGCTCAGTCAACGGAGGCGGAGCGCCCTCTGTATTCTCTGGAGTAGATGACATCGATTGGGAGCCCGAGGCACTGAGGAAGTGCACAAATGATGTCCTGAAGGGATATCTCTCCAAGTACAGAATCAAGCAAAGTGGACTAAGCAACAAGGATCAGTACGTGACAGCACTGAGAGCCTGGCACGAATCAAAGTTCCCAGAGAATGCCCGGGAGGTGATACCCCCCGAAGGTGTGTTTGAGCCTAGCAGAGGCCTGTCGCCAGAGGAGTTGGCCGACAGGAGTGCCGCCCGAGCACACGAGGTGGAGATGGCAAAACTGCAAATGGAGAGAGAAAGGCAGAAACTGGCCATGGAGCATGAGGTAAAAATGAGGGAGTTGGATCTCAAGGCCAGGAGTTTAGACAACTCACCCTCTGGTGGCAGCAATTCAACCGAGTCAAGGGTGCACATTCCTAAAGATGTAGTCAAAGAATATTATAAGCAGGATGATATTGGGCAGTGGTTTAGGGCCTATGAAGTAGCCATGTCCTCCCACCGGGTCCCTGAGAAGGATTGGGGAGCGGGGTTGTGGGGAAGGTTCCTGAGTGAGGGGCGGGACACACTGCTAGACCTCCCCTCTGATGTCCACACATCCTATCCACACATGAAGGAGGCTCTTATGACAAGGTATGGGTTGACTCCTGAATTGTACAGACAGAGATTTAGGGATTGCACCAAGAAACCTGGTACCACTTATGTAGAATATGTGACCTTTTTTTGCAGAGCGCTGGATGGTTGGGTGAAGGGTAGCAAGGTGGATGATTACCAAGGGCTGTTTGATTTAATCGCATGGGAGCACTTGTCGGATAATTGTTTTCCTGAGCTACGCCAACACCTGATCGATAGCAAGCTGTCCAACCCGAGGAAGCTTGCTGAGGAGGCGGACCGCTGGATCAGCACCAGGGTCCACAAGGGTCCCGTGGGAGGCCCCGCCAAGGGTGTTCAGGGTCCCCAGCAGAAGAGTGGGGGGGACAAGGGTAAACAGAGGGAGTTCTACCAAGGGCCCCAACGTAATTCCCAAGGGAACCAAGGGAAAGGTTCTCAGCCACCCCCACCCCCGAAGCAGACCGGGGCCCCGACAGGTAACCCTGTTCAAAGAGGGCCCCTCAGATGTTACAAGTGTAACAACCTGGGGCACATTTCCGTGGATCCCAAGTGCCCCCTGTATGGTAAACCAGCACCCTCTGGTGCTCCACCCCCCAAGCAGGTGAATAGTGTAGCCTTGGGGAGGGAGATGGACGTCCAAGGGGCGGGGGATCCCGTACAGATGACCCTAGTCTCCTTAGGAGACCGTGAGATGGTCGCTGAGGCCCAGCTGCCCCCCAATACTCAAAAGTATGGGCAGTGGGTGACCATAAATGGCAAGAGGGTGGGGGCTCTTAGAGATACTGGAGCCAGTGTGACTGCTGTCAAGCAGCACCTGGTGTCTCAAGAGCAGGTTGTCCCGCACGCATTCTGCCGTGTTGTCAACGCTGACAACACAGGGAGTCAGTGTCCAATGGCTCAGGTTCCCTTTGAGTGGGGGGGGGTCTCTGGTACTCTGCAAGTGGCTGTGAGAGAGGCCATGCCTGTTGATTGTCTCCTAGGTAACGATTTGGAGAGCTCCCCTTGGGAAAAGGTGGAGAAGACGACTCACCTGCGGATGGTGGGCTTGCCTGATTGGGCGTGTGTGACCACCCGGTCGATGGCAGCCGGTAGGGGTGTTGAAGGAACCCTGGAGCCTGAGGGAGAGGCCCAGGAACCGGCCTTAGAGAGAGGGCAAGGGAGGCACGGGAATCCGGCTCCTGACGTTCCCACGGCCCAGGAGGAAGCAGACCTTGAGGGGGATGCCCTGGAGCCTACCGGGGAACAGATAGCCGAACTGGGGGACCTGCCTGAGCTGACCCATTGGCAGCAAGAAGGAGGCCCCACCAGGGAGGAATTCTGCAGGGAGCAGAAAGAGTGCCCCTCTCTAGAGGGTATGCGGCAGCAGGCTGCAGCCCAGGCCAATGGTGATCAGTCCGGAACTCACTTGATCTACTGGGAGAACAACCTCCTATACTCCGAGCCTAAGGTTGCTGAACCTGGGTCAGCCCGTGCGCTGGTGGTACCCCAGAGGTTCAGAGCCTTCCTACTGGGGCTGGCTCACGACGTACCGTTAGCAGGACATTTGGGGCAGGACAAGACCTTTGAAAGGCTTGTCACCCACTTTTATTGGCCCCAAATGCGCAGGAGTTCTGACACTCACTGCAGGACATGCCAGACTTGCCAGGCAAGTGGCAAGAGTGGAAGGAAGCTGAGAGCTCCACTCCAACCTTTCCCTGTGGTCAGTACCCCATTCCAGCGGGTGGGGATTGACATTGTGGGGCCACTGGACCCCAAGACAGCCATGGGCAACAGGTTTATCCTGGTCTTGGTGGACCATGCCACCCGGTACCCTGAAGCCATCCCTCTGAGGACAGTGACGGCCCCCGTGGTGGGACGGGCACTGATGGGAATTTTCTCACGAGTAGGATTCCCTCTAGAGGTGGTGTCTGACAGGGGGACCAACTTCATATCGAAATATATGAAGTCCCTTTGGCAAGAGTGTGGTGTAACCTACAAGTTCACCACACCTTACCATCCCCAAGGAAACGGGTTGGTTGAGCGCTTCAACCGAACCCTGAAGGGCATGATTATGGGTCTCGAGGAACCCATGAGGCGTAAGTGGGACGTCCTCTTACCATGCCTTCTCTTTGCGTACCGCGAGGTGCCACAAAAGTCTCTAGGGTTCAGTCCCTTTGAGCTTTTGTATGGCCACCCAGTACGAGGACCTCTTAGTCTGGTCAAGGAAGGCTGGGAGCAATCTCCCAGGAAACCTCCCCAGAATGTATACAGCTACATGCTGGCTTTCCGGAACCAGACTAGGCGTTTCAGGCAACTTGCTGAGGCAAACCTGGAAGCCAGCCAGGAGGAAATGAAGCGGTGGTACGACCAGAATGCCACTCTGGTTGAGCTTCAACCTGGCCAAAAAGTGTGGGTCCTGGCCCCTGTGGAGCCTTGTGCACTCCAGGACAAGTGGACAGGACCCTTTGAGATTGTGGAGCGCAAGAGTTCTGTCACCTACTTGGTGGACTTGCGGTCTCCGAGGAACCCCTTAAGGGTCCTACATGTCAATCGACTGAAGCCCCACTTGGAGAGGTCCGAAGTGGGCATGCTCTTGGCCACCGATGATGGGATGGAAGAGGAGTCCGAGCCTCTTCCTGACCTCTTGGTAGCCTCAGAGCGAGACGGGTCAGTGGATGGAGTTGACCTCTCACCCACCCTGACCCCTGAGCAACAGGGTGACTGCCGCCAGCTGCTGGGGCAGTTTCCCGACCTGTTCTCCCTGGTTCCCGGTATCACAAATTGGTGCGTCCATGACGTGGATACGGGAGACAGCTTACCTGTGAAGCACAAGGCCTACCGGGTAACTGACAGGGTCAGGGCCTGCATCAAAGAGGAGGTCTCGAAGATGCTTGCCCTAGGGGTGGTTGAGTCCTCCCGCAGTCCTTGGGCCAGCCCAGTGGTCTTGGTCCCAAAGGCTGCAGCGCCGGGTGCCACGCCCGAACTCCGGTTCTGTGTGGACTACCGAGGACTCAACTCAGTCACGAGGACTGACGCGCACCCCATCCCCAGAGCTGATGAGCTCATCGATCGGTTAGGGGCTGCACGGTACCTCAGCACGTTTGACTTAACGTCTGGGTACTGGCAGATCGCCTTGACTGATGGGGCCAAAGAGAGGTCCGCATTCTCTACGCCAGATGGGCATTACCAGTTCCGGGTGATGCCCTTTGGGATGAAGAATGCCCCTGCCACCTTCCAGAGGTTGGTCAACCAGGTGTTGGCTGGGCTGACCGAGTTCAGCGCCGCCTACCTGGACGACATCGCAGTGTTCAGCGGCACATGGGAAGAACACCTGCAACATCTCTGGGAAGTGTTGATGGCGCTGCGCAAAGCAGGCCTCACGATCAAGGCAAGCAAGTGTCAGATCGGGCAGGGGTCAGTGGTGTACTTGGGACACCAAGTGGGGAGCGGCCAGGTGGCGCCCCTCCAACCCAAAGTTGAAACCATCCTGGCTTGGGAGCCCCCAAAGACCCAGACGGAGGTGAGGGCCTTTTTAGGACTCACCGGGTACTACAGGAGGTTTGTCAAGGGGTATGGCAGCATCGTTGCCCCCTTGACAGAGCTGACTTCGAAGAAGCAGCCCAGAAAAGTGATATGGACTGACACCTGTCAGAAAGCCTTCGACACCCTGAAAACTGCCATGTGCACGGCGCCCGTGCTCTTGGCTCCTGACTTCTCCAAAGAGTTCCTGGTGCAGACGGATGCATCAGAGCATGGTGTAGGGGCTGTTCTCTCACAGATCACGGAGGAGGGCTTTGACCAACCCGTAGCCTTTATTAGCAGGAGGCTACTTCCCCGGGAACAAAGGTGGAGTGCGATAGAACGAGAAGCATTTGCTGTGGTCTGGGCGCTGAAGAAGCTAAGACCCTACTTGTTTGGGTCTCACTTCCGGGTTCAGACCGACCACAGGCCCCTCAGATGGTTGATGCAAATGAGGGGTGAGAACCCAAAACTGTTGAGGTGGTCCATCTCCCTACAGGGTATGGACTTTACGGTGGAGCATCGCCCTGGCACAGATCACGCCAATGCTGACGGTCTGTCCAGGTTTTTCCGCCTTAGTGATGCAGAACTCCCTGGGGTAGGGTAGTTCTCCCCACTTTTCAGCTGGAGGGGACACGTGTTAGACCTGGCACCATTGGCGTGGGTCACCCTTCCATTTTTGTCTGTGCCTCAATGTGTTTTTGTGTTGATGTTAGCTGCTCAGGGCACTGTGCCACTGCCATCCAGTGCCACAGTGCAAGTGCTCTCTATGGTAAAATGTATTATGTGAATTGACTTCCACGTTTGGTTTATTTGGTTTACTATCGGTCCCTAGTAGAGTGCACCAGGGGTGCCAAGGGCTTGTATATCCAAATGCTGCTAGTGGGCTTGCAGCACTGGTTGTGCCACCCACCGAAGCAGCGGGGTAAAATGTGTCTAGGGTCTGCCACTGCAGGCCCTGCGCGCGGTCTGGTACCGTCGCGCTGACTGAGCAAGTGTCCCCACTTACCAGTCCCTAAACCTTCCCTTAACTACATGTTAGTCACCCCTCTGGTAGGCCTGAGCGCAGGGTGCATTGTAGGTATAAGGTAGGACATGCCCTGATGGTGTGGCATGTCTTAATAGTGAATTACAGCCATTGTCGTTTTTCACTATTGAAGGCTACCTGCTCTCCATAGGCCAGAATGGGCTGCTGGGATCGCTACACGCTGTGACCCCAGTGGACTCAGAGAGCATGGTAGAAAGTCATGTTTAGTATGCCTGAACTCAGGATAATAAAATACGTCTTTTAGTAAAGGTTATTTTAATATCCTGGGTTTGCAAATGCTACTTTTAGAAAGTTAGCCTTTGCGTGCCTAACCATCTCAGTCTGCCTCTGCTGTGTGTGTGTGTTCTGCCTAGCAACGGTACAGGAGCAGGGCTGGGGGATTCCAGGAGACAGGTTGGCTGCCAGGTGGTGGGTAGGGAGATTACCCCAGGATGGGTGGGAGGAGTGCACCCTGACTCTTGAATAGACCTGTGCTCTGCCACCACAAAGCCGGCGCCGCCCCCTGTGGAGCGGCTGATGTCTCTGCCCTGCTGCTGAAAGGAACAAGCCAAGTCACCACAACAGAGTGCTCCAAAACTGGACTGAGCCAGGCCCAGGCCCCCTGGCGCTAAAGAACAAAAGAATCCCTGTATAAAAGTAGGAGCCTGGCTCCTAAGAAATCAGATCCAGATTGAACCACGAAGGAACTCTGCCCGACTAGAAGGACCTGGAAGAAGCTGAAGGAGGAGTAACTTTCCCTGACCTGAGGGACTGGCCTGCAGTAGGTGCCTTGCTAAGGAAGGAGAGGAAAAAGACTGAAAGAGACTTTTGCACTTTGTTCTTCAACTATCTCCAAGGGCTTGGAAGAAGAGCTTGCCCCCTGAACTGAACCCCAGGACCAGTGGGTTCACCGTGTCTCCGCTCGTCTGAGAATTCGAGCCGTGTGCTTTCTCCCGCCGGAGTGCCCTGCGCACCTTCGCATCCCTCCTAGGGCCGTGACACCCAGAAGCCTGGCCGCCTCCACTCGCCGAGAGCCCCGCTCTACCTGAGTCGCTCTGGACCCACGAGTCTGGCCGTCCCGCTTCCCTGTCACCTGCCTGCTACTGGAGCGCGCTTGGTGCCCTTTCGCCCTCCCGCCGGATTTCTAGTGGGGAAGTGAAATCCAGCCTCGGACGGCCGCCCGTACGTCGTAACGTATCCGGCCGCCCCGCTTCACCTCCCAGCCTGAGTCTGACCGTGCCGCCCTCCGCAGTGACCTCCCGCACAGTCCGTGTCGGAGGCCCTGGGCCGCACCTGTCTACCGAAAGCCGCCCGCTGAATTCTTGATCCGGAAGACCCACGAGGTGCAGAACCTGCATCTCTCCTGAAGACTCGTCCAAGCACATCGCACGTTCCCAGGTACAGTGAACTCTCTATCGGACTCGGGGTCCGCAACGTTCTGATTTCCCCGTATCACTGTACCCTGGGTGCCCTGCGCATCATCGTGACTGGACCGACTCAACCGAGCCCTGTGAAGCGCTCGTGATCGAATAAGTTACCAAAGACAAGAACAGTGCCTAATTATCATCTTGTGGCTTCCATTTCGTAACCGTTATTGATGGTCTTGTACATGCCTGCGTAACAAAGAATCTTTTATATAAAGCATCCGTATTTTTGATACAACTTACGCCTGGTGTCCGTTTGTGGGGGATCATTGTGGTTTACTGTGTGTGATCATAAATGCTTAACTGACTAGCGCCCTGAAGTTTAGCCCTGACTGCTCGCGCCACACTACCTATAGGGTGAGCAGGGGTTGTTCTGAAGGGGTAATTCCCTCGCCCTGAATAGAAGAAGGGACCGCTGCTTGTCACAAGTACCTACCTGTGCCAACCAGAGGTTCCCCATTCTAACATTGGTGGCAGCGGTGGGATCTCGAATTTGCATTTATGATTTACATACAGTGAATTATTGATCACCACGTAGAGCAGACCTATAACGCAGCCACAGATTGAGTGACAGTGGTTGCTAAAGAAAGATCTCCACCTTAAGAAACCATGCCTAGCTCAGTCAACGGAGGCGGAGCGCCCTCTGTATTCTCTGGAGTAGATGACATCGATTGGGAGCCCGAGGCACTGAGGAAGTGCACAAATGATGTCCTGAAGGGATATCTCTCCAAGTACAGAATCAAGCAAAGTGGACTAAGCAACAAGGATCAGTACGTGACAGCACTGAGAGCCTGGCACGAATCAAAGTTCCCAGAGAATGCCCGGGAGGTGATACCCCCCGAAGGTGTGTTTGAGCCTAGCAGAGGCCTGTCGCCAGAGGAGTTGGCCGACAGGAGTGCCGCCCGAGCACACGAGGTGGAGATGGCAAAACTGCAAATGGAGAGAGAAAGGCAGAAACTGGCCATGGAGCATGAGGTAAAAATGAGGGAGTTGGATCTCAAGGCCAGGAGTTTAGACAACTCACCCTCTGGTGGCAGCAATTCAACCGAGTCAAGGGTGCACATTCCTAAAGATGTAGTCAAAGAATATTATAAGCAGGATGATATTGGGCAGTGGTTTAGGGCCTATGAAGTAGCCATGTCCTCCCACCGGGTCCCTGAGAAGGATTGGGGAGCGGGGTTGTGGGGAAGGTTCCTGAGTGAGGGGCGGGACACACTGCTAGACCTCCCCTCTGATGTCCACACATCCTATCCACACATGAAGGAGGCTCTTATGACAAGGTATGGGTTGACTCCTGAATTGTACAGACAGAGATTTAGGGATTGCACCAAGAAACCTGGTACCACTTATGTAGAATATGTGACCTTTTTTTGCAGAGCGCTGGATGGTTGGGTGAAGGGTAGCAAGGTGGATGATTACCAAGGGCTGTTTGATTTAATCGCATGGGAGCACTTGTCGGATAATTGTTTTCCTGAGCTACGCCAACACCTGATCGATAGCAAGCTGTCCAACCCGAGGAAGCTTGCTGAGGAGGCGGACCGCTGGATCAGCACCAGGGTCCACAAGGGTCCCGTGGGAGGCCCCGCCAAGGGTGTTCAGGGTCCCCAGCAGAAGAGTGGGGGGGACAAGGGTAAACAGAGGGAGTTCTACCAAGGGCCCCAACGTAATTCCCAAGGGAACCAAGGGAAAGGTTCTCAGCCACCCCCACCCCCGAAGCAGACCGGGGCCCCGACAGGTAACCCTGTTCAAAGAGGGCCCCTCAGATGTTACAAGTGTAACAACCTGGGGCACATTTCCGTGGATCCCAAGTGCCCCCTGTATGGTAAACCAGCACCCTCTGGTGCTCCACCCCCCAAGCAGGTGAATAGTGTAGCCTTGGGGAGGGAGATGGACGTCCAAGGGGCGGGGGATCCCGTACAGATGACCCTAGTCTCCTTAGGAGACCGTGAGATGGTCGCTGAGGCCCAGCTGCCCCCCAATACTCAAAAGTATGGGCAGTGGGTGACCATAAATGGCAAGAGGGTGGGGGCTCTTAGAGATACTGGAGCCAGTGTGACTGCTGTCAAGCAGCACCTGGTGTCTCAAGAGCAGGTTGTCCCGCACGCATTCTGCCGTGTTGTCAACGCTGACAACACAGGGAGTCAGTGTCCAATGGCTCAGGTTCCCTTTGAGTGGGGGGGGGTCTCTGGTACTCTGCAAGTGGCTGTGAGAGAGGCCATGCCTGTTGATTGTCTCCTAGGTAACGATTTGGAGAGCTCCCCTTGGGAAAAGGTGGAGAAGACGACTCACCTGCGGATGGTGGGCTTGCCTGATTGGGCGTGTGTGACCACCCGGTCGATGGCAGCCGGTAGGGGTGTTGAAGGAACCCTGGAGCCTGAGGGAGAGGCCCAGGAACCGGCCTTAGAGAGAGGGCAAGGGAGGCACGGGAATCCGGCTCCTGACGTTCCCACGGCCCAGGAGGAAGCAGACCTTGAGGGGGATGCCCTGGAGCCTACCGGGGAACAGATAGCCGAACTGGGGGACCTGCCTGAGCTGACCCATTGGCAGCAAGAAGGAGGCCCCACCAGGGAGGAATTCTGCAGGGAGCAGAAAGAGTGCCCCTCTCTAGAGGGTATGCGGCAGCAGGCTGCAGCCCAGGCCAATGGTGATCAGTCCGGAACTCACTTGATCTACTGGGAGAACAACCTCCTATACTCCGAGCCTAAGGTTGCTGAACCTGGGTCAGCCCGTGCGCTGGTGGTACCCCAGAGGTTCAGAGCCTTCCTACTGGGGCTGGCTCACGACGTACCGTTAGCAGGACATTTGGGGCAGGACAAGACCTTTGAAAGGCTTGTCACCCACTTTTATTGGCCCCAAATGCGCAGGAGTTCTGACACTCACTGCAGGACATGCCAGACTTGCCAGGCAAGTGGCAAGAGTGGAAGGAAGCTGAGAGCTCCACTCCAACCTTTCCCTGTGGTCAGTACCCCATTCCAGCGGGTGGGGATTGACATTGTGGGGCCACTGGACCCCAAGACAGCCATGGGCAACAGGTTTATCCTGGTCTTGGTGGACCATGCCACCCGGTACCCTGAAGCCATCCCTCTGAGGACAGTGACGGCCCCCGTGGTGGGACGGGCACTGATGGGAATTTTCTCACGAGTAGGATTCCCTCTAGAGGTGGTGTCTGACAGGGGGACCAACTTCATATCGAAATATATGAAGTCCCTTTGGCAAGAGTGTGGTGTAACCTACAAGTTCACCACACCTTACCATCCCCAAGGAAACGGGTTGGTTGAGCGCTTCAACCGAACCCTGAAGGGCATGATTATGGGTCTCGAGGAACCCATGAGGCGTAAGTGGGACGTCCTCTTACCATGCCTTCTCTTTGCGTACCGCGAGGTGCCACAAAAGTCTCTAGGGTTCAGTCCCTTTGAGCTTTTGTATGGCCACCCAGTACGAGGACCTCTTAGTCTGGTCAAGGAAGGCTGGGAGCAATCTCCCAGGAAACCTCCCCAGAATGTATACAGCTACATGCTGGCTTTCCGGAACCAGACTAGGCGTTTCAGGCAACTTGCTGAGGCAAACCTGGAAGCCAGCCAGGAGGAAATGAAGCGGTGGTACGACCAGAATGCCACTCTGGTTGAGCTTCAACCTGGCCAAAAAGTGTGGGTCCTGGCCCCTGTGGAGCCTTGTGCACTCCAGGACAAGTGGACAGGACCCTTTGAGATTGTGGAGCGCAAGAGTTCTGTCACCTACTTGGTGGACTTGCGGTCTCCGAGGAACCCCTTAAGGGTCCTACATGTCAATCGACTGAAGCCCCACTTGGAGAGGTCCGAAGTGGGCATGCTCTTGGCCACCGATGATGGGATGGAAGAGGAGTCCGAGCCTCTTCCTGACCTCTTGGTAGCCTCAGAGCGAGACGGGTCAGTGGATGGAGTTGACCTCTCACCCACCCTGACCCCTGAGCAACAGGGTGACTGCCGCCAGCTGCTGGGGCAGTTTCCCGACCTGTTCTCCCTGGTTCCCGGTATCACAAATTGGTGCGTCCATGACGTGGATACGGGAGACAGCTTACCTGTGAAGCACAAGGCCTACCGGGTAACTGACAGGGTCAGGGCCTGCATCAAAGAGGAGGTCTCGAAGATGCTTGCCCTAGGGGTGGTTGAGTCCTCCCGCAGTCCTTGGGCCAGCCCAGTGGTCTTGGTCCCAAAGGCTGCAGCGCCGGGTGCCACGCCCGAACTCCGGTTCTGTGTGGACTACCGAGGACTCAACTCAGTCACGAGGACTGACGCGCACCCCATCCCCAGAGCTGATGAGCTCATCGATCGGTTAGGGGCTGCACGGTACCTCAGCACGTTTGACTTAACGTCTGGGTACTGGCAGATCGCCTTGACTGATGGGGCCAAAGAGAGGTCCGCATTCTCTACGCCAGATGGGCATTACCAGTTCCGGGTGATGCCCTTTGGGATGAAGAATGCCCCTGCCACCTTCCAGAGGTTGGTCAACCAGGTGTTGGCTGGGCTGACCGAGTTCAGCGCCGCCTACCTGGACGACATCGCAGTGTTCAGCGGCACATGGGAAGAACACCTGCAACATCTCTGGGAAGTGTTGATGGCGCTGCGCAAAGCAGGCCTCACGATCAAGGCAAGCAAGTGTCAGATCGGGCAGGGGTCAGTGGTGTACTTGGGACACCAAGTGGGGAGCGGCCAGGTGGCGCCCCTCCAACCCAAAGTTGAAACCATCCTGGCTTGGGAGCCCCCAAAGACCCAGACGGAGGTGAGGGCCTTTTTAGGACTCACCGGGTACTACAGGAGGTTTGTCAAGGGGTATGGCAGCATCGTTGCCCCCTTGACAGAGCTGACTTCGAAGAAGCAGCCCAGAAAAGTGATATGGACTGACACCTGTCAGAAAGCCTTCGACACCCTGAAAACTGCCATGTGCACGGCGCCCGTGCTCTTGGCTCCTGACTTCTCCAAAGAGTTCCTGGTGCAGACGGATGCATCAGAGCATGGTGTAGGGGCTGTTCTCTCACAGATCACGGAGGAGGGCTTTGACCAACCCGTAGCCTTTATTAGCAGGAGGCTACTTCCCCGGGAACAAAGGTGGAGTGCGATAGAACGAGAAGCATTTGCTGTGGTCTGGGCGCTGAAGAAGCTAAGACCCTACTTGTTTGGGTCTCACTTCCGGGTTCAGACCGACCACAGGCCCCTCAGATGGTTGATGCAAATGAGGGGTGAGAACCCAAAACTGTTGAGGTGGTCCATCTCCCTACAGGGTATGGACTTTACGGTGGAGCATCGCCCTGGCACAGATCACGCCAATGCTGACGGTCTGTCCAGGTTTTTCCGCCTTAGTGATGCAGAACTCCCTGGGGTAGGGTAGTTCTCCCCACTTTTCAGCTGGAGGGGACACGTGTTAGACCTGGCACCATTGGCGTGGGTCACCCTTCCATTTTTGTCTGTGCCTCAATGTGTTTTTGTGTTGATGTTAGCTGCTCAGGGCACTGTGCCACTGCCATCCAGTGCCACAGTGCAAGTGCTCTCTATGGTAAAATGTATTATGTGAATTGACTTCCACGTTTGGTTTATTTGGTTTACTATCGGTCCCTAGTAGAGTGCACCAGGGGTGCCAAGGGCTTGTATATCCAAATGCTGCTAGTGGGCTTGCAGCACTGGTTGTGCCACCCACCGAAGCAGCGGGGTAAAATGTGTCTAGGGTCTGCCACTGCAGGCCCTGCGCGCGGTCTGGTACCGTCGCGCTGACTGAGCAAGTGTCCCCACTTACCAGTCCCTAAACCTTCCCTTAACTACATGTTAGTCACCCCTCTGGTAGGCCTGAGCGCAGGGTGCATTGTAGGTATAAGGTAGGACATGCCCTGATGGTGTGGCATGTCTTAATAGTGAATTACAGCCATTGTCGTTTTTCACTATTGAAGGCTACCTGCTCTCCATAGGCCAGAATGGGCTGCTGGGATCGCTACACGCTGTGACCCCAGTGGACTCAGAGAGCATGGTAGAAAGTCATGTTTAGTATGCCTGAACTCAGGATAATAAAATACGTCTTTTAGTAAAGGTTATTTTAATATCCTGGGTTTGCAAATGCTACTTTTAGAAAGTTAGCCTTTGCGTGCCTAACCATCTCAGTCTGCCTCTGCTGTGTGTGTGTGTTCTGCCTAGCAACGGTACAGGAGCAGGGCTGGGGGATTCCAGGAGACAGGTTGGCTGCCAGGTGGTGGGTAGGGAGATTACCCCAGGATGGGTGGGAGGAGTGCACCCTGACTCTTGAATAGACCTGTGCTCTGCCACCACAAAGCCGGCGCCGCCCCCTGTGGAGCGGCTGATGTCTCTGCCCTGCTGCTGAAAGGAACAAGCCAAGTCACCACAACAGAGTGCTCCAAAACTGGACTGAGCCAGGCCCAGGCCCCCTGGCGCTAAAGAACAAAAGAATCCCTGTATAAAAGTAGGAGCCTGGCTCCTAAGAAATCAGATCCAGATTGAACCACGAAGGAACTCTGCCCGACTAGAAGGACCTGGAAGAAGCTGAAGGAGGAGTAACTTTCCCTGACCTGAGGGACTGGCCTGCAGTAGGTGCCTTGCTAAGGAAGGAGAGGAAAAAGACTGAAAGAGACTTTTGCACTTTGTTCTTCAACTATCTCCAAGGGCTTGGAAGAAGAGCTTGCCCCCTGAACTGAACCCCAGGACCAGTGGGTTCACCGTGTCTCCGCTCGTCTGAGAATTCGAGCCGTGTGCTTTCTCCCGCCGGAGTGCCCTGCGCACCTTCGCATCCCTCCTAGGGCCGTGACACCCAGAAGCCTGGCCGCCTCCACTCGCCGAGAGCCCCGCTCTACCTGAGTCGCTCTGGACCCACGAGTCTGGCCGTCCCGCTTCCCTGTCACCTGCCTGCTACTGGAGCGCGCTTGGTGCCCTTTCGCCCTCCCGCCGGATTTCTAGTGGGGAAGTGAAATCCAGCCTCGGACGGCCGCCCGTACGTCGTAACGTATCCGGCCGCCCCGCTTCACCTCCCAGCCTGAGTCTGACCGTGCCGCCCTCCGCAGTGACCTCCCGCACAGTCCGTGTCGGAGGCCCTGGGCCGCACCTGTCTACCGAAAGCCGCCCGCTGAATTCTTGATCCGGAAGACCCACGAGGTGCAGAACCTGCATCTCTCCTGAAGACTCGTCCAAGCACATCGCACGTTCCCAGGTACAGTGAACTCTCTATCGGACTCGGGGTCCGCAACGTTCTGATTTCCCCGTATCACTGTACCCTGGGTGCCCTGCGCATCATCGTGACTGGACCGACTCAACCGAGCCCTGTGAAGCGCTCGTGATCGAATAAGTTACCAAAGACAAGAACAGTGCCTAATTATCATCTTGTGGCTTCCATTTCGTAACCGTTATTGATGGTCTTGTACATGCCTGCGTAACAAAGAATCTTTTATATAAAGCATCCGTATTTTTGATACAACTTACGCCTGGTGTCCGTTTGTGGGGGATCATTGTGGTTTACTGTGTGTGATCATAAATGCTTAACTGACTAGCGCCCTGAAGTTTAGCCCTGACTGCTCGCGCCACACTACCTATAGGGTGAGCAGGGGTTGTTCTGAAGGGGTAATTCCCTCGCCCTGAATAGAAGAAGGGACCGCTGCTTGTCACAAGTACCTACCTGTGCCAACCAGAGGTTCCCCATTCTAACATTGGTGGCAGCGGTGGGATCTCGAATTTGCATTTATGATTTACATACAGTGAATTATTGATCACCACGTAGAGCAGACCTATAACGCAGCCACAGATTGAGTGACAGTGGTTGCTAAAGAAAGATCTCCACCTTAAGAAACCATGCCTAGCTCAGTCAACGGAGGCGGAGCGCCCTCTGTATTCTCTGGAGTAGATGACATCGATTGGGAGCCCGAGGCACTGAGGAAGTGCACAAATGATGTCCTGAAGGGATATCTCTCCAAGTACAGAATCAAGCAAAGTGGACTAAGCAACAAGGATCAGTACGTGACAGCACTGAGAGCCTGGCACGAATCAAAGTTCCCAGAGAATGCCCGGGAGGTGATACCCCCCGAAGGTGTGTTTGAGCCTAGCAGAGGCCTGTCGCCAGAGGAGTTGGCCGACAGGAGTGCCGCCCGAGCACACGAGGTGGAGATGGCAAAACTGCAAATGGAGAGAGAAAGGCAGAAACTGGCCATGGAGCATGAGGTAAAAATGAGGGAGTTGGATCTCAAGGCCAGGAGTTTAGACAACTCACCCTCTGGTGGCAGCAATTCAACCGAGTCAAGGGTGCACATTCCTAAAGATGTAGTCAAAGAATATTATAAGCAGGATGATATTGGGCAGTGGTTTAGGGCCTATGAAGTAGCCATGTCCTCCCACCGGGTCCCTGAGAAGGATTGGGGAGCGGGGTTGTGGGGAAGGTTCCTGAGTGAGGGGCGGGACACACTGCTAGACCTCCCCTCTGATGTCCACACATCCTATCCACACATGAAGGAGGCTCTTATGACAAGGTATGGGTTGACTCCTGAATTGTACAGACAGAGATTTAGGGATTGCACCAAGAAACCTGGTACCACTTATGTAGAATATGTGACCTTTTTTTGCAGAGCGCTGGATGGTTGGGTGAAGGGTAGCAAGGTGGATGATTACCAAGGGCTGTTTGATTTAATCGCATGGGAGCACTTGTCGGATAATTGTTTTCCTGAGCTACGCCAACACCTGATCGATAGCAAGCTGTCCAACCCGAGGAAGCTTGCTGAGGAGGCGGACCGCTGGATCAGCACCAGGGTCCACAAGGGTCCCGTGGGAGGCCCCGCCAAGGGTGTTCAGGGTCCCCAGCAGAAGAGTGGGGGGGACAAGGGTAAACAGAGGGAGTTCTACCAAGGGCCCCAACGTAATTCCCAAGGGAACCAAGGGAAAGGTTCTCAGCCACCCCCACCCCCGAAGCAGACCGGGGCCCCGACAGGTAACCCTGTTCAAAGAGGGCCCCTCAGATGTTACAAGTGTAACAACCTGGGGCACATTTCCGTGGATCCCAAGTGCCCCCTGTATGGTAAACCAGCACCCTCTGGTGCTCCACCCCCCAAGCAGGTGAATAGTGTAGCCTTGGGGAGGGAGATGGACGTCCAAGGGGCGGGGGATCCCGTACAGATGACCCTAGTCTCCTTAGGAGACCGTGAGATGGTCGCTGAGGCCCAGCTGCCCCCCAATACTCAAAAGTATGGGCAGTGGGTGACCATAAATGGCAAGAGGGTGGGGGCTCTTAGAGATACTGGAGCCAGTGTGACTGCTGTCAAGCAGCACCTGGTGTCTCAAGAGCAGGTTGTCCCGCACGCATTCTGCCGTGTTGTCAACGCTGACAACACAGGGAGTCAGTGTCCAATGGCTCAGGTTCCCTTTGAGTGGGGGGGGGTCTCTGGTACTCTGCAAGTGGCTGTGAGAGAGGCCATGCCTGTTGATTGTCTCCTAGGTAACGATTTGGAGAGCTCCCCTTGGGAAAAGGTGGAGAAGACGACTCACCTGCGGATGGTGGGCTTGCCTGATTGGGCGTGTGTGACCACCCGGTCGATGGCAGCCGGTAGGGGTGTTGAAGGAACCCTGGAGCCTGAGGGAGAGGCCCAGGAACCGGCCTTAGAGAGAGGGCAAGGGAGGCACGGGAATCCGGCTCCTGACGTTCCCACGGCCCAGGAGGAAGCAGACCTTGAGGGGGATGCCCTGGAGCCTACCGGGGAACAGATAGCCGAACTGGGGGACCTGCCTGAGCTGACCCATTGGCAGCAAGAAGGAGGCCCCACCAGGGAGGAATTCTGCAGGGAGCAGAAAGAGTGCCCCTCTCTAGAGGGTATGCGGCAGCAGGCTGCAGCCCAGGCCAATGGTGATCAGTCCGGAACTCACTTGATCTACTGGGAGAACAACCTCCTATACTCCGAGCCTAAGGTTGCTGAACCTGGGTCAGCCCGTGCGCTGGTGGTACCCCAGAGGTTCAGAGCCTTCCTACTGGGGCTGGCTCACGACGTACCGTTAGCAGGACATTTGGGGCAGGACAAGACCTTTGAAAGGCTTGTCACCCACTTTTATTGGCCCCAAATGCGCAGGAGTTCTGACACTCACTGCAGGACATGCCAGACTTGCCAGGCAAGTGGCAAGAGTGGAAGGAAGCTGAGAGCTCCACTCCAACCTTTCCCTGTGGTCAGTACCCCATTCCAGCGGGTGGGGATTGACATTGTGGGGCCACTGGACCCCAAGACAGCCATGGGCAACAGGTTTATCCTGGTCTTGGTGGACCATGCCACCCGGTACCCTGAAGCCATCCCTCTGAGGACAGTGACGGCCCCCGTGGTGGGACGGGCACTGATGGGAATTTTCTCACGAGTAGGATTCCCTCTAGAGGTGGTGTCTGACAGGGGGACCAACTTCATATCGAAATATATGAAGTCCCTTTGGCAAGAGTGTGGTGTAACCTACAAGTTCACCACACCTTACCATCCCCAAGGAAACGGGTTGGTTGAGCGCTTCAACCGAACCCTGAAGGGCATGATTATGGGTCTCGAGGAACCCATGAGGCGTAAGTGGGACGTCCTCTTACCATGCCTTCTCTTTGCGTACCGCGAGGTGCCACAAAAGTCTCTAGGGTTCAGTCCCTTTGAGCTTTTGTATGGCCACCCAGTACGAGGACCTCTTAGTCTGGTCAAGGAAGGCTGGGAGCAATCTCCCAGGAAACCTCCCCAGAATGTATACAGCTACATGCTGGCTTTCCGGAACCAGACTAGGCGTTTCAGGCAACTTGCTGAGGCAAACCTGGAAGCCAGCCAGGAGGAAATGAAGCGGTGGTACGACCAGAATGCCACTCTGGTTGAGCTTCAACCTGGCCAAAAAGTGTGGGTCCTGGCCCCTGTGGAGCCTTGTGCACTCCAGGACAAGTGGACAGGACCCTTTGAGATTGTGGAGCGCAAGAGTTCTGTCACCTACTTGGTGGACTTGCGGTCTCCGAGGAACCCCTTAAGGGTCCTACATGTCAATCGACTGAAGCCCCACTTGGAGAGGTCCGAAGTGGGCATGCTCTTGGCCACCGATGATGGGATGGAAGAGGAGTCCGAGCCTCTTCCTGACCTCTTGGTAGCCTCAGAGCGAGACGGGTCAGTGGATGGAGTTGACCTCTCACCCACCCTGACCCCTGAGCAACAGGGTGACTGCCGCCAGCTGCTGGGGCAGTTTCCCGACCTGTTCTCCCTGGTTCCCGGTATCACAAATTGGTGCGTCCATGACGTGGATACGGGAGACAGCTTACCTGTGAAGCACAAGGCCTACCGGGTAACTGACAGGGTCAGGGCCTGCATCAAAGAGGAGGTCTCGAAGATGCTTGCCCTAGGGGTGGTTGAGTCCTCCCGCAGTCCTTGGGCCAGCCCAGTGGTCTTGGTCCCAAAGGCTGCAGCGCCGGGTGCCACGCCCGAACTCCGGTTCTGTGTGGACTACCGAGGACTCAACTCAGTCACGAGGACTGACGCGCACCCCATCCCCAGAGCTGATGAGCTCATCGATCGGTTAGGGGCTGCACGGTACCTCAGCACGTTTGACTTAACGTCTGGGTACTGGCAGATCGCCTTGACTGATGGGGCCAAAGAGAGGTCCGCATTCTCTACGCCAGATGGGCATTACCAGTTCCGGGTGATGCCCTTTGGGATGAAGAATGCCCCTGCCACCTTCCAGAGGTTGGTCAACCAGGTGTTGGCTGGGCTGACCGAGTTCAGCGCCGCCTACCTGGACGACATCGCAGTGTTCAGCGGCACATGGGAAGAACACCTGCAACATCTCTGGGAAGTGTTGATGGCGCTGCGCAAAGCAGGCCTCACGATCAAGGCAAGCAAGTGTCAGATCGGGCAGGGGTCAGTGGTGTACTTGGGACACCAAGTGGGGAGCGGCCAGGTGGCGCCCCTCCAACCCAAAGTTGAAACCATCCTGGCTTGGGAGCCCCCAAAGACCCAGACGGAGGTGAGGGCCTTTTTAGGACTCACCGGGTACTACAGGAGGTTTGTCAAGGGGTATGGCAGCATCGTTGCCCCCTTGACAGAGCTGACTTCGAAGAAGCAGCCCAGAAAAGTGATATGGACTGACACCTGTCAGAAAGCCTTCGACACCCTGAAAACTGCCATGTGCACGGCGCCCGTGCTCTTGGCTCCTGACTTCTCCAAAGAGTTCCTGGTGCAGACGGATGCATCAGAGCATGGTGTAGGGGCTGTTCTCTCACAGATCACGGAGGAGGGCTTTGACCAACCCGTAGCCTTTATTAGCAGGAGGCTACTTCCCCGGGAACAAAGGTGGAGTGCGATAGAACGAGAAGCATTTGCTGTGGTCTGGGCGCTGAAGAAGCTAAGACCCTACTTGTTTGGGTCTCACTTCCGGGTTCAGACCGACCACAGGCCCCTCAGATGGTTGATGCAAATGAGGGGTGAGAACCCAAAACTGTTGAGGTGGTCCATCTCCCTACAGGGTATGGACTTTACGGTGGAGCATCGCCCTGGCACAGATCACGCCAATGCTGACGGTCTGTCCAGGTTTTTCCGCCTTAGTGATGCAGAACTCCCTGGGGTAGGGTAGTTCTCCCCACTTTTCAGCTGGAGGGGACACGTGTTAGACCTGGCACCATTGGCGTGGGTCACCCTTCCATTTTTGTCTGTGCCTCAATGTGTTTTTGTGTTGATGTTAGCTGCTCAGGGCACTGTGCCACTGCCATCCAGTGCCACAGTGCAAGTGCTCTCTATGGTAAAATGTATTATGTGAATTGACTTCCACGTTTGGTTTATTTGGTTTACTATCGGTCCCTAGTAGAGTGCACCAGGGGTGCCAAGGGCTTGTATATCCAAATGCTGCTAGTGGGCTTGCAGCACTGGTTGTGCCACCCACCGAAGCAGCGGGGTAAAATGTGTCTAGGGTCTGCCACTGCAGACCCTGCGCGCGGTCTGGTACCGTCGCGCTGACTGAGCAAGTGTCCCCACTTACCAGTCCCTAAACCTTCCCTTAACTACATGTTAGTCACCCCTCTGGTAGGCCTGAGCGCAGGGTGCATTGTAGGTATAAGGTAGGACATGCCCTGATGGTGTGGCATGTCTTAATAGTGAATTACAGCCATTGTCGTTTTTCACTATTGAAGGCTACCTGCTCTCCATAGGCCAGAATGGGCTGCTGGGATCGCTACACGCTGTGACCCCAGTGGACTCAGAGAGCATGGTAGAAAGTCATGTTTAGTATGCCTGAACTCAGGATAATAAAATACGTCTTTTAGTAAAGGTTATTTTAATATCCTGGGTTTGCAAATGCTACTTTTAGAAAGTTAGCCTTTGCGTGCCTAACCATCTCAGTCTGCCTCTGCTGTGTGTGTGTGTTCTGCCTAGCAACGGTACAGGAGCAGGGCTGGGGGATTCCAGGAGACAGGTTGGCTGCCAGGTGGTGGGTAGGGAGATTACCCCAGGATGGGTGGGAGGAGTGCACCCTGACTCTTGAATAGACCTGTGCTCTGCCACCACAAAGCCGGCGCCGCCCCCTGTGGAGCGGCTGATGTCTCTGCCCTGCTGCTGAAAGGAACAAGCCAAGTCACCACAACAGAGTGCTCCAAAACTGGACTGAGCCAGGCCCAGGCCCCCTGGCGCTAAAGAACAAAAGAATCCCTGTATAAAAGTAGGAGCCTGGCTCCTAAGAAATCAGATCCAGATTGAACCACGAAGGAACTCTGCCCGACTAGAAGGACCTGGAAGAAGCTGAAGGAGGAGTAACTTTCCCTGACCTGAGGGACTGGCCTGCAGTAGGTGCCTTGCTAAGGAAGGAGAGGAAAAAGACTGAAAGAGACTTTTGCACTTTGTTCTTCAACTATCTCCAAGGGCTTGGAAGAAGAGCTTGCCCCCTGAACTGAACCCCAGGACCAGTGGGTTCACCGTGTCTCCGCTCGTCTGAGAATTCGAGCCGTGTGCTTTCTCCCGCCGGAGTGCCCTGCGCACCTTCGCATCCCTCCTAGGGCCGTGACACCCAGAAGCCTGGCCGCCTCCACTCGCCGAGAGCCCCGCTCTACCTGAGTCGCTCTGGACCCACGAGTCTGGCCGTCCCGCTTCCCTGTCACCTGCCTGCTACTGGAGCGCGCTTGGTGCCCTTTCGCCCTCCCGCCGGATTTCTAGTGGGGAAGTGAAATCCAGCCTCGGACGGCCGCCCGTACGTCGTAACGTATCCGGCCGCCCCGCTTCACCTCCCAGCCTGAGTCTGACCGTGCCGCCCTCCGCAGTGACCTCCCGCACAGTCCGTGTCGGAGGCCCTGGGCCGCACCTGTCTACCGAAAGCCGCCCGCTGAATTCTTGATCCGGAAGACCCACGAGGTGCAGAACCTGCATCTCTCCTGAAGACTCGTCCAAGCACATCGCACGTTCCCAGGTACAGTGAACTCTCTATCGGACTCGGGGTCCGCAACGTTCTGATTTCCCCGTATCACTGTACCCTGGGTGCCCTGCGCATCATCGTGACTGGACCGACTCAACCGAGCCCTGTGAAGCGCTCGTGATCGAATAAGTTACCAAAGACAAGAACAGTGCCTAATTATCATCTTGTGGCTTCCATTTCGTAACCGTTATTGATGGTCTTGTACATGCCTGCGTAACAAAGAATCTTTTATATAAAGCATCCGTATTTTTGATACAACTTACGCCTGGTGTCCGTTTGTGGGGGATCATTGTGGTTTACTGTGTGTGATCATAAATGCTTAACTGACTAGCGCCCTGAAGTTTAGCCCTGACTGCTCGCGCCACACTACCTATAGGGTGAGCAGGGGTTGTTCTGAAGGGGTAATTCCCTCGCCCTGAATAGAAGAAGGGACCGCTGCTTGTCACAAGTACCTACCTGTGCCAACCAGAGGTTCCCCATTCTAACAACTACCCCACCACGACCCCCTACACTACCCAAACACCACTGCATTACCCTAAACCCTAAAACACTACCCCAGCACGACCCCCTACACTACACAAACACCACTGCACTAACCTAAAAACTAAAACAATACCCCAGCATGACACCCTACACTACCCAAACACTACTGTACTACCCTAAACCCTAAAACACTACCCCAGCACGATCCCCTACGCTCCCCAAACACCACTGCACTACCCTAAACCGTAAAACAATACCCCCAGCATGACCCCCTGCACTAACCAAACACCACTGCACTACCCTAACACACTAACCCCAGCATGACCCCCTACACTACCCAAACACAACTGAACTACCCTAAACCCACCCCCAGCATGACCCCCTACACTACACAAACACAACTGCACTACCCTGAACCCTAAAACACTACCCCCAGCATGACCCCCTACACTACCCAAACACAACTGCACTGCCCTAAACCCTAAAACACAATTTCCTATACTACACAAACACCACTGCACTACACCAAACCCCAAAACACTACCCCCAGCATGACCCCCTACACTACACAAACACCACTGCACAAAGCTAACCCCTAAAACACCACCCCTACACTACACAAACACCACTGCACTACCCTAAACACTAAAACACTACCACCAGTACGACCCCCCTACACTACCCAAACACCACTACCCTAAACCCTAAAACACAAACCTCTACACTACAAAAACACTACTGCACTACCCTAAAATCTAAAACACTACCCCCAGCATGACCCGCTGCGCTACACAAACATCACTGCACTACCCTAAACCCTAAAACACTACCCCTACACTACACAAACACCACTGCACTACATTAAACCCTAAAACACTACCCCAAGCACGAACCCCTACACTAACCAAACAACACTGCACTACCCTAGACGCTAACACACTACCCAAAGCATAACCCCCTACACTACCCAAACACAATTGCACTACCCTAAACCCTAAATCTACCCCCAGTATGACCCCCTATACTACCAAACACCACTGCACTACCCTAAACCCTAAAACATGACCCCCTACACTACACAAAGACCACTGCATTACCCCAAACCCTAAAACACTACCCCCAGCACTACCCCCTACACTACACAAACATTACTGCACTACCCTAAACCCTAAACCCTAAATCTACCCCCAGCACGACCCCCTACACTACACAAACACCGCTGCATTACCTTAAACCCTAAAACACTTCCCCCTACACTACACAAACACCACTGCACTACCCTAAACCCTAAAACACTACCACCAGCACGACCCCCTACACTACCCAAACCCCACTGCACTACCTTAAACCCTAAAACACGACCCCCTACACTACAGAAACACCACTGCACTACCCTAAAATCTAAAACACTACCCCTAGCATGACTCCTACACTACACACACACCACTGCACTACACTACCCTAAACCACTACCACCAGCACGAACCCCTACACTACACAAACACCACTGCACTACCCAAACACTAAAATACTACCCCCAGCACGACCCCCTACACTGCACAAACACCACTGCACTACCCTAAACCCTAAATCTACCCCAGCACAACCACCTACAATACCCATACACCACTGCACTACGCTATACCCTAAAACACTACCCCAGTACTACCCCCCTACACTACCCAAACACCACTGCTCTTCCCTAAACCCTAAAACACTACCCCCAGCACGACCCCCTACACTACCCAAACACCATTGTGCTACCCTAAACCCTAAAACACTAGCCCCAGCACAACCCCCTACACTAACCAAACACCACTGCGCTACCCTAAACCTTAAAACACTACCCCAAGCACGACCCCCTACACTACAAACACCACTGCACTACCCTAAACCCTAAAACACTACCCCAGCACGACCCCCTACACTACACAAACACCACTGCACTACCCTAAAACACTACCCCCACCACGACCCCCTTCACTACAAAAACACCACTGCACTACCCTAAAACACTACCCCCACCACGACCCCCTACACTACCCAAACACCACTGCATTACCCTAAACCCTAAAACACTACCCCAGCACGACCCCCTACACTACACAAACACAACTGCACTAACCTAAAAACTAAAACAATACCCCAGCATGATACCCTACACTACCCAAACACTACTGTACTACCCTAAACCCTAAAACACTACCAAAGCATGATCCCCTACACTACCCAAACACCACTGCACTACCCTAAGCCGTAAAACACAAACCCCTATACTACACAAACACCACTGCACTACACCAAACACTAAAACACTATCCCCAGCATGACCCCCTACACTACACAAACACCACTGCACTGCCCTAAACCCTAAAACACGACCCCAGAACGACCCCCTATGCTACCCAAACACCACTGCACTACCCTAAACCCTAAAACACGACCCCCTACACTACACAAACACCACAGCACTACCCTAAATCCTAAAACACTACCACCAGTACTACCCCTACACTACCCAAACACCACTACCCTAACCCTAAAACACGACACCCTACACTACCCAAACACAACTGCACTACCCTAAACCCTAAATCTACCCCCAGCATGACCCCCTACACAACCCAAACACCACTGCACTACCGTCAACCCTAAAACAAGACCCCCTACACTACCCAAACCCCACTGCAGTACCCTAAACCCTAAGACATGACCCCTACACTACACAAACACCACTGCACTACCCTGAACCCTAAAACACTACCCACAGCATGACCCCCTACACTACAAAAACACCACTGCACTACCCTAAACCCTAAAACACGACCCCAGAACGACCCCCTACGCTACCCAAATACCACTGCACTACCCTAAACCCTAAAACACGACCCCCTACACTACACAAACACCACAGCACTACCCTAAACCCTAAAACACTACCACCAGTACTACCCTCTACACTACCCAAACACCACTACCCTAAACCCTAAAACACGACCCCCTACACTACCCAAACACAACTGCACTGCCGTAAACCCTAAATCTACCCCCAGCATGACCCCCTACATGACCCAAACACCACTGCACTACCGTCAACCCTAAAACAAGACCCCCTACACTACCCAAACACCACTGCAGTACCCTAAACCCTAAAACATGACCCCCTACACTACACAAACATCACTGCACTACCCTAAGCCCTAAAACACTACCACCAGCACGACCCACTAAACTACAGAAACACCACTGCACTACCCTAAAATCTAAAACCCTACCCCTAGCATGACCCCTACACTACCCAAACACCACTGCGCTACCCTAATCCCTAAAACACGACCCCAGCACGATCCCCTACGCTACCCAAACACCACTGCACTACCCTAAACCCTAAATTTACCCCCAGCATGACCCCCTACACTACCCAAACACCACTGCGCTACCCTAAACCCTAAAACACTAGCCCCAGCACGACCCCCTACACTACCCAAGCACCACTGCGCTACCCTAAACCCTAAAACACTACCCCCAGCACGACCGCTTACACTACCCATACGCCACTGCACTACCCTGAACCCTAAAACACTACTCCTAGCATGACCGCCTACACTATTCAAACACCACTGCGCTACCCTAATCCCTAAAACACTACCCCCAGCACGACTCCCTACACTAAACAAACACCACTGCACTACCCTAAAACACTACCCCCAGAATGACCCCCTACACTACCCATACACTACAGCCCTACCCTAAACCCTAAAACACTACCCCCAGCATGACCCCCTACACTACCAAAATACCACTGCACTACCCTAAAACAGAACCCCAGCACGACCCCCTACACTACACAAACACCACTGCACTACCATAAACCCTAAACCGCTACCCCCACCACGGCCTCCTACACTACCCAAACACCACTGCACAACCCTAAACCCTAAAACACTACCCCAGCATGACCCCCTACACTACACAAACACCACTGCACTACCCTAAAACACTACCCCCACCATGACCCCCTACACTACCCAAACACCACTGCATTACCCTAAACCCTAAAACACTACCCCAGCACGACCCCCTACACTACACAAACACCACTGCACTAACCTAAAAACCAAAACAATACCCCAGCATGATACCCTACACTACCCAAACACTACTGTACTACCCTAAACCCTAAAACACTACCCCAGCACGATCCCCTACACTACCCAAACACCACTGTACTACCCTAAGCGTAAAACTATACCCCCAGCATGACCCCTTACACTAACCAAACACCACTGCACTACCCTAACACACTAACCCCAGCGTGACCCCCTACACTACCCAAACACAACTGCAATTCCCTAAACCCACCCCCAGCATGACCCCCTACACTACACAAACACCACTGCACTACCCTGAACCCTAAAACACTACCCCCTATACTAACCAAACACCACTGGAAAAAAATCTTTATGTATCTGGTCGGAACCTAACTACACAAGCACAAGCTTGGCTCTAATTGGCTACCAACACTTTTTAGGTCTAGCCTAGCGATGCAGCGCATGCGCTGCCCACTACAAAAACACCACTGCACGACACTAAACACTAAAACAATACACCAGCATGATCCCCTATACTACCCAAACACTACTCTATTACCCTAAACCCTAAATCTACCCCCAGCATGACCCCCTACACTACCCAAACATAACTGCACTACCCTAAACCCTAAATCTACCCCCAGCATGACTCCCTATACTACCAAAAACCACTGCACTTAACTAAACACTAAAACAATACACCAGCATGACCCCCTATACTAACCAAACACCACTGCACTACCCTAGACCCTAACACACTACCCCAGCATGACCCCCTACACTACCCAAACATAACTGCACTACCCTAAACCCTAAATCTACCCCCAGCATGACCCCTTATACTACCAAACACCACTGCACTACTCTAAACACTAAAACAATACCCCAGCATGACCCCCTACACTACCCAAACACTACTATACTACCCTAAACCCCAAAACACTACCCCAGAATGACCCCTACATTACCCAAACACAACTGCACTACCCTAAACCCTAAATCTACCCCCAGCATGACCCCATATACTACCAAAACACCACTGCACTACCCTAAACCCTAAAACACTACCCCAGCACGACCCCTACACTACACAAACACCACTGCACTACCCTAAACCCTAAAACACTACCCCCACCACGACCCCCTACACTACCCAAACACCACTGCACTTCCCTAAAAACTAAAACAATACCCCAGCATGACCCACTACACTACCCAAACACCACTACCCTAAACCCTAAAACATGACCCCCTACACTACCGAAACACCACTGCACTACCCTACACCCTAAAATACGAACATCTACACTACAAAAACACCACTGCACTACCCTAAAATCTAAAACACTACCCCCAGCATGACCCCCTGCACTACACAAATACCACTGCACTACCCTAAACCCTAAAACACTACCCATACACTACACAAACACCACTGCACTACATTAAACCCTAAAGCACTACCCCAGCACGAACCCCTACACTACACAAACACCACTGCACTACCCTACACCCTAAAACACTACCCCAGCACGACCCACTACACTACCCAATCACCACTGCGCTACCCTAGACCCTAACACACTACCCCCAGCATGACCCCCTACAGGACTCAAACACAGCTGCACGACCCTAAACCCTAAATCTACCCCCAGCATGACCCCCTATACTACCAAAAACCACTGCACTACCCTAAACCCTAAAACAGGACCCCCTACAGTACACAAACACCACTGCACTACCCTAAACCCTAAAACACTACTCCCTATACTACACACACACCACTGAAAAACCCTAAACCCTAAATTTACCCCCAGCACGACCTCTACACTACCCAAAACACCACTGCACTACACTAAACCCTAAAACACTACCCCCAGTATGACCCCCTACACTACAAAAAACACCATTGCGCTACCCTAAACCACTACCCCAGCACGACCCCCTACGCTACCCAAACACCACTGCACTACCCTAAACCCTAAAACACTACCCCAAGCACGACGATCCCCTACACTACCAAAACACCACTGCACTACCCTAAACTCTAAAACAATACCCCCAGCATGACCCCCTACACTAACCAAACACCACTGCACTACCCTAGACCCTAACACACTACCCCCAGCATGACCCCCTACACTACCCAAACATAACTGCACTACCCTAAACCCTAAATCTACCCCAGCATGACCCCATATACTACCAAAACACCACTGCACTACCCTAAACCCTAAAACACTACCCCAGCACGACCCCCTACACCACCCAAACATCACTGCACTACCCTAAACCCTGAAACACGACCCCAAGCAGGACGATCCCCTACACTACCAAAACACCACTGCACTACCCTAAACTCTAAAACAATACCCCCAGCATGACCCCCTACACTAACCAAACACCAGTGCACTACCCTAGACCCAAACACACTACCCCCAGCATGACCCCCTACACTACCCAAACATAACTGCACTCCCCTAAACCCTAAATCTACCCCCAGCATGACCCCCTATACTACCAAACACCACTGCACTACCCTAAACCCCAAAACACTACCCCAGCATGACCCCTACATTACCCAAACATCACTGCTCTACCCTAAACCCTAAAACACTAACCCCAGCACCACGATTCCCTACACTACCAAAACACCACTGCACTACCCTAAAACAATACCCCCAGCAAGACCCCCTACACTAACCAAACACCACTGCACTACCCTAGACCCTAACACACTACCCCCAGCATGACCCCTACACTACCCAAACACAACTGCACTACCCTAAACCCTAAATCTTCCCCCAGCATGACCCCATATACTACCAAAACACCACGGCACTACCCTAAACCCTAAAACACTACCCCAGCACGAACCCCTACACTACACAAACACCACTGCACTACCCTAAACCCTAAAACACTACCCCCACCACGACCCCCTACACTACCCAAACACCACTGCACTACCCTAAAAACTAAAACAATACCCCAGCATGACCCACTACACTACCCAAACACCACTACCCTAAACCCTAAATCACGACCCCCTACACTACCGAAACACCACTGCACTACCCTCAACCCTAAAATACGACGATCTACACTACAAAAACACCACTGCACTACCCTAAAATCGAAAACACTACCCCCAGCATGACCCCCTGCACTACACAAACACCACTGCACTACCCTAAACCCTAAAACACTACCCCAGCACGACCCTCTACACTACCCAATCACCACTGCGCTACCCTAGACCCTAACACACTACCGCCAGCATGACCCCATACATGACTCAAACACAGCTGCACAACCCTAAACCCTAAATCTACCCCCAGCATGACCCCCTATACTACCAAACACCACTGCACTACCCTAAACCCTAAAACACGACCCCCTACACTACACAAACACCACTGCTCTACCCTAAACCCTAAAACACTACCCCCTATACTACACAAACACCACTGAACTACCCTAAACCCTAAATTTACCCCCAGCACGACCCATACACTACCCAAAACACCACTGCACTACGCTAAACCCTAAAACACTACCCCCAGTATGACCCCCTACACTACAAAAAACACCACTGCGCTACCCTAAACCACTACCCCCAGCACGAACCCCTACGCTACCCAAACACCACTGCGCTACCCTAAAACACTACCCCCAGCACGACCCCCTTCACTACCCAAACACCACTGCGCTACCCTAAACCCTAAAACACTACCCCCAGCACGACCCCCTACGCTACCCAAACACCACTGCGCTACCCTAAACCCTAAACAACAATCCCCAGCACGACCCCCTACCCAAACACCACTGTGCTACCCTAATACCTAAAACACTATCCTCAGCATGACCCCCTACACAACCCAAACACCACTGCGCTACCCTAAACCTTAAAACACTACCCCCAGCACGTCCCCCTACACTACCCAAAAACGACTACGCTAGCCTACACCCTAAAACACTACCCCCAGCACAACCCTCTACACTACCCTAAACCCGTAAATCACTACCCCAGCACGACCCCCTACAGTACCCGAACAACACTGCATCACCCTAAACTCAAAATCTACCCCAGCACGACCCCCTACACTACACAAACACTACTGCTCTACCCTAAACCCAAAATCTACCACCAGCACAACACCCTAGACTACCCAAACACCACTGCACTACCCTAAACCATAAAAAGCGACCCCCTACACTACCCAATCACCACTGCGCTACCCTAGACCCTAACACACTACCGCCAGCATGACCCCCTACACGACTCAAACACAGCTGCACTACCCTAAACCCTAAATCTACCCCCAGCATGACCCCCTATACTACCAAACACCACTGCACTACCCTAAACCCTAAAACACGACCCCCTACACTACACAAACACCACTGCTCTACCCTAAACCCTAAAACACTACCCCCTATGCTACACAAACACCACTGAACTACCCTAAACCCTAAATTTACCCCCAGCATGACCCCTACACTACCCAAAACACCACTGCACTACGCTAAACCCTAAAACACTACCCCCAGTATGACCCCCTACACTACAAAAAACACCACTGCGCTACCCTAAACCACTACCCCCAGCACGAACCCCTACGCTACCCAAACACCACTGCGCTACCCTAAAACACTACCCCCAGCACGACCCCCTTCACTACCCAAACACCACTGCGCTACCCTAAACCCTAAAACACTACCCCCAGCACGACCCCCTACGCTACCCAAACACCACTGCGCTACCCTAAACCCTAAACAACAATCCCCAGCACGACCCCCTACCCAAACACCACTGCGCTACCCTAATACCTAAAACACTATCCTCAGCATGACCCCCTACACAACCCAAACACCACTGCGCTACCCTAAACCTTAAAACACTACCCCCAGCACGACCCCCTACATTACCCAAAAACGACTACGCTAGCCTACACCCTAAAACACTACCCCCAGCACAACCCTCTACACTACCCTAAACCCGTAAAACACTACCCCAGCACGACCCCCTACAGTACCCGAACAACACTGCATCACCCTAAACTCAAAATCTACCCCAGCACGACCCCCTACACTACACAAACACTACTGCTCTACCCTAAACCCAAAATCTACCACCAGCACAACACCCTAGACTACCCAAACACCACTGCACTACCCTAAACCATAAAAAGCGACCCCCTACACTACACAAACACCACTGCACTACCCTAAACCCTAAAGCACTACCCCAGCACGACCCTCTACACTACCAAAACACCACTGCACTACCCTAAACCCTAAAACACTACCCCCAGCACGACCACCTACACTACACAAACACTACTGTGCTACCCTAAACCCTAAAACACTGCCCCCAGGATGCCCCCCTACACTACCTGAACACCACTGCACTACCCTAAACCCTAAGACACGACTCCCTACACTACACAAACACCACTGCACTACCCTAAACCCTAAAACACTACCCCAGCACTGCCCCCTACACTACACAAACACCCCTGCACTACCCTAAACCCTAAATCTACCCCCAGCATGACCCCCTACACTACCCGAACACCACTGCACTACCCCAAACCCTAAAACTCTACCCACAGCACTACCCCTACACTACACAAACACCACTGCACTACTCTAAACCCACCCCCAGCACGACCCCCTACACTACCAAACACCACTGCACTACCCTAAACCCTAAAACATGACCCCCTACACTACACAAACACCACTGCACTACCCTAAACCACTACCCCTACACTAAACAAACACCCCTGCACTACCCTAAACCCTAAATCTACCCCCAGCATGACCCCCTACACTACCCGAACACCACTGCACTACCCTAAACCCTAAAACACTACCCCCAGCACGATCCCCTCCACTATATAGATTATCTACTGGTGGTCTCCAGTATTATATACTGGCGGTCCACAGTAGATAGTTATAGTTAGGACATAGTTTCCATAAGAAAAGGGTTTTTTGTTTTCCCAATAACTTGGGCGCCGGTTGACGAATCTTTGCAAAACTTTAAAAATGTATGGCCCGCTTCGGTCAGCTCCTATCCTGAAAGTTTCAGGTTGATTTGCCACGCAGGGGCTGATGAAAAAGGGGGGTCCCAAAACGCATTTTTTCCATGTTATTTTCGATAGGAAACTTTAGACACGGCTACAGCTTGAACTACTGAACGGAATTACTCCAAATTAGGCAAAAAGGTAGCCCTTGGTTAAAAAAGAGACCTTTTTGTTAAATAGTGTAAATCCGTTCAGTAGTTCTTGAGATAATTAAGGAAAAAAATCTTTATATATCTGGGCGGAACCTAACTACACAAGCTTGGCTCTAATTGGCTGCAAACACTTCAATCCAGGAAGTGTTGGCAGCCATCTTGGTGCAATGCTTTTTAGGTCTAGCCTAGCGATGCAGCGCATGCGCTGCCCACTACACAAACACTACTATACTACCCTAAACCCTAAAACACTACTCCAGCACGACCCACTATACTACCCAAACATCACTGCACTACACTAAACCCTAAAACACTACCCCCAGCAAGACGATCTCCTGCACTCTCAAAACACCACTGCACAACCCTAAACCCTAAAACAATACCCCCAGCATGACCCCCTACACTAACCAAACACCACTGCACTACCCTCGACCCTAACACACTAACCCCAGCATGACCCCCTATCCTACCAAACACCACTGCACTACCCTAAACACTAGAAAAATACCCCCGCATGACCCCCTACACTAACCAAACACCACTGCACTACCCTCGACCCTAACACACTAACCCCAGCATGACCCCCTATCCTACCAAACACCACTGCACTACCCTAAACACTAGAAAAATACCCCCACATGACCCCCTACACTACCCAAACACTACTGTACTACCCTAAACCCTAAACCACTACCCCTATACTAAACAAACACCCCTGCACTACCCTAAACCCTAAATCTACCCCCAGCATGACCCCCTACACTACCCGAACACCACTGCACTACCCTAAACCCTAAAACACTACCCCCAGCACGATCCCCTCCACTATATAGATTATCTACTGGTGGTCTCCAGTATTATATACTGGCGGTCCACAGTAGATAGTTATAGTTAGGACATAGTTTCCATAAGAAAAGCGTTTTTTGTTTTCCCAATAACTTGGGCGCCGGTTGACGAATCTTTGCAAAACTTTAAAAATGTATGGCCCGGTTCGGTCAGCTCCTATCCTGAAAGTTTCAGGTTGATTTGCCAAGCAGGGGCTGATGAAAAAGGGGGGTCCCAAAACGCATTTTTTCCATGTTATTTTCGATAGGAAACTTTAGACACGGCTACAGCTTGAACTACTGAACGGAATTACTCCAAATTAGGCAAAAACGTAGCCCTTGGTTAAAAAAGCGACCTTTTTGTTAAATAGTGTAAATCCGTTCAGTAGTTCTTGAGATAATTAAGGAAAAAAATCTTTATATATCTGGGCGGAACCTAACTACACAAGCTTGGCTCTAATTGGCTGCCAACACTTCAATCCAGGAAGTGTTGGCAGCCATCTTGGTGCAATGCTTTTTAGGTCTAGCCTAGCGATGCAGCGCATGCGCTGCCCACTACACAAACACTACTATACTACCCTAAACCCTAAAAAACTACTCCAGCACGACCCACTATACTACCCAAACATCACTGCACTACACTAAACCCTTAAACACTACCCCCAGCAAGACGATCTCCTACACTACCAAAACACCACTGCACAACCCTAAACCCTAAAACAATACCCCCAGCATGTCCCCCTACACAAACCAAACACCACTGCACTACCCTCGACCCTAACACACTACCCCCAGCATGACCCCCTATACTACCAAACACCACTGCACTACCCTAAACACTAGAAAAATACCCCCGCATGACCCCCTACACTACCCAAACACTACTGTACTACCCTAAACCCTAAACCACTACCCCTACACTAAACAAACACCCCTGCACTACCCTAAACCCTAAATCTACCCCCAGCATGACCCCCTACACTACCCGAACACCACTGCACTACCCTAAACCCTAAAACACTACCCCCAGCACGATCCCCTCCACTATATATATTATCTACTGGTGGTCTCCAGTATTATATACTGGCGGTCCACAGTAGATAGTTATAGTTAGGACATAGTTTCCATAAGAAAAGCGTTTTTTGTTTTCCCAATAACTTGGGCGCCGGTTGACGAATCTTTGCAAAACTTTAAAAAAGTATGGCCCGCTTCGGTCAGCTCCTATCATGAAAGTTTCAGGTTGATTTGCCAAGCAGGGGCTGATGAAAAAGGGGGGTCCCAAAACGCATTTTTTCCATGTTATTTTCGATCGGAAACTTTAGACACGGCTACAGTTCGAACTACTGAACGGAATTACTCCAAATTAGGCAAAAAGGTAGCCCTTGGTTAAAAAAGAGACATTTTTGTTAAATAGTGTAAATCTGTTCAGTAGTTTTTGAGATAATTAAGGAAAAAAATCTTTATATATCTGGGCGGAACCTAACTACACAAGCTTGGCTCTAATTGGCTGCCAACACTTCAATCCAGGAAGTGTTGGCAGCCATCTTGGTGCAATGCTTTTTAGGTCTAGCCTAGCGATGCAGCGCATGCGCTGCCCACTACACAAACACTACTATACTACCCTAAACCCTAAAAAACTACTCCAGCACGACCCACTATACTACCCAAACATCACTGCACTACACTAAACCCTAAAACACTACCCCCAGCAAGACGATCTCCTACACTACCAAAACACCACTGCACAACCCTAAACCCTAAAACAATACCCCCAGCATGACCCCCTACACTAACCAAACACCACTGCACTACCCTGACCCTAACACACTACCCCCAGCATGACCCCCTATACTACCAAACACCACTGCACTACCCTAAACACTAGAAAAATACCCCCGCACGACCCCCTACACTAACCAAACACTACTGTACTACCCTAAACCCTAAAACACTACCCCAGCACGACCCCCTACATTACCCAAACATCACTGCACTACCCTAAAACCTAAAACACTACCCCCAGCACCACGATCCCCTACACTTCCAAAACACCACTGCACTACTCTAAAACAATACCCCCAGCATGACCCCCTACACTAACCAAACACCACTGCACTACCCTAGACCCTAACACACTACCCCCAGCTTGACCCCTACACTACCCAAACACAACTGCACTACCCTAAACCCTAAATCTTCCCCCAGCATGACCCCATATACTACCAAAACACCACTGCACTACCCTAATCCCTAAAACACTACCCCAGCACGACCCCCTACACTACACAAACACCACTGCACTACCCTAAACCCTACAACACTACCCCCACCACGACCCCCTACACTACCCAAACACCACTGCACTACCCTAAAAACTAAAACAATACCCCAGCATGACCCACTACACTACCCAAACACCACTACCCTAAACCCTAAATCACGACCCCCTACACTACCGAAACACCACTGCACTACCCTCAACCCTAAAATACGGCGATCTACACTACAAAAACACCACTGCACTACCCTAAAATCTAAAACACTACCCCCAGCATGACCCCCTGCACTACACAAACACCACTGCACTACCCTAAACCATAAACCACTACCCCTACACTACACAAACACCACTGCACTACCCTAAACCCTAAAACACTACCCCAGCACGACCCTCTACACTACCCAATCACCACTGCGCTACCCTAGACCCTAACACACTACCCCCAGCATGACCCCCTACACGACTCAAACACAGCTGTACTACCCTAAACCCTAAATCTACCCCCAGCATGACCCCCTATACTACCAAACACCACTGCACTACCCTAAACCCTAAAACACGACCCCCTACACTACACAAACACCACTGCACTACCCTAAACCCTAAAACACTACCCCCTATACTACACAAACACCACTGAACTACCCTAAACCCTAAATTTACCCCCAGCACGACCCCTACACTACCCAAAACACCACTGCACTACGCTAAACCCTAAAACACTACCCCCAGTATGACCCCCTACACTACAAAAAACACCACTGCGCTACCCTAAACCACTACCCCCAGCACGACCCCCTACGCTACCCAAACACCACTGCGCTACCCTAAAACACTACCCCAGCACGACCCCCTTCACTACCCAAACACCACTCCGCTACCCTAAACCCTAAAACACTACCCCCAGCACGACCCCCTACGCTACCCAAACACCACTGCGCTACCCTAAACCCTAAACAACAATCCCCAGCACGACCCCCTACCCAAACACCACTGCGCTACCCTAAAACCTAAAACACTATCCTCAGCATGACCCCCTACACAACCCAAACACCACTACGCTACCCTAAACCTTAAAACACTTCTCCTAGCACGACCCCCTACACTACCCAAAAACGACTACGCTAGCCTACACCCTAAAACACTACCCCCAGCACGACCCCTATACTATCCAAACACCACTGCGCTACCCTAAACCCTAAAACACTAGCCCCAGGATGACCCCCTACACAACCCATACACCACTGCGCTACCCTAAACCCTAAAACACTACACCCAGCACAACCCTCTACACTACCCTAAACCCGTAAAACACTACCCCCAGCACGACCCCCTACAGTACCCGAACAACACTGCATTACCCTAAACTCAAAATCTACCCCAGCATGACCCCCTACACCACACAAACACTACTGCACTACCCTAAACCCTAAATCTACCACCAGCACAACACCCTAGACTACCCAAACACCACTGCACTACCCTAAACCATAAAAAGCGACCCCCTACATTACACAAACACCACTGCACTACCCTAAACCCTAAAGCACTACCCCAGCACGACCCTCTATACTACCAAAACACCACTGCACTACCCTAAACCCTAAAACACTACCCCCAGCACGACCGCCTACACTACACAAACACTACTGCGCTACCCTAAACCCTAAAACACTACCCCCAGGATGCCCCCCTACACTACCTGAACACCACTGCACTACCCTAAACCCTAAGACACGACTCCCTACACTACACAAACACCACTGCACTACCCTAAACCCTAAAACACTACCCCAGCACTGCCCCCTATACTACACAAACACCCCTGCACTACCCTAAACCCTAAATCTACCCCCAGCATGTCCCCCTACACTACCCGAACACCACTGCACTACCCCAAACCCTAAAACTCTACCCACAGCACTACCCCTACACTACACAAACACCACTGCACTACTCTAAACCCACCCCCAGCACGACCCCCTACACTACCAAACACCACTGCACTACCCTAAACCCTAAAACATAACCCCCTACACTACACAAACACCACTGCACTACCCTAAACCACTACCCCTACACTAAACAAACACCCCTGCACTACCCTAAACCCTAAATCTACCCCCAGCATGACCCCCTACACTACCGGAACACCACTGCACTACCCTAAACCCTAAAACACTACCCCCAGCACGAGCCCCTCCACTATATAGATTATCTACTGGTGGTCTCCAGTATTATATACTGGCGGTCCACAGTAGATAGTTATAGTTAGGACAAAGTTTCCATAAGAAAAGCGTTTTTTGTTTTCCCAATAACTTGGGCGCCGGTTGACGAATCTTTGCAAAACTTTAAAAATGTATGGCCCGCTTCGGTCAGCTCCTATCCTGAAAGTTTCAGGTTGATTTGCCAAGCAGGGGCTGATGAAAAAGGGGGGTCCCAAAACGCATTTTTTCCATGTTATTTTCGATAGGAAACTTTAGACACGGCTACAGCTTGAACTACTGAACGGAATTACTCCAAATTAGGCAAAAAGGTAGCCCTTGGTTAAAAAAGAGACCTTTTTGTTAAATAGTGTAAATCCGTTCAGTAGTTCTTGAGATAATTAAGGAAAAAAATCTTTATATATCTGGGCGGAACCTAACTACACAAGCTTGGCTCTAATTGGCTGCCAACACTTCAATCCAGGAAGTGTTACACACTACCCCCAGCATGACCCCCTACACTACCCAAACATAACTGCACTCCCCTAAACCCTAAATCTACCCCCAGCATGACCCCCTATACTACCAAACACCACTGCACTACCCTAAACCCTAAAACACTACCCCAGCACGACCCCCTACATTACCCAAACATCACTGCACTACCCTAAACCCTAAAACCCTACCCCCAGCACCACGATCCCCTACACTTCCAAAACACCACTGCACTACCATAAAACAATACCCCCAGCATGACCCCCTACACTAACCAAACACCACTGCACTACCCTAGACCCTAACACACTACCCCCAGCATGACGCCCTACACTACCCAAACACAGCTGCACAACCCTAAACCCTAAATCTACGCCAAGCATGACCCCCTATACTACCAAACACCACTGCACTACTCTAAACCCTAAAACTCGACCCCAACACAAATACCACTGCATTACCCCAAACCTTAAAACACTACCCCCAGCACTACCCCTGCACTACACAAACCCCACTGCACTACCTTAAACCCTAAAACACTACCCCTAGACTACACAAACACCACTGCACTACCCTAAACCCTAAATCTACCCCAGCACAACTCCCTACACTACCCATACACCACTGCACTAGGCTACACCCGAAAACACTACCCCCAGTACGACATCCCTACACTACCCAAACACCACTGCGCTACCCTAAACCCTAAAACACTACCCCCAGCACGACCCCTAACTCTACCCAAACACCACTGCGCTACCCTAAAACCTAAAAATGACCACCTACACTACACAAACACCACTGCGCTACCCTGAACCCTAAAACACTACCCGCAGCACTACCCACAACTCTACCCAAACACCACTGCGCTACCTTAAAACCTAAAACACTACCCCAGCACGATCCCCTACACTACCCAAACACCACTGCACTACCCTAAAACCTAAAACACGACCCCCTACACTACACAAACACCACTGCACTACCCTAACCCCTACAACACTAGCCCAGCACTACCCCCTACACTACACAAACACCCCTGCACTACCCTAAATCTACCCCCAGCATGACTCCATACACTACCCAAACACAACTGCGCTACCATAAACCCTAAACCCACCCCCAGCATGACCACCTACACTACACAAACACCACTGCACTACCCTGAACCCTAAAACACTCCTACCAGCACGACCCCCTACACTACCCAAGCGCGACTGCACTACCCTAAACCACGAACCCCTATACTACACAAACACCACTGCACTACACCAAACCCTAAAACACTACCCCCAGCATGACCCCCTACAGTGCACAAACACAACTGCACTACCCTAAACCCTAAAACACGACCCTCTACACTACAAAAACACCACTGCACTACCCTAAAATCTAAAACACTACCCCAGCGCGAACCCCTACACTACACAAACACCACTGCACTACCTAAACCCTAAAATACTACCCCCAGCATGACCCCCTACACTACACAAACACCACTGCACTACCCTAAACCCTAAATCTACCGCAGCACAACCACCTCCACTACCCATACACCACTGCACTACGCTACACCCTAAAACACTACCCCCAATATGACCCCCTCACACTACCCAAACACCACTGCGCTACCCTAAACCCTAAAACACTACCCCAGCACGACCCCCTACACTACCCAAACACCACTGTGCTACCCTAAACCTTCAACACTAGCCCCAGCACAACCCCCTACGCTAACCAAACACCCCAGCGCTACCCTAAACCTTAAAACACTACCCCCAGCACGACCCCCTACACTACAAACACCACTGCGCTACTCTAAACCCTAAAACACTACCCCCAGCACGACCGCCTACACTACCCATACACCACTGTGCTATCCTAAATCCTAAAACACTACCCCCAGCATGACCCCCTACAGTACCCGAACACCACTGCACTACCCTAAACCATAAAACACGACCCCCTACACTACACAAACACCACTGCACTACCCTAACCCCTACAACACTTGCCCAGCACTACCCCCTACACTACACAAACACCCCTGCACTACCCTAAATCTACCCCCAGCATGACTCCATACACTACCCAAACACAACTGCGCTACCATAAACCCTAAACCCACCCCCAGCATGACCACCTACACTACACAAACACCACTGCACTACCCTGAACCCTAAAACACTCCTACCAGCACGACCCCCTACACTACCCAAGCACGACTGCACTACCCTGAACCACGAACCCCTATACTACACAAACATCACTGCACTACACCAAACCCTAAAACACTACCCCCAGCATGACCCCCTACAGTACACAAACACAACTGCACTACCCTAAACCCTAAAACACGACCCTCTACACTACAAAAACACCACTGCACTACCCTAAAATCTAAAACACTAGCCCAGCACGAACCCCTACACTACACAAACACCACTGCCCTACCTAAACCCTAAAATACTACCCCCAGCATGACCCCCTACACTACAGAAACACCACTGCACTACCCTAAACCCTAAATCTACCCCAGCACAACCACCTACACTACCCATACACCACTGCACTACGCTACACCCTAAAACACTACCCCCAATATGACCCCCTCACACTACCCAAACACCACTGTGCTACCCTAAACCCTAAAACACTACCCCCAGCACGACCCCCTACGCTACCCAAACACCACTGCGCTACTCTAAACCCTAAAACACTACCCCCAGCACGACCGCCTACACTACCCATACACCACTGCGCTACCCTAAATCCTAAAACACTACCCCCAGCATGACCCCCTACAGTACCCGAACACCACTGCACTACCCTAAACCATAAAACAACCCCAGCATGACCCCCTACACTACCCAAACACCACTGCACTGCCCTCAACCCTAAAACACGACCCCCTACACTACCCAAACACCACTGCACTACCCTAAAACACGACCCCCTAACACTACACAAACACCACAGCACTGCCCTAAACCGTAAAACACTACCGCCAGTACAACCCCCTACACTACCCAAACACCACTACCCTAAACCCTAAAACATGACCCCCTACACTACCCAAACACAACTGCACTACCCTAAACCCTAAAATACGAACCTCTTCACTACAAAAACACCACTGCACTACCCTAAAATCTAAAACACAACCCCCAGCACGACCCCCTACACTACCCAAACACCACTGCACTACCCTAAACCCTAAATCTACCCCCAGAATGACACCACTGCATTACCCTGAACCCTAAAACACTACCCCCAGCACGACCGCCTACACTACCAAACACCACTGCACTACCCTAAAACACGATCCCCTACACTACACAAACACCACTGCACTACCCTAAAACACTACCCCCTACACTACACAAACACTCCTGCACTACCCTAAACCCTAAATCTATCCCCACCACGACATCCTACACTACCTAAACACCACTGCACTACCCTAAAACACTACCCCAGCACGACCCCCTACACTACACAAACACCACTGCACTACCCTAAACCCTAAAACACTACCCCCACCACGACCCCCTACACTACCCAAACACCACTGCATTACCCTAAACCCTAAAACACTACACCCAGTATGAACCCCTATACTAAACAAACACCACTGCGCTCCCCTCAACCCTAAAACACGACCTCCTACACTACCCAAACACCACTGCACTACCCTAAACCCTAAAACACGACCCCCTACACCACACAAACACCACTACACTACCCTAAACCCTAAAATACAACCCCCAGCACGACCCCCTACACTACTAAATACCACTGCACTACCTTAAACCCTAAAACACGACCCCCTACACTACACAAACACCACTGCACTACCCTAAAACACTACCCCCTACACTACACAAACACTCCTGCACTACCCTAAACCCTAAATCTATCCCCACCACGACATCCTACACTACCGAAACACCACTGCACTACCCTAAAACACTACCCCAGCACGACCCCCTACACTACCCAAACACCACTGCATTACCCTAAACCCTAAAACACTACCCCAGTATGATCCCCTATACTAAACAAACACCACTGCGCTCCCCTCAACCCTAAAACACGACCTCCTACACTACCCAAACACCACTGCACTACCCTAAACCCTAAAACACGACCCCCTACACTACACAAACACCACTACACTGCCCTAAACCGTAAAATACAACCCCCAGCACGACCCCCTACACTACTAAACACCACTACACTACCTTAAACCCTAAAACACGACCCCCTACACTACACAAACATCACTGCACTACCCTAAAACACTACCCCCAACACTACCCCCTACACTACACAAACACCACTGCGCTATCCTAAACCCTAAAACACTACCCCAGCACGACCCTCTGCACTACCCAAACACCACTGCACTACCCTAAACCCTAAAACACAACCCCCAGCACGAATCCCTACACTACTACACACCACTGCACTACCTAAACCCTAAAACACGACCCCCTACAGTACACAAACACCACTGCACTACCTTAAAACATTACCCCCCAACTCTACCCCCTACACTACACAAACACCACTGCGCTATCCTAAACCCTAAAACACTACGCCAGCACGACCCCCTACACTAACCAAACACCACTGCACTACCCTTAAACACTAGCACCAGCATGACCCCCTACACTACCTGAACACCACTGCACTACCCCATACCCTAAATCTACCGCCAGTATTACCCCCTACACTACCCAAACACCACTGCACTATCCTCAACCCTAAGACACGCCCCCTACACTACTCAAACACCACTGCACTACCATAAACCCTAAAACACTATCCACAGCACTACCCCTACACTACACAAACACCACTGCACTACCCTAAAGCCCTAAATCTACCCCCAGCACGACCCCCTACACTACCAAACACCACTGTACTACCCTAAACCCTAAAACACGACCTCCTACACTACACAAACACCACTGCACTACCCTAAAACACTACCCCCTACACTACACAAACACCACTGCACTACCACAAACCCTAAAACACTACCCACAGCACTACCCGTACACTACACAAGCACCACTGCACTACTCTAAACCCACCCCCAGCACGACCCCCTACACTACCAAACACCACTGCACTACCCTGAACCCTAAAACATGACCCCCTACACTACACAAAGACCACTGCACTACCCTAAACCCTAAAACACTACCCCCTACACTACACAAACACCACTGCACCACCCTAAACCCTAAAACGCTACCCCCACCACGACCTCCTACACTACCCAAACACCACTGCACTACCCTAAACCCTAAAACACTACCCCAGCACGAACCCCTACACTACAGAAACACCACTGCACTACCCTAAACCCTAAAACACTACCCCAGCACGAACCCCTACACTACACAAACACCACTGCACTACCCTAAAGCCCTAAATCTACCCCCAGCACGACCCCCTACACTACCAAACACCACTGTACTACCCTAAACCCTAAAACACGACCTCCTACACTACACAAACACCACTGCACTACCCTAAAACACTACCCCCTACACTACACAAACACCACTGCACTACCACAAACCCTAAAACACTACCCACAGCACTACCCGTACACTACACAAGCACCACTGCACTACTCTAAACCCACCCCCAGCACGACCCCCTACACTACCAAACACCACTGCACTACCCTGAACCCTAAAACATGACCCCCTACACTACACAAAGACCACTGCACTACCCTAAACCCTAAAACACTACCCCCTACACTACACAAACACCACTGCACCACCCTAAACCCTAAAACGCTACCCCCACCACGACCTCCTACACTACCCAAACACCACTGCACTACCCTAAACCCTAAAACACTACCCCAGCACGAACCCCTACACTACAGAAACACCACTGCACTACCCTAAACCCTAAAACACTACCCCAGCACGACCCCCTTCGCTACCCAAACACCACTGTGCTACCCTAAACCCTAAAACACTACCCCAGCATGACCCCCTACACTACTAAACACCACTGCACTACCTTAAACCCTAAAACACGACCCCCTACACTACACAAACATCACTGCACTACCCTAAAACACTACCCCCAACACTACCCCCTACACTACCCAAACACCACTGCACTACCCTAAACTCTAAAACACAACCGCCAGCACGACTCCCTACACTACTAAACACCACTGCACTACCTTGAACCCTAAAACACGACCCCCTACACTACACAAACACCACTGCACTACCCTAAACCCTAAAACACTACCCCAGCACGAACCCCTACACTACAGAAACACCACTGCACTACCCTAAACCCTAAAACACTACCCCAGCACGACCCCCTTCGCTACCCAAACACCACTGTGCTACCCTAAACCCTAAAACACTAGCCCCAGCACAGCCCCCTTCGCTAACAAAACACCACTGCGCTACCCTAAACCTTAAACACTACCCCCAGCACGAACCCCTACACTACAAACACCACTGCGCTACCCTAAACCCTAAAACACTACCCCCAGCACGACCGCCTACACTACCCATACACCACTGCGCTACCCTAAATCCTAAAACACTACCAACAGCATGACTTCCTTTGGTACCCGAACACCATTGCACTACCCTAAACCCTAAATCTACCCCCAGCATGACCCCCTACACTACCCAAACACCACTGCACTACCCTAAACCCTAAAACATGACCCCCTACACTACACAAACACCACTGCACTACCCTAAACCCTAAACCACGACCCCAGCACGACCCCCTACGCTACCCAAACACCACTTTACTACCCTAAACCCTAAATTTACCCCCAGCATGACCCCCTACACTACCCAACCACCACAGCGGTACCCTAAACCCTAAAACACTACCCCCAGCACGACACCCTATACTACCCATACACCACTGCACTACCCTAAACCCAAAAACACTACCCGCAGCACGACCGCCTACACTACCCAAACACCACTGCGCTACCCTAATCCCTAAAACACTACCGCCAGCACGACCCCCTACACTACCAAAACACCACTGCACTACCCTAAAACACTACCCCAGCACGACCCCCTACACTACACAAACACCACTGCACTACCCTAAACCCTAAAACGCTACCACGACCTCCTACACTACCCAAACACCACTGCACTACCCTAAACCCTAAAACACTACCCCAGCATGACACCCTACACTACCCAAACACTACTGTACTACCCTAACCCCTAAAACACTACCCCAGCATGACCCCCTACACTACCCAAACATCACTGTACTACCCTAAACCCTAAAACACTACCCCCAGCACGACCCCCTACACTACACAAACACCACTGAACTACCCTAAACCCTAAATTTACCCCCAGCACGACCCCTACACTACCCAAACACGACTGCACTACGCTAAACCCTAAAACACTACCCCCAGTATGACCCCCTACACTAAACAAACACCCCTGCGCTACCCTAAACCCTAAAACACTGACCCCTACACTACCCAAACACCACTGCGCTACCCTAAACCCTAAAACACTACCCCCAGCACGACCCCCTACGTTACCCAAACACCACTGCGCTACCCTAAACCCTAAAACACTACCCACAGCACGACCCCCTACGCTACCCAAACATCAGTGCGCTACCCTAAAACACTACCCCCAGCATGACCCCCTACACTACCTAAACACCACTGCGTTACCCTAAACCCTAAAACACTACCCCGTGCACGACCCCCTATATTACCCAAACACCACTGCGCTACCCTGAACCCTAAAACACAACCCCCAGCACGACCCCCTACACTACTAAACACCACTGCACTACCTTAAACCCTAAAACACGACCCCCTACACTACACAAACATCACTGCATTACCCTAAAACACTACCTTCAACACTACCCCCTACACTACACAAACACCACTGCGCTATCCTAAACCCTAAAACACTACCCCAGCACGACTCTCTGCACTACCCAAACACCACTGCACTACCCTAAACCCTAAAACACAACCTCCAGCACGACTCCCTACACTACTAAACACCACTGCACTACCTTAAACCCTAAAACACGACCCCCTACACTACACAAACATCACTGCACTACCCTAAAACACTGCCCCCAACACTACCCCCTACACTACACAAACACCACTGCGCTATCCTAAACCCTAAAACACTACCCCAGCACGACCCCCTACACTTACCAAACATCACAGCACTACCCTAAAACACTAGCCCCCACATGACCCCCTACCCTACCTGAACACCACTGCACTACCCTATACCCTAAATCTACCACCAGCATGACCCCCTACACTACCCAAACACCACTGCACTCCCCTCAACCCTAAGACACGCCCCCCTACACTACCCAAACAACACTGCACTGCCATAAACCCTAAAACACTACCCACAGCACTACCCCTACACTACACAAACACCACTGTACTACCCTAAACCCTAAATCTACCCCCAGCATGGCTCCCTACACTACCCGAACACCACTGCACTACCACAAACCCTAAAACACTACCCACAGCACTACCCCTACACTACACAAGCACCACTGCACTACTCTAAACCCACCCCCAGCACGACCCCCTACACTACCAAACACCACTGCACTACCCTGAACCCTAAAACATGACCCCCTACACTACACAAAGACCACTGCACTACCCTAAACCCTAAAACACTACCCCCTACACTACACAAACACCCCTGCACTACCCTAAACCCTAAAACTCTACCCCCAGCACAACTCCCTGCACTATGTATATTATCTACTGGCGGTCTCCAGTTAGGACCTAGTTTCCATAGGAAAAGCGTTTTTTGTTTTCCCAATAACTTGGGCGCCGGTTGACGAATCTTCGCAAAATTTTAAAAATGTATGGCCGGCTTCGGTCAGCTCCTATCCTACAAGTTTCGGGTTGATTTGCCAAGCAGGGGCTGAGGAAAAAGGGGTGTCCCAAAACGCATTTTTTCCATGTTATTTTCTATAGGAAACTTTAGACACGGCTACAGCTCGAACTGCTGAACGGAATTACTCCAAATTAGGCAAAAAGGTAGCCCTTGGTTAAAAAAGAGACCTTTTTGTTAAATAGTGTAAATCCGTTCAGTAGTTTTTGAGATAATTAAGGAAAAAAATCATTTTATTTCTGGGCGGAACCTAACTACACACGCACAAGCTTGGCTCTAATTGGCTCCCAACACTTCAATCCATGAAGTATTGGTAGCCATCTTGGTGCAATGCTTTTTAGGTCTAGCCTAGCGACGCAGCGCATTCGCTGCCCAATACACAAACACCACTGCACTACCCTAAACACTAAAACAATACCCCAGCATGACCCCCTATACTACCCAAACACTACTGTACTACCCTAAACCCTAAAAAAACTACCCCAGCACGACCCCCTACACTACTCAAACACAACTGCACTACCCTAAACCCTAAATCTGCCCCCAGCATGACCCCCTATACTACCAAAACACCACTGCACTACCCTAAACCCTAAGACACTACCCCAGCACGACCCCCTACACTACACAAACATCACTGCACTAACCTAAACCCTAAAACACTACATCCAGCACCACGATCCACTACACTACCAAAACACCACTGCACTACCCTAAAACAATTCCCCCAGCATGACCCCCTACACTAACCAAACACCACTGCACTACCCTAGACCCTAACACACTACCCCCAGCTTGACCCCCTACACTACTCAAACACAACTGCACTACCCTGAACCCTAAATCTACCCCCAGCATGACCCCCTATACTACCAAAACACCACTGGACTACCCTAAACCCTAAGACACTACCCCAGCACGACCCCCTACACTACACAAACACCACTGCACTACCCTAAACCCTAAAACACTACCCCCACCACGACCCCCTACACTACCCAAACACCACTGCGCTTCCCTCAACCCTAAAACACTACCCCAGCACGACCCTCTACGCTACCCAAACACCACTGTGCTACCCTAAACTCTAAAACACTAGCCCCAGCACAACATCCTATGCTAAGCAAACACCACTGCACTACCCTAAACCTTAAAACACTACCCCCAGCACGACCGCCTACACTACCAATACACCACTGCGCTTCCCTAAATCCTAAAACACTACCCCCAGCATGACCCCCTATGGTACCCGAACACCACTGCACAACCCTAAACACTAAATCTACCCCCAGCATGACCCCCTCCATTACCCAAACACAACTGCACTACCCTAAACCCACCCCCAGCATGACCCTCTACACTACACAAACACCACTGCACTACCCTAAACCCTAAAACACTACACTCAGCATGACCCACTACACTACCCAAACACAACTGCACTACCCTAAACCCTAAAACACGAACCCCTGTACTACACAAACACCACTGCACTACACCAAACCCTAAAACACTACCTCCAGCATGACCCCCTACACTACAGAAACAACACTGCACAAACCTAAACCCTAAAACACCACCCCCTACACTACACAAACACCACTGCACTACCCTAAACCCTAAAACACTACCACCAGTACGACCCCCTACACTAACCAAACACCACTACCCTAAACCCTAAAACACGACCCCCTACACTACCCAAACACAACTGCACTACCCTAAACCCTAAAACACGACCCTCTACACTACCAAAAGACCACTACACTACTCTAAAATCTAAAACACTACCCCCAGCATGACCCCCTGCACTACACAAACACCACTGCACTACCCTAAACCCTAAAACACTACCCCATACTACACAAACACCACTGCACTCTATTAAACCCTAAAGCACTACACCCAGCACAAACCCCTACACTACACAAACACCACTGCACTACCCTAAACCCTAAAACCCTACCCCAGCACGACCCTCTACACTACCCAATCACCACGGCGCTACCCTAGACCCTAACACACTACCACCAGCATGACCCCCTACACTACCCAAACACAACTGCACTACCCTAATCCCTAAATCTACCCCCAGCATGACCCCTATACTACCAAACACCACTGCAATACCCTAAATCCTAAAACACGACCCCCTACATTATACAAACACCACTGCACTACCCTAAACCCTAAAACACTACCCCCAGCATGACCCCCTACACTACACAAACAACTGAACTACCCTAAACCCTAAATTTACCCCCAGCATGACCCCCTACACTACCCAAACTCCACTGCACTACGCTAAACCCTAAAACACTACCCCCAGTATGACCCCCTACACTAAACAAACACCACAGCGCTACCCTAACACCTTAAACACTACCCCAACACTACAAAAAACACCACTGCTCTACCCTAAACCCTAAAACACTACCCACAGCACGACCCCCTACGCTACCCAAACACCACTGCGCTACACTAAAACCTAAAACACTACCCCAGCACGACCCCCTATACTACCCAAACATCACTGCACTACTCTAAACCCTAAAACACTACCCCCAGCACGACGATCCCCTACACTACCAAAACATCACTGCACTACCCTAAACCCTAAAACAATACCCCCAGCATGACCCCCTACACTAACCAAACACCACTGCACCACCCTAGACCCTAACACACTACCCCCAGCATGACCCCCTACACTACATAAACACAACTGCACTACCCTAAACCTTTAAACACTACACCCAGCATGACCCCCTATACTACCAAACACCAATGCACTACCCTAAACCATAAATCTACCCCCAGCTTGACCCCCTACTCTACCAAAACACCACTGCACTACCCTAAACCCTAAAACACTACCCACAGCACAACCCCCTACACTACACAAACACCACTGCGCTATACTAAACCCTAAAACACTACCCCAGCACGACCCTCTACACTACCCAAAGAAGCACTGCACTACCCTAAACCCTAAAACACTACCCCCAGCACGACTGTCTACACTACACAAACACTACTGGGCTACCCTAAACCCTAAAACACTACCCTAAACACTAGAACAATACCCCAGCATGACCCCCTACACTACCCAAACACTATTGTACTACCCTAAACCCTACAATACTACCCCAGCACAACCCCCTACATTACCCAAACATCACTGCACTACCCTAAACCCTAAAACACTACCGCCAGCACCACGATCCCCTACACTACCAAAACACCACTGCACTACCCTAAAACAATACCCCCAGCATGACCCTCTACACTAACCAAACACCACAGCACTACCCTAGACCCTAACACACTACCCCCAGCATGACCCCCTACACTACCCAAACACCACTGCAATACCCTAAACCCTAAAACACTACCACCAGCACGACCGCCTACACTACCCATACACCACTGCGCTACCCTAAATCCTAAAACACTACCCCCAGCATGACCCCCTATGGTACCCGAACACCACTGCACAACCCTAAACACTAAATCTACCCCCAGCATGACCCCCTCCACTACCCAAACACAACTGCACTACCCTAAACCCACCCCCAGCATGACCCTCTACACTACACAAACACCACTGCACTACCCTGAACCCTAAAACACTACCCTCAGCATGACCCACTACACTACCCAAACACAACTGCACTACCCTAAACCCTAAAACACGAACCCCTATACTACACAAACACCACTGCACTACACCAAACCCTAAAACACTACCCCCAGCATGGCCCCCTACACTACAGAAACACCACTGCACAAACCTAAACCCTAAAACACCACCCCCTACACTACACAAACACCACTGCACTACCCTAAACCCTAAAACACTACCACCAGTACGACCCCCTACACTACCCAAACACAATTGCACTACCCTAAACCCTAAAACACGACCCTCTACACTACCAAAAGACCACTAAACTACTCTAAAATCTAAAACACTACCCCCAGCATGACCCCCTGCACTACACAAACACCACTGCACTACCCTAAACCCTAAAACACTACCCCTACACTACACAAACACCACTGCACTCTATTGAACCCTAAAGCACTACACCCAGCACAAACCCCTACACTACACAAACACCACTGCGCTACCCTAAACCCTAAAACACTACCCCAGCACGACCCTCTACACTACCCAATCACCACGGCGCTACCCTAGACCCTAACACACTACCCCCAGCATGACCCCCTACACTACCCAAACACAACTACACTAACCTCATCCCTAAATCTACCCCCAGCATGACCCCCTATACTACCAAACACCACTGCACTACCCTAAACCCTAAAACACGACCCCAGCATGACCCCCTACGCTACCCAAACACCACTGCACTACCCTAAACCCTAAAGCACTACCCCAGCACGAACCCCTACACTACACAAACACCACTGCACTACCCTACACCCTAAAACACTACCCCAGCACGACCCACTACACTACCCAATCACCACTGCGCTACCCTAGACCCTAACACACTACCCCCAGCATGACCCCCTACAGGACTCAAACACAGCTGCACGACCCTAAACCCTAAATCTACCCCCAGCATGACCCCCTATACTACCAAAAACCACTGCACTACCCTAAACCCTAAAACAGGACCCCCTACAGTACACAAATACCACTGCACTACCCTAAACCCTAAAACACTACTCCCTATACTACACAGACACCACTGAACTACCCTAAACCCTAAATTTACCCCCAGCACGACCTCTACACTACCCAAAACACCACTGCACTACACTAAACCCTAAAACACTACCCCCAGTATGACCCCCTACACTACAAAAACACCATTGCGCTACCCTAAACCACTACCCTCAGCACGACCCCCTACGCTACCCAAACACCACTGCACTACCCTAAACCCTAAAACACTACCCCAAGCACGACGATCCCCTACACTACCAAAACACCACTGCACTACCCTAAACTCTAAAACAATACCCCCAGCATGACCCCCTACACTAACCAAACACCACTGCACTACCCTAGACCCTAACACACTACCCCCAGCATGGCCCCCTACACTACCCAAACATAACTGCACTACCCTAAACCCTAAATCTACCCCAGCATGACCCCATATACTACCAAAACACCACTGCACTACCCTAAACCCTAAAACACCACCCCAGCACGACCCCCTACACCACCCAAACATCACTGCACTACCCTAAACCCTGAAACACTACCCCAAGCAGGACGATCCCCTACACTACCAAAACACCACTGCACTACCCTAAACTCTAAAACAATACCCCCAGCATGACCCCCTACACTAACCAAACACCAGTGCACTACCCTAGACCCAAACACACTACCCCCAGCATGACCCCCTACACTACCCAAACATAACTGCACTCCCCTAAACCCTAAATCTACCCCCAGCATGACCCCCTATACTACCAAACACCACTGCACTACCCTAAACCCCAAAACACTACCCCAGCATGACCCCTACATTACCCAAACATCACTGCTCTACCCTAAACCCTAAAACACTACCCCCAGCACCACGATTCCCTACACTACCAAAACACCACTGCACTACCCTAAAACAATACCCCCAGCAAGACCCCCTACACTAACCAAACACCACTGCACTACCCTAGACCCTAACACACTACCCCCAGCATGGCCCCTACACTACCCAAACACAACTGCACTACCCTAAACCCTAAATCTTCCCCCAGCATGACCCCATATACTACCAAAACACCACTGCACTACCCTAAACCCTAAAACACTACCCCAGCACGACCCCCTACACTACACAAACACCACTGCACTACCCTAAACCCTAAAACACTACCCCCACCACGACCCCCTACACTACCCAAACACCACTGCACTACCCTAAAAACTAAAACAATACCCCAGCATGACCCACTACACTACCCAAACACCACTACCCTAAACCCTAAATCACAACCCCCTACACTACCGAAACACCACTGCACTACCCTCAACCCTAAAATACGACGATCTACACTACAAAAACACCACTGCACTACCCTAAAATCTAAAACACTACCCCCAGCATGACCCCCTGCACTACACAAACACCACTGCACTATCCTAAACCCTAAAACACTACCCCAGCATGACCCTCTACACTACCCAATCACCACTGCGCTACCCTAGACCCTAACACACTACCGCCAGCATGACCCCCTACACGACTCAAACACAGCTGCACTACCCTAAACCCTAAATCTACCCCCAGCATGACCCCCTATACTACCAAACACCACTGCACTACCCTAAACCCTAAAACACGACCCCCTACACTACACAAACACCACTGCTCTACCCTAAACCCTAAAACACTACCCCCTATACTACACAAACACCACTGAACTACCCTAAACCCTAAATTTACCCCCAGCACGACCCCTACACTACCCAAAACACCACTGCACTACGCTAAACCCTAAAACACTACTCCCAGTATGACCCCCTACACTACAAAAAACACCACTGCGCTACCCTAAACCACTACCCCCAGCACGAACCCCTACGCTACCCAAACACCACTGCGCTACCCTAAAACACTACCCCCAGCACGACCCCCTTCACTACCCAAACACAACTGCGCTACCCTAAACCCTAAAACACTACCCCCAGCATGACCCCCTACGCTACCCAAACACCACTGCGCTACCCTAAACCCTAAACAACAATCCCCAGCACGACCCCCTACCCAAACACCACTGCGCTACCCTAATACCTAAAACACTATCCTCAGCATGACCCCCTACACAACCCAAACACCACTGCGAAACCCTAAACCTTAAAACACTACCCCCAGCACGACCCCCTACAGCACCCAAAAACGACTACGCTAGCCTACACCCTAAAACACTACCCCCAGCACAACCCTCTACACTACCCTAAACCCGTAAAACACTACCCCAGCACGACCCCCTACAGTACCCGAACAACACTGCATCACCCTAAACTCAAAATCTACCCCAGCATGACCCCCTACACTACACAAACACTACTGCTCTACCCTAAACCCAAAATCTACCACCAGCACAACACCCTAGACTACCCAAACACCACTGCACTACCCTAAACCATAAAAAGCGACCCCCTACACTACACAAACACCACTGCACTACCCTAAACCCTAAAGCACTACCCCAGCACGACCCTCTACACTACCAAAACACCACTGCACTACCCTAAACCCTAAAACACTACCCCCAGCACGACCACCTACACTACACAAACACTACTGTGCTACCCTAAACCCTAAAACACTACCCCCAGGATGCCCCCTTACACTACCTGAACACCACTGCACTACCCTAAACCCTAAGACACGACTCCCTACACTACACAAACACCACTGCACTACCCTAAACCCTAAAACACTACCCCAGCACTGCCCCCTACACTACACAAACACCCCTGCACTACCCTAAACCCTAAATCTACCCCCAGCATGACCCTCTACACTACACAAACACCACTGCACTACCCTGAACCCTAAAACACTACCCTCAGCATGACCCACTACACTACCCAAACACAACTGCACTACCCTAAACCCTAAAACACGAACCCCTATACTACACAAACACCACTGCACTACACCAAACCCTAAAACACTACCCCCAGCATGACCCCCTACACTACAGAAACACCACTGCACAAACCTAAACCCTAAAACACCACCCCCTACACTACACAAACACCACTGCACTACCCTAAACCCTAAAACACTACCACCAGTACGACCCCCTACACTACCCAAACACAACTGCACTACCCTAAACCCTAAAACACGACCCTCTACACTACCAAAAGACCACTAAACTACTCTAAAATCTAAAACACTACCCCCAGCATGACCCCCTGCACTACACAAACACCACTGCACTACCCTAAACCCTAAAACACTACCCCTACACTACACAAACACCACTGCACTCTATTGAACCCTAAAGCACTACACCCAGCACAAACCCCTACACTACACAAACACCACTGCGCTACCCTAAACCCTAAAACACTACCCCAGCACGACCCTCTACACTACCCAATCACCACGGCGCTACCCTAGACCCTAACACACTACCCCCAGCATGACCCCCTACACTACCCAAACACAACTACACTAACCTCATCCCTAAATCTACCCCCAGCATGACCCCCTATACTACCAAACACCACTGCACTACCCTAAACCCTAAAACATGACCCCCTACACTACACAAACACCACTGCACTACCCTAAACCCTAAAACACGACCCCAGCACGACCCCCTACGCTACCCAAACACCACTGCACTACCCTAAACCCTAAAGCACTACCCCAGCACGAACCCCTACACTACACAAACACCACTGCACTACCCTACACCCTAAAACACTACCCCAGCACGACCCACTACACTACCCAATCACCACTGCGCTACCCTAGACCCTAACACACTACCCCCAGCATGACCCCCTACAGGACTCAAACACAGCTGCACGACCCTAAACCCTAAATCTACCCCCAGCATGACCCCCTATACTACCAAAAACCACTGCACTACCCTAAACCCTAAAACAGGACCCCCTACAGTACACAAATACCACTGCACTACCCTAAACCCTAAAACACTACTCCCTATACTACACACACACCACTGAACTACCCTAAACCCTAAATTTACCCCCAGCACGACCTCTACACTACCCAAAACACCACTGCACTACACTAAACCCTAAAACACTACCCCCAGTATGACCCCCTACACTACAAAAAACACCATTGCGCTACCCTAAACCACTACCCCCAGCACGACCCCCTACGCTACCCAAACACCACTGCACTACCCTAAACCCTAAAACACTACCCCAAGCACGACGATCCCCTACACTACCAAAACACCACTGCACTACCCTAAACTCTAAAACAATACCCCCAGCATGACCCCCTACATTAACCAAACACCACTGCACTACCCTAGACCCTAACACACTACCCCCAGCATGACCCCCTACACTACCCAAACATAACTGCACTACCCTAAACCCTAAATCTACCCCAGCATGACCCCATATACTACCAAAACACCACTGCACTACCCTAAACCCTAAAACACTACCCCAGCACGACCCCCTACACCACCCAAACATCACTGCACTACCCTAAACCCTGAAACACTACCCCAAGCACCACGATTCCCTACACTACCAAAACACCACTGCACTACCCTAAAACAATACCCCCAGCAAGACCCCCTACACTAACCAAACACCACTGCACTACCCTAGACCCTAACACACTACCCCCAGCATGACCCATACACTACCCAAACACAACTGCACTACCCTAAACCCTAAATCTTCCCCCAGCATGACCCCATATACTACCAAAACACCACTGCACTACCCTAAACCCTAAAACACTACCCCAGCACGACCCCCTACACTACACAAACACCACTGCACTACCCTAAACCCTAAAACACTACCCCCACCACGACCCCCTACACTACCCAAACACCACTGCACTACCCTAAAAACTAAAACAATACCCCAGCATGACCCACTACACTACCCAAACACCACTACCCTAAACCCTAAATCACGACCCCCTACACTACCGAAACACCACTGCACTACCCTCAACCCTAAAATACGACGATCTACACTACAAAAACACCACTGCACTACCCTAAAATCTAAAACACTACCCCCAGCATGACCCCCTGCACTACACAAACACCACTGCACTACCCTAAACCCTAAAACACTACCCCAGCACGACCCTCTACACTACCCAATCACCACTGCGCTACCCTAGACCCTAACACACTACCGCCAGCATGACCCCCTACACGACTCAAACACAGCTGCACTACCCTAAACCCTAAATCTACCCCCAGCATGACCCCCTATACTACCAAACACCACTGCACTACCCTAAACCCTAAAACACGACCCCCTACACTACACAAACATCACTGCTCACCCTAAACCCTAAAACACTACCCCCTATACTACACAGACACCACTGAACTACCCTAAACCCTAAATTTACCCCCAGCACGACCCCTACACTACCCAAAACACCACTGCACTACGCTAAACCCTAAAACACTACTCCCAGTATGACCCCCTACACTACAAAAAACACCACTGCGCTACCCTAAACCACTACCCCCAGCACGAACCGCTACGCTACCCAAACACCACTGCGCTACCCTAAAACACTACCCCCAGCACGACCCCCTTCACTACCCAAACACCACTGCGCTACCCTAAACCCTAAAACACTACCCCCAGCACGACCCCCTACGCTACCCAAACACCACTGCGCTACCCTAAACCCTAAACAACAATCCCCAGCACGACCCCCTACCCAAACACCACTGCGCTACCCTAATACCTAAAACACTATCCTCAGCATGACCCCCTACACAACCCAAACACCACTGCGCTACCCTAAACCTTAAAACACTACCCCCAGCACGACCCCCTACACTACCCAAAAACGACTATGCTAGCCTACACCCTAAAACACTACCCCCAGCACAACCCTCTACACTACCCTAAACCTGTAAAACACTACCCCAGCACGACCCCCTACAGTACCCGAACAACACTGCATCACCCTAAACTCAAAATCTACCCCAGCACGACCCCCTACACTACACAAACACTACTGCTCTACCCTAAACCCAAAATCTACCACCAGCACAACACCCTAGACTACCCAAACACCACTGCACTACCCTAAACCATAAAAAGCGACCCCCTACACTACCCAATCACCACTGCGCTACCCTAGACCCTAACACACTACCGCCAGCATGACCCCCTACACGACTCAAACACAGCTGCACTACCCTAAACCCTAAATCTACCCCCAGCATGAACCCTATACTACCAAACACCACTGCACTACCCTAAACCCTAAAACACGACCCCCTACACTACACAAACACCACTGCTCACCCTAAACCCTAAAACACTACCCCCTATACTACACAAACACCACTGAACTACCCTAAACCCTAAATTTACCCCCAGCACGACCCCTACACTACCCAAAAAACCACTGCACTACGCTAAACCCTAAAACACTACTCCCAGTATGACCCCCTACACTACAAAAAACACCACTGCGCTACCCTAAACCACTACCCCCAGCACGAACCGCTACGCTACCCAAACACCACTGCGCTACCCTAAAACACTACCCCCAGCACGACCCCCTTCACTACCCAAACACCACTGCGCTACCCTAAACCCTAAAACACTACCCCAGCACGACCCCCTACGCTACCCAAACACCACTGCGCTACCCTAAACCCTAAACAACAATCCCCAGCACGACCCCCTACCCAAACACCACTGCGCTACCCTAATACCTAAAACACTATCCTCAGCATGACCCCCTACACAACCCAAACACCACTGCGCTACCCTAAACCTTAAAACACTACCCCCAGCACGACCCCCTACACTACCCAAAAACGACTATGCTAGCCTACACCCTAAAACACTACCCCCAGCACAACCCTCTACACTACCCTAAACCTGTAAAACACTACCCCAGCACGACCCCCTACAGTACCCGAACAACACTGCATCACCCTAAACTCAAAATCTACCCCAGCACGACCCCCTACACTACACAAACACTACTGCTCTACCCTAAACCCAAAATCTACCACCAGCACAACACCCTAGACTACCCAAACACCACTGCACTACCCTAAACCATAAAAAGCGACCCCCTACACTACCCAATCACCACTGCGCTACCCTAGACCCTAACACACTACCGCCAGCATGACCCCCTACACGACTCAAACACAGCTGCACTACCCTAAACCCTAAATCTACCCCCAGCATGAACCCTATACTACCAAACACCACTGCACTACCCTAAACCCTAAAACACGACCCCCTACACTACACAAACACCACTGCTCTACCCTAAACCCTAAAACACTACCCCCTATACTACACAAACACCACTGAACTACCCTAAACCCTAAATTTACCCCCAGCATGACCCCTACACTACCCAAAACACCACTGCACTACGCTAAACCCTAAAACACTACCCCCAGTATGACCCCCTACACTACAAAAAACACCACTGCGCTACCCTAAACCACTACCCCCAGCACGAACCCCTACGCTACCCAAACACCACTGCGCTACCCTAAAACACTACCCCCAGCACGACCCCCTTCACTACCCAAACACCACTGCGCTACCCTAAACCCTAAAACACTACCCCCAGCACGACCCCCTACGCTACCCAAACACCACTGCGCTACCCTAAACCCTAAACAACAATCCCCAGCACGACCCCCTACCCAAACACCACTGCGCTACCCTAATACCTAAAACACTATCCTCAGCATGACCCCCCACACAACCCAAACACCACTGCGATACCCTAAACCTTAAAACACTACCCCCAGCACGACCCCCTACACTACCCAAAAACGACTACGCTAGCCTACACCCTAAAACACTACCCCCAGCACAGCCCTCTACACTACCCTAAACCCGTAAAACACTACCCCAGCACGACCCCCTACAGTACCCGAACAACACTGCATCACCCTAAACTCAAAATCTACCCCAGCATGACCCCCTACACTACACAAACACTACTGCTCTACCCTAAACCCAAAATCTACCACCAGCACAACACCCTAGACTACCCAAACACCACTGCACTACCCTAAACCATAAAAAGCGACCCCCTACACTACACAAACACCACTGCACTACCCTAAACCCTAAAGCACTACCCCAGCACGACCCTCTACACTACCAAAACACCACTGCACTACCCTAAACCCTAAAACACTACCCCCAGCACGACCACCTACACTACACAAACACTACTGTGCTACCCTAAACCCTAAAACACTACCCCCAGGATGCCCCCCTACACTACCTGAACACCACTGCACTACCCTAAACCCTAAGACACGACTCCCTACACTACACAAACACCACTGCACTACCCTAAACCCTAAAACACTACCCCAGCACTGCCCCCTACACTACACAAACACGCCTGCACTACCCTAAACCCTAAATCTACCCCCAGCATGTCCCCCTACACTACCCGAACACCACTGCACTACCCCAAACCCTAAAACTCTACCCACAGCACTACCCCTACACTACACAAACACAACTGCACTACTCTAAACCCACCCCCAGCACGACCCCCTACACTACCAAACACCACTGCACTACCCTAAACCCTAAAACATGACCCCCTACACTACACAAACACCACTGCACTACCCTAAACCACTACCCCTACACTAAACAAACACCCCTGCACTACCCTAAACCCTAAATCTACCCCCAGCATGACCCCCTACACTACCCGAACACCACTGCACTACCCTAAACCCTAAAACACTACCCCCAGCACGATCCCCTCCACTATATAGATTATCTACTGGTGGTCTCCAGTATTATATACTGGCGGTCCACAGTAGATAGTTATAGTTAGGACATAGTTTCCATAAGAAAAGCGTTTTTTGTTTTCCTAATAACTTGGGCGCCGGTTGACGAATCTTTGCAAAACTTTAAAAATGTATGGCCCGCTTCGGTCAGCTCCTATCCTGAAAGTTTCAGGTTGATTTGCCAAGCAGGGGCTGATGAAAAAGGGGGGTCCCAAAACGCATTTTTTCCATGTTATTTTCGATAGGAAACTTTAGACACGGCTACAGCTTGAACTACTGAACGGAATTACTCCAAATTAGGCAAAAAGGTAGCCCTTGGTTAAAAAAGAGACCTTTTTGTTAAATAGTGTAAATCCGTTCAGTAGTTCTTGAGATAATTAAGGAAAAAAATCTTTATATATCTGGGCGGAACCTAACTACACAAGCTTGGCTCTAATTGGCTGCCAACACTTCAATCCAGGAAGTGTTGGCAGCCATCTTGGTGCAATGCTTTTTAGGTCTAGCCTAGCGATGCAGCGCATGCGCTGCCCACTACACAAACACTACTATACTACCCTAAACCCTAAAAAACTACTCCAGCACGACCCACTATACTACCCAAACATCACTGCACTACACTAAACCCTAAAACACTACCCCCAGCAAGACGATCTCCTACACTACCAAAACACCACTGCACAACCCTAAACCCTAAAACAATACCCCCAGCATGACCCCCTACACTAACCAAACACCACTGCACTACCCTCGACCCTAACACACTAACCCCAGCATGACCCCCTATACTACCAAACACCACTGCACTACCCTAAACACTAGAAAAATACCCCCGCATGACCCCCTACACTACCCAAACACTACTGTACTACCCTAAACCCTAAACCACTACCCCTACACTAAACAAACACCCCTGCACTACCCTAAACCCTAAATCTACCCCCAGCATGACCCCCTACACTACCCGAACACCACTGCACTACCCTAAACCCTAAAACACTACCCCCAGCACGATCCCCTCCACTATATAGATTATCTACTGGTGGTCTCCAGTATTATATACTGGCGGTCCACAGTAGATAGTTATAGTTAGGACATAGTTTCCATAAGAAAAGCGTTTTTTGTTTTCCCAATAACTTGGGCGCCGGTTGACGAATCTTTGCAAAACTTTAAAAATGTATGGCCCGCTTCGGTCAGCTCCTATCCTGAAAGTTTCAGGTTGATTTGCCACGCAGGGGCTGATGAAAAAGGGGGGTCCCAAAACGCATTTTTTCCATGTTATTTTCGATAGGAAACTTTAGACACGGCTACAGCTTGAACTACTGAACGGAATTACTCCAAATTAGGCAAAAAGGTAGCCCTTGGTTAAAAAAGAGACCTTTTTGTTAAATAGTGTAAATCCGTTCAGTAGTTCTTGAGATAATTAAGGAAAACAATCTTTATATATCTGGGCGGAACCTAACTACACAAGCTTGGCTCTAATTGGCTGCCAACACTTCAATCCAGGAAGTGTTGGCAGCCATCTTGGTGCAATGCTTTTTAGGTCTAGCCTAGCGATGCAGCGCATGCGCTGCCCACTACACAAACACTACTATACTACCCTAAACCCTAAAAAACTACTCCAGCACGACCCACTATACTACCCAAACATCACTGCACTACACTAAACCCTTAAACACTACCCCCAGCAAGACGATCTCCTACACTACCAAAACACCACTGCACAACCCTAAACCCTAAAACAATACCCCCAGCATGACCCCCTACACTAACCAAACACCACTGCACTACCCTCGACCCTAACACACTACCCCCAGCATGACCCCCTATACTACCAAACACCACTGCACTACCCTAAACACTAGAAAAATACCCCCGCATGACCCCCTACATTACCCAAACATCACTGCACTACCCTAAACCCTAAAACACTACCCCCAGCACCACGATCCCCTACACTTCCAAAACACCACTGCACTACCCTAAAACAATACCCCCAGCATGACCCCCTACACTAACCAAACACCACTGCACTACCCTAGACCCTAACACACTACCCCCAGCATGACCCCTACACTACCCAAACACAACTGCACTACCCTAAACCGTAAATCTTCCCCCAGCATGACCCCATATACTACCAAAACACCACTGCACTACCCTAAACCCTAAAACACTACCCCAGCACGACCCCCTACACTACACAAACACCACTGCACTACCCTAAACCCTAAAACACTACCCCCACCACGACCCCCTACACTACCCAAACACCACTGCACTACCCTAAAAACTAAAACAATACCCCAGCATGACCCACTACACTACCCAAACACCACTACCCTAAACCCTAAATCACGACCCCCTACACTACCGAAACACCACTGCACTACCCTCAACCCTAAAATACGGCGATCTACACTACAAAAACACCACTGCACTACCCTAAAATCTAAAACACTACCCCCAGCATGACCCCCTGCACTACACAAAGACCACTGCACTACCCTAAACCATAAACCACTACCCCTACACTACACAAACACCACTGCACTACCCTAAACCCTAAAACACTACCCCATCACGACCCTCTACACTACCCAATCACCACTGCGCTACCCTAGACCCTAACACACTACCCCCAGCATGACCCCCTACACGACTCAAACACAGCTGCACTACCCTAAACCCTAAATCTACCCCCAGCATGACCCCCTATACTACCAAACACCACTGCACTACCCTAAACCCTAAAACACGACCCCCTACACTACACAAACACCACTGCACTACCCTAAACCCTAAAACACTACCCCCTATACTACACAAACACCACTGAACTACCTTAAACCCTAAATTTACCCCCAGCACGACCCCTACACTACCCAAAACACCACTGCACTACGCTAAACCCTAAAACACTACCCCCAGTATGACCCCCTACACTACAAAAAACACCACTGCGCTACCCTAAACCACTACCCCCAGCACGACCCCCTACGCTTCCCAAACACCACTGCGCTACCCTAAAACACTACCCCCAGCACGACCCCCTTCACTACCCAAACACCACTGCGCTACCCTAAACCCTAAAACACTACCCCCAGCACGACCCCCTACGCTACCCAAACACCACTGCGCTACCCTAAACCCTAAACAACAATCCCCAGCAAGACCCCCTACCCAAACACCACTGCGCTACCCTAAAACCTAAAACACTATCCTCATCATGACCCCCTACACAACCCAAACACCACTACGCTACCCTAAACCTTAAAACACTACTCCTAGCACGACCCCCTACACTACCCAAAAACGACTACGCTAGCCTACACCCTAAAACACTACCCCCAGTATGACCCCCTACACTACAAAAAACACCACTGCGCTACCCTAAACCCTAAAACACTACCCCCAGTATGACCCCCTACACTACAAAAAACACCACTGCGCTACCCTAAACCACTACCCCCAGCACGACCCCCTACGCTTCCCAAACACCACTGCGCTACCCTAAAACACTACCCCCAGCACGACCCCCTTCACTACCCAAACACCACTGCGCTACCCTAAACCCTAAAACACTACCCCCAGCACGACCCCCTACGCTACCCAAACACCACTGCGCTACCCTAAACCCTAAACAACAATCCCCAGCAAGACCCCCTACCCAAACACCACTGCGCTACCCTAAAACCTAAAACACTATCCTCATCATGACCCCCTACACAACCCATACACCACTGCGCTACCCTAAACCCTAAAACACTACACCCAGCACAACCCTCTACACTACCCTAAACCCGTAAAACACTACCCCCAGCACGACCCCCTACAGTACCCGAACAACACTGCATTACCCTAAACTCAAAATCTACCCCAGCATGACCCCCTACACCACACAAACACTACTGCACTACCCTAAACCCTAAATCTACCACCAGCACAACACCCTAGACTACCCAAACACCACTGCACTACCCTAAACCATAAAAAGCGACCCCCTCCATTACACAAACACCACTGCACTACCCTAAACCCTAAAGCACTACCCCAGCACGACCCTCTACACTACCAAAACACCACTGCGCTACCCTAAACCCTAAAACACTACCCCCAGCACGACCGCCTACACTACACAAACACTACTGCGCTACCCTAAACCCTAAAACACTACCCCCAGGATGCCCCCCTACACTACCTGAACACCACTGCACTACCCTAAACCCTAAGACACGACTCCCTACACTACACAAACACCACTGCACTACCCTAAACCCTAAAACACTACCCCAGCACTGCCCCCTACACTACACAAACACCCCTGCACTACCCTAAACCCTAAATCTACCCCCAGCATGGCCCCCTACACTACCCGAACACCACTGCACTACCCCAAACCCTAAAACTCTACCCACAGCACTACCCCTACACTACACAAACACCACTGCACTACTCTAAACCCACCCCCAGCACGACCCCCTACACTACCAAACACCACTGCACTACCCTAAACCCTAAAACATGACCCCCTACACTACACAAACACCACTGCACTACCCTAAACCACTACCCCTACACTAAACAAACACCCCTGCACTACCCTAAACCCTAAATCTACCCCCAGCATGACCCCCTACACTACCGGAACACCACTGCACTACCCTAAACCCTAAAACACTACCCCCAGCATGAGCCCCTCCACTATATAGATTATCTACTGGTGGTCTCCAGTATTATATACTGGCGGTCCACAGTAGATAGTTATAGTTAGGACATAGTTTCCATAAGAAAAGCGTTTTTTGTTTTCCCAATAACTTGGGCGCCGGTTGACGAATCTTTGCAAAACTTTAAAAATGTATGGCCCGCTTCGGTCAGCTCCTATCCTGAAAGTTTCAGGTTGATTTGCCAAGCAGGGGCTGATGAAAAAGGGGGGTCCCAAAACGCATTTTTTCCATGTTATTTTCGATAGGAAACTTTAGACACGGCTACAGCTTGAACTACTGAACAGAATTACTCCAAATTAGGCAAAAAGGTAGCCCTTGGTTAAAAAAGAGACCTTTTTGTTAAATAGTGTAAATCCGTTCAGTAGTTTTTGAGATAATTAAGGAAAAAAATCTTTATATATCTGGGCGGAACCTAACTACACAAGCTTGGCTCTAATTGGCTGCCAACACTTCAATCCAGGAAGTGTTGGCAGCCATCTTGGTGCAATGCTTTTTAGGTCTAGCCTAGCGATGCAGCGCATGCGCTGCCCACTACACAAACACTACTATACTACCCTAAACCCTAAAAAACTACTCCAGCACGACCCACTATACTACCCAAACATCACTGCACTACACTAAACCCTAAAACACTACCCCCAGCAAGACGATCTCCTACACTACCAAAACACCACTGCACAACCCAAACCCTAAAACAATACCCCCAGCATGACCCCCTACACTAACCAAACACCACTGCACTACCCTCGACCCTAACACACTACCCCCAGCATGACCCCCTATACTACCAAACACCACTGCACTACCCTAAACACTAGAAAAATACCCCCGCATGACCCCCTACACTACCCAAACACTACTGTACTACCCTAAACCACTACCCCTACACTAAACAAACACCCCTGCACTACCCTAAACCCTAAATCTACCCCCAGCATGACCCCCTACACTACCCGAACACCACTGCACTACCCTAAACCCTAAAACACTACCCCCAGCACGATCCCCTCCACTATATATATTATCTACTGGTGGTCTCCAGTATTATATACTGGCGGTCCACAGTAGATAGCTATAGTTAGGACATAGTTTCCATAAGAAAAGCGTTTTTTGTTTTCCCAATAACTTGGGCGCCGGTTGACGAATCTTTGCAAAACTTAAAAAATGTATGGCCCGCTTCGGTCAGCTCCTATCCTGAAAGTTTCAGGTTGATTTGCCAAGCAGGGGCTGATGAAAAAGGGGGGTCCCAAAACACATTTTTTCCATGTTATTTTCGATAGGAAACTTTAGACACGGCTACAGCTCGAACTACTGAACGGAATTACTCCAAATTAGGCAAAAAGGTAGCCCTCGGTTAAAAATGAGACCTTTTTGTTAAATAGTGTAAATCCGTTCAGTAGTTTTTGAGATAATTAAGGAAAAAAATCTTTATATATCTGGGCGGAACCTAACTACACAAGCTTGGCTCTAATTGGCTGCCAACACTTCAATCCAGGAAGTGTTGGCAGCCATCTTGGTGCAATGCTTTTTAGGTCTAGCCTAGCGATGCAGCGCATGCGCTGCCCACTACACAAACACTACTATACTACCCTAAACCCTAAAAAACTACTCCAGCACGACCCACTATACTACCCAAACATCACTGCACTACACTAAACCCTAAAACACTACCCCCAGCAAGACGATCTCCTACACTACCAAAACACCACTGCACAACCCTAAACCCTAAAACAATACCCCCAGCTTGACCCCCTACACTAACCAAACACAACTGCACTACCCTCGACCCTAACACACTACCCCCAGCATGACCCCCTATAAGACCAAACACCACTGCACTACCCTAAACAATAGAAAAATACCCCCGCATGACCCCCTACACTACCCAAACACTACTGTACTACCCTAAACCCTAAAACACTACCCCAGCACGACCCCCTACATTACCCAAACATCACTGCACTACCCTAAACCCTGAAACACTACCCCCAGCACCACGATCCCCTACACTTCCAAAACACCACTGCACTACCCTAAAACAATACCCCCAGCATGAACCCCTACACTAACCAAACACCACTGCACTACCCTAGACCCTAACACACTACCCCCAGCATGACCCCTACACTACCCAAACACAACTGCACTACCCTAAACCCTAAATCTTCCCCCAGCATGACCCCATATACTACCAAAACACCACTGCACTACCCTAAACCCTAAAACACTACCCCAGCACGACCCCCTACACTACACAAACACCACTGCACTACCCTAAACCCTAAAACACTACCCCCACCACGACCCCCTACACTACCCAAACACCACTGCACTACCCTAAAACTAAAACAATACCCCAGCATGACCCACTACACTACCCAAACACCACTACCCTAAACCCTAAATCACGACCCCCTACACTACCGAAACACCACTGCACTACCCTCAACCCTAAAATACGGCAATCTACACTACAAAAACACCACTGCACTACCCTAAAATCTAAAACACTACCCCCAGCATGACCCCCTGCACTACACAAACACCACTGCACTACCCTAAACCCTAAAACACTACCCCAGCACGACCCTCTACACTACCCAATCACCACTGCGCTACCCTAGACCCTAACCCACTACCCCCAGCATGACCCAACACCACTGCACTACCCTAAACCCTAAAACACGACCCCCTACACTACACAAACACCACTGCACTACCCTAAACCCTAAAACACTACCCCCTATACTACACAAACACCACTGAACTACCCTAAACCCTAAATTTACCCCCAGCACGACCCCTACACTACCCAAAACACCACTGCACTACGCTAAACCCTAAAACACTACCCCCAGTATGACCCCCTACACTACAAAAAACACCACTGCGCTACCCTAAACCACTACCCCCAGCACGAACCCCTACGCTACCCAAACACCACTGCGCTACCCTAAAACACTACCCCCAGCACGACCCCCTTCACTACCCAAACACCACTGCGCTACCCTAAACCCTAAAACACTACCCCCAGCACGACCCCCTACGCTACCCAAACACCACTGCGCTACCCTAAACCCTAAACAACAATCCCCAGCACGACCCCCTACCCAAACACCACTGCGTTACCCTAAAACCTAAAACACTATCCTCAGCATGACCCCCTACACAACCCAAACACCACTACGCTACCCTAAACCTTAAAACACTACCCCTAGCACGACCCCCTACACTACCCAAAAACGACTACGCTAGCCTACACCCTAAAACACTACCCCCAGCACGACCCCTATACTATCCAAACACCACTGCGCTACCCTAAACGCTAAAACACTAGCCCCAGGATGACCCCCTACACAACCCATACAGCACTGCGCTACCCTAAACCCTAAAACACTACCCCCAGCACAACCCTCTACACTACCCTAAACCCGTAAAACACTACCCCCAGCACGACCCCCTACAGTACCCGAACAACACTGCATTACCCTAAACTCAAAATCTACCCCAGCACGACCCCCTACACTACACAAACACTACTGCACTACCCTAAACCCTAAATCTACCACCAGCACAACACCCTAGACTACCCAAACACCACTGCACTACCCTAAACCATAAAAAGCGACCCCCTACACTACACAAACACCACTGCACTACCCTAAACCCTAAAGCACTACCCCAGCACGACCCTCTACACTACCAAAACACCACTGCACCACCCTAAACCCTAAAATACTACCCCCAGCACGACCGCCTATACTACACAAACATTACTGCGCTACCCTAAACCCTAAAACACTACCCCCAGGATGCCCCCCTACACTACCTGAACACCACTGCACTACCCTAAACCCTAAGAAACGACTCCCTACACTACACAAACACCACTGCACTACCCTAAACCCTAAAACACTACCCCAGCACTGCCCCCTACACTACACAAACACCCCTGCACTACCCTAAACCCTAAATCTACCCCCAGCATGGCCCCCTACACTACCCGAACACCACTGCACTACCCCAAACCCTAAAACTCTACCCACAGCACTACCCCTACACTACACAAACACCACTGCACTACTCTAAACCCACCCCCAGCACGACCCCCTACACTACCAAACACCACTGCACTACCCTAAACCCTAAAACATGACCCCCTACACTACACAAACACCACTGCACTACCCTAAACCACTACCCCTACACTAAACAAACACCCCTGCACTACCCTAAACCCTAAATCTACCCCCAGCATGACCCCCTACACTACCCGAACACCACTGCACTACCCTAAACCCTAAAACACTACCCCCAGCACGATTCCCTCCACTATATATATTATCTACTGGTGGTCTCCAGTATTATATACTGGCGGTCCACAGTAGATAGTTATAGTTAGGACATAGTTTCCATAAGAAAAGCGTTTTTTGTTTTCCCAATAACTTGGGCGCCGGTTGACGAATCTTTGCAAAACTTTAAAAATGTATGGCCCGCTTCGGTCAGCTCCTATCCTGAAAGTTTCAGGTTGATTTGCCAAGCAGAACTACTGAACGGAATGACTCCAAATTAGGCAAAAAGGTAGCCCTTGGTTAAAAAAGAGACCTTTTTGTTAAATAGTGTAAATCCGTTCAGTAGTTTTTGAGATAATTAAGGAAAAAAATCTGTATATATCTGGGCGGGACCTAACTACACAAGCTTGGCTCTAATTGGCTGCCAACACTTCAATCCAGGAAGTGTTGGCAGCCATCTTGGTGCAATGCTTTTTAGGTCTAGCCTAGCGATGCAGCGCATGCGCTGCCCACTACACAAACACTACTATACTACCCTAAACCCTAAAAAACTACTCCAGCACGACCCACTATACTACCCAAACATCACTGCACTACACTAAACCCTAAAACACTACCCCCAGCAAGACGATCTCCTACACTACCAAAACACCACTGCACAACCCTAAACCCTAAAACAATACCCCCAGCATGACCCCCTACACTAACCAAACACCACTGCACTACCCTCGACCCTAACACACTACCCCCAGCATGACCCCCTATACTACCAAACACCACTGCACTACCCTAAACACTAGAAAAATACCCCCGCATGACCCCCTACACTACCCAAACACTACTGTACTACCCTAAACCCTAAAACACTACCCCAGCACCACGATCCCCTACACTTCCAAAACACCACTGCACTACCCTAAAACAATACCCCCAGCATGACCCCCTACACTAACCAAACACCACTGCACTACACTAGACCCTAACACACTACCCCCAGCATGACCCCCTACACGACCAAACACAGCTGCACTACCCTAAACCCTAAATCTACCCCAAGCATGACCCCCTATACTACCAAACACCACTGCACTACTCTAAACCCTAAAACTCGACCCCAACACAAATACCACTGCATTACCCCAAACCTTAAAACACTACCCCCAGCACTACCCCTGCACTACACAAACCCCACTGCACTACCTTAAACCGTAAAACACTACCCCTAGACTACACAAACACCACTGCACTACCCTAAACCCTAAATCTACCCCAGCACAACTCCCTACACTACCCAAAACACCACTGCACTACGCTAAACCCTAAAACACTACCCCCAGCACGACCCCTAACTCTACCCAAACACCACTGCGCTACCCTAAAACCTAAAAATGACCACCTACACTACACAAACACCACTGCGCTACCCTAAACCCTAAAACACTACCCGCAGCACTACCCCCAACTCTACCCAAACACCACTGCGCTACCTTAAAACCTAAAACACTACCCCAGCACGATCCCCTACACTACCCAAACACCACTGCACTACCCTAAAACCTAAAACACGACCCCCTACACTACAAAAACACCACTGCACTACCCTGACCCCTACAACACTAGCCCAGCACTACCCCCTACACTACACAAACACCCCTGCACTACCCTAAATCTACCCCCAGCATGACTCCATACACTACCCAAACACAACTGCGCTACCATAAACCCTAAACCCACCCCCAGCATGACCACCTACACTACACAAACACCACTGCACTACCCTGAACCCTAAAACACTCCTACCAGCACGACCCCCTACACTACCCAAGCACGACTGCACTACCCTAAACCACGAACCCCTATACTACACAAACACCACTGCACTACACCAAACCCTAAAACACTACCCCCAGCATGACCCCCTACAGTGCACAAACACAACTGCACTACCCTAAACCCTAAAACACGACCCTCTACACTACAAAAACACCACTGCACTACCCTAAAATCTAAAACACTACCCCAGCACGAACCCCTACACTACACAAACACCACTGCACTACCTAAACCCTAAAATACTACCCCCAGCATGACCCCCTACACTACACAAACACCACTGCACTACCCTAAACCCTAAATCTACCCCAGCACAACCACCTCCACTACCCATACACCACTGCACTACGCTACACCCTAAAACACTACCCCCAATATGACCCCCTCACACTACCCAAACACCACTGCGCTACCCTAAACCCTAAAACACTACCCCAGCACGACCCCCTACGCTACCCAAACACCACTGTGCTACCCTAAACCTTCAACACTAGCCCCAGCACAACCCCCTACGCTAACCAAACACCCCAGCGCTACCCTAAACCTTAAAACACTACCCCCAGCACGACCCCCTACACTACAAACACCACTGCGCTACTCTAAACCCTAAAACACTACCCCCAGCACGACCGCCTACACTACCCATACGCCACTGTGCTATCCTAAATCCTAAAACACTACCCCCAGCATGACCCCCTACAGTACCCGAACACCACTGTACTACCCTAAACCATAAAACACGAACCCCTACACTACACAAACACCACTGCACTACCCTAACCCCTACAACACTAGCCCAGCACTACCCCCTACACTACACAAACACCCCTGCACTACCCTAAATCTACCCCCAGCATGACTCCATACACTACCCAAACACAACTGCGCTACCATAAACCCTAAACCCACCCCCAGCATGACCACCTACACTACACAAACACCACTGCACTACCCTGAACCCTAAAACACTCCTACCAGCACGACCCCCTACACTACCCAAGCACGACTGCACTACCCTAAACCACGAACCCCTATACTACACAAACATCACTGCACTACACCAAACCCTAAAACACTACCCCCAGCATGACCCCCTACAGTACACAAACACAACTGCACTACCCTAAACCCTAAAACACGACCCTCTACACTACAAAAACACCACTGCACTACCCTAAAATCTAAAACACTAGCCCAGCACGAACCCCTACACTACACAAACACCACTGCCCTACCTAAACCCTAAAATACTACCCCCAGCATGACCCCCTACACTACAGAAACACCAATGCACTACCCTAAACCCTAAATCTACCCCAGCACAACCACCTACACTACCCATACACCACTGCACTACGCTACACCCTAAAACACTACCCCCAATATGACCCCCTCACACTACCCAAACACCACTGCGCTACCCTAAACCCTAAAACACTACCCCCAGCACGACCCCCTACGCTACCCAAACACCACTGTGCTACCCAAAACCTTAAACACTAGCCCCAGCACAACCCCCTACGCTAACCAAACACCCCAGCGCTACCCTAAACCTTAAAACACTACCCCCAGCACGACCCCCTACACTACAAACACCACTGCGCTACTCTAAACCCTAAAACACTACCCCCAGCACGACCGCCTATACTACCCATACACCACTGAGCTACTCTAAATCCTAAAACACTACCCCCAGCATGACCCCCTACAGTACCCGAACACCACTGCACTACCCTAAACCATAAAACAACCCCAGCATGACCCCTACACTACCCAAACACCACTGCACTGCCCTCAACCCTAAAACACGACCCCCTACACTACCCAAACACCACTGCACTACCCTAAAACACGACCCCCTAACACTACACAAACACCACAGCACTGCCCTAAACCGTAAAACACTACCGCCAGTACAACCCCCTACACTACCCAAACACCACTACCCTAAACCCTAAAACATGACCCCCTACACAACCCAAACACAACTGCACTACCCTAAACCCTAAAATACGAACCTCTTCACTACAAAAACACCACTGCACTACCCTAAAATCTAAAACACAACCCCCAGCACGACCCCCTACACTACCCAAACACCACTGCACTACCCTACACCCTAAATCTACCCCCAGAATGACACCACTGCATTACCCTAAACCCTAAAACACTACCCCCAGCACGACCGCCTACACTACCAAACACCACTGCACTATCCTAAAACACGATCCCCTACACTACACAAACACCACTGCACTACCCTAAAACACTACCCCCTACACTACACAAACACTCCTGCACTACCCTAAACCCTAAATCTATCCCCACCACGACATCCTACACTACCTAAACACCACTGCACTACCCTAAAACACTACCCCAGCACGACCCCCTACACTACACAAACACCAATGCACTACCCTAAACCCTAAAACACTACCCCCACCACGACCCCCTACACTACCCAAACACCACTGCATTACCCTAAACCCTAAAACACTACACCCAGTATGAACCCCTATACTAAACAAACACCACTGCGCTCCCCTCAACCCTAAAACACGACCTCCTACACTACCCAAACACCACTGCACTACCCTAAACCCTAAAACACGACCCCCTACACCACACAAACACCACTACACTACCCTAAACCCTAAAATACAACTCCCAGCACGACCCCCTACACTACTAAACACCACTGCACTACCTTAAACCCTAAAACACGACCCCCTACACTACACAAACACCACTGTACTACCCTAAAACACTACCCCCTACACTACACAAACACTCCTGCACTACCCTAAACCCTAAATCTATCCCGACCACGACATCCTACACTACCGAAACACCACTGCACTACCCTAAAACACTACCCCAGCACGACCCCCTACACTACACAAACACCACTGCACTACCCTAAACCCTAAAACACTACCCCCACCACGACCCCCTACACTACCCAAACACCACTGCATTACCCTAAACCCTAAAACACTACCCCAGTATGAACCCCTATACTAAACAAACACCACTGCGCTCCCCTCAACCCTAAAACACGACCTCCTACACTACCCAAACACCACTGCACTACCCTAAACCCTAAAACACGACCCCCTACACTACACAAACACCACTACACTGCCCTAAACCCTAAAATACAACCCCCAGCACGACCCCCTAAACTACTAAACACCACTACACTACCTTAAACCCTAAAACACGACCCCCTACACTACACAAACATCACTGCATTACCCTAAAACACTACCCCCAACACTACCCCCTACACTACACAAACACTACTGCGCTATCCTAAACCCTAAAACACTACCCCAGCACGACCCTCTGCACTACCCGAACACCACTGCACTACCCTAAACCCTAAAACACAACCCCCAGCACGACTCCCTACACTACTACACACCACTGCACTACCTAAACCCTAAAACACGACCCCCTACACTACACAAACACCACTGCACTACCCTAAAACATTACCCCCACACTACCCCCTACACTACACAAACACCACTGCGCTATCCTAAACCCTAAAACACTACGCCAGCACGACCCCCTACACTAACCAAACACCACTGCACTACCCTTAAACACTAGCACCAGCATGACCCCATACACTACCTGAACACCATTGCACTACCCCATACCCTAAATCTACCGCCAGCATGACCCCCTACACTACCCAAACACCACTGCACTATCCTCAACCCTAAGACACGCCCCCTACACTACTCAAACACCACTGCACTACCATAAACCCTAAAACACTATCCACAGCACTACCCCTACACTACACAAACACCACTGCACTACCCTAAAGCCCTGAATCTACCCCCAGCACGACCCCCTACACTACCAAACACCACTGTACTACCCTAAACCCTAAAACACGACCTCCTACACTACACAAACACCACTGCACTACCCTAAAACACTACCCCCTACACTACACAAACACCACTGCACTACCACAAACCCTAAAACACTACCCACAGCACTACCCGTACACTACACAAGCACCACTGCACTACTCTAAACCCACCCCCAGCACGACCCCCTACACTACCAAACACCACTGCACTACCCTGAACCCTAAAACATGACCCCCTACACTACACAAAGACCACTGCACTACCCTAAACCCTAAAACACTACCCCCTACACTACCCAAACACCACTGCACTACCCTAAACCCTAAAACACTACCCCAGCACGAACCCCTACACTACAGAAACACCACTGCACTACCCTAAACCCTAAAACACTACCCCAGCACGAACCCCTACACTACAGAAACACCACTGCACTACCCTAAACCCTAAAACACTACCCCAGCACGACCCCCTTCGCTACCCAAACACCACTGTGCTACCCTAAACCCTAAAACACTACCCCAGCACGACCCCCTACACTACTAAACACCACTGCACTACCTTAAACCCTAAAACACGACCCCCTACACTACACAAACATCACTGCACTACCCTAAAACACTACCCCCAACACTACCCCCTACACTACCCAAACACCACTGCACTACCCTAAACTCTAAAACACAACCGCCAGCACGACTCCCTACACTACTAAACACCACTGCACTACCTTAAACCCTAAAACACGACCCCCTACACTACACAAACACCACTGCACTACCCTAAACCCTAAAACACTACCCCAGCACGAACCCCTACACTACAGAAACACCACTGCACTACCCTAAACCCTAAAACACTACCCCAGCACGACCCCCTTCGCTACCCAAACACCACTGTGCTACCCTAAACCCTAAAACACTAGCCCCAGCACAGCCCCCTTCGCTAACAAAACACCACTGCGCTACCCTAAACCTTAAACACTACCCCCAGCACGACCCCCTACACTACAAACACCACTGCGCTACCCTAAACCCTAAAACACTACCCCCAGCACGACCGCCTACACTACCCATACACCACTGCGCTACCCTAAATCCTAAAACACTACCAACAGCATGACTTCCTACGGTACCCGAAACCCATTGCACTACCCTAAACCCTAAATCTACCCCCAGCATGACCCCCTACACTACCCAAACACCACTGCACTACCCTAAACCCTAAAACATGACCCCCTACACTACACAAACACCACTGCACTACCCTAAACTCTAAAACACGACCCCAACACGACCCCCTACGCTACCCAAACACCACTGCACTACCCTAAACCCTAAATTTACCCCCAGCATGACCCCCTACACTACCCAAGCACCACAGCGGTACCCTAAACCCTAAAACACTACCCCCAGCACGACACCCTATACTACCCATACACCACTGCACTACCCTAAACCCAAAAACACTACCCGCAGCACGACCGCCTACACTACCCAAACACCACTGCGCTACCCTAATCCCTAAAACACTACCGCCAGCACGACCCCCTACACTACCAAAACACCACTGCACTACCCTAAAACACTACCCCAGCACGACCCCCTACACTACACAAACACCACTGCACTACCCTAAACCCTAAAACGCTACCACCACCACGACCTCCTACACTACCCAAACACCACTGCACTACCCTAAACCCTAAAACACTACCCCAGCATGACACCCTACACTACCCAAACACTACTGTACTACCCTAACCCCTAAAACACTACCCAGCATGACCCCCTACACTACCCAAACATCACTGTACTACCCTAAACCCTAAAACACTACCCCCAGCACGACCAACTACACTACACAAACACCACTGAACTACCCTAAACCCTACATTTACCCCCAGCACGACCCCTACACTACCCAAACACGACTGCACTACCCTAAACCCTAAATCTACCCCCAGCATGGCTCCCTACACTACCCGAACACCACTGCACTACCACAAACCCTAAAACACTACCCACAGCACTACCCCTACACTACACAAGCACCACTGCACTACTCTAAACCCACCCCCAGCACGACCCCCTACACTACCAAACACCACTGCACTACCCTAAACCCTAAAACACTAACCCCTACACTACCCAAACACCACTGTGCTACCCTAAACCCTAAAACACTACCCCCAGCACGACCCCCTACGTTACCCAAACACCACTGCGCTACCCTAAACCCTAAAACACTACCCACAGCACGACCCCCTACGCTACCCAAACATCAGTGCGCTACCCTAAAACACTACCCCCAGCATGACCCCCTACACTACCTAAACACCACTGCGTTACCCTAAACCCTAAAACACTACCCCCTGCACGACCCCCTATATTACCCAAACACCACTGCGCTACCCTGAACCCTAAAACACTATCCCCAGCACGACCCCCTACCCAAACACCACTGCGCTACACTAAACCCTAAAACACTATCCCCAGCATGACCCCCTGCACAACCCTAACACCACTGCGCTACCCTAAACCTTAAAACACTACCCCCAGCACGACCTCCTACACTACCCAAACACTACTACCCTAGCCTACACCCTAAAACACTATCCCCAGCACGACCCCCTATACTACCCAAACACCACTGCGCTACCCTAAACCCTAAAACACTAGCCCCAGGACGACCCCCTACACAACCCATACACCACTGCGCTACCCTAAACCCTAAAACACTACCCCCAGCACAGCCCTCTACATTACCCTAAACCCTAAAACACTACCCCCAGCATGACCCCCTACAGTACCCGAACACTGCATTACTCTAAACTCGAAATCTACCCCAGCACGACCCCCTTCACTACCCAAACACCACTGCACTACCCTCAACCCTAAAACATGACCCCTACACTACCCAAACACCACTGCTCTACCCTAAACCCTAAAACACGACCCCCTACACTACACAAACACCACTGCACTACCCTAAACCCTAAAACACAACCCCCAGCACGACCCCCTACACTACTAAACACCACTGCACTACCTTAAACCCTAAAACACGACCCCCTACACTACACAAACATCACTGCATTACCCTAAAACACTACCTTCAACACTACCCCCTACACTACACAAACACCACTGCGCTATCCTAAACCCTAAAACACTACCCCAGCACGACTCTCTGCACTACCCAAACACCACTGCACTACCCTAAACCCTAAAACACAACCTCCAGCACGACTCCCTACACTACTAAACACCACTGCACTACCTTAAACCCTAAAACACGACCCCCTACACTACACAAACATCACTGCACTACCCTAAAACACTGCCCCCAACACTACCCCCTACACTACACAAACACCACTGCTCTATCCTAAACCCTAAAACACTACCCCAGCACGACCCCCTACACTTACCAAACATCACAGCACTACCTTAAAACATTAGCCCCCGCATGACCCCCTACCCTACCTGAACACCACTGCACTACCCTATACCCTAAATCTACCACCAGCATGACCCCCTACACTACCCAAACACCACTGCACTACCCTCAACCCTAAGACACGCCCCCCTACACTACCCAAACAACACTGCACTGCCATAAACCCTAAAACACTACCCACAGCACTACCCCTACACTACACAAACACCACTGTACTACCCTAAACCCTAAATCTACCCCAGCATGGCTCCCTACACTACCCGAACACCACTGCACTACCACAAACCCTAAAACACTACCCACAGCACTACCCCTACACTACACAAGCACCACTGCACTACTCTAAACCCACCCCCAGCACGAACCCCTACACTACCAAACACCACTGCACTACCCTGAACCCTAAAACATGACCCCCTACACTACACAAAGACCACTGCACTACCCTAAACCCTAAAACACTACCCCCTACACTACCCAAACACCACTGCACTACCCTAAACCCTAAAACACTACCCCAGCACGAACCCCTACACTACAGAAACACCACTGCACTACCCTAAACCCTAAAACACTACCCCAGCACGAACCCCTACACTACAGAAACACCACTGCACTACCCTAAACCCTGAAACACTACCCCCTACACTACACAAACACCCCTGCACTACCATAAACCCTAAATCTACCCCCAGCGTGACCCCCTACACTACCCAAACACCACTGCACTACCCTAAACCCTAAAACTCTACCCCCAGCACGACCCCCTGCACTATGTATATTATCTATTGGCGGTCTCCAGTTAGGACCTAGTTTCCATAGGAAAAGCGTTTTTTGTTTTCCCAATAACTTGGGCGCCGGTTGACGAATCTTCGCAAAATTTTAAAAATGTATGGCCGGCTTCGGTCAGCTCCTATCCTACAAGTTTCGGGTTGATTTGCCAAGCAGGGGCTGAGGAAAAAGGGGTGTCCCAAAACGCATTTTTTCCATGTTATTTTCTATAGGAAACTTTAGACACGGCTACAGCTCAAACTGCTGAACGGAATTACTCCAAATTAGGCAAAAAGGTAGCCCTTGGTTAAAAAAGAGACCTTTTTGTTAAATAGTGTAAATCCGTTCAGTAGTTTTTGAGATAATTAAGGAAAAAAATCATTTTATTTCTGGGCGGAACCTAACTACACACGCACAAGCTTGGCTCTAATTGGCTCCCAACACTTCAATCCATGAAGTATTGGTAGCCATCTTGGTGCAATGCTTTTTAGGTCTTGCCTAGCGATGCAGCGCATTCGCTGCCCAATACACAAACACCACTGCACTACCCTAAACACTAAAACAATACCCCAGCATGACCCCCTATACTACCCAAACACTACTGTACTACCCTAAACCCTAAAAAAACTACCCCAGCACGACCCCCTACACTACTCAAACACAACTGCACTACCCTAAACCCTAAATCTGCCCCCAGCATGACCCCCTATACTACCAAAACACCACTGCACTACCCTAAACCCTAAGACACTACCCCAGCACGACCCCCTACACTACACAAACATCACTGCACTACCCTAAACCCTAAAACACTACACCCAGCACCACGATCCACTACACTACCAAAACACCACTGCACTACCCTAAAACAATTCCCCCAGCATGACCCCCTACACTAACCAAACACCACTGCACTACCCTAGACCCTAACACACTACCCCCAGCTTGACCCCCTACACTACTCAAACACAACTGCACTACCCTGAACCCTAAATCTACCCCCAGCATGACCCCCTATACTACCAAAACACCACTGGACTACCCTAAACCCTAAGACACTAACCCAGCACGACCCCCTACACTACACAAACACCACTGCACTACCCTAAACCCTAAAACACTACCCCCACCACGACCCCCTACACTACCCAAACACCACTGCGCTACCCTCAAACCTAAAACACTACCCCAGCACGACCCTCTACGCTACCCAAACACCACTGTGCTACCCTAAACTCTAAAACACTAGCCCCAGCACAACCCCCTATGCTAAGCAAACACCACTGCACTACCCTAAACCTTAAAACACTACCCCCAGCACGACCCCTACACTACAAACACCACTGCGCTACCCTAAACCCTAAAACACTACCACCAGCACGACCGCCTACACTACCAATACACCACTGCGCTACCCTAAATCCTAAAACACTACCCCCAGCATGACCCCCTACGGTACCCGAACACCACTGCACAACCCTAAACACTAAATCTACCCCCAGCATGACCCCCTCCACTACCCAAACACAACTGCACTACCCTAAACCCACCCCCAGCATGACCCTCTACACTACACAAACACCACTGCACTACCCTGAACCCTAAAACACTACACTCAGCATGACCCACTACACTACCCAAACACAACTGCACTACCCTAAACCCTAAAACACGAACCCCTGTACTACACAAACACCACTGCACTACACCAAACCCTAAAACACTACCTCCAGCATGACCCCCTACACTACAGAAACAACACTGCACAAACCTAACCCTAAAACACCACCCCCTACACTACACAAACACCACTGCACTACCCTAAACCCTAAAACACTACCACCAGTACGACCCCCTACACTAACCAAACACCACTACCCTAAACCCTAAAACACGACCCCCTACACTACCCAAACACAACTGCACTACCCTAAACCCTAAAACACGACCCTCTACACTACCAAAAGACCACTACACTACTCTAAAATCTAAAACACTACCCCCAGCATGACCCCCTGCACTACACAAACACCACTGCACTACCCTAAACCCTAAAACACTACCCCTATACTACACAAACACCACTGCACTCTATTAAACCCTAAAGCACTACACCCATCACAAACCCCTACACTACACAAACACCACTGCGCTACCCTAAACCCTAAAACTCTACCCCAGCACGACCCTCTACACTACCCAATCACCACGGCGCTACCCTAGACCCTAACACACTACCACCAGCATGACCCCCTACACTACCCAAACACAACTGCACTACCCTAATCCCTAAATCTACCCCCAGCATGACCCCTATACTACCAAACACCACTGCAATACCCTAAATCCTAAAACACGACCCCCTACATTATACAAACACCACTGCACTACCCTAAACCCTAAAACACTACCCCCAGCATGACCCCCTACACTACACAAACAACTGAACTACCCTAAACCCTAAATTTACCCCCAGCATGACCCCCTACACTACCCAAACTCCACTGCACTACGCTAAACCCTAAAACACTACCCCCAGTATGACCCCCTACACTAAACAAACACCACAGCGCTACCCTAACTCCTTAAACACTACCCCAACACTACAAAAAACACCACTGCTCTACCCTAAACCCTAAAACACTACCCACAGCACGACCCCCTACGCTACCCAAACACCACTGCGCTACACTAAAACCTAAAACACTACCCCAGCACGACCCCCTATACTACCCAAACATCACTGCACTACTCTAAACCCTAAAACACTACCCCCAGCACGACGATCCCCTACACTACCAAAACATCACTGCACTACCCTAAACCCTAAAACAATACCCCCAGCATGACCCCCTACACTAACCAAACACCACTGCACCACCCTAGACCCTAACACACTACCCCCAGCATGACCCCCTACACTACATAAACACAACTGCACTACCCTAAACCTTTAAACACTACACCCAGCATGACCCCCTATACTACCAAACACCAATGCACTACCCTAAACCATAAATCTACCCCCAGCTTGACCCCCTACTCTACCAAAACACCACTGCACTACCCTAAACCCTAAAACACTACCCACAGCACGACCCCCTACACTACACAAACACCACTGCGCTATACTAAACCCTAAAACCCTACCCCAGCACGACCCTCTACACTACCCAAAGAAGCACTGCACTACCCTAAACCCTAAAACACTACCCCCAGCACGACTGCCTACACTACACAAACACTACTGGGCTACCCTAAACCCTAAAACACTACCCTAAACACTAGAACAATACCCCAGCATGACCCCCTACACTACCCAAACACTATTGTACTACCCTAAACCCTACAACACTACCCCAGCACAACCCCCTACATTACCCAAACATCACTGCACTACCCTAAACCCTAAAACACTACCGCCAGCACCACGATCCCCTACACTACCAAAACACCACTGCACTACCCTAAAACAATACCCCCAGCATGACCCTCTACACTAACCAAACACCACAGCACTACCCTAGACCCTAACACACTACCCCCAGCATGACCCCCTACACTACCCAAACACCACTGCAATACCCTAAACCCTAAAACACTACCACCAGCACGACCGCCTACACTACCCATACACCACTGCGCTACCCTAAATCCTAAAACACTACCCCCAGCATGACCCCCTATGGTACCCGAACACCACTGCACAACCCTAAACACTAAATCTACCCCCAGCATGACCCCCTCCACTACCCAAACACAACTGCACTACCCTAAACCCACCCCCAGCATGACCCTCTACACTACACAAACACCACTGCACTACCCTGAACCCTAAAACACTACCCTCAGCATGACCCACTACACTACCCAAACACAACTGCACTACCCTAAACCCTAAAACACGAACCCCTATACTACACAAACACCACTGCACTACACCAAACCCTAAAACACTACCCCCAGCATGACCCCCTACACTACAGAAACACCACTGCACAAACCTAAACCCTAAAACACCACCCCCTACACTACACAAACACCACTGCACTACCCTAAACCCTAAAACACTACCACCAGTACGACCCCCTACACTAACCAAACACCACTACCCTAAACCCTAAAACACGACCCCCTACACTACCCAAACACAACTGCACTACCCTAAACCCTAAAACACGACCCTCGACACTACCAAAAGACCACTACACTACTCTAAAATCTAAAACACTACCCCCAGCATGACCCCCTGCACTACACAAACACCACTGCACTACCCTAAAACAATACCCCCAGCATGACCCCCTACACTAACCAAACACCACTGCACTACCCTAGACCCTAACACACTACCCCCAGCATGACCCCCTACACTACCCAAAAACAGGTGCACTACCCTAAACCCTAAATCTACCCCAAGCATGACCCCCTATACTACCAAACACCACTGCACTACTCTAAACGCTAAAACTCGACCCCAACACAAATACCACTGCATTACCCCAAACCTTAAAACACTACCCCCAGCACTACCCCTGCACTACACAAACCCCACTGCACTACCTTAAACCCTAAAACACTACCCCTAGACTACACAAACACCACTGCACTACCCTAAACCCTAAATCTACCCCAGCACAACTCCCTACACTACCCATACACCACTGCACTACGCTACACCCTAAAACACTACCCCCAGTACGACATCACTACACTACCCAAACACCACTGCGCTACCCTAAACCCTAAAACACTACCCCCAGCACGACCCCTAACTCTACCCAAACACCACTGCGCTACCCTAAAACCTAAAAATGACCACCTACACTACACAAACACCACTGCGCTACCCTAAACCCTAAAACACTACCCGCAGCACTACCCCCAACTCTACCCAAACACCACTGCGCTACCTTAAAACCTAAAACACTACCCCCAGCACGATCCCCTACACTACCCAAACACCACTGCACTACCCTAAAACCTAAAACACGACCCTCTACACTACACAAACACCACTGCACTACCCTAACCCCTACAACACTAGCCCAGCACTACCCCCTACACTACACAAACACCCCTGCACTACCCTAAATCTACCCCCAGCATGACTCCATACACTACCCAAACACAACTGCGCTACCATAAACCCTAAACCCACCCCCAGCATGACCACCTACACTACACAAACACCACTGCACTACCCTGAACCCTAAAACACTCCTACCAGCACGACCCCCTACACTACCCAAGCACGACTGCACTACCCTAAACCACGATCCCCTATACTACACAAACACCACTGCACTACACCAAACCCTAAAACACTACCCCCAGCATGACCCCCTACAGTGCACAAACACAACTGCACTACCCTAAACCCTAAAACACGACCCTCTACACTACAAAAACACCACTGCACTACCCTAAAATCTAAAACACTACCCCAGCACGAACCCCTACACTACACAAACACCACTGCACTACCTAAACCCTAAAATACTACCCCCAGCATGACCCCCTACACTACACAAACACCACTGCACTACCCTAAACCCTAAATCTACCCCAGCACAACCACCTCCACTACCCATACACCACTGCACTACGCTACACCCTAAAACACTACCCCCAATATGACCCCCTCACACTACCCAAACACCACTGCGCTACCCTAAACCCTAAAACACTACCCCAGCACGACCCCCTACGCTACCCAAACACCACTGTGCTACCCTAAACCTTCAACACTAGCCCCAGCACAACCCCCTACGCTAACCAAACACCCCAGCGCTACCCTAAACCTTAAAACACTACCCCCAGCATGACCCCCTACACTACAAACACCACTGCGCTACTCTAAACCCTAAAACACTACCCCCAGCACGACCGCCTACACAACCCATACACCACTGTGCTATCCTAAATCCTAAAACACTACCCCCAGCATGACCCCCTACAGTACCCGAACACCACTGCACTACCCTAAACCATAAAACACGAACCCCTACACTACACAAACACCACTGCACTACCCTAACCCCTACAACACTAGCCCAGCACTACCCCCTACACTACACAAACACCCCTGCACTACCCTAAATCTACCCCCAGCATGACTCCATACACTACCCAAACACAACTGCGCTACCATAAACCCTAAACCCACCCCCAGCATGACCACCTACACTACACAAACACCACTGCACTACCCTGAACCCTAAAACACTCCTACCAGCACGACCCCCTACACTACCCAAGCACGACTGCACTACCCTAAACCATGAACCCCTATACTACACAAACATCACTGCACTACACCAAACCCTAAAACACTACCCCCAGCATGACCCCCTACAGTACACAAACACAACTGCACTACCCTAAACCCTAAAACACGACCCTCTACACTACAAAAACACCACTGCACTACCCTAAAATCTAAAACACTAGCCCAGCACGAACCCCTACACTACACAAACACCACTGCCCTACCTAAACCCTAAAATACTACCCCCAGCATGACCCCCTACACTACAGAAACACCAATGCACTACCCTAAACCCTAAATCTACCCCAGCACAACCACCTACACTACCCATACACCACTGCACTACGCTACACCCTAAAACACTACCCCCAATATGACCCCCTCACACTACCCAAACACCACTGCGCTACCCTAAACCCTAAAACACTACCCCCAGCACGACCCCCTACGCTACCCAAACACCACTGTGCTACCCTAAACCTTAAACACTAGCCCCAGCACAATCCCCTACGCTAACCAAACACCCCAGCGCTACCCTAAACCTTAAAACACTACCCCCAGAACGACCCCCTACACTACAAACACCACTGCGCTACTCTAAACCCTAAAACACTACCCCCAGCACGACCGCCTACACTACCCATACACCACTGCGCTACCCTAAATCCTAAAACACTACCCCCAGCATGACCCCCTACAGTACCCGAACACCACTGCACAACCCTAAACCATAAAACAACCCCAGCATGACCCCCTACACTACCCAAACACCACTGCACTGCCCTCAACCCTAAAACACGACCCCCTACACTACCCAAACACCACTGCACTACCCTAAAACACGACCCCCTAACACTACACAAACACCACAGCACTGCCCTAAACCGTAAAACACTACCGCCAGTACAACCCCCTACACTACCCAAACACCACTACCCTAAACCCTAAAACATGACCCCCTACACTACCCAAACACAACTGCACTACCCTAAACCCTAAAATACGAACCTCTTCACTACAAAAACACCACTGCACTACCCTAAAATCTAAAACACAACCCGCAGCACGACCCCCTACACTACCCAAACACCACTGTACTACCCTAAACCCTAAATCTACCCCCAGAATGACACCACTGCATTACCCTAAACCCTAAAACACTACCCCCAGCACGACCGCCTACACTACCAAACACCACTGCACTACCCTAAAACACGATCCCCTACACTACACAAACACCACTGCACTACCCTAAAACACTACCCCCTACACTACACAAACACTCCTGCACTACCCTAAACCCTAAATCTATCCCCACCACGACATCCTACACTACCTAAACACCACTGCACTACCCTAAAACACTACCCCAGCACGACCCCCTACACTACACAAACACCACTGCACTACCCTAAACCCTAAAACACTACCCCCACCACGACCCCCTACACTACCCAAACACCACTGCATTACCCTAAACCCTAAAACACTACACCCAGTATGAACCCCTATACTAAACAAACACCACTGCGCTCCCCTCGACCCTAAAACACGACCTCCTACACTACCCAAACACCACTGCACTACCCTAAACCCTAAAACACGACCCCCTACACCACACAAACACCACTACACTACCCTAAACCCTAAAATACAACCCCCAGCACGACCCCCTACACTACTAAACACCACTGCACTACCTTAAACCCTAAAACACGACCCCCTACACTACACAAACACCACTGCACTACCCTAAAACACTACCCCCTACACTACACAAACACTCCTGCACTACCCTAAACCCTAAATCTATCCCCACCACGACATCCTACACTACCGAAACACCACTGCACTACCCTAAAACACTACCCCAGCACGACCCCCTACACTACACAAACACCACTGCACTACACTAAACCCTAAAACACTACCCCCAGCACGACCCCCTACACTACCCAAACACCACTGCATTACCCTAAACCCTAAAACACTACCCCAGTATGAACCCCTATACTAAACAAACACCACTGCGCTCCCCTCAACCCTAAAACACGACCTCCTACACTACCCAAACACCACTGCACTACCCTAAACCCTAAAACACGACCCCCTACACTACACAAACACCACTACACTGCCCTAAACCCTAAAATACAACCCCCAGCATGACCCCCTAAACTACTAAACACCACTACACTACCTTAAACCCTAAAACACGACCCCCTACACTACACAAACATCACTGCACTACCCTAAAACACTACCCCCAACACTACCCCCTACACTACACAAACACCACTGCGCTATCCTAAACCCTAAAACACTACCCCAGCACGACCCTCTGCACTACCCAAACACCACTGCACTACCCTAAACCCTAAAACACAACCCCCAGCACGACTCCCTACACTACTACACACCACTGCACTACCTAAACCCTAAAACACGACCCCCTACACTACACAAACACCACTGCACTACCCTAAAACATTACCCCCCAACACTACCCCCTACACTACACAAACACCACTGCGCTATCCTAAACCCTAAAACACTACGCCAGCACGACCCCCTACACTACCTGAACACCACTGCACTACCCCATACCCTAAATCTGCCGCCAGCATGACCCCCTACACTACCCAAACACCACTGCACTATCCTCAACCCTAAGACACGCCCCCTACACTACTCAAACACCACTGCACTACCATAAACCCTAAAACACTATCCACAGCACTACCCCTACACTACACAAACACCACTGCACTACCCTAAAGCCCTAAATCTACCCCCAGCACGACCCCCTACACTACCAAACACCACTGTACTACCCTAAACCCTAAAACACGACCTCCTACACTACACAAACACCACTGCACTACCCAAAACACTACCCCCTACACTACACAAACACCACTGCACTACCACAAACCCTAAAACACTACCCACAGCACTACCCGTACACTACACAAGCACCACTGCACTACTCTAAACCCACCCCCAGCACGACCCCCTACACTACCAAACACCACTGCACTACCCTGAACCCTAAAACATGACCCCCTACACTACACAAAGACCACTGCACTACCCTAAACCCTAAAACACTACCCCCTACACTACACAAACACCACTGTACCACCCTAAACCCTAAAACGCTACCCCCACCACGACCTCCTACACTACCCAAACACCACTGCACTACCCTAAACCCTAAAACACTACCCCAGCACGAACCCCTACACTACAGAAATACCACTGCACTACCCTAAACCCTAAAACACTACCCCAGCACGAACCCCTACACTACAGAAACACCACTGCACTACCCTAAACCCTAAAACACTACCCCAGCATGACCCCCTTCACTACCCAAACACCACTGTGCTACCCTAAACCCTAAAACACTACCCCAGCACGACCCCCTACACTACTAAACACCACGGCACTACCTTAAACCCTAAAACACGACCCCCTACACTACACAAACATCACTGCCCTACCCTAAAACACTACCCCCAACACTACCCCCTACACTACCCAAACACCACTGCACTACCCTAAACTCTAAAACACAACCGCCAGCACGACTCCCTACACTACTAAACACCACTGCACTACCTTAAACCCTAAAACACGACCCCCTACACTACACAAACACCACTGCACTATCCTAAACCCTAAAACACTACCCCAGCACGAACCCCTACACTACAGAAACACCACTGCACTACCCTAAACCCTAAAACACTACCCCAGCACGACCCCCTTCGCTACCCAAACACCACTGTGCTACCCTAAACCCTAAAACACTAGCCCCAGCACAGCCCCCTTCGCTAACAAAACACCACTGCGCTACCCTAAACCTTAAACACTACCCCCAGCACGACCCCCTATAATACAAACACCACTGCGCTACCCTAAACCCTAAAACACTACCCCCAGCACGACCGCCTACACTACCCATACACCACTGCGCTACCCTAAATCCTAAAACACTACCAACAGCATGACTTCCTACGGTACCCGAACACCATTGCACTACCCTAAACCCTAAATCTACCCCCAGCATGACCCCCTACACTACCCAAACACCACTGCACTACCCTAAACCCTAAAACATGACCCCCTACACTACACAAACACCACTGCACTACCCTAAACCCTAAAACACGACCCCAGCACGACCCCCTACGCTACCCAAACACCACTGCACTACCCTAAACCCTAAAACACTACCCCCAGCACGACACCCTATACTACCCATACACCACTGCACTACCCTAAACCCAAAAACACTACCCGCAGCACGACCGCCTACACTACCCAAACACCACTGCGCTACCCTAATCCCTAAAACACTACCGCCAGCACGACCCCCTACACTACCAAAACACCACTGCACTACCCTAAAACACTACCCCAGCACGACCCCCTACACTACACAAACACCACTGCACTACCCTAAACCCTAAAACGCTACCACCACCACGACCTCCTACACTACCCAAACACCACTGCACTACCCTAAACCCTAAAACACTACCCCAGCATGACACCCTACACTACCCAAACACTACTGTACTACCCTAACCCCTAAAACACTACCCCAGCATGACCCCCTACACTACCCAAACATCACTGTACTACCCTAAACCCTAAAACACTACCCCCAGCACAACCCCCTACACTACACAAACACCACTGAACTACCCTAAACCCTAAATTTACCCCCAGCACGACCCCTACACTACCCAAACACGACTGCACTACGCTAAACCCTAAAACACTACCCCCAGTATGACCCCCTACACTAAACAAACACCCCTGCGCTACCCTAAACCCTAAAACACTAACCCCTACACTACCCAAACACCACTGCGCTACCCTAAACCCTAAAACACTACCCCCAGCACGACCCCCTACGTTACCCAAACACCACTGCGCTACCATATACCCTAAAACACTACCCACAGCACGACCCCCTACGCTACCCAAACATCAGTGCGCTACCCTAAAACACTACCCCCAGCATGACCCCCTACACTACCTAAACACCACTGCGTTACCCTAAACCCTAAAACACTACCCCCTGCACGACCCCCTATATTACCCAAACACCACTGCGCTACCCTGAACCCTAAAACACTATCCCCAGCACGACCCCCTACCCAAACACCACTGCGCTACCCTAAACCCTAAAACACTATCCCCAGCATGACCCCCTGCACAACCCTAACACCACTGCGCTACCCTAAACCTTAAAACACTACCCCCAGCACGACCCCCTACACTACCCAAACACCACTACCCTAGCCTACACCCTAAAACACTATCCCCAGCACGACCCCCTATACTACCCTAACACCACTGCGCTACCCTAAACCCTAAAACACTAGCCCCAGGACGACCCCCTACACAACCCATACACCACTGCGCTACCCTAAACCCTAAAACACTACCCCCAGCACAACCCTCTACACTACCCTAAACCCTAAAACACTACCCCCAGCATGACCCCCTACAGTACCCGAACACTGCATTACTCTAAACTCGAAATCTACCCCCAGCACGACCCCCTTCACTACCCAAACACCACTGCACTACCCTCAACCCTAAAACATGACCCCTACACTACCCAAACACCACTGCTCTACCCTAAACCCTAAAACACGACCCCCTACACTACACAAACACCACTGCACTACCCTAAACCCTAAAACACAACCCCCAGCACGACCCCCTACACTACTAAACACCACTGCACTACCTTAAACCCTAAAACACGACCCCCTACACTACACAAACATCACTGCATTACCCTAAAACACTACCTTCAACACTACCCCCTACACTACACAAACACCACTGCGCTATCCTAAACCCTAAAACACTACCCCAGCACGACTCTCTGCACTACCCAAACACCACTGCACTACCCTAAACCCTAAAACACAACCTCCAGCACGACTCCCTACACTACTAAACACCACTGCACTACCTTAAACCCTAAAACACGACCCCCTACACTACACAAACATCACTGCACTACCCTAAAACACTGCCCCAACACTACCCCCTATTTATTTATTTATTTATTTTTGCTATTTTTAAAGCGCGCAAATACCTACGCAGGTGTCTCGGCGCTGGCGTTCAGAGAACTCCTTACTCTTTAAGGGAATTTAAACAGAGGAGAAAAGCCACGTCTTGAGGCTCTTTCGGAACTTAATGAGAGTGGGGGCCGCTTTTATATGCAAAGGGAGGGTGTTCCATAATTTAGCTGTAGCTGTAGTGAAACACCTATCTCCCCAAGTGGCTTTTTTTGTCCGTGGGACAGACAGCAGAAAGGTTGCAGAGGATCGAAGTGTTCTGCTGTGCTCCAATGGATGGAGAGCCTTTTTTAGGAACTTAGGCCCTGGATAGTTCAGAGTCTTGTAGGCTATACAAAGAGCCTTGAATTTTATTCGGCTCCTGATGGGTAGCCAGTGGAGCTCTTTGATGTGATGGGATATTGATGCGAATCTGGGGATAGAGAGTAAAATTCTTGCGGCCGCATTTTGAACAGTTTGAATTTTATTGAGGACTCCTTCTTGTGCATTAAGAAGCAAGGAGTTACAGTAGTCCGTTTTTGAAAACACTAAAGTACTGATAAGTGTTTTACCGGCTGACTGTGGTAGATATGGAAGAAGTTTCTTGATCTTTTTGAGTGTATGAAATGCAGATGATAAAATGGCATTTGCGTGATGGTGGAAGGTCAGTTTGTTGTCGAATAAGACTCCCAGGTTGCGGACCTTAGCCACCGGTTGGGGGGGGAGTCCCAGCTCCGGTGGCCACCATTGTGGGGACCATGCTGGTTTCAAGCTCCCGAATGTCATCACTTCCGTTTTGTCGGAGTTAAGCTTGAGGCAGTTTGATGACATCCAGGAGCCTATTGCCTTCATGCCCTCCTGGAAGTTGGCTGACACGCTAGCTCCGTTATTGTACACCGACAGCACCAGTTGCGTGTCATCGGCGTATGTAGTCAGGGCAATGCCATAGGATTTTATCACCCTCGCCAAGTCCGATACATAGATGTTAAAAAGCGTCGGATTTAGCGAGGAGCCCTGTGGAACGCCACAGGGGAGAGAGAAGGTTCGGGAGGTGAAATTGCCCATTCTGACAGTCTGCGGCCGATTGGCGAGGAACGAAGCAATCAGGTCTTTAGCTGTTCCTCCTATTCCCAGAGCTGCGACACGGTCGATCAAGGTGATGTGATCGACCGTGTCAAAAGCAGCAGAGAGATCTAGGAGTATTAAGACAGCTGCTCCTCCCTTGTCCATGGTTATTCTGATTTCGTCCGCGGCTTTCAATAATGCCGTCTCTGTCCCATGTCCCTGCCTAAAGCCAAACTGTGTGTCATCTAGCAAATTGTTGTCATTGATGTACTTTGACAGCTGCAAGTTCATGGATTTTTCAAAAATCTTAGCTGGAAATGGGAGACAAGCGATAGGTCTGTAGCTTGCTGGGAGAAGAGGGTCTAGCGTTGGTTTTTTCAGTAGTGGCCTTATGATTGCTTCTTTCCAAACTGAAGGATATATTCCTGTTGCAAACATAGCGTTGCATATGGTGGATAATGAAGGGGAGATTGCTTCCGGTATGCGGTTAAGGATGGAAGGAGGACATGGGTCAAGGGGAGATCCGGATTTAGTGATGGCTACTAGACGTTGGATATAGTCTTTGTCTACGGGATTAAAAGCCAATAGAGTTGATGGAATGCTAGTAGTAGGAAAAATCACAGAAGGTAGGGGGGTAGTACGTGAGAAAGTCTGGAAGATGGAACTAACTTTTTCCTCAAAGAACCTGGCCAAGGCATCAGTCAGTGGTTGAGATGCCTCTAAGGGCGGCGACGGGGGGTTGGATAAAGTGGAGACTACCCTGAACAGTTCTCCTGACGAATTTTTTGCCTGATTAATCTTGGTGATGAAGTAATGGCTTTTCTCAGTTGTTATCGCTCTTTTGTAAATAGTAAGGGCATTTTTGTAGTTGAGTTTGTCTACTACACAAACACCACTGCGCTATCCTAAACCCTAAAACACTACCCCAGCACGACCCCCTACACTTACCAAACATCACAGCACTACTCTAAAACACTAGCCCCCGCATGACCCCCTACCCTACCTGAACACCACTGCACTACCCTATACCCTAAATCTACCACCAGCATGACCCCCTACACTACCCAAACACCACTGCACTACCCTCAACCCTAAGACACGCCCCCCTACACTACCCAAACAACACTGCACTGCCATAAACCCTAAAACACTACCCACAGCACTACCCCTACACTACACAAACACCACTGTACTACCCTAAACCCTAAATCTATCCCCAGCATGGCTCCCTACACTACCCGAACACCACTGCACTACCACAAACCCTAAAACACTACCCACAGCACTACCCCTACACTACACAAGCACCACTGCACTACTCTAAACCCACCCCCAGCACGACCCCCTACACTACCAAACACCACTGCACTACCCTGAACCCTAAAACATGACCCCCTACACTACACAAAGACCACTGCACTACCCTAAACCCTAAAACACTACCCCCTACACTACACAAACACCCCTGCACTACCATAAACCCTAAATCTACCCCCAGCATGACCCCCTACACTACCCGAACACCACTGCACTACCCTAAACCCTAAAACTCTACCCCCAGCACGACCCCCTGCACTATGTATATTATCTACTGGCGGTCTCCAGTTAGGACCTAGTTTCCATAGGCAAAGCATTTTTTGTTTTCCCAATAACTTGGGCGCCGGTTGACGAATCTTCGCAAAATTTTAAAAATGTATGGCCGGCTTCGGTCAGCTCCTATCCTACAAGTTTCGGGTTGATTTGCCAAGCAGGGGCTGAGGAAAAAGGGGTGTCCCAAAACGCATTTTTTCCATGTTATTTTCTATAGGAAACTTTAGACACGGCTACAGCTCGAACTGCTGAACGGAATTACTCCAAATTAGGCAAAAAGGTAGCCCTTGGTTAAAAAAGAGACCTTTTTGTTAAATAGTGTAAATCCGTTCAGTAGTTTTTGAGATAATTAAGGAAAAAAATCATTTTATTTCTGGGCGGAACCTAACTACACAGGCACAAGCTTGGCTCTAATTGGCTCCCAACACTTCAATCCATGAAGTATTGGTAGCCATCTTGGTGCAATGCTTTTTAGGTCTAGCCTAGCGATGCAGCGCATTCGCTGCCCAATACACAAACACCACTGCACTACCCTAAACACTAAAACAATACCCCAGCATGACCCCCTATACTACCCAAACACTACTGTACTACCCTAAACCCTAAAAAAACTACCCCAGCACGACCCCCTACACTACTCAAACACAACTGCACTACCCTAAACCCTAAATCTGCCCCCAGCATGACCCCCTATACTACCAAAACACCACTGCACTACCCTAAACCCTAAGACACTACCCCAGCACGACCCCCTACACTACACAAACATCACTGCACTACCCTAAACCCTAAAACACTACACCCAGCACCACGATCCACTACACTACCAAAACACCACTGCACTACCCTAAAACAATTCCCCCAGCATGACCCCCTACACTAACCAAACACCACTGCACTACCCTAGACCCTAACACACTACCCCCAGCTTGACCCCCTACACTACTCAAACACAACTGCACTACCCTGAACCCTAAATCTACCCCCAGCATGACCCCCTATACTACCAAAACACCACTGGACTACCCTAAACCCTAAGACACTACCCCAGCACGACCCCCTACACTACACAAACACCACTGCACTACCCTAAACCCTAAAACACTACCCCCACCACGACCCCCTACACTACCCAAACACCACTGCGCTACCCTCAAACCTAAAACACTACCCCAGCACGACCCCTACACTACAAACACCACTGCGCTACCCTAAACCCTAAAACACTACCACCAGCACGACCGCCTACACTACCAATACACCACTGCGCTACCCTAAATCCTAAAACACTACCCCCAGCATGACCCCCTACGGTACCCGAACACCACTGCACAACCCTAAACACTAAATCTACCCCCAGCATGACCCCCTCCACTACCCAAACACAACTGCACTACCCTAAACCCACCCCCAGCATGACCCTCTACACTACACAAACACCACTGCACTACCCTGAACCCTAAAACACTACACTCAGCATGACCCACTACACTACCCAAACACAACTGCACTACCCTAAACCCTAAAACACGAACCCCTGTACTACACAAACACCACTGCACTACACCAAACCCTAAAACACTACCTCCAGCATGACCCCCTACACTACAGAAACAACACTGCACAAACCTAAACCCTAAAACACCACCCCCTACACTACACAAACACCACTGCACTACCCTAAACCCTAAAACACTACCACAAGTACGACCCCCTACACTAACCAAACACCACTACCCTAAACCCTAAAACACGACCCCCTACACTACCCAAACACAACTGCACTACCCTAAACCCTAAAACACGACCCTCTACACTACCAAAAGACCACTACACTACTCTAAAATCTAAAACACTACCCCCAGCATGACCCCCTGCACTACACAAACACCACTGCACTACCCTAAACCCTAAAACACTACCCCTATACTACACAAACACCACTGCACTCTATTAAACCCTAAAGCACTACACCCAGCACAAACCCCTACACTACACAAACACCACTGCGCTACCCTAAACCCTAAAACACTACCCCAGCACGACCCTCTACACTACCCAATCACCACGGCGCTACTCTAGACCCTAACACACTACCACCAGCATGACCCCCTACACTACCCAAACACAACTGCACTACCCTAATCCCTAAATCTACCCCCAGCATGACCCCTATACTACCAAACACCACTGCAATACCCTAAATCCTAAAACACGACCCCCTACATTATACAAACACCACTGCACTACCCTAAACCCTAAAACACTACCCCCAGCATGACCCCCTACACTACACAAACAACTGAACTACCCTAAACCCTAAATTTACCCCCAGCATGACCCCCTACACTACCCAAACTCCACTGCACTACGCTAAACCCTAAAACACTACCCCCAGTATGACCCCCTACACTAAACAAACACCACAGCGCTACCCTAACTCCTTAAACACTACCCCAACACTACAAAAAACACCACTGCTCTACCCTAAACCCTAAAACACTACCCACAGCACGACCCCCTACGCTACCCAAACACCACTGCGCTACACTAAAACCTAAAACACTACCCCAGCACGACCCCCTATACTACCCAAACATCACTGCACTACTCTAAACCCTAAAACACTACCCCCAGCACGACGATCCCCTACACTACCAAAACATCACTGCACTACCCTAAACCCTAAAACAATACCCCCAGCATGACCCCCTACACTAACCAAACACCACTGCACCACCCTAGACCCTAACACACTACCCCCAGCATGACCCCCTACACTACATAAACACAACTGCACTACCCTAAACCTTTAAACACTACACCCAGCATGACCCCCTATACTACCAAACACCAATGCACTACCCTAAACCATAAATCTACCCCCAGCTTGACCCTCTACTCTACCAAAACACCACTGTACTACCCTAAACCCTAAAACACTACCCACAGCACGACCCCCTACACTACACAAACACCACTGCGCTATACTAAACCCTAAAACCCTACCCCAGCACGACCCTCTACACTACCCAAAGAAGCACTGCACTACCCTAAACCTTAAAACACTACCCCCAGCACGACTGCCTACACTACACAAACACTACTGGGCTACCCTAAACCCTAAAACACTACCCTAAACACTAGAACAATACCCCAGCATGACCCCCTACACTACCCAAACACTATTGTACTACCCTAAACCCTACAACACTACCCCAGCACAACCCCCTACATTACCCAAACATCACTGCACTACCCTAAACCCTAAAACACTACCGCCAGCACCACGATCCCCTACACTACCAAAACACCACTGCACTACCCTAAAACAATACCCCCAGCATGACCCTCTACACTAACCAAACACCACAGCACTACCCTAGACCCTAACACACTACCCCCAGCATGACCCCCTACACTACCCAAACACCACTGCAATACCCTAAACCCTAAAACACTACCACCAGCACGACCGCCTACACTACCCATACACCACTGCGCTACCCTAAATCCTAAAACACCACCCCCAGCATGACCCCCTATGGTACCCGAACACCACTGCACAACCCTAAACACTAAATCTACCCCCAGCATGACCCCCTCCACTACCCAAACACAACTGCACTACCCTAAACCCACCCCCAGCATGACCCTCTACACTACACAAACACCACTGCACTACCCTGAACCCTAAAACACTACCCTCAGCATGACCCACTACACTACCCAAACACAACTGCACTACCCTAAACCCTAAAACACGAACCCCTATACTACACAAACACCACTGCACTACACCAAACCCTAAAACACTACCCCCAGCATGACCCCCTACACTACAGAAACACCACTGCACAAACCTAAACCCTAAAACACCACCCCCTACACTACACAAACACCACTGCACTACCCTAAACCCTAAAACACTACCACCAGTACGACCCCCTACACTAACCAAACACCACTACCCTAAACCCTAAAACACGACCCCCTACACTACCCAAACACAACTGCACTACCCTAAACCCTAAAACACGACCCTCTACACTACCAAAAGACCACTACACTACTCTAAAATCTAAAACACTACCCCCAGCATGACCCCCTGCACTACACAATCACCACTGCACTACCCTAAACCCTAAAACACTATCCCCTACACTACACAAACACCACTGCACTCTATTGAACCCTAAAGCACTTCACCCAGCACAAACCCCTACACTACACAAACACCACTGCGCTACCCTAAACCCTAAAACACTACCCCAGCACGACCCTCTACACTACCCAATCACCACGGCGCTACCCTAGACCCTAACACACTACCCCCAGCATGACCCCCTACACTACCCAAACACAACTACACTAACCTCATCCCTAAATCTACCCCCAGCATGACCCCCTATACTACCAAACACCACTGCACTACCCTAAATCCTAAAACACGACCCCCTACACTATACAAACACCACTGCACTACCCTAAACCCTAAAACACTACCCCCAGCATGACCCCCTACACTACACAAACAACTGAACTACCCTAAACCCTAAATTTACCCCCAGCATGACCCCCTACACTACCCAAACTCCACTGCACCACTCTAAACCCTAAAACACTACCCCCAGTATGACCCCCTACACTAAACAAACACCACAGCGCTACCCTAACACCTTAAACACTACCCCAACACTACAAAAAACACCACTGCTCCACCCTAAACCCTAAAACACTACCCACAGCACGACCCCCTACGCTACCCAAACACCACTGCGCTACACTAAAACCTAAAACACTACCCCAGCACGACGAACCCCTACACTACCAAAACACCACTGCACTACCCTAAACCCTAAAACAATACCCCCAGCATGACCCCCTACACTAACCAAACACCACTGCACCACCCTAGACCCTAACACACTACCCCCAGCATGACCCCCTACACTACATAAACACAACTGCACTACCCTAAACCCTTAAACACTACCCCCAGCATGACCCCCTATACTACCAAACACCAATGCACTACCCTAAACCATAAATCTACCCCCAGCTTGACCCCCTACTCTACCAAAACACCACTGCACTACCCTAAACCCTAAAACACTACCCACAGCACGACCCCCTACACTACACAAACACCACTGCGCTATACTAAACCCTAAAACACTACCCCAGCACGACCCTCTACACTACCCAAAGAAGCACTGCACTACCCTAAACCCTAAAACACTACCCCCAGCACGACTGCGTACACTACACAAACACTACTGGGCTACCCTAAACCCTAAAACACTACCCTAAACACTAGAACAATACCCCAGCATGACCCCCTACACTACCCAAACACTATTGTACTACCCTAAACCCTACAACACTACCCCAGCACGACCCCCTACATTACCCAAACATCACTGCACTACCCTAAACCCTAAAACACTACCGCCAGCACCACGATCCCCTACACTACCAAAACACCAATGCACTACCCTAAAACAATACCCCCAGCATGACCCTCTACACTAACCAAACACCACAGCACTACCCTAGACCCTAACACACTACCCCCAGCATTACCCCCTACACTACCCAAACACCACTGCAATACCCTAAACCCTAAAACACTACCACCAGCACAACCGCCTACACTACCCATACACCACTGCGCTACCCTAAATCCTAAAACACTACCCCCAGCATGACCCCCTACGGTACCCGAACACCACTGCACAACCCTAAACACTAAATCTACCCCCAGCATGACCCCCTCCACTACCCAAACACAACTGCACTACCCTAAACCCACCCCCAGCATGACCCTCTACACTACACAAACACCACTGCACTACCCTGAACCCTAAAACACTACCCTCAGCATGACCCACTACACTACCCAAACACAACTGCACTACCCTAAACCCTAAAACACGAACCCCTATACTACACAAACACCACTGCACTACACCAAACCCTAAATCACTACCCCCAGCATGACCCCCTAAACTACAGAAACACCACTGCACAAACCTAAACCCTAAAACACCACCCCTACACTACACAAACACCACTGCACTACCCTAAACCCTAAAACACTACCACCAGTACGACCCCCTACACTAACCAAACACCACTACTCTAAACCCTAAAACACGACCCCCTACACTACCCAAACACAACTGCACTACCCTAAACCCTAAAACACGACCCTCTACACTACCAAAAGACCACTACACTACACTACTCTAAAATCTAAAACACTACCCCCAGCATGACCCCCTGCACTACACAAACACCACTGCACTACCCTAAACCCTAAAACACTACCCCTATACTACACAAACACCACTGCACTCTATTAAACCCTAAAGCACTACACCCAGCACAAACCCCTACACTACACAAACACCACTGCGCTACCCTAAACCCTAAAACACTACCCCAGCACGACCCCCTACACTACCCAAACACAACTGCACTACCCTAATCCCTAAATCTACCCCCAGCATGACCCCCTATACTACCAAACACCACTGCACTACCCTAAATCCTAAAACACGACCCCCTACACTATACAAACACCACTGCACTACCCTAAACCCTAAAACACTACCCCCAGCATGACCCCCTACACTACACAAACAACTGAACTACCCTAAACCCTAAATTTACCCCCAGCATGACCCCCTACACTACCCAAACTCCACTGCACTACGCTAAACCCTAAAACACTACCCCCAGTATGACCCCCTACACTAAACAAACACCACAGCGCTACCCTAACAACTTAAACACTACCCCAACACTACAAAAAACACCACTGCTCTACCCTAAACCCTAAAACACTACCCACAGCACGACCCCCTACGCTACCCAAACACCACTGCGCTACACTAAAACCTAAAACACTACCCCAGCACGACCCCCTACACTACCCAAACATCACTGCACTACTCTAAACCCTAAAACACTACCCCCAGCACGACGATCCCCTACACTACCAAAACACCACTGCACTACCCTAAACCCTAAAACAATACCCCCAGCATGACCCCCTACACTAACCAAACACCACTGCACCACCCTAGACCCTAACACACTACCCCCAGCATGACCCCCTACACTACATAAACACAACTGCACTACCCTAAACCCTTAAACACTACCCCCAGCATGACCCCCTATACTACCAAACACCAATGCACTACCCTAAACCATAAATCTACCCCCAGCTTGACCCCCTACTCTACCAAAACACCACTGCACTACCCTAAACCCTAAAACACTACCCACAGCACGACCCCCTACACTACACAAACACCACTGCGCTATACTAAACCCTAAAACACTACCCCAGCACGACCCTCTACACTACCCAAAGAAGCACTGCACTACCCTAAACCCTAAAACACTACCCCCAGCACGACTGCCTACACTACACAAGCACTACTGGGCTACACTAAACCCTAAAACACTACCCTAAACACTAGAACAATACCCCAGCATGACCCCCTACACTACCCAAACACTATTGTACTACCCTAAACCCTACAACACTACCCCAGCACGACCCCCTACATTACCCAAACATCACTGCACTACCCTAAACCCTAAAACACTACCGCCAGCACCACGATCCCCTACACTACCAAAACACCACTGCACTACCCTAAAACAATACCCCCAGCATGACCCTCTACACTAACCAAACACCACAGCACTACCCTAGACCCTAACACACTACCCCCAGCATGACCCCCTACACTACCCAAACACCACTGCAATACCCTAAACCCTAAAACACGACCCCCTACACTACACAAACACCACTGCATTACCCCAAACCTTAAAACACTACCCCCTACACTACACAAACACCACTGCACTACCCTAAATCCTAAAACACTACCACCAGCATGACCCCCTACACTACCCAAACACCACTGCACTACCTTATACCCTAAAACACGACCCCCTACACTACCCAACTACAACTGCACTACCCTAAACTCTAAACACGACCCCCTACACTACAAAAACACCACTGCACTACCCTAAAATCTACAACACTACCCCTAGCATGACCCCTAAACTACACAAACACCACTGCACTATACTAAACCCTAAAACACTACCACCAGCATGACCCCCTACACTACCAAAACACCACTGCACTACCCTAAACCTTAAAACACTACCCCCACCACTACCCCCTACACCACCGAAATACCACTGCACTACCCTAAACCCTAAAACACTACCCCAGCACGACCCCTACACTACACAAACACCACTGCACTACCCTAAAAACTAAAACAATACCCCAGCAAGACACCCTACACTACCCAAACACTACTGTACTACCCTAAACCCTAAAACACTACCCCAGCACAACCCCCTACACTACCCATACACCACTGCACTACGCTACACCCTAAAGCACTACCCCTAGTACGACCCCCCTACACTACCCAAACAACACTGCGCTAACCTAAACCTTAAAACACTACCCCCAGCACGACCCCCTACACTACAAACACCACTGCGCTACCCTAAACCCTAAAACACTACCCCCAGCACGACCGCCTACACTACCCATCCACCACTGCGCTACCCTAAACCCTAAATCCACCCCCAGCATGACCCCCTATACTACCCAAACACCACTGCACTACCCTCAACCATAAAACACGACCCCCTACACTGCCCAAACACCACTGCACTACCCTAAACCCTAAACCACGACCCCCTACACTACACAAACACCACTGCACTACCCTAAACCCTAAAACACTACCCCCAGCACTATCCCCTACACTACACAAACACCACTGCACTACCCTAAACCCTAAATCTACCCCCAGCACGACCCCCTACACTACCAAACACCACTGCACTACCTTAACCCCTAAAACACGACCCCCTACACTACACAAACACCACTGCACTACCCTAAAACACTACCCCCAGCACTACCCCCTACACTACCCAAACACCACTGCGCTACCCTAAACCCTAAAACACTACCCCCAGAATGACCGCCTACACTACACAAACACCACTGCACTACCTTAAACCCTAAATCTACCCCAGCACGACCCCCTACACTACCCAAACACCAATGCACTACCCTCAACCCTAAAACACGACCACCTACACTACCCAAACACCACTGCACTACCCTAAAACATGACCGCCCAACACTACACAAACACCACTGCACTACCCTAAACCCTAAAATACTACCCCCAGCATTACCCCCTACACTACACCAACACCACTGCACCACCCTAAACCCTAAATCTACCCCAGCATGACCCCCTACACTACCCAAACACCACTGCACTACCCTCAACCCTAAAACACGACCACCTACACTACCCAAACACCACTGCACTACCCTAAACCCTAAAACACGACCACCCAACACTACACAAACACCACTGCACTACCCTAAACCCTAAAATACTACCCCCAGCATTACCCACCACAGTACACCAACACCACTGCACTACCCTAAACCCTAAATCTACCCCAGCACAACCCACTACCCTACCCAAACACCACTGCACTACCCTAAACCCTAAAACACTACCCCCAGCGCTAACCCCTACACTACCCAAAGACCACTGCGCTACCCTAAACCCTAAAACACTACCCCCAGCATGATCCCCTACACTACCCAAACACCACTGCACTACCCTAAAACCTAAAACACTAGCCCCAGCACGACCCTCTACGCTAACCAAACACCACTGCGCTACCCTAAACCCTAAAACACTAGCTCCAGCACGACCCCCTACACTACCCAAACACCACTGCACTATCCTAAACCCTAAAACACTACCCCCAGCACGACCCCCACCGCAGTCGCCAGTAGATAGTTATAGATAGGACCTAGTTTCCATAGGAAAAGCGTTTTTTGTTTTCCCAATAACTTTGGCGCCGGTTGACGAATCTTCGCAAAATTTTCAAAACTTATGGCCCGCTCCGGTCATCTCCCGTCCTGAAAGTTTCGGGTTGATTTGCCAAGCAGAGGCTGAGGAAAAATGGGGGTACCCACAACGCGTTATTTCCATGTTATTTTCTATAGGAAACTTTAGACACGGCTACAGCTCGAACTGCTGAATGGAATTACACCAAATTTAGCAAAAAGGTAGCCCTTGGTTCAGAAAGAGACCTTTTTGTTAAATGGTGTAAATCCGTTGAGTAGTTCCTGAGAAATAAAAACAAAAGTGGTTGAAAAACGCATTTCCCATAGGAAACTTTAGACACGGCCACAGCTCGAACTGCTGAACAGAATTACACCAAATTTGGCAAAAAGGTACTGCTTGGTTCAGAAAAAACGTTCTTTTTTTTTTTATGTTGTAAATCCGTTCAGTAGTTTTTGAGAATATTAAAGGAAAAAAAATCTTTATATAATCTGGGCAGGACCTAACTGCACAAGCTTGGCTCTAATTGGCTGCCAACACTTCAATCCGGGAAGTGTTAGCAGCCATCTTGGTGCAATGCTTCATAGGTCTCGCCTAGCGACGCAGCGCATGCGCTGCCCACTACACAAACACCCCTGCACTAACCTAAACACTAAAACAATAACCCAGCATGACACCCTAGAGTACCCAAACACTACTGCACTACCCTAAACCCTAAAACACTACCCCAGCACGACCCCCTAGACTACATAAACACCACTGCGCTACCCTAAACCCTAAAACACTACCCCAGTACGATCGCCTAGACTACACAAACACCACTGCGCTACCCTAAACCCTAAAACACTACCCCCAGTACGATTGCCTACACTACCCATACACCACTGCACTACCCTAAACCCTAAAACACTACCCCCAGCACGACCGCCTACACTACCCAAACACCACTGCGCTTCCCTAAACTCTAAAACACTACCCCCAGCATGACCCCCTACAGTACCTGAACAACACTGCACTACCCTAAATCTACCCCCAGCATGACCCCCTACACTACCCAAACACCACTGCACTGCCCTCAACCCTAAAACATGACCCCCATACTACCCAAACACCACTGCACTTCCCTAAACCACGACCCCCTACACTGCACAAACACCACTGCACTCAATCAATCAATAAATCAATCATAGGCATTTGTATAGCGCACTGCTCACCCGGAGGGTCTCAAGGCGCTGGGGGGGGGGGAACGCTACTGCTCGAACAGCCAGGTCTTGAGTTGCTTCCTGAAGGCGAGATGGTCTTGCGTTGTCCGGAGGTGGATGGGGAGGGAGTTCCATGTCTTGGCTGCCAGGTAGGAGAAGGATCTTCCTCCGGCGGTGGCTCTGTGGATGCGGGGGACGGTGGCGAGAGCGAAGCTGGCGGAGCGGAGCTGGCGGGTGGGCTTGTGGAAGGTCAGGCGGCTGTTGAGGAACTTGGGGCCCAGGTCGTAGAGGGCCTTGTGTGCGTGGGTGAGGAGTCGGAACGTGATTCTTTTGTTGACGGGGAGCCAGTGCAGGTCTCTCAGGTGTCCGGAGATGTGGCTGTGTCGGGGGATGTCCAGGATGAGTCGTGCTGAGGCGTTCTGGATCCGTTGGAGTTTCTTCTGGAGTTTGGCGGCGGTGCCGGCATAGAGGGCGTTCCCGTTGTCCAGCCGACTTGTGACGAGGACCTGGGTGACCGTCATCCTGTTCTCGGTGGGGATCCACCGGAAGATCTTTCGAAGCATGCGCAGGGTGTTGAAGCATGAAGACGAGACGGCGTTGACTTGTCTGGTCATCGAGAGGGAGGAGTCCAGGATGAAGCCTAGGTTGCGTGCGTGGTCCGTTGGCTTGGGGGTGGCTCCCAGGGCGGGGGGCCACCAGGAGTCGTCCCAGGCTGAGGGTGATGATCCCAGGATGAGGATCTCCGTCTTGTCTGAGTTCAGTTTCAGGCGGCTGTTCTTCATCCATTCGGCGACGTCTTTCATCCCTTCGTGTAGGCTGGCTCTGGCGGCGTCTGGGTCGCAGATGAGGGAGAGGATCAGCTGGGTGTCGTCGGCGTAGGTGATGATCTTGAGGTTGTGTTGACGTGCGATGGTTGCGAGGGGGCTCATGTAGACGTTGAAGAGGGTGGGGCTGAGCGATGACCCTTGTGGAACGCCGCAGATGACTTCGGTGGCCGCTGACCGGAACGGGGGGAGGCGGACTCTCTGGGTTCTTCCGGCGAGGAATGAGGTGATCCACTCCAGGGCCTTCTCCTGGATGCCGTTGTTGTTCAGGCGCTGTACCAGGGTGCGGTGGCAGACAGTGTCGAACACTGCGGAGAGGTCAAGGAGGATGAGGGCCGCAGTTTCCCCGTTGTCCATTAGGGATCTGATGTCGTCTGTGACTGCGATGAGGGCGGTCTCCGTGCTGTGGTTGGCTCGGAAGCCGGATTGCGAGTGGTCGAGGGATCCGTTGGTCTCGAGGAAGGCGGCTAGCTGTCTGTTGACGGTCTTCTCGATGACTTTGGCAGGAAACGGGAGGAGCGAGATGGGGCGGTAGTTCTTGAGGTCGGAGGGGTCTGCAGTTGGTTTCTTCAGCAGGGCACTGATCTCGGCGTGTTTCCAGCACTCCGGGAAGGTGGCGGTGTTGAAGGAGGCGTTGATGATGTCGCGGAGGTGGGGTGCGATGATGTGGTCGGCCGTGTTGAAGATGTGGTGTGGGCAGGGGTCCGTAGGGGATCCGGAGTGGATGGTGTTCATTATGCGTGTTGTGTCTTCGGTGCTGACTGGGGTCCAGGCGTGGAGGGTGGCGGTGGGGGGCATCGGTTCGGTGGAGGGGTTCGTGGTTGGTGGGCCGAAGCTGTTGTGAATGTTGGTGATCTTGTCGTGGAAGAAGGCTGCGAGGGAGTCGCAGAGGTCTTGCGAGGGAGTGATGTCATTGTTTCCGGCGTCGGGGTTGGAGAGCTCTTTGACGATGCTGAAGAGTTCCTTGCTGTTGTGGGTGTTGTTGTCCAGTCGTTCCTTGAAGGCTGTCTTCTTTGTGGCGCGGATCAGTTGGTGGTGTTTGCGGGTGGCGTGTTTGAGGGCCGTCATGTTGTCTGTGGTCTGGTTGGTGCGCCAGGTGTTCTCCAGGGAGCGGCAGTTCTTCTTGGAGGTGATGAGCTCATCGGTGAACCAGGAGGCTTTCTTGCTGCCGCGTCTGCTGGGGGGGTTCTTCTTCAGTGGTGCGAGGGCGTCTGCGCAGTTGGTGATCCACTGTGTGAGGTTGTTGGCGGCTTCGTTGGGGTCCGTTGAGCTGGTGGGGGGTTCTGGCTGAGGAAGGTGGTGAGCTGGTCGCCGGTGATCTTGTTCCAGCTCCTGCGGGGGGCTTGTTGAGGGTGGTGGTGGGTCGTCGTTTTACTGAAGCTGAAGTGGACGCAGCTGTGGTCAGTCCACTGGAGATTGGTGGAGTGGCTGAAGGTGACGTATTTGCTGGATGAGAAGACTGGGTCAAGCGTGTGGCCGGCGTAGTGGGTGGGGGTGGTTACCAGTTGCTTGAGTCCGAGGTTGGCCAGGTTGTCCAGCAGAGCAGTGGTGTTGCGGTCCTTGTTGTCCTCCAGGTGGAAGTTGAGGTCCCCCAGGAGGATGTAGTCGGTGGAATTGATGGCGTGCGGGCTGACGAAGTCTGTGATGTCTTCGCTGAACTGTGTGCGTGGTCCCGGTGGTCTGTAGACGAGGGTGCCTCTGAGCATGGTCTTGGGGTCGGTGTGTATCTGGAAGTGGAGGTGTTCGGCGGAGGTGAAGGTGTCATCGGAGTTGGTCGTGATGCGGATGGTGTTCTTGTGGATGATGGCGATTGTCTGGTTGACGCGGTCCTTCCTGGTGATTTTGTAGCCTTCCGGGACGGCGATGGCGACGTCGGGCGCTGAGGAGGCGTTCATCCAGGTTTCCATCAGGAAGGCGATGTCTGGTGCTGTCGAGTCGAGGAGGTTCCAGAGTTCGACGGCATGCTTGTGAACGGAGCGGGTGTTGAGCAGGATGCACATCAGGTGTTTGTTGCTGGGGCTCGGTTTAGCAGGTGCGGTGTTGGGTCGGAGGCCGGTGAAGCGGCAGGTCAGGCAGGTGAAGGGTCCGTGGGTGCGTCTCGGGGTGGCTCGGTAGCAGGCGGTGTTTTGGCCGGCGTGAGTGCATGGAGGGTTTTGGCGTGGTAGATGTGAAGGGAGTGCTGGCGAGGGCGAGGACCAGGGGGTCTGCCGCTGGGCGCGGTCCAGGCGCGGACGGGCCCAGACGGGCTTACCTTTGGCGCACCTTCGGTGCTCAATCGGCGCTCCCGTTGCGCGCGTCCGTTGCGTGCATCCGCTGCGCAGTCGCTCTGGGGGTGTCATAAGTAAGGAGCCGGGAGGGAGGAGCAGCTGGGTGGCGGGAGCAGGGCGGCGAATGGAATCACAGGGGGGCGGGGCCGCAGGGAGGCAGCGGCGGGAAATTCCAAGAAGCAGCGGGCAGCGGGAAATTCCCAGTAGCAGCGGGAAATTCCCAGGAGCAGCGGGCAGCGAGCGAAGGAATCTGCAGGCAGGAGGCAGCAAAGGCAGGCAGGAGCGGCAGCAGTGAGTGGGGCGACCAAGCCCTGTGCACTACCCTAAACCCTAAAACACTACCCCAGCACGACCCCCTACGCTACCCAAATGCCTCTGCACTACCTTAAGCCCTATATTTACCCCCAGCATGACCCCCTACACTACCCAAACACCACTGCGCTACCCTAAACCCTAAAACAGTAGCCCCAGCACGACCCCCTACACTACCCAAACACCACTGCGCTACCCTAAACCCTAGAACACTACCCCCAGCACGACCACCTACACTACCCATAGACCACTGCACTACCCTAAACCCTAAAACACTACCCCCAGCATGACCCCCTACACTACCAAAACACCACTGCACTACCCTAAACCCTAAAAAACTTCCCCAGCACGACCCCCTACACTACACAAACACCACTGCACTACCCTAAAAACTAAAAAAATACCCCAGCATGACACCCTACACTACCCAAACACCACTGCGCTACCCTAAACCCTAGAACACTACCCCCAGCACGACCACCTACACTACCCAAACACTCCTGTACTACCCTAAACCCTAAAACACTACCCCAGCACGAGCCCCTACACTACCCAAACATCACTGCACTACCCTAAACACTAAAACACAACCCCCAGCTCGACAATCCCCTACACTACCCAAACACCACTGCACTACCCTAAACTGTAAAACAATACCCCCAGCATGACACCCTACACTAACCAAACACCACTGCACTACCCTAACACACTAACCCCAGCATGACCCCCTACACTACCCAAACACAACTGCACTACCCAAAACCCACCCCCAGCATGACCCCCTACACTACACTAACACCACTGCACTACCCGGAACCATAAAACACTACCCCCAGCATGACCCCTACACTACCCAAACATAACTGCACTACCCTAAACCCTAAAACACGGACCCCTATACTACACAAACACCACTGCACTACACCAAACCCTAAAACACTACCCCCAGCACGACCGCCTACACTACCCATACACCACTGCGCTACCCTAAATCCTAAAACACTACCCCAGCACGACCCCCTACACTACCCAAACACCACTGCACTACCTTAAGCCCTATATTTACCCCCAGCATGACCCCCTACACTACCCAAACACCACTGCGCTACCCTAAACCATAAAACACTAGCCTCAGCACGACCCCCTACACTACCCAAACACCAATGCGCTACCCTAAAACACTACCCCAGCATGACGGCCTACACTACCCATACACCACTGCACTACCCTAAACCCTAACACACTACCCCCAGCATGACCCCCTACACTACCAAAACACCACTGTACTACCCTAAACCCTAAAACACTACCCCAGCACGACCCCCTACACAACACAAACACCACTACACTAACCTAAACCCTAAAACGCTACTCTCACCACGACCTCCTACACTACCCAAACACCACTGTACTACCCTAAACCCTAAAACACTACCCCAGCACGACCCCCTACACTACACAAACACCACTGCACTACCCTAAACCCTAAAACACTACCCCCACCACGACCCCCTACACTACCCAAACACCACTGCACTACCCTAAACCCTAAAACACTACCCCGCACGACCCCCTACACTACACAAACACCATTGCACTACCCTAAAAACTAAAATAATACCCCAGCATGACACCCTACACTACTCAAACACTACTGTACTACCCTAAACCCTAAAACACTACCCCAGCACGACCCCCTACACTACCCAAACATCACTGCACTACCCTAAACCCTAAAACACAATCCCCAGCTCGACAATCCCCTGCACTACCCAAACACCACTGCACTACCCTAAACTGTAAAACAATACCCTCAGCATGACCCCCTACACTAACCAAACACCACTGCACTTCCCTAACACACTAACCCCAGCATGATCCCCTACACTACCCAAACACAACTGCACTACCCTAAACCCACTCCCAGCATGACCCCCTACACTACACAAACACCACTGCACTACCCTGAACCCTAAAACACTACCCCCCCAGCATGACCCCCTACACTACCCAAACATAACTGCACTACCCTAAACCCTAAAACACGAACCCCTATACTACACAAACACCACTGCACTACACCAAACCCTAAAACACTACCCCAGCATGACCCCCTACAGTACCCGAACACCACTGCACTACCCTAAACCCTAAATCTACCCCCAGCATGACCCCCTACACTACCCAAACACCACTGCACTACCCTCAACCCTAAAACATGACCCCCTACACTACCCAAAAGCCACTGCACTACCCTAAACCCTAAAACACGACCCCTACACTACACAAACACCACTGCACTACCCTAAACCCTAAAACACTACCCCCAGCACTACCCCCTACACTACACAAACACCACTGCACTACCCAAATCTACCCCCAGCATGACCCCCTACACTACCAAACACCACTGCACTACCCTAAAACACTGCCACCAGCACTACCCCTACACTACACAAACACAACTGCACTAGCCTAAACCCTAAATCTACCCCCAGCACGTCCCCCTACAATACCCAAACACCACTGCACTACCCTAAAACACTACCCCCAGCACGACCCCCTACACTACCCAAACACCACTGCGCTACCTTAAACCCTAAAACACTACCCCCGGCATGACCGCCTACACTACACAAACACCACTGCTCTACCCTAAACTCTAAAACACTACCCCCTGCATGATCCCCTACACTACCCGAACACCACTGCACTACCCTAAACCCTAAATCTACCCCAGCACGACCCCCTACACTACCCAAACACCACTGCACTACCCTCAACCCTAAAACACGACCCCCTACACTACCCAAACACCACTGCACTATCCTAAACCCTAAAACACGACCCCCTACACTACACAAACACCACTGCACTACCCTAAACCCTAAAATACTACCTACAGCATTACCCCCTACACTACACCAACACCACTGCACTACCCTAAACCCTGAATCTACCCCAGCACAACCCCCTACACTACCCAAACACCACTGCACTACCCTAAACCCTAAAACACGACCCCTGAGGAAATTTGATTTTCGATCACGATCGCATTGAGCCGCCATTTTGTGCTCTGCCGCCATTTTGTGTTGCCCTCACTCAGGCAGCACGACAAACGAAGTATTTTCTGCTTTTCCTGCAATATTGTGTTAAAATAGCCTTGTGCCTCTGTTTACGAAGCTGGTGTTAGAGACTGGCCGAGTACACTAATCCCTGTCTGGTTTTTCTAATCCCTGTCTTAACTATCTGTTGGTTCACACTATTCTCTTCTGACCTTATCTCATCTTCTGGCCTTCGCTGTCCTCCGCTCGTATTCTCTCATTTCACAACTGTCCTCCAAAACCTATCTCGCCACCTGCAAGCCAGTTACAGACATGTTAATACCTTAACCTGTGGGAGGGATGGCAAACACTGTTGAAGGAGAGGCTTCTTCAAGTTACTCGATATCTTTGTTTTTCAACCTTTTCTATTGGACATGTTCTGTATTTAACCTTACCTTATTGGTCCTCTATGTATGTTTTAGGTGTGTCCTTCGTTAATGTATATGTCACCTATGTTCTATAAAAGATTGTGCGCCACGGAGTGAAGTGGCAGTCTCCTGAGAACATACCGTGTGTACTTCTAGGACAACTGTACTAGCTGCAGCTAATAAAATCTGATCTTTTATGCCGACAGAGTGTCCCCGTGTCTCTGTTAGCTGAAGCAGGAGAACCCAGGAGATTAAGGCGTACCCTGCACCGCCAGGCCCAATTGGTTCTGGTTCTTCAACTGGCACCCAACGTTGGGCGGCTTCAGAGGTAGTCGTTCTGCCTGAAGGTCGTGAGGAACCCCGCAAGAAAATTCTGGAGGAATCGCGAGCCACGTCAAGCGACCCCTGTATGTCGAAAATGGTCCGAAGGTCTTTTGCAGCGTGCTTACTCCTTCCTGACGGCTACTGACGACTGCTGCCCTGACTGCCGCCCTGCCTTGGCCCTCTTTTCGATTATGTATGGTAAAGCAAGACGATAGACGGGGCCTCTGTTGGTGTAAGAAGACATCTTAGTTAAGTATTGGTGGGTCGCTCCCACATTTGGTTCTTTGGTTCTTTGGTCCTTAGGTTCTTTGGTTCTTAGGTTCTTTGGTTCTTTGGTTCTTTGGGTCTTTGATTCGGGTATTGCAATAACCGAAGCCGAGGGGTAAGTACACATGTGCTGTGTTAAGTATTTAACTCCCTTGATGTTTGTGAACAGTCCAGTGAAATAACGATGCCTGGTCTGACTAAGTTTGAGAAACTTTGTTGTTTTGGTTGTAATAGGGATTCCCGGCTGGAGGACTCTTGTCCAATTCCTTCGGTTGGAACTCCCACTTATGAGCTCTATTCTAAACATGGTGTTGGCCCCATTGCCTTTAACGAGGCATGGATCCGATACACGAAGAATGATGGTGTTTTAAAATGGCCAGAAAATGGTAGCTTTGAGCCCGACATACTAGATAATTTGGAAACTATTTTATTTAAAAGAAAAGCCCGGCCGGCAATGTTTGACTCTTTCCGCCTTTGGCGTAAGGAAGCCAAACAGAGAAAAATTAAGCAAGAAAAACGAGATAAGAAAGCACAGGGTATGACAATTATACAGGCTGCTCAGCAGTTTAAAGATGGTGGAGTTGATAATGCGATGGAAATTTCAGAGAGACAGCATCGTATGGCAATAGATAAATGCTATCCGATGTTGCCAGCTTCCCCTTCTGATAAAAGAAAGGATTTAGAGGAAGATCCCTTGATGTCTCACCTACTGAGAATGCCTCCGCCCTATGTACAAGGTGCTAATGCACCCCCGTTGTTACAGCCTGTTCAGCCGCCAGTTGCGCCTCCGCTTGCTCCGGCTCTTCCACATTTGCCCCCTCAAGTATTGCCGCCTTTGCCAGCTTTGCCTTCGACTCCTTTACCTTCATCTTTTACGCCCTCTGCTCCCCTGGTAATTACTGATTTCTCTTCAGTTAGTTCGCCTAATACCTTGTCCCCTATCCTTATGTCCAATTCTCCGTCTATGTGTAAACGACTTACAGAAACGGTCTCTGGTCTTTTATCTCCTTTCTTTGAGGCATTAAATGTGTCTCCGGCTTTTTCTCGAAGACAGTCTCGTAGTCAGTTTCCAGCTTCCGAAGAACGAGAAAGGTTGGACTCTCTCGCTCGTAAATGGATTGAGAAGGGTCCTCGGTATAGCGTACCCGACATTATGCCTACCTTCTCACAGAGGAATGCACCTACGCAGAGATATGTTTTCAATGCCATGTGTGATACTCTTATTAAAGGTTGGGAGGATATTGACTTGGGTTCGGTCCCTCAGGGTCTGTTAGATATTCAGGCTAATTTTGATAAGGGACTCATTGTGGGTTCTAAGGTTGAGGACGCTGTAAAGACACTTGTTTCCTTTAGAACCTTATTTACTTCACAGACTTTTCTTGATTCCGATCCCTCAGTTAGGTTGACACTGAAAAATTATCCAATGAGAGAGGTTCCTCCGGTATGGAGAGAAGAGGTTGCAGCAGCAGGTGCTAATCTAGCTATTCCTGCTCATTTCCAGCGTATATAGGTACATGTCCCCTGGAAAAGATTTGAAGTTTTAGCCCTTAAACAGTCTCTACCGGATCCTCGTAAAAACCCTGCAGGTTATTATAACCCCTTCAGTGCCATGTGCCTATTTTTCGGCTACGTTAGATCCAGTAGCTAAAGCATTGCCTAGTTGTCTTAAAGCGACAGCAGCAGCAGCAATTTCTATTCGACAGTCTGCTGGAGTGGTGCTAGATAATACTCTCATTGTTATGGTGCCACATGCAGTGGATACTTTGCTAAACAGAACACAAACACAGCATCTTACGAGTGCTCGTTTCACTGGATATGAGCTGACGCTTTTGGCTAGTCACGTGCACATCAAATGATGTAATACTTTAAATCCAGCTACTCTGTTGCCTCTTCCAGAAGAGAAAGGTTTTCAAAAACAACATGATTGTTTCTTTTGTACTGAGGAAGAGACAAAGGGTAGAATTGACTTAACAGATACGCCATTAGTGAATCCGGATGGAACGCTATGGGTAGATGGTTCTTGTTTTAAGCTTCCTAATGGAGAGACAACTTCAGCCTATGCAGTTACTACCTTGCATACAGTCGTGGAAACAGCACGCATCAGACATAATTCAGCTCAGGCAGCTGAACTGATAGCCTTAACTAGAGCGCGTGTGTTATCCAAAGGAAAAAGAGTGAACGTGTACACCGATAGCCAATACGCTTTTGGTGTGGCGTTCAATTTTGGACGTTTGTGGAAAGAAAGGGGATTCCTTACTTCCCACAGCACTAAGATACAACATGGTCAGTTGGTGACTGACCTTCTTGAGTCACTTGCTTTGCATACCCAGATAGCAATTGTGAAGTGTAGCGCACATAAGAAGATTGTTGACGATGTTGGTCGCGGAAATGCATTTGCGGATGAAGTAGCGAAAAAGACAGCCAGAGATGCTACAAGTCGCATTTATGTTGCAGGCCCTGCAAATTGGGTCAGAGAAAGAGGAATGTATGAGGATACAGTAGAAAGTGTAAAATCAATTCAAGAAGAGGCTACAGAGAAAGAATTGAGTAGGTGGAAAGAAAGTACAGGAATGTTAGACGAGATGGGATGTTGGGTGGATTTGTCCGAGCACCAACGTTGGCTGTTACCAGACGCTTATGTACTACCTATAGTTACTATGGCGCATGGTCCAGCCCACCTAAGTGCGAAAGGAATATGCAAGCTTCTGGCTCCAGTATGGCAAAACGAAGGAATACCGAAGTGTGCAGACAATGTAGTGAAACATTGCATTATTTGCTTAATGTACAATCCGGGAAAGGGAACCCCAACTCCAGCAGGTCATTTTGCTCCTCCGACCTATCCATTTGAGGTGTTGCAAATCGATTACATTCACATGGAACGATGCAACAATCTCAAATATGTTCTAGTGGTGGTATGTGCCTTTTCCCGATGGATAGAGGCTTACCCCCTGAAAGACAATACTGCTTTATCTACAGCCAAAGTACTTCTAAAAGAGTTTTTCCCTAGATTTGGTTTGCCGCGGATTGTCTGGAGTGACAATGGGAGCGAATTTGTGGGCCAGGTCATGCAAAAGGTTTGTGCAGGTCTTGGTATAAGACAAAAATTCCATGCGGCAAACCATCCACAATCGGAGGGTCTAGTGGAGTGCTATAATGGCACCCTAAAACTCAAACTTGCTAAAGTACAGGCCAGTACAGGCCTTAGTTGGCCCGATGCACTACCTTTGGCTCTTCTATCCACCAGAACGGCTGTACATTCTCGTTTGGGACTTAGCCATTATGAGATAGTTTTCGGACGCCCAGCTAATATATGGGGAGTCCCTCGCCCTAAGAAGTATTCAGACTTGCCATACCCAATGTTGATTGATTATTTGCACGATCTTACAATTAAATTGCGTGTTCTCCATCAACAGGTTCAGAGCGATTTGCCAGAGGCCTCCACAGACTCAGGTCATTCCATCCAACCAGGTGACTGGGTTTGTGTGAAGAATTTCCAAAGGACGAAGAACTTGGAGCCTCGCTGGAGAGAACCCCGTCAGGTTCTCCTAGCTACTCGTACAGCAGTGAAGGTTGAATGAAAGAAGAACTGGATCCACGGCGTGCATTGCAAGAAGGTTCCTCTGCCTCTGCCCTTTGATAGGTGGGTCCGTAAGGGTATAACTGACTCTGAGAGTGAGAAGGTTCTCCGATTCATACCTTTTAGTGATGCACACTTGAATGGAACATTGTCAGAAAAAGAAAGCGACGACATTCTCCAAGAAGCTGTACCATCACATTTTCGTCTGAACACCACAAACCTTGTTTCAGGATCAGACTGTACCTGATAAAAAACCCATTACGATTTGAGACCCAGACTGAAGAAGAAAATTTGAGAATCTCTCTTCTATGTAGTTTCTATCCCGGTAGCAAGGTCACGGTAGGAGTCTTGGTTGTGACCTGAGTAGTGGCAATAGGCCTGCCGGACTTGCAGTGTCATAGGACGGCAGACAATCGTAATCAAGTGATTAAGGAAGATTGCCGTGAGCATCCATTTAGAAGATGGAAACTACATTAGGTGAAAGAGAGAGAAATAACAAAATGAAAAACAATCATTGTAAAATAATATACAGTCTCTGTAGTATAACTTTATGTGTTTTCATATTATTATATATTCTATCGGCGTGTATAGGTTGGATTGTTTATGCTATGCAGCAAAAAGTAGTCCCTTCTTCTATCTATGTGCCTTCTTATTCTACTATCTCTCCACATCTGTTTCATACACTTCCCCAACATGAACTCGTTAGAAGAATCGAAGATTACAATAATTCATTTATTCAATTATTACACCAACACCAATTAGTAATTAATACAACCAATTGTTGGGTATGTGGACTAATGCCTCATACCACAGAAAAAGGGATGCCATATTTAGTCCTTCCATTCTCTTATGAAGGTTCTGCTTGGGCTTATTTTGTAATTTTCTCTAACGCCTATCAAAGCCGATTTAAACGACCTGTCAGTTCTTATATTGGTGGACCAGATTTCAGTCATAGTTCATTGATAAAGGGAATGGTAGCTATAGCTAAAATCATGGAAAATAGCAAAATTGCTGTCGATGAAAGAAAAGCATACGCTAATTGGAATGTCACTCATTACATCACAAGTCTTAGTGATAAGGTTAAACAAGGAAAGTCTCCACTAATTTGGACTGTACCTCATCAAGGCAATTTCTGTTTGCAAATAAATGGCCAAACTACTGACCCCGAACATAGAAAAAGCTTTTGTTCCCATTCTGATATCCACTCCTCTCAGAATTCGCCGCCATTAGTGCCATTTCAGGGCACGTATTTTATCTGTCACGATAGAGCCTATACGTGGTTGCCGACTGGTTTTTCTAGAACTTGCTATATAGCTTTTCTTCTTCCCCCTACATACACTGCTTCTTCAAATTTTCATAAAAACAGATATGGCAGGGAAATTATTCATTCCAAAGACACAGCAGGTCAAGAGGGAGGGGACTTCCTAAAGGAATTTCTTCCTTTTTGGGGTCCTATGGCAAACAGCAGGAATATGAGGCAACTGGTTCGTGTTATAGAGACTACCATAGACATCACTGTAGGAGCTTTAAGTAATATTACAGCAGAACTACAAGCGGATCATCTTATGACTTTACAGAACCGAGTTGCCTTAGATGTTATTCTTGCAGATCGTGGTGGAATCTGTAAATTGATCAAATCAAGTTGCTGTATTTATATACCTGATGACGCTCCGACAGTCTACCAAGCTATCTCTAAATTACATATAATCTCTGAGTCGATTCATCAGGACGAAGGAGATTGGTCGTTATTGGGATGGTTTTGGGGACTACTGTCCAAATGGGGTTGGAAAGTGCTAACATTCCTTGGTATGGTGTTAGCCATCATTTTCTCTTGTTGCCTTTGTATGCACTGTGGTCCCGCCATCTGCGACCTTTGTGCTACTATGTGCATCCCAAAACCCAAGGCACAAAGAACAGAGAATATTAGAATGATGTTACAGCAACAGCTTGATGACCTCATGGCCATCGACATTGACTCAGATTGACTTGAGTCTATGTATCTTGCCTGAGTTCTGGCAAAAGGAGGGTCTGAGGAACTTCGATTTTCGATCACGATCGCATTGAGCCACCATTTTGTGCTCTGCTGCCATTTTGTGTTGCCCTCACTCAGGCAGCACGCCAAACGAAGTCTTTTTGCTTTTCCTGCAATATTGTATCAAAATAGCCTTGTGCCTCTGTTTACGAAGCTGGTGTTAGAGACTGGCCGAGTACACTAATCCCTGTCTGGTTTTTCTAATCCCTGTCTTAACTATCTGTTGGTTCACACTATTCTCTTCTGACCTTATCTCATCTTCTGGCCTTCGCTGTCCTCCGCTCGTATTCTCTCATTTCACAACTGTCCTCCAAAACACACAAACGTATCTCGCCACCTGCAATCCAGTTACAGACATGGTAATACCTTAACCTGTGGGACGGATGGCAAACACTGTTGGAGGAGAGGCTTCTTCGAGTTACTCGATATCTTTGTTTTTCAACCTTTTCTATTGGACATGTTCTGTCTTTAACCTTACCTTATTGGTCCTCTATGTATGTTTTAGGTGTGTCCTTCGTTAATGTATATGTCACCTATGTTCTATAAAAGATTGTGCGCCACGGAGTGAAGTGGCAGTCTCCTGAGAACATACCGTGTGTACTTCTAGGACAACTGTACTAGCTGCAGCTAATAAAATCTGATCTTTTACGCCGACAGAGTGTCCCCGTGTCTCTGTTAGCTGAAGCAGGAGAACCCAGGAGATTAAGGCGTACCCTGCGCCGCCAGGCCCAATTGGTTCTGGTTCTTCAACTGGCGCCCAACGTTGGGCGGCTTCAGAGGTAGTCGTTCTGCCTGAAGGTCGTGAGGAACCCCGCAAGAAAATTCTGGAGGAATCGCGAGCCACGTCAAGCGACCCCTGTATGTCGAAAGTGGTCCGAAGGTCTTTTACAGCGTGCTTACTCCTTCCTGACGGCTACTGACGACTGCTGCCCTGACTGCCGCCCTGCCTTGGCCCTCTTTTCGATGATGTATGGTAAAGCAAGACGATAGACGGGGCCTCTGTTGGTGTAAGAAGACATCTTAGTTAAGTATTGGTGGGTCGCTCCCACATTTGGTTCTTTGGTTATTTGGTCCTTAGGTTCTTTGGTTCTTAGGTTCTTTGGTTCTTTGGCTCTTTGGGTCTTTGATTCGGGTATTGCAATAACCGAAGCCGAGGGGTAAGTACACTTGTGCTGTGTTAAGTATTTAACCCCCTTGATGTTTGTGAACAGTCCAGTGAAATAACGATGCCTGGTCTGACTAAGTTTGAGAAACTTTGTTGTTTTGGTTGTAATAGGGATTCCCGGCTGGAGGACTCTTGTCCGATTCCTTCGGTTGGAACTCCCACTTATGAGCTCTATTCTAAACATGGTGTTGGCCCCATTGCCTTTAACGAGGCATGGATCCGATACACGAAGAATGATGGTGTTTTAAAATGGCCAGAAAATGGTAGCTTTGAGCCCGACATACTAGATAATTTGGAAACTATTTTATTTCAAAGAAAAGCCCGGCCGGCAATGTTTGACTCTTTCCGCCTTTGGCGTAAGGAAGCCAAACAGAGAAAAATTAAGCAAGAAAAACGAGATAAGAAAGCACAGGGTATGACAATTATACAGGCTGCTCAGCAGTTTAAAGATGATGAAGTTGATAATGCGATGGAAATTTCAGAGAGACAGCATCGTATGGCAATAGATAAATGCTATCCGATGTTGCCAGCTTCCCCTTCTGATAAAAGAAAGGATTTAGAGGAAGATCCCTTGATGTCTCACCTACTGAGATTGCCTCCGCCCTATGTACAAGGTGCTAATGCACCCCCGTTGTTACAGCCTGTTCAGCCGCCAGTTGCGCCTCCGCTTGCTCCGGCTCTTCCACATTTGCCCCCTCAAGTATTGCCGCCTTTGCCAGCTTTGCCTTCGACTCCTTTACCTTCATCTTCTACACCCTCTGCTCCCCTGGTAATTACTGATTTCTCTTCAGTTAGTTCGCCTAATACCTTGTCCCCTATCCTTATGTCCAATTCTCCGTCTATGTGTAAACGACTTACAGAAACGGTCTCTGGTCTTTTATCTCCTTTCTTTGAGGCATTAAATGTGTCTCCGGCTTTTTCTCGAAGACAGTCTCGTAGTCAGTTTCCAGCTTCCGAAGAACGAGAAAGGTTGGACTCTCTCGCTTGTAAATGGATTGAGAAGGGTCCTCGGTATAGCGTACCCGACATTATGCCTACCTTCTCACAGTGGAATGCACCTACGCAGAGATATGTTTTCAATGCTATGTGTGATACTCTTGTTAAAGGTTGGGAGGATATGGACTTGGGTTCGGTCCTTCAGGGTCTGTTAGATATTCAGGCTAATTTTGATAAGGGACTCATTGTGGGTTCTAAGGTTGAGGACGCTGTAAAGACACTTGTTTCCTTTAGAACCTTATTTACTTCACAGACTTTTCTTGATTCCGATCCCTCAGTTAGGTTGACACTGAAAAATTATCCAATGAGAGAGGTTCCTCCGGTATGGAGAGAAGAGGTTGCAGCAGCAGGTGCTAATCTAGCTATTCCTGCTCATTTCCAGCGTATATAGGTACATGTCCCCTGGAAAAGATTTGAAGTTTTAGCCCTTAAACAGTCTCTACCGGATCCTCGTAAAAACCCTGCAGGTTATTATAACCCCTTCAGTGCCATGTGCCTATTTTTCGGCTACGTTAGATCCAGTAGCTAAAGCATTGCCTAGTTGTCTTAAAGCGACAGCAGCAGCAGCAATTTCTATTCGACAGTCTGCTGGAGTGGTGCTAGATAATACTCTCATTGTTATGGTGCCACATGCAGTGGATACTTTGCTAAACAGAACACAAACACAGCATCTTACGAGTGCTCGTTTGACTGGATATGAGCTGACGCTTTTGGCTAGTCACGTGCACATCAAATGATGTAATACTTTAAATCCAGCTACTCTGTTGCCTCTTCCAGAAGAGAAAGGTGTTCAAAAACAACATGATTGTTTCTTTTGTACTGAGGAAGAGACAAAGGGTAGAATTGACTTAACAGATACGCCATTAGTGAATCCGGATGGAACGCTATGGGTAGATGGTTCTTGTTTTAAGCTTCCTAATGGAGAGACAACTTCAGCCTATGCTGTTACTACCTTGCATACAGTCGTGGAAACAGCACGCATCAGACATAATTCAGCTCAGGCAGCTGAACTGATAGCCTTAACTAGAGCGCGTGTGTTATCCAAAGGAAAAAGAGTGAACGTGTACACCGATAGCCAATACGCTTTTGGTGTGGCGTTCAATTTTGGACGTTTGTGGAAAGAAATGGGATTCCTTACTTCCCACGGCACTAAGATACAACATGGTCAGTTGGTGACTGACCTTCTTGAGTCACTTGCTTTGCCTACCCAGATAGCAATTGTGAAGTGTAGCGCACATAAGAAGATTGTTGACGATGTTGGTCGCGGAAATGCATTTGCGGATGAAGTAGCGAAAAAGACAGCCAGAGATGCTACAAGTCGCATGTATGTTGCAGGCCCTGCAAATTGGGTCAGAGAAAGAGGAATGTATGAGGATACAGTAGAAAGTGTCAAATCAATTCAAGAAGAGGCTACAGAGAAAGAATTGAGTAGGTGGAAAGAAAGTACAGGAATGTTAGACGAGATGGGATGTTGGGTGGATTTGTCCGAGCACCAACGTTGGCTGTTACCAGATGCTTATGTACTACCTATAGTTACTATGGCGCATGGTCCAGCCCACCTAAGTGCGAAAGGAATATGCAAGCTTCTGGCTCCAGTATGGCAAAACGAAGGAATACCGAAGTGTGCAGACAATGTAGTGAAACATTGCATTATTTGCTTAATGTACAATCCGGGAAAGGTAACCCCAACTCCAGCAGGTCATTTTGCTCCTCCGACCTATCCATTTGAGGTGTTGCAAATCGATTACATTCACATGGAACTATGCAACAATCTCAAATATGTTCTAGTGGTGGTATGTGCCTTTTCCCGATGGATAGAGGCTTACCCCCTGAAAGACAATACTGCTTTATCTACAGCCAAAGTACTTCTAAAAGAGTTTTTCCCTAGATTTGGTTTGCCGCGCATTGTCTGGAGTGACAATGGGAGCGAATTTGTGGGCCAGGTCATGCAAAAGGTTTGTGCAGGTCTTGGTATAAGACAAAAATTCCATGCGGCAAACCATCCACAATCGGAGGGTCTAGTGGAGTGCTATAATGGCACCCTAAAACTCAAACTTGCTAAAGTACAGGCCAGTACAGGCCTTAGTTGGCCCGATGCACTACCTTTGGCTCTTCTATCCACCAGAACGGCTGTACATTCTCATTTGGGATTTAGCCATTATGAGATAGTTTTCGGACGCCCAGCTAATATGTGGGGAGTCCCTCGCCCTAAGAAGTATTCAGACTTGCCATACCCAATGTTGATTGATTATTTGCACGATCTTACAATTAAATTGCGTGTTCTCCATCAACAGGTTCAGAGCGCTTTGCCAGAGGCCTCCACAGACTCAGGTCATTCCATCCAACCAGGTGACTGGGTTTGTGTGAAGAATTTCCAAAGGACGAAGAACTTGGAGCCTCGCTGGAGAGAACCCCGTCAGGTTCTCCTAGCTACTCGTACAGCAGTGAAGGTTGAATGAAAGAAGAACTGGATCCACGGCGTGCATTGCAAGAAGGTTCCTCTGCCTCTGCCCTGTGATAGGTGTAAGGGTATAAGTGACTCTGAGAGTGAGAAGGTTCTCCTATTCATACCTTTTAGTGATGCACACTTGAATGGAACATTGTCGGAAAAAGAAAGCGATGACATTCTCCAAGAAGCTGTACCATCACATTTTCGTCTGAACACCACAAACCCACGAACATTGTTTCAGGATCAGACTGTACCTGATAAAAAACCCATTACGATTTGAGACCCAGACTGAAGAAGAAAATTTGAGAATCTCTCTTCTATGTAGTTTCTATCCCGGTTGCAAGGTCACGGTAGGAGTCTTGGTTGTGACCTGAGTAGTGGCAATAGGCCTGCAGGACTTGCAGTGTCATAGGACGGCAGACAATCGTAATCAAGTGATTAAGGAAGATTGCCGTGAGCATCCATTTAGAAGATGGAAACTACATTAGGTGAAAGAGAGAGAAATAACAAAATGAAAAACAATCATTGTAAAATAATATACAGTCTCTGTAGTATAACTTTATGTGTTTTCATATTATTATATATTCTATTGGTGTGTATAGGTTGGATTGTTTATGCTCTGCAGCAAAAAGTAGTCCCTTCTTCTATCTATGTGCCTTCTTATTCTACTAGCTCTCCACATCTGTTTCATACACTTCCCCAACATGAACTCGTTAGAAGAATCGAATATTACAATAATTCATTTATTCAATTATTACACCAACACCAATTAGTAATTAATACAACCAATTGTTGGGTATGTGGACTAATGCCTCATACCACAGAAAAAGGGATGCCATATTTAGTCCTTCCATTCTCTTATGAAGGTTCTGCTTGGGCTTATTTTGTAATTTTCTCTAACGCCTATCAAAGCCGATTTAAACGACCTGTCAGTTCTTATATTGGTGGACCAGATTTCAGTCATAGTTCATTGATAAAGGGAATGGTAGCTATGGCTAAAATCATGGAAAATAGCAAAATTGCTGTCGATGAAAGAAAAGCATACGCTAAGTGGAATGTCACTCATTACATCACAAGTCTTAGTGATAAGGTTAAACAAGGAAAGTCTCCACTAATTTGGACTGTACCTCATCAAGGCAATTTCTGTTTGCAAATAAATGGTCAAACTACTGACCCCGAACATAGAAAAAGCTTTTGTTCCCATACTGATATCCACTCCTCTCAGAATTCGCCGCCATTATTGCCATCTCAGGGCACGTATTTCATCTGTCACGATAGAGCCTATACGTGGTTGCCGACTGGTTTTTCTAGAACTTGCTATATAGCTTTTCTTCTTCCCCCTACATACACTGCTTCTTCAAATATTCATAAAAACAGATATGGCAGGGAAATTATTCATTCCAAAGACACAGCAGGTCAAGAGGGAGGGGACTTCCTAAAGGGATTTCTTCCTTTTTGGGGTCCTATGGCAAACAGCAGGAATATGAGGCAACTGGTTCGTGTTATAGAGACTACCATAGACATCACTGTAGGAGCTTTAAGTAATATTACAGCAGAACTACAAGCGGATCATCTTATGACTTTACAGAACCGAGTTGCCTTAGATGTTATTCTTGCAGATCGTGGTGGAATCTGTAAATTGATCAAATCAAGTTGCTGTATTTATATACCTGATGACGCTCCGACAGTCTACCAAGCCATCTCTAAATTACATATAATCTCTGAGTCGATTCATCAGGACGAAGGAGATTGGTCGTTATTGGGATGGTTTTGGGGACTACTGTCCAAATGGGGTTGGAAAGTGCTAACATTCCTTGGTATGGTTTTAGCCATCATTTTCTCTTGTTGCCTTTGTATGCACTGTGGTCCCGCCATCTGCGACCTTTGTGCTACTATGTGCATCCCAAAACCCAAGGCACAAAGAACAGAGAATATTAGAATGATGTTACAGCAACAGCTTGATGACCTCATGGCCATCGACATTGACTCAGATTGACTTGAGTCTATGTATCTTGCCTGAGTTCTGGCAAAAGGAGGGTCTGAGGAACTTCGATTTTCGATCACGATCGCATTGAGCCGCCATTTTGTGCTCTGCTGCCATTTTGTGTTGCCCTCACTCAGGCAGCACGACAAACGAAGTCTTTTTGCTTTTCCTGCAATATTGTATCAAAATAGCCTTGTGCCTCTGTTTACGAAGCTGGTGTTAGAGACTGGCCGAGTACACTAATCCCTGTCTGGTTTTTCTAATCCCTGTCTTAACTATCTGTTGGTTCACACTATTCTCTTCTGACCTTATCTCATCTTCTGGCCTTCGCTGTCCTCTGCTCGTATTCTCTCATTTCACAACTGTCCTCCAAAACACACAAACGTATCTCGCCACCTGCAAGCCAGTTACAGACATGGTAATACCTTAACCTGTGGGAGGGATGGCAAACACTGTTGGAGGAGAGGCTTCTTCGAGTTACTCGATATCTTTGTTTTTCAACCTTTTCTATTGGACATGTTCTGTCTTTAACCTTACCTTATTGGTCCTCTATGTATGTTTTAGGTGTGTCCTTCGTTAATGTATATGTCACCTATGTTCTATAAAAGATTGTGCGCCACGGAGTGAAGTGGCAGTCTCCTGAGAACATACCGTGTGTACTTCTAGGACAACTGTACTAGCTGCAGCTAATAAAATCTGATCTTTTACGCCGACAGAGTGTCCCCGTGTCTCTGTTAGCTGAAGCAGGAGAACCCAGGAGATTAAGGCGTACCCTGCGCCGCCAGGCCCAATTGGTTCTGGTTCTTCAACTGGCGCCCAACATTGGGCGGCTTCAGAAGTAGTCGTTCTGCCTGAAGGTCGTGAGGAACCCCGCAAGAAAATTCTGGAGGAATCGCGAGCCACGTCAAGCGACCCCTGTATGTCGAAAGTGGTCCGAAGGTCTTTTGCAGCATGCTTACTCCTTCCTGACGGCTACTGACGACTGCTGCCCTGACTGCCGCCCTGCCTTGGCCCTCTTTTCGATGATGTATGGTAAAGCAAGACGATAGACGGGGCCTCTGTTGGTGTAAGAAGACATCTTAGTTAAGTATTGGTGGGTCGCTCCCACATTTGGTTCTTTGGTTCTTTGGTCCTTAGGTTCTTTGCTTCTTTCTTTCTTTGGTTCTTTGGTTCTTTGGGTCTTTGATTCGGGTATTGCAATAACCGAAGCCGAGGGGTAAGTACACTTGTGCTGTGTTAAGTATTTGACCCCCTTGATGTTTGTGAACAGTCCAGTGAAATAACGATGCCTGGTCTGACTAAGTTTGAGAAACTTTGTTGTTTTGGTTGTAATAGGGATTCCCGGCTGGAGGACTCTTGTCCGATTCCTTCGGTTGGAACTCCCACTTATGAGCTCTATTCTAAACATGGTGTTGGCCCCATTGCCTTTAACGAGGCATGGATCCGATACACGAAGAATGATGGTGTTTTAAAATGGCCAGAAAATGGTAGCTTTGAGCCCGACATACTAGATAATTTGGAAACTATTTTATTTAAAAGAAAAGCCCGGCCGGCAATGTTTGACTCTTTCCGCCTTTGGCGTAAGGAAGCCAAACAGAGAAAAATTAAGCAAGAAAAACGAGATAAGAAAGCACAGGGTATGACAATTATACAGGCTGCTCAGCAGTTTAAAGATGATGAAGTTGATAATGCGATGGAAAGTTCAGAGAGACAGCATCGTATGGCAATAGATAAATGCTATCCGATGTTGCCAGCTTCCCCTTCTGATAAAAGAAAGGATTTAGAGGAAGATCCCTTGATGTCTCACCTACTGAGATTGCCTCGGCCCTATGTACAAGGTGCTAATGCACCCCCGTTGTTACAGCCTGTTCAGCCGCCAGTTGCGCCTCCGCTTGCTCCGGCTCTTCCACATTTGCCCCCTCAAGTATTGCCGCCTTTGCCAGCTTTGCCTTCGACTCCTTTACCTTCATCTTCTACGCCCTCTGCTCCCCTGGTAATTACTGATTTCTCTTCAGTTAGTTCGCCTAATACCTTGTCCCCTATCCTTATGTCCAATTCTCTGTCTATGTGTAAACGACTTACAGAAACGGTCTCTGGTCTTTTATCTCCTTTCTTTGAGGCATTAAATGTGTCTCCGGCTTTTTCTCGAAGACAGTCTCGTAGTCAGTTTCCAGCTTCCGAAGAACGAGAAAGGTTGGACTCTCTCGCTCGTAAATGGATTGAGAAGGGTCCTCGGTATAGCGTACCCGACATTATGCCTACCTTCTCACAGTGGAATGCACCTACGCAGAGATATGTTTTCAATGCTATGTGTGATACTCTTGTTAAAGGTTGGGAGGATATGGACTTGGGTTTGGTCCCTCAGGGTCTGTTAGATATTCAGGCTAATTTTGATAAGGGACTCATTGTGGGTTCTAAGGTTGAGGACGCTGTAAAGACACTTGTTTCCTTTAGAACCTTATTTACTTCACAGACTTTTCTTGATTCCGATCCCTCAGTTAGGTTGACACTGAAAAATTATCCAATGAGAGAGGTTCCTCCGGTATGGAGAGAAGAGGTTGCAGCAGCAGGTGCTAATCTAGCTATTCCTGCTCATTTCCAGCGTCTATAGGTACATGTCCCCTGGAAAAGATTTGAAGTTTTAGCCCTTAAACAGTCTCTACCGGATCCTCGTAAAAACCCTGCAGGTTATTATAACCCCTTCAGTGCCATGTGCCTATTTTTCGGCTACGTTAGATCCAGTAGCTAAAGCATTGCCTAGTTGTCTTAAAGCGACAGCAGCAGCAGCAATTTCTATTCGACAGTCTGCTGGAGTGGTGCTAGATAATCATTGTTATGGTGCCACATGCAGTGGATACTTTGCTAAACAGAACACAAACACAGCATCTTACGAGTGCTCGTTTGACTGGATATGAGCTGACGCTTTTGGCTAGTCACGTGCACATCAAATGATGTAATACATTAAATCCAGCTACTCTGTTGCCTCTTCCAGAAGAGAAAGGTGTTCAAAAACAGCATGATTGTTTCTTTTGTACTGAGGAAGAGACAAAGGGTAGAATTGACTTAACAGATACGCCATTAGTGAATCCGGATGGAACGCTATGGGTAGATGGTTCTTGTTTTAAGCTTCCTAATGGAGAGACAACTTCAGCCTATGCTGTTACTACCTTGCATACAGTCGTGGAAACAGCACGCATCAGACATAATTCAGCTCAGGCAGCTGAACTGATAGCCTTAACTAGAGCGCGTGTGTTATCCAAAGGAAAAAGAGTGAACGTGTACACCGATAGCCAATACGCTTTTGGTGTGGCGTTCAATTTTGGACGTTTGTGGAAAGAAAGGGGATTCCTTACTTCCCACGGCACTAAGATACAACATGGTCAGTTGGTGACTGACCTTCTTGAGTCACTTGCTTTGCCTACCCAGATAGCAATTGTGAAGTGTAGCGCACATAAGAAGATTGTTGACGATGTTGGTCGCGGAAATGCATTTGCGGATGAAGTAGCGAAAAAGACAGCCAGAGATGCTACAAGTCGCATGTATGTTGCAGGCCCTGCAAATTGGGTCAGAGAAAGAGGAATGTATGAGGATACAGTAGAAAGTGTCAAATCAATTCAAGAAGAGGCTACAGAGAAAGAATTGAGTAGGTGGAAAGAAAGTACAGGAATGTTAGACGAGATGGGATGTTGGGTGGATTTATCCGAGCACCAACGTTGGCTGTTACCAGACGCTTATGTACTACCTATAGTTACTATGGCGCATGGTCCAGCCCACCTAAGTGCAAAAGGAATATGCAAGCTTCTGGCTCCAGTATGGCAAAACGAAGGAATACCGAAGTGTGCAGACAATGTAGTGAAACATTGCATTATTTGCTTAATGTACAATCCGGGAAAGGGAACCCCAACTCCAGCAGGTCATTTTGCTCCTCCGACCTATCCATTTGAGGTGTTGCAAATCGATTACATTCACATGGAACGATGCAACAATCTCAAATATGTTCTAGTGGTGGTATGTGCCTTTTCCCGATGGATAGAGGCTTACCCCCTGAAAGACAATACTGCTTTATCTACAGCCAAAGTACTTCTAAAAGAGTTTTTCCCTAGATTTGGTTTGCCGCGCATTGTCTGGAGTGACAATTGGAGCGAATTTGTGGGCCAGGTCATGCAAAAGGTTTGTGCAGGTCTTGGTATAAGACAAAAATTCCATGCGGCAAACCATCCACAATCGGAGGGTCTAGTGGAGTGCTATAATGGCACCCTAAAACTCAAACTTGCTAAAGTACAGGCCAGTACAGGCCTTAGTTGGCCCGATGCACTACCTTTGGCTCTTCTATCCACCAGAACGGCTGTACATTCTCGTTTGGGACTTAGCCATTATGAGATAGTTTTCGGACGCCCAGCTAATATATGGGGAGTCCCTCGCCCTAAGAAGTATTCAGACTTGCCATACCCAATGTTGATTGATTATTTGCACGATCTTACAATTAAATTGCGTGTTCTCCATCAACAGGTTCAGAGCGATTTGCCAGAGGCCTCCACAGACTCAGGTCATTCCATCCAACCAGGTGACTGGGTTTGTGTGAAGAATTTCCAAAGGACGAAGAACTTGGAGCCTCGCTGGAGAGAACCCCGTCAGGTTCTCCTAGCTACTCGTACAGCAGTGAAGGTTGAATGAAAGAAGAACTGGATCCATGGCGTGCATTGCAAGAAGGTTCCTCTGCCTCGGCCCTTTGATAGGTGGGTCCGTAAGGGTATAAGTGACTCTGAGAGTGAGAAGGTTCTCCGATTCATACCTTTTAGTGATGCACACTTGAATGGAACATTGTCGGAAAAAGAAAGCGACGACATTCTCCAAGAAGCTGTACCATCACATTTTCGTCTGAACACCACAAACCCACGAACATTGTTTCAGGATCAGACTGTACCTGATAAAAAACCCATTACGATTTGAGACCCAGACTGAAGAAGAAAATTTGAGAATCTCTCTTCTATGTAGTTTCTATCCCGGTTGCAAGGTCACGGTAGGAGTCTTGGTTGTGACCTGAGTAGTGGCAATAGGCCTGCAGGACTTGCAGTGTCATAGGACGGCATACAATCGTAATCAAGTGATTAAGGAAGATTGCCGTGAGCATCCATTTAGAAGATGGAAACTACATTAGGTGAAAGAGAGAGAAATAACAAAATGAAAAACAATCATTGTAAAATAATATACAGTCTCTGTAGTATAACTTTATGTGTTTTCATATTATTATATATTCTATTGGCGTGTATAGGTTGGATTGTTTATGCTATGCAGCAAAAAGTAGTCCCTTCTTCTATCTATGTGCCTTCTTATTCTACTATCTCTCCACATCTCTTTCATACACTTCCCCAACATGAACTCGTTAGAAGAATCGAATATTACAATAATTCATTTATTCAATTATTACACCAACACCAATTAGTAATTAATACAACCAATTGTTGGGTATGTGGACTAATGCCTCATACCACAGAAAAAGGGATGCCATATTTAGTCCTTCCATTCTCTTATGAAGGTTCTGCTTGGGCTTATTTTGTAATTTTCTCTAACGCCTATCAAAGCTGATTTAAACGACCTGTCAGTTCTTATATTGGTGGACCAGATTTCAGTCATAGTTCATTGATAAAGGGAATGGTAGCTATGGCTAAAATCATGGAAAATAGCAAAATTGCTGTAGATGAAAGAAAAGCATACGCTAATTGGAATGTCACTCATTACATCACAAGTCTTAGTGATAAGGTTAAACAAGGAAAGTCTCCACTAATTTGGACTGTACCTCATCAAGGCAATTTCTGTTTGCAAATAAATGGCCAAACTACTGACCCCGAACATAGAAAAAGCTTTTGTTCCCATACTGATATCCACTCCTCTCAGAATTCGCCGCAATTAGTGCCATCTCAGGGCACGTATTTCATCGGTCACGATAGAGCCTATACGTGGTTGCCGACTGGTTTTTCTAGAACTTGCTATATAGCTTTTCTTCTTCCCCCTACATACACTGCTTCTTCAAATTTTCATAAAAACAGATATGGCAGGGAAATTATTCATTCCAAAGACACAGCAGGTCAAGAGGGAGGGGACTTCCTAAAGGGATTTCTTCCTTTTTGGGGTCCTATGGCAAACAGCAGGAATATGAGGCAACTGGTTCGTGTCATAGAGACTACCATAGACATCACTTTAGGAGCTTTAAGTAATATTACAGCAGAACTACAAGCAGATCATCTTATGACTTTACAGAACCGAGTTGCCTTAGATGTTAATCTTGCAGATCGTGGTGGAATCTGTAAATTGATCAAATCAAGTTGCTGTATTTATATACCTGATGACGCTCCGACAGTCTACCAAGCCATCTCTAAATTACATATAATCTCTGAGTCGATTCATCAGGACGAAGGAGATTGGTCGTTATTGGGATGGGTTTGGGGACTACTGTCCAAATGGGGTTGGAAAGTGCTAACATTCCTTGGTATGGTTTTAGCCATCATTTTCTCTTGTTGCCTTTGTATGCACTGTGGTCCCGCCATCTGCGACCTTTGTGCTACTATGTGCATCCCAAAACCCAAGGCACAAAGAACAGAGAATATTAGAATGATGTTACAGCAACAGCTTGATGACCTCATGGCCATCGACATTGACTCAGATTGACTTGAGTCTATGTATCTTGCCTGAGTTCTGGCAAAAGGAGGGTCTGTGGAACTTCGATTTTCGATCATGATCGCATTGAGCCGCCATTTTGTGCTCTGCTGCCATTTTGTGTTGCCCTCACTCAGGCAGCACGACAAACGAAGTCTTTTTGCTTTTCCTGCAATATTGTATCAAAATAGCCTTGTGCCTCTGTTTACGAAGCTGGTGTTAGAGACTGGCCGAGTACACTAATCCCTATCTGTTTTTTCTAATCCCTGTCTTAACTATCTGTTGGTTCACACTATTCTCTTCTGACCTTATCTCATCTTCTGGCCTTCGCTGTCCTCCGCTCGTATTCTCTCATTTCACAACTGTCCTCCAAAACACACAAACGTATCTCGCCACCTGCAATCCAGTTACAGACATGGTAATACCTTAACCTGTGGGACGGATGGCAAACAGTGTTGGAGGAGAGGCTTCTTCGAGTTACTCGATATCTTTGTTTTTCAACCTTTTCTATTGGACATGTTCTGTCTTTAACCTTACCTTATTGGTCCTCTATGTATGTTTTAGGCGTGTCCTTCGTTAATGTATATGTCACCTATGTACTATAAAAGATTGTGCGCCACGGAGTGAAGTGGCAGTCTCCTGAGAACATACCGTGTGTACTTCTAGGACAACTGTACTAGCTGCAGCTAATAAAATCTGATCTTTTACGCCGACAGAGTGTCCCCGTGTCTCTGCTAGCTGAAGCAGGAGAACCCAGGAGATTGAGGCGTACCCTGCGCCTGAAGAACCAGAACCTTTTGGACCTGGCGGCGCAGGGTACGCCCTCCGTCTTCTGGGTTCGCCTGCTTCGTTACACAGAGACACGGGACACTCTGTCGGCGTTAGAAGAGTGGATTTATTTAGCTGCAGCTAGTACAGTTATCCTAGAAGTACACAAAGTAGGTTCTCAGGAGACTGCCACTTCACTCTGTGGCGCATCAGATTAAATACTATACAATACAGAATTATTAACAAAACACACGCCCCAAGCAAAGAAGAAAAGAGCCAATAGGGTAAGTGGAAAACAAAGCGGAACCAGTGAGAAGGGTTCGAAAACAGAAAGATCAGATGACTCGAAGAGACCTCTTCTCCAACTGTGTTTGTCATCCCACCCCCGAACTAATTCATTAACTGACTTGCAGGTGGTTAGATACATTTGTGTGTATTGGAGGACAGGCATGACACAAGAGAATGCTAGCAGGAGACAGTGAAGGCCAGTCGATAAGATATGATCAGGAAAGAATGGTGTGAGCCTTCAGATAGTTGAAACAGGGAATAGGAAAGCCAGACACGGATTAGTGTACTCGGCTAGTCCAAACACCAGCCTCGCAAACAAGGCCGAGGACGTATTTTGACACCAGGCTACGGGAAAAGCAGAATAGACTTCATTCGCCATGCTGCCTGAGTGATGGCAACACAAAATGGTGGCGGGTTACAAAATGGCGGGTCGATTTGATCATGATCGAAAATCGAGGTTCCTCAGACCCTCCTTTTGCCAGAACTCAGGCAAGATAGACTCACGTTAATCTGAGTGCACATCAATAGCCATGAGATCATCAAGCTGTTGTTGTAACATCATCCTTATGTTTTCTGTTACTTGAGGTTTGGGTCTTGAAATGCACATAGTGGCACAAAGATCACAGATAGCGGGACCACAGTGCATACAAAGGCAACAGGAAAATATGATTGTCAAGATTATTCCAAGGAATGTCAATACTTTCCAACCCCATTTGGACAGTAGTCCCCAAAACCATTCCGTTAAGGACCAATCTCCTTAGTCCTGATGAATAGACTCGGAGATTATATGCAACTTGGAAATAGCTTGGTATACTGTCGGAGCGTCATTAGGAATGAAAATACAACAGCTTGACCCGATCAATTTACACACTCCACCACGATCGGCAAGAAAAAAGTCTAAGGCAATTCGATTTTGTAAGGTCATAAGACGATCCGCCTATAGTTCCGCCGTGATATTACTCAAGGCTCCTACAGTGATGTCTATTGTAGTCTCCACAACACGGACCAGTTGCCTTATATTCCTGCTGTTGACCATTGGACCCCAGAAAGGAAGAAAACCTTTAAGGAAATCTCCTCCTTCTTGTCCCGAGGTGTCTTTGGAGTCAATAATTCCTCGCCTGAGACGGGTTCGGTGATAATTGGCAGAAGCAGTGTAAGTAGGAGGAAGAAGGAAAGCTATGTAGCAGGTACCAGAGAAACCCGTTGGCAACCAGGTATAAGCTCTATCATGACAAATGAAATAGGTGCCTTGAGACGGTACTAGAGGAGGTGAGTTCAGAGAGGAATAAATGTATGTGTAGGAACAGTTACTTTTTGGTGCAGTGTCAGAAGAGCGATAGTTTATTTTTAAACAGAAATTACCTTGATGCGGTATAGTCCAGATTGGTGAGGACTTCTCTTTTCCCATTTTGTTATTAAGACTCGACATGTATTGGGTGACGTTCCAATTGGTGTAGGCCTTTCTTTCATCGATAGAAATCTTGCTATTCTCCATGATTTTAGCCATAACTACCATACCCTTAATCAAAGAACTATGACTAAAATCCGGATAATTAATTTGTGAAGCAACAGACCGTCTGAATTTACTTTGATATGCATTTGAGAAAATAACAAAGAATGCCCAAGCAGAACCCTCATAGGAGAAAGGGAGAACCAAATATGGTATTCCTTTCTCAGTAGTATGCGGCATAAGACCACATACCCAACAATCAGTTGTGTTGACCACTATTTGATGCTGGTGCAATAGCTGGACAAAGGAATTGTTGTAATACTCGGTTCTTCTGACAAGTTCATGTGAAGGAAAAGTATGAAAAAGGTGTGGAGAGATAGTAGAAGAAGGCAAAGAGGAGGAAGGGGAGGTGTTTTTTGGCTGCAAAACATAAACTATCCAACCAATAATCACCAAAGCAATAAATAATGATATCAAAATACATAGAGTTATACTGTAACAACTGTACATTATTTTACAAGATGCTTTCTTTAGTTCATTTCTTCTCTCTTCAATACTTTGTGTAGTTTCCATTTTCACTAGTGGATGCTCACGGCAATCTTCCTCAATCACTAAAGTCACGATGCTCAACCGTCCTATGACACTGAAAGATCCTGCAGACCTATTGTCACTACTCAGGTCGTGACCTAGACTCCTACCGTGACCCTGCAACCTAAACAGAACACTACACAAAAGAGAAGAAAGTCTCAAATGTTCTTTTGTCTGGGTCGAAGATGGTAGCGCTCTTTCCCTAGAACACTCTGATCTTGAAACAATGTTCTTGGTTCAGTCGTATTTAAGCGACGATGCAATGGAATCGCTTCCTGTAAAATGTCGTCGTCCTCTTTCTCAGACAATGTCCCATTCAGGTGTGCATCGCTAAAGGGTACGAATCGTGGAACTGTTTCGCCTTCACAGTCACCAACCCCTCTACGAACCCACTGATCGAAAGGCAAGGGCAAAGGTACTTTCTTGCAGTGCACACCGTGAATCCAATTTTTCTTTCCTTCAACTTTAGTTGCTGTCCTTGTCGTGAGAAGGACCATTCGGGGCTTCCGCCATCTGGGCTCCAAATTCTTCTTCCTCTGAAAATTGCGGATGCAAACCCAGTCACCTGGACGGATGGAGTGACCTGGATCTGTAGAAGCCTCTGGCAAAGCACTCTGAACCTGTCGATGAAGGACATGCAATTTAGTTGTAAGGTCATGCAAATAGTCAATTAACATTGGGTAGGGCAAATCTGAGAACTTGTTAGGACGAGGTATTCCCCATACGTTGGCCGGACGGCCAAACACCACTTCGTAAGGGCTAAGTCCCAGATGAGAGTGTACTGCAGTTCTGGTGGATAGCAAAGCTAACGGTAAAGCATCAGGCCAATTAAGTCCCGTACTTGCTTGAATTTTCGCTAACTTTAACTTCAAGTTCCCATTGTAGCATTCTACTAAACCTGCTGATTGGGGATGATTCGCCGCATGGAACTTTTGCTTGATTCCAAGACCTGCACAAACTTTCTGCATGACTTGGCCAACACATTCGCTCCCATTGTCACTCCAGACAATGCGCAGCAATCCAAACCTGGGAAAGAACTCTTTCAGAAGGATTTTGGCTGTGGATAAAGCTGCATTGTCTTTCAAAGGGTATGCTTCTATCCATCTCGAAAAGGCACATACTACCACCAGAACATATTTGAGGTTGTTGCATCGATCCATGTAAATGTAATCGATTTGCAACACTTCAAATGGGTATGTTGGAGGAGCAAAGTGACCTGCTGGAGTGGGGGTTCCCTTTCCTGGATTATACATCAGACAAACGATACAATGCTTTACTACGTTGTCTGCACATTTCGGGATACTTTCATTTTGCCAAACTGGAGCTAGGAGTTTACAAATGCCTTTTGCACTAAGGTGAGCCGGAGCATGAGCCATAGTAACCACTGGGAGTACATAAACATCCGGTAACAACCAACGTTGATGTTCAGATAATTCTACCCAACAACCCATCTCATCTAACATTCCCATACTTTCTCTCCACTTGCTTATCTCTCTTTCTGTAGCCTCTTTCTGAATCGTTTTCACGCTTTCCACTGTATTCTCACACATTCCTCTCTCTCTGACCTAATTCGCAGGACCTGCCATATACATTCGACTCATTAAATCTCTCGCTGTTTTCTTTGCTGTTTCATCAGCAAATGCATTTCCTCGTCCAACATCATCCGTAATCTTCTTGTGAGCACTACACTTCACTATCGCTATTTGGACAGGTAAAACAAGTGACTCAAGGAGATCAGTCACTAATTGACCATGATGTCTCTTAGTGCCATATGAAGTTAGGAAACCCCTCTCTTTCCAGAGACGCCCAAAATTGAATGCGACACCAAAGGCATACTGACTGTCAGTGTACACGTTCACTCTTTTCTCTTTTGATAGTACACAAGCTCTCGTCAATGCTATCAACTCTGCTGCTTGCGCTGAATTGTGTCTAACACGCGCAGTTTCCACAATCGTATGTAAAGTAGTTACAGCATAGGCTGAAACCGTATCTCCATTAGGCATCTTAAAACAAGAACCATCTACCCATAGAGTTCCATCTGGATTCTCTAACGGTGTGTCTCTCAAATCAATTCTTCCTTTTGTCTCTTCCTCAGTACGGAAGAAACAGTCATGCTGATCCTCAACACTCTCCTCATTAGGAAGGGGCAATAAAGTAGCTGGATTCAGAGTGTTGCATCGTTTGATGTGTACGTGACTAGCCAATAGCGTCAGCTCGTAACCAGTTAAACGTGCACTCGTGAGATGCTGTGTCTTCGTTCTGTTTAGTAAGGTATCCACTGCATGTGGCACCATGACAATAAGAGTGTTATCTAACACTATCCCAGCGGACTGTCGGATGGAAATCGCTGTGGCTGCTGTGGCTTTGAGACAACTAGGCAATGCTTTAGCTACGGGATCTAACGTAGCCGAAAAATAAGCACATGGCCGCTGTCTATCTCCAAATTGCTGTGTCAAGACTGATAATGCACACCCTTCTTTCTCATGAACATACAGCGTAAAAGGCTTAGTGTAATCGGGGGTACCCAGTACAGGAGCAGAACACAGAGCAGTGCCTAAATCAGTGAAACTCTTTTGGCACTCTTCAGTCCAAGGAAGGGGCTGAGGCGTATCTTTTAAAGTGAGTGCCAACAAAGGTTTAGCAATCAAAGAGAAGTTAGGGATCCACTGTCTACAATAAGAAGTGATTCCCAGAAAAGCACGTACTTCCCTTTGTGTGGATGGTACTGACATTCGAGCAATCGCCTGAATTCGCTCTGGTGTCAATCGTCGTCCCTCCTTTGATAGGAGATGACCCAAGTAGGTAACCTCTTGACAAACATACTGTAGTTTGCAAGGTGAAACCTTGTGTTTCAGCTTAAACAAGTGACGCAACAGTGCAACAGTGACATCCTTACAAATATCTTCTGAATCGGCAGCGACTAACAAGTTGTCCATGTATTGGATAAGGGCGGCACCAGACGGCAAGTGAAAAGTATCAAGATGACATTTCAAAGCTTGGCTGTAAATGGAGGGACTTTCACAGTACCCTTGGGGTGTGCGCTTAAATCGGAAGCTTCGGCCTCCAAGAGAAAAACCAAAAATGTCCCTACTCTCTTCTGCGATTGGAATACTGAAGAAGGCATTCTTTAGATCAATAACAGAAAACCAAGTCGCTGTGGAAGGTATCATAGTCAACAAGGCAGTGATATCTGGAACAACAGGAAATTGTGGAATCACAATTTTGTTTACTTCTTGCAGATCAATCACAAACCGGTACACAGGAGGCTGAGAAGGATCAGTACGTTTAAGAACAGGAAGAATAGGACTATTGCATGTGTTGCCTCTCGTTTCTTCAACCACACCCTTCCGAATGAGATCATGATAGATTTTTAAAAGCGCCTTTTAACCTTCAGCAGAAATTCGATATTGTGGAATACGTGGTAATTCAACATTGGGCTTGAGAGTAACAACATAAGGCGGTATCTCAAGACAACCCACATCGTTCGGACCTGTGGCCCAAAGTGCTGTCGGAAGAGAAAGCAACTCGGGAGGAAACTGATCTTTAGACAGATACATTGGGGAGATCAACTTCTGACCTAAGGTGAGATGTACGCCTGAAGGAGAACAATATATTGTAGCATGCATTCTTTTCAATAGGTCTAGACCCAACAGATTCTCACCACAACCATTCGTTAACAAAAGTGAAGCTTCCAAATCATAAGGACCAACGGAAATATGCAAAGGACAAGAAACCGGATTGCGACAGGGGCGCCAGAGAATCCTACAGAAACATTCGTTAAGCCAGACAAAGGTGCCCCAGGGAGTTTAGAATGAATAATAGAACTTCTCATTGCTCCAGTATCTAGAAGAAATGGCTCTGATACACCCATAGTAGTGACGTTGACATAAGGGCCATTTTGATCTACTGGGATTGGCACAACTCCTCTACTTTGTCTATGGCTGTCCTAGTTGGCATGAAGACTCTCATTCTCGCCTTCAACATAGTGGTCCTCATTATAATATTGAGTGGATCTCACATTCTGCTGATCAAAGTAGTTTATGGAATTAGGAGAAGGAAGGGCACGCTGTTCCTGAGTTAACATGCCTCGACCTCTACCTCTGTTTGCTGACTGGAGGCCAGCATGACCTCGTGGAGCAGATGACGCTCCATTGCACTGCAATAAAACCGGACAACTATTCTTAAAATGACCTTCCTCTTTACAATAGGCACATTAATTAGGACCTAACAAAGGTCGCAGAATGTATGGCTCAGGTTTCTGATACAATCTCTGAAACTGTGGTGGCTGTTGATTTTGAGGCTGAACATAACGTGGCGAATAAGCTTGCTGCAAGAGAACCTTCGTTTTTAAATCTTTCGTCTTCTTCTCTTGCTTTTCTTTTTCTTCTTTGTCTCTATTCTCGTAATATTGTGCAGTAGCCAATATCTGGGCAGAAGAAGAAAGAGCCCAAGAACTTTCTGAATCCTTTCATTTGTGTGACAGCTCGGGAAGCAAATTAAATTCAAATTTGTCCACGAATAATCGCTGTCCACCTTCGGTAGCCATGTCTTGACCACTATGATCAATAAATGTCTCCTCGAAACGAGTAAAGAAATCAGCGACACTTTCATCTTTCTTTTGTTTACATGCTGCCAGCTTATCCCAATTCACTCTCAATGAAGGCATCATAGTTTTCATTAACGTAATGATTCTACCAGGAAGCTCCGAGATCAAGGCGTCAGGCTTTGCACCACCCACTTGGTCTCTATCTGTATCAGCTATGACATCCCAAGTAGCACCCAGTTCCTGTGCGTGATCCTCTCTACGAATCTTAGCCCATATTGTCTGTGGGACTACATTACCCATTAACATATCAATATCTGCCAGATTCATAATACAAGCATCGATTGTCTGCGATAATTCTTTATAAAAACCTGCAGGGTTCTTACGAGGATCTGGTAGAGTCTGCTTAAGGGCCAAAACTTCAGATCTCTTCCATGGTACATGTACCCATATACGCTGAAAGTGAGCTGGAATAGCTGCATTAGCACCTGCGGCTGCAACTTCTTCCTTCCACACTGGAGGAAATTCTCTCATAGGATAATTTTTTAATGTCAATTTAACCGACGGATCAGAATCAAGAAAAATCTGAGAGAACAATAAGGTTCTATAAGAGATGAGTGTCCTTACAGCTTCCTCAACTTTGGAACCTACAATAAGACCTTTTTCAAAATCGGCTTGGACATCTAATAAATCTTGTGAGATCGGACTCGATCTCACATCTTCCGATTCTTTAATGAGAATATCGCACATTACATTAAAAACATACCTTTGCGTAGGTGCATTCCATTGCAAAAAGGTAGGCATAATATCAGACATACTATATTGTGGACCCTTCTTGATCCATCTTCGTGCCAGAGAATCTAGCTTCTCTCGTTCCTCGAAATCTGGGAACTGACTACGAGATTGTCTTCGAGCAAAAGCCGGAGACACATTAAAAGCTTCAAAGAAAGGAGATAAAATACTAGTGACAGAATCTGTGAGACGCTTACGCATAGACGGTGAATTAGACATTAGAACTGGAGACAGAATATTAGGCGAATTATCAAGAGGAGAACTAGAAATCACAGGAGGAGCAGAGGGCAAAGGTGAGCTAAGATCAGGAGATGAAGGCTGAGAAGCTGAAACTAATGGTAATACCGGCAAGGGCGGTAGTACTGGAGGAGGCAAATACTGAAGAGCCGGAACCGGCGGAGGTACTACCAGCATCTGAGCAGGCTGTAACGGCTGAGGCACATTAGCATTTTGCACATAAGGCGGAGGCAATCTCAATAAACGGGACATTAGGGGATCTTCTTCTATATCTTTTTTGTTATCAGAAGGAGAAACAGGCAACACCGGATAGCATTTATCTATCGCCATACGATGTTGTCTTTCTGAAATTTCAGTCGCATTGTCAATTTCATAATTTTTGAACTGTTGGGCAGCCTGTATAATCGTCATACCCTGTGCTTTCCTAGCTCGTTTTGCTTGTTTAATTTCTTTCTGTTTGGCTTCCTTACGCCAAAGGCGGAGAGAGTCAAACATTGCCGGCCGGGCTTTTCTTTTGAACAAAACTGTTTCTAAATTATCTAGCACATCGGGATCAAAACTACCATTTTCTGGCCATTTAAGAACACCATCTTTCTTCGTGTATCGAGTCCATGTCTCGTTAAAGGCATTGGGGCCAATACCATGTTTCGAGTAGAGCTCATATGTGGGAGTTCCAACCGAAGGAATCGGACAAGAGTCCTCAAGTCGGGAGTCCCTATTACAACCAAGACAACAAATTCTTCCAAACTTAGTCAGACCAGGCATTTCACAATGTCTCTGGACTGTTCACAAACTTCAAGGGAGTAAAACTCAGTTTACGCAGCACAAATGCACTTACCCTCGGCTTTAGTCTTTGCAAAAACTAAATCTAAGTAACCTAAGGACATCAAACAAAGAACCAAGATTTGTGGGCGCGACCCACGAAAATACTTAACTTAACTAAGGACGTCTTCTTCCACCAAGAGAGGCCCGTCTATCGTCTCGCTTTACCATACATCACCAAAGGAATGGGCCAAAGCAGGGCAGCAGTCAGGGCAGCGGTCGCCAGTAGCCGTCAGGAAGGAGTAACCGCGCTGCAAAAGACCTTCGGACCACTTTCGACATACACGACCTTCGAGCAGAACCGGTACCACTGAAGCCGCCCCACATTGGGCGCCAATTGAAGAACCAGAACCTTTTGGACCTGGTGGCGCAGGGTACGCCCTCCGTCTTCTGGGTTCACCTGCTTTGTTACACAGAGACACGGGACACTCTGTCGGCGTTAGAAGATTGGATTTATTTAGCTGCAGCTAGTACAGTTATCCTAGAAGTACACAAAGTAGGTTCTCAGGAGACTGCCACTTCACTCTGTGGCGCATCAGATTAAATACTATACAATACAGAATTATTAACAAAACACACGCCCCAAGCAAAGAAGAAAAGAGCCAATAGGGTAAGTGGAAAACAAAGCGGAACCAGTGAGAAGGGTACGAAAACAGAAAGATCAGATGACTCGAAGAGACCTCTTCTCCAACTGTGTTTGTCATCCCACCCCCAAACTAATTCATTAACAGATTACAACTGACTTGCAGGTGGTGAGATACGTTTGTCTGTATTGGAGGACAGGCATAACACAAGAGAATGCTAGCAGGAGACAGTGAAGGCCAGTCGATAAGATTTGATCAGGAAAGAATGGTGTGAGCCTTCAGATAGTTGAAACAGGGATTAGGAAAGCCAGACACGGATTAGTGTACTCGGCTAGTCCAAACACCAGCCTCGCAAACAAGGCCGAGGACGTATTTTGACACCAGGCTACGGGAAAAGTAGAATAGACTTCGTTCGCCATGCTGCCTGAGTGATGGCAACACAAAATGGTGGCGGGTTACAAAATGGCCGGTAGATTCGATCGTGATCCAAAATCGAGGTTCCTCACGCCGCCAGGCCCAATTGGTTCTGGTTCTTCAACCCCTACAATACACAAACACCACTGCGCTACCCTAAACCCTAAAACACTACCCCCAACACTACCCAAACACCACTGCGCTACCCTAAAACACTACCCCCAGCATGACCCCCTACACTACCCAAACACCACTGCACTACCCTAAAACCTAAAACACTAGCCCCAGCACGACCCCCTACGCTAACCAAACACCACTGCGCTGCCCTAAACCCTAAAACACTAGCTCCAGCACGACCCCCTACACTACACAAACACCACTGTGCTACCCTAAATCCTAAAACACTACCCCCAGCACGACCGCCTACACTACCCAAACACCACTGCACTACCCTAAACCCTAAATCAACCCTCAGCACGAGCCCCTACACTACCCAAACACCATTGCACTACCCTAAACCCTAAAACACTACCCCCAGCACGACCCCCTCACTATATATATTATCTACTGGTGGTCTCCAGTATTATCTACTGGCAGTCGCCAGTAGATAGTTATAGGTAGGACCTAGTTTCCATAGAAAAGCGTATTTTGTTTTCCCAATAACTTTGGCGCCGGTTGACGAACCTTCGCGAAATTTTCAAAACGTATGGCCCGCTTCAGTCAGCTCCTATCCTGAAAGTTTCGGGGTGATTTGCCAAGCAAGGGCCGAGAACAAAAAGCGTCCCAAAACACGGCTACAGCTCGAACTGCTGAATGGAATTACACCAAATTTGACAAAAAGGTAGCCCTTGATTCAGAAAGAGACCTTTTTGTTAAATAGTGTAAATCTGTTCAGTAGTTTCTGAGAAATTTTTAAAAAAGAGGTTGAAAAACGCATTTCCCATAGAAAACTTTAGATACGGCTACAGCTCAAACTGCTGAACTGAATTACACCAAATTTGGCGAAAAGGTAAAAAAGTGCTTGGTTCAGAAAGTGTTCTTTTTTTTTTTTTTTAAATGTTGTAAATCCGTTCAGTAGTTTTGGAGATATTAAAGGAAAAAAAATCTTTATATATGTGGGCGGGACCTAACTGCACAAGCTTGGCTCTAATTGGCTGCTAACACTTCAATCCAGGAAGTGTTAGCAGCCATCTTGGTGCAATGCTTTTTAGGTCTCACCTAGCGACGCAGCGCATGCGCTGCCCACTACACAAACACCATTGCAGTACCCTAAACACTAAAACAGTACCCCAGCATGACACCCTACAGTACCCAAACACTACTGTACTACCCTAAACCCTAAAACACTACCCCAGCACGACCCCCTAGACTACACAAACACCACTGCGCTACCCTAAACCCTAAAACCCTAACCCCAGTACGATCGCCTACACTATCCATACACCACTGCACTACCCTAAACCCTAAAACACTACCCCCAGCACGACCGCCTACACTACCCAAACATAACTGCGCTTCCCTAAACCCTAAAACACTACCCCCAGCATGACCCCCTACAGTACCCGAACAACACTGCACTACCCTAAATCTACCCCCAGCATGACCCCCTACACTACCCAAACACCACTGCACTGCCCTCAACCCTAAAACATGACCCCCTATGCTACCCAAACACCACTGCACTTCCCTAATCCACGACCCCCTACACTACACAAACACCACTGCACTACCCTCAACCCTAAAACACTACCCCAGCACAACCCCTACGCTACCCAAACACCACTGCACTACCCTAAACCCAATATCTACCCCCAGCATGACCCCCTATACTATACAAACACCACTGCACTCTTCTAAACCCTAAAACTCGACCCACTACACTACATAAACACCACTGCACTACCCTAAACCCTAAAAAACTACCCCAGCACAACCCCCTATGCTACCCAAACACCACTGCACTACATTAAGACCTATATTTACCCCCAGCATGACCCCCTACACTACCCAAACACCACTGCGCTACCCTAACCCTAAAACACTAGCCCCAGCACGACCCCCTACACTACCCAAACACCACTGCGCTACCCTAAATCCTAAAAAACTACCACCAGCACGACCGCCTACACTGCCCATAGACCACTGCACTACCCTAAACCCTAAAACACTACCCCCAGCATGACCCCCTACACTACCAAAACACCACTGCACTACCCTAAACCCTAAAACACTACCCCAGCACGACCCCCTACACTACACAAACACCACTACACTACCCTAAACCCTAAAACGCTAACCCCACCATGACCTCCTACACTACCCAAACACCACTGCACTACCCTAAACCCTAAAACACTACCCCAGCACGACCCCCTACACTACACCAACACCATTGCACTACCCTAAAAACTAAGATAATACCCCAGCATGACACCCTACACTACCCAAACACTACTGTACTACCCTAAACACTAAAACACTACCCCAGCACGAGCCCTTACACTACCCAAACACGACTGCACTACCCTAAACTGTAAAACAATACCCCCAGCATGACCCCCTACACTAACCAAACACCACTGCACTACCCTAAACCCTAAAACACTACCCCAGCACGACCCCCTACACTACACTAACACCACTGCACTACCCTAAACCCTACCCAATCCACGACCTCCTACACTACCCAAACACCACTGCACTACCCTAAACCCTAAAACACTACCCCTGCACGACCCCCTACACTACACAAACACCATTGCACTACCCTAAAAACTAAAATAATACCCCAGCATGCACTACCCTAACACACTAACACCAGCATGACCCCCTACACTACCCAAAAACAACTGCACTACCCTAAACCCACCCCCAGCATGGCCCCCTACACTACACTAACACCACAGCACAACCCTGAACCGTAAAACACTACCCCCAGCATGACCCCCTACACTACCCAAACATAACTGCACTACCCTAAACCCTAAAACACGAACCCCTATACTACACAAACACCACTGCACTACACCAAACCCTAAAACACTACACCCAGCAAAACCGCCTACATTACCCATACACCACTGCGCTATCCTAAATCCTAAAACACTACCCCAGCACGACCCCCTACGCTACCCAAATACCACTGCACTACCTTAAGCCCTATATTTACCCCCAGCATGACCCCCTACACCACTGCGCTACCCTAAACCCTAAAACACTACCCCAGCACGACCCCCTACACTACACAAACACCACTACACTACCCTAAACCCTAAAACGCTAACCCCACCATGACCTCCTACACTACCCAAACACCACTGCACTACCCTAAACCCTAAAACACTACCCCAGCACGACCCCCTACACTACACCAACACCATTGCACTACCCTAAAAACTAAGATAATACCCCAGCATGACCCCCTACACTACCCAAACACCACTGCGCTACCCTAACCCTAAAACACTAGCCCCAGCACGACCCCCTACACTACCCAAACACCACTGCGCTACCCTAAATCCTAAAAAACTACCACCAGCACGACCGCCTACACTGCCCATAGACCACTGCACTACCCTAAACCCTAAAACACTACCCCCAGCATGACCCCCTACACTACCAAAACACCACTGCACTACCCTAAACCCTAAAACACTACCCCAGCACGACCCCCTACACTACACAAACACCACTACACTACCCTAAACCCTAAAACGCTAACCCCACCATGACCTCCTACACTACCCAAACACCACTGCACTACCCTAAACCCTAAAACACTACCCCAGCACGACCCCCTACACTACACCAACACCATTGCACTACCCTAAAAACTAAGATAATACCCCAGCATGACACCCTACACTACCCAAACACTACTGTACTACCCTAAACACTAAAACACTACCCCAGCACGAGCCCTTACACTACCCAAACACGACTGCACTACCCTAAACTGTAAAACAATACCCCCAGCATGACCCCCTACACTAACCAAACACCACTGCACTACCCTAAACCCTAAAACACTACCCCAGCACGACCCCCTACACTACACTAACACCACTGCACTACCCTAAACCCTACCCACTCCACGACCTCCTACACTACCCAAACACCACTGCACTACCCTAAACCCTAAAACACTACCCCTGCACGACCCCCTACACTACACAAACACCATTGCACTACCCTAAAAACTAAAATAATACCCCAGCATGCACTACCCTAACACACTAACACCAGCATGACCCCCTACACTACCCAAAAACAACTGCACTACCCTAAACCCACCCCCAGCATGGCCCCCTACACTACACTAACACCACAGCACAACCCTGAACCGTAAAACACTACCCCCAGCATGACCCCCTACACTACCCAAACATAACTGCACTACCCTAAACCCTAAAACACGAACCCCTATACTACACAAACACCACTGCACTACACCAAACCCTAAAACACTACACCCAGCAAAACCACCTACATTACCCATACACCACTGCGCTATCCTAAATCCTAAAACACTACCCCAGCACGACCCCCTACGCTACCCAAATACCACTGCACTACCTTAAGCCCTATATTTACCCCCAGCATGACCCCCTACACCACTGCGCTACCCTAAACCCTAAAACACTACCCCAGCACGACCCCCTACACTACACAAACACCACTACACTACCCTAAACCCTAAAACGCTAACCCCACCATGACCTCCTACACTACCCAAACACCACTGCACTACCCTAAACCCTAAAACACTACCCCAGCACGACCCCCTACACTACACCAACACCATTGCACTACCCTAAAAACTAAGATAATACCCCAGCATGACACCCTACACTACCCAAACACTACTGTACTACCCTAAACACTAAAACACTACCCCAGCACGAGCCCCTACACTACCCAAACACGACTGCACTACCCTAAACTGTAAAACAATACCCCCAGCATGACCCCCTACACTAACCAAACACCACTGCACTACCCTAAACCCTAAAACACTACCCCAGCACGACCCCCTACACTACACTAACACCACTGCACTACCCTAAACCCTACCCACTCCACGACCTCCTACACTACCCAAACACCACTGCACTACCCTAAACCCTAAAACACTACCCCTGCACGACCCCCTACACTACACAAACACCATTGCACTACCCTAAAAACTAAAATAATACCCCAGCATGCACTACCCTAACACACTAACACCAGCATGACCCCCTACACTACCCAAAAACAACTGCACTACCCTAAACCCACCCCCAGCATGGCCCCCTACACTACACTAACACCACAGCACAACCCTGAACCGTAAAACACTACCCCCAGCATGACCCCCTACACTACCCAAACATAACTGCACTACCCTAAACCCTAAAACACGAACCCCTATACTACACAAACACCACTGCACTACACCAAACCCTAAAACACTACACCCAGCAAAACCGCCTACATTACCCATACACCACTGCGCTATCCTAAATCCTAAAACACTACCCCAGCACGACCCCCTACGCTACCCAAATACCACTGCACTACCTTAAGCCCTATATTTACCCCCAGCATGACCCCCTACACCACTGCGCTACCCTAAACCCTAAAACACTAGCCCCAGCACGACCCCCTACACTATCCATACACCACTGCACTACCCTAAACCCTAAAACACTACCCCCAGCATGACCGCCTACACTACCCATACACCACTGCACTACCCTAAACCCTAAAACACTACCCCCAGCATGACCCCCTACACTACCAAAACACCACTGCACTACCATAAACCCTAAAACACTACCCCAGCACGACCCCCTAAACTACACAAACACCACTGCACTACCCTAAACCCTAAAAGGCTACTCCCACCACAACCTCCGACACTACCCAAACACCAATGCACTACCCTAAACCCTAAAACACTACCCCAGCACGACCCCCTCCACTACACAAACACCACTGCACTACCCTAAACCCTAAAACACTACCCCCACCATGACCCTCTACACTACCCAAACACCACTGCACTACCCTAAACCCTAAAACACTACCCCCGCATGACCCCCTACACTACACAAACACCATTGCACTACCCTAAAAACTACAATAATACCCCAGCATGACACCCTACACTACCCAAACACTACTGTACTACCCTAAACCCTAAAACACTACCCCAGCACGAGCCCCTACACTACCCAAACATCACTGCACTACCCTAAACCCTAAAACACAACCCCCAGCTCGACAATCCCCTACACTACCCAAACACCACTGTACTACCCTAAACTGTAAAACAATACCCCCAGCATGACCCCCTACACTAACCAAACACAACTGCACTACCCTAACACACTAACACCAGCATGACCCCCTACACTACCCAAAAACAACTGCACTACCCTAAACCCACCCCCAGCATGACCCCCTACACTACACTAACACCACTGCACTACCCTAAACCCTAAAACACAAACCCCTATACTACACAAACACCACTGTACTACACCAAACCCTAAAACACTACCCCCAGCATCACTCCCTACACTACGCAAACACCACTGCACAAACCTAAACCCTAAAACACTATCCCCAGTATGACCCCCTACACTAAACAAACACCACTGTGCTACCCTAACACCTAAAACACTTCCCCCAGCACTACCCCCAACACCACTCCGCTACCCTAAACCCTAACACTACCCCCTATACTACCCAAACACCACTGCGCTACCGTAAACCCTAAAACACTACCCCCAGCACGACCCCCTACGCTACCCAAACACCACTGCGTTATCCTAAACCCTAAAACACTACCCCAGCACGACCCTCTACACTACCCAAACACCACTGCACTACCCTAAACCATAAATCTACCCCAGCACGATCCCCTACACTACCCAAACACCACTGCACTACCCTAAACCCTAAAATACTACCCACAGCACAACCCCTACACTGCACAAACACCACTGCGCTATCCTAAACCCTAAAACACTACCCCAGCATGACCCTCTACACTACCCAAACACCACTGCACTACCCTAAATCCTAAAACACTACCCCCAGCACGACCGCCTGCACTACACAAACACTACTGCACTACCTAAACCCTAAAACACTACCCCCAGCATGACCCCCTACACTACCCAAACACCACTGCACTACCCTCAACCCTAAGACACAACCCCCTACACTACCCAAACACCACTGCACTACCATAAACCCTAAAAAGCTACCCACAGTACTACCCCTACACTACACAAACACCACTGCACTACCCTAAACCCACCCCCAGCACGAGCCATACACTACCAAACACCACTGCACTATCCTAAACTCTAAAGCACGACCCCCTACACTACACAAACACCACTGCACTACCCTAAACCCTAAAACACTACCCCAGCACTACCCCCTACACTACCCGAACACAACTGCACTACCCTAAACCCTAAAACCCTACCCCCAGCACGACCCTCTACACTATATATATTATCTACTGGCGGTCTCCAGTATTATATACCGGCGGTCCACAGTAGATAGTTATAGTTAGGACCTAGTTTCCTTAGGAAAAGCGTTTTTTGTTTTCCCAATAACTTGGGCACCGGTTGACGAATCTTCGCAAAATTTTCAAAACTTATGGCCCGCTTCGGTCAGCTCCTATCCTGAAAGTTTCGGGTTGATTTTCCAAGCAGGGGCTGAGAAAAAAGGGGGGTCCCAAAACGCATTTTTTCTATATTATTTTCTATAGGAAACTTTAGACACGGCTACAGCTCGAACTGCTGGACGGAATTACTCCAAATTAGGCAAAAAGGTAGCCCTTGGTTAAAAAAGAGACCTTTTTGTTAAATAGTGTAAATCCGTTCAGTAGTTTTTGAGATAATTAAGGAAAAAAAATCTTTATATCTGGGCGGAACCTAACTGCACAAGCTTGGCTCTAATTGGCTGTCAACACTTGAATCCAGGAAGTGTTGGCAGCCATCTTGGTGCAATGCTTTTTAGGTCTAGCCTAGCGATGCAGCGTATGCGCTGCCCACTACACAAACACCACTGCACTACCCTAAACACTAAAATAATACCCCAGCATGACCCCCTGTACTACTCAAACACTACTGTACTACCCTAAACCCTAAAACACTACCCCCAGCACGACGATCCCCTACACTACCAAAACACCACTGCACTACCCTAAACCCTAAAACAATACCCCCAGCATGACCCCATACACTACCCAAACACTACTGTATGACCCTAAACCCTAAAACACTACCCCAGCACGACCCCCTACACTACCCAAACATCACTGCACTACCCTAAACTCTAAAACACTACCCCAGCACCACGATCCCCTACACTACCAAAACACCACTGCACTACCCTAAACCCTAAAACAATACCCCCAGCATGACCCCCATACTACCAAACACCACTGCACTACCCTAAACACTAAAACAATACCTCAGCATGACCCCCTACACTAACCAAACACCACTGCACAACCCTAGACCCTAACACACTACCCCCATCATGACCCCCTACACTACCCAAACACAACTGCACTACCCTAAACCCTAAATCTACCCCCAGCAAGACCCCCTATACTACCAAACACCACTGGACTACCCTAAACCCTAAAACACGACCGCCTACAATACACAAACACCACTGCATTACCCTAAACCATAAAACACTACCCACAGCACTACCCCTTCACTACACAAACACCACTGCACTACCCTAAACCCTAAATCTACCCCCAGCACGACCCCCTACACTACACAAACACCACTGCACTACCTTAAACCTTAAAACACTATCCCCTACACTACACAAACACCACTGCACTACCCTAAACACTACCACCAGCACGACCCCCTACACTACCCAAACACCACTGCACTACCTTAAACCCTAAAACACAACCCCCTACACTACCCAAACACAACTGCACCACCCTAAACCCTAAAACACGACCCCCCTATACTACAAAAACACCACTGCACTACCCTAAAATCTAAAACACTATCCCCAGCATGGCCCCTACACTACACAAACACCACTGCACTACACTAAACCCTAAAACACTACCACCAGCACTAACCCCTACACTACACAAACACCACTGCCCTACCCTAAACCCTAAAATACTACCTCCAGCACGATCCCCTACACTACACAAACACCACTGCACTACCCTAAACCCTACAACACGACCCACTACACTACAAAAACACCACTGCACTACCCTAAAATCTAAAACACTACCCCTAGCATGACCCCTACACTACACAAACACCACTTCACTACACTAAACCCTAAAACACAACCACCAGCACAAACCCCTACACTACCCAAACACCACTGCCCTACCCTAAACCCTAAAACACTACCCCCAGCACAACCTCCTACACTACCCAAACACCACTGTGCTACCCTAAACCCTAAAACACTAGCCCCAGCACAACCCCCTACACTAACCAAACACCACTGCACTACCCTAAACCTTAAAACACTACCCCCAGCCCGACCCCCTGCACTACAAACACCACTGCGCTACCCTAAACCCTAAATCACTACCCCCAGCATGACCGCCTACACTACCCATACACCATTGCGCTACCCTAAACCCTAAATCTACCCCCAGCATGACCCCCTACACTACCCAAACACCACTGCACTATCCTCAACCCTAAAACACAACCCCTTACACTACCCAAGCACCACTGCACTACCCTAAACCCTAAAACACGACCCCCTACACTGCACAAACACCACTGCACTACCCTAAACCCTAAAACACTACCCCAACACTACACAAACACCACTGCACTACCCTAAACCCAAAATCTACCCCCAGCATGACCCCCTACACTACCAAACACCACTGCACTACCCTAACCCCTAAAACACAACCCCCTACACTACACAAACACCACTGCACTACCCTAAAACACTACCACCAGCACTACCCCCTACACTACACAAACACAACTGCACTAGCCTAAACCCTAAATCTACCCTCAGCAGGACCCCCTACAATACCCAAATTCCACTGCACTACCCTAAAACATAACCCCCAGCACGACCTCCTACACCACCCAAACACCACTGCGCGACCCTAAACCCTAAAACACTACCCCCAGCATGACCGCCTACCCTAAACTCTAAAGCACTACCCCCAGCATGACCCCCTACACTACCCAAACACCACTGCACTACTTTAAGACCTATATTTACCCCCAGCATGACCCCCTACACTACCCAAACACCACTGCGCTACCCTAAACCCTAAACACTTGCCCCAGCACGACCCCCTACACTACCCAAACACCACTGCGCTACCCTAAACCCTAAAACACTACCCCCAGCATGACCACCTACACTACCCATAGACCACTGCACTAGCCTAAACCCTAAAACACTACCCCCAGCATGACCCCCTACACTACCAAAACACCACTGCACTACCCTATACCCTAAAACACTACCCCAGCACGACCCCCTACACTACACAAACACCACTGCACTACCCTAAACCCTAAAACGCTACCCCCACCACAACCTCCTACACTACCCAAACACCACTGCACTACCCTAAACCCTAAAACACTACCCCAGCACGACCCCCTACACTACACCAACACCATTGCACTACCCTAAAAACTAAGATAATACCCCAGCATGACACCCTACACTACCCAAACATCACTGCACTACCCTAAACCCTAAAACACAACCCCCAGCTCAAGGATCCCCTACACTACCCAAACACGAATGCACTACCCTAAACTGTAAAACAATACCCCCAGCATGAACGCCTACACTACACAAACACCACTGCACTATCCTAAACCCTAAAACACTACCCCACCATGACCCTCTACACTACCCAAACACCACTGCACTACCCTAAACCCTAAAACACTACCCCTGCACGACCCCCTACACTGCACAAACACCATTGCACTACCCTAAAAACTAAAATAATACCCCAGCATGACACCCTACACTACCCAAACACTACTGTACAACCCTAAACCCTAAAACACTACCCGAGCACGAACCCCTACACTACCCAAACATCACTGCACTACCCTAAACCCTAAAACACACCCCCCATGCTCGACAATCCCCTACACTACCCAAACACCACTGCATTACCCTAAACTGTAAAACCCCCGTGCCCAATCCCCCTTACCTGTCACTCCTCGTAGTTCCTGCTTCACGTCGTCTCTGAGGGGCGGTGCATGTCGTTGTGAAGAAACGGAACAGCCTATGTTTCCTTACAACGACTTGATTCGTCTACATTTTTTTAGAACTCATGCTCATTTACCATACATACCTTTACAACTAAATTCGTTGTAAAGGCATGCGTGGTAAATGACCATGCATTCTAAAAAAATGCATAGTAATGACTTCGCGATGTACAACGCATGCCTGGTAATGCATGCGTTTTTAATGGTATTTAGAAGTTGGGCACTGTTCTTCAGTGAGTCTTTTATGTGATTAGGAGGAAGGAATGTGTTTTTTTTACAGGAAATTGCATTCCCGGTTATTGTATTGTGAAAGTGTCCGCGTGGCCTGGTTTCACTTCCGGTGAGAGAGTGGAAGAGTCGGTTTCGATCTAAAGGAGTTCTGTTGTTGGACGGGGCCAGCGCGACACGTCATCAGAAAACACAGCTAATGGAAAGCGTCCTCCCCGAAGTGTGGAGCAATGCCATGCGAGGTCAACAAGTGTGCGTCCCACCGCAGTTTGACCGTACTGTGCCATTCTAGGTTACGGGAGGCAGAAGCGGCATCTATCGCAGGTCCTCTTGTACACTAAAAAAAGACCAAATGATGCTTTCCTTTCTTTTCGTCTTCTGCTGCACCATCTGTTCTTCCTCCTCTACTGCAAGTGGATCAACTTCGGCAAAACTAGAAGCCATAGTTGTATTAAAAATAAACAAACACACAATAAAGGTATATCAATATAAAGAGAAGCAAGAAACAGGTCTTCTCTCTATCAAGGACAAAAAGTAAGGGAAATATCTGAAGGATAGATCCTCCCTCTTTCACAATGAAATTGATTTCAACCAATCAGATTCCTTTTTTCTTTTGCTGACATGAAGTCGCGTAGGGTGCATGCACCCTTCGCGCACCCGTGAAAATCATATATATCATTATACACATTAAATAAAAATTTCTATAAACTTTTAATAAGTATATTAGCAAAACTGTTCAGTCTAATATCATATTCAAACTTTCTATAGTCATTGTTTCAACTTTTAAAGTACATCGAAGTCTCGACTTTGGCTCGATCTCAGCGCGATCACGGCACGACCCCAGAAATACGCGTGGGGAGATGTTGCGCACATTAAGTGGCTACACCGCGCATTTCGTAACTTTACTTTCGTCAAAATTATATTGAAAATCATACTTTAAAAATACTTTTATTAATAAATTTAGACAAACACTTAAAGGAAAACTTTTATTTATAATTAATTTAAAGATATTTCATACTTTACAAATTATGCCAAAGTCGCGAACCCAGCACCCCAGCGCGACTTTTCAAAATGGCTACCGGAATGCGCACAGCCATCGTGTAGGATGCGCAAAGGGTGCGTGACTTCTGTATAATATTACACACAAAAAAACGAATGAATATAGTTTTCCTTACTAAAAAATATTCACAACTTTTTAAAATATATATATGTATAGAAAATAGAAAAAACATAGGCCTGAGTTACATTAAACTTACAAATTTTCATTTAAGAAACCTTTGAAATTCACTGAAAAAACCATAGGTTTCAGGAACGTTATAGTTGGTTGGACATTTCACTCTTACAAAATCATAGAAATTATGGTGTTATAGTTAGTTCAGCTAACTATAACTCGCGCCCCCGCAATGCACTGCTGATGATGTCACATATTACCTCATTCATGACATGGTCAGTGACATCACTGATGACATCTCTGATGACATCACTGGTGACATCATCCACGTGAAAATCTGAAGCACCTCCTCACACCTGAATATAACCTTTGATACATCCACTCTAAAATACAGACTACCATTTTCAAAAAAATAGACACATCAATACAAGTTACTAAATACGCGCTGACTGATTCCTAGATCTACACATGCATCCACTCATTTACCCATACAGTCCCTCATACATGCAGACACTCATCAATACAACACTATCATATGCACTCATACACCTATACAGACACTCACACACTGCCACATATCCAGAGTTACTCACACACCTAGTCAGTCTTGCAAAGAAACAATCATACTTCCATTTACTCACCTATACAGTTATACAGACACCACCTCACTTATTCATACAGATACTAACACATAATTACTCCCTTATAGAATCAATGATACAAATACACACTCATCCATGCAGCCACTCTCACAATTACTGACTCTCACATATAGTTATTTATATACATCATCACTCACATATACTACCTTTTACATATGTACCTACTTGCACATGTACCACTGAGACATCCATTTACTCACCAACACACCCATACACACACTCACCCACCCACCCACCCACACAGCTGTTTCCACATGCACTCTTGAACCCATACACCCAGTGAATCAACCACTCACACATCTATGCACAGTCACACACCTCCCACCCACTCACACACACACTCAGGCAGCCATACAAATACTCAGGCAAGCAATCAATAACCCATATAGACACTCCTGCAGCTACTCACCAACCCATGCAGCAGCTTACACAACAACAGACTGACTGATACAGACTTTCACACCGTTTAGTCACTAACCCATGCATTCAGAAAGACACATTTAATCACTCACTTAGACAGTCAGTCATGTACCTACTAAATCCTCCATACAGACACTTATACACCCACTCATTCTTCAATACAGCTTGGCATATATATAAAACAAATTTAAACTTTACGGAAATACACAGTCACTGGATGATGTCATCAGTGATGTCACTGACCATGTCATAAATGATGTAATATGTGACGTCATCAGCAGTGCATTGCGGGGGCGCGAGTTATAGTTAGCTTATTTTTCATTTACTGGCTCTGAGCCAGGCAGTGGGGCACCGCTCCTCCACCATTGCGGATGAGCCGCCACTGCTCTCACAAAGTTTTACCTTCTTTGTTTACTACCGCTATCTACGACTCTTTAACTGCCCCCTTTCCAAAACACTCTTCCAGTCATTTTCCATACAATAATCTGTTGTCCCCCAATACACTGCTATGTTATGTATACCATTCCAGACCTCCCATACACTCTTTCTCCTCCAGTTTTTCCCAGCACCTCAAAGAACACTTCATCCTCCATTAATCTGAGACTACTTTGCTTCCTACAAGACTCTCCTGGACACTTTCTCTCTACAAATTCCTCAAATGAAAACACCACCACCCTCTTCCTCCAAAGACCTGTACCTAATTATTTCACCCCAGACAACTCTGCCCTCCGCACTACATTACCTTAGTTTAATCCTTGCTCCGGAGACATCTTCTTCAATTCAATGGAGTGATCTCTTCCCACATCTGAATCTTGATTACCACCACTGAGATAGGGGAACACCATGTAAACATAACTTGATTGTCCAACACTTATATATGCTTAGTGCTTGCACTTTATTGAAAAAGTGGGAACATGCAAGACAATTCAGAGTAGTTCATTGTACAGCCACAAGTCAAACAGCATATTCTGCAGTGTCCATCCTCTGTCTCACTCTTTCCTCAAAGGGATAACTGTTTGCCCATCCATAGGCTTAGTTATGTCCAATGCTTCCAGATACCCTTTTTAGGTCTTGCCTACACAGCGCGCAAGCACTGCTTTGGAGTGACCTCTTGAAATCGCTCTGGGCTTTTGTGGAAACTCGTGCATGTTTTGCACTGCTTCCAATGGGCCCTCGTGCATGTGCGGCGTTTGCCTTGCGGGAGCGAGCAGCGTCGCCATCTGTTTGCAATTATCACGCCCGCCGCTGCTCGCTCCCGTAAGGTAAATGCCGTACATGCATGAGGGACCGCGCTTGTCTTTCAGCGCTTGTTAATACAGGCGCAGAAAAGCTTGGGTAAATCTTTTTTTTTACAAAAATGCTCACACAATTCTTATTCATGTACAAATTCCCTGCCTGAATCTCAAATCATGAACAAGTTGCTGTGTTTTTAACTGTGAAAGGTGTCAAACTCACTTGATGGCCTGGCTATATATACTGACGTATGGGCATAATTTTTTGTCAGCGTCACCGTAGTCACGCAAACCCTGATATCCTCAGACGTTTTTGTTTAGTGCCCAGAATATAATTTCCCATGACCCTTATAGTATTCGAATGTACACTGTCTCTCCATACATACGCTTTAAAATAATTAAGCGCGACAGCTCAACTTCAGAATCTCCGTTTTCGTGAAGGCGGTGTCTGAAGTTAAAGCAGAACTTCCTAGACTTTGGTGTGCGTTCCTTTCGCTTCCTGTGCTTTGCCCTTTAACACCAGCCAATAGGCTTCCAGAAGCAAATGCGGGAATTGCAAAAAGTCAGTGTATTGCCTTATATGGAATATGTTTGTGCATGCGCAGAAAGCACCCAACTGGCAGTGGCAGAGAGAATCCCTGGTACCGGGAAAGGCAACGTTTAGAAGCAGAGGAAGACTGCAAGTCCCCCTAGCAGAATGAGGATTCCTGGTCCATCGCTGTGGTTTTAGTCTGTGCCTGCCCCGTGTTAGGATGCCGGGGCCGCAGCAAGGCTCCCCCAGGGGTGGCGGTGGCAGCAACCCAGTTGGCGTAGAGGAAGATTGTAGCATACTTGCTTCGTACGTGGAGCAATACCTGAACTGCGTTAAGTCTCTGCCTGTTGAGATTCAGCACAGCATCTCTCTTGCTGGAGATAGACACGCGTTACCAAGGTAAGGAGGAAGCGATACCGCCGTGTGCGAGAAGCGTAGTGTTCCACGTACAACAGGTTGTGGGTGTCATCCCGGGGCTCACTACTAGAGTGGCATGGGTCTCCATGTCATACCTAGCTCATTACTATAGTGGCTGTCTGAAACTCCCCACACATCCTCCTGGAGACTGGGTGTTTGAAGTGCTTGGTGTATGTATCCACATCCAGTGTCCTCAGAGCTATGGGGAAATGCGCTTTCCAGTGTCTCGCCCCTCTGCTACACATAACGGCCGCAGCGACCCACAAGAAGAGACAGATTTGTTCTTCTCTGGCTGTCAGATGCGTTGTGACAGTGGCAATGAATTTTGGATACCGGTGGTGAAGCCTCGTTACTCTATATTTGATTTTAATTTTGGAGATGCAGTTTAGTTTTCTTTATGATCCGTTGCACATTGTCGCAAGTGAATTGGTGGTCAGGGCTGTGATAGGTAACAAAAAAAACCTCGACTGAAGTCTGTATTTATAGCATCAAATCCGCCATTTTGACAGCACAGCAGAAGTCTCTGGGGCAGATTTACATTTCCTGGTGCATCCCTGCAAATTAGCAGGGATGCGCCAGGAAACGTGCAACACGCATCTCAATCCTTACGCCACCACGGATACGCCGCATTTACAATGGGGCGCATCATGGTGCAAGGAAATGCAGATGCGTGTCGCATCTGCTGCCGTAACATTGGCGCAGTGCTGGAGTTGTGTCGCGCGGGCGCGACGCAACTCCAGCACTGTGCCAACCCTGCCTATGTCTAATATGGTGCGTCAAGCCTTACGCCTACTTCAAGCAGGTGCAAGGTTTTGACGCTGCGGGGTCGGAAAAGTGACTGAGTGAAATCTTGTAGATTTCACTCAACCACTTTTCCGAGGCGTTCCCTGTCTGTATTTGTTCACAAGGGCTAGTAAAAGTGCCTCATAAAAACTAAAACAAGTTATTCAAACTCAGCCGTTTAAAATGAAAGTCGCCGCGTTTGAAGGCTCTCACACCAGCAGACCGTGGGTTATATATAGGACACCAGTTACCCTTCAAAGTTGTTTAGTGTCCTCTATGCGCCAACACATCCTTTGCTTAATTTGTGCAAAAAAGCAAGAAACAAATAAAATTCTCAGGAGTCCACTAGTCTTGGGTTCCATCTCACGCCTCTTTCTTCCAGCATCCTACACTCATCTATCACACCAAGGGTTCTCTTTCATTCGCCGTTTCTCCCATCTCACTGGTTTCCTACCTCTCTGTTCCTTTCTCCGCCTTTCTCTGTCGCTCTAGGTCTGGTGATGGAAAATAACCCCGGGTCCCAGAGGTGACCAGCAGCAACAGCATATTATTAAGCGTGGAACACGTACCATCTCCCAGAAAGTCCTGCAATTTAGAGTAAGCAACCCTAGACTTGTTGTACCCAAGAGCTGTTTCCTGAGAGCTGACTCTAACTTCAGAACCTCATCCTCCGAGGATGGTCCACCACTACATGCCTGACAACTTAGGGCGCAAGGTGCCTGCCATGGGGGCCAGGGACCAATGGAGGCCGCACACACAAGGGGGCCCTGCTGGGGGACCCCAAACACACTTTCCGGCAAGGTTTCCATGTAGGGCAGGCCGGCATGGAAACAATGCCAGAAACGGTGCATCATAATCCCAAGCTCCTTGAGCCCGTCGGAATCCACCCGGAATGATTGTCCGCTTTCGATTCTGGCCGGCTGATACATAATCAGCTGGTTGGAATTGACACCAACGATAGGGGTCAGAAAGCCTCTGACCTGCATCGTAATCAGCCCTAAAATGTCTTTTTAACATAACCTCTGGCCCCACCATAAGTACAGAGTCACCATTGTCATCTCTATTATATATAACTTTTGTACTATGGGAATAAATTGAAGTTTTCACCAGTACACTTGGTACAAATAAATTTTGTGTGAGAGAAAAACAGATCTAAAGGCTAATTACTATAAAGATACAGTATATGAGGGATAGAGGCCACATAATGTGTAACCCTTTGAGGGGTTCTGGTGACATCATTAATCACTCGGCTAAGTGATTTTATAGTCATATTACACAATACCATATCTGTATTTTTCAGATCACATATTTATTTTGGGATAGCTTGCTTGAAAAGGGTCTTTATGTAAACAGAGGAATTGGAAAATGTTTATTGAATATAGTTGGTGAAATACGGGACTATACTGTTTGGGTGCCTGCAGTAAAAACAAGAGAACAATACCCTAACTACATAGTAAAGAGTGAAGAACATTTGAAAAAGTAAAATTTTTAGGAAACACATTGGGGCTCATTTATGAGAAAGTGACACAGTGCAGCAAATCACCTTGCTGCGTTGCACTGCATGGCAGGGTAAGGGCAGAAATGTGCTGTATTTAAGGCAATACGGCTTATTCCTGTAAGTTCCCTTGCGCTGGCGCCCTTTTGTCAGCCTAGGCACCAATTTGACAGCCTAGACCAATGCAGGCCCTTTGCACCATTGTGCAAGTGGGCCTGTGTTGAATGCAGGATTGTCTTTGTGCAGGACGGGGAACCTTCCTATACAAAAACAGTCCTATGAGGCATATTCATCTTGTCTATGTCTGCTGCAGAATACAGCACCCATAGAAAGAGTAAGAAACATGGAGAAACAGAGCTATTTCTCCTCGTTATCCCTCCTCTGAGAAGGTGTAGGATTTTGGTTCATTCCTAGATTTACAATTTCGTGTAAATCTGGGGATGTATCAAAATCCATGGGAGTTGCATGGGACTACCCACGCAATGCCCATAGAATGCCTTTCCAGGCCAGAGTAACGCAGCACAGCGATCTACATTGTGTTCCACATTTTGTACGCCGTTCAGAGTCACGCAAAGTGGCTTTGCGTGGCTTCAAAAATCTGACTTGGAGGTGTGCATCACACATGTGCAACGGTGTGTGGTGCAAACGCGATGCAAGCCTCTCATAAATATCCCCCATTGTGTCTGTAAAAGGGAAAGGTCACTAAAAATCCCTGATTGCAATTAGAATGCTTAGGTTTTGTTTACATTTCATTAATGGATTGTTGATAAAGTAATAGACAGTGGTTGGGGCCAGTGGCATTGTGCAACTCTGACTCTGACTATGGTGCATGCAGCTCAATTCTCTGTTCACTGCACTTGACACACGATTTGCATATTGCCACACAAATGTTGGTTCCTGGTCAAATGGATTCAAATATTCAGCATAGTTGGCCTTTTATTTCAGGATAGTCCGGTGATCATGCCGCATAATTTGGTCCTCCATTACAGGATATTATTAGTGGCACATGACAATAGTAAAGCCCTGCAGAGTTGTTTCGGTACTGTCATTGTGATGATGAAACAAAACGTTGACGGGTGCCTGTATAAATATACTTTGATTTATTACTGCAGTGCAAAGTTTAAATTGTTGTTACCACAGAATGGTATAGCTGACTAGGAAAAAGGAATGTATATTTTCTCACACATGCCATTCTAGAATCAGTGCACAGATGAAAACGACATACATAAACACCTTAGTTACTGTGATTGTGTCTCACTGCACAGATTTAGCCACTTGTAGTCTAAATAGAGAAACAGCCTTTACCAAGCAGATAAGGGTTTGATTTGTGCCTTAATATATTATGGTTTAGAGGTGGGTAGTGGTAAAGGGTGGTATGGGTAATTGTAGGGTTTTAGGGGTGGGGAGTGTTGAAGAGTAGTGAATATAGACATGGGTAGTGGTAAAGACTAGTAAGGGTATTTTTAGGGTTTAGTGGTGGGTAGTGGTCAAGTGTGGTAAGGGTAATTTTAGGGCTTAGAGGTAGGTAGTGCTAAAGGGTATTTTTAGTGTTTTAGGGTGGGTAGTGGTGATTGATTGTAAGGGTAGTTTTAGAGTTGGGGTGGGTAGTGGTAAAAGGTGGTAAGGATAGTTTTAGGGGTTGGCAGTGGTAATGGGTGGTAAGGGTAATTTTAGGGTTTATGATGATTGGAGTAATTTTAGGGTTTATGTACAGGTAGTTGAAAAGGGTAGGAAGGGTAAATTCAGGATTTGGAGTAGTCATAAATGGTGATTAGGGTACATTTAGGGCTCAGAAGTAGGTAGTGGTAAAGGGTGATAAGGGTAATTGTAGCGTTTAGGGATGGCTAGTTGTAAAGAAAGGTTAGGAGTAAATAAAAGGAGGGGTTATTTATAAATGTATTTATTTATAAATATTTTATTTATAACGTTTTTTATAGCACGAACAAGACCCATAAGGGTATCAGAGTGCTTTACAAGGAAGGAAGTGGATACATCAGTAAAAGACAGTAATAAAGTGCATTTACAACATAAATATAAACATTAAAGAGTAACACAGCTAGGAGCATGATCTCGTTAGGAGATCAGACGGAGGTGGTCATGATTAACAAAATAAGAGTTCAACAAGTAAGTTCGATTGATATATAGTATGGTGACAACTTTTAATCTTCAGATAAGTAAGCAAGGGCCCCCTGTACAATAGTTGTATAATTCCTAGGGCAGGGTACTATCAAGTAAAGTATAAATCCCTAGGCAAGTATGATTGAACTGTCTGTAGTGTTGGTAAATCTATGCCCAATTAGTGCATTTAACGAAGTAAAGGAAACAAAGCTGCTAGAGTGTTGGAAACATATTTAGAATACAAACAACGTAAGCATGCATTATTATTGAAAGAAATTACTAAAAAGGAAAAAGATTAGTAAAATGCCTTGATAAAACAGCAACAAAGGAGTTTAACAATATGATTACCATTTTAAACTCCCATGGCCGATAAAAGAATAAAAGCACAGACTAAAAACTAGAATTATTATAATTAGATAAATTGAGTCACAGAGGTGTTGGTGAAGGTCTAAAACATGTCGACTTGTAAAGCATCAAAGATTGGAGTGTAATTATCACATTATGTTATAGGTTAACGTGTGGCCCCTCCTGATGAAGACGCAGTTTGCGTCGAAACGCGCGTCGAGAAAGAATCTACTCGTCAGCCACTAATGAATATGTACTTTTGTAACTGTAATTATTATGTGATGTGATAAAAAGTGTAATATTTCAGAAATTTTAACAATTGTATTTTACTCTGTATTATGAATTGCTTTTTAATATGTCATTAAATGAATGTTTTTAAATATAGTAAGTGTTAGTTGAATTATATGAATTGCACTCCAATATCTCAAAGAAATTAAATGCACTAATTGGGCATAGATTTACCAACAGACTACAGACAGTTCAATCATACTTGCCTAGGGATTTATACTTTACTTGATAGTACCCTGCCCTAGGAATTATACAACTATTGTACAGGGGGCCCTTGCTTACTTATCTGAACATTACCCACAGCTTGTCTGTATGGGGCTTCATTTTTTCCTTATTAGTTATCCAAATATCGGTTGTTGACCTCGATACTAAATGTACACCAAAGCCCAGTGACATATACCTCATGTGTATCAAGAATATTGTGTGACTATCAGTTCTTCTGAACCATAATCTGTGATTTCTATTAATGCTATCTATTTGTAACTTTTTCTATTGTTGATCCTACAAGTATACTGTACTACATCAGATTGTAAAGGGAACACATTAGGTTTTGTCTATACTCTGACGCAGAGCCTGCTTTTATAGCTCATTATATCCAATTTAACCATCGTCTTTCCAATATGGAACAATTGAAAACATTTGGTTTTTCTGATGAAGATTTTGCCACTTTAGTAGGAACTAGCAATTCTTTTAGTAACATTTCCAACACTAATATTCGTAATAATGAAGATATAAACCAATTAATAGATCTTAAGAAAAAAGTGAAGCGCATGGAAGCCCATGGAGCCTTTATGCTCGAATATCTTAAAGTCGGAATAATACCACAAGGATTACGTATTCGTAATATTCCGGGTCTCTTTGTCGAGTATAGACAATTCCTAGAGAAATGGAGCATGATTGCCAACAGGTGCTCCAGAGATTTCATGATCTTAATCATAGAAACTGCAAAAGAATTAGTAAACAAGTTGAAACTAGAAATAATAGAATTAGAAGAAAAAATTAAGAAATCCAACGAGTTTGAAGAAGCAAAAAAGAAACTAGAGAACTCTGAGAGAGAACTTTCATCCTTCTCTGATTATCTAACAAAACGGAAAACAGAGAAGTTGAGTAAAGACAAACGTTATCATTCTTTAGAAAGAACGTACCCCTATCTAGGAGAGAATTTCTATAAACAAAACCAATATGTTAATGATAATATCCCTAGACAACAGAAAGTTAAAACTTTCTCAGATACCACAGACTCAGAAGGTGAAGATAACTCTAATTACTATGAACCCCAGAGTTTACAAAGATCATATCAACCAAACCAACAAGGACGTCGTCCTTTTTTAGCCCAGCGCGGGGGACGACGAGGGAGACAGAGAGTGAGCTTTCAATTACCAGCAAGGGAAGAATATCAGAATCACCAATACCAACCAGAAACACCCCATGTCCTAGAGACACGCAAGAGACAGTATTGGAGATAAGGAAGGAAATACCAATCTTCAATCTTTCCACAGAACCACTTAACACAAGTAGCCTTTCTTTACTATCTAAAGGTTTATCCTATGTCCCCCACACAGTGACCAATAAATTTGAACTACACAGAGATATTATCTCATTCTTTCGGAAGATTAGACTTAAAAAATTCTTTGGAGACAATGATAATTGCATAGAAACATCGGAATACAATGAACTACATGTGAAATCCAATTTCACACCTTCACTTGAACAAATTGGTCCAGAAGTAGGCGTGTTTGAACACACAGTGTTAAAACGTCTGAATCAAGTATGTAAGTTCATCCCCAAACCAATATACAATCTGAATAGAGAGGAATATCTTACTCTAAAAGAGTTAAGAGAGAACTCTACATTGACCATAAAAAATTGTGATAAAGGTGGGGGCATTGCAGTGATTGACACTGTAATATACGAACAGAAAATGACCACCATGCTTAATGATCAAAGATTCTACTCCAAAATCAAATCTAACCCTACCAAAAAAATTATTCACAAAATTAAAAATTTGACAGACAGTGCCTATGATAAAGGAGAAATTAGCAATAAGGAACATGAATATCTTAACAGTTCCCTTGAGAAAATGCCATGCATATATGGAATCCCAAAAGTACATAAAAATGAATTAGACCCTCCTTACCGTCCGATAGTCTCCACTATCGGCTCGGTAACGGAACCCTTGTCGAAATATGTTGACTGTAAACTGAGACCCTATATTCCTAAAATACAGTCCTATATTAAAGATACTAGGGACATAATTAACAAAGTGGAAGGTCTTGAATTTAATCCAGGTAGGAGTACATTAGTAACCCTTGACATAGAATCATTATACTCTAATATTCCGCAAAAGGAAGCTTTAGAAGCTGTCACGTGGTTCATAAATCAATATGAAGTCCCAGGCCCTACAAAATTTATACTTGACTGTCTTGAAATCGTCCTAAATGAAAACAATTTTGAATTTGGAAATAGCCTTTATAGACAAACTAAAGGCGTAAGTATGGGAGCCTCGGTAGCGCCTTCTGTAGCCAACATATACATGGCTCTGTTTGAAACCAAGAATATTTTTAATGAAATTGCCCCCTACTTTGAGTCGATCACTCATTGGTCGAGATATATAGACGACATCTTTTTTATATGGACCGATGATGATCATGAACTAGACGAATTCTTAACATGGCTAAACCTCACTGATCCAAATCTCAAATTTACAGCACATTCAAGTACACAAAAAGTAGAATTTCTGGACATTCTCATAAAACATAACTGTGGCACCTTAGAAGTAGACCTATTTGTAAAGCCCACCTCGAGAAATACACTTCTCCATTTCGACAGCTATCATCCAAGAACACAAAAACAAAGTATACCATTCTCCCAGTTTTTAAGAGTTAGACGTAATTGCACGAGACTAATAGACTTTGACAATCAGGCTGTCTCAATGAAACAAAAATTCATAGCTAGAGGATACCCACACCGATTGGTGAGGGAATCATATAAAAGAGCCAGATACTACGATAGAGATCACCTTCTAAAAGGAACCTCTAAAAAAAGAACCACACAACTTGTATGTGTCACTAAACATTCGACACTCAATGCTAAAGTCAAACAAATCATAAATTCCAACTGGCATATCCTAAATAGCGACCCTGCCCAAGAGTACACCATACCGAAACCTTTATTTGCTTATAAACGCAATAAGAACATTAAAGATATGGTAGTACATTCAAGATTTTCGAAAGTTAATACTTTCATACAAAAAACAATTGATGGAGATCAACCTGTAAAGGGAACCTATAAATGTCTATCTTGCAAATCTTGTGACTCTGTCCTAGAGGGAGAAGTTCTGATTTTCAATAATTATGCGATTCGTGCATCAGGAATGTGGAATTGCAAGACACAAAATGTAGTCTACCTAATCATATGTCCCTGTAGACTAGGGTACGTAGGAGAGACTTCTAGAGCAATCCAGACAAGACTCACTGAACACCGTTCAGCAATTAGAACTGCTAAACTTACTGCCCCTCTAGTGAAACACTACATTGACTTACAGCATAAACCTGAACAAATGCAATGGAGAATACTAGAAAAAATTAAATGTGCAGCAGAAAACGAAAATAACAGAATTAGAAAGTTGAGAGAAGTCTACTGGATTTTCTCTCTTAATACAGCAATAAATGGGCTTAATAATGAGCTACCCTGGGAAAATGCAATCTGATTAAATAGATATCATAGAGAAAATAACTTCAAAATAATAGAACTCCCTGAATTATTTAAATCAGATCTAGGATTATGACACACTGTACTATACGAACATCTAATGAGAGATTCGATATAACTGTAAAGATAATCATTTACCCTTTTACAATTTTTATTTTTCATTACTATACACAAATTGCCAATAAAGTTTGGCCATTTGAAAAAGAAAACACAGTGAAGAACTCTTGCCCTATCACAGCTTTCCTTGGATATCGTAGAAAGAGAACGTAGCGAATCCACCCCTAGGTAACCAATTAGAATTGAATTCCCCAGTCTAATTCCGGTCTATTTCCCTCGATACCCAATGAAATCCCATGAAAGAGATTGCAGCGACATTTCCTATCTATTCATCCTTAAGGATCCAATTAGCAACGATTTTTACATTGCAATATCCCTGCTATCCGACATAAATCTGTTAAAGAGAATGTAACTGGATTCTAAGCAACCAATTGGAAAACAGCGTCAAGTCACAAGTCCGCTGATACCCAATTGGAATTCACGAAAGAGAATAGGGCCATGGACAAAATTGTAAACCAATGAGATGTCTGATCACTCGCGCGAAGATGTGCTTAAATAACACAGAGGGAAAGGGAAGTATAGAACATACCGCAATAGACCGAGTAGGACGCAGAGACGCCGCCGGTTCATACATCGACAAAATCATTTCAAGGTAAGAAACCTACGACTGCTAGCCCCATAATATTTCAGATGAGTAGGCGTCTTAAGAGTATAACGTAACAATTAGACTCTAGAAGATCATATTAACAAACAATGTGAAAACTAGTCCAGAAAAAATGGCGTATACTTTTAAGATAGTCAAGACATACTCACTATGAAGAACGACTTTCACGTAAATGAATTACGATGTCTTGCAAATTAACATAGAAAAATGTAAAAATAAAACAACATCTGTCTGAAAGTATACCAAATCTCATTTTTTTAGTTTTACCTGTATGACGACAATTGCTTCTTTACAAAAAAGACCGTCGCCTTCATCATTCTACGACGAAATACGTTTTATTAGGTAAATTTATGAAATCTTCTAATAGAATATTAATTAAACTCGAAGAGAGAGCAAAACATTGAGATGTATATATTATTTGTCTCCTCGTTTCAGTATACCTTGAACTACATCCGTTATAATGCAATAGAAAAGAAGAGATTTCCATTCCTAGAGAACAAACTACTGTAAGTAATAAAGGGAAGAGTCAATTTCTCCAAACTAACGTTGGAGATTCACATTTGACTTAAACAAATATCATTGCTTTTTAGTACCTAGAATCAACCATAATACGAGAACGATAACGAAGTAAAGGAAACAAAGCTGCTAGAGTGTTGGAAACATATTTAGAATACAAACAACGTAAGCATGCATTATTATTGAAAGAAATTACTAAAAAGGAAAAAGATTAGTAAAATGCCTTGATAAAACAGCAACAAAGGAGTTTAACAATATGATTACCATTTTAAACTCCCATGGCCGATAAAAGAATAAAAGCACAGACTAAAAACTAGAATTATTATAATTAGATAAATTGAGTCACAGAGGTGTTGGTGAAGGTCTAAAACATGTCGACTTGTAAAGCATCAAAGATTGGAGTGTAATTATCACATTATGTTATAGGTTAACGTGTGGCCCCTCCTGATGAAGACGCAGTTTGCGTCGAAACGCACGTCGAGAAAGAATCTACTCGTCAGCCACTAATGAATATGTACTTTTGTAACTGTAATTATTATGTGATGTGATAAAAAGTGTAATATTTCAGAAATTTTAACAATTGTATTTTACTCTGTATTATGAATTGCTTTTTAATATGTCATTAAATGAATGTTTTTAAATATAGTAAGTGTTAGTTGAATTATATGAATTGCACTCCAATATCTCAAAGAAATTAAATGCACTAATTGGGCATAGATTTACCAACAGACTACAGACAGTTCAATCATACTTGCCTAGGGATTTATACTTTACTTGACAACTTTTAATCTAACAACTTAGACATCAGGAATGATTACACTTCTGATTTGAAGGAGGCGGTAGAGTTCGGAATAGAATTTCAGATTTTCCGGTGCGATGCCTGAGAAAGCTCCGTTGCACTTTTTTGCCTTGCGTGAAACCTGTGGTTTCAGCAGCATGGAGCTGTTGCTACGCGATGTTCTACATCCGCCAGATAGTTCCAGCTTTTGTGCTAGGTATCTTGGGGTGTTGAGATGTATAGTTTTACGGGTCATGCAAGCGATTTTTAGATGACTTCGTGCTTCATACAGGAGCCAGTTTAGGGATTTCAGGTCAGGGGAGATGTGATTGTTTCTTTTTGTTCCGGGATGAGTCTGGCCGCAGCATTAAGGGAGGCCTGTAAAGGGGTCAGTTTGTATCTGGGAAGGCCACTGAGTGTGGCACTTCCGTACTCAAGCCTCGGGATGACTAGGACTTGGACCGCTGATTTGAAATCAGCCTGGAGGAGGAAGAGTTTTAGCTTCCTTAGAATGCTCATCTGCTAACTTGCTCCTTTGGTGGTATCACTGATGTGGTCCTGCATTTGCAGATGTTTGTCTAGTATAATTCCCAGAGATTTTGCTGAGTCTACAAAGTGTGGAGTACAATTGAGAGCAGTTAGATGTTTCACCCAAAGGTCAATCTTAAGATTGTGTTTGGGTGGGGTAATAAGGAGAAATTCAGTTTTGATGGTATTAAGTTTGAGATGGTTAGGCGTGAGCCAGTTCTGAGTATTCTGTAGAATAATGTTGAGGGTATTGAGGTCATCAGGAGGGGAGATTTTCAGGTACAGTTGTGTCATCTGCATACATGTGGTAATGAATGTTGGAGGATGCTAAGGAGTCTGTGAAAGGTTCCATGAACAAGTTGAAGAGAATGAGAGAGAGGGCAGATCCTTGTGGGACTCCCAAGGTGACCATAAAGGGCTTTGACAGAGAGTGGTTGACCATTGGTGGACAGTCCCTGATAGACCCATCTTTCTTTCAGGTAGGTGTAGAGGAATGATGTGTTTTACAGTGTCAAATGCTGAGGATAAGTCAAGGAGGATGAGAAGACACACTTCATTCTGATCCAGCATTGATAGGACGTCATCCACTATGTGAGTGAGTGCTGTTTCTGTGCTGTGATCTTGGCGGAACCCAGACTGGTATTGGTCTAGAGATTGGTACTGATCTATGTGATTGCAGAGTTGGATCTGTACACATTTCTCAATACGCTTCGCCAGAGTGGAAATGTTGAAGATTGGATGATAATTGTTTAAGTCTGCGAAGTCTGTCGTTTTTTTTTCTTTCAGGATGGGGATTACTTGTCCTACTTTTAGGCAATCAAGGATGGTGCCCTGGAGGAGAGAGGCATTTACGATCTCAGTCCATAGAGGGAGAAAATACAGTTTGAGCTCCTTAAAGATAGACAGAGGTATAGGGTCAATGAAGTGATTCAATGATTTCAGCAATGTGAGCAAGTTGTGAATGTCACTTTCCTTGAGGGTGGTGAGTGTGTGCCCGGAGGCATTGTTTTTGGGTGAGAGCTCAGGGTGACCGATTGGGCTAGTGGACTGTGATAGATGATTAATGTTGGGGAAGTTAGATCGTATCAGCTCCCTCATTGTCTGTAACTCCTTTTCAATAATGATCCATTTTTCCATGAAGAAGGAAGAAAATTTTTCGCAATTAGGAGGCTTATTGGAACCCATAGCGGGTGGGTAGGGTTGGTTGTTGGATTGTTACTTAACAATTTCAAAAGTTTTTAGGCCCGATTTCTGGCTTAGAGTTTGATTCTTTTGTTATAAGTGTTTCTCACTGATCTTAACCTTTACAAGTTTTCCATGGCAGGTGAGTATCTCCAGGCTCTGTCTGCTAGTCTCAAATTGCGACTTCCATTGTTGAGGTTTTCATTGAGCCAGGGTTTAGAAATTTTGGTGGATACATTTTTTAGTTGTAGTGGAGCGATCGAGTCAAGGATGTTTAAGGTGGAGGTATTATAATGCTCTGTTAGGTTGTGGACGTCCACCATGCCCACCTGGGGGGGTCAGGTAGTTGTGGCTAAGGGCCGATAGGTCATTGAGGTTTACGTTCTGTGGATTTCGTTTCCAATGTTTTCTTTTTACTTGAGAGTTTTTTTGGGTCACATTGACATTGATGAAGAAGGTAATATGGTAGTGGTCTGCCCAATCGCAAGGCAAAATGGACTCCAGTGTAGTGGAGCCCTGTTTTGCGATGATTAGGTCTAGGGTCTCACCTTTATTGTGGGTAAATCGATGTAGGATGGACGTGACAAGAGGGAAATAACGGGCCCCTTACATCGATTTACACGCCCGGTATAATTTTAAAAGATTTTAACTAAACACAGAAACCTGAAAGAGAAAGTACTTTCCTTCAGCTTATCCGTCATGATGTTAACCCTTTAACAAAAGCGAAAAGTTCTCCTACATCTTGGGGTCACCGATATATAAAAAGAATAAGACACCGTACAGTTTATTTGACAAGTTTATTTGTGGCTACTCCTGACGAAGACGCTTGCAGCGCCGAAACGCGCGTCGAAGATTATAATCTTGCCACTAATTGTTTTGTCAATTTGATGAAATTTTAATTAGATAATGAAATGTAAAAAGGATCAATTAATGTTATCAATTTGATTCTTTTGTTTTAGATTATTAATGTTTTATGATTAAAATTACTTTTTTGATATATATATAAATTGTTCTTGAACTCATTTTTGTATGTTATTTGGTTTATTGTGTTTTTACATATTGTCCTAGGAATTATATTTTCTATTGTCAATTGGTTGGATGAGTCATAGAGAATAATCATGGCATGCAAATAGGCAGCAGTGCAGGGATTGGCAGTGTCTGTAGAGAGTCTGCCGTGCTCTTCAATTTATTTGTCCTCTTTACATTGGGTATGATCCACAGAAGGAAGGCCAAGCTTTACTGTTAGGCAGAACATGTATTTATGATTTAAAGAAGTTTAGTCTGGGTGTGCTGAGAGGGGCAGTACAGAGCGGTAATTGCCCGTATAACCGAGCAATGTCCATCCAACTAGTCACTTGAGACTGAAAAGGGAAAGAAGCAGCTGGGTTACTAGCGGAATGTAAATGTAGGGTACACAGTAACATATGATCTTCAGCTGAATTCAAAAGCAGCCTACCTATCTTAGGCTAAGGATTTTGCCACTCAAAGGCTGCACATGGAGACGTCACCCTCATTTAGCAGGGTCCCAAGTTTCCTGCAGTAATTCGCCATACAGAATCTGGGCGTTTGTGGGCTTCCTTCAAAGGAAGGTAGGAGTGCTTAAAGCCCCAGTCCCAGTGCCATTACGCTCTATCCCTTCACCTGCTCCAGCAGGCATGATGTAGAGCTGCCAAAGCAAAGGCATGACTCTGCCCTGGTCTGCCTCTTGAAGAAAACAACTTTTCTAGCTTCTTATTGCACCTCATAAAGGGAGTTTCACTTGCCTCAAACCTTACCCATCATTTCATAAACCAGAGCCCATACTTGACCTTTATTCCTAGGCAGCCTCACAGGCACCAAACCCCTGATTTGAGAAATCGGCTGACACCAAAATGAAAAATTACCACCATCCAACCTATTTTAATATCAGTGTAGCACCTTCCTCACATTCTTGTGCTCAGTTATTGGATTTTGTACATTCTGATGTGAACCTTCCTAACAATTCATAGACAAATAATATCAGTGCTATGTTCCTTCCTGTCATCCACTATAGCAACCTAATGTGAGTACGGGAGGAATAGTTTGTAAGGAATGCGTGAACAGGGGGAGAGTCTCACGGGGGTCCACCGACATAAGGACGGTGCGTTATTATGGTTGCTGCTCCGATGTGTTGTCCTCGGTAGCTTGCGCGGTATGTGTGAGAAGGTACGTTTTCAGAGGGTCCCAAATGTCCCTAGGGCGTGAGGCTCTTGGGAGTAAGTCTGCATAGTTAGTGAACAGCTCTTGACAATATATCAGATCAGATCAGTGAGTCAGTCTTTGAATATCGGTGCGCGTCCTCTGCCCCAACGACACGCAATTCGATGTTTCGCCATGAGTAAGGCTATGGCAAGATATTTGCAGTACGGTTTAGCAACATATTTTGTGTAGCCGAGCAGGGCGATCGGGGGGTGCACTCCAGGGTCTGCATAGTCATCAGATCCAGGGCATCAAATACAGCCTCCCAGAATGTATGCACTGCGGGACATTCCCAGGCCAAGTGTAAAAAATCTGCTTGGGGGCTCTACATCGCCTGCATTGATCGGAGTCTGACAGTTTGTGTTTATGTAATTTCGCCGGAGTATAATATAGGAAATTTGTAGTGCGTGATACGTAGCATATGGCTAGCAGCAATTTTCTCCATATGTCCGCAACAGTGTGTCCATTGTTCGTCAGTCAGTGCATATCCTAATTCGTTATCCCACTTTACCCTGGCAGGGCATGGGGTCCTCTCCTGTGTCGTGTGCACCATGTGATATAGCGTAGAAACCATGTGCTTCGGTGAACCGGCTCATAGCGCCCACTGCAGAGGAGTCAATTTGGGGGCCCATGGGGGAAGTCTGGTGATACGGTACGGAGACCTTGCCGTAGTAGTGCATAAAGGAAGACATCCAAGGGAGTTGGTTGGGTCTACTTAAATATGTGGGTCAGTGTTCGGAATTCTCCTTTATGATATAGGTCACCCCATGTGGAGCTGCTGGAAACCTTTTTCCTGGAGGAGTTGCATTCGGGCATGGTATGTCAATGGGAGCAGTGGGGAGTAAAGCATGGGGCAATTTAGTAGCGTTAACATGCGATGCCATGCGTTCAGTGTGCACGTTAGTGTGGTGGGTGTCTTGTCACGTCGGGCAGGGCGGTTGCATATTACTCCGTCCAGTGGTATCGGATCTGCCAGCCAGTGTTCTACCGCTATCTGCGGCATGTAACGGGGTGATGGAACCAATAATACGTGTAGTGCTCTTGTGCACAAATGTAGTACAGCTCAAAATCTGGGATGTCAAATCCCCTCTGTACATAGGGCCTAGTAAGTACCCCCCATTGTAATCATGGTTGTTTTCCTCCCCATACTAGTCTGATCATTTCGGTTTGCAACATTGTGAAAAAGGTCCTTCCGGGATTATATGGTATGTTCAGGAATAGATATAGTACCTTGGGGAGCACCACCATCTTGATCAATGAAGCCCACACCGTCATCGAGAGGGGCAAGGAGATCCAGCGTGTGACATTGTCTGTGATGCGGTCTAAAGTTCTACCATAATTTAACCGCATAAGCTCATCTCTATCTGTGGTGATGTGAATCCCTAGATAGCGCATGTCTGAGTGACACCACTCAAGAGGGTAGTCTAAGGGGAACGGGGCTGCTGCAGGGGTAAGGGGTAAGATCTGCAATTTCCCCAAATGTATATGTATCCCCGACATTCTCCCAAACACTATGAACTCACAAAGATTGTGGATTAAGGTTAGTCTGTGGGTCACGGACATATAAAATGATATCGTCTGCGTACAATGATATCAAAATTTGGTGCATATAACAACGCATCGCTTTGTCTTGATGGTGTTGTCGCAGCTTAGCTGCCAAGGGTTCTATTGCTATAGCAAATAATAGGGGGGAGAGCAGGCACCCCTGTTGCGTGCCCCTGGTGATATGAAAGGCAGGCGATATATGGCCATTTATGCAAACCCTGGCTGTCGGAAGGTCATACAACAACCGAATCCAAGAGAGAAATATTGGGGAAAACCCATATGCTGTAGGACTCCCAATAAATAATCCCACTCTACTGAATCGAACACCTTAGTGGCGTCTAGGAAAACTGCCGCTAATGGCAGTTCGGGGCCTACGTTGTGGAGGATTGCAAAAAAAGTTCGTAGGTTGTGGGTGGTCGCTCTGCCAGGTATAAAGCCTGACTGATCCCGGAGGGCTAGTTTGTCCATGATCACATTTAGTCTGTTTGCTATGACCTTCGTTAGGATTTTGGTGTCACAGTTCATAAGTGACAATGGTCTGTATGAGTCACAATGTAGAATGGATTTCCCTGGTTTCAGCAGAGAGATAATGTGTGCCTCTCGCATGGACGGGATGAGTCTGCCATTATCTAACGCATCTTCAGAAACCTCTTGCAGGATGAGGGCTAGCAAATCGATATACGTTTTATAGACTTAGGCTATAGGGAGGCCGTCCGATCCCGGCGTTTTCCCTGATTTCATATGCATTATGGCTTCTCTTATTTCGTCCAATTCAAAATGGGTGCCAAGGAACTTCCTTTGAGTGTCGCCCAGCCACCCCAGCGCGATGTCTTATAAGTAAGCATTGAGATCGAGTTCATCGTGTCTCTGCGTAGTGTATAGCGAGGCAGAATGTGAAGTAAACATGCGTAGTATACACATCAAGCAGGGCATTTACTAGACCCTATTTTTTCCAATCTTCCCTTTGTATGGAACTGTCCTTCCCTGCCCCTTTGTTGGTCTGATCATTATGCGGTCCACTTCCAACTTATGGTTCTTGATTCTACAGTGTCTCTGCCAATATCTGACTTGGGGAGTAAGAGACCCCGGCATAAGCTGAAACTAGACTCATTAAATGGTCTCCTTGAAGGGAATCTTCCAGATCCGACACTTTCACTTATCCTCTTAAACAAGGCAATATCGGACTGGTTATTTTCCTCTATAAATCTCTGCCTGCCTCCCTCGTCGAAAACTTGCTCTTCCCATCGCACCCCAGTTCCATGGTTTAATGAAGACCTGAAGTTTCTAAAATCACAATGCAAAGCCTTAGAAAGAAAGTGGCGAAAACTTTATGCTCCTAACTGTAAAGTTGACTACAAGACACCTCTTCATAAATATCATGCCGCTTGTAAGGCAGCAAGAGCAATGCATATTTCCAAAACCATTACTAACTCATTGAACAAACCTCAAGTTTTGTTCTCAATGGTTAAAAAACTGTCCGGGGCAAACACTCTCCCTGTACCCCCTGCCCTGGATGCTACTAAATGCAACAACATTGCTAATTTTTTTACCGAGAAAGTGAAGACAATATATAGTAAATTTGTCCCTACTTTTTCTCAGGACTCAAAATCGTCTGGCACAGATACGATGCACATGGATTCCCCTCCTGACACAGTGAAAATGGATTCCCATTCTGACACAGTGAAAATCTTACAGTGGCCTCTCCTTAATGAGGAATCATTTAAATATTGTCTATCAAAGGTAAATTCAGGTTCCCCTCTGGACCCCTTACCAGCTAATATTTTAAAACTACTTTCCCCTACTATTTTGGGACTCTGTAAAGCCCTCCTAAATACCTCGATACGCGAGTCATATGTTCCAATTGATTGGAAACACGCAATGGTGATTCCTCTATTGAAAAAACCCAATGCCGATCCTTCGGTCCTGATGAATTACCGCCCTATTTCACTTCTACCAGTATTTTCTAAAATTCTGGTAAAACACGTCAATTTTCACCTAACAAATCATATCGAAAAGTCTGGATATCTGCACCCTTCTCAATCGGGCTTCAGAACACACCACTCTACTGAAACTACCCTTTTGGGAGTAACTGAAAAAATACGTCATTGCTTAGATCAGGGTAAGACCATGGCGCTCATTCTATTAGATCTGAGCGCAGCATTTGACACTGTGTCTCACCCTATCCTGTTGAAATTCCTTCAGTTAGCAGGTGTGGAAGGTTCAGCCCTGCTATGGCTGTCCTCTTTTCTTAGCGACCGTTCATTTCAAGTCTTTTCATCTGGTTCTTCTTCCACTTCTCGAGCATCTGCATATGGAGTTCCACAGGGTTCTACCTTGAGTCCACTACTTTTTAATATCTATGTGCGTCCCCTTGCTACCATCGTTGAGGACGCAGGGCTCACCCTATACTCCTATGCAGATGACACTCAAATAATTTTTTTGCTATCCTCCTCTAAAGACAATACGATATCTTCTTTAAGGAATGGTCTGCTCCAAGTTTCGGAATGGATGAATACCAACTGCCTTAAATTAAACGGGGACAAAACGGAGGTTATCATCTTGGGTAAAGATAAACATCTTTGGAATTATTCTCATTGGCCTCAAGTAATGGGTTCATTTCCTCAGCCGGTAACTCAAGCCGGTAATTTAGGTTTCATTATTGACAGCCAACTTTCCATGCGGCAACAAGCAGTGAGCACTGTGGGTACCTGTTTTTCCATACTAAAATGGCTGCGGAAAATAATCTGGATGCTCCCTTTTTCTACACAAAGAACCGTAGTCCAAGCCCTTATTATGTCCCGATTGGACTACGGGAACATACTCTACTTAGGCTGCAATAAGGAACCCTTGAGGAGGCTGCAAATGGTCCAAAATTCTGCAGTGCGCCTTTTCTGCCATATTGCAAGGAGAACCTCGGTCACTCCTTTTTTGCAGGATCTTCATTGGCTCTGCATCAGCAACCGCATTAAATTTAAAGCTCTTTGTCATATTTTTAAAATAAAGCAAGGTGCAGCTCCAGTGTATTTACGGGAACTCATTTGCCCTTAGACACCGTATCGCGCCTTGCGCTCTTCCACCCAGGGTAACTTGGCGCTTCCCAGATTCAAATTGACAAGAATGGCTGGACGCTCCTTCTCGTACCTCGGACCAAAACTCTGGAATTCCCTTCCTAATCATGTGAAGCAGGAGCCTTCTTATCTAAAATTTCGTCGAGACATTAAGACTTGGCTCTTCACTCAGCAACTGGCCTAGTTACTTAGTCTAATTTAGACTTACCTGCACCGGGAAACCCTAATAGGGTAGCTGTGCGCCTAACAAATGTAATAATAATAATAGTATATCCTCATTATTCCTGTATTTGACAACTCCCGGACCCGCAATCTCCAAGACGGTATTTGTGAAACGTGGCCCACGTATTTTGTCTGCTAACACCTTCCCGGGGCGTTCTCCTTCTCCATATTTCCGTGCGACCCAGTGTTTGCCCCTATATTTAGTTTCTCTGTCTGCTGTGTTAGTGTATTCAGTGATTTTGTCTCTAAGTTCTCGATTCCCTTGTCTATCAGTGCTGATACTGAGACATGACTCTAATTGTTTGATCTCCCTTTCTAATTTTTTCAGGGACCTCTGTATGTCTCGTAGTACGCCCGAGCTTTTGGACATGCAGAACCCCCTAATTGTGACCTTAAATGCCTCCCACACTGTTTCTACGCTGTCCACAGATCCCTTATTTCTCTGTAAGAATTCCTGTATTTTTTGTCCACGTTCCTCATGATACACAGGGTCTGTCATTGTTAGTGGCTGGAGCCGCCATGTCCTTTGTGGGACGTCATATCCAGGGGGATTAAATGAAAGGCGTACTGGAGCATGGTCCGAATACGTTCTGGCTAGATGTTTGGTCGTGGCAATCAGAGGGCCTAGGCCTTGTGTAACAAGGCTGTAATCTAGGCAGGCCCAGCATGCGTACTGAGTTGCGAGGTGTGTGCCTTCAGCTGTGTGTGGGTTGAGGTACCACCAAGCATCTATTATACCATTAGCTTCCATTATGTTGCGCAACGCTTTGTATGAGCCAGTGTAATGTTGCGGGGCGGGGTTGGATCTGTCCTTTGTGGGGTTTAAAGCGACATTAAAATCCCCCCCCCCCCAGATGAGATGTGTGGAGCCTATCTCTAATATTTTCCCCCATAGGGTAGTGAAAAATTCGGGTGAGTCTATATTGGGGCCATAACAACTAGCCAGTGTAATGGAGTCCATGCCAAATCTGCCCCAGACCAAACAGTAGCGACCTTGCTGATCTGCCAGGACAAAAAGAAAGCCTTTTTTTATAGTTATTGCCGTCCCCCTAGAGTATGAAGAGAATGAGGAAAAGATTCTATGTTCTGCCCATTTACTGGCAAAGGAGTTAATGTGGGTCGACTGGAGCATGGCTACATGTATCTGATGCCTATCTAGATACGCCAGTACTTGGCGGCGCTTTCTCGGGTCTCCCAAACCCCTGACATTCCAGGTGAGGATCTGAGCAGTCGTAGAGCCCATTAGGTTAGTCATGGGGGCTCATGTGGTGGGTTGAATTGCCGGATAAGTCCGTTACGCTTGCGAGGTGGAATAGAATAAAAACAGTACAATCGGATTTCACATGTATCGTGCGATCTGCCAAGAAACTGAATTAACACCCTTATCCCCTCCCCCTCCCACTGAAGCATCCCAATCATGCCAGAGTTATTTGCCCCACCCCCCTCTCTTTTTCCCCAACTTGCCCAGAAACAAACGCTGGTGTAATTCCAGCATAAAACATTGGGAGAGCGCCCTTGGGGGGACCTCCCAGGGGATAGCACATACTCTCCCCGCCCTCAAAGAGCCCCGGTGTTGGAGTGGCTCAACTCCAAGAGGGCAGGGGTGCCCAGAGTATATTGTGTCCCATGATCCCAACTGTCACTTATCTGGTGTTGGCCTCCAGGCGGGCAGGTGTGTCCAGGAGTTTAGGTCCATCGTTCAGTCTTAGCACCTTAAGTGCGCATTCCATGCCATGATGGAGTTACCAGACTTTTGTGTGTTCTTCTGCATTCTCAGTGGCAACCCTTCCCAAATTTCAAGGTTATTTTACTCCGTTTCTGGTGATTCAGTTCTCGGGGATGAGTTAGGTGAACCTGTGGAGTTATTGTAGCGTCGGAGGTGCTTTAGAAATTCATCCACTTGCTGCGGTTTGGTGAAAAATGCTTGCTTCCCTTGACGAGTGACTCTCAGGCGTGCCGGGTATAGCAGGGCGTAGTCGATTTGAGCATCTCGCAGTTTCTTTTTAACAGGTACGAATTTGCGCCGTTCCTCCTGCACTATTGCTGTAAAGTCTGGGTATATGGTAAATTGGTTGCCTTCAAAATTCAGTTGCTGCTTTTCCCTAACCACCCTGAGGGCTGTGTCCCGGTCGCGATAATTTAACATCCGAGCAATGATAGGATGTAAATCTGCCCCCTATTCTTTAGTCATTTGAATAATCTCCAGGTACATAATCCAATCCCCCTGACCTGGTCGGATCACTTTCTGCTCCCTTTGGTGTTAACAGTGCCCTGTTCTCCCACTAATATACCTCTGGTCAGACCTCTGGTCAGACGTTTTGATAGACGCTGGTTGAAGCTACATTTGGAGGATTGGTCTGCCACCCTACAGATTTCTGGGGGATAACATTACACCCTCAACATCTAGCTTTAACTAATAGATTACCAAATTTCTAGACTTCGTTCTGCTAGTGAAATGGCATAAATTCTCCCAATGAGAAAAAAAGTCACCTTGGTTTAATACCAAACTGTTGGCTTTAAAAAAGAATTGTAAACATCTTGAAAGATGCTGGAGAAAAACATATAATGAAGTCAATAAAGCAAATTTCAAGAATGCAGTTAGACTTTACCACTCGCAAATAAAATATGCTCAATTGGATTATTAAAATTATTAAAATTGAGGAATCTGCTAATTCTCCTAAGGAGATTTTCCAGATACTTAATGATTTAAGAGAGCCTAAATCCCCCAACTCCTTCCTAGAAGAATCAGTTGAGCACAGTAATACACAAAAAGATTTTAGTATTTACTCCTCCTTTCCCGCTGGCCCAACAGCTGAGGAGCTCCTGGGCAGTGGATCCCTCCCCATACAGCCCGAGGTTAAGCTCTTGGCCTTCCCTGATCTTATAGTAAGCCTTCTTTCAAATCTTTTGAATACAGTAAAATCTGTCTCACCCCTTGATCTTGCTCTTCTTCACATCCTGCACCATAGATTCAATTGCATCACCCCTACTGTAGTGAAGGTATTACGTCTTTCACTCACATGTGGGAAAGTCTTGACCTGCAATGGAAACATGCAGTGGTCAAGGCCCTTTTAAAAAAGCCTGGATTAGACCCCCTTTGTCTGAGTAATTACAGACCAATTTCTTTACTACCTGGCCTGTCAAAGCTCCTGGAGAAGCATGGCAACAACCATCTCTCTGCTTTTTTGTAATCCAAATGTGTCCTCCACCCCACAAAAATGGGGTTCAGACCACAGCACAGAAACAGCTTTGCAAACTGTGGTTGAGGAATTCATAACGCTGTTGGACAAAGGAGGCTCAGCCGCATTATTCTCTTGGACCTAAGTGCTGCTTTCGATACGGTAGACCCCTCCACACTCATCCATAGGATGTCTGGTGTGGATATCGGCAGCCATTCTCTGACCTGGCTCAGACCTGGATACAACTTTCCAGGTGCTTGATCAATCCTCGTATTTGGACAACTTTCCCATTCATTGCGGGATACCTCAGGGGTGTTCTCTTAGCCCCACCCTTTTTAACTTGTACTTTTGCCCCTTAGCCGAGATCATCCACTCCTTCGGGCTGTCGCCGGTTTCATACACCGACGACACCCAGCAAGTGATCTCAATCTCCCCAGACCCTACCTCTAGCCACCTCAGTCTGACCCCTTGTCTTCAGGAGGTGGCCAAATGAATGGCAAACTCTAAACTGAAGCTTAATGAAGAAAAGACAGAGGTGATGATACAGGGCAAAAAGTTTCATAAAAGGTCTCCATCCTCTGTGCCAGATGGTCTGTCGAGGATCCGCAGCCCTAAGGGGGTGATCAAGAGCCTTGGGATGTGTCTAGCTGCTTATCTTCCTATGGATTGCAAGGCAAAGAAACTTGCAGCCACTTGCTTTGGCATTCTGAGAATGTTTAGAAAGGTGTTAAGCTTGCTTCCCTTTCTTGCTCGAAGATGAATTGTCCAGGCTCTTATCATCTCACGCCTTAACTATGGCAATGTCTCTATCTAGGTTCACCCAGTTATGTCGTAAAGAGACCACAGACAATGCAAAATGCCACTGCTCAGCTTCTTTTGAACTTCTTGAGGCATCATTCTGTAAAAAGAGCCTTAAAGGACCTCCATTGGCTTCCAATTGAGCAGAGGGTCCAGTTTAAGACCCTTGCATTCTGTATGGACTGCTTCACGAGAAAGTTCCCACCTTTTTAAGACTGCTAGCCATTCCTTACTCTCCTGGAAGGCTACTTAGATCTTCTTCAGCACATCTACTGCAGGATTCCAAGATTTGCAGGTCCCGCAGCGGTGGCCATTCTGTCTCTTATCTAACTTCCAAACTTGAAACTTTCAATTAGCCAGTCCTTTGTGGCTATATAGCAGTTAGCCTCCGGGTAGCCAAGTGCTTTATAAGACCCATGAAATAGAATAGAATGGAATGTCTTGTCTGTGTTAAGCTCAGCTCAGAATTTATTACCATATTCAACTATAATAATAATAATCCATAATTATAAAGTGCAAACATATCACCCCTTAAGGTTTCAAGGTGCTGAGGACCACTATGACATCATGTAAACATTTGAGTTTTTTCATTGATAGATCTGTGGGAAATTGGTACTCATGTGGGGGCATATTATCAAGCCAGGCGATAAAAGTATCGCCGCTTTAGCGGCAGAAAACTGCCGCTAAAACGGCGATAATGGGCTTGATAATATGCTCTATGGAATTCCAATTGAAGCCCATGTTAGATGTCCTTCACATCTAACATGGGCTTCAATTGGAATTTCATAGAGCATATTATCAAGCCCATTATCGCCGGGCTTGATAATATGCCCCTTAGTGTAGTCTATTGCCTAGCATGCCAAATTTTGTAAAATGTCATGCAGGACAAAGGCAGTTAAGGAGGATGGGTGGGGGGACACAAAATATGTATTTTCGCTTCTCAGTTTCTATGGGAAATTTTGCGTGCACTATCAAAACTGCTGAAGGAGAACATACCCTATACTTTTATGGTTTGGTGTAAATACATTCGACAGATATTTGAAAAAGGGGTGATGTGGCTTGGAAGGGTTAATAATTTTGTATATTTTGTCAGCTGAAAAGTCATTTGTTGATCTGCTTAGAACGTAGGCACCATTTAATGAATATGTATGAAACTTGGCAGAAGCTTAGTATCTTCATATTTCTCTTGATATTTTCAAATTCGTGCAGATCCATCACAGGGGATGGAGAGCAAAAACGTGCTCATTTGTTGATAAGTTTGCACTGTATAAATAGAAACTTGGAAGTACATTTTGTGCCAGTACATCAATGTGTATTCTATTTACAAGATCAACCCTTAACCTCAAGGGAACCTCGCAATTCAATTATTTTAAAGCAACAGTGATTCTCATTGGGGTCATTAAATATCATCTTAGATCTTGCCAGCAACAATTACTGTTATCAATTAATCCAAGCGATCCATAAAAAGACCATCAATCAGTTTTACAGTCGTCAGAGTAGTTTATACATCCACATCCAATTCCAACCCCCCTCAACAGTGTAATGTGTACCATTTGAACAGAACCGTCAACCATTAATAATTACAATCAAAGGAAGTGATAAAAAAGTGTGTTACAACAAACAACTCTGAATGTTTAAGTCCATGGCCCTTGTGTGCCTTAGCCCATTTCACAATCAGGCTCTTTAGGTTTGTTTGTTCATATTGTGTCGATGTTTCAATCCCTTCCACTAGATATTGGATCTCACTCTCATCGGGACAAGAAGATGTAGGGGCATCCTTGTAGGGCAGTCAAATGATAATGGTGTCCTTTATGAATTGAGGTTGTATAATGAAAAAGTTACCCAGTGTGGAAACACTCAGATTAAAAGCTAAAAAAAAGCCACTCAGGGTTAAACCCTGAGTGGTACCTATCTGAAGCACTGTGTAGTTGGTGCCGACCAGACCCAACCACCTCTGCTGCATACTCCTCATCACCCGCTTCGCACGCAGACACGCCATCGAGCTCTGGGACCTGCTCAATGCCATTGCCCCGGACGTAGCCTTCCTGACCGAGACGTGGTAGAACGACTCCTCTGCTCCAGACATCGCCATTGCCATCCCAGACGGCTACACGATCTCCCGCAGGGACCGCGCCAACGGCATCGGAGGAGGTATTGCCATCGTCCACAAGTCCACCCTCAAGGTCACCACCCACGCAGACGACACCCTCCACGTCGCCGAACACCTGCACTTCCGCATCCACACCGAGCCCAACACCACCCTCAGAGGAACGCTCGTCTACAGACCCCCTGGACCCCGGGCCCAGTTCAGCGACTCCATCGCTGACCTCGCCAGCGCTCACGCACTCGCCTCCACGGACTACATCCTCCTCGGGGACCTGAACTTCCACCTCGAGAACAACAATGACGCCAACTCCACCACGCTGATCGGCAACCTCGCCAACCTCGGCCTCAGACAACTCGTCACTGCACCCACCCACGCCACCGGCCACACGCTGGACGCCGTCTTCTCCACAAGCATCCACGTCACCTTCAACCACACCACCGAACCCCATTGGACCGACCACCGCTGCATTCACTTCACCTTCAAAAAACCAACCACACACCACCGCACCCAACAGCTGCCTCGCCACGGCTGGAGCAAAGTCACCGAAGACCAGCTGCTCATCACCCTCTCCCAGAACCCTCCCACTGACCCCACCAACCCAGACGCTGCAGCCCGCAACCTCAGACAGTGGATCGACAACTGTGCCAAAACCCTCGCCCCACTGAAGAAACCCCCCAACAGCAACGCCAGCAAGAGAGCCATCTGGTTCACCGACGAGCTCCTGGCCTCCAAACGCGCATGCCGGAAACTGGAGAAGAAATTGCTCCACGAACGCACACCAGACAACCACGCAGCCCACAAGGACGCCACCCGCAGACACCACCACCTCATCAGATTAGCCAAGAGGTCCTCCTTCAAAGACCACCTGGATAACAACGCACATGACAGCAAAGAGCTCTTCCGCATCGTTAAAGAACTATCCAACCCCAGTGCCAACACCAACGACATCCCACCCTCACAGGTACTGTGCGACTCACTGGCCATCTTCTTCCACCGCAAGATCGCTGACATCCACGACAGTTTCAACACCACAACTGACCCGACCACGCCAGACTCCACCCCTCCTCCGAGCACCAACAACGCCAACCGCCTTACCTCCTGGTCCAACGTCAGCGACGACGAGACACGCAAGGTCATGAACTCCATCCACTCAGGATCTCCGACAGACCTGTGCCCACACCACATATTCAACAAGGCAGACGCAACCATCGCCCCCAACTACGGAAGGTCATCAACATCTCCTTCGAAACAGCGACATTTCCGGGAAAGCTGGATGCGCACCAAAATCAACGCCCTCCTCAAGAGTCCCAAGGCGGACCCCAAGGACCTCAAGAACTTCCGGCCCATCTCCCTACTCCCGGTCCCGGCGAAGGTCATCGAGAAAATCGTCAACATACAACTGACCCACCACCTCGAAGACAACAACATACTGGACCCGTCCCAATCCGGATTCAGACGAAACCACAGCACCGAGACTGCCCTTATCGCCGCCACAGACGACATCAGGCACCAATTAGACAACGGCGAAACATCAGCCCTCATCCTCCTAGACCTCTCAGCCGCCTTCGACACGGTCTGCCATCGCACTCTAAAAACACACCTCCAAGAAACCGGTATCCAGGAGAAGGCCCTCGACTGGACCTCATCCTTCCTCTCCGGCAGATCACAGAGCGTCCGCCTCTCACCCTTCAGATCCAAAGCCACCGACATCATCTGCGGCGCCCCCCAGGGCTCCTCCCTCAGCCCTACGCAGTTCAACATCTACATGGCCGCCCTCGCACAAGTGGCCCGCCACCACAACCTCAACATCATCTCCTACGCCGATGACACTCAGCTCATCCTCTCCCTCACCAAGGATCCACGCGCCGCCAAAACCAACATCCACGACGGAATGAAGGCCATCGCCAACTGGATGAGGAGCAGCCGGCTGAAACTGAACTCGGACAAAGCGGAGGTCCTCATCCTGGGACGACTCCTGATGGCCGACCACTCTCGGGACAGCACCGACACCCACCGACCACGCACACAATCTGGGATTAATCCTCGACTCCTCCCTCTCCATGTCCAAACAGGTCAACGCCTTCTCCTCCTCCTGCTTCAACACCCTCCACATGCTTTGCAGGATCTACAAGTGGATCTCGACCGAAACAAGAAGAACGGTGACACAGGCCCTCGTCAGCAGCAGGCTGGACTACGGCAATGCACTCTACACCGGAATCCCGGCCAAACACCTACGACGACTACAGCGCATCCAAAATGCCTCCGCCCGACTGATCGTCAACGTCCCCCGCCGCAGCCACATCACCCCCCACCTGACAAACCTACACTGGCTCCCCGTCGACAAGAGGATCACCTTCAAACTCCTCACCCACGCACACAAAGCACTCCACAACACCGGACCCGCCTACCTGAACAGCAGACTCAGCTTCCACACCCCCACCCTCCAGCTCGGCTCCGCCAGCCTCGCACTCGCCGCCGTCTCCCGCATCCAATGAACAACCTCCGGCGGCAGATCCTTCTCCTACCTCGCCGCCAAGACCTGGAACACCCTACCTACCCAGCTACGTCAGACCGAAGACTTACTCGCCTTCAGAAGACTCCTCAAGACCTGGCTCTACGAGAAGTAGCGCATCCCCCCCTCTCAGCGCCTTGAGACCCTCACGGGTAAGTAGCGCTCTCTACAAATATCTTGATTGATTGATTGCCAACAACACAGAATCAAGAGAGCAACACGGTGGACAGTGTGATTTATGGTGAGTGTTGTGTGGATTGATAACCACAACTAGCACATTTCGATGGTTTTACATGATTGAGCTTGAACCATAACTTAGTTTTAACAGGTTTGTTTCAGTGAATATAGATGGAAAAAGGCACTTACCCTGTGAGCATCTCATGTTTGTAGCATGCAGTGCTGTAGATTCATGTGGTATGCAACTTGTTTTCTTTGAAGAAGTTTGAGTAACAAGTCCTATTGTGACTCCATCCTTGGTCTATAATGCACCAGCACACTGGCTCCACAGCAGATTGTTTTTGGCTCAATGGGCCAGTAGTGTAAGTGGAGAGTAGTGTCAAAGACAGAGTATGCTGTGCATAATAAAGGGAGTGAAAAGGACTTAGAAACATCTCTGATAATAGCTGGCTTCCAGGAAGGATGGTGATAAGATATTAATCTTTAGAAATACGCACTATGAAAATATGATTGCAGGGTAAATAACGTTTTCTATTCATAGCATGTGTGGCTATAGATACACAGGCTTTGCATAAACTATAAAGCAGTTCCTTTCCAAAGCAGATGTTTGAAAGAATCTTGTAAGGACAGCCTAGCCAACTAAAGCCTGTTGATGTGTTAGAACGTCTACATAACAATGCTTAGTGAAGGTGTGTGGCCTTGAATAAGTAGCATCCTTGCAGATATCCATTAAAGGGATATTACACAAAGAGGGCTGAGGGAGTAGGGGGTTCTCCTTCTTGCATGTACAACTGGCAGTAGGGGCACAGGTACTGTACGCTTGGCTTTAGCATATCAAGTCTGGATGCAACTAAAAATCCATCTTGCATTACCTGCTTTAGAGATGGCATGACCCCTGTGGGGTTTAAGAAAGGCCACAAAAAAGATGTCTGGACTTCCTACTAGGCTTAGTATAATACATGAGTGCCCAATTAACATCAAACCTTTCTAGGGCCTTTTCCCCCAATGACTCTTGTGGTGGGATGAAGATGGGCAGCTGATTGGCCTGGTACATGTGAGAAGGTGAGACAACTTTGGGCAGACATTTGGGGGTTGATACAAAGAACTACCCTATCCTTGTAAATGTGAATGAATGGATACAGTATTGTAAGAGTCAGGAGCTCACTGGTGCATCTGAGGGGGTAACTGCAATTTGGAAAGCCACCTTCCAAGGCTGTAGGTCAATGGAGTCATGTGAGGACAACATTGAGGTTCCAGACAGGTGCAGGGTGCATTTTCTAAGGTATTACCATCTTAGGACCCTCCAAGAAGGTCTTAATGACTGGGGTACTAAAAACATATGAGTGGTGTCTGTTTTGTAAGTACTCCACAACTGTGGGCAAGTGCAACTGAAACCTTAAACCGGGCTGTTTAGCTACTTCAGGAACCTTTTCTACTAAGCTGCTTAACAGGCACAAATAGTGGATTTTCTTGCCCCTCACAGAATAACAACATGCTTTCTTCTGGAAATTTGAGACAGCTGAACCCTAGGAATGCGGGTGCCAGATCGCAAGGTTCAGAGGTTCGGAATCTGTTTGTCTGAGCTGGTCCTGATGCAGAGTGAGAAGAACTGGCCTCAGCAGAATCTCCTGGTGGGAACTGACTGACATCTCTAGGACGATTGAATGCCAATTCTGTATTGTCCAGGTTGTTGCCATTGAGATGAGGGTCATGGGCACCTGCTTCATCTTTCTCACTAAATATAGGATAAGGGGGACAGGCAGTAAAGTTTAGGCAAATATCCTTGACCACTTAATTTATACTGCATTGCCCACAGACTCCGGGTACCTGGAGGCATATTCAGGAGTGGTGAGCAGGTTTATGGTTGGGCTCCACCACAGCTGAAATTACTTGTGAAGGAATAGGAGATGGAGTTCCTACTCATCGACTTGTTGATGAGTCCTGCTGAGCAAAGACAAATGCTTGACCATCAGAGTCAATGTTGTTGCGATTGCCCTGTACCAACTTTCCCGAGTCAGAGCGAAGGAGCTGGGAGAATAATTTTTCCATTGCTTCTGATGTAACATATGACTGTCAAGTTGTCCTTCTGTATTAAAACTGGCTTGCCCCACGTAAGTTTGAAGAATGCTCAAAGGGCTAGAGTGATGGTTAGCAGCTCCAGGTAGTTTGTGACACCCCTGATACTCAAATGGTTTAGGTGCCTTAGACAGCCATCTCATGGTGGTAAGCATCCCACCACACCATCGCTATGCACATGGCCATCATCCCCAACAGTTTCATCCTGGTTTGGATGGTGTGCCTGAAAAAGAGGCAACAACTTTTGGAATACCATTACCCTCGGTTTGTTTAAGTATTCTTTCCTTGTTACCGCGTTTGGAACTTTGCGTTCGAAGGTTCAACTTTTTACATTGATGGTAAATCCTCGCCTGTGAAGTAGGGACACCCATACTTGAGTGTGTGTTAGGCACTGACATTTGCTGTTGATCTTGATCAGCCAGTCCTCCAAGTATGGAAAGACAAGTATGGCATCTCTGCACAGAGGAACTGGGACGGACTGTTCCCATGAAGTGCAGCACCAGTACTGATTTGCATAAGACAGGCTTTTTATCTATAGCGGCATGGTGGGTGAAAAATGATGGACTGGAATACGGCCCGGGTGAATGCCATTTGCAGAGATTAATCCATCCATCACCTTGTTGTTGAAGTTGCATATGGCTAGGTACTTTGTGAACACCTTAGAGCCATTGTGACTCCAAAGGATAACACCTTGAACTGGTAATGTTGTGCACTTCCCATGAATCAAAGGTATTGGTGATGTTCTGGGTGGATTGGGATGCGAAAGTATGTGTCTTTCAGGTTCAGCACTAACATGAAATATGATGACCATGTGAATATATTTGCAGAGATGAACCAGTTCAATGGCCAGAAGTCTAGGATCGGACAGAGAAAGTTGTACTTTTGGGGAATGAGAATGCAGTGGGAGCACACCCCTTTAACCGTTTGTTGAGAAGCCACTGGTTTGATGGTACACTTTGCAAGGAGTGCTTAAACCTCTTACTCTAGGAGTTGCAGGTGGTCTGAACTTAGGATGTGGCAGTGGGTGGGACGATGTAGAATTTTCGGCAGTATCCGACTCCCACAATGGAGAGCACCCACTGATCCCAGATGATTTCTTTCCACTGAGTGAAGATGTACCTTAGTCTTCCCCCGAGAGGTGTGGAGTGGTGGGGGGGAGATTTAGGGGGATGGGGAGTCTCTTTTTACTGGCAGTGGTGCATCTCGTGGATCCACCTCTGCATCTACCATGGCCATTTCCACTGTGGTAGCCCACTGGAAGATTGTGGTTTTCTAGGGGTCCTGAGAGGGCTGTTGGTGTTGTTGGTTTGGAGATATCTGGCTTGAGTCCACCAGTGTTACATTACCTATCTTTTTTTAGTTTTTTGTCTGCAGAAGGCATCTCTGGTACTAGGATATAGAAAAAAGCCTACTGCCTTCTTGATTTTGTTTTTTGAGTATCTGGTCCACCTGAGGCCCTAACAGATGCTCGCAATCAAGGGAGACATTCCAGAGGTGCTGCCACACCTTGGGTTCACCCCCCATAGCCGCAGTCAGGCATGCCTGCAGAGGAGGATGCTGGTGGTAATCCCTCAAGCAACAGTATCTACTGCATTGATAGTGCATCTGATATTAGCGCTGCTGATGGTTTTGCCTTCAGCAACTAGCTCCTGTCCCAGTTTCCTGTGGGACACTGGGGAGTGCTTCTCTAGCTCCTCCATGGTTAATGCTACAGGACGTACAGAGAGAGGAGACCAACAGAATAGTCAATGTGCCACTGAGTTGCTGCTGCAAGAGCTACAGTCTTCCCTCCAGAGTCTATGCGCTTGAACTCCATATCAGGTGGTTGAGGATCACCTGAGTGGACACCATCCTGTTGACAGTGTGCACACCTACGTAATCAGGATCTAGTTGCCCATGGATATGCACAGGGTCATCTGGGCCTGTTTGTACTTTTTTTTACCCTTGGAATGACCACTTTGGCCTTTGTGGGACCTTTAAAATTCTTGTGTCCAACCTAAGCATGCCATTCAGCATCGGAAGGTAGTGCATTGTCTGCTGTGTTTTGGAGAGATTCTTGCGTAAGAAGTCATCCTCATCCTGCATTGTGTCCATCTTTCCTTGATGGTGTCAGGCAGCCCATTATATTACCACATGATAGCCTGCAGTTTTGTAGGATATTGACTTCTTGGCAGAGGTTTACAGTCAGTATCTTCTGAGGGTGGACTATGTAGTCTTTCTACTGGTTTTGTCCCTCCAAGGGCTTGAAGGGCTCATCATAAGGATGCTGTGGGTAATAAGGGCTCCTAAGTTCTCATTCAGTGTCCTGCGAATTGGGGAAGAGGGGAGTTTGCAGGTAGCAGCAGAGGTAGAGGTGTTGTAGGTAGGAGTGGGAATGATGGTCGACTAGTGGTTGAGTCCCTGACCCTTCTCAGGGTAGGTGGCCTCCTGATGTCGAGGCGTGGTTCATCTTTAAAGGCCAGCCTGGATTTCCTGGGATCCAGGTAAATGCTAGAGCCGGGGCTTGACAAGAATCTTGCCAGTGTCCAGATGTGTAAGTATATTTTTCTGCTTTCTATCAAGGGCCTCGGACAGTTTTTTTGAATATCAACCCCTCATGAGGTTCCGTGAAAACTGAACCCGTGTTTTGGAACTAATGGTACCATGACGATTTTGGTATTAGTGAATCGCAAATGATGAGTTTAGTATGTGCGAGTGTTTTCGTAACGCTGCACTGAAGGATTCGTCATGTATTGCTGGTTTTCGTGTTCGAACCTACGGGTTTCATTTTGTGCATTACGTCCATTTTGTATCATTGCCCTCACATAGTCAGTGAATGGGCGGTGTCCGAGCGATGACCCTGGTTAGGTAACCTCACGAGGACACGTACTCCTTAGTGCGCGTTCTGCTGATTTCTGCATGACTTGGTGAAAGCTGACTCTACCGCCCGAGGCTGACCCTGCCACACTGGTTTTCTGTCTTGTCCTGCTTGAGCAAGATTACTGACCCTGATACAATAGACCACGCTTCTTCTATTGTCTACAAATATGTCTTATCTGGCTCTTCTATTTTCTGCATCTGTTTCTGTTTTTCCCTTTGGCCTTTTATGATGAGGAGGTGACCAATTTTATTATAGGGCGGTCCGGCCTTTCAATAGAGGGACGTCAGAATTGTGTGATTGAAGGCTGGACACCTGGGGATGGGAATGTAATGTTGTGTGATCTTATTGTTTGGAATACAGAAACGGGAATAGTTGTAAACTTGTAGGAATGTTTGCCCAAAGCATAATATTTAGTATTTAAGAGTGACCTGCTTTGTACAAATTGAGCAGTCTCCTTAGAATCTATCTTGTATGATACTTCTGTGACTTCTGTTCCTGACTGCAGTCATTAAAGACGATCTTTGACGCCAGAGGAAGAGTCCCGTGTCTCTGTTTGTTTAGTACGCCAAAACAGGTGAACCCTGAAGGTCTCAGGTGTTGTCCCCTGGCACCGCTGGGTCTTAGAATTTGCCCAGTCCTTCAGTTGGCGCCCTAGCGGGGTGCGACATCGAGTGGTACCGGTCCAAGCCTACAGATTGTGAGGAGCTTCGTGTGAAATTCCCGAGGGAGGTGCACCCCACTTCATCGATCTATGTATGTCGCATAAGTGGTCCGAAGGTCTTTTCCCGCGAAGGTTCCCGCTTCCAGACGGCTGCAAAGGACTGGCGCCCTGACTGTTGACCTGTTTTGGAGCCTGGCATAGTCCTTAGTACGGCGAGACGATAGACGGGTCTTCCTGGTGACGTCATCGATCTTTCAGTTAAGTATCAGTGGGTCGCTCCCAGTCCTTAGGTTTGTTCTTAGTTCTTGGTTCTTGGATTCCTTAGTTTTTGTTTGGTAACTCGAGTTCTTTGGTCCTTAGTTTTGGTTTGCATGGTTCCATTGCATTTGGTTTAGTTTGGTCCTAAGTATTATTTGGTAGCTGCACTTCCCAAAAACCGAGGGTCTTGTAGATAGCCCCTTGAAGTTTGAAACTTGGTTAGTGAGCAAAGATGCCTAACTGTAGTCTTGGTTTCTTGTCTTGTCTTGGACGTTGCAACAAGGATTCCCGATTGGAGGACTCTTGTCCGATACCTCCGGTTGGAACTCCGACATATGAGCTCTATTCGAAGCATGGTGTGGGTCTTATCACGTATAATGAGGTATGGGTTCACTATACGAGGAAAGATGGTGTTCTTAGATGGCCACAACATGGTAGTTTTGAAACTGCAATTTTAGATAATTTGGAAGCGCAGTTATTTAAGAAGAAAGCCCGGCCGGCGATGTTTGATTCCTTTCGTCTATGGCGCAAAGAAGCCAAGCAGAAAGAAATCAAACAGGCTAAAAAGGATAAACGAGACAAAGGTGTCACGATTATGCAAGCTGCTAGGCAGTTTAAGGACGCTGAAGAAGAGAAAGCGATCGAGATTTCCACTAGACAACATAGCATGGCAATTGATAAGTGCTACCCTGTTCTGCCATCGTGTCCCGATAAGCCAATAGAGGACCCCGAAAAGGATCCTCTGATGTCCTATTTATTGAAGTCGCCACCTCCTTATGTACAAGGCGCTACAGCTCTTTTAGTTCCCCCTGCTGTACAACCAGCTGCTGGTCGGCCTTTGGTAGTTCCGCCTCCGCCATTTGTTCCTGTTTCTGTTCCTGCCCCTGTTCCTCAGCTAGGTTATGTTCCTCCGGCACCCCCTCTTCCTGGGTTGCCTCTTTTGTCTTTAACTACTACACCTCACCTTACTACGTCTGTTACTCCTGTTTCTGTTATTCCTTTTGCTCCTTTGCTTTCATTGAATGCTGTCTCTCCTGCTCTTATGTCTCCGTCACCGTCCGTTCGTCGGCGAGTAACCGACGCGTCCCCAATTTTCTGACTCCTCTTTTTGGGTCGCTAATTGCGCCCGTCGTTTCTGATTCTACGCAGAGACGTAGCCAGCTCCCTGACTCTGGGGAACGAGCATTATTAGATTCGATGGCTCATAGGCAGATTTTGAAACCCGACAGGTATAGTTCTTGTATAGTTTACGATACGTTTTCTCGATGGAATGAACCGACTCAGAGGTATGTGTTTGAGGAGATGTGTAAGTTGTTGCGAGATGAATGGGATAGCGACGAATTAGACTCAGTCCCTACTGAAATGTTCGAACTCCAGAGTCAATTTGCGAAAGGTTTGATAGTGGGTTCTGCAGTTAGACATGCGTTAGAACGACTTCTTGCCTACAGGTCCGTGCTACCCTCTAGAGCTTTGTTTGCGAATGATTCTTCGACAACGAAGACGTTAGGACAATATCCTATGAGAGAGGTTCCGCCAGTATGGCGTGATGCGGTACAGGCTGATGCAGGGAGAGGTATTCAGGCCGCTCCAGCACATTTTCAAAGAGTTTGGATACATGTCCCATGGAAGAGGTCTGAAGTTTTAGCATTAAAACAGACTTTGCCAGACCCATGTAAGAATCCTGCCGGTTACTATAAGGAATTGTCCCAGACAGTGGACGCTTGTATCATGAACCTTGCAGATATTGAGATGTTGTTTGGCAATGTAGTGCCACAACCGATATGGGCGAAGATTCGCCATGAGGAACATCAGAATGAGTTAGGTGGTACCTGTGCTGCTATTTTAGCTGCGGATGCTCTCCAAGTAGGAGGTGCAAAGCCTGAGCCCCTAGTAGCGGAGTTACCAAATAGGATAGTTAATTTGATGAAGACTTTGATGCCAGCGTTGAGAGTTAACTAGGATAAATTGTCGGCTTGTAAGCAGAAGAAGGATGAAAGTGTGTCCGATTTTTTCACGCGATTTGAAGAGACTTTTGTTCGGAGGGAGGCCAGAGATTATTTGTCGATAAATTTGTGTTTAACTTGTTGCCTGACTTGTGCAACAAATTAAAAGACTCAGAAAGTGCTTGGGCAGTTTCTTCGACGGCTCAGATTCTAGCTACAGCCCAATATTACGAGAATAGAGATAAGGAAGAAAAGGAACGAGTGGAAAAGAAAACGAAGGAATTGAAGACTAAGGTGTTGTTGCAGCAGGCGTATCCGCCTCGCTCGAATCAAAACGATTCGCAGCAACGTTCGCCATTTCAGCAACAGACACAGTTTCCGAAAGTTCAACTGAGACCGGAGTATTTTGCTTCTAGGCCCTTGTTAGGATTGAACCAATGTGCATACTGCAAGGAAGAGGGTCATTATAAGAACGAGTGCCCTGTTTTGCGACAACGTATGAATGGTATGCCAGTTCGGAGAGGTAGTGGTGGTACAAGTCTCTAGAGGTAGAGGACGTGGTGTTGCGTTTTCTCAGAATGAGCGTTCTCTCCCGTCACAGAGTTCTCTTAATTGTTTTGATCAATCGACTGTGCAATCTGGTAGATCTCCGCAGTACCATGTAGATGATTACTATGTAGAGGGCGAGAGTGCTGCGTATAATGATTGCTAGGATAGCCATGGACAAAGAGAGGGAGTAGTGTCAGTTCCAGTCGATCAGAGTGGGCCTTACGTTTCAGTAGCTATATCAAGTGTGGTTGAGCCTTTTCTGTTGGATACTGGTGCGGCAAAAAGTTCAATCATACATTCTAAACTCCCTGGCGCACCTTTGTCTGGCTTAATGAATGTCTCAGTAGGATTTTCTGGCGCCCCTGTTCGTAATCCAGTCTCTAGTCCTTTGTCCCTTTCAATTGGACCATGTGAGTTAGAAGCCCCGTTGATTTTGACTACTGGTTGTGGTGAGAATTTGTTGGGTTTGGACCTGTTGAAATGATTGTATGCGACGTTGCATTGTTACCCTTCGGGAGTACAACTTACATTGGGTAGGAAAGTGATCTCTCCTATGTATGTGTCGACAGACACACTTCCACCGGAATTGCGTTCTCTCCCTGAATCTCTTTGGGCTACGGGTCCTAATGATGTGGGTCTTTTGGAAATTCCTCCATATGTTGTTCAGCTTCAACCGAATGTTAGATTACCGCGAATTCCGCAATATCGCATTTCGAGCGATGGTGAACGAGCACTCTTAGCGATCATCCATGATTTGATCCAGAAGGGTGTGATTGAGGAAACACGAGGTAACGTGTGTAATAGTCCTGTTTTGCCGATTTTGAAACGTACCGATTCTTCCCAACCCCCTGTGTATCGTTTTGTAATTGATCTTAGAGAAGTGAACAAGATTGTGGTTCCGCAGTTTCCTGTGGTTCCCGACATTACAGCTTTATTGACATTGATTCCTGCTTCAGCTGCCTGGTTCTCTGTGATTGACTTGAAGAATGCCTTCTTTAGCATCCCAATAGCAGAAGAGAGTAGGGACATTTTTGGTTTCTCCATAGGTGGTCGTAGCTTTAGATTCAAGCGCGCACCTCAAGGCTATTGTGAGAGTCCTTCGATATATAGTCAGGCTCTGAAGAGTCAGCTTGATACCTTTGTATTACCTGTTGGTGCTGCTTTGATCCAGTACGTTGATGATCTTTTAGTGGCTGCTGATGACAAGGCAACTTGCAAAGCGGCTACGATTTCTTTGCTACAGCATTTGTCTGATTTACATCATAAGGTGTCACCTTCTAAATTGCAATATTGTTGCCGAGAGGTAACCTACTTAGGTCATCTCTTGTCAAAGGAGGGAAGAAGGTTGACCCCAGAACGAATTAAAGCGATTGCTCAAATGACTGTGCCAAGCACTCAGAGAGAAGTACGTGCCTTTTTAGATATTACATCATACTGCAGACAATGGATTCCAAATTTTTCCTTGTTAGCGAAGCCTTTGTTAGCCCTCACATGCAAAGATGTTCCGAATCCTCTGCCATGGTCTGATGACTGTCAGCAGAGTTTTTCTGAGTTACGCGATGCGTTGTGTTCAGCTCCTGTGTTGGGTTCTCCCGACTACAGTAAGCCGTTTACACTATACGTTCACGAAAGAGAGGGTTGTGCGTTGAGTGTGTTGACACAACAATTTGGTGACAAACAGCGTCCATGTGCGTATTTTTCTTCGACCTTAGATCCAGTAGCAAGAACATTGACGAGTTGTCTTAGAGCGACAGCGGCAGCTGATGTGTCTATTCGACAGTCTGCTGGTTTGGTCATGGATAATATGTTAGTGGTAATGGTTCCACATGCAGTAGATACTCTATTGAACAGGACGAAAACTCAACATCTTACGAGTGCTAGGTTGTCACGCTATGAGCTGACACTCTTGGCGAGTCATATCCAGATTAAAAGATGTAGTGTGTTGAATCCAGCCACATTGTTGCCAACTACTGTAGAGTCGAGTGATTCAGAACCACATGATTGTTGTTTGTGAACTGAAGAAGAAACGAAGGGTTGAATCGATTTGAAAGATACCCCTTTGTCAGATTCGGATGGTACTTTGTATGTGGATGGTTCGTGCTTTAAGTTGCCGAATGGTGATGTGACTGCTGCGTATGCTGTGACGACATTGAGTACGATTGTTGAGACTGCGAGAGTAAGTCAGAATTCTGCACAAGCTGCAGAGTTGATTGCGTTGACGAGAGCATGTGTTTTGGCTGAGGGAAAGAGAATGAATGTGTTTACCGACAGTCAGTATGCGTTTGGTGTTGCACACAGTTTTGGACGATTATGGAGAGAGAGAGGATTTTTGACGTCCCATGGGACAAAAATACAGCATGGACAATTGGTGAATGAGCTTCTTGAATCACTTACTTTGCCAAAGCAAGTTGCGATTGTGAAGTGTAGTGCGCATCGGAAGGTTACGGATGATGTTGGACGTTTGCAGATGAGGTTGCGAAAGAGACGGCAAAGAACATGATGAGTCGAATGTATGTTGCAAGTTCTGCAAGATGGGTTACGGATGCTGGAATGTGTGAAAATACGATTGAAAGTGTGAAGTCAATTCAGAATGAGGCTACTGAGAGTGAGAAGAATGTGTGGAAAGACAGCATGGGTAAATTGGATTCGACTGGTTGTTGGATTGATCTGTCTGAACATCAGAGATGGATGTTACCTGATGCGTATGTGCTTGCAGTAGTTACAATGGCACATGGAATGGCGCACATTAGTGCGAAAGGAATTTGCAAGTTGTTGGCCCCAGTATGGAAGAATGATGGAATTTCTAAGTGTGCGGAGAGGGTGGTTAAGAATTGCATGGTGTGCCTGATGCATAATCCTGGCAAGGGAACTCCAACTCCAGCTGGTCATTTTGCTCCCCCGACTTGTCCCTTTGAGATTATCCAATTAGACTTCATTCATATGGAAAGGTGTAACAACCTTAAGTATGTCCTTGTTGTAGTTTGTGCATTTTCACGATGGATTGAAGCCTACCCCTTGAAGGATAATACAGCCCTGTCCACAGCCAAAGTCCTTCTCAAAGAGTTTTTCCCTAGGTTTGGCATGCCACGGATTGTATGGTCGGATAATGGAAGTGAGTTTGTGGGAAAGGTTATGAAGAGTGTGTGTGTGGGTTTGGGGATTAGACAGAAGTTCCATAGTGCAAATCACCCACAGTCCGCAGGTCTTGTTGAGGGTTATAACGGGACTCTGAAATTGAAGTTAGCCAAGATCCAAGCAACTACTGGATTGTCATGGCCAGATGCATTGCCTTTGGCTCTTCTGTCCAGTAGGGCGACTGTTCACTCTCGAGTAGGGCTTAGCCCATATGAAATTGTGTTTGGTCGTCCTGCGAATGTTTGGGGAGTCCCTAAACCTAAGGAATTTATCCAGCTGGAATATCCCATGTTGATCGATTACCTTTATGACTTGACTGCTAAACTAAGTGTCATTCATCAATAGGTTTTTGAGGCTCTGCCAAAACCAACAGAGGGACCAGGACACAAGTTACAGCCTGGCGATTTTGTAGTCGTAAAGAACTTTGGGAAATCCAGAAACTTGGAGCCAAGATATATCGGACCATTCCAGGTCTTGTTGTCAACACGGACTGCTGTGCGATTGGCTGGAAGAAAGCATTGGGTGCATGCTGCCCATACGAAGCGTGTACCACTTCCTTTACCGTATGACAAGTGGATTAGACAGGGAATTGGAAATTCTGAGACAGAGTGTGTTCCTAGGTTTGTCCCGTTCAGTGATGCACGATTTAAAAGTCTTGAATCAGCTAAACTAAAGAACACTGCTGCTCCACCTGGAACTGTGCCTTCGCCCCTGGATTTGAACATTACTCCATTCGAACATTTACCTGAACAATTGAACACTGTTTCGTCATCTGGTCCTTTGTTCGAAGAGCAGACACAACCTGGAAGACATCGTTACTCTTTACGCTCTCATTCCAAGGACTAATAAAGTAAATACCCTTTCTTTGTTTTCTTTTGCCCCCTCTGCCCTGACAACTTGTTTTTGGACAATTGTATTCTCCTCAGCCAGGAAGTTTGATGTATGTGTGTTCTTGAACCGGCCATCCGGGTTCGCCGTAGGGCCGTGACGTGTGCCTAGTTTTTGATTTGCAGGTTACCAGACACTAGGTCGGTTTCCCCGGTTGGTCTTTGGGAACTCCCAAGGCTAACGGACGCATTTCTGAACAGGTACAAACCAACCGCCGCGGACGGCTCGAGTAGAGGATGGAGCTTCCTGAGCTGCGAGGTGTTAATACTGTGATTGAGCGTAAAGTGAAATTGCATGAAATATTGCACAACAAATGTTTCCTGATCCAGTGTGCCCTAATATTTTTTATTCTCTTGATAACTTTGGTGAGTGGAATTGTTTTTGGTATCTAGTTAATTTTTGTACCTGCCATGTCTACGGTGCCTCCTCACGTTTCTTTTTCTGCTACTACTGCTTCTTCGCATTTTTTCCACCCTTTGCCTAAACACGAACAAGCTAGACGTTCTGAGTTTGTAAACAATTTGTTTATTCAACTTCTGCACCAACACCAACTAGTGATGAATATGACTAATTGCTGGGTGTGTGGTTTGATGCCGCATACCATTGATAAGGGTTTCCCGTATCTAGTTCTGCCTTTTAGTTATAATGGATCATCGTGGGCATTCCAGACTATGTTCCTTTTTGCACTTGAGACCTATCCCCCGCGACCACCACGTTCCACAAGATATAGCTCCAGCAATAAAGCTGAGGTAAAAGGAGTTGCTGATATGAGTAGAGATATCGATGCATATTCATCCATTCCCAAGGATGAGTTGCGAGCTTATGTGGGTTGGAATGCGACTGGGTATAGCATTAGTCTGGGCGAGAAACAGCGCAAGAGTTCGTCTCCGATTTGGGTCGTACCCCACTCAGGTCGTTTTTGTTTGCAAGGCAATGGTCAGAATCCGAGAGCTCAGCTAGGGAAGAGTGACTGTACCGAAACGTACATTTTTCCATCACAGTCTTCCCCTGCGTTTTTGGCTGCCAAGGGTACATACTTTGTCTGTTATGATCGAGCATACACATGGTTGCCCCCTGATTTCTCGGGAACATGTTATGTTGCTAACTTACTACCCCCGACATTTACTGCTGCCTCTGATTATCACAAGGCCAGAGTTGTGAGAGGTGTTGTTAGTCAGGAGGATACTGCTGGTCAGGAAGTGGGAGACTTTTTCCTGGGTTTCCTGCCGTTTTGGGGACCTATGGTCATTAGTAGGAACCTGAGACAGCTGACTCCTGTAGTTGAATCCACTGTTAATGTAACGGCTGGTGCCCTTGGTAACTTGACAGCTGAGCTTCAAGTGGATCGCCTTATGACATTGCAGAACCGTATGGTTCTAGATGTTGTACTTGCAGATCGAGATGGAGTATGTAAAGTGATCCGGTCAAGTTGCTGTGTTTTCATTCCGGATAATGCTCTGACAGTTTATGAGGCCATTTCCAAATTGCATAAGATCTCTGATTCTATACACGTGGATGAAGGAGAGTGGTCGCTAACTGGATGGGTTTGGAATCTATTATCTGCGTGGGGATGGAAGATTCTGATGGTCATTGGGGTTGTTTTGGTTCTCCTGTTTTCATGCTGTCTCTGTGTGCAGTGTGGTCCTGCCTTATGTGGCCTTTGTGCTGCAACGTGTATAAGAAGGTTGCCTGTTACTAGGGAGGTATTGATGGAAAGGATGATGCTTCAGCAACACCTCAGTGATTTGATGAATATAGGTATCGACTTAGATATCGATTAGTGCTTGCCTATGTAAGGGCAAAAGGAGGGTCTGAGGTTCCGTGAAAACTGAACCCGTGTTTTGGAACTAATGGTACCATGACGATTTTGGTATTAGTGAATCGCAAATGATGAGTTTAGTATGTGCGAGTGTTTTCGTAACGCTGCACTGAAGGATTCGTCATGTATTGCTGGTTTTCGTGTTCGAACCTACGGGTTTCATTTTGTGCATGACGTCCATTTTGTATCATTGCCCTCACATAGTCAGTGAATGGGCGGTGTCCGAGCGATGACCCTGGTTAGGTAACCTCATGAGGACACGTACTCCTTAGTGCGCGTTCTGCTGATTTCTGCATGACTTGGTGAAAGCTGACTCTACCGCCTGAGGCTGACCCTGCCACACTGGTTTTCTGTCTTGTCCTGCTTGAGCAAGATTACTGACCCTGATACAATAGACCACGCTTCTTCTATTGTCTACAAATATGTCTTATCTGGCTCTTCTATTTTCTGCATCTGTTTCTGTTTTTCCCTTTGGCCTTTTATGATGAGGAGGTGACCAATTTTATTATAGGGCGGTCCGGAATTTCAATAGAGGGACATCAGAATTGTGTGATTGAAGGCTGGACACCTGGGGATGGGAATGTAATGTTGTGTGATCTTATTGTTTGGAATACAGAAACGGGAATAGTTGTAAACTTGTAGGAGTGACCTGCTTTGTACAAATTGAGCAGTCTCCTTAGAATCTATCTTGTATGATACTTCTGTGACTTCTGTTCCTGACTGCAGTCATTAAAGACGATCTTTGACGCCAGAGGAAGAGTCCAGTGTCTCTGTTTGTTTAGTACGCCAAAACAGGTGAACCCTGAAGGTCTCAGGTGTTGTCCCCTGGCACCGCTGGGTCTTAGAATTTGCCCAGTCCTTCAGTCAGTGGTGTGCAATTTGGGCTTTGAGGAAGGCTTCAATGTTAGGTTTGATGCCTGTGGCACAGCAGCTATCAGTGTTGATTTTGACTCTGAGTGCAGCTTTTCAGGACCTCGGGGTTTAGACGGCATCAAAGCATGATGTTGCTCGGTGCCTGTGGATGGGGCTTTGGCTGCCGTCGGCCCAATCTCTCAAGTCTGGGGCATCAGAGTCAGAGGTTTCAGCTGTTTTTGACTCAAAGTTTGAAACCTGACTCCCACAGGAGTGGTGTTCTGCCTCTGTCAGAGAATATTTCTAGGCTTGAGACTGACCACGTGGGGAATATGGCACAATCGAGGCATGGGAAGTCGATCCGTTCTTCAGGCCTGGGGCTGGGATTGTTCACCACAGGCTCTGGAAATTCCTCCTTCTCAGTGTGGGAAGCCTCCGAGAAGATGGCCTCTGGACTCTCTCCTCCTTGCCCTGCTGAAATGCCAGAGGGCCTGGCTTTTTCTTCTTCCTGAGGGTCAGGCAAGTCTTCAGCCCTGAAGATGACAGTCATCTCATTTCCGCCAACACTTATCACTGCCTTTTATGGTAAGTCCACCATCTTTCCCTCCAGATGGTCTGGTAGTGAAATGCAGCACAGGAGGTCTCATTGTAGTCTGGCAATAGAAGATTGCGGACATCGTGCCAGTCAACTCCAGGTTTTTTGTTGGTAGTACAACTAAAGCAGAACTGGAAGGCTGTAAATTCCATACCCAGACCTAGAGCAGAATTAGAAGGGTGTACATTCCATACACTAACCCTAAGTGCCTTCTCCAAACCAGGACAAAGCTCACTCTTAGTTTATTGAGGACTGAGGCCCAAAGGAGTGGCATATCATAGGTTAACAGTCTGTGATCGTCTGGTCTGAAGACCTGATATCACCGTTGGAATCTCTCGGAGGCACAATATGTTATTTTAATTGCAGGGTTCGAAGCAGAGTACCTGCTACTGATAAAACAGGGGAGAGGCATATAGCTTCCAAAGCAGGGGTCCCGTACGTCTGAGTCTGATGGCTGAAGAAAATAATTTGATATGGAGCCAGTGTGTGAGGGCATTATGGACCAAAGGTGGAGTCCAAGCAGGTCTTGCTACTCAAACGTCTTCAAAGAGAAACAAGTTTCAAATATCCAAGACCAACACCAAATGGCAGGATTATGCAGAGCATGTGCATCTCCATACACACATGCTAAGAACATATATATTTTGGGAATCCCTTGTATCCCAATACCCTTGTAATCATCTATCATATCCAATTCTCATCCCTGCATGGTGACGGATGAGCATCTATGACATGAGTGCCCAAGCTACAAAAACAGCTGGATCCTTGGTACTGATTTTTGGTCATGGGCAAACACAGATAACGTGTGTGAAACATAAGCAAGGCCTATCTCACAGGTTGTTGTCTTAGACTGGTAGAGGTGTAAAAAGTGCTTCCCTCATAATGGTAAAGGGCTACTGCCCTTACCAAGAGTTAAGGTGCACGAGCACTAGTGTGGCAGCATGCTGTTTTTGTAATAGTGATCCGTAGAGCTAACAGGGTTTTTAACGTGTCACTTTAGTGGAGAGTACCGACCCACTCATGTAATGTTCCATTACTATGTACTTAACTCGCCATTGGCCTACATCATGTTAGTATGTAGACGTGTATTTACATGGGCGTGCTGTAATGTATGAGTTCCTGTATGTGGTACATCGAGGCCTGTGGGTTCCATGTTGGCAACCCAGGGCCTTGGAGTCCTCCCAGACAGGTATGTGATTGCTTACATTGCTGAGAGCTGGTTGGGACACTCACACTGGAGGAAAGGGGAGCCAGGCATACCTGTGCACTTCAAAAGGGCTCTTTGATTCTGGAAAGTTCACTGGTCCGGGGGGCATGGGCACATTGTCCGAGAGATGCTCCAGTTCATAAGGAAAACACTGCAGAGAAAGGGAAAGAGAGGGGCTGTGGCTTTTGTAACCTTTTGTCGGACATATATTAGTGAGCCTGACATCCTGATGTGATCCTCTAGTTACTCCAATGGCTAGTGTTGTGGGGCTATCAAGATTGGAGTCACTCCTGCTTTGATAGACTGCTCCCTGGACAAAAGGCAGGACAGAGGAGTTGGCACTTCATAGGGGACAACACCCTCAGGACCTATTTCAAAGACTGAAACACTAAATCACATCTGTGTCTGGAAATGGATTGTAAAAAGGGAAGTTTGAGTCTCAGCACAACTTCTGCCTATGTGACCAGGACTGGGGATAAATGTCTGCTAGTCTTCCTGCTGGGATATCACCCAGGAGAATCAAGACAAATTGCCCTGGAGCATAGAGCACCTACCTGCTGAGACCAGGGGACCCTATGAGGAAGAGTGCCTAGAGCAGGGGTCTTCAAACTGTGGGGCGCGACCCCCAGGGGGGCCGTGGAGTGATGCAAAGAGGGTCGCGCCTTCCAAGTCACACTTCTGCCTAGGCCCAAGGGCTTCAGCCCCCCCACCTATTCCCCCGTCCTGTGTCTCAGCCCGGGCTGCTGCAGTGAAACTTGAGCTGCTGGGGGCTCAGCTGGGCAGTGTCTGGAGTCTTATCTCCGGCACCCCTGTGTTTTTCACAGGTCTATAAAGACCATTTGCATTTTTACATGCCTTTGCAAACTGGTTACAGAGGCTTAGGTTTTTTTCCTGGTTCCAGTACTCCCTGGGTCCCCACTCAGCCTATTCCTTTCATTTGTATTTTACATTTACTGCTGTAGTGTGAGAATGCATTTCAAGGAAAGGAATACAAAGTAGGCTTGCCAAAAGAAAAATGCATGCCGTGTTTTGTTTAAAGAGCCTGCAAAGATCTCCTCTTGGTACTAAATAGACTTAAAATAAAAAAGTATGTATGCATTCGTTATGTGACTTTTCTGTCTTTGTTCTCTTTAATTATCAGTCATGGATCATTGAGGCAGCCCTAGAACACAATTAAAAGGGCTTTCTATTTATATTTGCTGTTGGAAGTATGCACAGATAAGTGCTGAAAATACCGCTTTAGGTGACTGCTTTTTTTTGTACCGACTGGGCCATCAAAATAAACTGCTGGCAACCCTAACCATAGGACTGGAAGTTTGTTACAGGATCAGCACATTATTTATTTCCTTCACCCCCGATCCCCGATTAATGCCGCAATAGTTTAACTTAGATCTTGAACTCTACGCCGCCGTCAATAACATGCTGAGTTACTTCATGGGTCTGGGAATGCACCCTGCATTCAGACAACTCATTCCTCATTCTCGCCCTTTATTTTCACGCTCACCCTGGACCCACACTGATCACCATGCACTCGCACCATTCACCCGCTCACCTTGCACTCACAGTGATCACTCTGCACTCACAATGCACTTGTGCTGCTCACCCTTTACCTCAACCTGCAGTCACACGAGTACACTACTCATCCTGCACTCATGTGACACTTCAATCACCTGTCCCCCTCACTACTCAATATGCAACTCACTCAAACAAGCCCATCAGTAATCATACATTCATTCATCCCATTCTGAACTTGCATCCGCACCCAAATTCATACGCCACCTCACTCACCCTGCAGTCACTCCTCTCGTCCTACTCTCACTGTTGCATCGCTCACCGTGCACTCACATGGGCACTCTTGTCACCCACACAGTGCAGAGGGTTAATGTGCCTGCTACAAAGAATATGTACCATGCAGATCCCAGAAATGAGTGTGAGTAAACTATGAGTAGTGCTATAAAAAAATTTAATGTTTTCAGAAAGGTGCTATAGAGAGATGCGGTGCATTGTTGGTGAGTGGCAGTGAAGGAATTCATGGAGAAGGAGGAAACGAGGGTGGGGCATCAAAAAAGACTGATGCACCAGGTGCGACCAGTGTTAGGACCAGCCCTGACTGGGAGTGTTAGCCCCCCCCCTCTGAAGTTCTGGTCTAGTGGCTCCCCTGCTTCTGCCTATTATTATTTACATTTGTAGTGCACTACTGTTACAAAAAGATGTCCTTGGGCTAATAACCATCTACTGCCTGAAGGCAAATGAGAAACACACAGAAGGAGAAGGAGAACCAGCCAAATGGGGTAACCTACAGAGCATAGAGAAAGGTTTTTATATCTTCCTAAAGGATAATAGATTCTTGGTGGAGAAAAGCAAAGGAGGGTGCACGTTCCATAACTGCGCGGCCTGCACCAAACAGCGAGACAGACAATTCATGCCTTCTTGAATTAGGGAACAATAAGCAGCGTGGCACCTGCCGAGAGGAGCATACGGGTCGGTGATGAGAGAGGACAGCAAGGGAGTGAGAGAATTTGATTGAAGAGGTCAGGGATGAGTAGAAATGTGAATTGCCGAAGAGAAGTGTGAACACACAAGAAGTGAGTTTGATCCAAAGGTGAGGGCTTCTGTTAGAACAAAGGGGAGATGTGAAAGAGGAATGAGGGGACTGCAGAGGTGTAAGATACAAATAGACAAAAATTTGAATGGAGAGACGAGGTAAATGAGAAGTGCTGAGGGGCACGGGAGGTGACAGGGCCAGAGAGGCCATGAGATAAATGTGAGAGACTGTTAGAGATGAGGGCAGTGAAAAGACAAAATGGCAAGAGGTGATTAAAGGTGAAGTGAGAGGTTGAATGGGGAGAATTCAGAAGTTGTAAAATGTGGTGAAAGAAAATGGCCTGAAAAATGAGAGAGGGATCCGGGGTTAGGAGAGGAGAGAGGGATGGAAGGGAGGGGGTGAGAGGAAAGCTGCATGGGTAAACTGCTTAACTCTGCACAAGACCCCCAGGGTTTTAAGGGACCCCTGCTACTCCCGTCCAGGGTCAGGTGAGCTTCTAATGTGGCAGCACGTATTGCTGCAGAGAGGAAGACCCTTCACAAAGGTTGACTTGAAATCTTTCTGATGATAATTGCTGTATATTGGTTATAAATGGGTACTGATTGGGTGAAATCTTTCCTCTGTGTTACTGTGTGTAACAAATGTCAAAATAATGAAGCAATGCTATCCCAAAATACGCTGCATCACATAACCTCATTTACATTTTCATCCCACGCGATTTAGTCAACAGGTTTAGACATTTTTGTCAGGAGGGGGTCCTTACGCCTCAAAATGTTGACAGGGGGGTTTCGGCATCCAAAAGTTTGAAGACCTCTGGCCTAGAGGGAGCGAGGTCCAATGGGGATCCTTTTGAGTGGACCCCTTAAGTGTGAAATCCATGATCCATGCAGAACCCCTGCACCGATTGGACCTTCAGCCCATGTGCCATGTTGGCAACCCCATAAGCCATGTGGGACCACCATGAGGATTAAAAGCTGTCACCCTGATGCATCACTGTGACCGAGAGGACCATTGCCCTCTTCAGCACTATGACCTGCAGGGGCTTTTGCCCTCCGTGCCACTGTCTGCGACACGTGCCAGGTGGGGGCTGCAATGAAGAGAGGGTCGTCACCCTTGTGCGTAATGAAAAAATTAAGTGTAGCAGATTGTGATCATCTACTTTGCAAGTAAAAATAAGAAGCCACCTGAGACTTACAGCCAAAATCAGGGGGGCTAACCACACAGCCTGAGAAACACCATGGACTTCCAGCGGCCTTGCATGCAGCAACTCAACTGTCACACTGCCAGGCCTTCAGTATCACAACACCAGCAGAAGCAGGTAAGACTGATCACTGGGCCACAGAGCCAGTGGACAACCTTGCTCTAACGATAGGTCTATAATGCTGAAGCACTTTGACTTTAAAAGTCATCTGTGTCTCCCACTTACTACTGGAGCCTAGCCTGAATGCTGCCGGGCGTAAATGGGGCATTATCACAGTTAGTTGACAGGTCATTGGGATTTAGGAATGTGCCCTGACAACGCTGGCCTTAAAAAGACTCCGCATATTATTTGTGGTGTACCATATTTAACTTTTGTTTGTATATAAATACTGCCTTTTTTTAATAAAAGCAAATATATGACTGGATATTTATTAACTGAGTTTCCTCAGCATTTTTTGAGTCTTGCACCCATATAAAACTTTCACCTACTTCCCCCATAACAAGACTTGAACTGCTCAACCCACAAAACCACTGAGCGTCAAGTGCTGAAAGGCTAGTACCTGGCCCAATTAATCATGATCCATAGTCGATCGAACCCAGGACAGCAGGAGTAAAAGGCTATACGGTTGGGCCAGTAACCCCTGCCTGCCACATGACCCTCTGAATGGATTCTGACACATATAATTTCTAATGTACATATTTAAAATGCATTTACAGAAGTAATTATTTTATGTTATTTCGATGTGCTCTAAATTATTTTCTTGTGACAGTAGTGCTTCTATTTTAAACACTCCTCCTGTGCAGAACGGGTAACTAACCAAGAAATGACACGAGGATCCAGAGCGTAAATTCAGAAACTCTTGAATTGATTTCTCACACCCTTTTGTACCTCAGCGCTGGGTGACAAAGCCAGTTAATTTGGGAAGTAGCCCCCAGAATGAAGAGCATTCTCCAGGAGACTTACTTCTGCCTGCCAGGGAATACAAGGTTTTTGCACCTCATACAGTTATGACATGGGTAGCTGAAGCCCCTCTGGGAACGGATCTGTGAATGAAATGGGGGTCCCTAAAGACAATGCGGCAGCTCACTACGAGCAATCATGTTCACACTCTATCTCCAGATCCCTATAGACATTGTTGTCCCTGAGTCACTAATCTCACCTCCATTCTCCTTATTCAACTCTAATCCCCCCAATGTCCATGCATCCATCTACCACTCTTCTGCCCTCAGTGAGCAGCCCTGGGTGTATGTAGTAGGCTCTTGTGCACAGGGTTGATGGCCCTTCGTCCTCCTGCAAGCGTGTGGGGAAGGCAGCGTGCAGATCTCGCCCTCATCTCAGCTGCTCAGCTGCCCCACGACCCTGAGCAGGGTCTGGTGCTCCTCTTTAAGTCGCCGGTTCTCATCTTTAGCACCATCCAGATCCTGCAAGGAAACAAGGCAAAGTAGGGCATTACATCATGTAAATATGTAAATATAGGGAGCTATCATGGCTAATGACAAGCTGTAGCGCATCTATGGCTTTCGGTGGCAAAGTCAATGCTGATAAGGAAGTGTAGCTGCATATGCTTTGGACATCAGAGACTCACTGTGTATGGACCGTGGCATTTAAGCGGTTTCTAGAGTTGCAGAGTCAAGGAGGTCCTCTAATGTAGTGTGCACTCATCCCTAAGATCATCTATGGAGAATGTGAATGGATTTACCTGGCTATGGTATGTTCATTCCTGAAGTGTGCAACCGGGGTCAGTCCCTCCTGTGTTGTAACATAGAATCATCTGTGGAGCATAAAAATATTGGAACATCTTTCTGTGGTGGCCCAAGGGCTGCTCTCTACTGTTCCACCCACTCCACTTGTGTACAAGATTGAGGAGCTAAACACACCTGCGCTTTTATTATCTAGGGAAGCTGTGAAGGCTGGCTGCACACATTCTGCCCCCAGTTCCTCTGAATATCATAGAGCAGGCAAGAAGAATCCTAAGGGATCTCTAGACATGTTTCCATTCCCCAGTCCGTGAGCAAGGTCGTGGGACTGGTGCATGGCAGAGGAACCCTACACCGCTGTTTTCAGCTGCATGGCACCTTCATTTGACTCCTGGTTCAGAGCAGGATAGAAAAAGGAAGAGAACTGTCCTTTAAATGACGCTCCCCACTCGCCATTCTCAGATTTGTAGAAGGTTGCTCGGTTAGGAGTTTAATGACACAGGCCAGGTTTTCTAGTGTTGTTTGCCTTTTTGTGTGTTCTCTTGTAAATTAGTCTTCAAAACTCAAGAGTCTGCAAATTGTGCTTACCCTAAGTGAAATAGAAGAATGAAATTCGCATATTTATGTCTGTGTCTTTACAAGGTTAACAGTGTGGAACGTAAATTCTCAATCCTTGCATCATTATTCCTTTTATTTTTACTGAAGGATAGTAGGAGTTAATGTGAGCTCACTATGCAAAGCAACCTTTTTGTATTCCACATGTAACTTCTCCATTTCGCCTCCATTGACCAGTCTGAACGAAATTTTAAAGGATCAATCTGGGGTGCATGTATACTGGAAGGCGTTATGCAGATTCATCAAATGAAGCAAGGTTGTATGCAGAATGTTTTTCTGTGTATTAATCAACTTATCCAGAACTACTTAGTAACTACAGACGGCCATGTAATGGGCAGATACACACTTGAAATGGATCTTAAGGTTCAGAAGGTGTCAATAACGGATAGAACAAAAACCCTTTAGAAAAACACAACATACACAAGTTTAGGTACTATGTTAGACTTTTCTCCCACCCCCATTGTAGTAATTTAAACGTCATAAATTTCCTCCACCGATGCGTTTAGCTCAAACTTGCAAGAAATAGCTTGAAAAACTCTACTATTTAGATGAGATTGGTAGAAAGAACCAAACTTCCTGCTTAAGGCTGGGAGGCTTCTTTTCCTTCCTTCCCAGCCTTGTGTAGGGGCCAGAGAGGGGTTATGTTTTCGACTACCCCCCCAACTTACCCAAGGAAGGAGATGTACCTGTTGCCCCACCATCTTACCCCCAAGATGGAGGCTGTTATTTTTTATAAGACCTCATGGCCTTGATGGCTGGGAGAGTTGTTCACATGGCCTTTCCCTACCCTCTTCAACGCCAAAGAATTGTGGGGTGCATTTGTAGCCCAACTGTCTTGCTCAAAGGTGGGAGTACTGTGCCTCCACCTTGCCAAGGGCAAGTGGGTGGGTCTTTGGTACATGACCGGTCTTCCACAAGATCAAGAGTGTTGTTAGTCAGTGGCGTAACAAAACGTGAGCCCCCCCCCGCAAGATATGCTGAAGGGACCCCTCACACCTCAGTAGGGGCTGAGGGGCCCCCACAAGTATAGGTAAGGGGCCACCCTCCATTATAGGTGAGCCTGCCCCCCCACATCGCAGGGGCTGCAGGGGCCTTTGTTCCGCCCCTGGTGTAAGTCCCTTTATGTCTCCCTAAATAGTCCCTAAAGGCAGTTTAGTATTGTATCTTTACCTCCTCTTTTTTCCCTCCATGTTTTCTCAAAGGGCAAGGGTGTACTATGTACACATCGTCCTACCCACCTTGCCCAAGTATGGGTGGGTTTGAAAATATTCTGTGGCAGCTGTCAGGGAATAAAGACCTCAAAATGCCCTCCCTGCCACGGAACAAAGCAATTGATGGTGTTAACAAATACCCTACCACCGCATGTACCTTTAAAATGTCTCCCAGGGTTTATGGAACATATGTTTGTATAATGTGCTTACGCAATGATTTTTCACAGAATGCTTCATTATAACACAACAAATTAAATTTACATTAAAATGTACCTAGAACTCACTGACATGCTTTCACGCCCCTGTGAGTAAAGATTTACTCATCCACATACTTCAAGAGCAAAACTGGGCCCCACTCCTTTGCTAGTACCTGGTCAAATTGCACATTTGGGCCCTAATTACTTATTTATCATAATGAAATAGTGTGTCTGGATCGCCTCCAGATCCTCTAATCATCCACCATGCACCAGAGATTTCATCGGAACCTAATTACAATCTCTTACCTCCTTCAAAGAGCTCCTCTGGAGTCTTAGCTTCTGCATTGAGCCATCCTTCTCCTGCAGCTGTTGCTTTAACTTCTGGTTTTCCATCTTCTCTCCAGAGACAGCCTGAAAAGCATACCTAGTCAGATGTCAGGAGATGCAGAAGTCATGGAATGCAGTATCACTGTTTCTTGGTACAGACACTATATTGATTATCCCATAGCTGACATTGGATTTGGTTCCTTTGAGAACAGTCAATTAACTTGATTATTGTGTACTGGCAGAGTATGGGATTCATCAGTACTAATGCTGCACTGAGTAACGATATTGAAACTTTATGTATCTCTTGTGTCCAAATCATGCATGGGGGGCTTGTCGGTTGTCACCACTCTGGGGTCCCCTTATTGTAAAGGATTTGACAATTCAATACCTGCTGAAGTTCGTTCATCTTCTTCTCCAGCTGAGTGGAGTTGTGATCGCTCTTGGTCCCACTGTTGTATTCCTTGTCCTGAAGTGATGAGAATTTTGAATGATTTCCACTGGATTTCTTAATCAAGGGAGCATGGACTGATCCCGCTGATCCACTGGCAGGGCTGGAATGGGGAAGGGAACAGAGTGGAATGTTAGAAATACAGTTAGACCTTGTGAAAAGAATGTTTCAAAAAGTGTTTTGCTTATAAAATGATTTTCACTGTTGTCTTCAGGGACTCCAGTTTCAGGTAGTTCACTTAGAATCATCAGAATATAGGGGCATCAGCTCCTTAGCTTATGCATGTGCTTCATGCAGCATGTGAAATGGTTTTGAAACAGAAACCGGTATCTGCAAGATAGGTTATCTTTGCAATCCGTCCACCAACAATGAGTTGGGATGATAATTCTGTGAACTTCATGTATGTGGTGGAACAACAACCACAGATGACCAATTCTTCACTATCAAGGATTACAAAATCAAGTTTATTTTGTAGAAGCCCAATGTAGCAAGACTGAGTTGTCAAATACAATTAGGAGGTGGCATTACCAAGCTGGATGATTGATCGATTACCTCCTCAAACTGATGCCATTGCCGGTGCAACTACAGGTAAACATGTCTGAACGATGCACACATAAGGAAAGTAGCTGATGAATAGTGCTCTGGCTATAAACAACAGAAACCCTTTCTTGCCTTTATTTTTGGGGGCATTATTATGATTAGACTATTTAAAACTGGTGTCCATGTAGATAAGTTTGAAACCACAATTGTGGTAATGATCACTGGTGTAATCCATCGATACTGTCTTGACAAGAGTAGCAACATTTGCTATTGTAGGAAAGTGCCCCTTTGTGACATGGTCACCCCACTCTTTGCCCTAGTACTGATGCTTTTCAACTAAAAGTGCACTAAGTTCTTGCTAACCAGGCCCCCAGTGCTAGTATTCATCCCTTAAAACCTGGTAAATGTCTAATTGTAACCCAACTGGCAAGGACTTTAGCACCTCTGTAGGTCCCTGGTAAATGGTATCCTCTGATACCTAGGTCATGGGTACTAAAGAGGGTCTCCCCAGCCTGCAGCATGTATTAGTCACCCTGAAGGACCCACACACAAATTGCATGCAGACTGCCATTGCAGGCTGCATGAAATGGTGAAAACCATTCCGAAGACATGACATTGCACACTCATTGTGTACCATGCTTCTGTGCACTCCATATACTATATGGAAGTCACCTCTACAACAGGCCTTAGAGCCCTAAGGTAGAGTGCATTATATCATATGTGAGGACATATCTGAATGAGCAGATATGCCCATGTGATGTATGGTTTCATTGCCACGACATTACAAGTGATCAGGAAGTAGTCTTAAGCATATGTACTGGGTACTGGTCATTATGAGTTACCCAGCTACATAATGGTTCCACTGGAAATGATGGTGTTTGGTATCAAACACCTCGTCTTAATAAATCTGCACTAATGCCAGTACAAGATTTATTATGACATACACCCAGATGACACCTTCGAGGTGCTCCCTGAATCCTACTAGTCTCTTAGTGTGCCGGCTGACTGGTATCTTCCAGCCTGACACCATGGGTGAGTTTCTGAACCCCTGCAGGTGAAAGTTCTCGTGCTTTGATGTCAGAAACAATGCCTGTCCAGAGAAAGCTGATCACATCTCCTCCAACAGGGTGGCTAGCAAATTTAGCATATCAACACCAGAGGCTTCAAACCCTCTGCCACCTTGGATATGCGACACCGGGTTCCTCCCAGACCTGCCACCCCCCTTGCCCTGGGACCCATTTGTCTCTAGAGCAGGTGGAAAAATTAGTTAGTCAGAATGTGTGTCACACTTACAGGCTGGCACACCCCTTAGGTGGGCCACCCGAAGTGAACAGTCAAGGAATGGTTTCACCATCTTCTTTTTGGTAAAACTAGGAACTCTGGGTCAAGATTATGCCCACCCCACACAGGAAGTGGTCATATAGGGGGTGTAATCACCCCAGGGGTAAGTAGCTCATTGGCTATTATCCTGTACCCCTGTAACACACCTAAATTCTGTATTTAGTAGCTTCCCTGACACCTGGAACTTAGATTTGTCTACTGGGAACCAAAGGAAGGAAAAATAAGAACAGTAACCATGAGTACTGAGGACTTTACCACTACTTGCCTTACAGCTGGAACCTTGACAATTACACCGACCCGGCTCCTCAAAAAGCTGAACTCCTCCCAAAGCTTTGTAGGAACATACAGCGACTTTAACAACCAAACAGCAACTCCCTTGGGGTGGAGGAGCCATCCCCCTGCATCTGCAGACACCCAAAGCTTCTGTTCAGTAACCCATGCTGTTGGCCATAGGGCCCATCGAAGGAGCAGTATGACAGGAAGAGGTTCCTGAATCTCTAGGAGGTCAGCCCCATCCCTCTGGTGAGTTTTGAGATGCTAGACCCTCTAGAAGTCCCCTGATCTAATACCCTGACTCCTGGGGCACATGCGCCCACCAAGGCTTATTTGTGTCCAGCCCAGACACCACCACTGGAAAACTTACCTGCACATCGAGGGATTTCGAGAGAGGTGAGCTCCACACTGAGAGTAGCCCTGTTGTGTTTCTTTTCTCTCTTCTGCAGGTATACCAAGAACTGGGAGAGCTTCCAACGCTAAAGTGGCCCACCAGCCAGCACCTCGGCACCCAAGCCCGACAGCCCGAGTACACGTCTTTTGCCTGGTTCCCCTTTGCCTAGGAGTCCCCACGATCTGAGTGCCCCTTTTGGTTCCGCCAGACTTTTCCACAAGTCCCCCATTGGAGCCTCTGTTGTTTTGACAGGTCCCTTTAAAATTTGATAGCTGACCGCACTCAAGGCTACCATCACAACCAGCACCTCTGCACCCGGACACACCAGGGCAGGTAAACCCGAACTGCTGGTAGTACTTTGGATCTTGGCCCCCCACCTCATTAAGTCCTAAATGGTACCCTCTACAACTAGTTGCAAATTCCTGTATGCAGTATATGTCTTTTCCTTCAATCGGATAACATTACTATGTTCGAGGCTCATGACTCAAATCTGACAGCTTTGCTAGTCAACTGTTTTACTGTGTAAACTGATAACAAATCAAAGTACTTACCTGATTCCGAAGATCTGGTGTCTAAAATATGATATAAAATATTATGTTATTTTTTTAATTGGTCTCGGATTTCTTATTGAGTGTGTGTCTCATTTACTGACTATGTGTTCAACAAATGCTCAACACTCCCCTCTGATAAGCCTAAACTGCTCACCCACACTACCACAAATAGGGCACTTTCGGATTGTTAAAGCAAGCCCTTTTAAAACCAATAAGGGTCTGCTGGACTTTCTGTATAGTGTACCTCATTTTGGTACACTTCATAGAAAGCCAGTTTCATACAACTATTAGCTGCAAATCTACTGTTTCACCAACGCTGACTTCAAAATCTCAATTTGTCGGCAGTCTATTTCTGAACTGGAAGTCATTCACCAATCAACCTCATGATACATATTTTCAATTACTGTCTGAATGTTACATTAACTGTGACTTCAAAGGGTTAACATTTCTCGGATTCTCCTTTTTAGGTCGAGCCTATACGGCAGCCCGCATGCGCTGCTCGGTCTGCAAAGCATGCATTAATGGAGTATGCAGTGAAAAGCACCGCTCACTCTCCGCCAATGTTTTTAATTGGCTTGTGTCATTGTCTTTCGTAAATCTGCCTTCTGATTGATTATGAGGCTTGTTAGTCACAACTTATTATGGCCATGCCGTCATTTGTATCCTTCCATGGCTACTGGCCCCTTTACTTCGAGCGTGCCACAGTATGTGTTATTTAGATTGTGAGCACTATTTTCTTTAATAAGGTTCTCTTACTGCCTGTGCCTTCTCCCCCTCTCCTGCAGTCCGTGCCTTCTCACCCCCCCAATCCACCCCGTACTCCCACAGTCCGTGCCTTCTCACCCCCCTGTCCCCCGCCCGTCCGCACTCCCGTTTGCAATGCAATAGGTCTTGTGTAAATGCGAGTCCTATTGCATTGCAAGTGCTTGTTTCTAATTATTGCAGGTAGCATGCCAACGTTTATCTTAAAATATGGCAGCCGCTGAGTTCCCAAAACCATATTATACCATCTGCTTATACATCTTTAGGCGCCTCAGGAGGAGTGAAAGCTGCCGCTGCTCTCACTGAGGTCAGTCGGCGGCCATCTTGCCTCTCTCATGCATTGGACTTCCAATATGGTTTTGGGAACTCACCTGCTTGGCTTATGGACTCGAGTGCTGGGACCCGGGTGCCATGGACATTTGCTGCTGTGGTCAAGGGGGCTTGGTCTGACTCTCCGGCTGCTCTCACTATTATATTGGAGGCTGTGCAGGCACCGCCTACAAATTATGGCTCCCAAATCAAGCAAGACCAAAGAGGCTGTGAAGGATTCTTTAACGGACGTGGTGCGAGGCTTGAGCCAAAGTCGACCCCAGTGTCTTGGAGGGTACAGCGGAGGACATCGGTCGTGATCCGGCAGTCAATGTGGTCGCTGAGGCTGCGCTCCGGGACACGAGCCTGGGTCAGTGTACTCCTACACTTCAATTTGCTGTTGGGCTGGCTGCAAAACCTGGTCTGGAGCCATGCTGCGCGATGAATCAGGAGACCGAAGAGACCGCGATTGAGAATGCCGAGAACTCTGTGGTGGGTCTGCAATTACAGCGGCTTCTTGGGGAGCTGGCTGAGACTGTGAGTAGGGAGGAAAGACTTTTGGAAGCTGGGGAATGCTCCTCTCAGGTCAATATCAGTATATTGTTTCGCGAGACAGCTGACAGCGAGCCTGCATCCACAAAAGCCGGAGCTCAGAATGACAGTGTCACTGCTGTATGTCCTGATATCTTATCAGTTATCTTATCGAATGCACAGCCTGCTATTGTGGATATAGCTGGGGGTAATGTCACATGTAGCTTTACTGACCAGACTGCGACCCCATCGTGGTCTAGCGCACCCTTATTGTCCCCAGAGGGAGATATGTTCTACTCTTTAAATGATGACTCCGAATCATCTGGGCTCAGTGATCTCGATACATCTGACGAGACTGTCTCGGGGGAGTCGTCAGCTACGCAAAAAACACATTGCAGCAGATCCTCCAACTCAAAGTGACAGGCAAGGGCTAAAGCTAGATCCTCGAAATTAGATTCAGCCACAGCTCGCAAGCTGGAATGGGATTATTCTGCAACAACTATGACCACAAGCATGGTTTATGGATCCAACTCACCAAATATTGTGCAAGGTGGTTCTAATGGCCCAAATGACTCTGAATTTGTGGCTTCCTCACCTACATTAGAGCTACTGTACGCGACCCTTAAGCAGATGCAGGGGGAGGCCAGACAGGAGATCCAAAGATCACTCCAGGCCACTACAAAACTGCAGGGGTCTATTCGCAAAATCAATAAGCTTTGCACCGACATGACTGAACGGATAACCCAGGTGGAAGAAAGAACTGCTGCCTTGGAGGTGGAAGTCGACAAGCTCCAGACATTTAAGGAATCACAGGAAAAGCAGTCTTTGGCTATGTGCTGGAAGCTTGAAGATTTTGAAAACAGGCAACGCCGAAATAACGTATAGTTACTTGGACTGGCAGAAAATGTGGAAGGGGAAAACATTATGGCCTTTGTTGTCTCCTTGCTGAAAGGTGCCTTTCCCGACCTTGCCCATTGGAACTGGGAGATGGAGGTTCAGCGAGCTCATCGCTTCCCATTGTCTATGATGTCTAACGCAATCAGCCAATGGGAGAGACCTAGAGCAATTTTGATCTATGTCAGGAACTTTCTTCTAAGGCAGGCCATAATTGATCGGGCCAGACCAGACTCGAAACGGTCTTATGAGGGCCACACTTTCTTCGCTCGGCCTGACTTTTGCCACACCACGGTCGAGCGGAGGTGGAGACTCCGGCAGCTGATAACCCCCTTTCAGGGGTTGGGTTGTGAGGCTTTCTTGTTATTCCCCACCCGGATCAAGGTTATCCTGAATGGGAGGGTGAGAATGTTTTCCCCCAAAATCAAGGCACATTAATATATCACTGAGCTTAAGGAGGCAAGGGGGAGGAGCGGAGCAGAACGGGCCTTATTACGCAAGGGGGTTCAACTGCTGAATAATCATTGATTTTGATGTAGGTCCTGGGGACTCGAAGTATATATGTGCTCTTGGTTCAAATATTTTGTCTTTTTATTTTTAGATTCGGTTTTTGTCAGTGATTTAGATAGGCATATGGGGGTGAGTTCACACAGGTTTGGGGGGCCTCGGGGCTGGGAGGACTGACGCGGCTCGAGATGTGAGATCGGCTGCCATACATAGGCTTGACCTATCTGCCTGTAAGGGTTGTAGGGGAGGGTGGGGTTCGTTCTTTTCAATGGGGAGGGGGATAAGAGGGGGGGCGAGCAAGGGCACAGCACAACATTGCACAGCACAATACGTGAGGGAAGTTATGGAGATGAGCTTTGGGAATAAAAATGTGATGAGAATGAGCTTTGTAAGATTAAGTTTTGATGTATACAAAAGTGATAGTATGATGGGGACTCTGATGGTTTTGTGTGGGCAAAGTATAACATAATGAGTCTGCAAATAGCTTCAGTTAACGTTTGCGGGTTAAACGATCAAGGCAAAAGGCAAGGGGCAACAATTTTGTTTAAAACTTTACGAATCGACATACTATGTGTTCAAGAAACTCACATAAACGGTTCCAGAGGCATCATCCTGGAACAACTAGGATATAAGCTTATGGTGAATACCAAACATGGCACCCGTACAAGAGGGGTTGCAATTCTTACCCGTAGGAGTGATATTAAGGTTAAAAGAAAGCTAGCTGATCGATGGGGTCATTGGGCCATGGCTGAGTGCTCGGGGGTGGTGAAAAATTCACAATTTGCTTGGTGTATGGATCAACCGGTGATGACCCTGAGGCTCTTGAATTTTTGGATACTGAACTTGCAACTTGGCCCATGCCGGTAATAGTCTGTGGGAATTTTAACATTAATGGGCTGGGGGTGCGCTGGGGTAATTCGTGAGGTGGATATTATGGTAGGAAAAAAAGGGTCTCTGCAGCTCTCATGAACTTAATTAGGAACAATGGTCTCACTGACGCATATTTGTAACCCGAAGACCCTGGTAGCACCTTCATTTCAGCACCGCATAAGGCTATCTCACGACTTGATTTTTTTTTTGTGTCTCGCCATTTTATTTCATAGCTCAGGATAGAGAAGTACCCTTGGATACTCTCGGATTATAAATACTAGTTCTTACAGTCATTCTTACTGGGTGGGTAAGGCAAGAACGGGGTTGGACCTTTTGAACGGAGGCTATTACATGATCCAGAATGTGTGTCTCATATGAAGGGGTGGATTAAGGAATTTGGGGATTTTAATAGGGAGAGCACATGCACAGGGATGGTCTGAGATGCTTTTAAAGCGGGGGTCAGAGGGGAAACAATGAGCTATAGCATGTACCGGCAAAATAATGTGGCACAGAAAGAAGAAGCAATTAGAAAAAACTTGATTAAGATAGACGAGGATCTGGCTATCGCTATCAATATGGGCAGACCAACCGAGGATATATTACTACAGCCGGCCGCAACTAAGGCTGATGCGGAAGAACAGATTGCTGCTAAAGCTGCGGAAACTTTTTGGTCAAAAAGAGAGCACTGCCATGAGTTTAGCGAGCGGGTGGGGCATACCCTAGCGGTAAGACTAAGGCAAAAGACTACTGCAGGAGAGATATCTGAAATTTTGGATAATAATGAGAGTATAGTAGCTGATTCCTTGGGGATTCGGGAGGCTTTCCGTCAATTTTATCAACGGCTCTATAGCAAGGAACTTTCAAAGGTGCTGAACTTAATTCAAGAGTATTTAGATAAGATTCCCTTGCAGGGGATTGATTCAATAAATAAGGAGACACTCGAGGCTGTCTTGACACAAGAGGAGATAATGGGCGCATTGACAAGTTTACCATCTAGCAAGGCTGCTGGCCCAGATCAGATTCCATTAGAGTTTTATAAAAGTTTTGCAGATATAATAGGACCTCACCTGACTGAGGTTATTCGTCAAGCTCAAAGGGGTGGTTCTGCTCCTGAGTCATGGGCAGGGGCGGATATCGTAATCTTTTTTTAAAAAGACAAACCACTGAGGGAGCCAGGCTCATATCGGCCAATAACTCTTTTAAATAGTGATGTTAACATTTTCTCTAAGGCTATGGCAATAAGGTTAAATGGCATTATGAGGAAAATAATTCATCCCTGTCAACACAGGTTTATAATCGGTCGGGGAACAACGCAGCATATTCGCCGAGTAATAACACTTTTTGATGTAACGGAGATCTCAGGGGACCCTATGACTGCTTTGCTTTTGGATGCTGAGAAGGCATTTGATAGGGTCTCCTGGGAGTTCGTGTGGGAGACTCTGAAATGGTTTGGTTTAGGGGAAGGATTTATTAAAGCCATCCAGGTTTTGTATAGAGCACCTACAGCTCGTTTAAGATTGAATAGGGGCTATACAGTGCCTTTCTTTATTGAGCATGGAACAAGGCAGGGCTGTCCATGCTCACCCCTCCTATTTTCTATATATATAGATCCCCTAATACGACTACTGGAGGCCAATTACGGAATTGAGCCTGTTGTGTGTCAGGGTCTGGAATCTAAAGTACTGGCCTACGCGGACGATGTTACCATCGTCACGGCGAATCCTTCAACTGCGCTTACGGTGGTGGAAGCTGTAGGACAGGATTTTGGTAGATTCTCAGGGTACGCACTAAATAAAGCAAAAACTCAGATCATTAAGAATAGGCATGTTATTATGGCTGACCCGCGAGTAACCGATTCAGCAGTGTATCTAGGTATCACTATTACGCCGGCGCTGGGGAATCTGGTCGCCAGGAATATTGAGCCGGTAATAAGGAAGGCCAGAACTGATTTTGACAGATTTAATATTCTGCACATGTCATTAGTGGGCCGCTGCAATGTGGTTAAGATGATGTTTTTACTGAAAATACTTTACTTGTTTAGGGCAATACCGATAGAATTCGAAAAACACTAATTTGTAACTTTGGAGAGCATAGTTAACCGCTTCATCTGGGCGCACGGGAAAACTAGGAAGGCCCTTAGGTTTATGTCACTCCCCCGGGAAAGAGAGGGCTTTGCCGTTCCTGATTTTAAAACTTATTATTGGGCAGTGGCTCTCCAGTATATGAGTATATTGTTTGGTGCATTCCCTGGCGATTCCGGGGAGGAAGCAGGGCTCTCTGATGTATACAAGCTATTGCTCAGGGACCAAGCAGTGAATTGTTTTATGAAATTTAGCGAGCCCAGTTACTATAAGAAGACGAAATTTAAGACATTACTGGCCGCCTTTAAAATCTGGGCAGTTAAAAAAAAGACTGGTCTTGGGAGGATCAATTATTATACTCAGCTATATAAAAACCCCATGTTTCCTGAAATATTCTCTGATGGGATTATGGCAGATTGGGCGGTGCGGGGGATTCGTAATGTTGGGGATTCGATACAGAGGGAAGGCTTTCGGCAGTTTAGCGATATCCAGACGGAGTATGGGCTAGATAGGTGTAACTTTTTTTAATTCTTGCAGTTCCGAAGCTTCCTTAGCAAGAAGGTGGGGGGGTTTAATGGGTTTAGGAAAATTAAAGTTATCGATATCATCAGAGACAGCAGGAAGTGCGTTATAAGGTTAATATATGCTGAATTAGTAGCGCTTAAACAAGACGATTTGATAAAACACGCGGGTAAATGGGCGGAATGGGTGGGTGTTGAATCGGAGCAGTTCCTCAACTCTTTAGAACTGGGTCAGACGGTTGTGTTCTCGTCAGGGCTTAAGCACAGCACTACAAGACTATCTTTGCACTTTATTATACCCCGGCGAGGATTGCACGGTGGGGTGGGCAGGTAGGAGTCAGATGCCCGCTGTGCGACGCACCTGAAGCTGACCTTGTACACATGTTTGCATCATGCTCACACCTAGAAAACCTGATAGAGTCCATCATGAAATTTCTTGATTTAACATTAGGGCTGAAAGTTACGCTAACCCCGGCTCTGATACTTCTCGGAGTCAGTAACAATGAAGTGCAAGATTCATCTTATCAATTTCTTTTTCTGGCTATGGCCGTAGTACGGATATGTATTGCCTCTGCCTGGCTAGATCCGGTACCCCCAACATTTCAGCAGTGGCTTGCGCGGCTCCTCTCAATGTTTATCCTGGAAAGAGCTATCTACGAGAGAAAGGGTAAAAGAGGGAGACTCTTGGGTTGACGCATCTGGGCTCCTACTGCAAGATGGAAGGAGTCACAGATGGCTAACGATCCCTGAACCAGATGCTGAGAGGGATAGGAGAATCTATTTGGTGTGACATCTGTTAGTAAATGCTGTAAATTTTATAGTTTGACGTATTACTTGATATATGACTGAGTTCTCCCCTAATTGTATCTTGGAGTAGGATGAATTATTGTTTATCTTCTTTCTGACTGTATTTTTGAGTAGGATGAATTAATGCTTATCTTCTCTCTGATTGTTAAAAAAAAAGTCTGGATGTAACCTCACAGGTTAATATGTTATATAAGGTTGCGCTATTTAACAACATACAAAAACTTGAATAAAAAAAGCCACGTCTTTCTTTAGTTGTGCACGGCGCGGCTCGCCTTCAAACATACTTATTTCTCTGTGCAGTGCTCATAAAATGGAAGTTGCACTTTATGAAACGGGCGTTGCGGGTTTTTTTTGCTACCAATTAATGTCGTTCACAATGGGAAGTTCAGCATTTGGAGGCAGGGCGGTGCACATTCAGTAGAAGATGGGGCAGAGGTATGTCCCCGGACTTGTTTCACCCCGGGTGCTTCTGTCCCCTGAAGGTTCCTGGCCTGCCCTTCTCTGCACTGCGCCAAGGTTGTGTCCCTCCCTGGTTTGATGGGAGTAAGTATGTGTTTGGGAGGAGAACATGCCGCCCCTGTCTGAAATTATGTTTTGTTTTTGGAAGGTGCTTCTGGGTGTTAAAGTGCCGGGGGAGAGGCGTGGCAGGACAGCTGAATGCAGCGGGTGCCAGGCAGGAAGCTGCAGTTAAGTGATAGCAGGCTACTTTTGGGGGCGCAGGCAGATGTTTTCTGAATCCCAGGACGGCCGGTCGGCATTGAACCATGTGCACAAGAGTCCTGATCCATGAACAGAGTCCCTGCACTCCCCGCTCCAGCCTTTAGCATGAACTACTAAAGCACGAGGTATGCTGGCCACGAGCGAGGAGCATATACACTGCCTGTCTGCGGCGAGCCTGTAGGGAGAGCCTGTAGATTACAGGCCAGGCGAGCCCCAACACCAATATAGCAGGATCACACTCACCCAAAGAAGCTCACCCCTGACCCCAAGCCTGCAGCGTGTAGGGCTGAACCTTGCAAAAGCACACGAAGAGACCTAATGTACCACTTTCACAATCCCTTCTGATCCTCTGTAAAAATCCTCTTATCTGCCACATATTAACTTCCGCTATGTGTCCTTTAAGATCGAGCATGTCTAGTTTAGCTGCTCCTGATGGTGTATTCACGGGTGCCTACCCGCACCATCACAGAGCCCATCGCCGCTCGTGGCTGTCTGAAGTAGTATGTCCTAGTGTTTCCCCTCTGGTGTAGGGGCGCCAGGCCCGGCTCCAGGAATTTTTATTTGGGTGGGCCAAGGGTGCATTGGGGTGGGCCCTTGCGGGCCCGATTTTTCACTTATATGTCTAGCCAGGCCTGCTTCTGGGCCCTCCTTTATCTCTTCTTAGTCTTACAAGGCCCAGTAAAATGCACTCTTTTCCAAATCTCTTTCTAAATGTTATCACTCTCAAAAACTGTCTTTTTCCATGTAATGTCCCTTTGATGGGAAGAGGAGGTTTCTGAGGAGGGAGTATCAGGCAAGTGACGCTACTAGGGCTCCCTCTGTGCGAGCCTTTAGGGAGAATCCCTCTTCATTACTACCTCCACCTGACCCCTTACTCTACAGCGCACTCCCTTACAGGCTTGATTATCCACTTTTCTACCACCCCTCTCCAGTGCACCTTATCTCATAGCTGACCATGGGCCCCAGCCCCATGTCAGCTACCATCCAGTTCCACTTTCATTGTTTCCGGAAATAAAACCATTAGTAAAATCACCTCCAAACTTGCAATATTGAATATAGCAGTAAATGTAATTAGCATGTACTTTGAAGTATGTTCCACAGTTGCCCTAATGACCCAACTGTTAATTAAATAACCAAAAACTGAAAGGCCATGACAGGGCCGGCTTTAGTGCTGGTGCGAAAGTCAAAAGTCTTTTTTGGCACCCCACCAATGACCTCTTTCTCCGTAGATACCTTTACTACCACCCTCCAACAGTGCCCTTCATCTCTCCGTAGCCTCTCCCCCGCAAGACCTCCTCCTCAGACTCCCTCACTACCACCCTCCACCAGTGTCCCTCATCTCTCCATAGCCCCACCACCCCATTACTTCCTCCTCTGGTTCCCTCACTGCCACCCTCCACTAGTGCCCCTCATCTCTCTGTAGCTCCCCCCTCCACCCCATGACCTCCTCCTCGGACCCCCTAATTTCCACCCTCCACAAGTGCCCCTCATCGCTCCGTAGCCCCTCCCCAATGACCTCCTCCTCAGATTCCCTCACTACCACGCTCATCCCTCGGTAGCTCCCCCTCATGAACTCATCCTCGGATTCCCTCATTGCCACCCTCCAACAGTGCCCCTCATCTCTCCGTAGCCCCTCCCCCAATGAGCTCCTTCTCGGATTCCCTCATTGCTACCCTCCACCAGTGCTCCTCATCTCTCCGAAGCCCCTCTCTCACATGCATTTCATTTCTTGTATAGCGCTACTCATATCAGTGTAGGGTGTCACAGTACTTTACATCATGCACACATTATACAGAGACAATAAATCAGTCTACATGGAATGTCACATAAATTCATGAGGATTACAAGGTGTAGGAATCACGTCATCTGTACTGGTGGGCATTATATTTTAAGAGGGTTTGGTCTGGAGAAGCACAAACACGGGATTTAAAGAGTACTCCAGTTGTTGCGGGTTGGCTTTACTGATAAAATGTATATCTGCCCGAACAAACTCCTTTTAGCAACATTATAATAATGAAAGACTGGGTAAATTCTAACTATATCACAACACAAAAAAGCTAAGTTTGTATGCAGCGCTTTGATGACAGTTCAGAGGTCACTGTCCTATTTTAGGATTGTAACTTCTGAACTGCAAGTAACATAAGGACCTCTGTGACAAAGGCAGTAACCCACTGAGCTATCCACATCAAATACAGTTTATCTGCATTTAAAAACTACCAACAGACAAATGACTGCTCTCCAGCAGGATCATAAAGCACCAGTTATCTGAACATTTTTTATTGTTGTACATCGATGGCAGATTCACTGCGAGGGCCAAGGCTCATGTTTGGGTGGGCCAGGCTCATCTTTGGGTGGGCCTGGCCCACCCAGCCCACCCTCTAGAACTGGGCCTGAGGGGCGCAGCGCTAGACGGTGGGTGCTGCTGTTGTGTATCCTTTAAAGAAGCACACCACATAGCAGGAAGCAGCTTGTGGTATTACCTACCTCTGTACATTACATGGCACCCCTTACACTGCCCAACAAAGGCTCCCAATTGTGGTGCGTGGACAGTGCAGCTTGCATTATTTCCACATGCAGATAGGTTTGTGACTAGCTCTGCTGTGCAGGCTGTAGACACAAAGCAGAGACGGAGGGTTATCATGCAAGCCACTCACCTGCGTGACCGAAATTAGGTTGGAAGCGAAGGATAGATATAACTAAACTTAGAAGTCTTTTGATTGTTACTAGCATGGACAGTGTTGAATGTGTCTCGAGTTCTCTCTTTTCCAGCTTGGCCATGTCCCTATCTGTCACTTTTGTAACCTAACCCTATTCACCTTAGCAGACATGTCTATAAGTAAATTGTTAAACAGGGACCCCTTTAAGAAAAAAAAAGAAAAAAATGTCATTCCTCCAGCATGTTTTAATGTACATTGTAAAAGCGCGAAGTACATATGCATTACATTAACATCAGTTACTTTAAAGGGCTTGTTTTTAGGTCGAGCCTGGGCAGCGTATACGCTGCTTATTGCTGACGTCCTTCTTGGCCACAACTTCTTTACATCTGGGTATTTTATTTATTAATGAACTAAGATAGAACCACGGTCTCAACAGAATCGCTTTTACATACACTAGATAGATGTTTTAACCTTTGCATAAATACAAATACCCAGGCTCTTCTCAACATACAACGCAACAAATAGTGCAATCCAGCACCGCAAAAGCATCCTTTCATTACAGTCGCAGTTGATCATCGAACAGGGCCTCCGCTGCCTGCCAGCAGAAGCCATTCTGCCACAAACAGCAGCATTCAAACACTGGGGGGCAGATTTACTATTTTTTTCACGTAACGCACTGCAGCAGCCGCAAATGCCGCGCTGCACTACATGGAAAGGAGAGAGCAGGAGAGCGCCCTATTTACTAAAATACGGGACTATACTCCCCTCTCACTAGCGCCGGCGCTGAAATCAGCTGCCGTGCACCACAGAGACACCTTTGCGCCATGGTGCAAGGGTGTCTTCGTGAGTCTAGCATAGGTTTTGTGCTGGAAGGAACCCTTCCAGTACAAAATACTATGCCGGGACTCACTGCAAACCTTTTCCCTCTTTGCATGTGTGCCGCACAGTGCAGCACACATGCAAAGAGGAAAAAAGGAAGGAGAAATGAAAGCATTTCTCCTTCCTTGCGCCTAACCCAATCTACTTTATTTAGTAAATTGGGTTTAGCGTCAGAAACCTTGGGTGGTTGCATGGGGACACCCATCCACGACCCTTGTTATGCCCCCATGGCGCAAAATAATGCAAAGCAGCACTATACACTGCTTCACATTACTTTTCCGTTATTTCCAGCGCTAAAATTGGAAAATAAATTGGGAAAAAAAGATTTTGAGCCAATTTGCATCACTTTTGTGATGCAAACAGGGCACAAAATCTTATTAAATCTCCCCTTATGTATCCAAAATATTATCATTTGTTCTTCATCTGCAGCCTGCCTTTCATATGTGTTGCTCTTACAAAAGACTTCATTAAAGCATTATTACTGGTGCTGGGGGAATAAATTTAATTACAATTTATCATAATACACATGTTCCTAAGTGCTGAGTGTAAGGAAGTATATACGCAGGTATGAATAATGTAAGTATTTATTGTAAAGTCAAGATAAAATTCCTCCAACTGACCAGAACCCCAAGCACCACAAGATTCCTTCCATTCTCTCGGCGACCTCTTAATAAGACAAATGGATACACACTGGTATCCAAATTGGCAGCAGTGCGAACAGCCCAAAGAAGCTTTTCAATTTCTGCTTTGCAATTTAAACAACTTGCTTTGGCTAACTGCACATTCTGTTTAATGACCCTGTTAAAACGTTCCACAAGGCTATTGCTTCTCGGATGGTAAAGAGAGGTTTTAACATGCTTAATGCCAACAGAACGCAGAAAATTCCCAAATTGAATTGAAACGAATTGGGTCCGTTATCAGTGAGAAGTTCCTCTGGAACACCTTCTCTAGCAAAAAGTGATTTGAGAAATGCAATGACAGAGAAAGAATCAGCAGTTTTTACCCACTTGATTTCTGGCCAGTGACTATAAAAATCCATAAGAACAATGCCATACTCAGGTAAATTGGCAGACAAATACAAGGGACCAATAATATCCATAGCAATTTTAAACCAGGGTTTGTCAGGAACTTCAATGGCTTCAACAGGGGAGGGACAAGTTACTTGTGACTTGTCACTGATGACACACTCCATGCAATCCCTAACAAAATGCTCCACCTGTTTGTCCAAAGTCGGCCACCAAAAGTGTTCTCTTATTCTTCTTTTCATTGCAAGCATACCTATGTGGCCTTCATGAGCTTATGTAAGAACTTTGTTTCTGATGGCTTCTGGAACAACTAATAGTGATGATCTGTACAACAGACAGTTCACCGTGGATAACTCATCAAACACATGCTTGTACTTGTAAGCACAATTGTGTTCATTAATGTTGTGAGACCACCCTTGAGATAATATTTTCAAAATGTCCTTAAATTCCTGATCACATTCAGAAGCTTCTCTCTACTCTCTCTCAGAAATAACATCCTCAGATTGACCAAAAAATACAGCACACCAACTCAAAATCATCATGAGCATCTTTCGCTTCAACAACATTGTTGTTGTCTGAAGGTAACCTGGATAAACAATGAGCAAGGAGATTCCTTTTGCCAGGTACATACTCAATACTAAAGTTGTGTTAAATGAGTCTGAATTGCCATCTAGCAACTCTGGGGGTAGCTTTCCCTCCCCCTTTAGTAATGAACAGGTCGATAAGGGGTTTATGGTCAACACATACAACAAATTTTGAACCATACAAGTAATGCTTAAAATGAGTGATGCCCCACCAACATGCAAGAGCTTCGCGCTCAATGATGGTGTAGGAAGGTTCAGCTCCATGCAAACTCCTGGAGGCAAACGCAATTACCTCATCTCTGCCCTCTCTATTTTGCAAAAGGACAGCACCTAAACCCTTTTGACTGGCTTCAGTCATGATAATGGTTTTGTCACAAGGATCAAATGCTTTAAGGGGAAGGGCATGAACTACTTCATGCTTGATTAAATTAAATTCCTTAGTACATGTATCATTCCAAGAAAAATTAACGTTCTTCTTGAGGAGAGATCTAATGTTGTAAGTTTTAGAGGCACAATTTGGTAGGATACTGGAATAAAATTCAATGAGGCCCATAAAGGACTTTAATTGATCCTTGTCACTGGGAATACCAAAATCTTCAATGGCTTTGACAAGGCTGTGTTTGGGTTGTACACCATCAGCTGATAACATATACCCTACGTAGTCCACATTAGTGCAATTAGGTTTACATTTATCAATGCCAAGGGTAACGTCCTTAGATTTTAACAAAGATAAGACTTGGCACAGTCTGTTATTATGCTAACATTGATCCTCACCAAACACCAAACTGTCATCCTGAAAAGCCAGGACTCCAGGCATACCTTTGAACATACTCTCAACCACCCTCTAAAAAACAGCAGACGCAGAGGCCAGGCCAAAGGGCATGTGCTTGAATTGGAAAAGACCCTCAGGAGTGATGAAAGCAATGAGATGCCTTGATTCAGTATGTAACTCAATTTGATGATATGCAGATGACATATCTAGTAAACTAAAGAACTTGGCACCTTTGAGAGTAGAAGTCATCTGCGTGATGTTAGGAGGAGAATGCTGATCAATCCATATATTCTTGTTTAAATCATGTAAATCTACACACATGTATAGATTGCCATTAGTTTTATACCTAGAACTACAGGAGACACCCAATCAGAGAATTCAATAGGTTCAATTACATCACTTGAACCTAATCCATCCAATTCTTTTTTTAAATCAGCTTGTAAAGCTAAAGGCACTTTTCTGACCTTGTGCATCACAGGTTGAGCACCATTTGTTAATTTAATCATGTGTTTGAAACCCTTGAAAAGACCCAACTCTTTTTTAAAAACTTCTGGATATGATACTTCCCGAGAACTAGGTTGGACATTTTGAACCTGGAAGTAATCATTTGGATCAAGGATGATACCAAGATTGCCTTGGTCTCCCCACCCAAGAAGACATGCCACACATGCTACATATACGATGCTCTTGGATTTACTATCCCTGAATTCAAAATCAGCATTAAATTCACCAACAACATCAATGATTTTTCCACCATAACCAATGGGATGTACACAAGAATGATTAAGGATTTGCTTTGGAAAGGATTTTTCCCAGAGGGTTTCAATTATCAAAGTGAACGGAGATCCAGAATCTGCCATCATTTGTACGTTAACACCATTCACTATAATTGTACATAGGGGTCTTTTCCGTCCTTGACTATTGACACCCCAAATACCATTAGAACAATACATGTCCACAATGGTGCAAATTTCATCTTCCTCGCTAGATGAAAAGTTATCCTCCATTAAAGGTTCAACGCTATGTACTTTCTTGAATGATCCATTTCTCTTTGATTTGCAAACGGAGGGAAAATGACCTTTTTTGGAACATTTGTCACATATTTTGTCGATGGCAGGGCACGATACAGTATTAGCAAGATGATTAGTACTGCCACATCTGTAACATACTGGTACTTTCCAAGAAGCAGTGTTGGTGTTTCTTTTATCAAATTTAATCTTTAAGTCATTGGATTTTTTGTATTTAGATTTGATTGCACAGACATTTTGGTTTTTGGTGTCAGTTACAGACATTTGTTCCATATACGAACAGGTGCTTTCAATCCTTGTAGCAATATCTAATGCCTTTTGTAAAGTCAGATCGGGCTTAGGTAGGAGTGCCTCTTGAACCTTTTTGTTGTTGGTCTTTTTGACTAGTTGATCTTTAATCATCTCCTCCTCAAATGCTTTGTACTCGCAGGAAGAAGCAAGAATACGCAAATCGCCAACATAAGTTGAAGCTGATTCACCTTGCAGTGGAACTCTCTTGTAAATGTATGTCTTTACAAAGTTACATTCTTACAAACTTTAAAACAATTGTTTAATGCCTTGATGGCAGTAGCATATTCATCTACAACATTGTCACCTTCACCATCACCAACAATGACAATGTCTTTAGGAATATGTTTTAATATATTGCGGCCTTCTGTGCCTAAACAATGTCTGAGAACAGCATATTTCTTCATCAAGGGCTTCAAGATACGCTTTAAATCCTTCTTTCCATTTTTCCCAATCTATTTCTGGAGAAGCAGGATTGGGTAGAAAAGGAGCTGGTGGAGAAATAGCTTGGAACATTGATAGTGACTGAAATAATGGTTTGCTAGGCCATAAATAGGCGTAACAAAATTGAATTCAAATGATTGTGTACTGAAGAAAATGAATGAGTAAAAATGAAATAAAATGATTGGTGTGCGGATCACCAAGATCAGCACTTGTGGATATTAAAACAAGAAAAAGGTGTGCAGATCACTGATATTGGAACAATATAAATTGTTTGTATACCCAAGAACACTTGAAAATTTGTTGTAGGCTATGGAGTTATGCTAGTACTTGTTTAAATAAGAAATGTTGTGCAGATCACGAGATCGGCACAACGAACAGTATGTCAAATTCATCGCATACGTTGCAGGCTGTTGAGTAATGCCTGTAATTATTTAAATAGAAATTGGTGTGCATATCACCGAGATCGGCACAGCGAACGGTATGCCTGACTGTGAGACGCTTTGCAGGCTATGGAGTAATGCCTGGTTTAAAGATGGCCACCGAGCGTGAGCGCGATGACCTCAAGAATTTTGACGTATGGAGGTGGTGTGCCGATCACCGTGGACCGCACTCGGAAGCAACAAAATGGAGCTGGAATGCCGGATGCGAGGAGCGCTCGCGCATTACCGCGATGACGGTTGGGAAAGTCACAACCATTGCGAAATGTGGTAAAGCGCAGTGTGATTTTCTGCATGGACGCGCCTTACCGGATGAGGAAGTTGTCTATTTGGAGAGCAGGAATGAAGGCTGAGTCCGGCACCACAGGAAAGTAGGAAAACAAATTGTAGGAGGCAAGCTGTGGATGACACGTGTGGATGTCCTGTTGACTGGCAGCCCGATGCTAGTGTAAGGAAGTATATACGCAGGCATGAATAATTTAAGTATTTATTGTAAAGTCAACAGGACCAAGAAACGATCTGTCTTCAAGATAAAATTCCTCTCACTGACCAGAACCTCGGCACCACAAGGTTCCTTCCATTCTCTTGACGTACGAAAATTCCGGATGCTCAGCGAATGGAAGGAGAACCTAACACTGCGCCTATGGTGTAACAGCCTGTAGTACTGCACCCTTTTCATGCTTTTTGGATTTTGTTTTATTGCTTAAGCAACTGCTGGGATATTTGTTTTAAAGAAATCTAATAATAATTATCATTCGCAGCGCCAACAGTTCTAACTTTCACCAATGCGAGACCCATTGCATTGCAAAGGCTGGTTCATGCTGTACCCATTTACTTTCAGGATAAGCAACCCCATATAGATTTCTCAGCCCAGAGCATTGAAGGCTCCAATTTGATAGCAATGTTTTCTATGTTCAAATAATCAGATAATTTTAAATGTTGTGACTGTTGTTCCACAAATTTTGTCCACCCTGTGCATTTGCTGTTAGACTTTTAAAATGTTGGATATTATAATATCCTCTAACGTAGCACCTCTTTCAAATGAAAATATGGATACGAAATGCTGTGACAAATGTAAATATGTATTAACTCAAAAGCATTGATCAACACCATATTATGTTATGTATTTATACTGGTCAACTTGAACTAATAGCCTTGTGAGGCAGCTGTAGCACTAGCCTTAATGGTGGTTCATCTCATTTGTGAAATGGACCCCAAAACATTGGCCATCAATACCTGAAGTCCAATATGTCGCTTAAAGCCGGACTTACAAACAATCCACTTACTGGTTATTGTGACAACTGTTTAACCAGTGTGTCTATATTTGTTCACAAATCTCACTCAGTATATCACACCATTTTTTATATTCCCCACTAACAATATATATATATATATATATTCACTTAAAAAACCATAGGTTTCACACATGTTATAGTTAGCTGGGCATTTCACTCGTGAAAAACCAATGAAATTCCCCCGTTATAGTTAGGTCAGAAAACTATAACTCGCGCGACCGCCACTCTATCACAAGGATGATGTCATCGGTGATGTCATGAGTAATGCCACTGACCATGTCATGAGTGATGTAATATGTGACGTCATGAGCACTGGATTGCGGGCGCGCGAGTTATAGTTATCTGACCTAACTATAACGGGGGAATTTCATTGGTTTTTCACGAGTGAAATGCCCAGCTAACCATAACATGTGTGAAACCTATGGTTTTTTAAGTGAATTTGCAAGGTTTTTTAAATGCTAATTCCTAACTATAACGTGTGTGAAACCTATGGTTTTTTCAGTGAATTTGTACGGTTTTTTAAATGCTAATTTATGTATTTATTTATTTATTTATTTATTTAATGTTTTTTCACCGTGCGCGCACGCTGCGCTTCGCGCACGGTGCGCGCGCTGTGGGCGCACGGTGCGCTTCGCGGAATTTTTCCGTTTCGACCGTGCGCGTACGCTTCGCGCACTCCGCGATTTTTCGTAAAAAAATTAAAATATATTTTTGCCCTTGGGGGTCCTTCTGGGACCCCCTGACCAAGGCTAGGGGGTCAGGAACTGTCCAACCTGCCCCCTTTTCACGTTATCCACCTTTGTTTTTCACCCCCTCAGACTGCGAGAGACAAAATGACGGCCGACACTTCCTGGTTTCGACCGATTCGAATGTTTACTAAGATCTAACAACCAATCAGAATCGCACTCGCGCGCGGCAGCGTGCGCGTACGGTAAGCTTACGGTACGCGCTCGGAGCGCGCCTATAGATATATATATTGATTTAAATGCTATTTTCTCAGGAAATACTGAACAGATTTACACCAGACCTGCAAAAGGCACATCCCTGACCTGAGGACTACCTCTCTGCCAAATTTCAAGTAATTCTGTTCAGCCGTTCGGGCGGCAGCTTTGACTAAAGGTCCTATGGAAAAATGCATGGGGAAAACGCGTTTTGGGACCCCCCTTTTTCTCAGCCCCCGCTTGACGAATCCCCCCGAGACTTTCAGGGAAGGAGCGGAGCGGAGCGCCCCACCTATTTTGAAAAGTTTGCGAGGATTCGTCAATCGGCGCCAAAGTTATTCAAAATAGAATGTTGCAGATTTCCTATGGAAACACGGTCCTAACTATAACTATCTACTGGCGACCGCCAGTAGATAATATATATATATATATATATATATATATATATATATATATATATATATATATATATATATATGAATATATATTCACTGAAAAAACCATAGGTTTCAGGGGTGTTATAGTTAGCTGGACTTTTCACTTGTACAAAACCATTGAAATTCCCCCGTTATAGTTCGTTCAGCTAACTATAACTCGCGCGCCCGCAATGCACTGCTGATGACGTCACATATTACATCACTCATGACATGGTCAGTGACATCACTCATGACATCACTGATGACATCTCAAATGACATCACTGATGACATCATCCAGTGAATGTGTTTTTTTCTGCAAATTAAATATGTTTTATATATGTATATGTCAAGGTCGATGGAAGAATAAATGGGTGTATAAGTGTCTAAATGGATGATTTGTTTCTGAAAAATTGATTGTGTAACTGACTGATTAAGTGTATCATAGTGAATACATGGCTTAGTGAGTAATGTTTAAATATGTTAATATCTGTATCAGTCTCTCACTTTGTGTATAAGTGGTTGCATGGGTTGGTGAGTAGCTACATGGGTGTCTATATAGGTTATTAGTTGGTTTTTTGAGTATCAGTCTGAGTGTCTGCATGGTTTGGTGGGGGGTATTACGTAGTGCATAGGTGCATGAATGAGTGACTCACTCTTCGTATGTGTTGAAGACAGCATGTGTGCAGGACTGTATGGGTGGATGAGTGTGTGTATTGGTGTGTTAGTGAGTGAATGACTGTCTCAATAGTGTCTTTATGAGTAACTACATATGTTTTAAACTAGTATATGTGACTATTTGTGTATATAAGTGAGTATATGTGAGAGTGAGAGATTGAAAGAGTTCCTGTATGAAGAAGTATGTGTTTCTATAAGTGATTGTTTAAAAGACTAAGTATGTGTAAGTTTCCGTAGAAGTAAGTGTGGTGGTGTGTGTATAACTGTATATGCAAATAAATGTATGTTTGATTCTTTATTAGCATGAGTGACTATGTGTGTGAATATGGATGAGTGGCATTGTGTAACAGGATGTATAGGTGTATGAGTACATATGTTGAGTGAATACATGTATAATGTGACTGTATAGGACTGTTGTTGAATGAGTGGATGTGTATGTGGATCTTAGAATTACTGAAGAGGTAGTTGTAACTGGTATTGGTATGTCCATTGTTTTGAAAAGTTTAGGGCCCGATTCACAGAACTAACTTAAGACAAAATCCTAAACTTACTACCATTTTGTTATTCACAGAAGGCACTTACTCATTTTGGTATTCACAGAAGGCACTTACTCATTTCGGTATTCACAGAAGTTAGGAGTCCTAACTTTAGGACTCCTAAATGCCTTCTGTGAATACCGAAAGTCTTAAAGTTAGGATTTTTCTCAGTTTAGTAGTAGTATAGTTAGGACTCCTAACTTTAGGACTCCTAAATGCCTTCTGTGAATACCGAAAGTCTTAAAATTAGGACTTTTGTCAATTTAGTAGTAGTAAAGTTAGGACTCCTAACTTTAGGACTCCTAAATACCTTCTGTGAATACCGAAAGCCTTAAAATTAGGATTTTTCTCAGTTTAGTAGTAGTAAAGTTAGGAGTCCTAACTTTATGACTCCTAAACTGAGAAAAATCCTAATTTTAAGACTTTCGGTATTCACAGAAGGCATTTAGGAGTCCTAAAGTTAGGACTCCTAACTTCTGTGAATACCGAAATGAGTAAGTGTCTTCTGTGAATACCAAAATGAGTAAGTGCCTTCTGTGAATACGAAAATGGTAGTAAGTTTAGGATTTTGTCTTAAGTTAGATTTGTGAATCGGGCCCTTAGTCTCTATTTTTGAATGTGTGTATCAAAGGTTATATTAGGGTGAGAGGAGGTCTGCCACTCTATCACAAGGATGATGTCATCAGTGATGTCATCAGTGATGTCATTTGAGATGTCATCAGTGATGTCATGAGTCTTTATTGTTTTTAAAACGTGTGTCTGTGCGAACTACTTAAAATATGAACAAGTATGCAGCATAATCTCACTTTTATTGAGGAAGAAGAGGACGTTTGTGACTGTGACTCCGGGCTCACTTGGCAGAAACACCCCCTGACCCTCCACCCCCTATCGCAAAATGTAATGCCCATGAAAAGGGTAGGTGAACACAGTGTTATATAGAACATAGTCCTGAGAGCACGATTGAAAATGAAAACTAGATATAGTGTATGGTATAAACTATGCACCAAAAAGTGTGATATAAGATGAACCGGGCGTGAAATATAATATGCAATACATTGTGCGCAATGACAGATTTATTGGAGAGCGCGAGATAGCACAGGCACTAGCGCGTGCTATGCGATATGCGCCTTGGAGTGTAATATGCACAGGGCAGTGTTGTGTAACCTAACTAGTCTCTAAAGTTGTAATATAAAATATGTGCTGGGGAGTGTAACGTTGCATATGCCCTGTGACAAAGATATGGATCCCAGATTGTAATATGTATGGCATAGCACTGTGCGTTATAACATAGGCATCGAGGAAGGCACGTTAGATGGGGCAATATAATCCGTGCGAAGACAAGTGTGGCATGACATATTCACGGGGTGGTGTTACAGTGCACATGGGCTAGAGAGTGTCATAGCATATGCACTAGCTAGTGGAATACAACACAGAGGTGTGTGGCACTCAGCAGGCAATGGTGGGTGTAACACAGCATTGGGCTCTGCCAGGAGCGCGCTATGACTCTCAAGTTATGTTCGTCCCCTTTTCAGAGAGTAAAATAAAAAGTATTACACATCCGGCAGTGGATGTGTGTTTTATTAACCGTGAGGGGGGTTTCTTGCATAGTTTTGGTCGAATTTTTGTCGAATCCCCTTTGAATGGCTTGGTGTGCATGTGTATTAAATGTGCCCATCAATAGCTACCCATGTTTGTATAAATAAACGACAAGGGTGTCTACCGGGATTAGGCACGGTAGGGCATCAGACATGTCAGAGCTTCACTAGTGGTGTAAATACATTCCACGTGGACTCATTGTATGCATAGTCGCCTTTTAATGAATATCACGCAAATCGTCATGGTGATAGGTACGTACGGTTTGTCCAGCATGTCCTAGGTGTGTCTATAAATATATATTTTTTTTAAATAATAAAAAACAGTGGCCGGCCCTGGGGATTGGGGTCAAAAAAATATAATTAGGAGACAGGCCCTGGGGGATGGGGTCTTCAGGGCCAATAAATTAGAATAAGAAGGGGAACCACACAGCCCCCCTTCTTAAAAAATTAAAATAAATAAAAGACTGGCATCGTGCCGGGGGCCACGCCCCCTCCTTGCAGCACTCTGCAAACGCGCCTCCTGGCGAGTTGTAAGTTGGGGAATTAATTCCTCTTCAATACTGAGGGTTCCTGAGGGCCACCTAGCCCAACAGGCATCTCCAGTATGCACCAGGGAGCTTCGCTGCAGACAGGTGTTCTGAGGCCAAGCCCCTTTTTACACCTCTCTGCAACGCAGCTCTGTGGTGCTTACTGGAGGTACCTAGTGGTCTAGTTTGACCCTAGGGACCCTTAGGATTCAAGGGGACTTAATCTCTCAACCTAGAACAGCCACAGGGCGCGTTTACACAGTGGTGAAGGGAGGGGACGAGGCCTGATGTGACGTGTGCAAACACGCACTATGGCACGTTTTAAATTGGGGATATAATTTTCCTTCAATACTGAGGGCCCCTGGGGGCTAACTAGCCCACCAAGTGCTTCCAGTAAGCGCCACTGAGCTGCATTGCAGAGAGGTGGTCCAGGCCGTGCCACTTTTTACACCTCTCTGCAACGCAGCTCTGTGGCACTTACTGGAGGTACCTAGTGGGCTAGTTGGACCCTAGGGACCCTCAGGATTCAAATGAACTTAATCTCCCAACTAAAAACGGACACAGGGCGTGTTTACACAGTGGTGAAGGGAGGGGACGGGGCCTGAGTTAACGTGTGCAAAAACGCCCTGTGGCCTGTTTTAAGAGGTAGTTTTAATCCCCCTGCCCTATTATATACTAGGAGCTTACAGAGGAGGTCATGCTAATCACAGGGGGACCCCAACGCATAATGTTCCCTAGTGTATGTAGGTGTTTTCACTGTATTCTAAGTGTCTTTTAACATAGCACTGGCTCTAGGACTGGTTAGTCAGACTCAGTTACCTCCAGTATCCGTCTGAAAAAGTTGAGGGTACAGGATGATTTTGCAACAAGGCTTCTTTCTGCTCTTCTTTTTGTTCTTTCTGCACGTTATCCTTCTTCCTGCACTTTTCTTCGTCTTTGAGGACTTCTGTTGCTTCTTTCTGCACTTCTTTTTTTTCTTTCTGTGCATTTTTTCTTCTTTCTTCACATGTCCTATCTCTGTAGGCATAGTTAGAAATTAGCATTTAAAAAACCTTTGAAATTCACAGAAAAAACCATAGGTTTCAGGCACGTTATAGTTAGGAATTAACATTTAAAAAACCTTAGAAATTCACTGAAAAAAACATACGTTTCACACATGTTATAGTTAGCTGGATATTTCACTCGTACAAAACCATTGAAATTCCCCCATTATAGTTAGTTCAGCTAACTATAACTCGCGCGACCGCAATCCACTGCTGATGACGTCACATATTACATCACTCATTACATGGTCAGTGACATCACTCATGACATCACTCATGACATCTCAAATGACATCACTGATAACATTACTGATGACATCATCCAGTGAATATGTGTCTTTCTGAAAAATAAATATTTTTTATATATGTGTATCTAAAGGTTAATGGAAGAATAAATGGGTAAATAAGTGTCTAAATGGATTTTTTTTTGTAAAATTAATTGTATAACTAACTTATTAACAGTATCTTAGTGAATACAGTGATGTAATATGTGACGTCATCAGCAGTGGATTGCAGTCGCGCGAGTTATAGTTAGCTGAACTAACTATAACGGGGGAATTTCAATGGTTTTGTATGAGTGAAATGTCCAGCTAACTATAACATGTGTGAAACCTATGGTTTTTTCACTGAATTTCTAAGGTTTTTTAAATGCTAATTCCTAACTATAACGTGTGTGAAACCTATGGTTTTTTCAGTGAATTTGCAAGGTTTTTTAAATGCTAATTCCTAACTATAATGTGTGTGAAACCTATTGTTTTGTTAGTGAATTTGCAAGGTTTTTTAAATGCTCATTTCTAACTATAACGTGTGTGAAACCTATGGGTTTTTTTTGTGAATTTGTAAGGTTTTTTAAATGCTAATTTATGTATGTATTATTATATTTGTTATATATTTATTTTACAATAAACTACCAATGTATATAGTTATAGATTGACTGTATCCTGTAATATGGAATGGCTGAATTTGGATAAAGTTGAACGGCATAGTTAATATCTCCTATAAACTTATAAACAGTTTAAAATGTTTTTTTTTTTTATTAAGAGATTTTCACCATGCGCGCACCCCGCGATTTTGTGAAGAAAAATAAAATGTTTTTTTCACCCTTCGGGTTCCTTCAGGAACCCCCTGACAAAGGCTAGGGGGTCAGGAACTCTCTACCCTGCCCCCTTTTCACATTCTCCACCTTTCTTTTTCACTGTCACACACAAAATGGCTTCCGACACTTCCTGATTTCGACCGATTGGAATGTTGACTGACCACCAATCAGAATTACGCTCGCGGACATTTGGTGCGCGCACGGTGCGCGCATATAGATATTTTTGTACTTTTAACTGCAATTTTCTCAGGAACTACTGAACAGGTTGACACCATATATGCAAAAGGCACATGCCTGACCTGAGGACTACATCTTTGCCAAATTTCAAGTAATTCTGTTCAGCCGTTCGGGCTGTACCTTCGACTAAATGTCCTATGGGAAAATGCATGGGGAAAATGCGTTTTGGGACCCCCCTTTTTTCTCAGCCCCCGCTTGATGAATCACCCCGAGACTTTCAGGGTAGGAGCTGAGCGGAGCGTCCCATTAGTTTTGAAAATTTCGCGAGGATTCGTCAACCGGCGCCGAAGTTATTCAAAATAGAATTTTCAGATTTCCTATGGGAACTCGGTCCTAACTATAACTATCTACTGGCGACCGCCAGTAGATAATATATATATATATATGTATATATATAAGATATAGGGTTTTAATAAAATGAGTATTCCTATGATAAATAGAATATTTTTTTATCTGTCACAACTGTTAGCAAATGATGGGACTGATGCTTTGTGGGGAGTATTAGTTCCCACTAACTAGTTAAAATTCAGTTAGTTCATGTCTTTAAACTTCGCTTGAAAATCACTTTTATGTAGAAATATATCTGTGTGTCCAGTTTCTCTGAGGGATATCGGGCCACTCCATATCTCTGATACTTTACGGAGGGATAGTTCTTTCCTGCAACTCTAAGACATAGTCACTTTGGGGGTGCTGTATGAAAGTTTGCCAAATTCTAAACCCATTGATATATTTCCCATCTGACAACATTCCACTTCTGTATGTCGTAATCATGATGATAATAAAAAGGCCAAAGCTACACCGCGGTTGGTAGTAGTCTTACAAAGCCACCAGAAAAGGAGGCTTCAAGTTTCAAAATTCCTTTCAAAACGCCATCTACAATTGCTCCAATTTATTTCAGCACTTTTGAAACACAACTCCGGTTGTCCATCTACATGCATTCTTCCACAACCTGTTTCGCAAAGCCAGTTTATCTTGCTTGCTGCTTTTATTCAGAACCATAAACACATCAAGATGGCCTCCCCAAAAATACAGTCAAGACCACCTCATTGATAGACTCACGTCTAGAAAGTGCTCACATGAAAATGTTAGCTGACACAGTTACCTCTTCTGTCGGCTGTAGGGAGTTCTGGTCATGTCCTACCATGGGTTCCAGGCATCCATGCAGAGACAGGTGGGGAGTGGCAGAGCGGCGTGAGGGTGGGTAGAACGAGGAAAAGAACAACAATGAAAAGAGAAGGTTAAGGCAAGAGATATGATAGGGAGGAAAGATAAGAACGGAGAATGGATGAAAAAAAATAAAGTGAAGAGAAGGAAAAAGGAAAGAGAAGAGGCTGACAAAAAAAGGTCAGAAGGAGGGAAAAGGGGAGGGTATGAAGATATAGAAAAGAAGGCCAGAGATGGAAAAAGAAAGGTTAGAGATGGTAAGGGAATAAAAGAGAAGAAGGTAGAGACAGTGGAAGGGAAAAAAGATTTAGTGAGGGCTCGTTTGAGATAGAGGAGGAATGATCAGAATGAGATCAAAATGGGAGCAAGAGATGTGATAGGAGGCAGGTAACAAGATAGGTTTACAATTATTACTCAAAACAAACCAAACCATTCTACAACAAAACAAACATAAAACTATATCTAGCACTGTACTGTGTCTGACGTACACTCTAAAGTGGTCGATATATTGTGTGAGAAACTGTACAATGCACGAGACAGATACTCTGAGATACTGACGAATTGCAGTGCGCGATACAGTCGGAATGGCTGGGTGCAATGTTCCCTCTAATTTTTTTCCTCTGTGCGGCAGTATAAGGTTTCTGTGCACTGCAACTAAGGCTATGTGCGCCGGAAACCAGACAGCGTATGTGGTGCAGCGCCAAATATCACTCCAAACCTTTGCTTAAAAAAGTGAAAAAAGAGTGCATTTCCACACATGTAGCTGGTTGAGGTGGAACCCAGCATTTAGAGTATTTTTTTCCTCTGCATTTGCTTCACTCTCTGGATAATGTCCTACACTGGGGTATCTTACAGCTCTTAACACATTATTCTTGAACAAGGCTTTTATGTATCTAGAAAAAATGCAAATCTGTGAGTTGTTGAGTGTATTTGTGTGTGTGTTTTATAGAAGTACTACGTCAGAGGGAACATGTTTTTAAGGTTAAAGAGATAGCCTCAGAAGTAGCACATGAAAAAGTTTATTTTAGTGAGAAGGTTTATGACCAGCTAAAAATCTCAAGTGTAAGTAGTGAGAACAAAAACATGAAGTTTGAGCAGAGCTCGTCAGTCTTGGTGTTTCAAGAATAAAACAAAAGCTGAAGTCCAGGCAGGGTTATGACAGTTAAAAAAATAGCCTCCCTAAGTGGACCTTGCTCTTTTATGTGCCATTCAGGTTTATTTTCTGCCACTGTGCACTACTCTGTCTAAACAGGAGTAATAATTATCGAATGAGCTTTTTTGGTCTTCCTTCCTGTGCTACTTTTCTGCATGTGTCACTATAAGTGTCTGAGGGTTGTTTTATATAATTATTATACGTTTTGTGGTCGTGATTGGCTAACAAGGCATTATGTACATACTCTAGATGCCATTGATCTATGATTAAAAAAGGGGTTGTTTCTACACAGATACCAGGATAGGGGCACACATTTTGTAATTGCCTGAATGTGTTTCAGAGTTGCTTTCCGTAAAGGCGTGTAGTGAATAATTCAAATGTTTGGTTTGATATTTTCACTACTGAATGTTCTTAAAGGAGACTGAAGTTTAGAACCTGCTTCTTAAGCATATATCTTAGTAAAACATAATCCACAGAAAAAGTGCCAGCATCTTTGTTCTCTGCACTTACAATGCAAACAATTGCAAAATCGCATCATAGTAAAACAAATCCAATCTGTTGTAAGCCAAAAAACAAGTCATAAACAACAAATGTATATTTGTTAATCCATTCATGCACCCATGTGTATACATTAAATCAAGTGTGCATTCACAGTTGCACACGTATCCATCTACTCACACAGTCGTGCATTCCTCTTGCTGTATATTTGAGACTGTATGTGTGCCTTTGTACTGTTGTCTGTAGGTGCATATGTGTTGTCTGTTTGCTCTGAGGCACATATGTCTTGGTATGCCTAGATGTCCATTTGTCTGCTTGCATCTTTATCTCTTTGTGCTTGGGGATCTGTGTTTGTGCGTGCATAGTCTGCCAGGCCCCTCTGTGACTTCACTCTATTCGTAAGCCAAACCTATTCGCTGTACCAAAGTGCATTAAAATATGTCATCAGTCACCAGTGCCAAAAGCTTACGTTAAGCAGGGGTCAGAGCTACTCCTCATTTGGCACAGTTTTCTTTTTAAAACAGAAGCAGCTACGATCCTGCTATCTAGTTTTCAGTTTGGATGTTGCAAGTTCTTTTTATTTGAAAGGGCAGTTTCTGTTTCAAGGCGATCCTTATGACATCGAGGCAGTGGAAAAATAAGTTAAAATGCGAGTTGTTTGTGCAAACCCCAGCTGCTTCACTCTATAGACCCTCGTACGACTTCCGGCCACCTTAGAGCGGAATAGGATCAAGAAGCCTTGGACCCGGTCAGATGAGAATGACTCGTAAGTGGACGGTATGGAGAGCGTTGTTTATATTTTGGCACAACTGCAATAGTAAATTTCTCTTGTTAAACCGACTTTGTCCGTGACCTCTGCCATAGGGTGACCAACTGGCATTGGTGTAAATTCAGGATGGTGAGTGTAAAAATTCAGGACAAAGGGTCAAAATTCAGGACACAAATTCAGGACAGGAGGTCAAAATTCAGGACAAAACTTCTGGACAATAGGTAAGTTTTACAGACACATCAGAGGAGGCCGCGCAATAGTATATAAGTAAGCCCAGCCATATCCAAACATATTCAACCATTTGCAAACCTATCCATCATGTATCCTTCCATCTATCATTTCACTCATCCATCCCTTCATCCATCCTTTCACTCATTTATCCATTATCCATCCATCCATCCATCCTTTCACCCTATCCATCTGTACACTCATCCATCCACTCTTCTACCCATCCATCCATACACTCATCCATCCAGCCATTTACCCGTTCACCCATCCAGCCATCCTTTCAATTACTCATCCATCCATCCACCCAGTCACTCATCCTTCCACCCATCCACCATTTCAGTCATCCAACCATCCTCCCTTTCTCTATCCATGGACTCTTTCACTTAGTCATCCTTCCTTCCATCCACCCACCCACCCATCTACTCATCCACTCATGAATCCATCCATTGTCCCTATCACTCATCCATTTATCCTTTCACTCCTTCACTCATCTCTTCATCCTTTTGTCCATCTACCCGCCCATTCACTCACTCATCCATCCTTACATCCACCCTTTCACTCATCCGTCCATCCATTCACCCTTGCACTTATCAATTCATCAATCCATCCATCCATCATTTCACTCATCCATCCAACCACTCACTCATCATCCACCTTTTCACTCATCCATCCATCCTTTCACTCATCCATCCACCCTTTTACCCATCCAGCTACCCATTTACCCATCCAGCTACCCTTCCACCCATACATCCAGCAATTTACCTTTTCTCTTATCCATCCTTCCACTCACTCATCCATTCATCCTCTCTCATTATCCATCTATTCAATCTTTCATTCATCAATTCACCCTTTCACTAATTCATCCAGCCATCCACCCATCCCTTCACTTACTCACTCGCCCACCTTTTCATATTAATTTTGAGCTAAGCCTTTTTGAGAAGAGGCCCATCAAGAACTTCAACCTTGCTGCAGGAGCCATTCCAGGACTGGGACAGAAGCCATCCAGGGCGGAGACAGGATCCACCACAGGGGGGACAGGAGCCATCACAGGTGGGGGGGGGGGAACAGGAGCCACTACATGGGGGACAGGAGCCATCACGGGGGGGGCAGGAGCCATCACAGGAGGGGGAACAGGATCCACCAGGGTGGGCACAGGGTTAGCATGCAGTATTCTACTATCATCTTGATCTCTTCCAGGGTGGGGTAGGGCTCCTCACCCCCTCCTGGACAAGACAACGAGACGACAGGCTCTCTTTCCAAAATATTAAGTTTGCCACGCCCCCCCCCCCCCCCCAATGTGATGTACAGTACTTAAAGGAGATACTCCAAGAGAACTGATTTAACTGATTGTCCTCCATACGTTGTTAATCAGTGTGGGTGCAATTGTGCCATTTCTTCATTTTATTACATTATAGACTGCAGGTTTGAAGAACCGAGGTTTGCTTACAATTTAGTGACAGTAATTAAGCTCTGTGAAGAGAACCACGTGCTGCCTCGAGGTAATCAGGGCAGTTCTAGGATGTTTGGGGCACTGGGCAGGAAGGGAATGTGTGAGGCCCCTCTAAATTGCACAGACATGACGCATTCAGGGCTGTTTGCATCTGAATAGATGCCCCTGATCCTGAAGCTGCAGCCCCTCCCTCTGTCACCTTCGAGCACCTGTTAACAGCTCATCAAGGCTGGAAGGTGTGAGGGTTGCCATCCCGCTGTGCCTCTCCAATGCTACTGGGGGTCTGAGCTTTGGTGCTGCATCGGAGTCTGTTACACCCGACCTCAACAGCACCGGAGTCTGTTACACCCCACCTCAGCAGCATCGGAGTCTGTTACACCCAACCTCAACAGCATCGGAGTCTGTTACACCCGACCTCAACAGTATCGGAGTCTGTTACACCCAACCTCAGCAGCATCGGAGTCTGTTACACCCCACCTCAGCAGCATCGGAGTCAAGCAGGGAGGTGGGTGGAAGCTGTGCCGGCTTTAGGGTGGTGCTACACCCGACCTCAGCAGCATTGGAGTCAAGCAGGGAGGTGGATGGAAGCCGTGCGGGCTTTAGGGTGGTGCTACACCCGACCTCAACATCATCGGAGTCTGGTACACCCGACCTCAACAGCATCGGAGTCAAGCAGGGAGGTGGGTGGAAGCTGTGCCGGCTTTAGGGTGGTGTGACCGGTGTCCGGTTAAAATTACCGACAAATGGCGTCCGTTAAAGAATCCTTCACGGACAACGGACAGACGGCCGAAATTACGGACTGTCCGAGAAATTTACGGATGGTTGGTCACCCTATTCTGCCACCCACGTGACCATGACGAGTCTGCCTGCTCATCTTGTGAAGCTTTTTGATGCAAGAAGACCAAAAGGCACCATAGGCGCATTTCAGGACTAAGTGCTGAGGCTTTCCTGAGCCTCCATCCAGATAAGACATAAAGGAAGGGTGAGGATGTGGTCCGTCGGCTAGACTGCCAACTTTGGTGCTGGAAACCAGGGTTCGAGCCTCGAGGTCGCGTCCACATCCTGTGATTCTGGGCAAATCACTTAATCTCCCCGTGCCTGAATGTGTAATGTAACCGGTGCTCATATAAAGCGCTCCAATACCCTCAGCTCGAGTTCGCGCTATGTAAATGTGCAAAAATAAAAAAAGGAAGTAGAAGTGACTTTCTCAGAGTGCAAATGAGGTTCGGAGTGCTTTAGGTAGTCCGGGGACCATTCGGAAGAGGAGTCCAAAATACAGGTCTTCTCCAAAAACGACAAAGCTCATTGACATGCAAATGCTCTTTTAAAGACCCGTGAAGTACTCGTGCGGCTGTTGTGTACCCGGGAAGCTGGCACAGCCGGGCTGACACACGACAGGGGTGTGGGGGGCTGAAGCAGAAGCCCTTTAAGCACAATGGGCTTTGCACGCCTGCTAGCACCATGTCTCTTCCCCTGCCTCACGCCTGGATTTCGCGCTGCTCGCGTTTAACAAGCGGCGGCGCGAAGGGTCTTGTAGGGATGTCTCACAATGTGCACGCTAAATGCAGGACACTGCACACTCCGGGTGACCATCCTGCGCGCGTCCGCTAGTTAGTGGGAACAGTGGCTGGGTGTAAATTAGTGTGTGAGATACTGTGCTCAGCACACAAAGGGTGTGATGCAGAGTGTATGGACATACAGCTCATAAGTGAGATACAGTGTGTGAGATAACATCTGTGAAACGTAGTGGGTGTAAGGCTTAATAGCTACGAAAGAGTGTTTGAGATAAGATGTGTACATATGTCATATACGGTGCATTATATATGCTTCAATCTGAGTGCGATGTGGCGTGTGTCAGATCGCAATCTCCGAATACAGTCTGTAGTGCAGTATGAGTTACTGTGATCAAGTGTCAGAATGAGGCTGCTTAAAGTCGTTTTTATCATACAAATTAAGAAAGACCAAGAAGCTGTTGACCACCTGATGACCTCCCTGAATAGATTTACGAGTAAGAATCATACAGTCAATACCCCAAAACTGGTTTGCATGATGTCGAGCTCATAGGGCCTCATTTATGAAAAGTGACACATCGCTTCGTGAAAACAGCGATGAGTCAGTTTACAATGCGCCCTCCTTTTGACATGCTGGATGTGTCATATTTACAGTATGATGCATCATGTCGCAAGGAGTTACAGATACGTCAGAATTTGTGACGTATCTGTAGGCGCAAAAATGACGCATTGTTGGAGTGTGTCACGAAAGTCCATCAATGGGTCATTTTACATGGGCAAGTCCCATTTCAAATGTGCCTGCGTCAGTCTTACGCCTGCTGTGAGGCAGGCGTAAGATATTGACGCATTTGCGTCCTAGAAATGACGCAGTGAGATCTCATAGATTTCACTGCGTCACTTCTACGAGGCTAACTTGCATCAGAACACCCACCCTGCATACATTATACCTGGCACAGGTATAATGTGGCGCAGGGGTTTACAAAGTAACGCATCTACCTAGATGCAGCACTTTGTAAATATGACGCGGCGCATTTTTTACCCTGCTGGTGCGTCACAAAAAGTAATGCAGCGGCGGTGCATAAGTGACGCAGTGGCTCATAAATAAGCCCCATAGAATCTATTAACAGATTGAGAAGTTTAGATGTGCAAAAAGGTTCAAAGTGAAATAAATCGGCTGAAAGGCATGGACGTCATTTATGGGTCAGCAGAGGTCGCAGCTTGCCCTTTGTGAACCCTGGCACTGCTTTTGGGACCCCTGGCCTCAGAGGTAGCAAAATCAGTGCCAGAATAACAGTGACAGCTCGTCCTTATGGACGTTGGTTGAGGCTCCACTCGTTCTGTTTTCAGTCATTTTTTTATTACACTAATAGTAAATAATACATTAGTCACTATCAGTGTAATAGAACATGGAGCACAATTTGGTGGAACATGATCTTACCTGAGAGCTCAGGTGAGTAACAAAATGCTTTTAACTGTCTATTGTGTGTGTGCTCGCGGGTGAGTGTGTTGGTATGAAAGAGAGTGTATGTAAGCCTGAGTAAAAGTGCAGGTCAAAGGGGTTGTGATGTCACTTTGCTACCCCTGGCATTTTGACAAATTGACGTCCATGCTGAAAGAGTATAAAACACACTACAAAATAATAATTGATGCGAAAAAAAGGAATACAGTGTGCCCCTTATGCTGGTGGCAATGTCTAACATTGAGATTATGTCCACAATCAAAAATTAAATACATTATGGTAGCAATACTGTCATTTCAAATGTGAACTCCATATCTTGAAAAAAAGTTATTAATTTGAATCCCCTTAGCCGGAAGTTTAGTCCAGCATAGGATGACTTTCTCGGTGACTGTAGTTATAGAAATATTTGAAGATCTGGGCGGTTCTCAAGCTCTGTGATCCAACGGGATAGCAAATACGCTAATTGATTTGTACCAGGGTCAGTCATCAACCTTTTTTTCAATTAAAGAACTGATAGAGGCTCACAGATACAGTCACATTGTCCCTTTATGACTAAGATACATGTAGTAATCCAGGGTTGTTGTACTGGTTGAAATGGTTGATGATTATGGAACCAAAACTCTTTGTTTATATCTGGGAAGATACCCCTGGCGTCATGCTCTTAAAGGGAGCTGCACTGTATGTATGAGCTGCTGACAATGCAATGACTTGTAAGATGCAAGAGTCTCGAAATTGTTCAAAATTATGTTGATACCAGATAAATCACTATTTGAAGACGACCAAGATGACCCTGGTTGTGCACTGTACTTGTGCCTCTTCAGCATTCAGGAGCAAAGCAAAATAGTGTTCTAAGAATAATTCTCAACTCTTTGGATTACATGGTGTACATTAGATATCAAGCGTTGGCAAAGACAATTAGACTGGTCTAAATGTGCTAATGTAATGCTTAAAAACACTGTCTTGCATAAATTGTACAGTATAGATAAGCGATCTGTCCTTTTCCACCACCTAAATTATCACATACATACCAGTGGTGTCCAACAAAGAGCTCCTCTGCATCCACTTCCTGATCCCAGCAGTCCCTGGGACAGCATCACGGACTCCCCATCCAATCCCAGCACTGCTCTCATGGGCATGTTTGAGAGTAGCGTGGGGTTTGGCCCGAAAGTGCTGAATCAATACTCACTCAGGCACAAGGGAGTCTGTGCTGTTTCTCAAACCTGGTTGTGCAATACAGCTGGGTTGGAGAAACCTAAGTGTGCATGTCAGTTTTGCAGGCCTAAGACAGACGGCCAAACTGAAATGCCCATTTAAAAGTGCACCAACTACTCCTCCATCCCCCTCACATGGCCCAGCACCCCCCTTGCTGTGCACTCTGGCTCAGCCAGCAGCTAAAAAATAAAACAATAATAACATTTGTTTTTCTATTTCAGCTGCTGGCTCTGAGCCAGTGGGGCGACACTTCTCTGCCATTTGCGGAGGAGCTGCCCCTGCTGCTTAGCCACTGAAAGTTCATAAATTTACTTGTTATGATAGGTCTGCCCACTGGATGATGCAAAGTGGATTTTTGTAGGAATCTGTACATCAGTGCAGGGGAAGAATAGATAAACCCAAGAATATCATTAGTTCCTAAAAGGCATCCCACACATATTTGAAACGAAAAGTGGAAAAAATGAAATCATATTGTTTCCTGTAACCTGGGCTTGATTCATAAAGTTAAACTTACACTTTTGTGTCAGTTTACTCTTTTTCGGTATTTGCAAACTATGCTTTAATAGAAACTTTACAACTGCATAGACTCCGCAGTTGGGGCAGAGATCTCCACACGTAAAAAGATGGGCCTGTACTATATTTTAAAAAAAATTATGCAAACTCTGCAATTGAAAAGATGGAATCCTCCGCCTGACTGTGTAGTCTCCACAGTTATAAAGTTACTATCAATTCTTAGTTTGTGAATACCGAGAAAGAGTAAACTTACTCAAAAGTGTAAATTTACCTTTGTGACTCAGGCCCCCTGTTTTTAAAGCCCATGCATGTGTAAACTGCTGTGGCACATGCAAATATCTAGCCACCCAGCAGCTGCCTTAACCTTGGTTGTCTAGGAACACCTCCCTTACATATTTTAGAATAAATAATAGAAAAGACTAGCATTTGCAATACAATAGGTCTCGCATTTGTGAGAGTTAGAGCTATTGGCATTGTAAATGCTAATGTTTTTTTTAACTTTGTGTTTTGTTTTGGAGTGTAGTGAATGTATGTGGTGTGGAGTGGAATTATGTGGGTTGTATTGGAATTGTGTGGTGTGGAATTGTGCGTTGTGTAGTGTATTTGTGTAGTGGAATTATGTGGCATGGTGAATAGATAGTGGTGAGAGCTGCAGAGAATAGATAAAAAGGAAGATGTAGTTTGTGCAGGAACCGGTTACTGAACTTGAGACAGAGGAGCAGAAATAGTGTGTGAGAAAAATAAAAAGAAGGGGAGAGCAGGCCATAGACAAATAAAGAGGGAGATTTTGTGTACACAGGAGACACCCTAAGAAGAGGAGGGGAGCATGGGTTTGAGGGACGGACACTTTGAAGAAAAGTTATGGGATAGAAACTGTGCTTGAAGACCTGAAGTTAGCCACATGAGAGAGGTAGGAATAGTGTGTGAGAGAGATGGGCGAGAAAGAGAGCGAGGGACAAGAGGAAGAAGCACCTAGAGGGGAGGTGAAACACAATCATAACATATATGTGTTTATAAAGCGCATGTTCACCGAAGGGTATCTTGGCGCTGAATAGCAGATGTTTGTTACCCAACTCAGTGGTACTCATTTTATTGACCTCAGAAGGATGAAAGGCTGAGTGGATCTGAACCTGTGACCATGAGGTTGAACACAAGCCCCTACAGTGGCTGCTTCAGTCCGCTAAGCTACCAGACCCGGCTCACCCAGACCCTTTGTTGTTTTACTGGTGCCATCAATAATCATGTCATTTTTTCTGTATCAAACGGTATGTTTTAAAACAAATGAACAATAAAAACAGCAAAGGCGGCTTGATATCGACATCTGCAAACTTGCCTGCTTGTGAACTAAGTTGCAGTGACAGTAGGAAGCTTCACAACATGTAATTTAAGGCAATTCACAGAACGTTTACTGCCAACAAAAGACACATAAGCTGGTTTAAGCTTTGGCAGAGATCTTTGCAGCTAACCCAATTTTCTATTTCAAAGAGGGTAGCATTTGCCTTTTTAAACACCTTATTCTCAGAAACAACAGGGCCGCCTTCATGTCCTCTCATCTGCATAGTATGGTTTTTGCATTTATATAGCTCTTACTACCCTGACGGAACACCTGTATACCATAAGCACACGCTAAACGTCTTAGTTCTGCTTTTGCTAACATGCAGTTTATGGAATGCAGAAAGCTGCTGCATCATGCAGAAGAGATAACCTGCAGTTTGCCAAAGAGAGGGCAAGTATATTACACTATTTAAAAAACATGAGTGGGTGTGGCTTAGACAAAGGGAAAATCTTACTGCCATTAATGGACTTGAAGATGGGGTGACCTTTCTCCCCAGGCGGCTACTGTATTAAAGTATCTAGACTGGGGCTGTGTTTCACAAACAAAGTACTAATTCGCAAAAACAATACAAAATGTTTGTTTTCTGACAAGTTGACAAGTTTTATCCTAGCTGTCGTATACGTATTCCAGTCTATGCATTGGTGCTGCATGTCCCATTGCACCCCTAAGAGGCTTCTGGAACTAATGCGTGCCCTAGGGCCGCTACACTCGGGCCCCCCTTGCTTCTAAGCCCCCTCACCTCAGGGTGTAAAGTGCCAGTCACGGGTACCACAGCATCCGCGCAGTGCTCAGTACCTCCTGCCTGCCCAGGGCGATGCCCCGAAGAGGCATCAGGAAACGCAACGGCTCCGAGGACCGCACCTCTAACTCTTGCACCAGGGCCAAAGCAGCCTGTGTCAGGGCAGGGGGGCCCCGGACCGTATAAGAACTTGCTCGGCCATGGGGCCTGCATGGGGTCTGCACCATCACCGCACAACATCATGGGCTTCATGGCAACCGGGGTCAAGCAGGCATCAAGGCAAATGACGAGAGCAGTCTTGACTCCTCCCACTCAGGTGTCCTACTGAATCACTTAATATCCCCCTGCCTACCAAAAATTCATGTGACCTTGTGTAACTTAAATGGTGCTCATGTAAAGCGCTCCACTACCTACGGGTAAAGTTTGAGCTATATAACAAAAAAAACACCAAAGAACTAACAGGTCTGTTACCGGTCCGGTCTGACATTGTTTGCTGGCATCCCAGTGAAGAGGCAGGGTCATAAAGCGCTATTTGCCCGACCTTTGTGAAATCAGGGCAGCCGCCCCTGATAACAAGCAATAAAAAGTAGGGGAGCAATCCACTTCTAACTAGATGCTCACAGTAAAAGGTGCGGGTGGCGTGACTTGAAGGAGAGCGGCTGGGGCAAGCAATAAACGGCCCGGAAACAATTCAATAAACAATGCTCAAAAATACAAGCCAAGCCTACAGTACAAAAGAGTGCCTTGAAAAAAACATAGATAAGCAAAGGAGTAGAGGGACACATCACAGGGGCAGTCTCCATGAGAGGGGAAAACACACCCAAAGGTAGGACAAACAGCAACGTTTCATCTATGAAAAGAAAGAAATTTAGAAAAGCACAGGAAACAACGAATGATAAGAAGTGGCTGTGGTAAAATCCCACAGAGTAGATACAGCATGTCTCGAAGAGACAGCTCAAGCGCTGCCTAGCCAAGACCTAAAAAATATAAAGCAAGGTTCTATGTTCACCAAGAAACGCTGATCAGCCCACAGTGCAGCAGGGGGGAATGTTAAGAGAGCAGCACAGTGACACAGGAAAAGAAGGCATTTCTGTCTGAGAAAATAAGGTCTTTTCTGTGTGACATCGTGACATCCTGAACACAAGGTGGCCGGCGCAAAATCTTGCAAGATTGCAGCTTTTGTTGTTTATTTTGCAAGACTTTGGAGTGGCCATCTTAGGGCCAGGCCATACTGATCTGCAAAAAAAAGTCAATAAGGAAGCCATTATAGAATCAGATTTGGTCTAGTGCATTAAGAAATGCATAAAAAATGCTTTCATCTAATGTGCTGCAGTGAAAATAAAGAACAGTATGCTCTTCTGAGGGAAGTAAGATGGCAGTCAACTGAGGCGACCGCTTGCATCACCTGGACACCGAGGACAGACTTCAACCCAGACGGAGAAGGTTTTGGAAAGGAAGGGAAAGGGCAGGGCTGTGCCACAGCAACCTAACTGGCCCCACGGCTGCAGAGCTACTCAGAGACTCCAAATTGCGATCTGGACCAGGGACCATGGGGGATTCCGAAGCCCCAGATGGGAACAGATGCAGTGGTCCCACGGAGAAACATGGCGAAGGAAAGGGTCGGACAAAGGCACCCGGAAGGCAACGCCAGGATTAATGGTAAATGACTCTCAGGCAACACTAAACAAGGTAGAACCTGGTAGTGCACAGATTCCTGGTGACAGGGGAGAAGGAGCTGGGGCACTCAGTGCAGCTTGGGGTGAGGAAGGAAATGAGGGCAAAAATGATAAAGTCAGCAATTGTAATAGCAATAACGCCCAACTTGAAATCACAACAGTCACTGCCACAAGAAGGGGAGACGAGGAGCTACGGGAAGAACCCTCTAAAGAAAACCAACAAGCCACTAATCCCCCCACGAGACTGTGCGGAAATTACGATGACAGGTAGCAAAGCATAATCAGGAAAGCAGGGGGGGTGTGAAGGACACTAATGTAGAGGCAACAGACTGTTTTTTTCCCACCGTCGGGCAACACCTGCTCTGTGGATGATTTTGCGTCGCTATCGGACACGAGTGAGAGTGAAAGCCTACCCGACACCAGTGGGATGGATTCCGCCGCAACCCTGGGCTAATAGTGAGTAAGGGCTCTTGGGCCAAGCTACAAAGAAAGGAAAGGACCTCAATTGGGACTTTTCTCCAACTAATCAGCTTTGGGGGTCGCTGGGGACAAAGCACTCAAAACTGAAGGCAGTGCTACCTCAACACTAGATGCTATTCTTCAGTCCATTATGTCACACCGTGAAGAAACAAGTCAGGATAGCCAACATTCTCAGATAGATATCCGCAAGGTGCAAGGGATGGTACCGAAAGTTGCCAAAGTATGTAGCAACATCACCAAATGCTTAACACACTTGGAAACAAGAACCAGAGCCCTTGAGGTAGATGTTGCGGGAACCCAGAGCCAGACTGATTCACACAAGGCCAGACTGGTTGATATCCAATGGAAACTAGAAGATCAGGAAAACAGCCAGCATCGGTAGAACCTGCGGTTCCTGGGTACTCCTAAGAACAAGGAGGGTACAGATATGTGTCTCTATATGGTAGATCTACTAAGAAGGGCATTTCCCAATTTGGAAGGATGGAACTGGACACAGGAGATCCAATGCGCCCACCGGGTCCCCCCTATTTTGAAACAGCCAGCCAGACCAGACACAAAGCCCAGGGCTCTTTTAGTCTATTTCGGGCACTACCTCCTCAGGCAGAATATTTTCATGAAGGCAAGACCAGAAAATAAGCGCAAGGTGGATGATATTACGTTCTCTGCCCGACTTGACTTTTGCCACGTAACTGTTGAACGGCGCTGGAGACTACAGCTGATGATCAACTTATTTCAGGCAAAGGGTGCGCAGGCCTATCTGATAAATTAAGCAAAGCTGAAATTGATAACTGGCAACCAGGTTCACTTCTTCAAATCCAAGATTAAAACAAAGGAATTCTTAGTGGAACTCAGGTGATAGGACAGTCGGTAGCCTGAGCAAAACAAATGCCTAACTGTCTAGCTGGCCAGGATGTTGGACTTAGATTAGCACTGAAGTGGGTTGCTGAGGAAGGGATAATTACAGGACTCACAAATGTGTGTTTTCTTTTGTTTTTCTCTCTATCAATACTTTAGCACAGCAAATATGATGTAAGTATGTTATAGGGGGGATCTAGCTATAGCTCAAAATGAGCCCAATGAATAGGGGGATCTCACTGGTCTTGGTGTAGTGCTGCTTCATCACCTTACAGACAAGAGGTCTGGAACCTTTCATGGGTGGGGAGGGAGATGAGCTGGATGGGAGGGGAAGGTTGGGGTGGAGTGGCTGGGGGGAGGGGGAAATGGGGTGGTCGCAAGGGCAGGGCGGGGGCAGAATAATAGGGAAAAAAACAGAAAGAGAAAGTAAAAGAAGATGATCAAGGACGGAATACTAGAGTGACATGGTTTAGATTGATGGTTTCTTTATATAATCATGGCTAAATTGAGGATCTGATCAGGAAATGTGGGGGGACTGAATGATAAAAACAAAAGAGCCAAAGTATACAAGATACTAAAAGCTATTAACCCAGACATAATTTGCCTACAAGAGATGCCTATTCAATGGTGCAATAAGGATACTCTTCAGATAAGGGCATACGAGCTGGCTACATGTTCTACCCAGACGTCCATGATAAGTGAGGTAGCCATACATATTAGCAACTGTTGTTGGAGGAATAGAACCTCATAATCTTCAGCTTCAATGGAGTATTTATTCCAATACCTAGTTGTCAGGTGAAATATCAAAGATATTGAAGTAAAAGCCTCACTCACATAATAGTGACATGCTTCATCATAGGCAAATACTCCACACCCAGAGTAGATGGTACTCTCTGGGCGGACTCAACCAAGGATATAATGGGAGTGCTTAGATAAATGAGTAACTGGTTAAGCAGGGAACCAGGTTGAAATTAAAAATACCTACGAGTATACCCCTGTTTAATCCTTTATTCTAGGGTACTCTTGGTATCGTTAAAAACTGTATGTTGGGGTTATTTTGCACCTAATTTCATTCAAATATGCTTTATTAAGCATTATGGTCGGAAATATTTCTCCCCTTTTTTTCTAAAAACAGATTATTGAATAGATCGTGTCTAGAGACGTTCTAGCAAGCACTATATAGAACAGCACTTAAAGAATCCTAATGAATGAACCTATAACATCATGTTGAGCATATTTCTTGAGACAATACAGATCGCGACGTATGTTGTATTTTTTAACAACGAAACGATTTTGGCACCTACATCTAGAGTCCAATAATCTTTTTAGAGAGCACGTAGTGCGGTGATTGGATTTCAGTGAATTGGCACCCTTGATGGATTGAGCGATTTAGTCCACTAAGCCCTAAATAGTGAGCACGTAGTCAGGTGGTGCACCTACACTCCACCTTTATTGTAGCAAATAAGAGCACTATATAGGCACAGTAGCAATTTCGAAACTTATAAATGTTTATAAAGTGTAGATGTTTTACTGTCTCCTTTTGATATCTCTAATAAAAAATCTACTGGAGTTGGAGTACTAATACGTACAGGTGAGTGCATTAGGCCTCACTTCTGGGTTGCATGTAACACATGCACTGATACACGGCAGGGACATAAAAGATACAGAACAGAAATATATCGCCCTGACGAAGGCCCCCAGACCCGACTGGGCTACCTATATGGGCCGAAACATGTTGGCATACAATTGAGGGTATATTTGAATGAAATTAGGCTCAAAATAACCCCAACATACAGTTTTTAACGATACCAAGAGTACCCTAGAATAAAGGATTAAACAGGGGTATACTCGTAGGTATTTTTAATTTCAACCTGGTTCCCTGCTTAACCAGTTACTCATTTATCTAAGCACTCCCATTATATCCTTGGTTGAGTCCGCCCAGAGAGTATCATCTACTCTGGGTGTGGAGTATTTGCCTATGATGAAGCATGTCACTATTATGTGAGTGAGGCTTTTACTTCAATATCTTTGATATTCCACCTGACAACTAGGTATTGGAATAAATACTCCATTACAGCTGAAGATTATGAGGTTCTATTCCTCCAACAACAGTTGCTGATTGTGAAAAAAAGTTTATTTTGGGAGAACGCAACTGTGTTGTTATTCTCTCACTCTCCACGTGTGAAAAACAGCCATACATATTAAACACCAAGTCAAAGTAGTAAAGCGTACGTTTTGCCGATAAGTGGGCGCGCTGGGCAATAGCCTCACTACCTGACTGACAATAGGGACAATATACCGGTCGAACCAGGATGATCCCAAAATCTGGGAAGATTTTGAAATGCAGTTAGCCTCCTGGCCGAACCCACTGATAATATGTGGCGACCTGAAAATACATCTTGGAGTCACTAACGTTGGATCGCCAAAATACAATGTAAGGAAGCCACAAGTATATAGAGCACTGACTTCCTTTAAGGATAGTCATGGCTTGGCTGATGTCTGGGCAGATAAGAACTTTACTGATCCCGGGTACACCGACTTCTTTCACCCCCACAAAAAGAATGTTTGGTTGGACGATTTTCTGGCTTCAATTAATATGCTCACTGAGATAGAGATTTATGAAACTCCCCCAACTCTTTTTGGATCATAATCTGCTACTCCTGGAAGTAACAGAGCAAGGAGTAGACGTGAGGCAGCGTGGCTGGTCATTCGATTGGAAGCTATTAGCTAATGAAGGATTTCTAGCTTATATAAAGCATTGGGCAGTGGAATTCTTTGACATGAACCGATATAGCATCTCACGTAGGGTAGTGTGGGACTCCTTTGAAGCTGGACTGAGGTGGGAGATCATTAGCTATGTGGGCCAGCGCCGTAAGCAGCAGAAGGATGAGGTCAACTTTCCCTAAGTTGGCAGGGTATGCCCAGACGTGAGTCCTTTGCTCACTTTGCCACTGGATTCAAGATAGCCTGGCTGATGAAGGGTGTTACCCCGAAACCGGTCCAAGGAGGCTTGTTTCTGGTTCAGGGAGGACCTGGCCTGGCAGTTCGGGCTGGACTGTTCCCATGAGGCACAGGGTCAAGACTGATTTGCATATGGCTGGGACCAAACTTGGGTGTCGAAGTGAGCTAAACAACAATGATGGATTCAACAAAGATCTGTGACTGGGGGTGAGTGTCTGAAAAGTTTCAGCACTCTGTCCATCATCTCCTTGTGTTTGATTAGTTACAAAACGTCCAGCAAACAACTAAAGCTGTTAAGCCAGAACTAAAAGTGTGTATTTCCAAGCATGTGTACATGCAATACCTCAGTCGAATGCCTAGATTATATAATGGTTGCATATACTCGTAACCCACATGAATTTTATAAAGCATGTGTTATCCTTGATTGACACTTTTGATAAAGTGAAATGTGCATTTATATTTAATGCTTATTGTTTTAGGAAATTTAAACTTGTTTGGATTTTGTTACTTTTTGCAGCACATAGCTCTCCTTATTAAAAATGGTATCTTTTTCATGAATAATAATAGCAACATGAGACATACAAAGTGTGAGATACAGCAAATTAGGTACAGTGTGTGAGTTCATGAGATGCAAGATGCTACATTCAGTGTGTGATATTATAATTTTATGAGAAACACTAAGAGAGTGCATGATAGCGTGCGTGAAACCGTGAGTGAGATTCAATTCACTTTCAGCTTAATTATATGGCAGAAGAATCACAATACCATACAGTACTAAATCATCAAAAGTTAATAAAAAAAAGTCACAAAATTTAAAATGGGCCTACACACATACGAGTCTTTACATCATTCTCTTCCCACAATAAACTATTCAAAATATGCCATTTGTTGCCAATTTCACTTACGCGTCTCAGAGAAAAGCCTTCCAGTTAAGGAGAGCTTGTAAATCCTATATTTTGCAACAGTTTATTCATGATCAATGCTAAATTTAGAAGACCTCAGTCTCTGTGCTTCCAGATGAATTCCATTAGACTCAGCTAAATAAGGAGATCTTTGGAGGATAAGGAAAGCAAGAGTCTCGAAAGCGTGCAAGATATAATGTGTGACCTGGAGCTTGCGGCAGACGGTACAAGACACAATACAGTGATTGAAATACATTATGTGACAGTGTGCCAGATATAGTGTGTGACTTGGAGCATGCAAGATACAGTACACGGTGAGATAGAGGGAAATACATCATGTGTGACAGCATGCAAATGCCAACCCTTCACAATGGAACTGGAACAAGGTCTCTGAAGAATCGTGGACCTCTGAGTTCCTACACCACCGACCATAACACCTCAATGATGACATTGCCAGATCAATCTCCAACTTCAACGTGTGGATCACCTAAAACATGGATACCATGGCCCCACCTAAGACCACCAAGTCCACCAGAGCCAGACCACAAGCAAGTTGATCCACAGTAAAGCCAACACCAACAAGAGCAACTATAGATCAGCCATGAGATGATGCCACTAACAAATCAGAGCATCAAAAGCAGCACCAATAGCACCAATAAAATCTTTGCCATCGTGAAAGATTTTACCTCTCCAGAAGCAAGCTCCACCAGTGCCACTCATTCACAAGACCTCTGCTCACAGCTAATCCCTCTTCAGCAGCAAGATCTCCAGCATCCACGACAACTTCAAGCCCCAACAGGACCCGTCCACCCTCGCTTCTACCTTACCCATCACTTCTAACACCCAGAGGCCAACCCTAACCACTTGGACCACCATCACCATTCAAGAAACTGCAGCAACCATGCGCACCATACACTGCCCATATCGCATAGTCACTAAAGGACTGGACTGAATCAGTTCAACCCTCACCTTGATCCAGAACATCTTGATTAACACAGCCACCTTCCCCGACACTAGGAGACATACCCCATTTCTCCTACACATAAAGGAACCTTCACTGAACCCTAAAATACATGCCAACTGCCAGCTCATCTCCCTGCTACTCCTTTCGGCAAAAGTCATGGAGCAAATCATGAACAAACATCTAGCGTCCCACCTCAATTACAACAACCTCCTCGACATCATCCAATCCAGCTTTAGAACCAGCCACAGCACTGAAACCGCCCTCATCCCAGCAAAGGACGATGTGGGCCAGATAAAGAGGGATAGATATAGTTTGTGGATACAATGGAGAGATACAGAGTGTGAGATAGAGTGCATGAAAGAAGTGCAAGATACTAGACATTTAATGCTTGTATTTAGGCATGCAACGCCTATAGGGCTAAAAGGACTTTAGTCCCAGTGGCGGCTGGCAACTACTGCGAGTGAGGGAGGGGTGAAATTGCATTAAATAAATAAAATTAAACATTACTTACCATGCTGCAGCCATCCTCCTCGTTCTGGTCCTCTTCTTCTCAGTGACATCAGGGCCCCAGCAAACTCCCTTAACCAATCCTGGCGCTTCTCTCATGCTGTTAATCATCATGAGAGAAGCGCCAGAATTGGAGGGAGAAGGCGTCTATTGGCGCTCCTGAGGGCACCGGAGGCCTGCACATGCTCCCAACTCAGCTGGGTTGAGAAGTTTAAAGTGCAAATGTCTGGCTGCCCGTCGCAAGAAAGCTTGCCAAAGGGATATGCGCACTTTAAACAGTGCACAGGCAGCCCTCTGTCCACTACACTCCACCACACCTGGCCGAAGGCCCTGACATAACGCACGTAATTCTTAGCATATGGGGTGGATCCAATACAAAATGTTGGAACTGGTATTTGAGATAACTCTTGTCATAAGATTTCCTGTACTCATTTTATAGGGGGAGTCAATGGCAAAAAGGCTGACCCTTGTTCACCAAAGGACATTTTTAGAGGTACTCATGGATGTGGCAGAAGTATTCATGGTAAATTTCTAGCGCTGTCATATTGAATGTACTTCTTGGTATAAGGGGCTCAACCATGAAAAAAATTATGGCCTTGGTATAGTGGAAGTAATTCCTGACTTAAGACATTTGAAAAAAACGAGATCTACCCCTAGGAAAGGCCAGGCTTCCATAAAGCACCATGAAAGTACCGTAATATATTATGAATGCCTATAAGGGTCTGCAACATTTTAGCAAATGTAACCCCAAAAGTTTCAAAGAAATTCTCAGGGGAGAAGTCTACTCTTCTTTAAATTATCTACCAGAAATCTGTTAACTTGTTTTCCTTGCTGGAATTGGGGGGAAGAATAACCTCCCACCACTACATAGATCTTTTTGTCATATAATGGGTATGAGGTTAGCTCCCACCCGATTTCTGGAAATGCTTGTCTTGGCCCATTGCTGGGAGCAGGACTTACTTTAGGGCGACGCGACAGGTGCTGCCGCACCTGGTGTTGACTTTGGTGGGTGGAGCTGTGTTTAAAAATATTTTTTTGTTTAAAAGCGCATTAACTTCCTTGTGCATCAGGCAGTTTTCAGGCAATAATAAAAATATCAAGATAACTCTGGTGATTTATGTTCCTACTAGTGAGAGTTCATAATGTTTTCTAGTTGCAGTTTTGGCTCATTGTAAAGAAGCATTGAGGGTTAATGAGCCTGCTGCAAAGAATGTGTACCATGCAGATCACAGAACTGAGTAGTGTGAGTGAACTATGAGTAGCTCTAAAAATAAATTAAATACACATCAGAGAGAGGCTTTGGAGAGATAAGGTGCACTGTTGGAGACTGGTGGTTAGGGATTTAATTGAGAAGGAGGTTATGGGGGAGGAGAGCGCCAAATAAGACTGTCGGAACGGCCGACACCAGTGCTCGAGCCGGTACTCTGGCTGGCAGTCTCTCCCCCGAAGCTTGGGTTTAGTTGCGCCCCTGCTTGTATTAGAAATCATAAAATCTCCTTCCTCCATGCTCATGGGATATCCAGGACCAGTATGTGACAATAAACAGTTAGGATTTATGCCCATAACAATCGAGCTCATTTTGACAGGCAGATGGACCCTCGAATGGCCTCACTAGAAAGCACTATGTACATGTAGCATGGGTACTTCAAAAGAAAAACAATAAAGATTGATCTGTATGATACCAGCCACTTCATGAGCATGCATCTTGCAACTCCCAACGTATCTCTTAACATCTTATTACATGGGTATAGAGAAACATGAGTTAAGTTGCTGTGGCTGAGGACACTGACAGCATATTTAAGAGAAATCTATTCTGAAGGGACTATGCTCTTCATGCAAGATGCTTATTTGAATAATACACCATAATACTGGCAGATCACAATATGGTTCCCTTTTATATTCTGATAAGTCTTAAAAATTGTGAACAGGCAACACAATTTTGAAGGAAAACTGAGAATTTTTTTTTTTAAGTATTTTTATTTGCATTTGTAAAACACAAAAAAAGAACAAAAACAATGACATTCAGCAAGTCAATCAGTAGTCATCGTGCGGTTTGCAGGTCAGAGTGTTACGGCCTGCCATAACGGATTAAACATACAGCAAATAGGATCAATAGCAGTACATTACACTAGTATCATGTCTGGTCATCAAACAAAGCCCCAATTCAAACTTCGGTGTAGTGATATGCAGTGGGTTCACAGACTCTCGCTCCAGGAAGGGGCCTATCCGCTATGTGTGCTCGCTAAAGTTCGTCCACTGCCACTGAATATAGCCAGTCTACAAACGGCTCCCAGAAGTCCCGGGGCCGGGATCTCATTGGCAGCTGTTCCCAGTATGTCTCTAGCTGCGTTTTACAATGTGTGACACTAATTATCCAATTTTTCGTGTCTGCGGTCGCGACGCTCTCCAATGAATGGCGACTTAGTGTTTCGCCATGATTATTAACATCGCAGTTAGCCTCTTGCGTTTGGGTGGAATATCAGTGCTGTCGCCTAGCAATGCCGCCAGTGGCGTGCAAGATAGCTTATGTCCAGTAATGGCCTGTATGTAATGTAATATGCTTAACCAGAAATTGGCCACCGGCCTACAATGCCATGCCAAATGTAGGAAGTTAGCTTGTGTGTTCCCACATCGCCAGCAGCAGTCATCAGGGCTCAACCCCACGCGGTGCAATTGCATTGGTGTTCAAAACAGGTGATGTATATATTTAAAGTGGATTAATCTTAGCCTATAATTGGAGGGTAATAACCTCAGCTGTCCACATATCGATTTCCATTGGTCGTCTGAAATGCTTGTGTTAGTCTCTATCTCCCACCCTGCTTTAGCCTCAGGGATGATTAGTGTGTTATATTATATATGCGGGTAATCAGTTTACGGTCGACCGCCAATACGTTTTCCAGAGCAGCCAGTGTTGGGGGGGGGGAGGGGGGGGTTTGGGAATGTGTTGAATCTACTCCTACAAGAAGAACGCAGCTGGTAATATAGGAGCATGTCTGCAGCTGTTGGGGCGGTCTGTCCGCACATCTGTTCCATCGTAAAGAAGGTGTTTGCAGGAAATAGGTCTTTGCCTTTGCATATTTTAAGTTGAGTTGCTCTTTCTCGCGCCCTGCGCTCTCCCAGCGGGGGTATCTGTGGGTGACTTGCTACCTGCATCGTAGGGGCATATAGTATGTCGAGCTTTGCTCTTCTGCGTAGTCCTGCCCATGCCCAGCGCAGCGCCTCCACTGTGTCAACCTCCTCTCGTGGTCTTTTAAATGTTTGGAAAACAGCCGTGGCCAATGGTAGTGCTGCTGCCCTGTCCATTTCTATAGCTACATGCGGTTGAAAGGGTGTAGGGTGTACCCAGTATTGAAGGAACTGCGCCTGCGCGCTGTAGGCATATAACATAAAATCAGGTGCGGCTAGTCCCCCTTGGGATTGGGGTAGGGTAAGTACCTCCCACATTATCCTGGGTTGTTTCCCGGCCCATACCAACTTGATCATAAGGGACCGCAGTGTTTTAAAGAAATGCGTTGTTAGTGGGATGGGGACGTTAACAAAAAGAAATAGTAGCTTGGACAGTATGATCATTTTGGCTAGTGCTACGCGCCCTATCCATGAGAGGGGCAGTGTCTTCCATCTGTGTACCCTTTCCGTGATCCAGTTAATAGTCCTGCCGTAGTTTTCGACCACAGCTCAGTTAAATTATTACTGAGCCAAATACCCAAATACTGCGTTGGACCTGTCGCCCAGGTGATGGAATACTCTGTCTCGAAGGGGCATGTTTCGGAAGTTGAAGGGAATATGACAGACTTGCTCCAATTGATTCGCACCCCGGAGAGTTCCCCGTACCTGATCAATTACCGCATCATGGGCGCCAGATTTTCCCTAGGGTCGATCATGTAAAGTGTGATGTCGTCGGCATAGAGGGACATCAGCAAGCCTCGCGATGTAAACCCTATGCTGCGGTGTGTGTGGTGTTGACGAATACGAGCTGTGAATGGTTCGGTGGCGATGGCGAAAAGAAGGGGCAGCCTTGTCTCATTCCCCTGGTTATGTGGAAGGGTTCAGAAACCAGTCCGTTCACTCTAACTCGCGCCGTGGGCATTGTGTACAATAGTTATATCTGGGCTGGACCCTATTCGATGTAGCAGAGGGAAAAGAAAGCTCCACTCTAGGGAGTCGAATGCCTTAGTGGCGTCGAGCAGGGCCGCAATTGCAGGAACGTGCAGTGCTAAGTAGTGCATTAGAGCAAATATTGTTTGGAGATTGTGGGATGTTGACCGTCCAGGTATGAAACTGGATTGGTCAGGTAGAACTATTCGGGTGAGCAGAAAGTGTAGCCGGGTAGCTAAAAGCTTTGCGAACATTTTTACATCTATGTTTATTCGCGAAATTGGGCGATAGGAGTCACAGTGGGTGGAGTTTTTATCTGGCTTTAAAATCGTTATGATAAGAGCTTCTCTCATCGAAGGGGGTAATTGTCCCACCTCCATGGCTTCATGATACACCGCAAGGAGTTGAGGAGCTAGGATCTCCACGTATTCCTTAAAAAATTGGGCTGTCAGGCCATCAGGGTCAGGGGCTTTGTCGGCTGGCATTCCCCCTACGGTTTGTTTGATATCCTCTATTGTAAAGGGCAGCTCCATGTATTATCTGTGGGCTCTTTCAAACCACACAAGTGCTATGGAGTCAAAATATTAATTCAATAAGGTATCCCTCAGGCTGGTATTAGATGTATACAGTTGTGCGTAAAAGCTGCACATCACATCGAGAATGGCTAGTGGAGAATGGATCTGTTCACCCTCCGCGTTGGATAATTCTGTTATGAGTGGGGATCCTCTGGGTTTACGTAGGAGATTGGCCAGTGTCCTACTCGGTCTGTCTCCTTCTCCATATCTACGTGCTGTAGCCTGTTTATGTAAAAATTTGAGTTCCCGTTCAGCCTCCTCTTGGTGAGACGTGAGTGCATTGCGAATCTTGGCCAATAGAGAGGGTGTTGGCATTTTACAATGTTGTGCTTCCAAGTCATGTAATTTCTTTTCAGTCCGGTTAAGACTGTTTCTTATGTCTCGGAGGATCCCAGATTGCCCTGCCATACAGTGACCCCGGATCACCACCTTAAATGCTTCCCATACATTGCATTCTGTCTTCACCAAGCCGGAGTTGAATTCAAAATAGTCTTGGATGTGTGTCGGAATACTCTCCCAGAATGCTGAGTCTAACAGGGCATTAGAGGGAAGGCGCCATGAAAATGGCTGTCGATAAGGCTGCGGAATCTGAAGCATTCAAGCCACGGGGCGTGGTCCGACAGTGTTCTCGCATGGTGGTTATCCTTGTGTACCCATACCTGTAGGTCTCTGGTCAACAGCCAAAAGTCAATTCTGGACCAGGCTTGTCGGTGGTGTGTAATGCAGGTACCCTCCCTCAATGTGGGGTGAAGCGCCCGCCAGGGGTCAGATAGATTATAGTCTTGTATTATGCTGTGTAATGTTGTTGTTGCGTGGGGGTGATAGGCGCGTGCTGTGTCTTCCCCATCCATGTGAGGGGAGAGCGTGATGTTGAAGTCCCCACCCCAGAGTATCGCAGCGTCTCCTATAGACTGGATCTTGTGCCAAATATTTTGAAAGAAAGTGGGATCGTCGATATTTGGTCCATAAACGTTTGCTATGATCAGCGGGCGGTATTATAATGTACCCTTTAAGAGGAGGAATCTTTCCTCAGGATCTCTAAACGTTTGGTGCGTCTGCTAGGGGATCCCTTTACAAATGAGAACTGCCACCCCTCTGGAATAGTTGGAATAGCCCGCAGTATGAATTTCCCTCCATCGAGTAGCAGATAGTCTTGTGCCCGTCATCTCTAGGTGGTGAGTCTCTTGTAGGAGGCCAATGTCTACTTGGTGTCTAGATAAGTAAGATTGCACCAGCCTGGATTTCCAGTGGTCATTCAGCCCCCTTACATTCCAAGTACAGCAAGTGAGTTTAGACAGGCGGTTGTAGCGGCAATTTTAACTTCCTAGCAGGTGTGTCCCTATCTGGTTCATTCTCCCACTTTGTCTCCCTTGTCGCATGGAATTCACTATCTGTCGCACTTGTAAGTCTTCCTATTTCTGCGTCTAGTCACCGCTGACTGTAAGTGAGATCATATAATACCACAACTGTATTGTCTTACATCAAACAACAACAAACGATAACCCCCCCACAACCCTCAACCACACCAACCCCCCAATCAGGTTGTGCATCCCTTACTGAACATCGCCCTCCATTAGGGACTCTGTAGAACTTTCTAGAACTGGGAATCATCCCTCAGGGGGCACGTGTCAGTCAGCTAACAGCCCTGTCACTTTTGGACTGGGTGGCAGAGCGTCTATGGATGACTCTGGCGTACATTGTTAACAACAGTTGCTCCTCCGGAGCGATAACAAACTATTCCTCAAGGCATATAAGTTATCAGTCATTGTCACTCATCTGACTGTGAGGATCATGTAAAGCCTCTGCTTCGTGTTGCCGATTCTTCTTGGCATGCTGTTTCGCGAACTTCAAGGCAGCGCTGGCATCTGTGAAAAACAAAGGCTTTCCCCCGGTTTGAACTCTCAATTTGGGTGGGTACATCATGGCATATTTTGTACCAGTCTGTTGAAGCAGTTTCTTGGCCTGAGTGAATTCACGCCTTGCAGTTTGGACTGCCTGGGTAAAATCCGGGTATAGCGCAATTCTGTTGCCCTGATATTGGACGTCTACTCTCTCCCTCACCTCGATTCCGGGATCCCCGTGATACGAATGTTGTTCCTCCTAGACCTCGCCTCCAAATCTTCATTGAGGTTCTAAGGGCCAGATGTAGATAATCCATAAATACCGAATTCTTAATATCGAAATTTACCGATTCGGTATTAAGAAATCGGTATTTCTTATGTAGCTAATGAATCGGTAAAAAATACTGATTCCTTAATATTCCTTATTACCGAATCGGTAATACCGATTCGGTAATAAGGAATACCTACCCATTTATTCCTATGGGCTTGGAGGCCCATAGGAATTAATTTCGAAAACCATTCTGTATTAGCAATTCGGTATTACCGAATCGGTAATACCGGGAGGTATTTCAAGGGTGCCAGGGTGTCCAAAGGACACCCTGTTGCACCCCTGAAATGTGCCTGTGTGCACATGTGGCGCACATACATGCCCTAAGGGCATGGATGAGTGCCACATGGCACTTAAAAAAAATTCAAAAGTGCATTTTTAAAGGAATTCGTTAATTACCACCAACTTGAAGTTGGTGGTAATTAACAAATTATTAAAGCACATAAGCACTCTTTTATGTGCTTTCTACATTGCATTTACCGATTAGGTAAATACCGATTCGGTAAATACTGATTCGGAAAATACCGAATCTGTAAATACCAATTCGGTATTTACCGAATCATCACCTACATTAGGAATGGCTAAATACCAGTCGGTAACCCTGAAATTTACCGAATTTTGGGGTTACCGACCGGTATTTAGCCACCTACATCGGGCCCTAAATCACTTCAAGCACTCTCTCCATGCAGAGTATGCTTCCCCGTGACGTTTCTTGACGATCCTCCGAGTCCGAGACTCGTCATTCCAGCGTGTCTATCCGACTTTTGTGTTTGTCAATCTTTTGGGACATGTGATCCATTCTTTCCGCCATGTTATCTAACTTGGTATCGATGGTTTTCACTGCCACGTACCTCGCGCAGCATTGCTCGGATGTCGTTGTCTGGGTTTGAGTCCATTTGGTTCTCAGGGACTAGTGTAAGCGAGGCAGTTAGAGGCTCTTGAAGGCGAGTTGATCTTTTCTCAAAGGTGAGTTTCGGTTGTTTGTTCTCGGCTTTGCCCATGATGGTAGACAGTTTTAACTCCACCGGCTCGTCGCTTCCGGACTCACCAAGGCTATGCCCAGCTCCCCTCACGTGTAGCACAGTCTAGTCTTGAGTGTGGGTAAGTTGCTCCGTCTTTTACGATGTTGTAGAGACGCACCTCCGATAGTATATATACTGGTGCTGTAGGTCAGGTGGGTTGGACTGTGTCACAGGGGTGGCCCTGCACGTATCTACTGTTCCCGGAGGGCTGGTAGTTGTTCTGTCATCTGCCGTGTCATGGGACACCCACCGAAAGTAGCAGTGCCGCACGGGCCGCACCCCAAGCGGCTGTTCGTGCAGGTTATATGTACTGATGCAGCCTCCCGTAGCTTAACCCCTGTCTGGCATCCGCCGAGCCACTGCTCTCATGAGGGGCTGCAGAATCAGTTGCCTTTTGATCAACACTACGGTGTACCCGGGGGCAGACAACAGCATCGAGTCTCCCCAGGGCATCCGTTCAGTGCGGGCCGTATATCTTGTGTGGCTATATTGGGGGGAGGGTTTCTTACCATCCAACACCTTTCCTCTGTATGGGTTGTTCAGGTTAGGTTTACTGCATTTTGTGACCATCACCCGTGTGGGATTGCAATATGTGGCAGTATAGCAGTCTTACGCTAAGATCTGCAGCCCACGAAGATCAGATCCGTTTATGACGAGCGCCGGGGGAATTGCGGCTCTGAGCAGGTGGAGGTTCGGGGGCCGCCTTTGCGCTGGTTTCGCTTCTATATATTGCCTCAACGGGGCCGCTCTTCTCTCCGGGGGCTCTTTCTCCCACCGCACCCGCTCTCCTTTGCTGGCTCCCACAGCTCACGCCAGCCCGCCCTCGCTTGCAACGGGCCAACGCTGAATTAGTTGAACTCGGGCGAGAGGGTAGTGAATAGGGATGCTCCGGCCCACGGGACTCACCGAAGACAATGCTCTTCGCCGACTCGCTCAACTGCCGTGTGTGTTCAAGGGAGTCTCCGGCTGCAGGGGGCCACCATCTTGGGTCGGGTCTCGCCCCTTCTCGTCCCCTACGATCTTCCACTATTTCGCTTCATGCCGCATCTGTCCGGACCACACTCCTGAAGCGAGCGGTTTATGCGGCAGCGTCACGGGGGGGCCTCAGGCTTACTTCGGTAGTGATCGCAGTTATTGTGTGCTCCCTTCCACGTCTGCCGGTCACTGTGTAGGCCCCTCGAGCCTCTGCCGGTCTCGCCTCCTCCAGCCGGATCTCCCCGTTCGGAGACCCACAAGTGATCGCCTGGGGGTAAGTCGACTAGTGCCTTCTATATTTTTAACTTGGATTGTACGCCAGGCCTCGGATTCCATACGGATTATGTGCTCTGCCGGCAGAGCCACCTTATTATGCGGCCATCTTGCTGCTCGGCTTAGCCACGCCCCCTAGGAATTTAAGAAACTTTAAAAAAAAATATTTGGCAAAAAAAGAAGTGTGAGTATTTCATTATTTCTACAAAATAATAATCCTTGTAAAATTAACACACACTGTAGCGGAAGCACGTTTGTTATATGAAAAACAGTTGTGGAGTCTTTGAATTGTACATGGAAAGTAATTCTGGTTTTATGTATGCTTGGTGTAAATATACAAATGAAATTAAAAAAACAGACATTTGGCAAATAGTTGTGTAATTAGCTTCTCAAGTATTATTCCACAGATGGCAAAATGTGTTATTAAAATGTAATATCTGCAAATAATAAAATTCTGAGTGGCAAATGAAGTCTGTTATTTTTGTAAAGTAGTATTGGGTTTAAAAGAGCAGTACCCCGTATGAAGACAGCGCCATCTGAGCATGAGCAGAACAGCGACACAAGAACTACGAGATGGCTTCCGCATTATATGAGCATGAGCAGAAGGACGACATAACATATAACGTATACAACAACCTAATACGCGCACGATGCCCCCTTTTTCCGGTCACGTGATGTTTTAGCGCGTCCTTTTAACGTTGATGCTTGATGAGTGTCCCTTTTCACGTATATTGATGGAACGGACAGCTATCACACTGCTTCGTGTACAGACAACTGAATAGAGATACTGTTTGGAGACTTCTCCACCTTTTGCTTGTTTGTTTTTGAAAACATTGAAGTAGCGGCATATTGAAGTCATAACTTATACCTACTAAGAATTATATGTACTTGCGACTTTGAATATCAGACTAGATTCCTGTGAATCCACAGATTAGTTACCTTAATTTGGGTTGGTTTGAACACTCTTGATACCTGTAGTAAGCCCTGACGAAGTTCCCAAGGCACAAGGGAACGAAACGCGTTAGCTGTGTGCCTGTGTTTTTAATCAAGACGACAAATAAAAGAAGAAAACTATTTCTACTACAAGTATTGATTTTGCATGACTCGCAATAGAGTGCACCTTCCTTTCTTTTTTGTGGACTTTGTGGGAAACAAGTATCTTTAAACAGCAGATACTGGAAGTTGTTGCACTCGTATGCTTATATGGATGATTAATGGAACTTTAAGTGCTTGACCTAGGTCAGCTGTTTGTTTTCTTTGTTGTTTTAGTATTGGGTTTATCTCTGATAGTAAGCATTGAGCATTACGCATAGCTGATATTGTCTTCCCGATCTTCCTCAGGGTTAAGGAAACTGCCTGCATATTTATAGGATTACATGTTCTCTCATCCTCCCTAAAAAGATAAACAAAAAGCCCTCTCTTGCCCTTTTTTGGGCAATGTTCCCAAAATCTGGAGCTCCCTCCCAGTACATATCAGAACTAACCCCTCCTTCCTGAGCTTCAAGAGACAATTAAAATAATTCCTCCTAAAGCAGCACCTTAACCCTCGGGGGAATTAACTCCTACCGCACACTGGAAAACTACCACGTTATATTCATGTCTCTCCCAATGTCTTTAAAATGATTTGACACTCGTCACTACAATTGTACTGTATTGTTATTGATTGAAAATGATTGGACTCTAGACAGTACAATCATAATGTATTGCAAATGAGTGTTATTACCTTATAATGCTTTAAAGTATTCTGATACCCTCAGGTCTTGCCAGCAGTGTATAAACCTCTTTAAATAAATAAATGTGTTAGCATCCCATCCAGCGAGACAGAGAAAGACTACTAGGGAGAAGATAGAGCAGCAGTTGGAGGCAGTCACAAGGTGTCCTAAAAAAGAAGTTAAAAAGGATCTGTAAGCACTGCAAAGGAGGAATGGATCATGACTTCCAGTCGTTCTGAATTAAACAGCCAGGTTGAACATCTAGACTTACTGCATATTTTCTCTGAACTGTTGGGATTTTTAGAACCTGGGACTAACAGCGTGCTTCTCAGTTGGGGTTTTTCAGATCCGGTGGGTACAGCAGTCAGAATTTGCAGATTTGACCGCTGGTATAATTCATTCTGTGCACCAGGGATATTGTGGTTGGTTTTTTTTCTCTTCACTGTGCCCTGGGGATGTGAGTCCACTGGTTTATAACAGGTTGCTTAATTATATTTGCATAGGATCCTGGAAGAAAAAAGAAGACTACCATTCCAAAGGAAGATCACAGGGAGCATACATTAAGCGTGCTAAACCTGCAGCTTGCTCTAGACTCATTGGGTATATAAAAAAGAAACAAACAGACTTTGGAAGGTGTAGTCACTAACCCGCTAGAGTACCAAGAATGTCTCAGATAGATATGGCTTTCCGATTATTTCATGTCATCAAGACACAGTGCGCCATTCCTGGGTTTCCATCTAACAACCTAACAAGTTTGTAGCACTGGTACCCGTGTGATGATCCAGTTGAGCAAACCCCCCTAAAAACAGTGATTTGTAAAAGAAAATTCCAGTACTAGAGTACTGTGTGCTTGGTGACATGTAACCATCTAGTAACTATCATTGTCAGACATAATGCATAGCAAGTTAAGCAGCAGTTCTAGGCCATCCAGCTGCCTGGAGAGTCCATTTCCATAGTGATAAATGCCAGGCTAACCAAAGTATATAGTTCCATGCAGTTCACTGAAAAACATCGCCAGTCACTGCGCAGGTAACATTACTAGGCCAATGTCTGACATACGGAGAGTTAATTGAGCAACACCACTAGACCACCAGGCTACCCAAAGTTGGCCGGTGTATTGCGGATAAATGTGAAGCCTAGCTGGGTAGAAATTTTAATGCCCTTAGACCAACAGACTTTTCAAAGATTCCAGTTCCATGTGGGCTACTGCCAGGCACAGTGGAGAAAGAGGTGAAAGATCCCACTAATGGGAGGGCTCTACTTTAGGCTATGGCAAAACAAAAGGAATAGAGAGTATTATTGGGTTGTGAAAGTAAATGATAGATAATCCAAGGTGAGTGATGTGTCCTTTGATGACTTGACTCCTAGGAATAAAATGGGTTGGAAAGTCTTGCCACTGTGCAGCAGGCTAGGCAGGAGAATAGAGAACAATTCATTAGTATGCATTAGTGAAGGATTAAAACAGAAGTTTCAGGGGAATTGGGGTTAGTAGTTCAGGGAGGATTTCATCAATCAATGAGGCTTTGCTAATGCATATTAGAACATTGAAATGTTGGGAGCTTGATTGAAAACAATGGAGTGCTCTGGGCTTCTGATGGCCACCAGTAGAAGCCCGGAGCTCTAACATTCCAATGTTGTAGTACAGAGCTGTTGCTGTAAACAACGGCCTCACGGAGCTCGAGGGGATTTCAATCCCCTTGGGCTCAGTGAGGCCCTTGTTTTATTTTGTTTTATTTATTAGAAAATTCTGCCCTCTAGTGGCGGAATATTCTAATAGCCTTATAGGCCTCTGTAGCTGGGCTATACAGGCATTAAAGTCCCGCTCACTTGTTAAAAGCTGGAGCGGGCCTTTAATTGCCAGTATAAGATCATATTAGAAGGCTGGAATGTTGAGACCTTCATTGAAGACAATGGAGTAGCTGTGGGCTTATAATGGCTGGTATAAGCCCAGAGCTGCAACTTTCAAATGTTTGTCTCCACGTTTCTCACTTTTTAATGTAGAATATTCTACCCTCAGTGGGTAGAATGTTCTAATAGCCTTATTGCCTTTCTACCTTGGGATACTGTTTGTTAAAGGCCATGCCCTTGTTATAGGCCTGAGCCAGAACTCGGGTTCAGGGCATTTAACAACCAGTATAGCCCTCGGCAGCGGGCTATAAGGCAATAATGAGAAACATTTGATACCAGGAATCCTGCAGTCATGATGGTATTGCCATAAGAGAAAAATATTGAGCTCAGAGGCTGGATACCAGGCAAGAAAATAACAAAGAGCAGGAGAACTTCCAAAAGGAAATATAAAGCTGAAGGAGTGGCTTAAGCAAAGTAACGTGTTGTATGAAACGGAGCAGGGATGAATGGGAGAAAGAGAGGGAAGGCAGAAGAGCAGACATGGGTTATGAACAGTGATGGCATAACCGAGATTTCAAATATGACTTCTGATGTTTCTGAGACAGAAGTAGACATTTTAACTGATTGAGTAGGAATGAAATAACAAAAGCTCCAGGAAAAAGTGGCAAATAGAGGAAGTCGCATTTGGGCGGCAACCTGAAGGTGGGAAAAGAGCAAGATGAGGCGGGGAGGAAGGCTCAACAGAATAGCAGCTATCGTGACAGGGAGAAACATGATGATAGGATATTTGGATAGGGTAATAGGAAGCTAGGGCCCAAGGTGACAGGTCAGGGTGGTAAGTTGGGCAGGAAAGTATAAAGTTTGATACATGGGGAATGGGAAGGAGGATGGAGGACATGCACATATTAAGAAAGCAAAATGTATTCTCAACAAGATGCCATTTGCAAGAAAATTGTTCAGTGAGTACCTTGAGCAAGTGGAGGTACGAATGAAAACCTTATTAGGACATTGGAATGTTGAGAGCTCCATTGAAGACAATGGAGCAGCTTTGAGCTTACAGTGGCTGGTATAAGCCCAGAGCTCCAACATTCCAATGTTTGGCTTCGTGTTTCTCCCTTTTTAATTTAGAACATTCTAACCTTAGTGGCTACAACCATCCAACATGGTCTGTCAAACCCCAGCGCTAATCAAGCATGAGGATGGAAAGGCAATGAGGCTGACAACCCACTGACTTTGCTGACGAAGACCACATTAATACACACATTTGCCCACATCAATCAACGTCCATGATGTTGATTCCAAATACTATTTAAAGCAGAGGCATTTGTAGTTAGTATCTGAAGGAGGACTATGATGATTGCAAAAGGTGACTCTGAATAGATTACGGCAGCAAGGGGTACCGATCAGCTAGTGGTGGATATAGTTATTATAAGTTATATAGCTGTGATACTGTGCTTCTAGAATGATGCAACATATGGCCCTCTGGGAGAACTAACTAATTGGGTTAAATTAACAGGGGTTGTAAGGCAAGGGTGCATCCTTAATCTATTTAAATTTTAGATATACCCTCATAACTTACATTGGATACATTCAACAAGGATTTCCCCCCCAAAAAAGGGAGACACAGGCCACTTTTAATGTATGATTGCACTGTTGTGTAGTTCCTAGGACCCCCCAGGACCTGCGTGTTTTGGATGACCTAAACTGAGGGCTTGGTGTGCAGACAGTCTCTGGACAACCCCCACAAGATGAGTCAGTCGTTAGACCAGTTAACTCTACGATGCCACTACCACCCCCCTGTATTCTTACAGTGGTGTATGTAGTTTCTGCCAACCACTGAACATGACAACCCTGATTCCTCAGGTATCATGGAAACAATACAGTATCTTTCGCTCAGTCACTCGTGCTTGCTTTTCTCAGAATACATAGATTGACGATTGGAACAGTTTCAATAATTATTTATTGGTCAAGCGCCAGTCTAGTATGAAACATATTAGCTGCGACAATCAAGAGACAGGAGCAGAGAATTGTAAGAACTAGTACCAATATCGTAAAAAGTAGATACATTTCTACCATAGTGCTAGTGAGATGAATAAAAACATATTATATAAAATAATAGCATTGGCGTACTCCTACGGTGTGCAGCCTACCTAACTGTGTATAGCATAGATATGTAGGTGAAGCATGTATGTGTAAGCGCTAGGATATGTCCTAATGGAACCTAATGGAGCTAAGAATTCCCCGGGGAAGTACTAACCCCTCACCTGATGGTTCTGAATGTAGGACCCCGTCTCTGCGTCGAGGATAGCACCCCGCAAGGATTTCAGGTCTCTGCCTGTCGAAGGATCAGCCTGTAGAGTCTCAGTCCAGCCTGGAAGGAATTTTTCTCTGTCTGTGTAAGTGGGAGTGAGGGTCTTTTATACTAAAATGGTCACTCCAGGTTTTTTCTAGAATCAATATGTTTTGAAAACATTCGCTAATCCCCTGTTAATCCTTTTCTAATCAAACATGATCATGCACAGCTGGCTGTTGGCCATGGATGAAAAAAGTGGTGACCCTTATACAGAATAAATATACTGTGCCTGGGGACATGTTTATGTACGTCAGGTACAGGGATTAAGATATGGTACCAAGAGTCTGATGTCAGGGAGACGGAAGTAAACTACTAGGTAAACAGTCACCTGTGTAAGACTGCTATGTCATGTGGATGGGGCACAATGTATGTAATCGGTATGTACATGATGGGACTAACCTAAAGGACATGACACCACCGTTTTAATTGCTAGAGCTCCACTTTGCTTCTAGCACTTACTTGACTTGTGTATCCTATGTGACTATCCAGAACCTTTCTACAAATGTCCGTAGGTCAAGGGTGATGTGCCTAAGCCCGTGTAAAAACAAGGCAAAACATATCATAGCTCAAAATATTATCATGGAAAGTGGTTAATGTTTCGCTAATTGGGATGTCATTTAGTGATAAACTCACTTGGACCAACCAAATAGAATAACATCAATTACAAATGGCCTAGATAAAAAGTAGATAGTTAGATTTTGCATCAATTTCAGTGATGGCCAATAGAAGCCCTAATGAAAACTGAGCAAAGTCTGTGGCTACCATAACACGCAGGAGCTGCATAAGGGGATATTCTAGCCTCACAACCTTACAGCAAGAAGAAAACTTATTTCTAGCGAAAGAGGTTTTTGCCCCATAGAGAACAGGGTTTTGCCTTTTTTGTCATATTATTTACATGGCTCCTGTCTTGCTATCTAGCAAACTTTCCAAGCGCTACCGACACATCTCTGTATTGACTCAGCAATGCCCTACGTTTATTGGTAGAAATTAATAAATAAAATGTTCAACTGAACTAACTGTAAAAAAAATCGTTAAAATTGTATTGCTATAAAATGGCAGCCAAAAGTGAAGAAAGCTAGTTAAGGAATTTACTCAGCATATGTACTGCTCAGGTCATTTGAAAGCACCCTGTTCAAAATCGAAAATGTGTTTCTGCTGGGATTATAATAACGAGATTGAGATTTCACCTGCTCCCACTAAAAACTAACATTGATAGCTCCACAAATTTGAATACTTTTTTTTGTAAAAAAGCATGGAATCTAATAATCACAGTTTTTTTCTTCTGTGACATCAAAAAATAGAACGGAGAAAAATGCCGTTGTTTAAAAAATCTGGAATTAGGATTTACAACCTTCCCTGTGCGTGGCTATTAACTGTCGGTGATTCCCACGTGTACTTTGTGTGAGAAACCTCTTGCCTTGGCTTTGGTGATGAATAAAATGAACAATATGGGCTGTAATGGATTTATACTTGACTGATTATAGGGTCTATAGAGTATAGAGAAATTGACCCCCCTTTTAAGGAAGTGTTTAGCTTTATTTAAAAATTTGCAATGTAAATCTTTTACGATCTATTCTTTTGATGTTTTAGTGTAATACATAACGTATCTATGAACGAAATAATTTCTAATAATGTATACATTGTGTGCTAATCACATGGTAATCATTCTATGGATTTTGTAATTAGGTTGACTGCAACGCAGGAAGAGCAAACTACAACGAGTTTGAGGCAGAAGCTGCTGCTTTAGACCCCTGTTCTAGAAGACTGTCTGACTGCTGTCACTAGTTCTCTCGGATAATGTGCCTTACATCCTGTGCCTCATACCTGTTTTTCCCAGGTAATCCAACCCAGGAGCCTTAGCAGAGCTCAGAAAGGCCAAGGGCAACTCTGTTGTCTCTAATCATTGGTCAGTTAGGGCACGGAAAAGGCCCGGGCCCGAAACCATTATATTCACCCACAAGGAAGGCTTCGATTTTTACTAGAGGCCTCCACCACCATCTCCTTCTCCCTGCAGGCTAAGGCTAAATACATAACATAAAACATCCCCATGCAACAACTGGCTAACACACACCATAGACAAGAACACCACTGACTCCCCCTCTCATCCCCATGCAACAACTGGTAAAAACACACCATAGACAAGAACACCACTGACTCCCCCTCTCACGCCCTCATGAGTCACCACTCGTTCCTCGTACTCATAAATACTCACTCTTCTCATAAATATTTGTAACTGCCCTTGCTCTTACACCTACATCTTTGATGAGATCATTCTAGGTGGCTTTTACATCATCAAACAACTGTGCTTACAAGAACCTGGTGGTAGCCACTCTATTATGCCCCAAGCCACCGTCTCTAGGACAGCACTCAGAACTCCACAACTTTTAAACGCCTGTTTCTCACACAAACAAACATTTTGTCATCTCATCTGCAAAGACGGCTGTGAACAAATCATTTGCATTAACTCCAGCCTTACCTTCCGAACATGTATCTGTTAAATCGATAACCCCTAATTCGATGACTTCAAACACCTCTCTTTGCCCCTCACCAAAATTAACGAGGGAATCAGCACTGGTCCTCTCGTCCTCATTTAGTCTCTGTCCCTCAGTTATTCACACATCTGATGTATTCATATTCACCCACGACCTTCAGACCAACCTGGAACTCATCTTCTGATACTCACATTTTTACTTTCTAGTTTCTACCATAGACTGGACCAACAATCCAAACTTACCACTTCACATTTTGCCCCTTTTCCCCCACATAAAGGCCAACCGAAAACCATGGATGATCACCTCTACATCATTCAAAAACGCCCCTATCCAAATTCTTCAACACATCCTACTTAACCAACCCCAAAATTCAACAATGTTCACACACTGCTCGTTGGCTGATATTCACCCTCTAGGCCTTCAAGGACTCTCTTATACGACAAGGATTTCCGACAGCCACGGCAGCTGCGTCTCCACCATCAGAAACTAAGGAGTTCTATTGACTCTCCATGAGAGGTGGGGAACTGCAGGTTTGGTGGAACAGGATATCTGCCAAACTGCAATTGATCCCTTAGTCAAGCTTCCTGGAATTCCTCAACAGAACCTCATAGAGAGCACAGAAATACTCCATCTCCTCTCTTAACAAAGCACTATCTCCAACAGCACTCTGTCCCTACCTGAATACTATAAATGCTCATTCTGCACCAGCAAATTTATAATTTCTCCTAAAACTAGCAAAATCAGTGCCTTATTTAAATAACTTGTGAGTCTACTGCCTCATCACCCACACACCCTTCCAACACAAAATTGTGGGAAGAGCAGTGGCCATTCAATGCAAGAATAAATCACCCAGGTCAAATTCTTTTACGGAAAACCATCCAATTTTCTGCCCATTTTGCAGCATGATACCACAACACACTTGGTTGTTGAGGCCCTCACGCAAAGTTGACCCTTGCCTTTTGGCCTGCTTAGATTTCTTAGTGGCCTTCACCTCGATTAGTCACTAAAAGCCTCCCAATGCCCTTTCCACCAGCATGAATATCACTGAAACAGTACTCCACCTGGAGCTTGTCCTTCCTAGTTGACAAAAGAAATTAATTCTAATCCCCATCATTACCAAACCCCCACAAGGCTCCATACTAGTCCCAGTCACCAACTACAATGCGGCTGGACACTTATCCAGCCATGGAAATAAGCGGTTTACCTTTTATTCTGACCAAAACTGAGTTTGAGTTCCTGCTCAAATGGTGGAATGCTCCACTCCGAATCAAATACTGGAACTACTGGGCTTTTAACATGCAATTGGCTAAATCCCCCCTTCCCTCCTAAACAATGCTAAATAAATCAGTAATGAGCACATCAGTGGCAAAATACTGCACCCAAACATGCAAATCGAATCCTTACTAAGGAGCAAGTGATGAAGGAAGTCGAGACAATGTAATGCCAACTAGCGTCCTATATATCGCCTGATTGACTTCCTACCAACACTTTCCACTCCATGGTGCAAGCTTCCGTTATATCCCATATTGACAGAGGTAGCACTCAGGGTACTAGCCTCCTACACACCATGCCATTCTTGCCTCCTCCTCTTTTGAAGGCAACTCTCCATGTAGCTGCAACCCTCGCCAACCAATAGACATTAAAACACATCAGCCCCCTTCTCAAAAATCTCACTAGAGCCCCCTCCTAGCATGTATCAATTTTGGATCACTGCTTAGAGGACCATCCATACCAGTGTTGAGCACTCTGCAGTGTTTTGTGTACACTATTATATGTGAGATGCAGAGTGTGTCTGTAACACGGTGTGGGTAGTCCATCAATTTTGATCCAGTTTATAAAATGAAGTGCGTGAGATGAGTTGTCAGAAGAATACGTTATGGTGCATATCACTTGTATTTGTTTCCTCCCCATCCCCCAACACACATACACACACACACCTGGTTTTCAGAGGTCCTGCGGCTGGTGCTAGACTCCTGGACTTGTCGAAAACAGACAGGCTCCTGATCAGCAACATCCTCATCGTCCTCTAAACTCTGCAAGTAACCAGAAGTGTCAGTGCAAATGGGAGGCAAGGTCCTGAACATTTAAAAATACATCCCTCAATGATTTACCCTCTGCCAATACATATGTCTAAGGGGTATAAGAATATCACAGAAAAGAGAGAGGTGCGAAGGAGTAAGGGTTAATCCTCTAAGAGAAGGGCAGAGTCTGTTGTAAAGAGGCGGAAAGGGAGCGTGAGTGAAGTCCCTAGAGGCTAGAAGAAGAAAGATGCCTCACGGGGGCATTGCAAGAAGGGACGTGAGGTCTCTCAGGAGAAGTTGAATACACGTCCTTGAGACAAGATTTTGAGAGACCCTCCAGGAGATTTAAAAATTCTGATGGGAAGGAAGAAGGGCAGAGAAATCTTATGGAACACGAGGGAGAGCATGATACAAGAAGGAAGAAGAGGAGGACGTCTGGATACCAAGGAAAAGCAGCATGGCATGTCAGTAAAGGACCAGAAGGAAGGGGTTGGAGGACAAGAGGTCAGCAAAGAGGCATTGCTGGAGAGTGAAGTAGAGGGAAAGGTGGAAGAAAGGAAAGAGTAGGAGAAAAAGTGGCCTCTGTAGATATTGGAGGGGACAGCTTGAAGGCATGGAGGAAAGTGGAAAGGTTCTCAGGCGATGGTGACATGTTATTACTCCTATCAGACTCCGAAGGAAATTCCTTTAGTGCTTAATCAAACCTATATACAACCTAACACCCACTATAGCATTTCCCATGAATACTGAGATTCTGGGCCTTTCCATTTTATCTCCAGGAAATAATTTCCCTATTACCCTTCACAGTTTGAGACATAAAATGCTGTCAAACTGCCATCTGTTACCACCTACTGGAAGACATTTTCAATTAAGCTAGGCTTTCTTAGACCTACACCACCTTTGAAACCACTTCCAGGTGTACATTACCCAGCCATGATCTTTAGCTTTAGATGCTTAGACATATGTGAAATTTCAGAAATGTACCATGCCACTTCACTCCCAGAAGTACCTATCTGGTAATCAATTGCCCCTTGATGACCTGTTCATTCTATAATTTGTGCTCACCTCCAGGGAGATGTTCCCCACACCTGTTGGTCTTCGCTTCTCTCTCAATTTCCGTTTCTCAATTTGTGTCCTGGTCTTCCTCTGGCCGCTCCCTCTCTTTTCCTTGCCATGTGATGCCTGGCTCTCATTCCTCAAGTTGTCCATCTCTCCAGAGAAGAGGCCTACCCGGTTGGGCTCAGCCACTATCTTGCCCTTGTGCCCTGGATCCAATGCCTTTTGCAGTGTCACCGACTGAGCCTGGACTGGGGTCTGAGGAGACTTAGGGCTCATTGGACTCTTACTCTCCTTGGGGATGTAGGGACCAGGGGAGTGTACCTCACTAGCCCCTGAGGAAGAGGAAGACTTGAGCCTCATTCGCTCCCTTTTAGCTTTCCACTCCTCCAGGAAGGGAACTGGGTCAGAGGTGGAGGATCTGCTGTCCCTGGACATGCTTCAACTCTGGAACTGTTGATGAGGATTCCACACTCACACAGTGTCTGCAGGAAGCAAAGAAAGAAAGGTACATCAAGGAAGGCTCTCAAGCACCAAACATGCAAAGAGGGATGGAAAGGAGAAACAGAGGCAGAGTAACAGATCAGGGAAAAAAGGAAGGGCGATAAAAACAGTGGATGAGAGGAGGTGATAAAAAAAGCAGCAAAGTAACTGGGGCGACATAAAAGAGGAGAGAAACAACAGAGTGGAGAAAAACAAATGAGGAATAGAAGAGTTGGTGTACAAAACTAATATTATTTATTAGATATGCTAAGGTTCAGACCAAGCAGTGAATTGTATTTAAGTGTATCAGACTTTTTAACACAGTATAAATTATTAAAGCTCTGGAGGGGAGGAGGTTAAGAAAGGAGGGGTCCACTGAAGTTTGAAATAATGAGGTGAATAAGAAACATAGATAACATTAAGAACTTCTTTTGTTACACAATGCCTTGTATATTCAGGTTTAATGTCATATGAAGCTTGCAAAAGGGTTTATTTTATGCATTTGTTAAAATTCGCACTATGAGCCAGATGTACAAAAAATGCAGTTGCAAAAAGGGTTGCAATTTACTGAAATTTTTTCGACTACTAAATTATTTTGCAAACTGACCTATGCAGACATGAGTCGGTCCTTAAAATAAGTAATAAGAGTTGGTTGCAAGCCGAACCAGCTCATTAATATTCATAAGGTAGGTTGCATACTACAACTCTCTCTCATTAGTGGCTTCTATTGCAAGAATAATGGCCTGCTAGGATCAAAAGATATGTCTGTGATCACCTTTAAGTAGAGTTTTTGTTTTAATGAATCCTAGTTTCCGTACAGTACAATGAGGCTGTGTTAAAATTATATATAAAATTATATATATATATATATATATCAAACAAAGTTTGCCCTTCATTACAAGCGCACTCTCAAGGCAGTTTAACTCAGTAGAGTCCTTTATTTTCAGCAAACAGCATTCAGCATTAAAGATAGATTTCCCTCGCCTTACGCGTTTCAAGCATAATCGCTCTTGATCACAGGCATTTATGCAAGGTGCTGGCAACACGTCAGGACTTCACTCTCGACTGCATGCTAATTAAGTAATTGCCCTCCGGTGGGCCTCTCCAGTGTGTCATTCTGCCTAAGCATGCTGGGGTTCGTAGTCCATTAAGAAAACTTTTTTACCCTCCAGTGGGTTGTGTGCCAAAAACATTGCAATAGTATATTTAAAAACCCTCCAGTGGGCCTCTCAATGGCAAATGTGGTTTGCATATTTATAATCCTGCCGTACCGTAGTGAAGCTGTGAATGGTTCAAAACCTCCGGTCCCACATCATTCTCTGGTGGTGGTGCTGGCTTTCACGGCTGGGCTGCCGTTAAACATCAAACAAAGTTTGCCCTTCATTAAAAGCGCACTCTCAAGGCAGTTTAACTCAGTAGAGTCCTTTATTTTCAGCAAACAGCATTCAGCATTAAAGATAGATTTCCCTCGCCTTACGCGTTTCAAGCATCATCGCTCTTGATCACAGGCATTTATGCAAGGTGCTGGCAACACGTCAGGACTTCACTCTCGACTGCATGCTAATTAAGTAATTGCCCTCCGGTGGGCCTCTCCAGTGTGTCATTCTGCCTAAGCATGCTGGGGTTCGTAGTCCATTAAGAAAACTTTTTTACCCTCCAGTGGGTTGTGTGCCAAAAACATTGCAATAGTATATTTAAAAGCCCTCCAGTGGGCCTCTCAATGGCAAATGCGGTTTGCATATTTATAATCCTGCCGTACCGTAGTGAAGCTGTGAATGGTTCAAAACCTCCGGTCCCACATCAATTTCAATATAAATTCACTGAAAAAACCATAGGTTTTAGGAGTGTTATAGTTAGCTGGACTTTTCACTTGTAAAAAACCATTGAAATTCCCCTGTTATAGTTAGTTCAGCTAACTATAACTCGCGCGGCCGCAATGCACTGCTGATGACGTCACATATTACATCACTCATGACATGGTCAGTGACATCACTCATGACATCACTCATGACATCTCAAATGACATCACTGATGACATCACTGATGACATCATCCAGTGAATGTGTGTTTTTCTGAAAATTAAATATGTTTTATATATGTATATCTCAAGGTCGATGGAAGAATAAATGGGTATATAAGTGTCTAAATGGATGATTTGTTTTTGAAAAATTTCTTGTGTAACTGACTGATTAAGTGTATCATAGTGAATACATGGCTTAGTGAGTAATGTTTAAATATGTAAATATCTGTATCAGTCTCTCACTTTGTGTATAAGTGGCTGCATGGGTTGGTGAGTAGCTACATGGGTGTCTATATAGATAATTAATTGGTTTTTTGAGTATCAGTCTGAGTGTCTGCATGGTTCGGTGGGGGGTATTACGAAGTGCATAGGTGCATGAATGAGTGACTCACTGTTTGTATGTGTTGAAGACAGCATGTGTGCAGGACTGTATGGGTGGATGAGTGTATGTGTGGGTGTGTTAGTGAGTGAATCACTGTCTCAATAGTGTCTTTATGAGTAACTACATATGTTTTAAACTAGTATATGTGACTATTGGTGTATATAAGTGAGTATATGTGAGAGTGAGGGATTGAAAGAGTTCCTGTATGAATAAGTACGTGTTTCTATAAGTGATTGTTTAAAAGACTAAGTTTGTGTAAGTTTCCGTAGAAGTAAGTGTGGTGGTGTGTGTATAACTATATGCAAGTAAATGTATGTTTGATTCTTTATTAGCATGAGTGACTATGTGTGTGAGTAACTCTATGGATGAGTGGCATTGTGTAACAGGATGTATAGGTGTATGAGTACATATGATGAGTGAGTACATGTATGAGTGACTGTATAGGACTGTTGGTGAATGAGTGGATGTGTATGTGGATCTTAGAATTACTGAAGAGGTTGTTGTAACTGGTATTGGTATGTCCATTGTTTTGAAAATTTTAGTCTCTATTTTTGAATGTGTGTATCAAAGGTTATATTAGGGTGAGAGGAGGTCTGCCACTCTATCACAAGGATGATGTCATCAGTGATGTCATCAGTGATGTCATTTGAGATGTCATCAGTGATGTCATGAGTGATGTCACTGACCATGTCATGAGTGATGTAATATGTGACGTCATCAGCAGTGCATTGCGGGCGCGCGAGTTATAGTTAGCTAAACTAACTATAACGGGGGAATTTCAATGGTTTTGTACAAGTGAAAAGTCCAGCTAACTATAACACCCCTGAAACCTATGGTTTTTTCAGTGAATTCCTGAGGTTTTTTAAATGCTAATTCCTAACTATAACTTGCCTGAAACCTATAGTTTTTTCAATGAATTTCAAAGGTTTTTTAAATGCTAATTTCTAACTATGCCTACAGAGATAGGACATGTGAAGAAAGAAGAAAACTTGCACAGAAAGAAAAAAAGAAGTGCAGAAAGAAGCAACAGAAGTCCTCAAAGACGAAGAAAAGTGCAGGAAGAAGGATAACGTGCAGAGAGAACAAAAAGAAGAGCAGAAAGAAGCCTTGTTGCAAAATCATCCTGTACCCTCAACTTTTTCAGACGGATACTGGTGGTAACTGAGTCTGACTAACCAGTCCTAGAGCCAGTGCTATGTTAAAAGACACTTAGAATACAGTGAAAACACCTACATACACTAGGGAACATTATGCGTTGGGGTCCCCCTGTGATTAGCATGACCTCCTCTGTAAGCCCCTAGTATATAATAGGGCAGGGGGATTAAAACTACCTCTTAAAACAGGCCACAGGGCGTTTTTGCACACGTTAACTCAGTCCCCTCCCTTCACTACTGTGTAAACACGCCCTGTGTCCGTTTTTAGTTGGGAGATTAAGTTAATTTGAATCCTGAGGGTCCCTAGGGTCCAACTAGCCCACTAGGTACCTCCAGTAAGTGCCACAGAGCTGCGTTGCAGAGAGGTGTAAAAAGTGGCACAGCCTGGACCACCTCTCTGCAATGCAGCTCAGTGGCGCTTACTGGAAGCACTTGGTGGGCTAGTTAGCCCCCAGGGGCCCTCAGTATTGAAGGAAAATTATATCCCCAATTTAAAACGTGCCATAGTGCGTGTTTGCACACGTCACCTCAGGCCCCGTCCCCTCCCTTCACCACTGTGTAAACGCGCCCTGTGGCTGTTCTAAGTTGAGAGATTAAGTCCCCTTGAATCCTAAGGGTCCCTAGGGTCAAACTAGACCACTAGGTACCTCCAGTAAGCGCCACAGAGCTGCGTTGCAGAGAGGTGTAAAAAGGGGCTTGGCCTCAGAACACCTGTCTGCAACGCAGCTCTCTGGGGCATACTGGAGATGCCTGTTGGGCTAGTTGGCCCTCAGGGACCCTCAGTATTGAAGAGGAATTAATTCCCCAACTTACAACTCGCCAGGGGGCGCGTTTGCAGAGTGCTGCAAGGAGGGGGCGTGGCCTCCGGCACGATGCCAGTCTTTTATTTATTTTAATTTTTTAAGAAGGGGGGCTGTGTGGTTCCCCTTCTTATTCTAATTTATTGGCCCTGATGACCCCATCCCCCAGGGCCTGTCTCCTAATTATATTTTTTTGACCCCAATCCCCAGGGCCGGCCACTGTTTTTTATAATTTTTAAAAAATATATATTTATAGACACACCTAGGACATGCTGGACAAACTGTATGTACCTATCACCATGACGATTTGCGTGATATTCATTAAAAGGCGACTATGCATACAATGAATCCACGTGGAATGTATTTACACCACTAGTGAAGCTCTGACATGTCTGATGCCCTACCGTGCCTAATCCCGGTAGACACCCTTGTCGTTTATTTATACAAACATGGGTAGCTATTGACGGGCACATTTAATACACATGCACACCAAGCCATTCAAAGGGGATTCGACAAAAATTCGACCAAAACTATGCAAGAAACCCCCCTCACGGTTAATAAAACACACATCCACTGCCGGATGTGTAATACTTTTTATTTTACTCTGTGAAAAGGGGACGAACATCACTTGAGAGTCACAGCGCGCTCCTGGCAGAGCCCAATGCTGTGTCACACCCACCATTGCCTGCTGAGTGCCACACACCTCTGTGTTGTATTCCACCAGCTAGTGCATATGCTATGACACTCTCTAGCCCATGTGCACTGTAACACCACCCCGTGAATATGTCATGCCACATTTGTTTTCGCACGGGTTATATTGCCCCATCTAACGTGCCTTCCTCGATGCCTATGTTATAACGCACAGTGCTATGCCATACATATTACAATCTGGGATCCATATCTTTGTCACAGTGCATATGCAACGTTACACTCCCCAGCACATATTTTATATTACAACTTTAGAGACTAGTTAGGTTACACAACACTGCCCTGTGCATATTACACTCCAAGGCGCATATCGCATAGCACGCGCTAGTGCCTGTGCTAACTCGCGCTCTCCAATGAATCTGTCATTGCGCACAATGTATTGCATATTATATTTCACGGCCGATACATCTTATATCACACTTTTTGGCACATAGTTTATACCATACACTATATCTAGTTTTCATTTTCAATCGTGCTCTCAGGACTATGTTCTATATAACACTGTGTTCACCTACCCTTTTCACGGGCATTACATTTTGCTATAGGGGGTGGAGGGTCAGGGGATGTTTCTGCCAAGTGAGCCCGGAGTCACAGTCACAAACGTCCTCTTCTTCCTGAATAAAAGTGAGATCATGCTGCATACTTGTTCATATTTTAAGTAGTTCACACAGACACACGTTTTAAAAACAATAAAGTTCCTAATACCCGCCTTCTCTGAACAGTTAGCTTGCTGCCCCATCCCCCTCCTCCCTATCCTCTGTTGTGTGAATCCATGGACTAGCCTCCTCCCTCCTGCCATGCATGGTCTGATGTGCTGCCACTGCCCTCAATTTAGTATGATGTACCAGTCCACTCCTCCTGCCCTCCATTGCCCAATTCTATGCCCCATCATTGACCTCCTGCTTAAACTCTGTGCTTAGCTTGCTGCCCCTATTCTCCTTCCCCCTGCCCTCCGATGTCTTTGTGCATGCCCCTGCTCCATCCTTTTTGCCCACCATGTTCCATGGACCTGCCACTCCTATCTACTCTGAGTGTTCTGTTGAGCTGCCACTCCCCTCCCACCTGCCTAGCATTGTCAGATGACTGTAACCTGTCCCTGCCACCTCCACCCTGCCTGTCCACATTCCATGCCCCTATCCTCTTCCTCCTGTCCTACATGGTCCATTGTACTGCCACACCCTTTTGCCCTCCCTGGTCTGTTGTGCTGCAACTGCTCCTCCTGCCTGCCCCGTGCGGTCTGTTGTGAGGCCCCTTACCCTGAACTTTCTTGTCTGTGCACAGTTCCTGACCGTCCCTTCTATCCTCCATCGTCTTTTGTGCATGCCCCTGCACCCTCCTTCTTGCCCATCATAGCCATTGTGCTGCCACTAACCCTCCCACTTGCCATGCATGGTCTTCTGTGCTGCCATGGCCCCTCCCACCTTCCCTGTGTGGTCAGTTAGCTGCTCCTGACCCCCTCCCACCTTCCCTCCATGGTCTGTGTGTATTCCATCACAGTCTCACTGTTGCTCTTCATGGTGTGTCTTGCTTCTAGTGCCCATCCTGCCTGACCTCCATGGCTATCTTGCTGCTCCTGCCCTGCCCCCTTGCCCCCAGCCCTCTGTTTACATGTGCAGACCCCTACTCCCTCCCTCCTGGCTTGTCTGTTCCATTGTAATGCCCCTGATCCGTCCCTCCTGCCCTTTATGGTCTGTTATGCTGCAGCTTTCTCTCATGTCTGTCCATTATGGTCAGCTAGCTACCATTGCCATTTGCCCCTCTGTTCTCTGTTGTCCATGTGCATGGTCCTGTCCCCTTCGTCTTGCTTTCTATGGGTTGTTGTGCTGCACTCCCGTCCCGCATGCCCTGTGTGGTGTATTGTGCTGCTGCAAACCCTGATGCCTGCGCTGCAGGGTCAGTTTGGTGCACCTCTCCATGTCCCTCCTGTCCTCTGTTATCCAAGTCCATGTCCCTACCCCATTTCCTTCCATGATCCAATTTACCATACTTGTGAACATTTTGAACTTGGTAAGAGGGAGATTTTGAAAAAAAACTGGGGTATTGATTTTCCCCTTTGAGTTACATTGAAAAAGAGGAGGTTGTAGACAGGAGACAGTTCAAATAAAGCCCATTTGAGCTTAAAAACATTGGACGTTTCCTGGCTGAATCAGGTCTGTTGGCATGTATGGTTGTACTACCATTGCCTCTTCCTTCTGCCGACAATGGTCTATTACATTGCCACAGCCTCTCTTGCAAGTCCTGTATTGTTGGTTTGTTGCCCCTGCCCCCCTTTCCACTGCCCTCCATAGTCTGTTGTGCTGCCACGGCCCTTCCTGCCTGCTCAGTGTGGTTAAATTGTTGCCTTTGCACCCTCCTACCTGCCTTCAATTTTCAGAGTCCGTGCCCCTGGCCTCTGCCTCTCAACAGTATCCTAATGAACAACTAGATTGCTAACATTCTATATTTATTACAAAAGTGTGGAACGTCTGACGTCATCTTGATGTAATCAAAACTGTAATACCTAGAGCATTTCCTTTAGAAATTACATATATGAGAGCGTCTTATTGGCATCAAGATTATGGTTAGTGCTCTAAAAGACTAAAATAAGGACATATTTTCTGCGTTTTCAAATAGCGACAAAGCACTTTTAAATTATTTGTTATCTTTATGTTTTTTTATCCAGTTGACCACTTGATTAAATGTTGCACTTAGGGGAGAGGATGTGGTGTTACTTCCAGAACTGCACACTTTGCAACTGGGGAACCAGGTTGGAGTTTCTGCTTCAGCTCGACATTCTGTGATTCTGGTCAAATCACTTAGTCTCCCCATGACTACAACCAAAATGAATTTGTTCTTGTGTGATGTAACCAATGCTCATGTAAAGCAATCCAATACCTGACAAGTCTGCACTATATAACACTGCAAAAACACAAAATAATAAGTGTTTTGCACACTTCTGTCATTGGGCTATATTTGGGCTACATCTGGGTGATTTTGGGCTACATTTGGGCTCTTTTGTCTCCGGTGGCCATCTTGGGAGATTTATTTGTTATGAAGTTTCCTATTTTCCTCTTGTACTGCAGTCTCCTCAGTAGGAAATGCTTTCAGTTTTTTACTTTGATTCCATCATGAAGGTATTCAGATATGTCACACATTTGCCATAAATTCTGAATGTTAGCACTCTAGTTGCTCATTAGATCACTGTAGTAAAACTACTGCTCACCATGGAAGTCTGCTCCTGGTATTAAAAGTGCATGTTTCAGTCTGCATGTCAGAATTTTTTAATGAAATAGAAGAGGATTTGAGAAGTCACTCAAAATGTGCCCTCATTTTCTTTCTTCAGCATTAATCATAATGTCTATGGCAAAATGAACCCCCTCATTGTGTTCCTTTTTAAATTAAATGTTTTAAGTGTTACCAGTTTATTCCAATCAAGATGGCTTCAGGTGTGCCATACTTTCGTCATAATGAAGACAGTAAGCGCTCTAGTTGTTTTTAAGAACACTCTGGGACATTCTGTCATTGGGCTATACTTGGGCTACATCTGGCTGATATTTGGGCTACATTTGGGCTCTTTTGTCTCTGGTGGCCATCTTGTGACACTTTTTTTTTATGAAGTTTCCTAATTTCCTCATTTACTGCAGTCTCCTCAGTAGGAAATACTTTCAGTTTTTTACTTTGATTCCATCAAGAAGGCATTCAGATGTGTCACACATTTGCCATCAATTCAGAATGTTAGCACTCTTTTTGCTCATTAGATCACTGTAGTAAAGCTACTGCTCACCAGGGAAAACTGCTGCTGGTATTGAAAGTGCATGTTTCAGTCTGCATGTCAGAATTTTTTCATGAAATAGAAGAGGATTTGAGAAGTCACTCAAAATGTGCCCTAATTTTTCTTTCTGCAGCACTAATCATACTTTTTATGGAAAAATGAACCCCCTCATTTTGTTCCTTTTTAAATTAAATGTTTTAAGAGTTACCACTTTAATCCAAGCAAGATGGCTTCAGGTGTGCCATACGTTTATCATAAGTAGGACTGTTAGCACTCTAGTTGTTCTTTGGAACACTCTGGGAAGCTGCAGTAGAACACAAAGGAATCAACTGACAGTCTTTGCCCTTGTTGGATGTACATGTTTTACTGAGAATGTCAGACTTCATTCTCACATGACTGAGAAAGATAATGTGAATTTACAGAAAATAAGCTCTCAGTTTAGCTTATAGATCACCTTCCAAACCTCTGTGGGAAAAGCATGAGAAAATATTTTTCTCTCAATCATGATATCCCAGCAGAAGGCTTTTTCACATGGTGAAATCACCTTAGAACATACCACAATTCCTAAAATGAGTATGGTACCATCAACAAATGATTTATAATGTAACTAAAGTCTTAAAACCTTCTATTAACTGCAATGCTTTTTAATGAGGTGCTATCATGTATATTGGTCCCAAGATGGCTGCCAACACTTCTTGGATGAAGTGCTGACAGCCAATCAGATCTCAGGATGAGATGTGTGGTTAGGCTCCGCCCACATATATATATGATTTTACTTTTGATTTTCTCAGGAACTACTGAACAGATGCAAATAAAACTTCGCTGACCTGAGGACTACCTCTCTGCCAAATTTCAAGTAATTCTGTTCAGCCGTTCGGGCTGTACCTTGGACTAAAGGTCCATATGGAAAATTGAATGGGGAAAACGCGTTTTGGGACCCCCCTTTTTTCTCACCCCCCGCTTGACGAATCCCGCCGAGACTTTCAGGGTAGGAGCGGAGCGGAGCGCCCCACCTATTTCGCGAGGATTCGTCAACCGGCGCCAAAGTTATTCCAAATAGAATGTTGCGGATTTCCTATGGAAACACGGTCCTAACTATAACTATCTACTGGCGACCGCCAGTAGATAATATATACATATAAATATATATATACATATAAATATATATATATATATATATATATTTTCCAAAATTAAAGGTTGCTTCTTCTGGGGTGCTGGGACCCATGGAGGGTGGCAAACACGCCGGCGAAGCTCACCGGCAAGGTTAAAGTTTCAAAAAGTCCCAAAAATGCAGTATGCTCTCAGTAATAAAGGCACAGCAGCAGCGTACTGATGTGGTACTTTAGAATTTGGGACCGCGTAGGAGACAGGGCCCTACCCCTGTCTATTCCGGTATTAGCAAACCGCGAATGGTCAATGCGGTATGTACAAGTGCTTTGTATAACGTTTTAGCGATAAATGCACTGTGTATACGATATTTTACATTGACTTCGTGGGTTCATCTTAGAGCGGTGGCCATCTTATGGTTGCCCTCACATAGGCTACACATTACGAACAAATATGGGCTTTTAGAACACATGTACTTTCTGTTTGACTTCCCCGTGACCTGTGCAGCTTGGCTCCGCTGCCCCAGGTCAGTCCGGTCTCACGAGCTCCCCGTCCTACGGCCACCTGGGATTAGCATCAGGGTTTGACACACCATAAAGCCTTTTCATCCCACACAAGCCTCCGGCTAATCTCTTTCACACCTGACTTTTCCTGCTTTATGGCTTGTTTTACAAACAGGAGATGCCCGTGTTTATTGGGGCCTGTTGATATCTGATGTGGGATCTGAGCCTCGCTGGGTAAATATTTGTGGGCTGGCTTAACTGGAATGTGGGATGGTCATCATTACTCTGCCTTTTCGTTTGTAATGGATACATGTAGATGACCATATCGTAAAACAAGGAATGTATGCCTGAAGCATGATATTTTGTATTTAAGGAGAAGCCCGTTTCTGTAACTTTAAGCAGTCTCCTGAGAACATACATTGTGTTGTACTTCTCGGATACCTGTAATTGGTCTGCAGCCAATAAATCGATCTTTGACTTCACCTAGAAGACTCTGTGTTTTTGTAGGTCTGAAACAGGAAGAACCCGAAGTCTTAGGGTGTGTTCCCCATCACCGTTGGGCTTTAAATTCCCAGTACTTCAGTTGGCGCCCAACTCGGGACGATTTCAGCGGTACCGGTCCAAGCCAGAGGTTCGTGAGGAGCTTCGTGTGGAAATTCTGGAGGAAGGCCGCCACTTCATCGACCCCTGCATGTCGACGTGGTCCGAAAGTCTTTTCTGCGAGGTTCTCCGCGTCCCGACGGCTACGAAGGACTGCTGCCCTGATTAATCGCCCTGTTTTGGACCCTTGACGATTTTGGTAGAGCAAAACAATCGAGAGAGTCTTCTGGTGACGCCATCGATCATCGATATTCAGTTAAGTATAAGTGGAGCGTCTCCCAGTTTGTTTGGTATCCTTTGGGAATTTGGTATCCTTCGGGATCATTTTGATTTGGAGTTTGCAAGCGCCAAAGCCAGAGGACTCGTGTATTCACGAGACTATCGTAATCGATAATCCTTTGAAGTTTGAAACTAGACTAGTGAGCGAAGATGCCTGGTTCTAGTGTATTTGGAAGATTGTTTTGTTTGGGTTGTAGAAGGGATTCCCAGTTAGAGGATTCATGTCCGGTTCCTCCAATTGGAACTCCAACTTATGAGCTTTATGTAAAACATGGCGTGGGCCCCATTGCATATAATGAAGTATGGATCCGATACACCAGAAAGGACGGTGTTTTAAAATGGCCCCAAAATGGTAGTTTCGATACAGATATCTTAGATAATTTGGAAGTTAAATTGTTTAAAAAGAAAGCCCGGCTGGCGATGTTTGATTCTTTCCGCCTATGGGGAAAGGAAGCCAAACAGAAGGAAATTAAGCTAGCGAAAAGGAATAAGAGAGAAAGAGGTATGTCAATGATGCAAGCAGCTGTGCAATTTAAAGATAATGAGGAGGAACAAATGAATGAACAGCTACATAGACAGCGCAAACTAGGGATCGATAAATGTTACCCTGTTTTGTCACCCCTTGTGCAAGATGAAACAATAGAGAAAGAGAAAGATTCCCTAATGTCCCATTTGCTAAGTTCGCCACCCCCGTATGCGCAAAATGCCACAGCGCCTCCACAGCTCGGAAATGTGCAGCCCCCAGTTAATATGCCGCAAGCCTTCCCACAGCCGCCAGCTCCTCCTCAGCTGGCTCCTATCCCTGCAGTGCAGCCCTCTCAAGGGCTGCCAGTTGTGTTACTTATTGCCCCCGCGCTTCCAGCGACTTTGCCTAGCACATCAGCTGCCCCCCCGGCGCTCCTTCTTGCACTATCCCGGTACCTGTATCTGAATCCGCTTTTCTTCCCTCTGTCTATCCCCCCGTTTTCGCCTCAACTTCTCCTTCAGCACGACAATGACTAGCTAATGTAGTTACTAGTTTAATTACGCCTCTCTTTGGGTCATCTAGTGTGACTACTGGTTTACAACGTAAGCAATTGCGTAGTCAGCTGCCTGGTCCTGACGAGAAAGAGGTATTAGATCATCTGGCGCGTAGGTGGATTGGTTTCCCTACACTCTATAATGTGGAATCAGTTGTTAACGTTTTCCACCAATGGGATGCCCCAAAACAGAGATATGTCTTTGACAAAATGTGTGAATTCCTCTGTGAGGAATTGGAGGGTCATGGTTCAAACCCAAACCCGCAGGAGTTATGTCGAGTGCGGTTTGATTTCGAAAAAGGTACAATTGTGGGTCCCGATGTAGATAGAGCGGTTGCTACTTTACTGTCCTTCAGGAATGGTGATTGTCAGCAATCATTGTTCGAACAGGAATTCCCTGTGGGGAAAAAGGGAAAAGCGCGACAATACCCTATGAGAGAAGTCCCTCCGGTATGGAAGGAAGCCGTTGCGGCTGATGCCGCTCAAGGTATTGTTGCTGCTCCAGCACATTTTCAGCGTGTTTGGGTACATGTCCCATGGAAGCGTTCTGAGGTGTTAGCGCTTAAGCAGACATTGCCTGACCCCCGTAAAAACCCTGCAGGATATTATGAGGAGTTATCACAAACTGCAGAATCGTGCTGACATAGATATGTTGTTCGGGAATGTTGTTCCACAGCCTTTATGGGGATCCATCCGTAATACGGATCATGCTGCAGAACTAGGGGGCACATGGGCTAATATCATTGCTGCAGACGCTGGCCAAGTTGGTGGCGCGAAGCCTGACCCTTTGGTAGAAGACCTCCCTGGTAGAATTATTACATACATGAAAACTTTAATGCCCGCGATGCGCGTAAATTGGGATAAACTATCCGCATGTAAGCAGAAGAAAGATGAGACAGTGTCTGATTTCTTTACCAGGTTTGAATAAACGTTTATCGTCCACAGTGGTCAAGACATGAGTACTGAAGGTGTCCAACGGTTATTTGTGAATACATTTGTGCAGAATCTACTCCCCGAGTTGTGTAAGAAATTAAAAGATTCAGAAAGTTCTTGGGCTGTTTCCTCTTCGGCGCAAATACTGGCTACTGCACAGTATTATGAAAATAGAGATAAAGACGAGAAGGATAGAACAGATAAGAAAACGAAAGAACTGAAAACGAAGGTCCTTTTACAGCAGGCTTATCCGCCACGTGGAGGACAGAATAATTATAGGCAAACGCAAGGTATCTATCAGCAACCCCAACAGTTTCAGAATAACCAGCAAATGAATGGGTATTATCAACCACGTATCCCTGTAGGTCCCAATCAATGTTCATACTGCAGAGAGGAAGGTCATTTCAAGTATAGTTGTCCTAAATTAATGCAGCGTACTAGTAATGCGTATGGTGCAAGAGGTAGAGGTGGTCAGCAAGCTCCTAGAGGTAGGGGGCGTGGAAATGTTCCCCAGAACGCGCATACTCTTCCGCCTCAAAATACCATAAATAGCTTTGATCAGCAAGCCAATGCTACTGGTAATACAGCTCAGTACTATAATAATGATTATTATGCAGAAGACGACAATGTGGAAGGTAATGATTACTAGGACAGCCATAGACTGAGAGAGGGAGTTGTTTCAGTACCAGTGGATCAGAGTGGACCATATGTTAAAGTGACTACAGCGGGTGTAACAGAGCCCTTTCTGCTGGACACTGGTGCTGCAAAGAGTTCAATCATGCATTCAAAACTCCCTGGCGCACCTTTGTCTGGCGAAATGAATGTTTCAGTAGGTTTTTCTGGCACCCCAGTTAGAAACCCGATTTCTAGTCCTATGCCACTTTCTGTTGGACCTTGTGAGCTAAAAGCACCCCTCATCTTAACGACAGGTTGTGGTGAAAATTTGTTAGGATTGGATTTGTTAAAAAGATTGCATGCGACGCTATATTGTTCTCCCTCAGGAGTACAACTTACATTAGGTAAGGAAGTGATTTCCCCGATGTATTTGTCTAAGAATGCAATGCCGCCTGAATTGTCATCCCTTCCGGATGTCCTTTGGGCTACTGGTCCCAATGATGTGGGTCTCTTGGAAATATAGCCATACGTGGTCACTTTAAAAGCCAATGTCAGATTGCCACATATTCCCCAGTACAAGATCTCCAATGAAGGTCAGAAAGCGTTGCTAGCCATTGTCAGTGATTTGATTAAAAAGGGTGTGATTGAAGAGACAAGAGGCAACGTTTGCAATAGTGCTGTTTTACCTGTCTTAAAACGAACGGACCCTTCACAGCCACCTATTTACAGATTTGTGATTGATCTTAGAGAGGTAAATAAGATTGTTGTGCCACAGTTTCCAGTTGTCCCTGATATAACTGCCTTGTTAACTATGATTCCAGCCTCCGCTGCATGGTTCTCAGTGATCGATTTAAAGAATGCTTTCTTTAGCATCCCAATTGCAGAGGAGAGCAGAGACATTTTTGGCTTTAGTTTAGGAGGTCGAAGCTTCCGTTTTAAACGCGCTCCCCAGGGCTACTGAGAAAGTCCATCAATATACAGTCAGGCTTTGAAAGCGCAGCTTGATGCACTGGTTTTACCTAGTGGCGCTATCCTCATTCAGTACGTTGACGATTTGCTAATCGCCACGGATACTGAAAGGATTTGCAAAGAAGCTACATTGTCATTGTTGCGTCATTTGTCTGCCTTCCATCACAAAGTGTCTCTCTCAAAACTGCAATATTGTCGACAAGAAGTGACCTACTTAGGTCATCTCTTATCGAAGGAGGGAAGGAAACTGACCCCAGAAAGAATTCAAGCCATTGCACAATTGAGCGTGCCAAGAACACAGAGAGAAGTGCGTGCTTTCTTGGGCATTACTTCATACTGTAGGCACTGGATACCAAATTTTTCTTTGCTGGCAAAACCTCTGTTAGCATTAACATGTAAAGACACACCGAATCCTATTCCATGGTCTGAAGAGTGTCAGAAAAGTTTTTGGGAATTGCGTGATGCATTATGTTCAGCTCCTGTGTTGGTACCCCTGACTACAGTAAGCCTTTTACATTGTATGTTCATGAAAAAGATGGTTGCGCATTATCAGTGTTAACACAGCCTTTTGGAGACAGACCGCGTCCGTGCGCGTATTTTTCGTCAACCTTGGACCCGGTAGCGAGGGCATTGCCAAGTTGTTTGAGAGCTACAGCCGCCGCAGCTATGTCTATACGACAGTCTGCTGGACTAGTAATGGATAATACATTGATTGTTATGGTTCCACATGCTGTGGACACATTGTTAGACAGGACCAAGACACAGCACTTAACTAGTGCGCGATTGTCAGGTTATGAATTGACATTATTGGCAAATCATATACACATAAAGAGATGCAACACGTTGCATCCAGCTACATTATTGCCGATTCCAGCAGACCTAGATGAGATTGAGCAACATGATTGTCTGTTCAGAACAGAAGAAGAGACGAAAGGGAGAATAGATCTTAAAGATACTCCCCTGACTGAGTGTGATGGTACCTTATGGGTGGATGGTTCGTGCTTCAAGCTTCCGAATGGTGATACGACTGCTGCATATGCTATCACGACTTTGCACACGATTGTTGAAACTGCACGTGTGCCACATAATTCGGCTCAAGCAGCAGAATTGATTGCCCTTGCAAGAGCATGCGTATTGTCTGAAGAAATGAAAGTGAACATATATACTGACAGCCAGTACGCCTTTGGTGTGGCTCATAGTTTTGGGCGATTATGGAAGGAACGTGGGTTCCTGACTTCGCATGGAGCTAAAATTCAGAATGGCAAGTTAGTGAATGATCTCCTTGAGTCACTGACCCTACCGTTACAAGTTGCGATTATGAAATGCAGTGCGCATAAGAAAATCACTGATGATGTTGGTCGTGGTAATGCGTTTGCTGATGAAATCGCGAAAGAAACAGCAAAAGATGTGAAGACTCGAATGTATGTTGCGGGCCCTGCAAGATGGGTTAATGATGTTGGAATGTGTGAAGACACAATAGAGAGTGTGAAGTCTCTTCAAGCTGAAGCCACAGAGAAAGAGTTGAGCAAGTGGAGAGAAAGTACGGGTAAATTGGATGAGAATGGTTGTTGGGTTGATTTGTCAGAACACCGGCGATGGTTGTTACCTGATGCATATGTGCTTCCAGTAGTTACTATGGCACATGGAATGGCACATATCAGTATGAAAGGAATCTGTAAGTTGTTGGCTCCAGTATGGCAGAATGCTGGAATTCACAAGTGTGCAGAGAATGTGGTCAAGAATTGTCATGGTATGTTTGAAATACAACCCTGGTAGGGGAACCCCAACTCCAGCTGGTCATTTTGCGCCTCCATCATATCCATTTGAAGTTTTGCAGCTAGATTTTATCCACATGGAAAGGTGCAACAACCTGAAATATGTATTGGTTGTTGTTTGCGCTTTTTCAAAATGGATAGAAGCATATCCCCTAAAAGACAACACTGCTTTATCCACAGCCAAAGCCCTTGTGAATGAATTTTTTCCTAGGTTTGGAATGCCAAGAATGGTGTGGAGTGATAATGGGAGTGAATTTGTGGGTCGAGTGATGAAGAATGTGTGTGAGGGGTTAGGGATCAAGCAAAAGTTTCACGCTGCAAATCACCCCCAATCAGCTGGATTAGTAGAGTGCTACAATGGCACTCTCAAGCAAAAACTAGCCAAAATCCAGGCGAGCTCCGGTCTTAAATGGCCTGACGCTCTGCCTTTAGCACTCCTATCCACAAGAATGACCGTGCGTTCACGAGTGGGACTTAGCCCATATGAAATAATTTTTGGCTGCCCGGCCAATGTATGGGGTGTGCCAAGACCGACAAAATTCAGCGAAATCGAACATCCATTACTGCTTGATTATTTGTATGAATTGACGGCTAAATTGCGTGTTTTACACCAACAGGTGCATGATACTCTCCCCCAGGCCTCTGAAGCTCCAGGACACCCTATCGACCCTGGCACGTGGGTTCTGGTGAGGAACTTCCAGCGAAAGAGCAACGATGAGCCCCGTTGGATTGGCCCTCACCTCGTCCTTCTGTCGACAAGATCAGCGGTTCGAGTAAAGGGGAAGAAGAATTGGATTCATGGCGCCCACTGCAGGAGGATCCCTTTGCCTCTACCATATGACCAGTGGGTCCAGGAGGGTATCGCCGATTCTGAAACAGACACTGTATCTCGTTTTGTACCATTTAGTGATGCACGCGTAAGAGGCACAACTTCAGCACAACAGAGTGACGATATTTTGCAAGAAGCTGTGCCACCGTCAATTCGATTGGACACCACAGAGCCCGAACTCTTGTTTCAAGACCAGTCAGTACCTGGCCGTTTCCACTACAACTTGAGACCAAGGCCTATGGACAAATAAAGATCCCCTTCCCTTACTATTTTTTGATATTATAGCTCTCCCATCTGAAGGACTTTCTTGATTTTTGTTTTTCGAACCACCATCCGGGTTCAGCCGCAGGGTCGCGGTGCCAAGACTTTGGGGTACAGGCCGAAGACGTTAGGTCAACGGTTCTGGTTGGTCTAGGGCGTTCCCTGGACTGACAGGCGTACTCCTTAGCAGAAGATACTCACCCACCGCGAGCGGCACGATTAGAGGATGGAGTTTTTCAAGATGGAGAGACTCGCTGAGGAAGTGAAATTTAAAGCGAAAATATGTAAAATAATGAAGAGCAAACGTTTTGTATTTTTATGTCTGTTTATACTATGTAGTATGATGGTGTTTACTGTAGGATTTGTATTCTTCTCCTCTCAAGAGCCCATTGCACCCACTGTACAGCCTATACCTCCTCCTACTGTCTCCTCACACTCTTTCCACCCCCTGCCTGAACACGAACAAGCTAGACGATCAGAGTTTGTAAACAACTCGTTTATTCAGCTCCTGCACCAGCACCAACTAGTCTTGAATACAACCAATTGCTGGGTGTGTGGGTTAATGCCACATACCATTAACAAGGGTATTCCTTATCTAGTGCTGCCGTTTAGTTACAATGGATCGTCATGGGCATTCCAGACCATGTTTCTTTTTGCACTAGATGCCTACTCCCCGCGACAACTGCGTTCCATCAGACCTAGCACAAATAATAAAGCTTTAATGAAAGGAGTTGCCGATATGAGCAGAGATATCGACGCATACTCATCTATTCCCAAGGATGAATTGCGAGCTTATGTAGGGTGGAACGCGACGGGGTATAGCATTAGTCTGGGTGAAAAGCAGCGGAAAATTTCATCCCCAATTTGGGTTGTACCCCACATAGGTCGGTTCTGTTTACAAGGTAATGGTCAGAATCCAAGAGCTCAACTGGGGAAAAGTGACTGTACTGAAACGTACACTTTTCCATCACAGTTTTCCCCTGCGTTTTTGGCTGCCAAGGGTACATATTTTGTCTGCAATGACCGAGCATATACATGGTTGCCCCCTGATTTCTCGGGCACATGCTATATTGCAAACTTGCTACCGCCAACATTTACTGCTGCCTCTGACTATCACAAGACCAGAGTTGTAAGAGGCGTGATTAGTAAGGAGGATACTGTCGGTCAGGAAGCGGTAGACTTCTTTTTGGGTTTCCTGCCGTTTTGGGGACCTATGGTCAATAGTAGGAACCTGAGACAACTGACTTGTGTGGTTGAATCCACTGTTAATGTTACGGCTGGTGCCCTTGGTAATTTGACAGCTGAGCTCCAAGCGGATCGCCTCATGACTTTGCAGAACCGCATGGTTCTAGACGTCATACTTGCAGACCGCGGTGGGGTATGTAAGGTTATCCAATCTAGTTGTTGCATTTTCATACCAGACAACGCTCCAACAGTTTACCAGGCCATCTCCAAACTGCATAAAATATCTGAATCCATACACGTGGATAAAGGAGATTGGTCACTGGTGGGGTGGTTCTGGGAACTGATATCTGCCTGGGGTTGGAAAATTCTGATGGTCATTGGAATGATCTTAGCCATCCTTTTCCTGTTCTGTCTGTGCATACAGTGTGCTCCTGCGATATGTGGCCTCTGTGCTACATTATGTGTAAGGAAACCTGTATCGAGGGACGAGCTAAGTAATAGGATGATGCTACAGCAACATCTCCATGACTTCGTGAATATTGACCTAGACTCGGATTGATGTGAATATAGTTATTGCCTATGTAAGGGCAAAAGGAGGGTCTGTGGTACTTTAGAATTTGGGACCGCGTAGGAGACAGGGCCCTACCCCTGTCTATTCCGGTATTAGCAAACCGCGAATGGTCAATGCGGTATGTACAAGTGCTTTGTATAACGTTTTAGCGATAAATGCACTGTGTATACGATATTTTACATTGACTTCGTGGGTTCCATCTTAGAGCGGTGGCCATCTTATGGTTGCCCTCACATAGGCTACACATTACGAACAAATATGGGCCTTTAGAACACATGTACTTTCTGTTTGACTTCCCCGTGACCTGTGCAGCTTGGCTCCGCTGCCCCAGGTCAGTCCGGTCTCACAAGCTCCCCGTCCTACGGCCACCTGTGATTAGCATCAGGGTTTGACACACCATAAAGCCTTTTCATCCCACACAAGCCTCCGGCTAATCTCTTTCACACCTGACTTTTCCTGCTCTATGGCTTGTTTTACAAACAGGAGATGCCCGTGTTTATTGGGGCCTGTTGATATCTGATGTGGGATCTGAGCCTCGCTGGGTAAATAATGGTGGGCTGGCTTAACTGGAATGTGGGATGGTCATCATGACTCTGCCTTTTCGTTTGTAATGGATACATGTAGATGACCATATCGTAAAACAAGGAATGTATGCCTGAAGCATGATATTTTGTATTTAAGGAGAAGCCCGTTTCTGTAACTTTAAGCAGTCTCCTGAGAACATACATTGTGTTGTACTTCTCGGATACCTGCAATTGGTCTGCAGCCAATAAATCGATCTTTGACTTCACCTAGAAGACTCTGTGTTTCTGTAGGTCTGAAACAGGAAGAACCCGAAGTCTTAGGGTGTGTTCCCCTGCACCGCTGGGCTTTAAATTCCCAGTACTTCACTGAACGTCAGAATATTTATTACACTACGCGTTTCGGCGAGAGCCTTGATCACGTGTAATCAAAAAACACAAACACACAGAGTTAAATAATGTTGTATGTGAAAAGGAAAGGAAATGTCATGGCAAAGAAAAGAGGACTTGGCGAAGACTCGTGTATTAACCTGGCGAAATCGCCATAATGGAATGTCTGGTAGTTCAACATAAGCATGCAACATAAATGAAACAGTAACATGATACCGATGATATGCATAGCTATGAATAGCGAAAATTGTACTACTGTGAAGATTATCATAATACTCGAAAAATAAGCGAAGGCTCAGGCAGTTCACTGGCAAAGTCGCCATATTGAAATAACACAGTTATATTCTAAAGCATATAGCATGCGTAAGGACTTCAAAAATGGTGGTTACAACATAGTGCTGCTTGACATTGAAATGAGAGTCCAATATGGTATAGAATATGCGTGAAACCCCAAATTCATAATGCCCGAAGTGCAAAATCAGGACTGGGTGAATATATACACAAGCCACAAGGTCAATGAATCAAATGGTGAGTGTCACACGTGTCACATGTGCGATAACATACTAGAATGACTTCAAAATTATGATATCAGCATAGTGCTACTTGAGACAAAATACGACAAAAGTCGACCATACTCAATGCGTAGTGCAAGTTAGGACTCAGAGTTCGTCACAAGAATAAGGACACTCAAACTAGCAACATTAATTCTACTGAAATAGAAGAACAAAACAATCAGGTTCACTAGGTATCAGTTTCACAAAACTACTCGAAACACAGGTACACATCTGGTGCTACTCCTACAAGCAAATAAGGATTACATGACACTAAACACTGACCAATTCACCAAGTGCCATAGAAATTATGATTAGTTCTGCAGAAAGAAAAATTGGGGCACATTTTGACTTCTCAAATCCACTTCTATTTCATAAAATAATTCTAACATGCAGACTGAAACATGCACTTTGAATACCAGCAGCAGACTTCCCTGGTGAGCAGTAGTTTTACTACAGTGATCTAATGAGCAACTAGAGTGCTAACATTCAGAATTTATGGCAAATGTGTGACACATCTGAATGCCTTCTTGATTGAACCAAAATAAAAAACTGAAAGTATTCCCACTGAGGAGACTGCAGTAAATGAGGAAATTAGGAAACTTCATAACAAATAAATCTCCCAAGATGGCCACCAGAGACAAAAGAGCCCAAATGTAGACCAAATATCACCCAGATGTAGCCAAGTAAAGCCCAATGACAGAATGTCCCAGAGTGTTCTTAAGAACAACTAGAGCGCTTACTGTCTTACTTATGACAAAAGTATGGCACACCTGAAGCCATCTTGATTGGAAAAAACTGGTAACACTTAAAACATTTAATTTAAAAAGGAACACAATGAGGGGGTTCATTTTGCCATAGAAATTATGATTGGTGCTGAAGAAAGAAAAATTAGGGCACATTTTGAGTGACTTCTCAAATCCTCTGCTATTTCATTAAAAACTTCTGATATGCAGACTGAAACATGCACTTTTAATACCAGCAGCAGACTTCCGTGGTGAGCAGTAGCTTTACTACAGTGATCTAATGAGCAACTAGAGTGCTAACATTCCGAATTTATGGCAAATGTGTGACATATCTGAATACCTTCTTGATGGAATCAAAGTAAAAAACTGAAAGCATTTCCTACTGAGGAGACTGCAGTAAATGAGGAAATTAGGAAACTTCATAACAAATAAATCTCCCGAAGAGCCCAAATGCAGCACAAATATCACCCAGATGTAGCCCACATGTAGCCCAATGACAGAAGTGTACAAAACACTTATTTTTTGACTATTTGCAGTTTTATATAGTGCAGACTTGTCAGGTATTGGAGTGCTTTACATGAGCATTGGTTACATCACACAAGACCAAATTAATTTTGGTTGTAGACATGGGGAGATTAAGTGATTTGACCAGAATCACAGAATGTTGAGCTGAAGCAGAAACTCCAACCTGGTTCCCCAGTTGCAAAGTCTGCAGCTCTGAAAGTAACACCACATCCTCTCCCCTAGGTGCAACATTTAATCAAGTGGTCAACTGGATAAAAAAAACATAAAGAATACAAATAATGTAAAAGTTCTTTGTCGCTATTTGAAAACTCAGAAAATATGTCCTCATTTTAGTTTTTTAGAGCACTAACCATAATTTTGATGCAAATAAGACCCTCTCATATATGTAATTTCTAAAGGAAATACTCTAGGTATTACAGTTTTGATTACATCAAGATGACGTCAGGCGTTCCACACTTTTGTAATAAATATAGAATGTTAGCAATCTAGTTGTTCATTGGGATACTGTTGAGAGGCAGAGGCCAGGGGCACGGACTCTGAAAATTGAAGGCAGGTAGGAGAGTGCAGATGCAACAATTTGACCACACTGGGCAGGCAGGAAGGGCAGTGGCAGCACAACAGACTATGGAGGGCAGTGGAAAGGGGGGCAGGGGCAACAAACCAACAATACAGGACTGGCAAGAGAGGCTGTGGCAATATAATACACCATTGTGGGCAGAAGGAAGAGGCAGTGGTAGTACAACCATACATGCCAACAGACCCGTTTCAGCCAGGAAACGTCCAATGTTTTTAAGCTCAAATGGGCTTTATTTGATTTCTCTCCTGTCTACAATCTCCTCTTTTTCAATGTAACTCAAAGGGGAAATTCAATACCCCAGTTTTTTTTCAAAATCTCCCTCTTACCAAGTTCAAAATGTTCGCAAGTATGGTACATTGGATCATGGTAGGCAGGAGGAATTGGGGTAGAGACATGGACTCGGATAACAGAGGACAAGAGGGACTTGGAGAGGTGAACCAAACTGACCCTACAGGGCAGGCATCAGGGTTTGCAGCAGCACAATACACCACACAGCGCATGCGGGACAGGAGTGCAGCACAACAATCCATAGAAAGCAATAGGAAGGGGACAGGACCATGCACATGGACAACAGAGAACAGAGGGGAAAGAGGCAATGGTAGCTAGCTGACCATAATGGGCAGACAGGAGAGAAAGCTGCAGCATAACAGACCATAAAGGGCAGGAGGGACGGATCAGGGGCATTACAATGGAACAGACAAGCCAGGAGGGAGGGAATAGGGGTCTGCACATGGAAACAGAGGGCTGGGGGCAAGGGGGTAAGGCAGGAGCAGCAAGATGACCACGGAGGTCAGGCAGGTTGGGCACTAGAAACAAAACACACCATGGAGAGCAACAATGAGACTATGATGGCATACACACAGACCTTGGAGGGAAGGTGGGAGGGGGTCAGGGGCAGCTAGCTGACCACACAGGGAAGGTGGGAGGGGCCATGGCAGCACAGAAGACCATGCATGGCAAGCGGGAGGGTTAGTGGCAGCACAATGGCTATGATGGGCAAGAAGGAGGGTGCAGGGACATGCACAAAGGACCATGGAGGATAGAAGGGAGGGTCAGGACCTGGGCACAGACAAGAGAGTTCAGGGGAAGGGGCCTCACAACAGACCGCGCGGGCAGGCAGGAGGAGCAGTTGCAGCACAACAGACCAGGGAGGGCAGAAGGGTGTGGCAGTAAAATGGACCATGGAGGACAGGAGGAAGGGGATAGGGGCATGGCATGTGGACAGGCAGGGTGGAGGTGGCAGGGACAGGTTACAGTCATCTGACAATGCTAGGCAGGTGAGAGGAGAGTGGCAGCTCAACAGAACACTCAGAGTAGATAGGAGTGGCAGGTCCATGGAACATGGTGGGTAAAAAGGATGGAGCAGGGGCATGCACAAAGACATCGGAGGGCAGGGGGAAGGAGAATAGGGGCAGCAAGCTAAGCACAGAGGCTAATCAGGAGGTCAATGATGGGCCATAGAATTGGGCAATGGAGGGCAGGAGGAGTGGACTGGTACATCATGCTAAATGGAGGGCAGTGGCAGTGCTCCAGCGCGGAGTGCAAAATCCCTCCCTACCATTGCGGACCAAAAGATCTCACGCACGCACACTATCCATACATTCGATGGTGGGGCCCATAACACCAACACACACTCACCATCAGTCCGTACGAGAGGCGATTATCCTTCCAAGTGCTGGATAATGAGGGAGGAAGATACCACTTTACCCTAATGAGCAACAAACCTACAAACCCTTCTTATACTCATTAGGCCCTAGATTCTACATTTGGTATTCCCCTCATGACCGGGATGGATCTGTTAGTTGTAGATTTACATGAATTTCTAATACTCTAATTAACCTTTTCATTAACACATTTCAATGAATAAACAACCCAACTCATTTCTGTAGATGTTCAAATCCAAATTTATATTAATATTGCAGATTAAATCATTCATTTGATCAAGTTGCCATTCATATTTACCTATTCTGGCTAAAGTCGTCCTCTATGTCAAATCTGGCAATCTCGCAAATCTATGCCCATCAATTTAGCAGGTTAAGTTCATCAGGATTTTGGGCATTAATTCAGTCCGTCAAAGATTCAGGCTAACAGCTGTCTTGCAGTGTCACCGTCCTTTTCGTCAGCATATCATCAGGAAATCGAAGGAGCGACCCTCCAACCTCTCTATTCTATGGGTTTTATAATATTTTAATAGCAAAATGTAACAATATTGAGTTTTAAACTGTTCTGATTGGCTGATCAGGGGTCAACCTCTCTATTCCCATAAGGTTTAGTCCATGTTGTCAGCATACTTGCTGGTTCCGGTTCTTTAATAAAGCCTTTTGTCTGTAGCGCTGGCACCTTTCCCAGTGGCCTTGATAAGTACAGCTTGCCTGGGGTCAAGACAGGGCCATTGTTGCTCATCTTTTAGCGCAGGCGCACTTCACCCAAGCCTGGTTCAGCGTCGGCAGTTGGGTTAGGCACCAAAAGCAGCCATCATTTGATAGGCCAGAATAGTCAACTTAAGCAAAGAAACACAAAAACGTAATTAATACATAGAAATGACTAATTATATGTTATTCCCTCGCTAATACCCATATGTGTGTGTATTTATCTAGCCAAAAGCAACACTCAATGCAGTTTATACTCACTAAATAAAGCACGAATCACAATTTCATCACCAAAGCGACATATATCATGCAATGTTCTAATTATCTATCATTAATATGCGTACGAAATTTAGTTCACGTCATTAATTAGGCCATGCAGGTGCAAATCCCATGTGTATTTCGGTCATTAATAAGGTTGATTAGTTATTTCCACATCACTCCAAGCCATTAGTACGATTATGATTAATTAATTAATCTAATTAATAAAACGACATGCAAAATGGGATGGGTATACAAAAATGTTGCATAACCCGCTCCAGCAGCAGCACATCAGACCATGCATGGCAGGAGGGAGGAGGCTAGTCCATGGATTCAGACAACAGAGGATAGGGAGGAGGTGGATGGGGCAGCAAGCTAACTGTTCAGAGAAGGTGGGTATTAGGAACTTTATTGTTTTTAAAATGTGTGTCTGTGCAAACTACTTAAAATATGAACAAGTATGCAGCATAATCTCACTTTTATTCAGGAAGAAGAGGACGTTTGTGACTGTGACTCCGGGCTCACTTGGCAGAAACACCCCCTGACCCTCCACCCCCCCATCGCAAAATGTAATGCCCGTGAAAAGGGTAGGTGGACGCAGTGTTATATAGAACATAGTCCTGAGAGCACGATTGAAAATGAAAACTAGATATAGTATATGGTATAAACTATGCACCAAAAACTGTGATATAAGATGAACTGGGGCGTGAAATGTAATATGCAATACATTGTGCGCAATGACAGATTCATTGGAGAGCGCGAGATAACACAGGCACTAGCACGTGCTATGCGATATGCGCCTTGGAGTGTAATATGCACAGGGCAGTGTTGTGTAACCTAACTAGTCTCTAAAGTGGTAATATAAAATATGTGCTGGGGAGTGTAAAGTTGCATATGCACTGTGACAAAGATATGGATCCCAGATTGTAATATGTATGGCATAGCGCTGTGCGTTATAACATAGGCATCGAGGAAGGCACGTTAGATGGGGCAATATAACCCGTGCGAAGGCAAGTGTGGCATGACATATTCACGGGGTGGTGTTACAGTGCACATGGGCTAGAGAGTGTCATAGCATACGCACTAGCTGGTGGAATACAACACAGAGGTGTGAGGCACTCGGCGGGCACTGATGGGTGTAACATAGCATTGGGCTCAGCCAGGAGCACGCTGTGACTCTCAAGTGAGGTTCGTTTCCTTTCCAGAGAGTAAAATAAAAAGTATTACACATTCGGCGGTGGATGTGTGTTTTATTAACCGTGAGGGGAATTTCTTGCATAGTTTTTGTTGATTCCCCTTTGAATGGCTTGGTGTGCCTGTATATTAAATGTGCCTGTCAATAGCTACCCATGTTTGTATAAATAAACGACAAGGGTGTCTACTTGGAGAGTACCCACCGGCGGGGTGCCGAGATTAGGCACGGTAGGGCGTCAAACACGTCAGAGCTTCACTAGCGGTGTAAATACATTCCATGTGGATTCATTCTATGCATAGTCGCCTTTTAATGAATATCACGCAAATCGTCATGGTCATAGGTACATACAGTTTGTCCAGCATGTCCTAGGTGTTTCTATAAATATATATTTTTTTTAAATAATAAAAAACATAGGCTGGCCCCGGGGGATGGGGTCCCCGGGGCCATAAGTGGCCTGAGGAGGGGGGCAACGCAGCCCCCTCCTAAAGAATTTTTTTTAAAAAAGGTCATTACCCGGGGGTTGGGGTCCCCGGGGCCGATTAAGGCCTTGAGAGGGCCACATTTTTTTTTTTCAACAAAACAAATTAGGGTGCAGGCCCTGGGGGATGGGGTCCCCAGGGCCAGTAAATTAGAAAAAGAAGGGGGGCCACACAGCCCTCCTTCTTAAAAAAATAAAAAAAATAAAAGACCGGCATCACGCCGGAGGCCACGCCCCCTCCTTGCAGCACTCTGCAAACGCGCCCCCTGGCCAGTTGTAAGTTGGGGAATTAATTCCCCTTCAATACTGAAGGTCCCTGAGGGCCAACTAGCCCAACAGGTATCTCCAGTATGCGCCAGGGAGCTGCGTTGCAGACAGGTGTTCTGAGGCCACGCCCCTTTTTACACCTCTATGCAACGCAGCTCTGTGGCGCTTACTGGAGGTACCTAGTGGGCTAGTTTGACCCTAGGGACCCTTAGGATTCAAGGGGACTTAATCTCTCAACTTAGAACGGCCACAGGGCACATTTACACAGTGGTAAAGGGAGGGGATGGGGCCTGAGGTGACGTGTGCAAACACGCCCTGTGGCGCGTTAAGTTGGGGAAATAATTCCCTTTCAATCCTGAGGGACCCTGGGGGCCAACTAGCACACCAGGTGCTTCCAGTAAGCACCACTGCTCTGCGTTGCAGAGAGGTGGTGCAGGCCGTGCCCCTTTTTACACCTCTCTGCAACGGCGCTTACTGGACGTACCTAGTGGGCTATTTTGCTCCTAGGGATCCTCAGGATTCAAGGGGACTTAATCTCCCAACTTAAAAAACGGCCACAGGGCGTGTTTACACAGTGGGGAAGGGAGGGGACGGGGCCTGAGGTGACGTGTGCAAACACGCCCTATGGCGCGTTTTAAGTTGGGGAAATAATTCCCCTTCAATCCTGAGGGCCCCTGGGGGCTAACTAGCCCACCAGATGCTTCCAGTAAGTGCCACTGAGCTGCGTTGCAGAGAGGTGGTCCGGGCCGTGCCACTTTTTACACCTCTCTGCAACGTAGCTCTGTGGCGCTTACTGGAGGTACCTAGTGGGCTAGTTGTACCCTAGGGACCCTAAGGATTCAAATGAACTTAATCTCCCAACTAAAAATGGCCACAGGGCGTGTTTACACAGTGGTGAAGGGAGGGGACGGGGCCTGAGTTAACATGTGCAAACAAGCCCTGTGGCACGTTTTAAGTTGGGAAAGTAATTCCCCTTCAATCCTGAGGGGCCCTGGGGGCCAACTAGCCCACCAGGTGCTTCCAGAAAGCGCCACTGCGCTGCGTTGCAGAGAGGTGGTCTAGGCCGTGCCCCTTTTTACATCTCTCTGCAACGCAGCACTGTGGCGCTTACTGGAGGTACATAGTGGTCTAGTTGGACCCTAGGGACCCTCAGGATTCAAGGGGACTTAATCTCCCAACTTAAAACGGCCACAGGGCGTGTTTACACAGTGGGGAAGTGAGGGGACGGGGCCTGAGGTGACGTGTGCAAACCGCCCTGTGGCGCGTTTTAAGAGGTAGTTTTAATCCACTGCCCTATTATATACTAGGGGCTTACAGAGGAGGTCATGCTGATCACAGGGGGACCCCAACGCATAGTGTTCCCTAGTGTATGTAGGTGTTTTCACTGTATTCTGAGTGTCTTTTAACATAGCACTGGCTCTAGGACTGGTTAGTCAGACTTAGTTACCACCAGTATCCGTCTGAAAAAGTTGAGGGTACAGGATGATTTTGCAACAAGGCTTCTTTCTGCTCTTCTGTTTGTTCTTTCTGCACGTTATCCTTCTTCCTGCACTTTTCTTCGTCTTTGAGGACTTCTGTTGCTTCTTTCTGCATTTCTTTGTTTTCTTTCTGTGTGTTTTTTCTTCTTTCTTCACATGTCCTATCTCTGTAGGCATAGTTAGAAATTAGCATTTAAAAAACCTTTGAAATTCACTGAAAAAAAACATAGGTTTCAGGCATGTTATAGTTAGGAATTAGCATTTAAAAAACCTTAGAAATTCACTGAAAAAAACATAGGTTTCAGGGGCGTTATAGTTAGCTGGACTTTTCACTCGTACAAAACCATTGAAATTCCCCCGTTATAGTTAGTTCAGCTAACTATAACTCGCGCGCCCGCAATGCACTGCTGATGACGTCACATATTACATCACTCATGACATGATCAGTGACATCACTCATGACATCACTGATGACATCTCAAATGACATCACTGATGACATCATCCAGTGAATGTGTGTTTTTCAGAAAATTACATATGTTTTATATATGTATATCTCAAGGTCGATGGAAGAATAAATGGGTATATAAGTGTCTAAATGGATGATTTGTTTTTTAAAAATTGATTGTATAACTGACTGATTAAGTGTATCTTAGTGAATACATGGCTTAGTGAGTAATGTTTAAATATGTAAATATCTGTATCAGTCTCTCACCTTGTGTATAAGTGGCTGCATGGGTTGGTGAGTAGCTACATGAGTAAAAAGTGCAAATGCTTTAGCTGAATTTTATATAGTTAGTTTCAACTAATATACTTCTGTTTGTTCATGAAATATGACCACCCTAATTATTATAGCACCATTAGCAAAATTCAAAACAAAACAAAACAATTAATTGTACTGTTTTAACGTCAAATTAAAATTTCAACAACCCTCCATCTCCAAAACTTTGTTATTCCATGTCTATCAAAAAATGTCCAATTGTTTTACAAAAGATCTTGGTTTCCTTGTGTGCAGCATTACTCTTCATCTTTCTATTTTGTTTTTTATTATTTATTTGAGACAGGTATAAAGGTCCTCATCAATATTTAACCCATGAGGCTCCTTACTATTGAACTCTAGAATAAAATCAGTTTCAAGCTTCCTGAGTTCTCTCTCCCTGTCCCCCCCCCTCTCTTTTTCTTTGGGATTTCTGCTAAACAACTGTACTGCAGACTTGAGGGATTGCTCTCATGATACAATTCAAAATGTCTCGCAATAGGATAAGTTCTATCCTTATTGATAATTGCTCTACGATGTTGCAAGATTTGTTGGTATACAGGTAGAGTGGTACTCCCTATATACATTTTTGAGCATGGGCATTGCAGAATATAAACCACAAAACTCGATCTACACGTTAGGAAACCTCTGACAGTCACTGTTTTGTTAAAAAAAATTGTAAAATTAGTGTGATTCAGTCCATGTTGGCACGCCTTACACTTTAGACATTTTTTAAAACCCTTTGGATGAATCTCTCAGTCATTTCCTGCTCTATGCTTGAATATTCAATTAAATCGCTGCATGCCCTTCTTGCTCTGCAAAATTCCCCGAATGGTATACTCCTAATTAAAGGTGCGGGGTGTGAACTATGCGCGTGAAGAATAGTGTTACCAGCTGTTGGCTTTCTGAATACTGTGGTCACCAATTTATCCCCCTGCGGTGTTACTCTAACATCCAGGGGGTCTATAGTAGTTCGACTATAATGTCCTACAAACTTCAAATTGAGGTTATTCTGGTTCAGATCATTAACAAACAGTTCTATTTCACTTTCTGTGTCCTGCCACAGCACAAAAATGTCGTCTATAAATCGGACCCATAATAATATATGGTTTGACCAAAGTTCCAGGGGGGGGCCCCCGAGCACCTGCTCCTCCCACCAGCCTAGATGTAAGTTGGCATAGCTGGGGGCGAAGCAGGTGCCCATCGCCGTCCCCTGTTCCTGCTGGAATAATTCATCACCAAATAAAAATATATTTCTGGTTAAGCACCACTCCATTAATTCCAAAATCATTAAATTCTGCTTTACAAATCTTATGGGTCTTCAATGTAAAAAGTATTCTGTCGCTTTTAGGCCATCCCTATGTCTTATACTGGTGTATAAAGTAGCAACATCGAGGCTTAATATTACCATGCTGTTAACATTCCAACGTATATCATATATACATTTTAAAAAGTCTGTTGAATCCTTAATAAATTATGTTAATGTCCTCATAATGGGATTTAAAAAATAATCTATGTACTTCGAAGCGTTCTCAAAAAGACTACCACAAGAGGAAATTATGGGTCTCCCTGGTGGATTCGTGGTGCTCGTATGCACTTTAGAGAGCATATAAAAAACTGGTAAGACCGGTTTCTCTTGTTTAATGAATTTAAATTCATCCCAGCTAAGCAATCCCTCTTTTTTCCAGGCTTCCAGTCTCATTAAAAATTGTTCCTTCATTTTTTCATAATCCCTCATGGTAATCCTTGAGTAGCATTCACAATTGTCCAATTGACTGAGTGCTTCCTTTTTATACAATTCTCGTCCCCATAATACGACATTTCTGCCTTTATCCAACGGTTTTACCACTACCCCTTCATCTTTCTGTATTTTAACCACTGTTTTGTGCAAGATCGATTTCTTCGGATTAAATTTCTTCTTCTTTTGGAGAGTTTTATAATACAGTTGTTTCAACTCCTTTGTTACAATCTCCCCAAAGATATCCAAATTATCACGTGCACTTTGTGGTATAAACCTTGAAGGCAGTCGGAATGGGGTATGATCTTCCTTTTCTAAAGTCTCAGTTTGAGATTCAACTGGAACGTCACCTTCTAATACTTCATTATATATACTTTTTTTTTTAAGTTTAAGGCTGTGCAGTGGTCCCTTGGACCACTGCCTACACTTTTTATCAATGGACCACCAGTAATTTAGGAAAACGGTATCTTGCAAATATTTTCTGACCAAATTAGAATATTTTCCACCCGGATTACATTGCAAAATATTGATCAACAGGGAATCGAATCTTCATTTGGAAAGGACACCCAAAACACGATGCTTCCAAATAGCGATTTGCTAACCATTTCAAAACAAGTTAGCGATTAGGAAAAGGTTTTTCATATATATAGCAAAGGAAACAAAGCAAGTTTGAACGCGATGAGCGGGACTATGAACAAGGACGCGTATTGACCTTTGCCAAAAGGTATGACTTACCGAGAAGACAGTTACTGAGTCGCAGAGGCAAAACAACAACTGAGCAACGTGACACATCAGAGTCAGATGTCACTGATGCCGAGTTGAGCAGTGATGAAAAAGAAGCAAGGCGTGCTGAGGCAGCAGCGGCGACACCTTTTCACGAGGAATTTCGCATTATCCGGGAAACATGGAGCCGAGGTGGAAGAGGCAAACCAATGCCACAAAGGAAAAAAGCAGACGTAGAACAAGGAGGGGCGGCTGGAGAAAGCAGCAGCACCGCATCGCCTCGGATCACCCGGAGCAGGAGAGGGGCGAGACGGTAACATCAGAGTCTCTCACGGTGGTAAACTTGACACCAAGAACACTAACGGAGGCGGAACTAAAAGTTCTTAAATATGGTTTAAGTTTCTGCCCCTCAAGGAGATCTGAATACACGCAAAATAAAATTGACCTGTTCCGATTTGCGCGAAAAATGAAACTCGCAAAATATTTTCAGGGCAAAAAATCTACAAAACAGAAAGAAATAACATCTATCAGTGAAATTGAAAATCTCACAGCCGGTGATCTGGAAACGTTGGCAGTCATGGAAGATTTGCAACATGAGGGCGATCCTAGACAACTGATTGCAAAGAAAAGTGTGGATCAATCTGAGATCATTCAAATAAATCCAGGCAGCCCATTCAGACCAACGTCTAAATTTGTGCCGGTGATGCCGGCTGACTCCATAGATATTTTCACTGAGGCAGTGACTCAGGATCTAATCAAACTCAGAGGAAGCAACATGAATAACAGAAGGAGGGGCAACATTACTGCAGAACAAAAACAGGCAATCAAAAGTTTACAGAATGACAAATCAATCGTCTGCAAACCGTCTGACACAAAGGGGGGAATGTTGTCTTGATGACCTTTGATTATTATCAAAAAGAAGCACTGAACCAACTAAATGATACATCTAGTTACAAGAAGATAACACGCAAAGAATTTGAAAGTAGCGTAACATCTTACAGAAATCTTCTCAATAGGTGGTACCATAAGGGGATGCTATCTAAAGAGGAATATGGTTTTTTGGAGTGCAGATATCCTAAAATTCCAACATTTTACCACTTACCAAAGCTACATAAAGACTCTACAAACCCCCCCGGACGCCCAATTGTTTCCTCTTTGGGAAGTCTAACTGAGCACATGTCCCAATATGTGGATTTCTTTTTGTCTGAACCAGTCACCAAACTCACCTCCTACATCAAGGATACCAAGGACTTTTTAAAACGAGTAGAAAACATCCACTGGGAGAATGACTATGTAATGATGACTCTAGACATTTCTAGTCTATATACGAGTATCAATCATAATCAAGGAATGCAGGCGGTTCAACACTTTTTGAATGATCGGCCAATTAATTTGGCAGAACATAATGAAATGATAATTGAGTTTGCGACATTTTGCCTGCATAATAACATCTTTTTGTTTCAGGATGTCTTGTTTAAACAGATACGCGGTACCGCGATGGGAACCTGCTTCGCCCCCAGCTACGCGAACCTGTTTGTGGGCTGGTGGGAGGAGCAGGTGGCCTGGGCGGAGACCAATGCATGTTGGACTCATAGAGTCATTTGTTGGACTAGATACATTGACGATTTGTTCATTGTTTTTAATGGAACTGAGCAAATGGCAAATAATTACGTGGAAGTACTTAACAACAATGACCTTAACCTCAGGTTCACAGGGGATATCAGTAACAAACATGTGAACTACTTGGACTTAGAGGTGTTCCCTGTGGAAGGTAGACTGTGCACTCGCCTGCATAGAAAGCCGACCGCAGGGAATTCCGTATTGCATGCTCGGAGTTGCCATTTTGAGAAGACCATAAGTAGCATACCCTATGGTGAACTTCTTAGAATCAAACGGAATTGCTCCCTAGATAGTGACTATCAAGCAGCAGCAAGAGAAAGCATGAATAGGTTCAAGTTAAGAGGGTATCATCAGGACATCCTTAATGAAGCTATGAGGAAGGCAGAAACAAAATCCAGACTTGATTTGATTGAAACCGAGGATCACATTACTAGACCAGCAAGTAAGATTGACAACAAATTCAGGATTATCATAGATTATTCTGAGGATGCTCAGGTCATCAGAAACATACTGAGAAAGAATTGGCACATCCTAAAAACGGATTCAGTCTTAGGAAAAGATATACCAAAAGCACCACCGTTAACATTCAGGAGAGCCAGAACGTTAAGAGATGACCTAGTACAAAGCCACTGCAATAAAGAAAGGGTAGCACCACCATTTGGGAAAATAACTGGTTTTTATCCGTGCCTAAAGTGCAGGGCCTGTAAGAATAGCAAGAAAACAACACACTACAAAGTCCCAGGTCTTAAGTCTCCCAGAAAGATTAATAAACTGATGAATTGCAATACCAGTTTTACAGTGTACTGCCTGGTTTGCCCCTGTGGTTTATATTACATAGGGAGCACCATTCACCCAACTAAGGTTCGCATCTTGGAACATATGAGGGCGATTCAGAACAAAGATGTGTCATATCCGGTGGCGAGGCACTTTGAATCTTTTCACCAGAGCAATAGGGATCTATTGAGTTTTTTCTGCCTGGATCATGTTCCATTAAATGTTAGAGGGGGCGACAGGCAGTTACAATTAAGGAAACTTGAATCAAGGTATATCATTGATGTTCAGACCAAAATGCCACTTGGTTTGAATAGTGGGGAGGAGTTGGCTGTACACCTGTAGTTTAAAAGTATCTATATATTGATTTTAATTATGCTGCATATAATTTTAATTATTTTGAATTGTTTTTTCAACATATGACAGAAAAAGTACCCGTTTAGGGTGTGATTTTGTGAATTGGCCCATTCAGGGCAGTATTATCATGAAAGAGAACTATATTTATGTTCAGTAATGGCCGCCAATGGGGATTTCAAACCCATCCAGGGTGTGATTCAGGGCTGAACTGTATTGCAACAAAGAAATGTATTTGTACTTGCATGTTCAGTGATGGCCGCCAAAGTGGACTGAAGCAAGTCCTATGTTGTTGTCTATGCAAAGGGAGTATTTATGTCCACTCCAAAGTTGTTGCCTCTAGCAATTGACGAAGGCGATAGCTGAAACGCGTTTGGATAACTGTTCCCGTGAGTGCTGGTGCTTGTGTACCCGGAGCGTTGACTGAGTGCGGTGTCCGTCGCCGCAGAGAAAGCACCCGACCGCGAGTGAAGGGGCGTGACGGAAAGTTGAGCCGGATATATATATATATATATATATATATATATATAACATAAAGTCATATATCCTAACTATAATGTCCCTGTAACCTCTGTTTCTTTCTGTGAATTTCTAAGATTTTTCTAATTCTAATTCCTAACTATAACATCCCTGTAACCTTTGTTTTTTTCAGTGAATTTGTATGGTTTAACTAAAAGTTCCCTATAATTTTTGTTATTAACAGTTAATAACGACAGTTTTTTTCCATATATTGTTGTAAGTATTAACTGGTGAAAATGGTTGTGTGACAGTATGCATTACTGTGTAAGTGGGTGCATGACATTTGTTAGTGTTTGATTGTGTCTGTGAATGGGAGCATCTCTGTTTGAATGTATGGATAGTTGAGTGAATAAGTGTAAGTAGTTTTGCAATAAGTTGTTTTAAATGGTACTCAATATCTTTTAAAAAACAGTGCATTGTAAGGTGTGTATAGTGTAATTAAAGTTTTTTGTGTTGTTTTTAAATTAGGAGTCACATACCCATCTAGACCCCTCATGTACGGTACACGACTTCAACATACTATAGACCATAATAACATATATATTTAGAGATTTCTAGCATCTAGTTTGAGGTTAGAGGATTAGTAATATGCTAAACATAAAACTGTAGGAAGAAGTAAAAATAATGTTTATAGTGATTTTCATTGATTTTAAGGCATCATTATGCCCACGCACACCGCTGCGGCTTGTGTTTCTGGAGTCATGCAGTGGAAGCGACACTAATGTAGTTTTGGTAGCAGTAATACATATATATGGATACTTCTATAGTTTACTTTTACCCAAAAGCTTTACTAATACAGAAAAAAAAGTAACGGAATATTGGATAGAAAACATTTTAATGGTTATGTTACTAGATTTTATGGAGTCGCAGCACGTATTTCCAGCGCCACAGAGGGGACGTGACAATGGCATTTTTTTGACATTACAAAAATGTATATTTTAAGACTTTTTTACTTTACTTTAAAGAAAGAGGTATAGTGATAGGAAAAAAGAAATGGTATATTTGTTAAGGTAACTTAATATAAATAAGATTTTAATATATTTTATGGATTCATGTTCCAGGCGCGACGGAGCCGAGTAGGGGTCACGCATTCCATGTGACACAATAATAAAATGACTTGTTAGGCTAAACAGCTTCCCATCTTCAAGAAAGACAGATCCCACCCCTTTTGTTTAAATTCGGGTGTGGCTGTTAGAGGTCACACTTATTGAGGGATCCTCCATTTTGAAGTGTTTTTGGGTGTTTTTTTGCTTTCTTGTATTCATGATGGCAGCTGCCGAAGACTTCCAGCAGGAGGAAGAAGATACTCTGCAGGAACAGGATGAAGAACCTCCCAAGATGAAAAAAGCATGTGTGGTGTGGGAATTATTTAGCATTCCAGAGGGCCAAAAAAGGTTAATGGTCAGAAAGTGAGATGCACAGTGTGTCAGCAAGTGCTGTCATGTGACACAGACCGAAAATACTCTTGCGGTACATCGTCGATATACAAACATCTATGCACAATTCACAGCACTTGGCTAGCCAGAGCAGAGTTGAGAAGACTAAAGGAGCAGGTAGCGGTACAAGGTGCTGGAGAAGGTCAGCCTGGAAAATCTACACAAGGAGGACAAGTTGTCAACATTCCTCTAACTTTGCCTGACTTTGCAAGGCTGGACTGTTCTGCCCAAAGTGCAAGAGTGTGTTAAGTGTGGATGCGCAAGTTGTCGCAAAGATGTTGAACCCTATTAACACTTGTTAATTTTTTTTACTGTTAAAGCGCAGCTTTTTTCTGTTCCTGTTATTGTTTTATTTTTCAGGAAAAATACAAAAAAATTATAAAATTGTTTTAAAAACATGATTCTTCTAGAACCACTTATTCTGGTTTAAGAAAGAAAAATGACATGGTATATGTATGTTTTTAACAGTGTGCATATGTCTAGTACGTTTTGGTGTGTGAGTTAGTGTGTATGAAATTGACTGTGTATGTGAGTAACTGTATTTGTGATTCTGTGTGTGTGTAAGTGGTTGTATGGATGTGTGGCAGGGTATATGAATTCTTTTATAAGTGAGTGACCGACTGTGAGAGTGTGAATATATGTGAGTGGGAGAGTGTATGAGTGCCTCTATGCATAGGTGAATGGATGTTGACTGTTTCTATTAATGAATCAGTGGCTGTCTCAGTACTTGTGTGACTGAGTGAGAAGTGCATAAGTGAGTGGGGTATTAGTGGATGTATGGGGGGATGCCAGAGTGTGTGCATAGATGCATTACTGAGTGAGTGAGTATAAGAGTAGATGCTGTATGAGTCAGTAAGTGGGTGCATTTTATGTGGGTCACCGGTGTGTGATGAACTGAATGTGTAATTGACGGGCTATGTGAGTGAGTGTATGAGTGAATAAATGGATGTATACGTAACTGTATGGATGAGTGTCTTAGTGGCAGTGTTGGTGACTGAATGGGTGTGTAAGTGGCTGTATGGGTGGGCAAATTGGTATGTGAGTGATTGTATGGTGAGTGATTGGGTATGTAAATGTGCTGTATGGGTAAGTCACTGACTCTTTGAGTGACTGAATGTTTGATTGATTGTATAGGTGAGTGGCTGTGTTGAGAGGTTGTATGGGTGAGTGAATGGGTGTGTGAGTGGCTGTATAGGTGAATACGTGGGTCTGTGAGTAGCTGTATCGGTCACTGTATGTATATGTGAGTGGCTGTTTGTGTGAATGACTGTTTCCAGGTATGGCTATATGGGTGAGTGACTGATTGTGTGAGTGGTTGTATGAGTGAGTGAATTGGTGTGTTTGTTGGTGCATGAATGAGTAACTGGATGTATGAGCTGTTGTATGGATGTCTCAATGGGTATGTGAGGTGTTGTATGGGTGTGTGAATGGGTGTTCGAGCGGTTATATGGGGGTGTAAGAGAGTGTGTGAATGGCTCTGTGGATGATGTCATGAGTGATGTCATCAGTAATAATATTTAAGATGACATGAGTGATATCATCAGTGATATTACTGATCATGTCATGATTGATGTAATATGTGAGGATGGATGTATAACTGAGTATATGTGCCTGAGTGTGTAGTTGTAGGTCATTGAAATTACTGACTAGATGTTTTATTTTTTATACACATAAGAGAGTATTCTACTCTCTATCTATATGCTAACTTACAGTTGAATTATATCTGACAGAACAAGAGAGTAAGGCTTCTCAAGGAGTTTTATATGTCAAGTTGACCTAGCATTAGAACTGGATGGATAGCGGCAAGTATACCAGGTATAAGACATGTTTAATGGACTACTACTCTGGAAGGTTTACTTGGTAGTGTCAGTTCCTTACTACAAATCTGAAGGACTGTCTCAGTCCCTATCTGGAGGTCAGTTTCTACATGTAAGTATGTTTGTGGTGCATTGCTGTCTCTGTTTGTGAGTGTATATATTTGTAAATGTATATGTAAGGTAAGGCATGGATTGCCTCTGGGTGTATTAGTCAGTATTGGGTTATTTAGCAGAGTGTGACCACCTGCATTAGTGCTAGACTTGTGTGTGTCCATTTGAGTGAATGTTTCAATGATTGTGACATACTCTTTGGGGATGCACTAGTAGGTCACCCCTTTTCTATATGTTTATCTAAGATACAAATCAGGGTGAGAGACTGGATGTATAACTGAGCATATGGCTCTGAAAGTATGCATGTAGGCTACTGAAACTAGTAACTACATGTGTTAGCTTTGATTCACATAGGAGCGTACCCTATCCTAGTGTCAGAACCATGTAAACTTTCAGTGCCACGTGTACGACCATTCCATTTTGCTAGTCGCAAATTTCGAAGTTTCGCGACCCGCAATTTGAGACTTGCAAAATGGAATGTACAACAGTGTCTCAGATACTGTTTGAGATTCCAAATGGGGTCGCTAAAGACCTACCTCATTAATATTAATGAGGTAGGTCACAATTTACGACCCCTTAGGAATCTCACATTTCACTGCGGTGGTAGCCTGCTGGGGACAGCAGACTACCATGTCTGTGTTTGCTTTTTAAATAAAGCAACTTCTTTTTTCAAATGCAGCTCCTTTTCATTAAAGGAAAATGGGATAAGTCTAAAAGATAAAAAAGAAAAAAAATCTTTTCATTTTTTAAGGGCAGGCAGTGGTCCGGGGATCACTGCCTGATCTTAAAAAAATATTTTCACTTACATCCCCTAGGGAGCCCTTTCCATTTGCAATTGGCTTACCACCTGCTTGAAGCAGGTGGTAACTGCAATTGTTTTGCAACCGCATTTGCGGTCGCAAAACAATCGTACATACCAGTGTGACTCGCAATTAGGAAGGGATGTCCTTGGCACGCCCCTTACTAATAACGAATCGCAAACCCTATTTTGCAAGTCCGTAATAGGTTACTGACTCGCAAAATAGGGTTTGTACACACCACTACCCATTTTAGCTGTCGCAAATGGGCTGATTGCTCATTTGCGGCCGCTAAAAAGGGTTGTACATCGGGCACCCAGTCACGTGCAGAGACACAACTTCTATGTATCTAGGAGCAATTGAGGTGGATGCAGACTAACTTAAATAACCCAATATTAACTAAGAGACCCAGGAGATAATCCATGCTGCCCTTACAGATAGAGTTACAGATCCTTACAGTAACAAAGAAAGCCAGTGATGCACCAACTAAGTTGGTCACATATGGAAACACCCCCCCCCCCCCACACATAGGAACTGAGACACCAATTTAGATATCTACTAAAGAACTGACAGTACAAAGTCACCCATCCAGGCCTGGGACATTTGTGCTTGAGTATGCAGTTCTACAGCTAGGCCGTTTTGCTATTTAATTACAAAACAGGCAAATCAAAGTAATGAGAAGCTATCACAAGACCACTTCATTTATAAAATCATTATCCATCAATACTTATAATGAATATGTTTATGGTAAAAAACGTATTTTGTGACATCTTAGAATGTTAAACTGTAGCCACTATTAAAAAGAAAAAGGCAGAAAAATAAATTAGTATGTGATCTTGAAAACTACAGTATTATAACAATACATCTTTCTTATACTATAGCTCTGTATTACAATGTGATAAACGTATTAATTTCCTTTTTTTTCTGTTCTCTGCTTTCATACTACTTCACCATACACGGTGGTCTGTATGTAGCATCATCTTAGAACAGTGAGGAAAAAACAATTGCATGGAATGTACAAAAGAAAAACAGAACTGCACAATACATCATTGTAAATATGTGTTACTATGCTTGCCATCACTACGATTTGATAATTAGTTGGTTTATCTAGACTTCATGTAGTACTGAAAACAAATGCATCTTAAAATATTTTCTATCATTATTATACCTGGTACAGTACTACAAATAAATGTATCCCATACTTGAATTTTCAAGATAGATTTTAAAATAACACACCTATTAGGCAGAACGATGTCTAAAACACTGATGATCCATGCCGATGAAATCCAATACATTTCGTTTTTCGTACAAATAGGCTATTGAACTTTTGTTGGAGAAAGAAAACATAATACATTTGATTTCCAAAGGCATTTTTGGTTTCATTTGAAGGGTGCTAGAATTCCAATCTGTTCTTTCAGTCTTTAAGTCGTATTAGACAGTGTTATATATACTTCTTGTAAGAACTCTTTTGCAGAAGATAAAAGGACAGATGTATTGTAGAGTACTTTTTAAGGACATCACACCCAATAGGCCGAATGATGTTGTTAGAACTTTGATTGAAGAAACAAGAGGTAATGATGTCGTAGTTTGAATGGCAGTTTAGCTTTGAATTTAAGGTTGCTATCATTGCAATCCGTACATCTGCTGTCACTTTTTAAATAGACAGTGTAGTGTCCAGATGTTAGACTAAGTCCTTCATGAAAGATAATAGCTACTGTTGTTCTTCTAGAAATTGATATTTGACCTGCTTTGAAGTTTGTAATTTCTGTTTCCAGCTTATGTTATGTTATGTTATGTTAAAATAATGTTATGATGCGCACAGCTACCCAAAAAGGGTTTCCCAGCGCAGGATGGAGGTCAGAGGAAGAGAAAAGTCAAATGTTTATTGATTAAATAACCAGGTTTTTAGTAATTTGTGAAAATTCGTATATAGTGTTTCTCTACGGATCGTTATGGGGAGAGAGTTCCATAAGAGAGGGCGGGGATAGGAGAAGGAACGACCACCCATTCATGCAAGCTTGACCTGGGTACTACAAATTTTTCCTGAGTGGTGGATCGTAACAAGCGAGATGGTTGATAGGGACGGACTAACTTTTGCAGGTAGTGGGGAGCAGTACCTGTCTTAATCTTGAACATATAATTCAGAGCTTTAAATTTAATCCGGTTTTCCACTCTAAGCCAATGAAGATCTCTCAAGGCAATAGTGATGGAAGTCATTCTAAGAAGTTTGCAAAGCAGTCTTGCGGCCGAATTCTGAACCACCTGAAGCTTACGTAGAACATCCCTATTTGCGCCCAAAAAATTAATATTTACGTAATCCAGTCTACATGTTACCAGTGCCTGGACAACTGTCTTTTGGGTAGTAATAGGGAGCATCCAAATGATTTTCTTTAACCATTTCAGTATGGTGAAGCAGGTGGCCACCGTTTTAACCGCATGTTGTTTCATGGAAAGATTACGATCCATGATACATCCTAGGTTGTGGACTTGAGAGGAGGGCACAGGGTGAGGACCCATTTCTGTGGGCCAGTGTTGGGGGCCCCATAGATCTTTGTTTTTCCCTAAGATAAGGACCTCGGTTTTTTCGCCGTTGAGCTTGAGAAGATTACTTTGCATCGAAGAGGCAATCTTACTCAGGCCAGTTTGAAGAGTAGAAGGGCCTAACTGCTTATCTGCTGAGAGGGAAAAAATTATTTGGGTGTCGTCGGCGTACGAAAAGAGAGACAACCCAGCCTCTTCTGCAATTGTTGCCAAAGGTTGCACATAAATATTGAATAGAAGAGGACTAAGGATGGACCCCTGAGGCACACCATAAGGTGAAGAATGGATTTTTGAGGTGGCTCTAGAGGAAAAGACTTGAAAAGTCTGTCTAGATAGAAAAGAGGACAACCACCAAGTGCCGTGCCGGAAACACCGAGAGACTACACGGATTTAATTAACACGGTATGGGAGACCGTGTCAAATGCAGCACTCAAGTCCAACAAAACAAGGACTGCTGTGTTACCTTTATCTAAGTGTTGACGCAACAATTCAGCAACACCAAGAAGAGTCGTTTCAGTCGAAAAGCCTGCACAAAAGCCAGACTGGGAAGAATGCAAAAAATTAGAAGATAACTCAGTAAGCTGTAGATTAACGTGTTTCTCTAGAATCTTGAAGGATCAGCATTGACCTTTTTCAGGAGTGGTAGGACCATAGCATGTTTCCAGTCAGGCGGAAGCATGACCTCTTGGAGCGAAGCATTAAGTAGTCTCATAATATTTTCCAAAGATGGCAACTCAAATTGTTGAAGTACAAAAGCTGGAAGAAGATCGCAAGGAGACCCTGACTTAAGGCTGTTTAAAATCTTTCTTAGAGAAACAATATTAAGAGGGGACCACGTTTCGAGTTTAGTTGTCAGTTCATTTGAAAAAATGGACTCCGACTCGGGTGCTAACTGGGTATGTACTAGAGGCCTAGTTTTATCTATTGTTAAATATATTTGCTCCACTTTATTTATAAAAAAAATTAGCCAGACTGTTGCATTGTAACCTGCTCTACATCATTGCATTAATAGGGGGTATTCTCCACTTCTTTATATTCGCAACGTAGACATCACCTCTTATCTACAATTTTGGCAGGTCATATTTTGAGTTGCGGTTTTAATTAATCTGTCAAAAGATACTGTTTTGCAATCTGGTAGTGTTGAGTATAATAATAGTTCAGCATTTCTTTCAGTGGTAGATGTAAGTAAGCAATCTTCACAGTCATGGTCCCATTTGAAACTAAGTCCAAATATTTACTTCTTCTTCTAAAACAGCAAGCATCACCATTATAAATTCTTGTGCGTCTTGTTGAATGTTGAAACTAAATATTACTGAACCATTACAATTATCCAAAAGATCTTAAATGCCTGAAGCAGAATGTATTACACTTCTATCAATAACTAAATGTTGGAGTAAATGATACAGTGCAAAACAGAACCTTTTTTCATGTTTTTGTTCAATTTGATTAACAAGATGTAGTATATGAATGTCTACATTGAGAACCATATTTGCTTAGCAGTTGATACCTGACGTGTTTTCCAACTGGTGTCCTACAATATTTCCCTCACTTTCCACTTTTTTCTTCTTACCACCGTCTACATTGTCCTGCTTTCTTTTCTTCGACATCAGTTGATTGTTTTTTATGATTCCATTTTGGGCACATTATCCATTTCTCATAAAAATTGTATTGACCTAAATAAAGAGCCTATAGACTTCTTAACTGACTGTACTCTCTTACACAATTTCCATCAGCACTAAATATTTTGTCATACAATTCCATCAAATACAAAATGGATAATGTTCTTACTTGAGATAATGCAACATATGCCATTCCTTCTTTAAAAAACTACTACCAATGTTCACAAAAGCTACACTTAAACCTTGAGATTTTTGGGTAGTTAAAGCACACGCTAGGCACACTGAAAACTGTTGTAGTCGGACATACAAGTCCTTTACAAGTAAGAAACTTACAACACATCACCCAATCTGCTTTATGCTATAAATCTGATCAAGTTTTATAGCCAAGAATTCTATCTGATCCTTGCTTGGATAATTAATGAAATCAATTACTTTACCCATAGCACTATTTACTAATCTTTCCTCTACATTCAAATTTTGCCTCAAAATTACCAACAGTTTTTACACACACATAAACACTTTTCTAAACCTGCAGTCTTCGATACGGACTTCTCCAAAGAATCCAATTTTGCTTCTAGTTTTCCAGTTAGTGGTATTGTTACTCCCTGGTGTTCCATTTGATCAATAGCTATAATTTCCAAAATATGCAGTTTTTACAATTTTAGTAGTTCTTCATTCAAGTTGGAGCACTCTTGTAGTGTAGGCAATATACAAAGTATGGATTTGTATTCTGCAATGGAATTATACATTACTTGTGCTGGTGTATTTTGAGAGGAAAACTGTTTTTTTGATTAGTCGACTTTCCAAAGCACGTTTGCTGTCTTTAGTCAAAACTCCTATTCTAATGTCCTTTAGAATATTTCCATATTCCACATCAGAGGCTTGACACATATTCTTAAGTAGTTCCTTGTATTTGAAGTTTAACCAAATATTTACATTGCCAATGCTTCCCAAAGAATTCCTTGTTTCATTATGGGGAAGTGTCTTGAAAACAGGTTGCCCTTTCACAGGGACACTTAAAGGTTTTCCTCCAAACAGGACGTCATACTCTGTTTTTAAAATCAGTTGCATTCTCAAGTGTACAAAGGCAAGCATTAAGTTTGAGACCATGCTCACCTCATCAATTATTAAAAGCTTAATTTTCTTTAGTACTCTGGAGACTTCATGACAAGCTTTACCAGATAACTTCTGATATTCCAGTTTATTATCATGTTTAACAGGTAGCATAAGTAGCCAATATAAAAAAAATCCTTTAATGTTGTGTGCTGCTAATCCAGTTGGTGCTGTTACTGCACATGATAAATTTGATTCTGTAGTGCTGTGTAGATAACTAGTGAGAACTTTAATTAAGAAACTTTTTCCTGTTCCAGCTTGACCACTGGTATATAATCGAATAGGTTTAAATGATGAGCATTGACATTCTTTCTTCTTGTGGAGGAATCCTTGTTGTATTTTATCTTTTACTTCTATAGAGATTTCTTTCTGTTCAGTGCTTAATTGTCCTTCTAACAGTTCAAAATCAATAGTGTCTTGTCTCTCTTGTTCCATTGCAGTTTCCACCTCATTCATGGCTATTGCAGCTTCATTCTGAATAAATGGTTGTCCAAGAGGATCTTCACTTACTGGTCCTGAACTTTGGCTACTTTGTGAACTTTCTTTAGCTATTTCAACTGTAATAGTTTAGTCTTGTTCAATCTCATCATTTAACATTTTCAAATAGATAGGAAAGACTGAACACTGAATACTGTCTTTTACAGCATTGAAAGAAACTTCATAGCATTCATAATATCCAAGTAATTCTGTTTCAACACGCCAAGGCTTGAAGAGTTGCAGAAGTGCTAAATAGAAAAATGTTCTCTTATTCTGAGTTTGGCATCAGAGTTTTCTATGGTTAATATGATTCTTTTATGTTTGAACAAACATTGGTCACATCCAACTACTGTATACTTTTCTTTTGTATGCTTTCTATTCCATTTGTTTTATACCTGTAGTGTTGAATTACTTCATATTTTCCTGATGTGGACTCCTTTTTGGATAGTGTACTTTTTGGTTCAAACTCTGCTAAGTATTGGATTTCTGGCGTAGACTTCAACAATCTTTGTGCTGTCTAGGCCTAAGCTTACCCAAATTATTCTTTTTGACTTTGAGAACAAACTGGCTCAGCTGAACCGACCTGAGCACTCATAGGATTCTATTTCTCTATGGGAAAGCATCTTCAAGCTGAAGCTGTACAATGTTTTGCTGAGACTTTTTTTCCGCAGAAATCTCCTCCCACGTCTCTTTCATCTCTGACCTCTGTGATTTTTTAATGTATGATGTGACGCAACAAGCAACAGCAATCTGCAACAAACTGAAAATACATGTTTGAAATCCACGTTTTCAAAAAAACTGTTTACCCTTCCTTGTGAAATGACAGGATGTGGGAATCTGAAACGACATCTTGTTTAAAATATAGCCTTGCATATGCATTTTCGACTACAGTATTTTCCACATCTATGACTTTCAAACCATAAAACTTGTTGTCTCAAGGTGTTTTCACCACCATCTTTTGGGATGGCACATGTGGAATACAGCTCGATGAAAGACAGGACAGCCTTATCACTATCTGTTCCAAATTTTGGTGCATCCTTTATCAATAATAGCATGTGTAAATGTGGAACAACTCTGGCTTGGTACTCTCTTCAACAAAAGAAATCAGTTACTTCTCTAAGAGAAGGATTTCTTTTGTTTCAGATGAAAGACATCATAGCTTCAAATCTGTGGTTAAAATACCAGCAAACATTAGCAGGATTTAAGGAACAAACTTCACTGGATGTCTTAACTTCAATATTCTTGATGCTTGAATTTGCTTCACACAAGAATTCAAGCAGGTCATCTCATGCATACTAAGCATACTCAGCACAACTGAGTGTTAGAAACCAAGTAGGTGCTCCAAGGTTTCTCAACATGCATTTGAGTTCACCATGATGACAATACCAATACTCGTTGGTACCATGTTGGCATGCTATCAAATTGATGAAGCTATATTCCAAATTTTCATTTCTTCAATGAAGTTTGTCAATGAATTCCCTTGCAGAAAGATTTTTAGATGAAGTCCTGTCTTTAATATGTGGTTAAAAGAGCATGAAAGCCCAGATAAATCACTCACAAACAGAAGATGAAATATGTAGGGAATACACTGTCGAAACCTTGGATCTTCTGAGTATGATCTTTTTGACCGGTATTCAGATGCTGGTATCTTTACAGGACAGTCATCAAAGCGTCCACCTTCTCCAGTGGGTAAGAGTTGAGGAAAACAGCGAGCTTCTAAACTTTTCTCCCATATACTCATGTGAGCTCCATTTGCTTGCTGCATTTGAAATAATTCAATAGCATCACAGATTACTTCTGTAGAATTTAGAGGATGGATGCTGTAGTGTTCATAAATCTCTTCTGATCTGGATCAATGTACTTTTCCAATCTGTCCGCTTATATGTAATGTTTCATCCAGTATATCTGTCGTATCTTCAGGAACATCAACATTCTTGTATTAAACATTATTTTGCGCCAGGTATGATGTTGGATTTTTAACTTTACTAATATCTAGTAACTCTTGCCAGATTTATCTATTTTTTGTAGGCACACCATTCACTAGAATAACAAGTGGTTGTTGAACGTCTCTGTCTACACAAACAGTTGTAATATTCTGTTTAAAAATCTAAAGGTAAGTATACAACTCTTCCTTTAAGACCTTTTTGTAGGCCAATTAGTGGGAGCTTCCCTGTCTTAGGCTCCATACAAACTATGGCCTGGAATAGATGTACACATTGTATTAGAATAGACTCATAAACATTTAAATCTGCTAGTTCTTTTGGAATAGATACCAACTTTAAGTTATAATTTACTGCTCTAGCTGACATTTTGCTTTCTTCTAATTTGCTGTCACAGAGGTTGCATATAACTTGACGGGTCGACAAGTCAAACTTCTGTACAAATAAATAAACAGCAAATGGTTGCCACTTATCATTGTTTTTTTTTCACTTTTTAGATACAAATCAACATTTCGAGTTTGTCTTTTGTAGTGAGCACGTCGACAATAAATACAAACACAGTTTCGTTTTTCAGCAGAAACTGTGTTACATTTTGTAATCTCTTCTACAAAGTTACCAATAGTAAGCTCTATGTATTGTTGTACTACAACTGCATTTGGCAAGTCCTCACTTTCCCTACACTCCTCTTCAGGACCAAAGAAATTAAATTGAACATCATCACAAAAATGTTCTATGTCTGCTACTGTACCATTCAAAAGAGCTGTATTCATTTCTTGTAAACATAGCGTGGGAGTTTTAACAGAGTAATAGTCTCCTAGCTAACTTCCGCATTTCAGAGTGGGGAACAGCTAACATTCTGAAATGATGAAAGATGCTTTCACACACTTTCTTTGATAAACACACTAGTGAATATCCTTCTAAATTATTATACTTTCTCACTTTACATGGATGTAAGCCTTGCAAAATTGTAATTTTCTGCTTCAAACTTCTGCATGAAAACTCATGTAGAAAGCAGCTCATTATGTCAATAGATTCTTGCCAAACACTATAAATACTGCTACAATTCCACTTATATACAAGGGCCTGTCTAAGTCTTCCCTGTACCTCTTCAGCTATCACTTCTTCAACTTTCCTAGGAACAATTTCCTCTTTTTCAACAGGAATAACACCCTTCACTTCATAACATCCACCAGTTGTTTCAACTGCATGCACTAATGTGTTCTCTTGGAAGTAGCTTTCTTGGTTAAATAAAGGCTCATTGCTAGATGTATGCTTCCATTCACCTCTAAGACTTTTACAAAAGTTATTTTTATTCACAAGTCTTTCTTTCTGACTTTTTCTCTTCAAACGTAACACTGTTTTATCCAGTGTTTTCATTCTGTTTAATATAAACAGTTTTCACTTCAAGGCAAACCCCTTATCTACTACAGTTTATATGTGTTATTTTTGCTCATAAGCTGCTGCTCTTCTCTTACACTGTATTATATTTCTCACAAAATTTGTATAACCCTATTTCTAAACATTCTTCTTCCTTCCTCTGTGTACTGTTTCAGCCTAGCTGTTAGATTACTACTTTTTTTAGACTGGCTTCATCTTTAGTTAAGAAGATTTTTCTCTTTGAACTAAAAAATAAAAAAACTTTTTTCCTTTTTCCACATCAAGGTCACGTATTGCATTCGTCCAATTACACACTCACAGCCACAATGGTAAACACTTAACATGAAATGTTGGAAAATTAACAATGGAGAACACCTAACTTGAGTAAAAAATATCAGTTGAAGTTTATTGACAAATTAAAAACAACTCATTGTTAAATTGCATAGGAATAATCACAAATCACAAGCTAAAAATCAAGCCTCAACTATAGGAATACAATAAAAGGGGATTTCATATCAAGAAAGCAAGAGATTATAAAGTATAACCTCTGATGCAAATAAAATAGACAGAGTAACATATAGACAATAATATGGTTGGAGGAAGGAAAAAAGTTTTTTTATTTTTTAGTTCAAAGAGAAAAATCTTCTTAACTAAACAGTTATTGGTGCTCTATCCCTTTGGACTTTATTGAGCCCCTCTCCTTGTTTTGCAATGGCTTCATCTTTAAACATGACTTACTGCGCTTCATTTCTGGGTTGTTGGTAAAGTTTTCTTTTTGTTGACATCATTTTCCATAATTTTCATTTTTCTTACAACCGTTTTAAGAAACTGCTTAATTTTCTTACCAGTACATTGTTTTTCTGTAGAACATTCTGTCCATTATCCTCTTTTTTCTTATGAGTTTTTTCAAAGTAGTACTGTTTTTTTTGTGCTTTTCTCCTCCGTTCCTTTCTGGGAATCTTAAAGTACTCTGTTTGAACTGAAGCAGATATCTAAAAAGAAAATATAATACAAATGTAATGTTCTATAATTAAACTAGCTAAAATCATTAATAAAAAATCATAGATATATGTTTATTTTACTATTTACAATTCTGGCCCCAAGTACACAGCAATATGTTGTATAACTAGTATACCCTATGGCCTAGCTACAGCGTACGTTAGGGTTGAGTTTTATGTGGTAGAACAGCAGGTTAACGCTTCACAAGTGGTTTTAAATGCCAACTCGGCCTAGAAATATAACTGGGTGCCCAGCCTCGAGTGTACCACGCCTCAGATATGTCTAAAGGACTACTTCTCTGGATAGGTGACTTGGTAGTGTTAGTTATTTACTAGCTATCAGAATGAGTGTCACACTCCCTATGTGAAGGTGTGTTTCCATATGTAAGTAAGTTTGTTGGTACATCACTGGCTCTGTTTGTGACTGACTGGCTCTGTATATGTATTTGTAAAGGTCAGAATGGATTGCCTCTTGGGTATGTTAGTCACTATTGGGTTATTTAACTGAATATGTTACTGCCGCCAATAATACTAGATATATAAAAGTTGTGTCTGTGCATGTCAGTGAATGTTTAAATGCTTGTGACACTGTCTGAGGGAGTGTATTAGTGGCTTCCCCCTTTTGTATGTACTTAATTGTTATTCAAATCAGGGTGAAAAACTGGATGTATAACTGAGCATATAGATGTGAAAGTGTGTGTATAGATCAGTAAAACTTTTAACGACGTGTGCTACCTTTTATGCCCATAGGAGCGTACCATATGGCCTAGCTACAGGCTACCTTAGGGGTGAGTTATATGTGGTAGAAGAGCAGGTTAACACTTGTCAAGCAGTTTTAAATGCCAAGTACGGCTAGCAGTTGATCTGAATGCACAGCCTCAAATGCAGCTGGCCTGAGACATGTTTAAAGGTCTACTTCCCTGGATAGGTGACTTGCTCTTATCAGTTCTTTACTAGATATGTGAATGACTGTCCCAGTTCCTATGTAAATGTGTCTTTCCATACGTAAGTTAGTTTGTTGGTACATTACTGCCTCTGTTTCTGACTGTATGGGTCTGTAAATCTATATGTAAGGACTGGCATGCATTGCCTCTTGGGTAAGTCAGTCACTAATGGGTTATTAAAGAGAGTGCGTACTGCCTCCATTATTGCTAGATATATAAGAGTTGTGTCTGTGCATGTTAGTGAAGGTTTACATGCTTATGATACCATATGAGAGCATGTATTAGTAGTCTCCTTTCGCATGTGCTTACATGAGATTCTAGAGAGAAAAATAGAAGAAAGTAAGAGAGAGAAAGAATACCGGGGACTCCGCTACATTATGCTCCCAAACAGGACATTACGCGTCCATGATTGTTCAGCAACTTTAAGCAATGTTTGTAATTTTTAGGACAACAAGGTTATTGTGAAATTAAACGCCTTCAGCCACTGGAAGTGACAGTGACTGACTCATTTAAGTGTATTGCATGATTTAATTCCGTTTTCTGATGTGTACTAACCATAGATGATTCAAATGAAAAGCTGTATATAGAGTAAAGGTTTTCTGAGGTTTACTAACCGTAAATTATATAAAGGAAAGCTGTGTATAGTGTAAGGATTAGTCGCACAGTTAGGATACCATGGGCTCTGGTGCAAGCAATGAAAAGGGCCCCTTTTAATGCTGTGGGGGTAGTACAATACAGCAATGATCAGGATTCAAGGCCCTGGTGTCACTCCACCTGTGACAGTAATAGTAGATGCGCCTCTGGTAAAGGTATTCTTAAGTGTATCTGTTTAGAGTGTTTTCACAACAGTTTGGTTTATTTTGTCCCATCAGCTATGTTAAAGTTGTATCTTTAAATTCCTAGACTCTGTTAAAAATTGCTTACCCCAGTATTGCCTTTTCCCCAAATCAGCACATAGAGCACTGAAATGCCTTAGTGATTTTAGCTAATTTATTCCAAAATTGTGCTTTAAATGCACTTTTGATGTAATCTTTTTCAAAAAGTTCACAGGGCAGGGGAACCTCCTATCAAAATCTTACTATGAGGTAGGCTCCCTTGCTGAAATTCAGATCAGGTATTACATCTGACTTTTAGCAGTGCCAGTCGAGGATGTGGGTGGAGCTAATAGAGTAAGTGGGTGGAGCCATTGGAGGAAGTGGGTGGGGCCGGAGAAAAGTAGGTGTGGCCCCCGACAAACATTTGAGCACCTGCACTTCATATTTTACAAATTAAGCACTGGACTGTGCCACTGCCTTGATCAACCCTAGCTATATAGGAGGTGGTTCTGTGTGTGTGAATGGATGTTTATATGCTTCTGACACTGTCTTAGGGGGTGTATTAGTGGGTCTTTGCTTTTGGATGTGCATATAGATGTTACAACTCTGGGGGGGAGAGTGAATATACAACTCAGCAAATAGGCCTGTAAGTGTGCATATAGCTCTCTTAAACTTCTAACTACGTGTGTTATCTTTTATGCATGTAGGGGAGTATCTTATGGCCTATGAATCCGCTACTTAATAGTTCACTTATATGTAGCATAACACCAATTTAAAATTCAACAATGTTTTTTAAAACTCAAATCTAGCAAGCAGTGGCACTTCATACACATGTTCTACAGCACAGGATTCCACTACAAGTAGCCATTGAAGTACAACCTTACAAACAAATAAAATAAACTAATTCCAGATAAGGAAGCAACACAACATATAGCACTTAAAGATATTCACTAAACCAGCTCAAACTAATCAATCATCTAATTTGAAATGGAAGGTTGAAAAGATAAGCTTTAGTGATGCTGAGTGTTTCATTATACAAATACGTATCTAAAATACTCTTTAAATGTGCATATCAATTACTATTCAAATACATAACTAGTTCCATATCCACTACTCTTCATCTATAAGCAAATATTTCAAATCCTTTGCATTTATGTTATACGTTATATAACTAATGATTCAAAATTTAGTACATTAAACTATCACTTAGAACAGTCTACCTTTATATATATATTAATAGTTATACATTATCAATCTCCTCATTATTAACATACTCGCTAATTTGCTTTGTAGAGCTTCAAATATTAGCACACTTTCACTTCAAATTTCTGCACACAGAAAATAATTAGTACCACTCTCTGCAAGAAAGAACCATTAATGGCAATTTTTCCCTCTCTTTTCCAGTGATTCTAATTTCGTAAGAAAATGAAAACTTTTCCTCCATTTTTTCCCATTCTTATAGATGTTTTCATTGGTCAGTTCTTTTTAACCCTTTATTAGTGTACTGTTAAGAAGCCCAATCTGATAGTGCCTGTGGGTGGAGTCACAACCCCAATGCGTTGCCCAGCGCAGCCCCTCAGTGTAACACCGTGATGGACTAATCAACATGAACAATGTCCCCCACTCAGTTTTTATGCAGAGAGGTAATAAATCCAACCAAATATATATGCACCCCACAACACTTTTAATTTTCAATCGTTTATTATCAAAAATATACATATCTTTAATTTGTTTTTCATTTGTTTTATCCAAGATAAAAAACATACATATAATACACAATCCGGGATATTGTATCTAAATAGATGGGGAAAGAGACGAAGAAGAGCCCTACAATCTATACTAGATAGTCATTCAATAGTTGTACATGTTTCAATGGTGAAAAACATAGAAATCATGTGAAACAACAATACAATAAAATACACAACTATATTAAACACATAGGCAACATTACATTACATACAAAAATTTACAAAATGGGTACAAAAGATAACAAAACAAAGGGAAAGTTGCGTCGACGTGCATTTCGGAAGTACCATGTACTTAAGAGTCCTTCATCAGGGAAGAAGGATTCATCATTATTCAATAGTGGTCAGAATGGCCATCTGTAATTATGGTACTATATCCAATATTAACATTCAGCGGGGCTCTGAACAATAAAAGTCAAGTTTCTGTGGGGTCAAACACACAGGGCCCGATTCACAGAACTAACTTAAGACAAAATCCTAAACTTACTACCATTTTGGTATTCACAGAAGGCACTTAATCATTTTGGTATCCACAGAAGGCACTTACTCATTTCGGTATTCACAGAAGTTAGGAGTCCTAACTTTAGGACTCCTAAATGCCTTCTGTGAATACCGAAAGTCTTAAAATTAGGATTTTTCTCAGTTTAGTAGTAGTATAGTTAGGACTCCTAACTTTAGGACTCCTAAATGCCTTCTGTGAATACCGAGAGTTTTAAAATTTTGATTTTTCTAAATTTAGTAGTAGTAAAGTTAGGACTCCTAACTTTAGGACTCCTAAATGCCTTCTGTGAATACAGAAAGCCTTAAAATTAGGATTGTTCTCAGTTTAGTAGTAGTAGAGTTAGGAGTCCTAACTTTAGGACTCCTAAACTGAGAAAAATCCTAATTTTAAGACTTTTGGTATTCACAGAAGGCATTTAGGAGTCCTAAAGTTAGGACTCCTAACTTCTGTGAATACCGAAGTGAGTAAGTGTCTTCTGTGAATACCAAAATGAGTAAGTGCCTTCTGTGAATACGAAAATGGTAGTAAGTTTAGGATTTTGTCTTAAGTTAGTTCTGTGAATCGGGCCCACAATGAATATTTATACAATAATGGTCAAAATGTGCTATTAATGTGGAGCAAGATCACATTCTATATCCGAAAATTGTGCAATACATAATAGAGTGGGAGGTACCCCTCTATCCTTTTATTAATATGTTTTACTCACTTGTAACATGGCCCCTGCTTTAGCTTATCATGCTCAATCTCGGTGTACCAGTTTACCTCCTTGTAATATGGTCATCCTAATATGCGCGTATCTGGCACTTCAGCTTTATCTCACTAACTTTATGGAGGCTTGTTACTATGCCTCTGAGTGAAGTAGTAGCGATTTACTCGGTGAGTCGCTAGTTATTCAACTGCATCTCCAAATATTTATTCAATACCATTTCAAAATGGCCGACGTGTTTCCTCACACTGCCGACATGAATTAATTGTGAATATACTTTGCCCCGGGAAGTAAGGAGGGGCGGGATCTCTCTCTACACCTCCAGCCCCCCACTTACTCACCTCATTACCTCCAAACTTTGTCATTTGCAAATTATTTTTTATTGTATATCCGCCCCCTGAGCATTATGGGATACCGATCACCTTTACAACCTTTGTACGTAGTTTATGGCCCATGGGGCTGCATGGATTTCTTTATAGATTTCTCTCTATATATATAGAAGAGGTGTGGCGCTGTGGCCAGGGCGACTGACTCCGGAATCTGGGGATCACGGTTCGATCCCCGGCGCCGGCGACAGATTAGCCCAGCACCATGTGACTCTGGGCAATAGCTTGCTTAATCTTCCCGACGGCCCCCAGCGCCTAGAGACCCTTACGGGTGATTGTTCCCGCTTTATAAATGTGGATTATTATTATATGTTTAAGTTCACTGCTCATTCTTTATATATTCTTTCTATCTGTATACATGGATCCTCTCTAAGTGTGGACCATTCCGACTTCGGGGGAGCTTAGCCCGGCATTACAGACCTTTAAGATTATAGGTATTTTCCACATACATTTCTGTGAATAACTAATTAAGCCAGCCCATATTATCAATTGCATACCATTACTGGCATGGACTAGGGAACCTACGTATGTACCAATATGTTGCTAACCATTATGAGTTACTTATAGATAAGAAATTCCCATAGAGATGTAATGCCTCTACCATTATCGTTACAGGAACTCTAGACAATACATAGTACCACCTGTGGTATGATTGCTTCTTGAGACGCCCTACTACTGTACCCAGAATCTGGACTTTCCTTGTGAATATGATTTGCTTTTACAGTATGTACATATTGGTTTTTCTTTTTTCCGCATTTTTTTTCATCTTAAGATTGACTCTTTATCTCTTTCATGTATTTCCTTCCTGGTATACACGCTGCTATACATTTCCCATTATCAGGTTTTTCTGGTATCATTACCTTTTATATCCTAGGTGATGGCTCTTGTATTGCACAAATTCCGGATATAGATATTGATCTTGCTCCACATTAATAGCAACTTTTGACCATTATTTTATGAATATTCATTGTGTGTTTGCCCCCACAGAAACTTGATTTTTATTATTCGGAGCCCCGCTGAATGTTAATATTGGTTATAGTACCATAATTACAGATGGCAATTCGGACCACTATTGAACAATGATGAATCCTACGCCCTGATGAAGGACTCATAACTACATGGTACTTCCGAAACGCGAGTCGGCACAAACTCTCCTTTGTTTTGTAATCTTTTGTATCCATTTTGGTAATTTTTGTATGTAATGTAATGTTGTCTATATGTTTTATTTAGGTGTGCATATTATTGTATTGGTTTTTTTTCACATGATTTCTATGTTTTTCACCTTGGAAACATGTATAACTATTGAATGTCTATCAAGTATAGATTGCAGGGCTCTTCTTCTTCTCTTTCCCCTTCTATTTAGATACAATATCATGGATTGTATGTTTTTTATCTTGGAGAAAACAAATGAAAAACTAATGAAAAACAAAAAAGATATGTGTATTTTTGATAATAAATGATTTAAAATTAAAAGTGTTGTGGGGCGCATATATGTTTGGCTGGATTTATTACTTCTCTGCATAAAAACTGAGTGGGGGACATTGTTCATGTTGATTAGTACGTTTTTCCCCGGCTTTTCCCTCTTACCTGTATTATTTCCAGAGACCCTCTCTTGTTGCTTCATTGTAACTCCGTGATGGAGTCATGACTCCATATGGGAGTCCGTTGAAGCATTTACAATAGTACTAGTATATATTTTCAATTACATATGAGATACAATAATAGTAGTTCATTGAAAAACAAATATTTTCCTCTATAAACTAGATCTGAAGTAGTATAGTTCGAAAACCACAAACTATTTAGAACCCTTCCCCCACACTGCTTTGCTTTAGTTCCCATAACAACCTGGTTTAAAACATTCTACTGTACCACTAGGTCAAAGGTTTACACACTTTCTAACTGGAACATACCAGTTTCAAGTTCAACTATAACAGGTGTGATTGAGTGCTTAAAATGTAAGCTTAAACACAATAGTATAATTTGTGAAACATTTATCCGCAGCCAATCACAGATGTAGTTGCATTAGTAATAAAATCACAACCTCTTTTTACTTATCACATTATTTACACCACACAGTCAAATACATAATTTCCTGAAACCAACTCCACTCCTCCTTGTGCCAGCCTTTCATTCTACCAACAGTCACATTCAGCTATAGCTTTGTCCCGTGTGCTACTACTCCTTCCTTCAAAATGGTTAGAGTGTGGATTGTGGGTTACAGCTATGTCTTCTGGGCCACTGAGAGTGTGGGAGAAAGAGTGGCATTGACTGGGACTTGGACTTCCCTGATGTGGATATTGAATGGTTTGGCCAGAGAAGTTTAAAGTGGCACCAATTGCTGCCTTTGGTTGAGGGTATTGCACATAACCAATATCCAGACCTCTTACTAGTGCAATGTGGTGGCAATGACCTAGGCACTGTTGCTGGGGTTGGTTCAGAAATTGCAATGGAACAGATCTTTGGCCAATTAATTACAATTTTGCCTTGCACCGTCTTGGTATATTCCAACATAAGACAAAGGCGGAAATGGAAATGGTCAAATCAATTCTCTCCGCAGACTGACAAAGCCAGGAAACATGTTAATTTAGCTGTTTCTGCATTCCACAGAGATCATAACATGGGCTCTATCTACAACAACAATCTATGTTTCAACATGCATGGAATTTACAGAAGTGATGGAGTTCACTTTACAGATGAAGGCAACAAGGTGCTTCTCAGCAACCTTAAACTCTGCATCCTGTCTTATATGTAGCTATCATATACTCACAATGAATACAAAGAGTCTCTCAAGAGCCACCATATTGCCCAATACTAAATGATATTCATTTTAAATCTTTTTTAAAAATAAGATATTTTCTGGAGTTGCGACTCTGTCGTGGACCCACAAGGTGAAAGCGTGAATTCAATGCACAACACCACATTTTAGATTTAAAACTCTGATTTTACATCTATATATGTTACAAGGATTTTGTGAGTAGTTTTGTGAGTGTATAAATGTGTGTGCAAATGGGTCCATAAGTCTGAGTGGGTCTGTGTCAACATATATTACTTTCTCAGTCTGAGTGGGTACATGAGTGTTTTAGTGGATGTCTGAGTGGGTGCATGAGTCTCTGAGTGGGTCTGTGAGCGGCGGCGTGAGTTTTTGAGTGGGTGTGTGAGTAGGTGTATGAGTCTCTGAGTAGGTCTGTCAGTGGGTGCATGAGTGTTTCTGTGTGTCAGTGAGTGGGTGCACGAGCATCTGAGTGGGATTGCGAGTGGGTGCATAAGTATCAGAATAGGTGTGTGGCTAGGTGCGTAAAAGTCTAATTGAGTTTATCAGTGGGTATATGAGTCTTTCAGTAGGTCTGTGAGTGGCTGGATCAATGTCTGAGTGGGTCTGTCAAAGAGAGAATGCGTCTCTAAATGGGTCTGTGAGTGGGTGTCTAAGTATCTGAGTGAGTCTGTAATTGGGTGCACAAGTCTTTCAGTGAATCTGTGAGTGGGTGCATGAGTCTCTGAATAGGTGTGTGAAAAGATGCATAAGTCTCTAAGTATGTCTGTGAGTGGGTTTATTACTGAGTGGGTGCATGAATATCTCAGTGGGGCTCTGAATTTGTGGGTGAGTGTCTAAGTGGGAGCACGAGTGTCTTAGTGGGTCTGTGAGTGGGTGCAATTAGTTTCTCAGTGAGATTGTGAGCGGGTGCAAGTCTCTGAATAGGTGCATGACTAGGTGCATAAGTCTCCAAGTGACTGTGAGTGGATGCATGAGTCTCTGAGTGAATGTGTGACTGATTGCTTGAATGTCTGAGTGTGTCTGTGAGTGGGTGCATGAGTCTCTGAATGGGTCTGTGAGTGAGTGCATGGGGTCTGAGTGGGTCTGTGAGTAGGTGCATGAGTATCTGAGTGGGGCTGTGAGTGGGAGAGTGACTGAGTGGTCTGTGGGGGGGTGTGAGCATCTTATTGGGTCTGTGAGTGAGTGCATGAGTCTCTGGGTGGATCTGAGAGTGCAAGAGCCTCTGAGTGGGTCTGTGAGTGGGTGGGTGAGTCTCTGAGTGGGTCTGTGAGTGGGTGGGTGAGTCTCTAAGTGGATCTGTGTGTGAGTGTCTGAGTGGGTCTGTGAGTGAGTGCATGAGTGGGTCTGTAAGTGGATGTATGAGTCTGAGACTTAGTCTTTGAGTGGGTGAGAGACTGTCGGAGTGATTCTGTGGGTGGCTGTGTGAGTCCCTGACTGGGTTTGTGAGTGGCTGTGTGACTCTGAGTAGGTCTGTGAGTGCACGAGTGAGTGTCTGAATGGGTCTGTAAGTGGGATCAGGAGTCCTTGAGGGGGTCTGTGAGACAGTGTTTAAATGGCTGAATGGGTCTGTGAATGGGTGCATGACTCTGGCTGTCTGACTTGGTGCATCAGTCTGACTGGGTCTTTGCATGAGTGTATAAGTGTATCAGTGGCTCTGTGAGTGGGTGCATGACTCTCTGAGTGGGTCTGTGAGTAAATGCATGAGTTTCTGAGTGGATTTGGAAGTTCATGCATGATTCTGTGACTGAAAGGCTAAGTGTTTCAGTGACTCTCTAAGTGGTTTGGTGAGTGGATCTGACAGTGGGTGCATGAATCTCTGAGTGGGTTTGTAAGTGGATGTGTGTGTCTGTGTAAGTGCATGCATTTTTGTGTGAATTAATGTTTGAAAGTATTTTTTGATTTATTTCAGCAAGGTTCACGACTCTACCGCAATGTTACATAGGGGCCTCTCTGAGCGCCGCGATGGGGTCGTGACTCCTCCATACCACACTCGCACAATACAGGTATGGGGTCAGGGTACTCCTACCCTGATCCCTTCTATCTTTTTTACGTTTAGAACTGTCACCTGGGACCGGCTCCCACCTCATAAAATGGCGGTCTAAATCTTTTCTTTTAATTTCTTTTAGCGAGGTTCACACCTCCATCACAATGTTACAAGGGGGGCCACGATGGGGTCGCGACTTCATCCACGCGGGGAAAAAACTAATTTTGACATTTTGAACTCATAACGAATCCATTACACACCCCTACAATACGCCCAGAGGGTCAGGGCACTCCTATTCTGACCCCTTCCATGTTTTTTAACAGACAGCCTGCGGCCAGCCAATTACAGCACTCCTCTGGGCGCAAGGACTCACTTAGTACCGAGTCGGAGCCACAGATCCTTTGCAACTCTATATATACAAATTTGGATTTCCATTAATATCTCTAAAACTACTGAATGGATTTACACCAAATCACAAAAAGGCATTTTCCTGGACCAAAATCTGCCTTCCTACCAAATTTGGTGTAATTCTGTTTATTGGGAATTAGCATGGGGAAAACACGTCTTGGGATGCCCCTTTTTTCTCGGTCCCTGCTTGAAGGATCACCACAAAACTTCCAAGACAGCAGCTGGGGTGAGCGCCATACTAGTTTTGAAAAATGTGTGATTCATCAAGCAATGCCAAAGTTATTGGCAAATGAAAAAAAGCTCTTCCTATGGAAACTACATCCTGACTAGAACTACATACTGGCCACTAGGTAATATATATAGTTTTCTTTTTTTTTCCTATCCCTTCACTTATCTCAAGAAAAGCTGCCGACACCCTGGAACTGTGTTTTTTCTCAAATTATGACGTGTCAGCATCTTTTCTTGAGATGAGTGAAGGGATATGAAGGATTTATATGGAGTGAGCTAACTAAATGTTTGGCCGACGCAACCTTCGTTCAGGAACACGGCGGCAGTCAATCAAACAGAAATGTATTTGTACCCAGTTATGCCGATGCTATTGTTTACATTTAGGTACTTAGGCTTAGAGTACAGTGTTAAATGTGGGGGAGGGTGTCTGTGCATGTGTGAGTGTGTAAGTGTGTGTGTGGCCTTCTGTCATATTTATCCCTTGAGCATTATATGAGGTATTGGGTATTTTTGTTGGTATTTTTATTCTTTTATTGTTCTTTACATTCTTGCACTCAACAAGTAGAGTGTAGGCCCAAGTAAGTAATTTTTCAATTGTTACCCAGCAACTCAGTCATCCAAAACCAAGGAGAAAACCAAGAAACCATATTCTGCAGAACAGGTGAGTCTGATTTGTTCCCTTAGTTCAGAGACTCCTATGAAATGAGCAGAAACCAAAGTGAGACAGAGAAAAAACTATTCCAAAACAGATGGTTTACACACATAGGTGGAGAGGAGTAGAAATGTGAGAAGAAGCACTAGAAACTCAGAGGAGGGTGAGAAGCAGAACTATACACACAGAGGAGGCCTGAAATCACAAGAAGGGAAATTGGAAGGTAAAACTGAGACAGGGACAAGAGAAAAGTATGGAAATGAGAGTGGAAAATCATAGAGGGGAGAAAGAGTTGTGGGAAGAAACAGAAAAATAAAGAATGAGAGGGAGGAGAGTTCCCAGAGAGAACTATAATTACGAACAGATTAAGAAAGAAACAGAAGAAGGCAAAAGAAAAGAAAAAATAGATGATGAGTAACAGGGAATGGGATAAAAAGAGAAACAAAGGATAAATAACACAGAAAGGAAGACTATAGGTAGCGAGAAACGGGACACAAGGGGGGAGTTGAAAAGAAAGACATGGCAGAAAAATATGGGAGGAGAAAACAGAGAAAGGGGTGTAGAAACAAAGAGGAGAAACCAGGCAGAAAAATAAAAGGAGAAAGTGAGAAAGGGTACAAAGAGGAGAAGCTAATGAGTTAAAAAACGAAATGCAGAATGAAACTGAAGAGGGGAGTAACAAAAAAACTGAGAAAGAGAGGTGGCATAACAGACCAGGGCAGGACAAAATAGAGGCGAGTGAAAAAAGAGGTATAGAAATAGAGAAATGAAACCATTCATAGAAATAAAAGGCCCATAGTGTACAATATATAAGTAAGAATAGTCATTCACGCAGATTAGTGAAAAGACAGAAAAAGAGAGAAAGAGAGACTAATAATAGAGATAAAAATGGAAATTATCACTTACCACAGTTTGCTGCAACCCAAATGTATCCCCTCATCAGAGGTTCAAAATAATTGCAGTCATTTACCACAGAGTGCAGTGATCTATAGGCTGTCTAGTCACAGTGAACAAATGTACACCCACTCACCGCAGAGTGCAGTAATTGATAGGCAGGTACATGCTGATGAGTGCATCAATATATACGGATACTCACACTGGAGAGTAAAAAACTAAATGTGCTTTCTTCATCAGTCTCATTAGGCTTACACGTCCCCGATACCTGCTTTAAACGCCAGGTTGGGTGGGACTTGACACACAACAGAGCCCTGGACAACACCTTCCCCCTGGCACCCTATTATCATGCTCAGTTCACTTTCTTGTATTTTGCCAGCTGTTCCAGCCTCTCAATATCAACACAAACTAGCTCACCAAACCACCTTGTATCTCTTCAGACTAATTTTTTCTCTGGATCCTCTTCATTAGAATATCAACCCTTAGGGTCTGTGCCAATCACTCACCCGAGAGCAGAGTGATCTACAGATATATATTTAGGGCCTGGTTCTCAAACTGCACTTTGTAGTACTATAAACATACTACAAAATGTAAATGTTGCATATATTTATCTGCCTCAACTGTCGAGTGTTCGCACATATAAGTATAGATTTGAATAATATACCTGGGAGGACACAGGGGGGAGGGTGGGAAAAGAGGCAGACTGACTACTAAAGGGGATGGGATTAGGAAAAAGTCACAGATATAGAGAGGGGTTTATTACAGGACTTCACCAACCCATGCAAGAGTAAGCCAATTGAATTACTCGGTTGTTGGAGACATGAGGCTTATACTCTTGTCCTAAGGTTACACAGAGTTTGTGAATTCCAAAAGTAGTAAACTTACTTCAAAATGTAAACTTACTCAGAAGTGTACCTTAGGTTTGTGAATTAGGTCCTTTGATCTTACTGTAGAGATAAATGAACTCACAGCATGCAGTTATACTATCCAAAGTGCACCAATTTAAAGAAACACCACTCATCAGAGCGTGCACACATCTGAAAACAATCCAATCCTGGCTCAAAGATATGAACCTGCACTGATTCAAAGCCCAACTCTAACCAATGCCAACTGACTCAACTTTAACATGGGAACCAACCTCATCTTCAAGGAACACGTTGATTGGCAAGAAAACCAAGGGCACCCGGTACCAGCTCTTTCTACTAAATACAGCAAAAACATTCCTCAGAGAATGTGACTACAGAACTGCTGTTCAAGCACTTGTACTCTTGCATCTGGAACAGGAGCAACACCACATAAACGGCCTGAAGAAATATGACCACAACACCCCATACTGATGGAACTCTGCACACTTCTCTTGCCAGCCCGCATCACCTTCAAAGGTAGCTGCATCATGTACAAAGACGTCATGACCTCCACCCACGCCTATCTGGCTCACAAGCTTACCATCTTTGGTGGCTCTTGGCAAACCCACATCCAGGACACTATCAGACTGGAGAAGTGCAAGTGCAAAAACTAAAAAAAAGAAAATAAAAGACAATAGGACTTCTCCATGTTTGCACTCAGGACCTGCAACAACATCCCCCTATCATCGGGACCAACTAACACTGCTCCAATTTAGGAAAGAACTAAAGGCAGGCCACTTTAAAGCATAATGTACCATAAAACATTAACAGGTAATTTTCTCTCTCAAAACCCAGCTCCTCTCTAATCATTTTTTGACTGTATCTTTGCCTTTAACTATGTACAGCACTGTTGTGTGAGGATATACAAATGCTCACAATAGATTCAGTGTTCTATAGACAGTAAACTCCTATGTCAAAGTTTTATTAGTCATGATTTGGTTAATTAAATCCAGAAATTCAGAACTCGAGGACCTGTAAACAACCACTCACTGCAATGTCCAACAATCAATAGTGCATGCTGCCTTTTCTAAAGAGTCCCTGGTCACATTCACTGAGTGTAGTGATCCATAGATTCAATAGCAAGACTTGAAATCCACGTCCTGAAATTCAGGCAATCCATGAAAACTCACCTCTTCATCCAGGCCTGTGGTTAACCTCCTTTCTGTTACAGCTCGAGAGGTTCTGTGGCATATTATAGACTATCCTCAATACTGTACTATTGCTCCCCTGATGGTTACCAGCCTACAACAGCGATGTTTTAAGGCACGGGCAATCATCCAGTGGCTCCATCTGCTAAAGCCCCCATCCTTGAAGGGATCTTAAAAGTGAGAAGTCCAACTATAAGGGTGCATGAAAAACATTAATTTTTAATTTGGCAGCTGGGCATGTGCGCTATTAGCCCTCACACTCTCTGGCAATTGGTGCCAATTACATTGAAAAATAATATGTCTGTCCCATGTTTCTCCTTTCTTCACCTGCCTCTTCTGTCTCATTCTCTATCAGCCTTTGGCTTTCTCTATGTGCATAACCACTGTATCTCTCTAAACTATCTCTGACTCACCTATTTCTACCTTTACTCTCTCTCACTCTTCTGAATACGCCTCTCTTCCTTGCTCTCGCACACTTGTCTATCTATTTCTACATCTCTACCTCTCAATGTGCTGGTTCCATATCACCTCCCTGTATCCCCACCATCTATTTCACCTCTCTCAACTTCATCACTCTCTTTACTTTACTTCACTATCTCCCTGTACCTCACCTCAGCAATCTCGCTGCCTCAGCATACGCTACCTCACCTCTTTATCTATCTTGTTAATCTATCTTGTTTCTGCATACTCTACATCACCTCTTTATCTATCTCGTTTCACTCTCTAGCTCACTTCTCCATCACTCTCATCTCTCTCTACCACACCACTTTCTCTTCATCTCTCGACCTGACCTCTCAATTTATCAAGTCATTTATTTTCTATTTCACCTCTCCATATTTTCTCTCACGTTTTCAGCCTTGGTTCTCTCTAACTCACCTCTTTCTACCTTACTATTTTCTAATTCACTCTCTATATATCAATTTTTCTCTTTCTATTTCACCTTCCTCTCTGAACCTTTCTCATTATACACCTTTCAAATTCACCCCTATTTCTCACTTTACCATGCAACTCTCTCATTCTCACCATCTCCCTATTTGACGTCAATCATACCTCTCTCTCAAACTCATACTAGTGAAATTCCATAGGGATAGACCGGCTAGTAACAGTAAATCTGACTGCCATGAATATTTGCGTGGAATTCTGGCCGACTTGTAAAGGGTCGATGATAAAGAATCATCCACCATAGGATAGTGCCGTACTTGCCAGGGACATCTGTCTACGCAATCCCACTCATGCCACTTTCGTATTTTGTCACAGGGTGCAGAAATGTAGGACCAGATATACTAAGATGAAATTCGCAAAAGGTGGTCACAATTTGTGCACCAACTTTTTACAAATCTTATGTTTTTTTGCAAAGTGACCTATGTACTAATAGGTGGCTTCACAAAATAGTGAATCACAGCGGTTTGCAATTTGATCAATGAGTAAGTTACGAACCACTAGGATTTACTGCCATCACAGAGATGGTAGCCTGCTGGGGTCAGCAGATCACTATGTCTGTGATTGCTTTTAAATAAAGCAATCTTCCTTAAAGGAGAACGGGGTGCATTTACAAAAAGGAAAGTTTTTACAATAATGTTTTAAGACTAGGCAGTTGTCCCACTGACCACTCAAATATAAACATTATTGACAATTCACTGAGGGAAAGAGTTCTCTTAGGGACCATTACTGTTTGTGAGCAGGTTACCAATTTCTTTCAGTAGTCTGTAAAATATGTTTTGTAACCGGATCAAACACATTTTCTTGTCACACATACTGTGAGTTGACAAATTACGCACATCTGACCCAAAAGTCACATGCCCAGAATACCGAGTCTGTGAATAATGCACTTAGTACAAACTCGCAGCACACATGGGGAAAACGAGCACCACCTCTCATTCTAGGGGGCTGTTAAACCCAGCCTCTTCCCTCCCAACTACGGGGGCACAACTGAGCTGCTAATAACTTGCTCACTGCTTTTTATCACCGCCTGCTGACTCCTGGCGCTGAACCTTAGCCACCTTTCAAAAGGCGCCACATTGCATCGCCGGGCCGTGTATGAGAGCGCCACACCTGGCACGTCTTTCTGTGACACAGGGGCATGTTCGCCATGAAAATATCGGAGGCCATCTCTGGCCCCAGGCTCACACAAGGCTCTCAGCTGTTATTCATCATGGTAGACCACGTCACTCGATCATAGTGCCAATATCGGCAACAGTTATCACAACACACATAAGTACATAAATAAAACACACGACACTGAATGTAAGTGGAGAAATATTGCTGCAGGTTTATTAGCATAATAAATATGCAAACACGGTGGGTTATCTTACGGGCGATCCCAGGGCAGGCCAGCCCCATGCCGCCTGCCCGTCTGATAAGCCTAGAGTCACCATGGCAACGCCAATTGGTGTCTACCAAATGTTGGGAGGGTCCCCCCCTCCCATCCGTGGACCTCCAGTCCACATGCTTCACACGCCCCCCCGTGATGGGTGGGCGGAGCATACATGGCAGCCCCCGGTTGCTCAGACCCACAACCGCCTGTCGGTTAGCGGGGCGCCGTAGGTCTTCCAGTGGACACGCTAAAGATCCCTGGGTATCCTGGCTTAGCACCACACGGTGCTGCTGCATGCTATACCCCTTGGTATGTGCAGACCCTGGATCGCCCTGTAACTCCTCCTGCAACACAAAGTGAAAATTGTTAGAAAAACCTGCCCCCCCCTTTGTCCCTCCGGATGCCGGGTAAGCGGATGGGCGGGCAAGGCGAACGAGCGGACAAGAGGGCGAGGAGGGGGCGGGGACAGCATATGTACCCCCCTTTGCTCCTCCCCGCCGGAAGCAGCTACCTGTCTGGGGTCTCCCTTGGTCAAACCCAGGGACACGACCTCCCACCCCTGTGCCTTCCTGTGGCACTAAGGCGGCCGCCCTCAAAGGGGCGGGCCGCTGCGCAACCCCCCCCCCGGGCAGCCTTACATAGTGCCAATATCGGCAACAGTTATCACAACACACATAAGTACATAAATAAAACACACGACACTGAATGTAAGTGGAGAAATATTGCTGCAGGTTTATTAGCATAATAAATATGCAAACACGGTGGGTTATCTTACGGGCGATCCCAGGGCAGGCCAGCCCCATGCCGCCTGCCCGTCTGATAAGCCTAGAGTCACCATGGCAACGCCAATTGGTGTCTACCAAATGTTGGGAGGGTCCCCCCCTCCCATCCGTGGACCTCCAGTCCACATGCTTCACACGCCCCCCCGTGATGGGTGGGCGGAGCATACATGGCAGCCCCCGGTTGCTCAGACCCACAACCGCCTGTCGGTTAGCGGGGCGCCGTAGGTCTTCCAGTGGACACGCTAAAGATCCCTGGGTATCCTGGCTTAGCACCACACGGTGCTGCTGCATGCTATACCCCTTGGTATGTGCAGACCCTGGATCGCCCTGTAACTCCTCCACAGCCTTGGGAGTGGCCACCGTCACTACCAGGGCCCCCCACCAAGGTAGACCTATGTACTTAAAACCTGCTGCAGACAAAGTTTCCCCTAGGTCTAGTCGGAGAACATCCATACCTAAACTAGAGGGGTGCCCTTCATCTCCCTCCAGGCACCCTGTGGACTTGGCGTGTATAAGACCATCCTGATGCCAAGACCTCTTTGCTCTGCGCCACTGCGCATGGCTCCCGGTAGGCCTTTATACCTATAGCATACCGGTACCGGGCTTCTCCCAGGTCCAGCCAAACAAGACTACGCTCAACCGGGCCGGCGGCCAGCGTGTACCAACAGGACGAATTCCCCCGTCCTTTTAAACTCTCCCATGGATTTGACTGTATTGACCTACACCAAAATGAGCGATGGTCCAAGGTTCCCTTTGCATGGCTACAGAACAGTCCCTTTGACAAGACACTCCTGCCTGGCAGTGCCCATGCGGGAGGTGGTAAGAGATAACAAGCCCGCCTTGCTTCCTCTTTCGCTCCGTTGGAGTACGCCCATCGCATTCCATCAGTCACCCTCAACTGTAAGCCTTGCCCTCCCGAAAATTGCTAGTATACCAGGGAGGGACAGGTCAGGGTGACCACAGAGGAGAAAAACTTGTAAAATGCTTCTCTAATTGACTACTGGGAAAGCCAAATGTTCTCCTGCGGAATAGAGCCCAAAGGTGTTACCCCGGTGTTTCCCTCGATCATATGGACCACACGCCCCTGTTGGAAGGCCACTTCCACAACCTGCATAGCTGCCAGCCAGTGCCGGAGGGCGGGAGAAGTTAACCGGAAACGATACTCGCATCACGGTGCATGTTTCGTCAAACTCAAGGGCGGGCTGCTAAGTGAGCAACCATGCTCCGCCCTAGTATCCGGTGCTATAGACGGTCCCCGTACCCTGATGGAACAAAATGCAATTCCCTTGCTCCTGTTGAGCACGAACCCAGAAGCAATTGCTCACCATGGTTCAATACCTTCCTGCTGCTAATCATTTCCTAGCTGAATGTTGGCAAATCCATGTTCTGTAATGGCACTACTTCGCTGCCTGCACCCTTCTGCCAGTGCCTAAAAGACCTTAGACATGCTGCCTGGCCTAATCCATCTTGCCCTGTTCTAGAAGCACCCGCTTCCGCCGTAGAGCAAACAACTCGCCAGTAACCCCAAACTGGCCCTGATGCGAGACAAACCGAGCCAAGGCACGACGCCTACATCCCTAGCTGCCAAGGTTTCATATTGCTATGTATGACATTTTCATAATGACCACGCCCCTGTGGGTGACATTCCAAGACTATAAATGGCACTACAGTGGGAGCGAAATCCGTCAATGATATGGCGCATGTCCAACCTACCCATGCACATTACTGAAACATGTTAGGGCGGCGAGACCTGTGATGCTGACTGCCGGTATAGTTCAATTGTCTCGCTGGCTCCAGAAGTCAACCCCATCATGGGAAAGAACTCTCCCCCAGTCTGAGCCCCTAACTGTATTTGCATTGAGTGGTCCTATAATGAAATTAATCAAATTGTGTGCTTGTGTGAGGCGTCTGCGAAGCATGGCTCCTGTCGTGACTGCTCAAACACGTGACATATCCTGTGCTGACCTCGACACTGTGGGACTGTTGTTCAATGGACATGCTCATCTGTGGCCTAATATTGGTCAAACAGTGCAGCACACGACAACGAAAATAAATTCCACTGTATCACACCACCCTTACGTTAGGCAGTGCATGATTTTAAAATAACTGTCAGGCCAGGGCACCAGTCAAGAACCACTCCAGCTTCCTTCACCTATTCCCAGTGCCAACGCTGCCAAGTACCTGTGTGTAAGTGCGACTATTCGAGGTCTTCAGAAACCCCCAATTAATACAAACATCCTGGGCAGTGGTCAGCCCGGTAGCCACTGGACCAGTATGTGGTACCTACAGTGAGCCAGAGCTATCATCTATCTTCAGCAACGAACCGTGACCTGCAGCGCAGAGTGGTTGAGGTTCTGCTCAGTTACTCTTTGTCAACTGTGGAAGTCTGACCTGATGAATTCTGAAATTGGTGAACTCAGCTTGGAGCAAAGCATTACGACAGAATTGGGACCTCTGTGGAAGGGAAGGGGACGTGAGAACAAACATTTGCTCTAACACTAATGCATCCCGCCTATCAACTGCACACCACATAATGCACCTACCGTCTGTGCGTTATTAAATATAGCAGTAAAGCAGAGGTACGTGTGGCTACTGTACCCAAGGCCGTACTGTGCCCTTAAATAAGAAACCCTCAACGTGATTAATGGCCCACCCATGTCCCGGGGACCGGTTCCCGAACCTGACCTCCCTCACCATTTCTGCAAAACTTCAGACATTCCCCACAGACTGCTGCAGATAGAACAATTATACTGCTGTGTGACCGGTGGGCAAAGATTGGGTGCTATGCAATAGCCGCATCAGCCCGACCTACACAGAGGATCTGGGTTCAAACACATTGAACAAAGCAGCCAGAGTTTAGACTGCTATGTGTGACCGTTTCCGAAGTCAGTGTAATTCGTGAGAATGCACCTATGAGTGACACTTTATCGCGACGTAATCCAAACAAGACTACGGCGAAAAATTCTCAGCACTTGCATCAGTTTGAGAAACCAAAACCCCTAGAGGATCGCACCCCTGCCGCAAGGCACCAGGAGCAGGAGGGCCCTTGGTGCGAAAAGTTTGCTGTTTGAAAGGGCAGACTGACTGTGGTATGTGATCAGCCGCATGGCACGACATTCCTTTTAGATACCATTTTAATCACACCTATAAAGAAGCTGCAACTGTAAGTGGAATAGCAGGTCTAACAGCGTCGACAGGCATCCTCAGCTTACAATAGGCGTGATGGAGTAAGGGTATCCAGTGAGAATCCAGATGGCAGCTGCCCACCTGACCGACCGTGGTGGGAACCACTCCTGTATATTCTAGTCCGATGGTCCCAGTTCACCTGTCACTGCCTGGTGTACGTGACCTAGGTACATGGTCCCCTTGCCTGGCGGCATGCCATAGAGACCAACATCCGCTGAGTACCACTATCTGCCTACGCTACCATCTTGCCTGTCATTCCTTTATGCCCAGATATACCATGCGATGATTGCTCTCCTCCGACACTTGACCCGACCACACCTAGCAGAACGATCACAGCGGGAGGAAGCGGCATGTGACCTGCCCCAAGACTCTATGAAATCCTCCTACCGAATGAAGTGGGAGCCCCACCAACCTCTTGGCCAAGCCTGCCAACCCCCACAAGAAAATGTCCCCCTAAGCTCCCAGAATTGAAGGGGGGGGGGGGGGGGGGAGGGGCTGACTGTGTGGAGATGTGCGAATGGAGGACATGCGTCCTGGAGTACCTATTGTTTGGGTGCAAATATCAGTCCCACGAGAACCTAATGTGTTTAGTACCAATAACCGTGGTAACAACTCAATCAGCACAGGGCTGGTAGCCCCCCCCCCGTCATACAACCGTGTGTGACAAGCCGGGAGATAAGGGAGGCTAACCCCAGTCAGACACAGAAGGACCCACCACGTGGCTGTGCCCAAAAAACATGAACCCGCATCAAAACGACCCGCTGGAAGGACAACAAGAGCCTAACGCTCTACACCCGCGGATGGCCCCGGAAGTGACCAATCGGTTAACAATCGAGTAACTAACAACGGACATCCTTTCAGTATCTGAAGGGCTGGCCATTTCAGAAGTACCCGGGACCCCTATGCCAGGCAACAGAGCAGGCCTCGGCACCAGTGGTGTGTGTGATCTTAGCCCACATCCGTGTGAGCCAGGGTCCGCGATGCATACTTATTTCATGATTAAAGCACTCTACTAGCTAAACATAGTGACGTTTACACTCCCAATATGCCCTACAGGGTGGATAGCTACACCTGGCATGGTAGTATCAATTGCTGGAGTGAAAAGTGCAATTTGAAAATATGCATCAGCCACTAGTACATGCATACAATCGACTCTGGAAGTAAACCATAATACAAATAAATCACAAGTCCAGGGAGAACATTCCTGCGAGCCAATGCCACCCAGTGGCCCCAACATGGAGCACTTACATAAGGCCCATTTACATTACACACGTTTTATTTATTGGACAAGGGGAGGTCGAAGGATTTTGCCCCGATTCACTGATTTGTTTGCCCCCGCCGAGACTGGAACCAGGGCTGCGCAGCCCAGGGCCGAGAACGAGCGGGCTCCCATAGGAGCAAGCCGGGGGGGGGGGGGGGGGGGGGGACCCAAGTGACTCACTTTGCGACCCCAAACTCACTTACTTATTGATGCTCTTAGTATTAGTGGACTCCTGTGTCTCTCTCTCTCTAATGGGACCCGGCCCAAACCAGATGTGCGGCCACAACAATACAGCTACCAAGGAGTTACCGGGAGGGCTGTCAGAACACCAATAAAACTACAAAGAGACCGGAGGAACCTAAAAGCACTGCACCTGAGCCAGTGCTGTGCCAGAAAACTTACAATACGTTTTTAAAACAGATGCTAACCTCCCTGCTTACGAAAACATAACAGAGGGGCCTAACAACAAATTCACCAGCCACTCGCTACAGGCCTGGTATTACCCCTGGCAGCACTTTTCAAGCAGTAATCATACTGTAATTTACAGTGGCGCGCCAACACCCCACCCAGAGGGGTTTGGTGAACAATGCTTGCCACTGCAAGATTGTGTTACCCAAAGTGCGTACAGCCTCATTTCACAAGAGCATCTGCAATTGTATTCCTAGCTGAAAATAACTGACAGCAGGGGACTCGGACCATATGACATATTCAGTCACGGCGATATTGAATGTTGTGCCCCAGTAATGCAGTCTCCCTCACCTCAACACCCTGTCAGAAAGCTACCCTACACCTGCGCCCCCTGAAGCGTGTGGAGATGCGTGCTACCCACTCATCAAACGCTTCTTCAGATGATGAATAAATACATGACTGCAGTTGCAAGTCAGTGCATAGGTGCCTTGCTTATTTGTAGATTACACGGGACAACCCGCCTCCTGTCCCCCAACTGCGTATGCAAGGCTACCCTGCCAAAGGCCCCTCCGGGACTCGCACAGACACTCTGTGCTGCTCTAGCCACGCCCACTGCCCTCGCCCCCGCGCCACGCCATCATGACGCGGTGGCTACCCGAGGGAATGGCGCGCCTGGCAGGGCACTTGTTTTAGTACATACAAGCACAGGATGCCACGGCAACTTCAATATGCCGCTCATATAGATGCATATGATGTGGGCGCGAGCGCGACCCAGAGGTAAGGAACGCTCGAACGAGAGGCTCGAACCCCGGTTTAAGCACTACACGGGCCAACAAGCTGTCGCGCACGGGACCCGAAGAAGTTGGAGCGCAGGCCGGGCCCCAATAAGCAATGCACCTCCCGGCCGAGGGTAAACGATAGAGAAGCACGATGTCCGATACGAATAATTATATGGCGCGAAACAACCCGATGAATGTAGCGCTTAAGAAGCCTCAATACGCTACGCATACAGGTGAGGGGCGATAACTAACGTAAAGACCCAACCGGCCCGAAATACGCAAAGTCACAAACCGGTGTAGTCCTTATCTACGTACTTGGAACCGCGACACAAGAATGTAACAATAAATACATGAGGAAGTATACCTAATTCTGGCCCGTACGGGGTCCAACCACGACCTTGGCGTAATTAGCCCCCGATCTAACCAACTAAGCTCACCGACCAAGATGAAAGCAGCACGGGTTTTCCAACATTCAACGAGGGTCCAAGGTATTCTGAAAGAGCGTAGCTTGACAATGCAGCGTCGGCGAACATAACACTGAAATGCGGAATGACTCCTACAACTCATCAACTTCAATACGAGATATGAACCATATACCGGTGTAAATCACTCATTAACAATCTAAACCGGTAGGCAAACGCACCCATAGCAATTGCTAGTGTGCAGCGTTGGTCGTTCCTAAAGTAAAACAACAACTGTAGGCTACCGCAAACCCGCACGTCGGCGGTTTTATCCAGGCGCCAAGAGGGGGTAAAATGTATAACTTGCCCAGGGACCCTATCTGCTGAGACCACCCCCAGTCTAGTCGCCTGCAACCTGCACCCCCGGCAGCCGACTGCCCACTCCTGCCGGGCCAAGCGACGTAAAATTAAGCGAGGGAACTCCCGGCCCGCTGGCCCCATATGCCCTGACGCGAATCAGGCCGTAGCCGGATACGCGAGAGGCCCCTTGCATACGCTGCGTAGGTGCGAGGCGGATGTCTGCGGCCAGTGGCCCCCGACCTGATTTTCCACGGCGCCGTAGTCCATCCGGGAGCCCACCCGGCCTCTATACCAGAAATAATGAAAAAACTTAACACTGTGCCCTTAAGGGAAGAGCCTCCGCCGTACCCTCTGCCACAGCAACTCAATCGCGGGCGCCTACCCCGCCTGAATGCGTTTCCGCCCGGTCCGAACCGGGAACTATCGCAAGAGTGCTTGTCCTTAGCGGGTGCCCACCCCGTCCGGGACCTGACGCTGACAACGAAATATCGGGTGCCCACCCCGCGATAGGTAAATTACGCGGGAGCCTACCCCGTACTTTCAGCGGCCGCCGGGAGCCCTGTTCCGCCGCGCTGCCCACGGCGACCCGGAAGGGGCTCCCAGCCGCCTCGTGTGACCGAGGATTCCTGCCCCCCGCCGGTGAACGTGGTAGACCGAACAACCCCCGCTCCGACGGGCGCGTTGGTAAGAGACGAGCCCCGAGAAGGCTCCAGCCTTCCCTTGACACCTGTAAGCGCGGGGGAAAACGAGCCCATCGCCGGAGGCGTGCGCGATCCCCCCCCCCCCAAGACAAGACTTGTTTCCCTGCTCCAAACCATCACGACGGGATAGTGGTGGGGGGTGAGATTTGCCTATGAACACAGCTGAAGACACGACTCCCAGGACCAAACCCGTGTCCCGTGTACTGCAGTCCATGCCGAGCTGCGAGTATTCTGTTCACTCATTCCCCCACCGTACACGTTAAAACGCGACCCCGACCTCGTACCCCCCCCCCACGCCTCGGCAATAACTGGCCTCAGCTCAGGGCACGACCACCCCCCGCCCGTGGTACGCCTACCACAGGGCCCCGTCGCCTGGCACTGCCCAGGGACAGGGCCGGGGCGAGGAATGCAACCGGCCAACTCACCGAAATCAGAAGGAGCAGGCGCAACGATACGACGACTCGCGACGACGATCTAACCCAAGGCGAACGAGCGGACAAGAGGGCGAGGAGGGGGCGGGGACAGCATATGTACCCCCCTTTGCTCCTCCCCGCCGGAAGCAGCTACCTGTCTGGGGTCTCCCTTGGTCAAACCCAGGGACACGACCTCCCACCCCTGTGCCTTCCTGTGGCACTAAGGCGGCCGCCCTCAAAGGGGCGGGCCGCTGCGCAACCCCCCCCCCGGGCAGCCTTACATAGTCACTTGCTGTTCTCCCCCCCCCCCCCCTCTAGATCAAGCCTCTCACCAGCGTTGTTCGGTGCAGATCCATCATTCCCACGACAGACACTTAAGAGCTTTGTCACAGAAGGCGTCACTGACAGAAGGCAATAATTTAACGGCGGACTGCCTGCCGTTCAATGCATGTCACATCATGCGGAAACCACTCAGTACTGTCTTTCCCTCTCGCTGCAGCTAGCCACGCCCACGAACAGTCCCTCATCATCTCTTTAAAACTTTAAAAAAGACACAAAGTCATTCCTTGCCCACGGCCTTTCTTTGCAGTCACTCACTACAATTATGAACTGCTGGTTTAGCCGATTAACTCTAACACACTGCATCCTCCGTATTCGCAGTAGATACAATCACCGATAGGGCACATTCGCACCTTGAGGGCAGTCACCGACCCCAGACACAGTCAACTGACAAATATAAAATGATTCCCTGCTGACACGCTTGGTCGGTCACTACAGACAGCCACTCACCACAGTCACTGTCTCGCTGTGGACACCTACTCACCTTACACAACACCGCCCTCGGCGGTCTTTCATCCGGGGCAGACTCTCATTCTATTTGTAGCTGTTGATCACACGCAGCCTTATCACGGCAGCACGTCATCACTGGCATTCCTTCACCTCAGATCCAGCCACTGGCGACTGACTCTCTACCTATATTGTTACCACATACTCTGTTACTCTCTGCAGACAGAATCATTCACTGATGATATTGGACTTCACTGCAGACTAAGTCACTTTCTGTAGAAACGCGCTTGAAGCAGACCGTCTCTGCAGCCACACTCTCACTGCAAGGAGCAGAAGACGTCAGAACAGTCACATCGCAGATAGCCATACACATTCCGGGCTAAAGCTTTATTGGCAGTTAATAAAAAACATATAGATGCACACATCATTCACAAAATCTACTTGATAAACAAAACAATACATATACTATTTTAAAATTAAGACACACACTCACGAGACCCCGTTTCACAGAAACTGTAAAGAAACATTGGTTAACCTAGCATGTGTGCAACCAGACAGCCATTCACCAAGAACACAGTTGCGTACCAAACACAGTGACCCACTTAATCTCACAGTCTCTCTCCCGAGACGGTCACTCGCTGAAGACAGTCACTCACCCGCCTAGACAGCTACTCACCGCAAGCAGGCACTCGCAGCAGAGAGGGGTTCGCTGTAGATAGATACGGTCACTCCGCAGACAGAATCACCCACCGGGCACTCTGTCGCTCACCACAGAGTGCAGCGAAGGTTTGTCGGGTGGGGATCTCCCGCCTGTTCAAGAGAGGTCTCTGTCCATATTTTACTGTTTTACATGTAAACTTACTGCTCCCGAAGACGAAGGAGGGGACAGGGAGGGACCAACGCGGGAAAGGGAGGGGTAGGGACAGAAAGCAGATAGCGAGACAGGAATGAAGGACAAAACAGGGGAAGCGTGGAAAACGGGCTGTAGGCAGAGAGAACTCCTACTTTCAAGAAGCATAGTCGAGCGTAGGGTTGTGAAAGTTGGAGACGGGAAGATTGATAAAATGAGGAAGAAAGTCAATATGATCTTTTACGGGAGGAATGAGAATACAAGCAGTGGGACACCCTCCTCCTCCCGCCCCTCAGTGAGTCTGCAATGAGCTCAAGCACGTACAAAGTCGAGCACCCTGCATAGCTCCCCAATTTACATCACGTTTGCAGGCGACCCCTCTTGCTCGCAGGTTACCCAGTCAACACCCATTGAAGTGCAGGCTGAAGAGCTTCCGGATCCAAGAATGAGACCGCCGGTGGGGGTCGGAGGAGGGGGTCCTGCCAGCAACTATTCTTAGCAACTCATTCTTAACATCCCAAATCTGCAGTCAGTGCGCCATCATGTGCCAAAGAACAGGAAGAAGAAAAGTAGCACACCAAAAAGATCTGGGATGATGGTAGAGATCTAGGGGGAGAATCGGTTCTCGTGTAAAGCGCTTCAAGACCTTCAGAGTCGGGTTCACGCTATATAACAACTGCACGAAAGATGCGATCAAGCGGAGAGGAAGGACGGAGGTCAAAGACAGGCAACGGTGAGTGAGGATGGTAACAGAGACTAAAGGACCAACAGAGAATGAATGGTCAAGGAGGATAACAGATCAAGGGCAGAAATCTAAAGGAGATAAAGCAAAAATAACAATTATTTAGTGTACAGAGTGGAGAAGGAAACCAAGGGAATATACCCGATCAAGAGTTTGAAAGCGACAGATGTCAAGGTCATGGAAGATATATCAAGTGTATAAAACATAAAGACACCAAGGGAAAATAACAACGACCAAGAGTGGCGAGAGAAACCAAAGGAAAATAACCCCTCAAGGTTCTCGAGGGACACAGGGCAAGGCAAGTGAAGGGCAAAGGTCAAGGGCAGTAGAAAAAATAGAGATTAAGTGCAAATAACATATATACGACAGAACGACAGATATAAAGGAACACAATAGATCAAAGACATGAATAACAAAGGAAGACAACAGTGACTAAGGGTAGAGAAGAAAGAGGTCCAGGGGAGATAACAGAGATCAAGGATAGAAAAACAGAAACCAAGCGAAGGAAGCAGAAGTGGGATAGAAAGGCAGGGAGATCAAAGGACAAGTGCAGATCAAGGTTAGAAAACAGAGACAACAAGGATATATAGTAGAAAACAAGGAATGAGAAGAGACAGGGGTCAAGGGAAGTCAAGAAAAATGTGTAGAGAAGAGGCTTTCACGAAAGATAATAGAGGTCAAGAGTAAAAAAAAAATAGAAAGGCAGGTGGAAGATAATAGTGTTGCTCCTCTACACCTCCTCGACACACCCCCTCTCCCCCCCTCCCCCCCCACTCCCTCTCTCTTCAGCGCTGGGAAGCCCTTGAGCAGCTATGCTCTCAATAAATCTCATAAACATAAAGAAACATACACTTTGAAAACTTATCAAGAAAATAGATCGAAGATTAAGGGTACAGAACAGACAGAGGATGTGAGAAGATAATAGAGGTCCTGGGTAAAGAAGGCGAAAAAGGAGCAGTGGTCAAGGAAAGCAGAGACATAAATTGAAGATAATGAAGATATACGTCAAGAACAGAGAACAGAGAGAATTCGAAAAATGAAAACCTAGATCAAGGACAGAGAGAGGACAGTGGTGAAGGGGAGAGAGAATAAAGGCCAACTATAGGGGAGAGATGGGACCAAAGTCAGAGGACAGACAATAGAAAGAGCGATCGAGAGAGAGAGAGAGATCAATGGAATATGACAGACATTATGCATGCACAAGAGATGGTCAAGGAATTATAACAAAAATCAAGGCTCTTCAGTAGAGATAGAAGTCACTGGAAAATGATGTTGAAAAGTGTAGGGAAGGGATTCATGTTAAGCAATGATAACAGAAAAAGAGAAAGGTAAATGCAATATAATATAAGACAAGGATGGAGAACAGTGGGCAAAGAAAGATAACTGAGTGTATAGGTGAAGAATAGATAGAAATCAAGAGTAAATAACCGAGGTTAAGCATCCCAGGCCCAGATCTCCCTTGTGTTGCCAGCCCTCCACCTGCTTCGCTAATTCTTGTGCATTTGTCTACTTGCGCTATTCTTTTTGTTTAATTCTTGTTCCTATTTTAGTGCCAATGCTGCTGCTTAATTCTTGTGCTTTTTGTCTCACTGCCTTATTCTTTTTGCTTAATTCTTGTGCCAGTTCTGCTGCTCAATTCTTGTGCTTTTTCTTGTTGCTTGTTTTTTCCCGCCTCCCACCAATCCCCCTCCAATTGCTGCCCCGGTTCTCCTCACCTAGCCCTCCCCACCGCTCCTCACTCCTCTTAGGACCTACTAAATAGAGGCTGCAGTGCGACACCATTGAGCAGGTCCCAGACCCCCCTTGTGCTGACAGCCCTCGCTGGTGCTTCGGTAATTCTTGTGCTTTTGTTTAATTATTTTTGTTTAATTCTTGTGCCTATTCTTGTACCAATTCTGCCGCTTAATTCTTGTGCTTTTTGTCTCCCAGCGCTATTCTTTTTGCTTAATTCTTGTGCCATTTCTGCTGCTTAATTCTTGTGCTTTTTGTCTCACTGCGTCATTCTTGTTTCCTAATTCTTGTGCCAATTTTGCTGCTTAATTCTTGTGCTTTTTGTCTCACTGCGCTATTCATTTTGCTCAATTCTTGTGCTTTTTCTTGCTGCCTGTTTTTCTCACCTCCCACAAACCCCTCTCATGATTGCTACTGCCGTGCTCTCGCCTCCCGCCTAGCCCCACCCACCGCCTCCCCAGACCCTCCTTCCTCCCCGGACCTACCTAATGGAGGCCGCAGCATGGTCGTGCCGCACCAAAGGCAAGCCCATCTGCACCCGTCTGCATCTGGACTGTGCCCAGCACCAGGACCCCTGGCTCCCGACACAACGACAGGTACGACACAGCCATCCTGAGTGACATGAACACCAGACAACCCAGCAAACTCTGCTACCATGCCACACCAAACTATATGGTATAGCCATTCTCCCGCACCAGATAGACCTTCTCCTGCACCAGCACAATCACCCTTAAACTAAAAAGCACCGCACTGACCCCTCGTCTCACCACACCAGAAGTGATCCACCAACTCCACTGCCTACTCCTCAACACATTCTCTATGTGCTAGCACTCCACCGAGTTCTGGGACCTCATCACCACCTTCGCACCCAACATTGTCTTCCTCACGAGACCTGGATCACCCCTGACATTGCCACAATGATCCTCGATGAATAGAAAATCACTCATCAGGACTGCACCAACAAGCCGGGAGGAGGAACAGCCATCCTCCACAAAGAGACCATACAGTGCACCACAAATACTGACAATACCACCCCCCCCATGGAATACCTTAACTTTAAGCTCCACACTGCAAGAAAACCATCAAAGGCACCCTCACATATCAACCCCTGGACCTGCTCTCCAGCTTCTGCAACACAGTTGCAGACTTCATTGTGCCCCTAGCCCTGGACTCCAAAGACTAAATCTTCCTCAGCGACCTCAACTTCCACACCGATGAACCCCAACAACAACAACACTGCACACCTCCTCGACAGTATGAGCAGCCTCATCCCACTGACCCAGATTGTCCACGACCCCACCCACACCACAGGACACACGCTGGGCCCCATCTTCACCTCCAGCAACTGTGTAAAATACAGCCATGTCACAGAACTCACATGGACCGATCACTCCATCATCCACTTCAGCATTTCCAACTTCTGTACCTCCACACACAAGATGGCCAGCGCCCACCACCACAGCTGCAGCAAAATTTCACAGATCAGCTGGACGAATGCCCTCAACGGCTCCAACCCAGCTGCTGCCACCAACCTGGAACAGAGAATTAAGAACTTCAACACCTGAATCACCAACTGTGCCACTAGCATCACCCTCATCAAGAGCAACAATCGGAAGATCCTCCAAAATGGCCGGCTGGTACACCCAAGAACTCAGAACAGTGAAAAGGGACAGCAAACAGATGGAGAGGAGATGGCACTCCAGCAAGGACACATCTGACAGAGCAGCCTTCAAGACCTCCCTCAACCTTTACCACAGGCTGCTAAGGGCAACAAAGAACCCTAAACAAAAGCAATTCCTGCCTGGTGAATAAATACAATTCCAATGAAAGGATCATACATTGAAGATCACAAAATGTTGCGCAATAGCCCACCACGCCACAGTGACAAGCAATCCCTTACAGTGATTTATTTATCACAAAGATGACATTTTTATAAAATGTATTCTTTTCTGTTTCTTGTTCTTTATATAAATATTGTGTCATAACTTAGAAAACAATGATACAATTCAGACAACAATATAACACATACATTGACAAAAATAGAAAAATACTTATATACTACTGTTAGAAGGTGGTACTGACACTATAGGCCGCCCGGATTTTTTGCTTTTTGAGCACTTAATTGTTGAGCTTTTACTGTGGGGGAGCCTCATAAGTTGGGACTCACCCACAGTGAACTCAGGATGTAAGAGACTGCATGGGGATTTTACTGGTGCTGCGCAGCAGCTGGAGTAAGGAACACCGGGCTAATTGCATTCAGACACATGTGTACATGCGTGTGCACACGTGTACGGGCTGCGGGGGAGATTCCTAGCGTGCGCAGTCCAGGAGCAGCTACAAAGTGAATGGTGTGGCAGGACTTATGCAGTATTGGATGGTGACATTGAATAGGCTTTATACACTGGAAAGAAACATGCCAGGGAAAGTCAGTGTGTCTTACTGTTTTTTTACTTCATTATTCCCCTATGGGAATGTGGAGCCCATGGGCTAGATTAACTTCTATTAGGCCTACAGATTCCAGACACGCACTTAAGTCCACTGTAGCGGAAGTGAAAAGAAGTATTCTGCAGAGTCCAAAGTCATATTTGTACTGCTTTTGGGTCATACAGAACTGTCATATTTCTCTGAGCCAGCCATGACCAGACCCAGGCTGAGGGCTGACCTCAGCTGGATGGATTGATAACCTTTCTTCCACAAGCTAGGACCTCCTCTCCACGAAGAGAAGATGGGTGGGCCTACAGGCTCATCCATTAGCAGCTGTCACTGGGTGCCAGGCACCAGGCTGCACCAAGGAGGGAAGGCAGGGTGGGAGGAAGGGGCTTCAGAGACATGTGGCCAGAGACCCTGGACAATGCCATTTTGAACAAGCCTAGAGGCTGGACAAGAAGGAGGGAGCAGGGGCAGGGAAGTGATGTGTCGCTGTTTGATAGGACCGACAGAGACTTCCTGCCAGCACCCTACTCAACTTTTAAAAAGTGCTTGCACAGGAAGAAAAGCTCTCTCTGGGGTGTGGTCTGCTGAGGCTGAAGGTGCTGGAGCCTGGTGTAATGGGCAGTTGGAAGGAGAGACCCCCGACTTCCCCCAGGACCCTATCAGCACCAGAAGAAGAGCCCAGGACCGGTGCGCAGAAGCAGTGGCCTCTGCGCAAGGAGAAGAGAGGCAAAGGAGGAGAGCCAGGCGAAAGGCTGGCGCAGGGAGCCAGTGAAGACAGCTCCCTGCTGAATCCACCCTCTTGGAGACCCGGAGGGCAAAGGAGAGTGCTCCCAGTGGCTGAGGGGCGCCACCAGGAGCAACAAGACGCAAAAATGAGAAGATCGGACCCCTGGGGACTGAGATATGCCCCCCAGAAGGTACGTGACCTTTGACCTACAAGAAGACCGATGACGAAGCGCATGGGGCTCCGCCGCCGGTCTCAGAAATGCCCCCGGGGTCGGTCAGGTCCTGGGAGCTGCCCCCAAAGAAATAAAGGCGGGGAGCACCTCGCGCTCCCTGTGCAGCTCCCTGAAGGGGGCCAGGAGCCCACCCTGGCCCCCGGTGATTCCAGAGGGAGGGGAGCGCCTTCGCGCTCCCCACGAAGATGTATGGGGGCCCGGGACCCCATCCCCGGGCCCCGAAGCAAAGTCGGGGAGCGCCGTCGTGCTCCCCGTGAAGATGCCCCGGGCAGAGCGCCAGGAGCCCACCATGGCGCCCGCCGAAACCGCCAAAGACAGGGAGTGCCGACGTGCTCCCGGCGAAGAGAAGGAGGGGGCCTGGGACCCCATCGCCAGGCCCGAGGAGACCAGGATGGAAGGGGGCGCCATCGCACCCCTCCGAAGATTTCCGGGGGCCTGGGACCCCATCCCCGGGCCCGATAAAGGGGATGAGGCCGGGGAAGGGCTGCCGCCCTCCCTCACAGTCCAGCTGAACCAGAGATCAGGACGTGTCTGCCAGAAGTGATCAGACGGCTCCCGTGGCAGCACACAAGGGTGTTGTTCACGCGGGGAGCTGGTGGGGTGGGCTCCCCAGGCTGCCCTCCAACTGGAAGACTGCTCTGCAATGCTACCCTCTGAGAGTCAGGCGCTACAATTGGGTGTTTGGTTCCCAGTGAAGGACAAATGTAGTCATGTTATTTGTGGTTGTATGTTGTAACAACGAGTTCCCCAACCACGACTTCCTTAACAACGAGGTCGCAACCACGACCTCGTCTAAACCACGTTTTTTTTACCACGCATTCCTTTATCACGATTTTTCTTGTTAAAGGAATGCGTGTTAAAAAAAATGCTTTCCAAATACTATCCCGATCCCCCACCCCTTAAATACGAATTCCCCCCACCCAAAAACAAAAACTCGATCACTCACACTCCCTAAAATACGAACGCAACCCCCCTAAATCGAATTCCCCTCTCCCTTATAAATAATTACAAAACCCCCTCATCCTAAATACGTACTCAACCCCTTTAAATCTATTTCCCCTCTTCCTTTAATTAATCACGAAACCCCCGTCCTCCTAAATACTAACTCAACCCCCATAAAACGAATTTCCCTCTCCCTTTTACTAATCACGTATACCCCCACCTCCTATTTACGTATTCTACTCCTTTATACTAATCCCTCTCACACCTTCTAATCTATCACGATCACCCATACCCCCTAAATACTAAACCCAAACCCCTATAAACTAACCCATAACCCCCACCCTATAAAAATCAACCCCTCTTACCTGTTCCTCTGCCACTGTGATGCTCGTCCGAACTCCGCCGTGGCCGAACACTAGACCGACTCAGCCTTAACCACGCACATGCGTGGTTAAGTCAGAGTCGTTGTTCGGGCAAGTCGTTGTTCCGCTTTCGTGACTCCGGAACTCATTGTTCCGGATTCGTTGTTCAGGATGTTTCCCGTTATTTGTACATGCCTCACAGATGCTGCCCCGTTTTCCAACATTGGTGTCTAGCGGCGGGAAACATAGTATCTCATTCTGGTGCGCATTTATAGCATTTGATAAGTCCAGTTTTGCCACACATTACCTATGCAGCAATGAGAAAACGGAGGAGCGCAAGGCTCTGAGAAGGGTTCAAAGTTTTGGTTATGTGAACTAAAGGTATGGCAAAGGAAAGCCCCACGCCCATATGTGTCATGTGAAGTTATTATGGTTTAAATGTAAACTGTACTGATATGACCGCGCAATGTTGATTATCATGTGCTAGCGGGATGGTGCTTTCCAGGAAATGATTGCATACAAATGTTCTAAGCCATATTGTACACCTTTGAACCCTAACACTACATACACTACACCTGCATGAGGAGGGTATCTCCTCAAGAGATGGGGACAGCAACTGGTACCTACATCACTGAGCTGCCGATTACAAATAGCGGTGAATAAGTACATGATACAGGACTTATCAAGGTCCTACAAATGATACGAAGCGGCTGTCTGCGACTGTGGAATTAGCGCTTGGAAAGGACCTGTCATTTTAAAGCAATTGACATCGTGAATAATTGGGATGGCTTCGCATCTGTGAAATGTCTGGGAATGACCAACAAAGAGGTTAGCTTTTCGTGAACAGTGATATTTTGATTAGGACACAATTTCGTCAAATTTGAGCCTTGAAAAAGCCCGGGGGGGGGGGGGACCCGAAACGTGCGTCGGCTGCTGTTGCTCTGCATGTTTTAAGAAGTGAAAATAAAATTCTTCAGAAGGACCTGATGCAAGACTCTACTCTATTTTTTGATCAAAAGGACATTTGATTAATGGTCAAGTGGAACATCGTTGGTGTCAAAAAGTTCACCTGTGGAATATAGATATAATGATCTGGTGTGCTCTGGTGTATTTTGGTTGAAACATTGTTCTAGGCTCTTGAGTTATAGTGATAATATACCCTGGTGGGTGGGTAGTGTAACACCATTGGAGCACCCCAAAGAGGAGAAAAAAAAGTTTTTTTTTCAAAATCAAATGACCTAGATTTATTATTATAAATGGATGTGCAGCTCTTTAAGCAATACCCACAAAGCTTTGGATTGATGATACCTACATCACGGTGGGAACAGGGTATGGTAGAGTTGGGTGTCCAGTAGGTCCCCCAAGTTAACTGGTGGGGAGGTGAGCAACCCAGGGGTGGCCCCTGGTAGTGGGTGGCCCCCAAGGAGGGTAGTTCTTGAGTGATGGTGTATAGTGGTAGCCCCTAGGTACCCTAGGTGGGCTAGGTAACTTACCCAGTGGGGGCGATGTGCTTCCTAGTTCCTGGTGAAGGGTTAGTGATAGACCCTGAGGTGTCAGGGTCGGGTGGCCGGTGACCAGTCCGGTAGGTCCTGTGGGACTTGAACCCCAGAACCAGGAGCTGGTGGAGGGAACCTGAAGTGGTGGCTGGGGCGATGCGTAGCCGGTAACCAGTCAGGTAGGCCCTGTGGGACTTGAACCCCAGGACCAGGAGCATGGGGGTGATCCCCGAGCTCGAGGCGGGAGGTGGGCTTCTGCCAGGTAGTACCACCCTGAACACAGGTGGGGCCTATCTTAAGTGAAAGGACCCTGTATTTCGCAAAGGGGTGGTGCAGGCCTAGCCGGGATCTTTAGGGTCCCGGGCTGAGAGTGGTAGTACTACCCTGAAGGCAGGTGGGGCCTATCTGAAGTGAAGGGACCCTGCTCTTCAGAAGGGGTGGTGCAGGCCATCCAGGGACCATGTAGGTCCCTGGGCGGTCTCCCAAGGCACAGCAGGAGACCGGGGAGATTTAGGAGTGGAGGGCCTGGGTCTAGCTAACTCGGGGCCCACAGGCTCTATAAGGGTACTTCGGGAGGAGAGCGCACCTCTCGGAGGAAAGGGTGCATAGGCCCTGTTCTCCCAGCGGAGAACAAGGAAGGGGTCTATGTTCCTGGGGTAGTTTCCGTGTGGAGCTACTGACGGGGGGAGTGAGCTGTAGGATGTCTGATGAGGCACCCTCAGTGTTCCTCCCTGGCACTGCCAGTGTGGTGGTGAGGCCGGTCTGAGGTCCTATCAGGGAGCCAGGCCAGTGGCCAAAGGGTGCTTTTCAGTGTGGGGAAGCACTAGTGGCTGTGCTTTCTTTAGGGAAGCCAGTGATCCCGAAAGGGTGGTGGCAGCAGAATGACCTCAGCGGCAGGCTGAGGGTGAGGGTCCAGAGAGGTTGCACCTTTGAGGTTCAAGGACCAAACGGAGAGAGGGTACTGGTTGGAACAAACTCTGGAAGGGAGACCAGCTAGTGACCCAAGGGGTGGGATGTAGACCTATCCCAGAAGACCGCATCGGTGCTGAGGCACTGTACCCTTGTCCAGAGAAGTGGTAGGCATAGAGTTGCATGCCCAAGGTCAAAGGTGGGCCTAGTTAGGCTGGGTCCATGTAGACCATTAGTGACCTAGAGGTATCTAACTTAGAGCCCGGAGGGTTCTTAGAGTGGTCTGGGATCCCTGTCATGGGTGGAGATTTCATGGATGGGAGGAGTAGGTGGTCTGAGTGGATAACTGGTCAGTAAGGGGGGTCTGATCAGAACCGCTTATTACTAGTTATCGCTGACTACGGGAAGTGTGCCCATGTAGAGTGGCTACTTCTTCACTGTAGGAATCAGCTGGGCGCGGCGTGTGTTAGAAGGTGGTTCTGACACTATGGGCCACCCGGATGTTTTGCTTTTTGAGCACCTAATTGTTGAGCTTTTACTGTGGGGGAGCCTCATAAGTTGGGACTCACCCACAGTGAACCTAGGATGTAAGAGACTGCAAGGGGATTTTACTGGTGTCCCCCTGGCTTGACCAGGCCACTGCGCAGCAGCTGGAGTAAGGGACACCGGGCTGGTTACATGCAGACACATGTGTACATGCGTGTGCAAACGTGTACGGGCTGCGCAGGGGAGATTCCTAGCGTGCGCAGTCCAGGAGCAGCTACAAAGTGAATGGTGTGGCAGGACTTATGCAGTATTGGGTGGAGACATGGAATAGGCTTTATACACTGGAAAGAAACATGCCAGGGAAAGTCAGTGTGTCTTACTGTTTTTTTTAACTTCCTTATTCCCCTATGGGAATGTGGAGCTCATGGGCTAGATTAACTTCCATTAGGCCTACATATTCCAGACACACACTTAAGTCCACTGTAGCGGATGTGAAAAGAAGTATTCTGCAGAGTCCAAAGTCATATTTGTACTGTTTTTGGGTCATCCAGAACTGTCATAGTTCTCTGAGCCAGCCATGACCAGACCCAGGCTGAGGGCTGATCTCAGCTGGATGGATTGATAACCTTTCTTCCACAAGCTAGGACCTCCTCTCCACGAAGAGAAGATGGGTGGGGCTACAGGCTCATCCATTAGCAGCTGTCACTTGGTGCCAGGCACCAGGCTGCACCAAGGAGGGAAGGCAGCGTAGGGGGAAAGGGCTTCAGAGACATGTGGCCAGAGACCCTGGACGACGCCATTTTGAACAAGCCCAGAGGCTGGACAAGAAGGAGGGAGCAGGGAAGTGATGTGTCGCTGTTTGATAGGACCAACAGAGACTTCCTGCCAGCCCCCTACTCAACTTTTTAAAAGTGCTTGCACAGGAAGAGAAGCTCTCTCTGGGGTGTGGTCTGCTGAGGCTGAAGGGGCTGGAGCCTGGCGCAATGGGCAATTGGAAGGAGAGACACCCCGACTGCCCCCAGGACCCTATCAGCACCAGAAGAAGAGCCCAGGACCGGTGTGCAGAAGCAGTGGCCTTTGCGCAGGGAGAAGAGAGGCCAAGGAGGAGAGCCAGGCGAAAGGCTGGCGCAGGGAGCCAGTGAAGACAGCTCCCTGCTGAATCCACCCTCTTGGAGACCCGGAGGGCGAAGTAGAGTGCTCCCAGTGGCTGAGGGGCGCCACCAGGAGCAAGAAGATGCCAAAATGGAGAAGAGTGGACCCCTGGGGGCTGAGATATGCCCCCCAGAAGGTACGCGACCTTTGACCTCCAAGAAGACCGACGACGAAGCGTGTGGGGCTCTGCTGTCGGTCTCAGAAATGCCCCCGGGGTGGGTCAGGTCCCGGGGGCTGCCACCCAAAGAAGTAAAGGCGGGGGGCGCCGCCGCGCTCTACGTAATGCTCCCTGAAGGGGGCCAGGAGCCCACCCTGGCCCCCGGTGATTCCAGAGGCAGGGGAGTGCCGTCGCGCTCCCCTCGAAGATGTACAGGGCCCGGCACCCCATCCCCAGGCCCCGACGCAAAGTCGGGGAGCGCCGTCGCGCTCCCCGTGAAGATGCCCCAAGCGGAGTGCCAGGAGCCCACCCGGGCGCCTGCCAAAACCGCCAAAGACAGGGAGCGCCGCCGCGCTCCCCGCGAGGAGAAGGAGGGGGCCTGGGACCCCATCCCTGGGCCCCGAGGAGACCAGGATGGAAGGGGGCGCCGTCGCACCCCCCCGAAGATTTCCAGGGGCCTGGGACCCCATCCCCGGGCCCTGAAGAAGGGGATGAGGCCGGGGAAGTTCCGCCACCCTCCCCTACAGTCCAGCCGGACCGGAGAACAGGACGCGTCTGCCAGAAGTGATCGTCCGGCTCCCACGGCAGCACATGAGGGTGCTGGCCGCACGTGGAGCCGGTGGGGGCAGCCGGGGGTGGGCTCCCCTGGCTTCCCTCCAACTGGAAGGCCAGTGGGGGTCCCGGGTGGGACCGGGACTCAGAGAGGACACAAGGCACTGCACCTGGCCTGGGTGGGACCGGGCCCCTGAAAACGGGCCGAGGGGGGGGGGTTCCCCGAGCCACATTCTCTCACCTGGGGGTCCGGTTGGGACCGGCCCCCCACCGAGGCACAAGAACACGGCGTAGCCACCAACACTGCCAGCGCGGCTCTCCCCAGCACAGCGGGAGAGCGGCTCATCTAGTATTCATAACCAGGAGCACGAAGCGCCCCATAATGCCTTGCCAGGCATTTGGAAGTCTGTCGTTTTGGTTCCTGGTGGCCCCCAGAGGAGGGGGGGTCACCCTCACTTGTGAAAAGGTGCTGGGAGGAGCTGCTGGAACGCTCAGTCTTCCCCCCCAGCACGAAGAGAAAAGTCACCCTAAGTTTCCTTAAAAGGAAAAACCCCTCAAGGGATCAGCCAGAATTTGAACTCTTCTTGGGCTGGAACATTTGTTCTACAGCTGGAGGAGGGTCGAGAAATGCATAATGGAGTGAAGGGCTGAGTAGGGGATGTCTAGAGAAGGGCATCCCCTGGAGGTGAAGAGATGTAATTGCACCAGAAATGCTTTTACTAATGTTATTTCTTGTAGAAGAATTGAAGGTCACATGTGTAATGTGAAGTACTTGTGCGAGGTGATGTCATAAGCAAAGTGGGATTATGTTGCCCCACATTCCTCCTAGGGTGTCTGGCTGTATATGTGTAATCCTATGATTATTTTTTATCTGTGATGCCTTTAGGGGCTGCAATTGCAATGCATTCTAGTGATCCACAAATGTGATGAGTACTGTCATTCTAAAGTGTTGCTTAAACATGTTTTTTTGCTGCTGCGCTTAGGTGAAGAACCCAGACTGCTACCCTTAAGATATAGAGGTGCATACTTTATGGTCAGTAGGACATGCTCAGTCAGGGTTATATGTCACCGAGGCAGGGTTACCTATTTTAAATGCTTGTGGAGATAATGGTGGGGGGGGTCGCCACTGTGATAGTGCTAGTGCGCCGGGCCCTCGCCCCAGGCTATGTTCAACCAACTGCATTGGGGGCAAGATGATGTGCATACATGGGAGTGGTGGTACTAGACCCCACCCCCCCTGCGGGAGGGTTGGAGATGTTATGCAATGTCACAAAGTTATTCCAACAGCTTATGTATATTTGTAAATTGGTGCATAGTATTGAGTGGTGTGTGTGTTTAATAAATGTACTTTTACTTTTCTAAAGCAAAGTACAGACTGGACAATCAATTATTGAGTGTTATTTTTGCGCACCTGCAAATGGCGATTACTAGCCCACATCACCTCCCCTTGAGTAAGCCTCAGACTGCTCTGCAACGCTACCCTCTGAGAGTCAGGCGCTACAATTGGGTGTTTGGTTCCCAGTGAAGGACAAATGTAGTCATGTTATTTGTGCAGGCCTCACAGATGCTGCCTCGTTTTCCAACAAATACACATCATAAACACCAAGATTCACAAAATGTAGGTAAATCACATATTGCATAAATGTCTCCAATCATTTATCGTTTAAAGCTGTAGGATGGCCCACATTTCCTACATCCAATAGGGCTCAATTGCAGTAGTGGTCCTGGTCTAACTGTTCTTAACAGAAGCACCAACTTGTGTTTTGGTATAGACCTCAGTCTGAGGTCAACCTTCTTCAGGGCAACAAGCGTAATAAGTATATCAAGGTCCAAAGGAAAGAGAGGCAACCCTGGCACAGATCACCAAAGACTCAGAGAAAAATGAATCCCTATATATGTATCTGCCTTGAAAATAGGCAAAAAGAGACGGATGGCATTGTTCACAAGAAAGTGGAGCTTGAAGGGAATACTCAAATATATAGAAAGAGGTCATGGAAAAGTATTTAGATAGAGAGCAATCTCAGCATAGTGGATCTAGGAAGGTATCAAAGTCTCTCAGCATCTACGAGATGACAACAACAGATGGTTCCACAGATGGTTCCACAGAATTTCTCTTTAACTCAAAAGGTACGAAACTGCAGTCAATTCCCTGTACAGTCTTCGCAGATATAAAGAAGACAGCTCTAGCTGCACACATCAAAACCAGCACCAAAAACAGGAAGGAACTTTATAACATAATTAAGGAATTCTCCAACCCGGTACTAGCGAAAACAACATCACACCCTTGCCAGAGCTGTGCGACAAACTTGCCAACTTCTTCCATGACCAGATCGCAACCCATATACGGAAACTCCAAACCCCAACCTACCCCTTTGGACTCCCTCAACAGATACGCCTCTACCACAACCAAGATAAACCACAGACTGACCACCTGGAACCACCTCTCCACCTCCGTCATGAAATCTGACTACTCGGATGCTCCCACAGACCCATGCCCTAACCACATCTTCAACCTCAGAAACCAAAGAATCGGCCAGGAACTCACCACCCTGCTCAACACCTCAATCACTACCACAACATTTCCCATTTCCTGGAAACACGCCGAAGTCAGACCACTACTCAAAAAACCCTCCGCCAACCCGAGAGATCTCAAACCCTACCAGCCAATATCCTGGCTCCCATTCCCAGACAAGGTACTGGAAAAGGCTATCAACATGTAACTCACGACACACCTGAAGCAGAGTCAGCTACTAGATGCCATCCAATCCAGCTTCTGCAGCAATCAAAGCACCAAGACCAGCCTGGTCACAGCCACCAAAATCATCTGAATCCTCCTTAACCAAGGAGAAATGGCAGCTCTGATCCTCTTTGACCTCTCTGCCGCTTTTGACACCATATCCTACCACACGCTGATCGAAAGACTCCACTACATCGGCATCCAAAGGGACACAATCAGATTCAAAATACTGAGGGTCTGCCTACCACATTTCACCTCTGAACCTACGGATATCTTCTACAGTGTCCTCCAGGGCTCATCCCTCAGCCCTACACTCTTCAACGCATATTTGACTCCACTAGCCAACATCATCAGATCTTACGGTCTCAACATAATATCCTATGCAGACAACACCCAACTCATCCTTTCACTCACTGATGACCCACCACCACCAGAACCAACTTCCATAGATGCATGACAAGTGTCAATGACTGATAAAGAACAACTGCCTGAAGCATGAATATGGTCAAGACGGAAGTACTGATCTTCAGCAACAACAGAAACCCATGGAATGACTCCTTGTGGCCATCAGACCCAGGACCAGCATTCACACCCATAGACCACACCACAAACCTCAGAATCATCATTGATAACTAGCTCACCATGAAATCACTGATCACTGCCGTCTCCTTCATCTGCTACCTCAGTCTGTGTATGCTATGTAAGATTTTCAAGTGCGACCCAAGCACATATGACACACCATGACATAGGCCCTCATCACCAGCCGACTGGCCTATGGCAATGCTCTCTACGTAGGTATTGCCGTACACCTCCTACAGAGACGTCAAACTATACAGAATGCCTTAGCCAGACTCATCTTCGACCCCCCTGATGAACCACATCACACCCAACCTCAGGCAACTCCACTGGCTCCCCATACAGAAGAGATGTCATTTCAAGCTGCTGACCCATGCACATAAAGCTCTGTACAACCAAGGACCCACTTACATTAAACACGGCCTGAATTTCCACCAACTGTCGAGAAGACTACATTTCACCTCCTTGTCATTTGCCCACACTCCCTGCTTCCACCGAAGCAGAAGTGGAGGATGCTCTTTCTCCTACATTGCAGCAAAGACCTTGAACAGCCTCCCCACACAACTTCGGACCATCACCTCACTTTGGAATTCCGATGGGCCCACAAGACCTTGCTGTTTAAATGAGCCTTTCAGTACCTGCAAGCACCTGGATACCCTATCAGGGGATTAGCAACATTTTATAAATCCTCATTGACTGATTGAAGGTTAAGAAGACAAAAAAACTCGTTAAAGATAACAAATCAATTATAAAGTATGGGCACATTCTAATGGAAAATAATAGAGGTTAGGTACAGATGTAAAGTGAAAATAATAAAGATCAAGGGTATAAATATGGACAGGTCACAATAAGATGACTGATAGCAAGGATAAAGAAGGGACTCAGGTGTGGTCAAGACAACAAAGATCATGGAAAATAGGTGTGCACTAGCAAACCCGGCCACAAGATGGCCACCTTCTAAGGCGGCTCTGCCAGTTGGAAAGAAAATCCATCATTAATCTGGCTTTTTCTGGAGGCATTGGGCTAGACTGGCGGTGCCTCAGCTCCTGGGCGGTCACTGCTCCATTTGAACCTGCTCCTGTTGCAAAGGAAGAAGAGACACCCTCCATTTGCAGACCTTAGGTGGGCTGCAGCCTGTTGATTAGATGCCACCGGACATGCTTGTTCCCCTTGTGGACCTCACATCCTCTCCTGTGCTGGTACCCGGAGCATGGCTAAACTCACAAAAAATATCACGATCTTATCTGTTACTGACTATGGTGTCGGTGCAAGGAAGGGCTAGGGCATTATAAAGACAAGAACCCTCACAAACCCAAGGGTGACATTCATCATTGGGTTCCCCTTGCACACTGTGACCGCAAGGTTCACAGTGTGGGCTTCAACTCTCCTGTAAGAAGAGGAGCGTGAGGTGTTTTGTTCGTAAATCATCCAATGGAAGAACGGAGCGAGGGGCAAAGTGCAAATAGAGTGAAAAAAGTGTATTAAAACGAACTCAAAGGAGACGAAATATACTTTAATTAGTGTCCCCAATGGTTAGTACTAAAAAGCTTAGTGAATAGGGGTATGGATGTTCCCTATTAAAGACCCGGAGCATGGCGACAGAGACGGATGCACTGACAGTGCCAGACGTGGCCCCGGGGGTGAGTTGTGGTACCTGAGCTACATGGTCCCAGCAGCGGCTCGTGAAGGTAGAGCGGTGCCCTGCTCCTTCCATTGTGCTGCAGGCCACTCCTCTCCTCCTCGGCTCTGAGAACGCTGCTTCCAGAGAAGCCTTCTGATCCCCCCAGGCCTGCTCGTGCCCTTCCCCCCGGGCTGGGTCACTCGGGTAAGGTGGGGTCTGGGAACTCATAGAGATACTCACCTTCCTGGGAATCAGTAAAGCGGTGATGGTGATGAGTGAGGTGGCAGGTCCTGGTGAGGCCTGAGTGACGATATTGGTGCCACGCGGATTGCACAAATTGCTTGGGCCCCCCGGGGCATGCCGGGAGGAGCTGTTGCCTGCTTCCATAATTGTGCTGTTTAGTGCTAAGTACTCCTCCCGCTGTGACTGCACCTTGCCCTTTGGGGATTGCTGTGGGCCCCTGCTCCTGCCTCCCGTGATTGGTCTTTGGAGCAAGGTGTGGCCAATGGGAAAAGATCTGTCTTTGTACTCTATCTGGGATCTGCCATATCCGTACTTCTGTTGACTGATATGGCGCAGGCTGCCTTCGGGGGCGTTTGTGCATGGAGAATGACAGTCTGCTTGAGCACAGCACATAGTGACTCCTGACTAGACCTACCTTTACCCCCTTGCGAGACACATTTAGAGAATGAAGGAGCACAGTGGGCGCTAAAGGCTGATTCATGTCCCAGCACCTCCTTTTTAGTGGCACTCCTCTCCTACGATTAACTTCGTGGCTCATCTGACCCATGGGGAAAGCAGACAATAAGCAATGCAAGTTGACCTTCAAATCGCACAGAACGACGCCCACTACTGACTTGGCTACTGAGGGTCAGCTTCTGGACCCTCAGGACAATGATGGGCTCTCACTAGACTCCATATTTCTAGAACCCAAGCAGAGCCTGAACGCCATTGAAATGAAAATAGATCTGCTTGCTGACCGCTTTGACAGCCTGAAGGAGAAAGTCGACAGGCATGAAGAGCAGATAGACCATCTTGAACTCCGCTTGTCTAAAGTGGAAGATGCACCCTCCTTGGCTGGGCAGTGCCTACTCCAGATGGAGAAGGTACTTGATTTTATCCACAACAGGAATGAAAACCTAGAACCATGTTCGTAATGAAATAATCTGTGAAGGAGTCCCTTAGTCGACAGCGATGGACCGCATGGAGGACTTTGTAGAAGCGCTGCCCCGAACTCTCTTTGGAGATACCCTCGACCCTATGTTTATCATCAAGAGGGCATATAGATTACTGGGCCAGAGACCACCCCCTGGCGCCCCTGTGCACATGATCCTTGCCACGCTCTGAAACTATCGAGATAGGGACACCTACGCTGCACTTGGACAAAGAACATCGGCCCCTCCAATATCGGGGCAATGAGATCACCTTCTTTCCAGACTTCAACTTAGCAGTGCAGGCAGCCAGTGAAAAGCTAATTACAGAAGACGGAGCCCAAGTATTCTTTGCTTTACCCAACCAAACTCCACATACACCACTCCAGAAAACCCATTACTTCACTGACCCCCAAGGCTGTCACTACGTTTCTAGAGGCCTGCCACCACCGTCTCCTCCTTGCCAACTGATAGATCGAGCCGTAGTCACCTCAGCGATAATGACTGACAGAACATCTCCACTTTGCACATATGTAACAATGATAGGCCATGATGCCGGAAATGGTGGCCTCTCTCAATGACTCCTTTCTTTGACGGGAGCCGGCATGCCCCCAGTAGTTGTCATCCTGTCGGGCAGCCCACCTGCGTTGCCCTGGCAATGGTTCTGGTCCTACCCCAGTGACATTAGTCTTCCCTTCCGACCAGCCATCGCTTACCATGCCGGGAGGGTGTTAAGCCTCCTAGTTCACCCACCCATTCAAGTCACTGTACTGTCGTGTAGTTTCTATATATTCCTATACAGAATCTGTGCATTCGGATAACATAAACAGTGGGTTTGGTGGCAGGATGGTTCCGAGCACCCCCACCGAGAATGTTAACCTGTTTGCATTAGCTAGCTCACAGTGCCACTATAATCTCCTCTTATCGGGGAGAGAATAGTTTCTGACAACCTTGATCCTTCAGAATCGTGGAAACAATGTACTACTTTTCGCTCAGTCACTCGTGCTCACTTATTCGGTCTCAGAGAGTTACACAGAAGAAACAGTTGGGCGTGTTACAATAAGAATTTATTACACAGTCGTTCTTCTAGTGTAAAATAAATGTGCTGCAACAACCGTTAGACAGTAGCATATATATATGATTGGCAGTACAGTGAATATAAAAGGCTAGTACAGTTCTACCATCTTGCAATGATCATGAATACATACATGAATATAAAATGCATAATAAAAAGAAAGCGCATACTCCTACGATGCCTATCTAGATGTATCTAAGTGTACCTAACATGTGAGTAGGTGTGCAGGTAAGAATCCCTCTAGGATTTAGTTTAACCCCATTACCTGAAGTGAGAGAGTGTTGGACCCCGTCCTGGTCTCGAGTTGGACACCTCGCGAGGGATGTGTCAGCCCACTGTCAACTGGAGCGTCTGAATTCAGGAGCCTCAGCTTCTCTGGTCAGTGTATCGGCTGGAAGTCTGGTCTCCTCTAGCTAACACTAGCAAGATGTGCTGTATCTCTATAGAAAATATCTAGGGTTCTTTTGTCCCTTGTTTCTTGTGTTAGCCATTGTTGGATTTGAGGATGACGTATGGGATGAACCTTGTAGGTAAATATTGTGCAGTTGGTGTAGCCCCTGCCTGGTTTCCAAGAACCCTTATGAATATTCATTCATACTGTGTGAGTCTATTGATGAAGTTATGGGATGCTATTGTTCAGGGAAAACCCTCCTTCTGCGCCCAGGACTAGAACTAGGTAAAGGTTCAATCCTAAAAGGCTTGTTACTGTGTAGTGTAGGGGAGGTAATATAGGTGAAGGTGTATGATATTACCCGGGCCTATATTAAGGTACCTATATGGAACATAACACACACTCCTCTTCCGAATAGTCAACAATAATAAAATGCTAGCAAACTACTCTTTTTACTAGGTAGCAGCACATTAAATTATCAGTGAGCCTCATAAAAACATTTTAAATCATTAAAATCATTTAAAAATAGTCTAAGAGGGGGAAAAAAAAATTTCTTCTGAAAATTAGTTTTTGGAATTGTTACTCAAGCCAAAGTCCCAGATGAGCTTGTTTACATAAGTCGAAACACTACAATCGTCAGAAGGCCATGCTTTTCCAGCGAAAGTGTACATTTTTAGGAAATGTTCCAAATTTAGTTGAGTTTTGAAACCAAAAAGAAAAAATCTGAATTCTTTCCCAGCACACGATGAGCCAATTATAGATTAAGTGTCCTAGCTGGGAGAAGCAACATCATTGTTGCTTGCCGCTTCAGAGGGAGGTCCCTGTAACACCTCGCAGAGTACGTCGATGGAGCACAGATAATATTCAGAACTGCCAGCAGCTGGTGCATAGGCAGCTGGTGCTGTAGTCGATACCTGAGTGCTAGTGGAAGAGCTGATGCTCAACCCAGTTGTAGCAAAAGGCACCTGAGGGTTCTCCAAGAATGCAGCCATCAATATAGGAGTATGCTGGGGACATTGCTGAGCATGGGACCTCACGGGTTCCAGCCTGATATTCAAGTCCGTAGGTGTGTCCTATGCAAGTGTTAGACAGAGATCCAACACGCATTCTTCTCCACAAAACAGGCATCGAAGAACAGGTAAGATGCAGTTCATCCAGACTGGTATAAACGATGGGAACCAAGAGGCGCTCAGCTCCCGTAGGCGAGGTTTGCCCAGATGTTGTACCGTGCGCTCACGGTATTTGCGCTCCTGGGTGCTTATGCCATCTTGTTGGTGATTGGGCCGTCCATTGAGTAGCAGAAAAATAACAATCAGGAGTCCTGCTATTGAGAGCAGGATCAGAGTTAGACCTCCAAAAATGCTTCTCAATACGGAGTGTATAAAATTTGGAATAACTCCGAGGATTGTCTGAAAGGCGCTTAGAAATCCTGACCCTATGGTCTTCAATAGGTGTACAATACCACTCATATCAGACATGTTAAAGATACGATACACCATTTCTGTGAAATGAAAGGGGCAGTTTGTACATATATGTGCCTGTATTTCAGTCGAGGTCCATGCAATTTGAAGTTCAAAGGTCTCTCGAGCAGAAGTTAAGGGTACGGTTTGCTGTAAAAGCAAGGCTTTCATTCTGCTCTAAGTATCAAACTGTATAAAGGAAACATTCAATGAAGGCCATAACGGGGGGGGGGACAATATTTGCATACAGCAAGTAACCTGGAGTTCACAGTGACCAGATAGGAAATGCCCGGAAGCATCCCACAGCAACCTTGATCGTTCAGCATCAAGTAACTCCCATTCAAGAGCAGCTTGAATACCGGAGTAATCAGGGCCGCTGGAGTCCCTTTCATGTGGCTGGACAAGTTTGCTACCGAACCATTACATGCTCCATAGAGCGAAATGTCCTGGAACATGAGAGAACTGCTTAAAGCGTTCTTGCAGTTTGTGCCGCTTAGAAGCACTTCTTGATCCCCACTCTGGCATCGAAATCTGTGTGGTAACTCCCAAGATTCCTTAATGTATTCCTTACCCATTTTTTCATATTTGCCTGCCTGCCTTTGCTCAAGGCAACATTGAAACTGAAAAAGTAGTGACTGGTAGAGTTGTGTGGCCATGGATTAGCCATTCTGTTGATGGTAATTCAGCCACTGTAAATGGTAGCCTGTGCAGTTTTTCAATTTGCAGCATTGTATATTTAGCTCCCCTTTGTGCCATTTCAATCTGTGTATCAGTTAGATTGTATTCTGAAAACAGAGACATGCTGTTTATAAAACCCCAAGGCATAAGGCCTGTATGCAAAGATTGCAGCGTCCAGCTCAATAACATGATAGAACATAACTGTGATTGGCCTTGTTGTAATATGACTAAGTCTTGTTCCATTATGTCAATAGCACAAGATACAATGTTGCCCAATGAATATACTCCGGAGGTCAAAGTTGTTAACCCATTATCCACCACAGCAAATGCTTTTTCTAGGTTATTACAGTCTATTTCCCGTATTCTCTCTGCGGCTTCTTGCTGGGAAATTTTCCAGATTTCATTATAGGCAGCATAAATGCCTGCATATATGAAACGTTTTTGACGTTGTTTTACCCTAGGGCCTAGTAAAAAGGTCCTAGGATCCATGTCTTGTGAGTGTAGAGATAAGTGTTGTTTCACTTCTGAAAGTGTTGAGGTTTCTAGCCATTGTAGGCACAACTTCCCAACACTATAGGATGTCACTACCCCTGGATGTGCTCTCTGTACATGACGTGGGTCTGACCTATGCATATTGAGTCCCTCACTGCTGTGCAGGAACCGTTTGTGACAAGTGTTGCTGTCTAAGGCCCAAACCGCCCACTCCTTCCAATTGGGATCTGTTCTATTGTACTTTAGTATGTCATCAAGTGTTGCTCCTACCTTTGTAGAAGAATTCTGCCACCCATGGTTTGGTGCTGGAAACTTTGGAGTGTTCTGTTCCTTTATCTTGGCTATTCCAAGACAGGATGTCTGTTGCACAGTATCGTTTATAAAGATCATCTGCTGTGGAATGAGGCATGCTCTAAATAGTGCCTCTGTACCCTGGACTTGCCAGTCCCTTGAACCCCAAATTGATTTTGTGTCAATTTCGTCCTGCCATAGGTCGAAACCCTGTTCAGACAGCTGGGCCAGAAAGGAAGCAGAGTAAATCTGTTTGGTGTTTGTTAACATAATTTTCAGTGCTGATGTTGGTGCAACCTTATAATAAAATGAGGCTGGATCAGTGATGTTAAACCCTGAAAAGTATGCAAATATTTCTGCAAATGTTTGTGAACTACCCTTTGGTGGTGTTGGGCAATGTTCCCACTGATTTTACTCAAATACATTCCTAGGTGAAATGGATTTGTGCAGAAAATAATGACCAAAATGTTGGTAACAGTACAATTTGTCATAGTCTGATGAACCCTCTAACATTTCATTCTTTGAAAATGCAGCAGTTTTTTCTAGATCAGACAACATGTTATTAATTGTTTCAGTGACCCAATCATCAGAAAATGTACCGGAGGTAATGAAATCACTTAATGATATTTTAAATACATGATTAATTTTTAAAAGTTTGGTTGGTCTGAATATGTTAAAATCAACCTTGTCCCATACTATACCATCTGGTATAGGAACAGCTGTGATGTTCACTGATGACAAGTCTCTTTGTTCACGATGGGACGATGTGTGTGGCTTCAGGAGGATGTTGACCTTTTGGGTTGTGGAATCTTGTTGACGATAATGTCCATTAATAAACATACTAAAAGTCAATACTAAACCTAGCCATAAAAGAAAAAACATTATCCCAGAAATTACCCAGAATTCAATCCTAGGTGATATCAGGTATATATTTTGAAGAAAGAGAAGAAAGTTCTTTACTTGTTGCTTGAACTGTGTTTTGGCTGGCGTCATTTCCGGCTCGCTTGGATCCAGTGAAAACGTATCAAAGTTAATGAAATAGCCAGAAGCAGTTTGATCAATTTTTGGAATTGCATCAGGATTGGTTGAAATATCCTTTTCCTCTCGACGAGGCATGTTGATGTAGACATCTGGATTATGTCTAATTGCAACTTGTGAATTATTCTGATTTTTATTTTTATTTTGAATGTTTTGTTCAAGTGGAACAAGTTCCATAGCATTGTTGCTTAGTCCTTCATTCCTTACAGGTGGCTCTTCAAACGTGATGAGTCTTTCTGTTTGAATTTCTTGGATTGTAGCTAGAGGAGAGCATCTGCTACATCGGAGTCCGCTAGGCCTACTATTTAATATTGGCCACATAGTGTGGTTTGATTAAGTCAATTGAGATGAATGTTTTCTCCTTTTTTCCGGCAAGAGGGGCAGTAACACAGTTCTTGTTCGTGTACTGCAAGGACTGGTACAGGTTTTCTGTAGGAAGGTCCAAATTCCTTTTTGTCCGCTATTTTCTCTCTGACCAGGTCCCCGACTTTTGAGATCCAGACAGGTCTTGCCGTGACTACCTTAACTTCCTCAGTGGCGGTCTGCTTTAGATGGACATTGCTTTGTTTTGTCCTGGATTTATTCAGATCCTGTAAAACAGCCAAACGATCATGGATATCAAATGGTTTTCCTTCCGCCACTGCGCTTTCACAATCAAAATCAGGTACCCACATTTGTGTCCCAAAGAGGACCTCATATGGAGTGACTCCCACTAGAGAGCTTCTTGGCTGGTTACTTAATGCCCGCTGAACCCCATACAGGTCTGTGACCCAACTACCGCCCTTGCCTAATACCCTAGCTGTTAAAAATTGCTTTAAGTCATGGTTTTTTCTCTCCACAACAGAATTTCCCTCAGGATGATACGGAGATGAGAATTGCAATGCTACGCCCATCCCTTCCATGGCCTCTTTGTAATCCAGAGAGCTAAAGGCAGGTCCGCGGTCAGAGTGTAACGTGCTGACTGCGTATGTACCGATAAAGACTTGCAAATCTTTTATAACAGTTCAAGCGTCAGCAGAACGCTGAGGCCAAACCCATAGGAATCTTGAGGATGAACCCACTGCAACCATTATATACCTGTAAGCCCCGTCCAGTTGTAAGAGGCGTCAGTGGTCCAAGTATACACATGCGAGAGGTTTGTCTGATTTTAGTAATGGTGTCTGTGCCGGGCATGTGACGGTGGAGCCTTTCATCACCTGCTGGCAGATGTCGCATTTCAAGACATAGTCTTTAGTTTGCTTGGATATCCCTGGCCACCAATAGCGCTGTTTCAGTAAAGAAATAGTCGCAGCAACGCCTGTGTGCGCAGAGCCCAAACCCTCGTGTGCGGCTCGTATTAACCCTTGCCTACGATCCATACTTGGTATAGCTCTATCCCCCACTCCAGGAATCTGAGCATATGGAATGTTTTCTGCATCTAATTTAGAGGAGTATTTGAGTGGAAATTTTGTAGGTACTGCTGTGCTGCCTTTCGGGATGAAATGACAGCTACCATTATATCGCCGTCTATTCTCGTTTTTGAACGAGTCAGCTCAGGTACGGAAGCTGTGCGAACAGCCCCTTTTGCGGCTTCATCAGCCAATGAATTCCCTTCAACGTGCACGCCATCACGTTGATGACTCGGTGTATGGATCACGTGAGACCTTGGTGGTTCGGATTTCAATTCCGCTACCTGTTTGTGCTTTATTGTGCAACCTTTTGCATCTTTAAACCTGTTCTGTTCCCAATGCTGTAAGTACTCATTCTACGCAGTAAAAAGAATCAGACACAATTAATGTGGGGAATTTGTGATCCGTATTTTTTAGTGCAAGTATCAGGGCTTTTAATTCGGAGGCGGAGGGAGGAGCTACGGTGCCTACCCCCCGGATTCCCCCCGCATCAGTGGTGGTGATCGTTGATAGAGGTGGATCGGTGGGAGTGAGAGGGGGTGCCTGACTCCGGGTGTTGTGCGGTGGGGTGTATGGTGTGATCGGGGCCCCTCTGTCGGGATACATGGATTGGCCTCTGTTTGCCCTCATCCATGTGCTTGGGATGGGGTTGCCCTCTGCCCCGGCTGGCGGTCCCTTCCGTCCCCCCCCCCCCAAGTGAATGCTTCGAGGCCCCCAGACTGTGACTGTTTACTTTGTGGCGTGGGTGGGTATGGAGGGTGGGTTTTGGGTGGGATTGGGGTTTGTGAATAGTTGAGCGGTTCCCGCTCCTCCTGACCACATTCGTTCAAAAGCTGGGTAGGGAGAGCATAATACTGTGACGTACAGGCGACCCTCCTAGCGTGATTGGGACGTTATCGTGTTCTATTGTGGACAACAGCGCAACTTGACAGGATAATACACAAAACCTGAATTGTATCCTGTGTTTCCGGAAATAATTACCTGTGCAATGTGAGGTGTAATTTGTAATACCTGCATATGAAAATCACAATAAAGTTTGTTTAAAAAAAATAAAAAAATCAGGGCTTTTAATTCTACCAACTGAGCAGTGCAGTCGCCTAGTGATTGCGTTTTTGTGCAATTAGGAAGGAATTTGCCATCATGCATGCTACATTTTACGAAAAATATTGCTGCTTAGTCCCTAAGGCCTGTGGCGCAGATCCGTCAGTGTATATAATATATTCATATTGATAAAGAGGCAAGATTTCATTTGGTAGAGGATATTCTTGTTCATATTGCAGGAATGCCTGAGTTTTTAAACTAGGATCAAATCTGTATTCAACGTCTGTTGCAGTTAGAGAATTTGCCCATTGTATCCACCTGGGATGTAACGCTTTTGCATTTGGGAGACTGGCCTTTGTAACAGCTTCTAAAGCTTATACTGGAGTTACGACAATAATGCGTTTCCCCTGAGCCAGTGCTCTTTCTCTTGCTACCGCAGTCTGAATGGCTGTCAGTATTTTTTCTGTTGAAGTGAAACCCATTTCTGCACTTATATACAGGTGTGATTTGTAAGCGATAGGTACAGTTTCTCCCTCATTAAAGGTCAAATATGTGTACCCGCATTGACCCGCAATTATTCGGATCACTAAGTGGCGTACATTTACGCGTGTCTGTAAGTGTTTTAAAGCAATCATGTCTTCCTGGATTAAACAAAGAATATTAGTATGTTCTTGGTTCCAATCTTTTGCTAAAAAGTCAGGTTTAATTAATTCATAGAAAGGTTTTACCCTTTGTGCGTAATCTAAAATGTATGTTCTGCCGAAATTTAGGAACCCAAGTATTGATTGAATTTTTTTAAATGACTTTGGAGGCTGGAGCAGCGCACACTTTTCTAAATAGTTAGCTGCCAGATATTTGCCTTCACATGACAGCTCATATCCCAAAAATAGGACATTGAGGTGGGCTATTTTCGACTTTTTAAAGTTGAACTTATAGCCTTCAGCGGCAAATCCCATAATAATGGTGCTTACCCTGGTCAAGTGCCTCATCAAGTCGTCGTCAGTAAGATAAATATCATCCACATATGACAACGCTTCTTCATCAAATTTGTGAAGTAACTCTGTTACTTTTGCTGAAAATACACCTGGGCTGTTTTTATACCCTTGTGCCAAACGACAAAATTGTCGCTGAGACCCTAGCGCACTGAAGGTGGTCAGAAACCTGCTTTCAGACACTATATTTTGGCAGAAAAATCCATTTGAGATATCAAGTGTGTTTTTTTTATTTTTTGCGCATAATGTTATTCATTAATGCGGCACTGTGTGCATTTTGGACAGCAAATGTCTTTGTGCATGAGTTTAAATGTCTAAAATCTAAAACTAGATGATATGTATTGTCGGGTTTAGAGACTGGAAACAAAGGATTGTTCATTGGAGAGGTACATTTTTCAATGACCCCCTGGTACTCAAGTTGATCTAAGATCTCCCTGACCTGTTTTTTAGTTTATTGCTTTATTGGGTATCGCCTCTGAGCATTTGGTGAAACATTTAACGGGATCACGTGGTAGGTTAAGTTCTCATCCCACCTTGCATGATTTTTGTACAGTGCTGGAGCTTGGGCTACTGCCCACTCCTGTGCATAAGCATGTTTTAAGAGAACCGGAATGTAGTTGGAAAATGCAGGAAAAATTACACTTTCTCCGCTGGGGCACTCCATAACGAATGCAGGCAGCCAATCTTGTTCTGCTAACAGGATGTCATAACCAGATGATAAGTTCTTCCAAAAAAGAGCTTTTACTTTCCTAGGCTTGTCGCCCTCCAGCCGGAGTGTTACTTCATATAACCTATGTGGGATGCTCACCCTGGTGTCTGATGTTTCCACCGTGATGTAACCATTCAACTCTGCTGTCACCAGAAATTCCTTCAGGTTCAGGAGAGCTATTGTTACTTCTGCCGCACTGTCTACCATCGTCAGAGCCCATTCCTCGTTCAGAAGTTGTGTCCTCAGAATTCTGGGCATGTCTGATTTTCAGATCAGCAACTTTCTTTTTCTTAAATTGAAGTTTTGGATTTTGCTTATCTTCTTTGTTAGAAGTAAAGTCTTGAGTGCGCTGCTTGTCTCTGGACTGTCTGCGCTCCTCTCTGTGTTCTGACCATCCTTCTCTTTCGGAGCCTTTCTTCGTGCCCTGAAACGAACTAGAGGCACGTGTATCAGTATCCTGATACCTGTCAGGTATTCTAATATTATCCCTATTCCTAAGGTTGTTCCTCTTTTCAGAGGGCTCCTGTTGAAGAGACCTACCTTGGGACTGAGATCTTTTCTCTTTAGAGTTGTCTTTTTTGCTATCCCACTTCTTTTTAGAAGAAGTAGGTGTCTGTTTAAAAGTATCCTTCTCAGGACTGCCTTGTAGTTGAGGTTTTAAAGCTTTTCCCCCCAAACTATACCTGCCTAATTCTGCATACGCAGTTTCAATTATTTTGGGTAGTTCGTTCTCCTGTTCTAATGGAGTGAATTCCCTTAGGCTTTGGCGGATTGTCACTGAAGCTGCTTCCCCTTTGATGTTAGCTGGTATTATGGCTGATACCTGGTTGCAGTTATTTAATAACTTCATCCCTAAGCTCAGGGCAGGTTTTGCCCCATAGTCGTTTTGTATTTGTCTTAATACATCTGGAACTACTGCTAGTGAAGGAATACCATGAGTTCTTGTATATATGGCAGCAAAGACTGTACCCCAAGAGGTGCAGTCCTCTAACTGTGGTGTTATCCCCATGGGCAAACAGATTGTTAACATTCTGTGTTTTTCAAATGGTGTTGTATTTGGAAAAACTGCTTCTAACTGGGTTATTTTTTGAGCTACCCAGAAAGGAATTTGTTCACGTTTTGTGGGCACTTTGCCCATTACCACGTGTAATGTTTGTGGAGTAATTTTAGTCCCTGAGCTCTGTGTAGGAGCTGCAGTCTGTGTAATTACTGTAGGTTGGACCGCGAGTGTCATCAAGACGAAATGTGTCATGTTTCTGCAGAGTTTTATCAGCTCTTTCTGTTGAACAAGTAGTTCATCACCTGGCCTTGTGTCAATGTCTGGATGTGGTGCATAGGTCGCTAATATCGGCCATGTTGCTCCTGGAATCCCTAAAGGACCAAGCCTTCCTCTTGTTCTTATGTGGGGTAGGGTGCTATTAAACCAGAAAATACGTTCCTGGTAGGTAAGCGGAATCTCAGTCTCCTCAAAAGGAGTGTAGTCCGCTGGAATGTTATCATGTAAGTAATAATGAAAAAATGTTGTTACAGCATCTGCTGCTGGGAATATAACCCATGAGTAGAATACCTCTGGTTTGAAATCTTTGTGTGCCTCTATCACGAATATTACTACAACTCCTCTGGGTGGTAACCCCTGTTTGAGTAGTTTAACTGTGAAGGTTTGTCTACTTTGGGTGCAATATGTATTGCATTTGCATCCTCCTTACTAGACTGATTAAGTCCTTGATTTAGAACGTTTAAATCTCCCTCTTCAACCATTGTGTTTTGAACACAGGCCAATTGTCTAAGGAAGGTATGAAAAGGTTTTATGCAAAGGTTTTAGGCACAATTTTGGGAAATTTTTCTTTCCAGCTTGATTAACCAACAGCCAATACATAGGATATCTTGCCTACTTAGCTGTGGCGGAGTTTTATTCCACTTACTCCACACGTCTCTGGGTTTTGTAAGTAGGGTCTCTGAGAATAAGCATGACTGGGCTACTCAGATTCTACTGTTGAGTAAGTGCGCCTTCAATATACCACATTGGGCGCCATGTAGTTTAGTTCCTATATCAGAGAGATTCGTTTTTGACAACCTTAGAACACAATAACCTCAGACTCATGGAAACAATATATTACTTTTTACCTAGTCACTCGTGCATGTTTGTTTTTGCTCTCAGAGAGATACAGAGAAGAAACAGTCAGGGTGTTTACAATAAGAATTTATTGTACAGTAGTTCTTCTCATGTAGAATAGGTGCGCTGTTACAACTGTAACACAGTAGCAGAGATATAGAACCATCAGTACAGTGAATAAAAAGGAATAGTATTGTTCTACCATTTTGCAATAGTTATGAACATATACATGAATAAGAAATGCATTTATAAAATGAAGTGTGTACTCCTAGGATGCCTGACTAGATGTACCTAAGTGTACCTAACATGTGAGTGGTAGCTATATAGCCTGAGCCTAGGAGCCAAGAATCCCACTAGGCTTTAGTCAAACTCCCATACCTGAAATAGTGAGAGTGTGGGACTTCGTCCTGGACTTGAGCTGGACACCCCGCAAGGGATCATTAGACCCCTGTCAGCTGGAGCGATGGCATGCCGGAGCTGCAGCATCTCTGGTCAGTGTGTCGGCCGTGAAGTCTCGGTCCCTCCTGCTTTCTGATAGCAAGAGGTGTTGTATTTATACAGTCTATGTACGTGTGTTACCCATTGTTCAGTATGAGGATGACGTTGGGGATTAAACCTTGTGCGTCTATGGGAGAGGTGAAGTAGACCTCCTGGAGTGTGTACTCATCAATTATTCATATGTGCTAAGGATGAAGTCTTAGCAATATCGATTGGTTCATATTTACTACTCCTAAACGGAGAAAAATCCTTACTTTAAGACTTTCGGTATTCACAGAAGGCATTTAGGAGTCCTACAGTTAGGAGTCCTAACTTTACTACTCCTAAACCGAGAAAAATCCTAACTATAAGACTTTCGGTATGCACCGAAGGCATTTAGGAGTTCTAAAGTTAGGACTCCTAACTTCTGTGAATGCCGAAATGAGTAAGTGCCTTCTGTGAATACCAAAATGAGTAAGTGCCTTCTGTGAATACCAAAATGGTAGTAAGTTTAGGATTTTGTCTTAAGTTAGTTCTGTGAATCGGGCCCAGAGTGTCCTTCCATAGGTCAAAACCCTGTTCAGACAGTTGGGCAATAAAGGAAGCAGAGTAAATCTGTTTGGTGTTTGTCAACATAATTTTCAGTGCCGATGTCAGTTTAGCTTTATAATAAAATGAAGTCTGTCAGAAGTGTTAAACCCTGAAAAATATGAAAATTTCTGTGCAAATGTTTGTGAACTGCTTCTTGGTGGTGCAGGGCAATGTTCCCACTGATGGTACTCAAAAACATTTCTAGGTGTTATAGATTTGTGTAAAAAAAGATGACCATAATGTTGGTAACAGTACAAAGTGTCATAGTCTGAAGTACCTTCTAGCATTTCAGTGTTCGGAAATACAGCAGTTTTCTCTAAATAAGACAACATGTTATTAACAGTTTCAGAGTCCCAATCATCAGAAAGTGTACTGGAGGTAATGATATCACTCAATTAAATTTTAAATACATGAGAAATTTTTCTAAGTTCAGTCAGACCGAATATGTCGAAATCAACCTTGTCCCAAACTATACTGTCCGGTATAGGAACTGCTGTAATGTTCACTGATGACAAGTCTTTTTGTTTACGATGAGAAGATTGATGTGGCTTCAGAATCAAATTAACTTTTTGGGCTGTAGAGCTTTGTTGAAGGTATCGTCCATTAATAAGCATGTTAAAAGTTATAACTAAGCCTAGCCAGAAAAGAAGAGTCCCAATCATCAGAAAGTGTACTGGAGGTAATGATATCACTCAATTAAATTTTAAATACATGAGAAATTTTTCTAAGTTCAGTCAGACCGAATATGTCGAAATCAACCTTGTCCCAAACTATACTGTCCGGTATAGGAACTGCTGTAATGTTCACTGATGACAAGTCTTTTTGTTTACGATGAGAAGATTGATGTGGCTTCAGAATCAAATTAACTTTTTGGGCTGTAGAGCTTTGTTGAAGGTATCGTCCATTAATAAGCATGTTAAAAGTTATAACTAAGCCTAGCCAGAAAAGAAAGAACAGTATCCCAGTAATTACCCAGAGTTCTACCCAAGGCGATACCAGGTAAGTCTTTTTGAGAAAGTGAAGAAAGTTCTTGACTTGTTGCTTGCGTGTTTGTTGGGCTGGTGTTGTTTCTGGTTCACTTGGATCCAAAGAAAACGTATCAAAGTTCATGAAGTAGCCAGAAGCAGTTCGATCAATTGTTGGAATTGCAACAGGATTTGTTGAAATCGTATTTTGCTCTTGTCGAGGCATGTTGACGTAGACATCTGTATTTGGTCTAATTGCAACTTGGTTGTTATTTTGAGTTTTATTTTGAAGTTGAACTTCAGGTTCTAGGGGAACGAGTTCCATAGCATTGTTGCATAGTGCTTCATTCCGTACAGGAGGCTCTTCAAACGTGATGAGTCTCTCTGTTTGAACTTCTTTTATTGTAGCTGGAGGAGGGCGTCTGCTACTGTGGAGTCCACGAGGCCTACTGCTTAGGATTGGCCTCATAGTGTGGTTTGATTAAGTCAATTGAGACAAATCTTTTCTCCTTTTTCCTGGCAAGAGGCGGCAAAAGTACAGTTCTTGTTCCTTGAATTGCTGGGACAGGTACAATCATTCAATCAATCAATCATCAATCAATCAATCAATCAATCAGTCATTTGTAGAGCGCACTACATACCCGTGAGGGTCTCAAGGTGCTGGGAGGGGGTAGGGGGGCCGCTACTGATCGAACAGCCAGGTCTTGAGTAGCCTCCTGAAGGTCAGCAGGTCTTAGGTCTTGGCGGCGAGGTGGGAGAATGAACTCCCACCGGTGGTTGTTCTTCGGATGCGCGGGACGGTGGTGAGTGCGAGGTCGGCGGAGCGGAGCTGGCGGTTGGGGGTGTAGAAGGAAAGTCGTCTGTTGAGGTAGGCTGGAAGGGTCTTGTGGAGTGCCCTGTGTGCGTGGATGAGGAGCTTGAAGGATATCCTCTTGTTGACGGGGAGCCAGTGCAGGTTTCTCAGGTGGGGGGTGATGTGGCCGTGGCGTGGTACGTCGAGGATCAGTCGTGCCGAGGCGTTTCGGATGTGTTTCAGTTGTTTGATGAGCTTGGTTGGGGTTCCCGCATAGAGGGCGTTTCCGTAGTCGAGTCTGCTGCTGACGAGGGCCTGGGTGACTGTTCTTCTTGTATCTGTCGGGATCCACCTGTAGATCTTGTGGAGCATGAGGAGGGTGTTGAAGCAGGAGGAGGAGACGGCATTGACTTGCTTGGTCATGGAGAGCATTGAGTCGAGGATGATTCCCAGGTTGCGTGTCTGGTCGGTGGGTGTCGGGGCTGTCCCCAGTGCAGGCGGCCAACAGGAGTCGTCCCAGGCTGAAGGGTTGGAGCCTAGGATGAGGACCTCCGTTTTGTCCGTGTTCAGCTTCAGTCGGCTGATTTTCATCCAGTCGGCGACGGCCTTCATTCCTTCGTGGAGGTTGGCTTTGGCGGTGATGGGGTCCTTAGTGAGGGAGAGGATCAGTTGAGTGTCGTCGGCGTAGGAGATTATGTTGAGGTCGTGCTGTCGGGCGACATGTGCGAGCGGGGCCATGTAAATGTTGAACAGTGTCGGGCTCAGGGAAGAACCCTGGGGTATGCCGCAGATGATCTCAGAGGCTTCGGATCGGAATGGGGGAGGCGGACGCTCTGGGTTCTGCCGGAGAGGAAGGAGGTGGTCCATTCCAGAGCCTTGTCTCGGATCCCTACGGTGAGGAGGCGTGCGTGTAGTGTGTGGTGGCAGATGGTGTCGAAGGCGGCGGAGAGGTCCAGGAGAATGAGGGCTGTGGTCTCACCGTTGTCCAGCAGGGTCCTGATGTTGTCGGTGGCGGCGATGAGGGCGGTTCGGCGCTATGGTTGCTGCAGAACCCTGACTGGGAAGGGTCCAGGATTCTGTTTTCTTCAAGGTATCGGGTTAGCTGTTTGTTGACGATCTTCTCGATGACTTTGGCTGGGAACGGGAGCAGAGAGAAGGGCCAGAAGTTCTTGAGGTCTCTGGGGTCTGCCTTGGGTTTTTTAAGTAGGGTGTTCATCTCGGCGTGTTTCCAGCTCTCTGGGAAGGTCGCGGTCTCGAGGGAGAGATTGATGATGTTGCACAGGTGGGGTGCGATGGAGCTGCTGGCTTTGTTGAAGAAGTGGTGCGGGAATGGGTCTGACGGGGAGCCGGAGTGGATTGTGCTCATGGTCTTGAAGGTGTCATCGATGCTCACGCTGGTCCAGGCTAGCAGGGGGTCGTGGTCAATGGTGTGCAGAGAGTCTGTTCTGTTGCTGTCTGTTGGGGCTGTCTGGGTGTTGAAGCTGTCGTGGATGTCTGCTATCTTGCGGTGGAAAAAAGTGGCGAGGGAGTCGCACAGGGCTTGCGACGCGGGATGTCGTTGGTGTTGGAGTTGGGGTTGGAGAGTTCCTTTACGATGTTGAAGAGATCCTTGCTATTGTGTGCATTCTTGTCGAGGCTGTCTTTGAAGGAGGCCCTCTTGGCAGTCCTGATGAGGTGATGGTGGTTGCGGGAGGCCTCCTTGTGGGCTGCGTGGCTGTCCGAGTCTGTTCACTGTACCATTTCTTCTCTAGTTTCCGTCATGTTCGCTTGGAGGCTAGGAGTTCTGCAGTGAACCGCTGGCCCTCTTGCTGGTGTCTCTGTGGGGGGGTTTCTTTAGCGGGGCGAGGGTGTTGGCACAGTCGTCGATCCAGTGTCTGAGGCTGTGGGCAGCGTCGTCGGTGTTGAAGGGTTAGGTGGGTGGGCAGAGAGCGAGGTTTGCATGTCGTTGGTCTAAGTGATTTTTCTCCAGCAGTGGCGGAGAATCTGTTGGGTGCGATGGTGTGTGGTGGGTTTCTGGAAGGTGAAGTGGATGCAGCGATGGTCGGTCTAGAGGAGTTCGGTGGTGTGGCTGAAGGAGACGTGGGGGCTTTAGGAGAAGACAGGGTCAAGAGTGAGGCCAGTGAAGTGGGTAGGCATTGTGACGAGTTGCCTCAGTCCGAGGTTGGCGAAGTTATCGATCAGGGTTGTCGAGTTGCTGTCGTTGTTGTTCTCAAGGTGAAAGTTCAGGTCTCCGAGGAGGATGTAGTCGGTGGAGGTCAGGGCATGCGTGCTGATGAAGTCGGCGATGGAGTCGCTGAACTGGGGTCTGGGTCTGGGGTGTCTGTAGACGAGGGTGCCTCTGAGGGTGGAGTTGGGGTCTTTGTGGATCTGGAAATGCATGTGTTCGGCGGTGCTGAGAGTGTTGTCGGTGCTGGTCGAGACTCTGATGCTGTTCTTGTGGACAATGGCGATTCCTCCTCCTACTCCATTGGTGCGGTCTCTGCGGGTGATCTTGTAGCTGTCTGGGATGGCTATGGCGATGTCGGGTGCGGAGGAGTCGTTCATCCAAGTCTCTGTCAGGAAGGCGACGTCCGGGGATGATGTGTCGAGCAGGTCCCAGAGCTCGACGGCGTGTTTGCGTGCGGAGCGGGTGTTCAGTAGGATGCATTGGAGGTGGTTGAGGTCTTTCTTGGCGGGTGGTTTGGCGGCTCTGAGACTGATGTAGCTGCAGTTCCAGCAGGTGAAGGGGGTGTGTGTGCGTTTCAGGGCGACCTTGAAGCAGGTGTGGGTCCGTCCGGAGTTGAGAGCGTGCAGTGTGCTGGCATTGTAGTGGCGGCGGTCGTCGTGGCAGGCGCCGGGACCAGGGGTTCTGGCGCTGGGTGCGGTCCAGGTGCGGACGGGTGCAGACGGGCGTGCCAGCTGTGCGTGTCCGCCATATATGGGGAGGTGGGAGGGAGGAGCAGCTGTAAAGCGGGAGGCAGGGGGCAGGGGCAGCGAATGGGCAGTCAGGGGGGGCCGCAGGGGACGCAGCGGCGGGAACGGGAGCGGTGAAAGGAACGGAAGGCAATAGCACAGAGTCACGGGGGCAACGATGGGAACAGAAGGAAAAAAGGGTACAGAATAACGGGGGCAATGATGGGAACAGAAGGAAAAATGAGCACAGAATCACGGGGGTAACGATGGGAACAGAAGGAAAAAAGGGTACAGAATAACGGGGGCAACGATGGGAACCAAAGGAGAAGGGCACAGAGTCATGGGGGTAATGATGGGAACAGAAGGAAAAAAGGGTACAGGAGAAAATACAGGCACAGGGGGAAGACAGACAACAGCAGACACCAAAAAACAATAAGGGCAATACAATGAATGACACCGACAATAGGACAGACCTGAGGCCTACCACTGGCCATCAGGGATGGGGCGCAGGTGGTAGCCTGCGGGTGGAGGAGGGCCTCAACTTTCCTCAGCAGAGGTAGCTGGGGCAGGGTCAGGATGCATGAGTGGTGCTGTGCGGAGGGGGAGCGACCTACCTAACAAGCTTTCTGTATGATGGTCCAAGTTCTTTTTTATCCGCTATTTTCTCTCTGACCAGATCCCTGACTTTTGGGATCCAGACAGGTCTTGCCGTGACTGCCTTGACTTCCCCAGTGGCGGTTTGTTTCATGTGGACGTTACTTTGTTGTGTCCTGGAATCATTTAGATCCTGTAAAACAGCCAAACGATCATGGATATCAAATGGTTTCTCATCTGCCACTGTGCATTCACAATCAAGTACCCACATTCTCGTCCCTAATAGGACCTCGTAAGCAGTGACATCCCCTAGAGAACTTCTTGGCTGGTTGTTGAGGGCTCTCTGTACCCCATATAGTTGATTGACCCAAGAACGTGTGATAACTACCGCAACAGTAGCTTAACGTAACTCTCAACATCGCAGCCCATCGCGGGAAAATAACCCTGTGTCAACGTGGAATTCACAACAAGGCGGTACCCTGCGATAGTCTTCCTAAACCACGGACAATGTCCGCGATACACCCACCTCGATGGAGATAAAAACACAAACCACAACACAAAAAGTTTTTTGATGGGCCAAAGCGCGATAAGGATATCAGCGATGAGCAGCACCAGGCCTACAACACACACCTGGCAGGTGGGAAGTCACCATAAAAGTAGAAAAAACACCCAAACACAAACTGACCAACACCCAAGCACCATGGAGGCAGCCGGAGCATGCGCAGAGGATGAGCGCAACCCCACAAGCACCCCGGACGACCAGCCGAGACCTCGGGGACAGGGAAGGGCAAGGACAAGAAGAAGAGGAAGACGAAGTTCAGTCCGCAGGCGAACAGGATCATTCATAGTCATGGAGGTGATGGAACACCATCAACAACTGTTTATCATCTCCAACGTGTCATTGGGCACCAAAACTGGAATATGGCGGGACATCGTGGACAAGGTGAATGCCGTCGGAGAGCACAAGAGGACAATGGACGAGGTCAAGAGGCTATGGAATGACATCAAGAGAAAGACCAAGGAGAAACTCGCTGCCAACCAGAAGGCAGCAATGCAGACTGGAGGTGGGGGCCCAGCGCCACAGCTCGTGTTGGATGACATGGAGGAGCTGGTGTCGACAGTCATCAGTGTGGATACTGTGGCCGGAGTCGGGGGACCGGACACTGCTCGACAGGACACAACAAAACCGCAACAGGGTGAGTGACCACCAGGTACTGGGGATGGGTGGAGATGGCCACGATGGCACACATGCACAATCAAGCAGAGCACAGTGCACACCCTCAATGACTCTGGGTCATCGCCCAGATCTATAGACTGTCACAATGTACAATGCCATGCTGTCTGAATGTCAACATGTACCATGCGGCTACATACATGTGGACACATTGCAATACACCATCTCCCCTTCACATTGCAGGACTACCGTCAACACACCCTACAGAGCAGTCCCAGCCACTCTTCACTGATGATGAGGAGGACAACCCCAGCAACGATGGACAAGCCCTCCTAGACATCATTGACATCATCCGTGAGTCACCTTCAGGATCAGGGCTGACCAGCTGCATGGAGGAGACCCATCCCACCACCTAAACCACACAGCAGGAGGCACCCACGGCCCAGCAGTCTCCCAAGACCCCCAGGAACAACACATGGCCTTCCAACGCCGTGTGCTGGAGGGCCAGAGGGAGACGGCTGAGCAGGTGCAGGTGGGGTTCGACCTCATGGCCACCAAACTGGACACCATCCATGGGTGTCTAGGCACGCTCCATGGTCACCAACGAGCCCTGACTGACATCGCTGGAGTCCTGACGGGGAGAGAAGAACACCTGTCCGCTCAGAGGGACACCAATAATACCAGCTGTGAGCTGGCACACATGCTGAAGCTCATTGAGGACATGGTGCGTATGGAGGCGGAAAGGATGGCAGCCACCGCTGTACATCAGCAAAATGTAGCTGGGATCTACCATGCCCTGCAAATCATCATCATGGCATTGCTGCCACAAGGCGTGGCGCAGATGAATGCTGCTGCCCCCACACCATACACATCTCTGCCCCCTGGTGTGCCATTGCCTCACAGTGCAGCAGATGTATCCACTCCGGAACCTGATGTGTCAGTGGCACACAGTGCCTCACCAGGTACTGCAACACCCACAGGTGGGGCTGAGCACACATCCGGAGACGAGGACGTGGATGGGTTCGTGATCAGGGGGCACTAACATTAATTTCCGCCACCTGGCCTGTTTCTGCTTGGTGCCGCACATGGCCTCATGACCTTCCACTGACCCCCGATACACTCCGATGCACTCATCTTGGACAGCGACATGGACTGACATATCCTGTTTGATGACCAGTGACACGGCGACCAGACTGCGGACTGTACCCCTTCTCTTCCGCAGTACTTATCATCCCCAGATGGACTCTGGCTGGCCCTCCACGGGCCCATATTATGTAGTGTGCTCGGCATTGCCCTGTACCACTCCAGCTGAAGAACTGCACTGGATGTGCAATAAACATCCAGTGACGCACTTCTGTGTCATGTCTTTCATCATTCATGTATGAATGTGTGGATGAATGTAGGGGCAGTGATTTCCCTTGCGTCAATGATGCCCATACTGTGGGATGTCAGTCAGCGGGTGCTACATTGCATATTGTGTACCAGGTCTAATGCACACTACAACAGGGACACACGCATCAGTCACTTCCATGTCCGGACATGGACTGAACCATGCCTAGAGCCCACAAGTCATTGTTGCGAGCCCTGCGCTGGTCCGGCATACGGCAGGCCAGACCACTCCGCTTACGCTCCGAGGGGGGCCCTCACTGCTACCCGTCGCAGGCGCACTAGCTGGTGGTGTGCAGGTCACTGGTCTAGTTGTCAGCATGTCATAGCCACTCCCTGATGGCAGGTTTGCACGCACACCACACCCATCCGGCACAGGCGGCACAGGCCATGTGATTCTGCCAACATAAGGGGCTGACGACGTCACATTCCCCTCTGCCTGTGGTGACTGAATGACGGACGCTCAATGGTTCTCAATCATATAGGGCCCATGAGTTGTTGCACACAGGGTTAGTGGCAACCGAGGCCTTGTGGCCGCCACAGGCCTACCACCACATGGCGCTGACTTTGGGTGCTCTGAGTTAGTGGCACCTTAAGCTGCTGAGCGGGTGTGCAGCCTACGATGATGCCCCGTCCCGGTGGTCCGGACAGCTCAGGTTTTGTGTGCCCTGCTGGACCGCAGTGTAGGCCAGCGCCAGCGGGCAGCGCAGGCCTACGGCCACGTGGCGTCGCTCCCGGGATCCCAGAGTTAGTAGCACCCATTGGGCTGAGCGGGTGTGCAGCCTGCCATGATGCCGGGTGCATTGGTATGTCCTCTGCCATGCAGTAATCAATTCCCAGCACCAAACGTGAGACCTGGTGGCCTGCGGAGCGGAGCTGCATGGTGTGGAGGGTGTCATGTCCACGGGCCCAGGGCTTGTGGCTTGCAGCGGCGCGTGGTGGGACCTATTGTCTACCTGCCAGTGGTGCAAGGTGAGCAGTGAGGCCTGGGTGTGCATAGGCGGGCATGCTCCAATGGGCGGCGGGAGGGTCTGGGGTGCCTCTGCCTGGGTGTGCATGGGCGGGCATGCTCCGATGGGCGGCAGGAGGGGCTGGGGTGCCTCTGTCTGGGTGCGCATAGGCGGGCAGGTGATGTTGTCTTGTGCAAGTGTGTGTACTGTGACAATCATGTATCTGGACTCTGTTTCAGATGACGGCTCTATCTCAGATGTGTGACCTGGTGTACTGCTATACATACCAGCAAGTGGTTGGAGACACACTGGTGGCAGCAGGTGAGCAGTGTGGCCTGGGTGCACAGGGGCGGCACACTCTCTCTCTCTCTCTCCCTCTCGTCTTCTATCTCTCTCCCCCTCTCTTCTTCTGTCTCTCCCCCTCTCTTCTCTCTCTCTGTCCCCCTCTATTCTTCTCTCTCTCTGTCCCCCCTCTTCTCTCTCCCTCCCCCTCTCTTCTTCTCTCTCTCTCCCCCTCTCTTCTTCTCTCTCGCCCCCTCTTCTTCTCTCTCTCCCCCTCTCTTCTTATCTCTCTCTCTCTCTTCCTCTCTCTCTCCTTCGCTCTCTCTCTGCCCTTTGATGTGCGCAGGACACACCTTCTCATCATGATTTAGGTCTTGCAGGCTGTGACCTACGGATTGTCCCAAGGGGAGCCGCCATGTGTCTTCATTTCATTTCAGTGTTCATTTTAATAAAGTTTCATTTGTTGCTTCGAAAGTGAATGTGTGATGCTAATTTTTGTGACAATACATGCATGTCACCAGTTGTGATTGTGCTACATCAAGCGGATTATTTTGTGCATGTTTAGGTGTAGCGGATGTGCCATGTCTTTGGTGGGGGGACTGGGGCGGGAGGGTCCTACGGGTGGTGGCGGCGGGTGTTGTTGCCCTTTCGGGCCTCCGGGCTGCATGTTCAGTTGCCCGAGTGCATCTGTTGTTCTTAAGGTGTGGCTGTGGGCTGTGCTCCCTTTTGTGGTGCAGGCTGTGGTCCTTCTTTGCACCAGGTCAGAGCAAGTGTTATTTTACTGCTGCTAACACGCCTTATCGCCTGTTTTGTGTTCTTATCGCAGTTCTGGCTTGTCGTTGTGAAAGTTGTGGAGTGGTGTTGACGCGGCTTTTGGCACGGGAACGCCTACTCTGAATCTCATTAGTGATAGTTGTGGGGGTCATCTGTGGCGATGTTTTTTGTAACTGCTATCGCGGGTAAACAGGTGCTGTGGGCTGTTTACACCAGCTTGTGATTGGGGTGATAAGTTTATCGCAACTCTGGCTGCAATAAAATGACGTTAACTCGGCGATAGATCCTTGTGAATATGCCCCCTAGTCTTTAGTTTGCTTTGTTAGACTTGCCCATCAATAGTGCTGTTTCAATAATGAAATAGTCGCTGTAACACCTGTATGCGCAGAGGCCAAACCCTTGTGTGCTGCAACAATCAAACCTGGTCTACGATCCATATTTGGTATTACCCTATCCCCCACTCCAGGAATCTGAGCATATTAAATGTTGTTTGCATCTAACTTGTAGGAGTGCTTGAGTGGAAATTTCTTTGGTACTGCTGAGCTGCCCTTGCGTGAAGCAATGACAGCAACCATATTATCACCGTCTATCCTCGTTTTTGAATGAGTGATTGCAGCTACGGAAGCTGTGCGTACATCCCCCTTCGCGGCTTCATCAGCCAATGAATTCCCTTCAACGTGAACGCCATCACATTGATGACTCAGTGTATGAATCACGTGAGCCCATGGTAGTTTGTCTTTCAACTCAACTACCTGTTCCCACAGCATTTTATGTTTAATTGTGCCACCTTTCGTGATCCGTATTCACCAGTGTCAGTATCAATGCTTTTAATTCTGCCAGCTGTGCCCTACAATCCCCGAGAGACTGTGTTTTCGTGCAACTTGGATGGAACTTTCTATCCCGCATACGACCTTTAGCGATTGCGAGTGCCGCACTGTATTGTTGCTTACTAGATCCGCCAGTGTAAATTATATATTCATGCTAATCTAGAGGCAAGATTTCATTTGGTAGAGGGTATTCTTGTTCTTATTGCAGGAATGCTTGTGTTTTTAGACTTGGATAAAATCTGTATTCAACATCCGTTGCAGTAAGAGAATTAGCCCATTGTATCCATCTCGAATTTAAGGCTTTTGCATTTGGAATGCTAGCCTTTGTAACAGCTTCTAAAGCTGGTACCGGGGTTACGACAATTATGCGTTTTCCCTGAGGCAGTGCTCTTTCTCTTGCTACAGCGGTCTGAACTGCTGGCAGGATTTTCTCGGTTGAAGTAAAATGCATTTCTGCATTTGTGTATAGGTGTGATTTGTAAGTGATTGGTACTGTTTCGCCTTCATTGAAGGCTAAGTAAGTGTACCCGCATTGACCCGTTATTACACGGATCACTAAGTTGCGTACGTTTATCCGTGTCTGTAAGTGTTTTGAAGCTATCATGTCTTCTTGTAGTGAATGTAGGATGTTTGTGTTTTCCTGTGTCCATGTCTAACTGAAAAGTCAGGTTTTATTAAGTCATAGAAAGCTTTTACTCTTTCTGTGTATTCCAAAATGTATGTTCTGCCGAAATTTAGGAATCCCAGTATTGATTGTAAATTTTTTAATGATTTTAGAGTTTGGAGCAGCGCACAATTTTCAAAAAAGTTAGCTGCCAGACTTTCCCCTTCACTTGACAGCTCATATCCTAAAAACAGGACATTGAGGGGGGCGATTTTTCATTTTTTTAAATTAAATTTGTAGCCCTCAGAGGCAAATCCCATAATTATGGTGTTCACCCTGGTCAAGTGCCTTTCTAAGTCATCGTCCGTCAGATAAATATCATCCACATAGGAGAATGCATCCTCATCAAAATTTTTGAGTAACTCAGTTACCCTTGCTGGAAATACCCCCGGGCTTTTCATATACCCTTGAGGGAGACGACAAAATTGTCTCTGAGACCCCAACGCTGAGAATGCGGTCAAATACCTGCTTTCAGGTGCTATATTTTGGCAGAAAAATCCATTTGAGAAATCAAGTGTTGTTTTGTACTTTTTCCACACAATGCTATGCATTAATGCGCCACTTTGTGCCTTTTGGACAGCGAATGTCTTTGTGCAAGTGTTTAAATGTTTGTAATCTAAAACTAGATGATATGAGTTGTCTGGTTTTGATACAGGAAACAAAGGATTGTTCATTGATGAGGTGCAGGTTTCAATGACCCCTTGATATTCAAGTTGATCTAAGATCTCCCTGACCTGTTTTTTAGCTTCTTGCTTTATTGGATATGTGCATTTGGTGAGACTTTTAACGGGATCACGTGGTGGGTTGAATCCTCATCCCATCCGGCATGATTTTTGTATAATGCTGGAGCTAGGGCAACTGCCCACTCCCATGCATATATGTGTTTAATATGAATGGGAACGAGGTTGGAGAAGGATGGAAGAATTATATTTTCTCCCCTAGGGCACTCCATAACGAATGCTGGCAGCCAATCTTGTTCAGCTAATAGGATGTCAGAACCAGATGACAGGTTCTCCCAAAAGAGACCTTTAACATTCCTGGGCTTGTGCCCCTCCATTTGGAGTGTTATTTCAAGTAACTTATGTGGGATGCTCACCCTCATATCTGGTGTTTCCACCGGGATGTAATCATTCAAGTACGCTGTCACCAGAAATTCCATCAGGTTCTGGCGAGCTATTGTTAACCCTGCCGCACTGTCTAGCATCGTCAAAGCCCATTCCCCGTTCAGTAGTTGTGTCCTCAGAATTCTGGGCGTGTCTGATCTTCAGGCCTGCAACTTTCTTCTTTTTAAACTGAGGTTTTGATTTTGGCTTTTTTTCTTTTTTGGAAGTATAATCTTGAGCGTGCTGTTTGTCTCTGGACTTTGTACGCTCTTCTTTGTGTTCTGACCGTCCTTCTCTCCTGAAGTTTTTCGTCGAGCACTGAAAGAAACGAAAGGAATGTATCAGTATCCTGATACCTGTCAGGTTTCCTAATATTATCCCTATTCCTAAGTTTGTACCTCTTTTCAGAGGGCTCCTGTGGAGGAGATCTACCTCGGGATTGAGATCTGTTTCCGTTAAAGTTATGTTGTTTTTTATTATCCCACTTCTTTTTAGAAGAAGCAGGTGTCTGCTTAGAAGTGTCCTTTTCAGGACTGCCCATCAGTTGCGGTTTTAAAGCTTTCCCACCCAAACGGTCTCTGCCTAATTCTGCATACGCAGTTTCAATTATTTTGGGCAGTTTGTGTTGAGGATCCAAAGCACTGAACTCCCTTAGGCGTTGGCAGATTGCCACTGAAGCTGCTTCCCCTTTAATATTAGCTAGTATCATGGCTGATACCTGACTGACTGAGTTATTTATTAAGCGCACTTATGCCGAGGCGTCTTGGCGCTGTGATAGAAGAGGTGAGGTGGAGCTGGACTAAGATTTGGTGAACAGCCAGGTTTTCAAGGCCTTTCTGAACGGGATCATGTTTGTTCCCAATCGAAGTACTGTTGGTAGGGTGTTCCATAATCTTGCTGCCTGGAACGAGAAGGCCTTGCCTCCCCATCGGGACCTCTTAAATTTTGATGGGCAAACTAGGCCCATGGTGGAGGATCTGAGTGTGCGAGTGGGGGCATAGGGAGGAAAAAGGGACTTCATGTCGTCAGCCCCTCCTCCATGTACAGCTTTGTGTACTAGACATAAGGTCTTAAACTGTATCCTGTTACGCACAGGGAGCCAATGGAGTCTCATGTGAGAAGATGTGGGATGATGCTTCGGGAGATCGAGCAAAACTCTGACAGCCGCATTTTGCAGGGATTGAAGCTTAGAGAGCTGAGGACTAAGGCCCCCACTACTGTTTTCCGTAAGGAGAACGGGATAAAAGGTAGGATCTTCCGGAGCATTTTGATCATCAGGAAACAAGCCGAGGTCACCTGATTGACTTGGAGCGACAATGAGAGGTCTTTGTCCATCAGGAAACCTAGGTTCTTTACTTTGGGTGCGGGAACTGGACAGGTACCCGCTTCAGAAGGCCACCAAAGATGGTTCCAGATGGACGGTTTGTGACCGAATTCCATCACCTCCGTCTTCTCAGTGTTAAGTTTGAGGAAGTTCAGGCTCATCCATCTCATCACACTGGAGAGGCAGGTTCTAAATTTCTCTGCAGTAACTTCAACACTTTGCGTCAGGGACACCACTAATTGTGTGTCGTCTGCGTAAGAAACCAGATTTAACCCATGATCCTTTATTAGGTTTGCTAGTGGAGTTACATATAGATTGAACAGTGTGGGAGATAATGCTGATCCCTGAGGAACACCACAGGGAAGAGAGACTTCTTCAGACTGGAGTCCATCCCAGTGGATCTGCTGAGATCTGGACTCGAGAAAAGAGCGAAGAAGCGCCAGAGCAGAGTCTTTTATGCCTAGCTGGTTCAATCTATCATGTAAGACTCCATGATTGACGGTGTCAAACGCCGCCGTTAGGTCGAGTAGGACAAGAGTAGCCCTGCCCCCACTGTCCATGACTCTACGAATTTCCTCTGTGGCCATTATTAAGGCAGATTCAGTGGAGTGGCGCGGTCTGAAACCATGTTGTGTGGTGTCCAAGGAACTATTAATCTCGATAAATTGCATTAGCTCCTGATTGATCACTTTTTCTAAAACTTTGCAGGGCAGTGGGAGACAGGATATAGGGCGATAATGTTTAGTGTCCTGAGGGTCAAGTGAAGGCTTCTTGAGAATAGGCCTTATACAAGCCTTTTTCCAAGTTGAAGGGAAGACACCTGAGCTAATGATCTCGTTTAGCAAGGGAGTCAAAGATGCACTTATTACCGTAGGGGCCAAGTGGTAAATACGAGGAGGGCAGGGATCTAGGGGAGAACCAGATTTTATTTGGAGTAGTATGTCACTGACCTGTTTCTCACTAAGAGGAGAGAATTGGGACAGGCTGTTGAGCGATATGGGGTCGTCCAAGGGATGGCCTATATTCTTCCCAGGATCAGATTGTAGCTCCTGGAGTTCATTTTAAACATCTTGGATCTTACGTTGAAAGAAAAGGGCGAGATTATCAACAAATTTTTGATCAGGACAGAAAATGGAATCGTTGGGACTCTTAGATAAAGATGTCACTATTTTGAAGAGTTCCTTCGAGGAACTATTAGCCTCTTGTATTTTGTTAGTAAAATATGTGATTTTGGCTTGTTTTATTAAGGACTTATACAGATTCAGAGTATGATTATATTCCTTCTTTAATGCAGGACTGTAATCTGATCTCCAAAGACGTTCCTGCCGTCTGCATTTGATTTTGGCAAGTTTCAGCTCTGGTGTATACCAGGGTGAAGTCAGTAGTCGTTTTTTTGGCTGGGTAGGTTTCTCTGGGGCTAGTTTGTCTATTGCCTTACTGATCCAGGAATCAAATTTGGTGGGCCCGCCATTGCTATCCTTAGGGTGGGGAGAACCATCTAGCAAGGCTTCAGCTAGTTCGATGCCTTGGATGTCCTTCCAAGGGCGGGTGTTAACCAGCCGAGGGCGAGATTTTCGTCCAGTTATGGGTAGATGGAGGTTCACCTTAAAAAGGATTACTGCGTGGTCCGTCCAAGGGACCCGTTGAATATCTTTTACTTCAAGCCTATCATTATTGGTGAAAATTCCATCTAGTATATGACCTGCCAAGTGGGTGGGCTGTGTTATAATTTGACAAAGTCCATATCCTGCCATGATGTCAATAAGGTTAGATGAGTCTGAATTGGTAAGGTCATCTAGGTGGAAGTTGAAGTCACCTAGAACCGTAAGTGTTGTGGTATCAAAACACGATTCAAGAAAGGTCTGTAGAGATTTTGTGAAAGGAGCTCTTACTCCAGGAGGTCGGTAGACCAGTAGACCGGATAGAAGTTCCACATTGTTGAATTTTATAATGAATGACATGGCTTCGGCCTCTAATGAAGATTCTTGTTTGAAAGAAATTTTGAGGTGGGAGCGATAGATGAGCGCAATACCCCCTCCGACCGATCCTGTCCGGTCTACTTGCGCCAGTGAGTATCCCGGGGGAATAGCACTGTTCCAATCTGGGGCAGAGGTGACCGATGACCAAGTTTCTGTGAGAAAGACCAAGTCTGAACTGGTGGCTGAAATAAGGTCCTCCAGTTCATACTTATGCTTTGCCATTGACCTTGTGTTAAGGAGAATACAGTTCAACTCATTAGAAAATTTTGCGATATTACCAGAACTGAAGTTCATTTCAAAAGAAACCGTCTGGTCAGGACAGTGGGTAAGAGGTCTGAGGCCAGAGTAGTACAGAGGGGTGGAGATGCCATGAGGCAGAATAAAAACCGTCTTCAGGCCGTACATTGGGCAGCAATTAGGACCTACTGCATCATGGTCGAGCAGGAGAGCCGGCCGCTGGTCATAATTATCTAGTAATTTCATCCCTAAGTTCACAGCAGGCTCTGCTCCGTACTCGTTCTGTATTTGTCTTAATACATCCGGTATCACCGCTAATAAAGGAATACCATGAGTCCTGGTATAAATGACAGCAAAGACTGTACCCCAAGTGATACAATCCTCTATTTGTGGAGTTATGCCCATGGTCAAGCAGATTGTTAGCATTCTGTGTTTTTCATATAGGTAGTATTCAGAAATAATGCCTCGAGCTAAGTTATTTTCTGAGCTACCCAGAATGGCATTTGTGCACGTTTCGTGGGCATTTTACCCATTACCGCGTGTAACTTTGTGGAGTAATTTTAGTTGCTGTACCCTGAGATTAAGTTCCTGTTGCTGGTTGGACTTTGAAAGTCCTCATGACGAACTGCGTCAAGTTTCTGTAAATTTTAAGTAAATCTTTGTGTTGTATGAGTAAGTCTCCTTGTAGCATTGTTTCAATGTCAGGATTTGGTGTGTAGGCTGCTAATATCAGCCATGTTGCCCCCTCTCCTCTGAGCGGGCCTAATCTTACTCATCTTCTTATGTGGGGTAGGGCGCCTTTAAACCAGTATAAGTGTTCCGGGTACGTGAGTGGAATCTCTATGTCCTCGATCGGGCCATATTCCAATGGTGCATCTCCCTCTGTGTAAGAGTGAAATGTTTGTGTTCTCGCATCTGCTACTGGGAATGTAACCCACAAATAAAATACCTCTGTTTTGTTTGATTCTTGTGCCTCAATCACAAAAGCTACTAACCAATTTCTAATAGTATCAGAGTGATTGTTTGTCTGAATTTAGATGCAATTTGAATTGCGTTTGTATCTTCTTCTCCTGCTGAGAGGTGCAGATCCAGTACTGGGTTATCTCTTGTCTCAGTCATTTTTGTAACGAAGAAGTCTGTTCAGGGGAACTAAGATAAAGTTTTATTACACAATTTTAAGAACACTGTGTCCTTCAAGCTTGATTAACCAACAGCTAATAAATAGGATTTTTTCGTCTACTCAGCAGTGGCGGAGTTTGTGCCCACCCACTCCAGACGTCTCTAGCGTTTTATGAGTATGGGTTTCTGAGAATAGCACGACTGAACTACTCAGATTCTATTATTAAATAAGGACCCAACAAACGTTGGCGGTGCCATGTCGTGTAGTTCCTATATATTCCTATACAGAATATGCGCGTTCGGATAACAAACTGTGGGTTTGGTGGCAGACTGGTTCCGAGCACCCCCACCGAGAATGTTAACCTGTTTGCATTAACTAGCTCACATTGCCACTAGAATCTCCTCTTATCGGGGAAAGAAAAGTTTCTGGCAACCTTAGAACATGAGAACCCTGATCCCTCAGAATCATGGAAACAATGTACTACTTTTCGCTCAGTCACTCGTGCTCACTTATTCGGTCTCAGAGAGTTACACAGAAGAAACAGTTGGGTGTGTTACAATAAGAATTTATTGCACAGTTGTTCTTCTAGTGTAAAATAGATGTGCTGCAACAACCGTAAGACAATAGCATATATATGTGATTAGCAGTACAGTGAATATAAAAGGATAGTATAGTTCTACCATCTTGCAATGATCATGAATACATACATGAATAAAAAATGCATGATAAAAAGAAAGCGCGTACTCCTACGATGCCTATCTAGATGTACCTAAGTGTACCTAGCATGTGAGTAGGTGTGCAGCCAAGAATCCCTCTAGGAGTTAGTCTAACCCCATTACCTAAAGTGAGAGAGTGTGGGACTCCGTCCTGGTCTCGAGTTGGACACCCCGAGAGGGATGTGTCAGACCACTGTCAGCTGGAGCATCTGCATGCAGGAGCCTTAGCATCTCTGTTCAGTGTGTTGGCTGGAAGTCTCGGTCTCCTCTAGCTAAAACTAGCAAGATGTGCTGTATTTCTACAGAAAGTATCTAGGGTTCCTTTGTCCCTTGTTTCTTGTGTTAGCCATTGTTGGATTTGAGGATGACGTATGGTATGAACCTTGTACGTAGATATTATGCAGGTGGTGTAGCCCCTGCCTGGTTTCCAAGAACCCTTATGAATATTCATTCATACTGTGTGAGTCTATTGATGAAGTTATAGGACGCTATTTGTTAGACCTGTCAGCCCTAGGGTGGTCTTAGCCCGTTTTTTTCCCTTTGCGCCTCATTTTTCGCCACCATCTTTTTGTTGGACCTAGGTCTCTGGGCTCTTTACCACTGCCAAACAGTGCTGAGGTGCAGGTGCTCTCTCCTAATAACATGGCTGCCACAGGCCCCTGCTACTGTGGAGTGGCCATTGAACACAAACGCACCAGTAGTCAGGAGCAGGCTGGGACATAGTGCTACTGTATCTTTGCCGTCCCGCCTTTTTGTCCCATAGACAGACATGTCGAAGCTCCTGGAACCTTCCAGCCCAGGGAGGAGTTATGCTTTGCCGCCTTTCAGGAGGGTCACCTGACCTAGGGGTATAAGAGGAAAGGAGGGAAACCTGACTAGTCAGTGGGGCACCACTGGACCTGGGGGAACCTCTGCCGGAGTATAGGCGGTTGGACCTAGGAGGGAACCTACACTACTGAGACTGACTGAGCTTAGGCCCTGCTGTACCCAAGATAGCTGAGGGACTCTGCCAGACTGCTGACCTTGCCCAGTGAGGGGGAAACCCAGGAGAGCAACTCCAGTATGCTGCAGGGAACCATCCTGCCTCTTGTGCCTGCCAACTCAACCCCCTTCTTTTCCCCCAAGATACTGCAACCAAAGAAGCTGCAACTAAAGAACCACCACCACCTGCGCTAGGACTGAAGTGCTGAGAACCCTGTGAGCGCTGCTGCTACTGGGGGATCACCAGGTAAAGCGCTGTGCCAACCAAGCGCTAGTCTGAGAAGCCCCTGCTGCCAGCGCTGGACTGAGAAGCTTTGATGCCTCCTGCTGAGGCTGGGCCCTTTGCCTAAAGCGTTGTGGCCATCCTGCGCTATAGTGCCGCATCTGTCCCCCATCCGGTGTACTGTGGCTATGCCTTGCCATGGTGCTGTGACTTCCCAGCGTTGCATGCCCCGATCACCGCCGCAGCCCAGGTACCTGCGATCTAGCGCTGTGTCGGTAAGCGCGCTATCTGCCAAAAATCACCGCCGCTGCCCGGCGTGGCAGGAGAAGAAGTGAGCTGAGGCCACCCGAGGAGAAGAGCGTGCAGTCCCTTGCACCCCCGCGGCCCCCAAAGCCTGGGGAGGGCCGCCGCGGTATTGACGAAGGCTGTGCTGGGCCTAGGCCTTGCACGCACCCGTTGCTACGCGACCGGGGATCTGGCCGCGTCATCGGCTGCGCCCCCTCCAAGTCGTGCACCCATTGGCTGCCACAGTCACGCCCACTGACAGCCGCCACCTGATTGGTTGCCGTGCCCGGCCGTCGAGACGCCGTGACCCCATTGGCTCCTGGGCCGCGAGGAGGCCTGAGGTCCGGGGCGAGTCACGAACATCGCCGGAGGGGCTCCGCTGCCAGTGGGAGCCCCTTGATTGATTCCCTGCCTGCGCGGACTCCATCTCCGAAAGAGAATTCCGTCGCCCCCCCAGGTGAGAGCCCCGCGAGAGAAAAGCAGCGGGCTGCCTGGGGAGGGGGCGCCTACCCAGGACTCGGCTGGTGAGTGAGAGACAGCTGAGGGCCGGACGCCTGCAATGCCGCGCTGGAGGGAGGGGGGAAACTGCTCCTCCTAGGGGAATCTGCCCCGCATTGCCACTTTACTGGGGCCTAAATTGAATAATGCTCTGCCTAGGTGGGGCCTCTAGTGAGGAAGGTACTACCTGAGTATGAACACTGCCTAAGAATTGTGCCCCGAATTAACCCTTGCATAGGGACTGTTCTGTTTAGAGTGCCCCTGCATAGGGAATGTTGTGCATGTTACTTATATGATACCCAGGCCTAAGAAATGTTACTTGAATAATCCACATGCATCCTTCTATTGCGTGCGAGTTGCTGTCTCAGTGTGAGTGTGTGCTGCACCACTGCTTTACACATTGCCTTCGGGTGTCTTCCTGCCTCGCGCCAAGCTACTGTGTCGGAATTGGTGACCCCAGTTCGAACACTATTGTTCAGGGAAAACCCTCCTTCTGCGCCCATGACTAGAACTAGGTAACGGTTCAATCCTAAAAGGCTCATTACTGTGTAATGTAGGGGAAGTAATTTAGGTGAAAGTGTATGATATTACCCGGGCCTATATTAGGGTACCTATATGGAACATAACAGTACCAGCAGACTCAATTATTGATGCCATGGCCAGAAAGAGGGCAAACATCCCAACAGCATCCGGACCACCTCCGGATAAAGAAAGTATACTGTTACTGTGTATTTTCGTTTACTTGATATGTAACTCATGTAATTGCTGCTGTGTCAGCTCTGTGTTTCCACTTCTCCCCATTTTTGTAACACCCTAACTTAACAACCTCCAAACTATTTGTCTACATATCTTATCATATGTTCTATTCTATTTTTATATAGTGTCACTATGTATTTTTATTAACTCCACATGTATCTCATATTATTGCTGCTTTGATATCCCTGTAAAGTACTCAGATATCTTCAGGTCTAGTTCGTGCTATATAAAATGTGATAATTAATTAAATAAATAAATACAATGAAATACCCCCGGGACTGCTGCGCAATCAGGTGTCTGGAGTGAGGTATAAACACAACCATTATTGAGTATTTTGAACATAACCTGCAGTCTGTTTCCTCTCTGTCCATACTATGGGAGGCCTTTAAGGTGGTCATCCATGGAGTGTGCTTTGTTAAGCAAGCAGGGGTGATAGAAACGCTATGAGGGGAATTGATGTGCCTCGAAGAGGAGATTCACGCTCTGGAACCCCACTGCTTTGAGTCTTGCAATGCAGATACCCTGGTGTTCATCCGCAGCAAACTACTGGAGTATGAGGAGGCAGTACTTTGGGAAACACATTATTTGGGAAGGGAGACCTGCTCTGGGCACTACAGCGAAGGGGATAGGGCCGACTAGACTCTTAATGGGCTTCTGCGCAAACTCTGGGCGAGCGCCTATATTGTCGAACTCATAGACGATCACCATGCTGTACATTCAGGCACAGACTCTAAGCGGCATCTTATGGTTTCCTTTTATACTGATCTGTACTCTTCTTCTCAGCGACTGCCCCACTCTCACATTTTATCTTATTTGGATACAACAAAATTGTTGTGGCTGGAAGAGGGCCACCTCCTTTTTCTCAGCCAATCATTTATGGCGCATCGCCTTCACCATAAAGGGTTCGCCGATGACGCATCTCCGAAAGCGCAGGTCGGAATGAATGCATCGCCCACATCCTAAGGGATCAATGTCGATGCATCACCTCCTTTGCTCCCCGCACCAGGTCTTCAACGTCAACGCACCCTCCATCCTAGGTACTTTTCAGTGGGACAAGGTTGATCCCTGTATCTGACCAGTGCTCCATTGTAGTTGACTTGAACTTTCAGATTGGACCCGGTGCAGCACAACCAGTAGCTGCAGCCCGTACAAGTAAGAGCGGTGGGCAGTGGGGCCGGGTGAGGGGATTTCGATGGACGATAACCAGGGATAATTAAATAAATAATTTGTTTGCCCTGGTCATCGTCAATCAAAAATCACCCACACCCGGCCCCATTGCCCCACCGCTCTTACCTGTATGGGCCGCGACTGACGACCAGATATCCCCGGTTTTGCACATGGAGCTTTTAAGCACTATGGGGCATATCATCAACAACCGGCGATAATTATCGCTAAGCGCACTTAGTGCTAGGATAATTATCGCTGGCTATCGTTGGATTCTATTGTGGAGATAGCGTGCTATCAGCAACGCATATCTTCAAAGCGATAGAAATTCAAGCGTTAGCTACTAAACAGTGCAATTATCACTAAAAAAACGGTGATAATCACACTGCGACAGGCGATGCCTTGCTGATAGGGCAGGGTGGTCTTAGCCATGTAATCCACCTCCTATTGGATTACATGACTAAGTCAGATTAAAAGTAGGCATACAGAAACCTGCGTTAAGCGCGGTTAGCGCTCCTTTTATTATCGCTAAGCAGGTTAGCGATTTCCTTGTTAATTGGAGAAATGTCGTTTAGCGTCATTCTCCATGTAAGTTTGGCAAGGTACGCCCACTTTGCATCTCATTAGAGATGCAAAGCTGGGCATTAAGGGAAAGGGCGCTAAGGCAAGGATTCACGCGATAGCGTGACCTTGCTGATAAGGCGATAAATGTATTGCAGGTTTTCGGCCGAAAACAGACGCAAAAGCTGCGATCATTTTATTGCTCCGCCTTGATGATGTGCCCCTATATTTCAAGATATTCTTTAAAAATTCATACCTCCACTTCCACTTATTGGAGTTTGGTTGTTTTGGTCTTGTTTTGTTCAATAAATTAGGCTCTATTTTACTAACAAGATGTGGATTATGTTTGTGTGATATTTTCACTGTTTTACTCTATTAAGTGTTTCATAAATACTTTACACATTGCCTTTTAAGTTAAGCCTGCCTGCTCTGTGACAAGCTATCACAGGGTGAGCACAGGTTAATTTAGGGTGAGTATCTGACTTTCCCTGACTAGAATGGTGGTCCCTACTTGGACAGGGTGCATACTTTTGCCAACTAGACACCCAATAACTAACAGTCCAGTTCATAGGAAGCTTACCAGGGAATAAAGCCCCAGCACTTGACAGCCTTAATGCTGCCTGCCTTTTATAAAGTATACACACCCTTACATGCCCCCCATCTCCTAAATATGTACGAGTAGGCTGTAACAAGTGGACTGCTTCCTCCCTCTCTATATGAGGCACTCATAGTTACTATATTGAAACCAGATTAGGATCCCTGGCGCTGTTATTCTTATCGGCCTCTCTCTATGATAAATATTGATAATAAAACCTCAACCAAGCTGATTCCTTCGCGCCTCCTCATTCTGCTGTCAAATATAGTTTGGCCTGATTAGTAAGGCTTTGTACCTGCCCATTCAACAACTCATAACCTTCGCATATTTTTTGCTTTTCTACATACTATTGAGCCTAACCTCAGTGCTGCTGCAGTGTTCTTAGATGCCATTAAGTCACTTAACTCATTAGAATGGCCTTGCCTTTTCCATCTTTTAGCTCGCCTCGGATCAGTGATAAATTCTTACGGCTCATTCGAATACTCTATGCGCAGCCTGTCATGCACCTTAGGATTAATGGAGCAATTTCTGCTTCCTTTCTGGTGTCTCGTGCCCCCTGTCACCCATATTCTTCGCAATTGCCATGAAACCCCTGGCAGTTCGATTATGACAGCACCATTCTCACAGTGGGCTTGCGTTCCTCAACAGGAAGATCCTAGTCTCCATGTACGCGGATGACATCATCTTATATGTTAGAGACCCTTCATCTAATCTGGATCTGCTTCATTCTTTTCAGTCAGTGAACACGGAACAAGGGAACCCTGTAAGTCGAGAGGGACCAAGGGTAAGCAGTATGGTATTAGTGACAATGGGGCTGGGTTGCCCCGTTATCGGCAATAAGATGTATTTCGCCCAATTGATGGTAATACCCGCAACGTCACTGAAAAGAATGATTTTATTAGTGACAATGGTCCCTATCAAGGAAACATAAAGTCATACACACAAGACTGAAATCAGAGCTTAGGGTGTGTGTCCAAATGGAAACAATGTATTTATTTAAACTTTCAATTAATACAAAAAGCATATAATGCAGTGAGCAAGAGGTGGCGGTGTTTGGAAATCACCAGATTTCAAGACCTCAGGTATTTGTTTCCAAAGTGACTTTTAGTGATACATTTTTTACATCAGTCACAATGAGGTAAACATCTTATGTTCCACATAAAACATATGCAAAAGGCTGGAGTCAAGATGTAGTTGTCGACATTTCGATCCCCAACTGTGGTTGGGGATCATCATCAGGACAGAAAAATCTGAATGCCTGAGAGGTAGCCTGTGTAAGGCATGGGAAAGGTGGAGGGAAACAAGGAACACAAGGAAGGAGGTAAAGAGGTGAAAATGGGGGATGAGGGAAAGAGAGGAAAAAGGGGAAGAAAACCAGGTTAGAAAGGGATAGGTGGGTAATGAACAATTCAAGGCATGCAATTAGTTAAAAGGGGTGATGGGGGTGTGTGGTAGGTGGTGTTGCAGTGAACCACATTTGCAATAGGCTGTCCGATTGTGCTGGTAGGAGTAAGAATGGGAAGGTAGGGACATGCTTAGTGAGGGTAAGGCATGGAAGTTCTGTCCAAGGTGGAGGTACTGGTCCAAGACCGCATGTGAATTGCGGCGAGTGATAGGCCACCAAAAACAGGGTAGATCTTAGTTGATCAGCGGAGGACACCAAATGGTGAATTAAAAAACCGCTGGAAGAACCGCCGAACTTACTGCCAGCCCAAGAGGTGGACTGCAAGGTCAGATGAGTGAAGGATCTGTCCTTGGAAATCGGGTGCCAAGGCATGGGGTCGGGCGGCGATGAGAATGATCTTAAACAAGTGAGTAAGGATCAGTCAGTCCGAATGATAGGGTGTGGTGACCAATGGTGCCCGGTGAGACTGCTTACCTATGGGGTTCCAGAATAATGCAGGGTCAAGGAGGGCCACGGATCAATGTCCTGCCCATGGCGTCCTTCTGTCGAGGCTCGGAGTCGAGCGGCTAGTGGCGGGGATACTGAAAGCGTCAAATCAGGCCAATTAGGGTTCAGTGATTTAGTTAGATATGAGGGCCAAGGGTGGTGGGTGAGTGTCCGGTCATAGTGCTTACCTCAGGGGTCTTGATTAGCGTGCAAATGGAAATTGGTAACCAAGGAACGGGAGCCCAGGAACGCCGTGAGTGTGTGCCGGTGCCCGTATTAAGTAAGGCAGCGCCTGCCACGAATGCGCATGCACATCGGGGGAACAACTAGACGGACCAGTAGAAGGAGTGTGGAGATCCATGGGTGCCATGTTGGGGCGCCTCGTGAAGGGCGGAGGGGCATTAAGGGTGTGAGGAAATGCCTCGAGTGGATAGTAAAAAGAAAAATAGAAGGAAATCGCATTGCTAAAGATTTCACAGCATGGAAATACTTTGTAAAGAGGAACATGTATGGACAGAGACACAACCAGCATATGAACTAGGTGACTCTGGAGCGGAGTAGGAATAAGCATGTAAATCATACATAGGGTGTTTCGATCAATCATGCATAGCTGGTATCAATAATTGCAGTATTCAAAACATCAGACAACCAAGATTGACACGCTGCGTGAGCAGTAGTGCGGAGGCTTGGGGTACCTAAGAGGCCCAAGAAACTTTAAAATAGAAGGAATTGGTAGAGAAAACAGAGATTAGAGAAAACAGAGATTAAGAACAGTCACTGGGAAAAATTTGTGGTTTAGACCAGTGGGTCAGCAATAACATGAATTCAACCAGCATTAGAGCCAACAAACTTTAAAAGAGGGAAGGAATTGGTAGTGAAAACAGAGATTAACCCCTTCTGTGCCCTGCCCTTTCCCCGCCCTGTGCCGGGCTTTTTATTAGCGGGCGGAGTTCATGACGAGACCATCTCGTCATGGGCACTGAAGGGGTTAAGAATGGCCACTAGGAACAATTTTGAGGTTTAGACCAGGTTAGTTCAATCCTCCATGCGGTTCAGTCCAGTATGGAGGCTGTTGGTGGGTAAAATCCATTTCAACTCCTCCTTATAGAGGATTCCATTAATGTCTGTACTCCAAGGTGGTGGAAGGACCACATTGATAACTACTTTAAATCATTTTCCGTGTGTCCTTGAATTGTGAAGCGTTCCACCAACGGTGCGTTCGGTGTTTGGCATCTCAGCCTGCTTCGGTGTTGGCAGATTCTAATCCTGACTTTCTGCATGGTTTGCCCAATATAAATCTGATCACAGGGGCATACAATCGCATATACAACATTGTTGGTGTTACAGTTGGAAAAATGGTTTAGGGTTACATCAATATTCCCATAGACAAATTTTTGGCTTTCAGTGGTAAGGTGGCACACACTGTATCCCCACAACGATAGTGGCCCAGCGTTGGTGGTAGGCCTCATATCTCAGTCAGTGTTTGGGAAGTCTTTTTGGTTGGTAATGCTGCTCTGACTAGGTAATCTTTTATATTTTTGTTTTTGTGGAATGCAAAGAGAGGGCGTTCATGTGTCATATTGCCAGCATTAAAAATTGGCCAGTGTTTTATAATACATTTTTTAACCTGATTGGAAGTCGGGAATTGTTGTCACACATACCATCCAGTCACTATTATTTCTAGGCTTTGGAGTGAGCAATTTCTCAAGGGGGCAGTCCAGGGTGCAAAGTATGCAGTTGGTGGTGTCGAATGGGAGTTCTTCAACCAAGTTGATCATGTCCATGGTATCCTTTATATAACAGCGTGTGTTTGGGACAGAGTCTTCAATCAATCAATCAAGACATTTATAAAGCGCGCTACTCACCCGTGAGGGTCTCAAGGCGCTAGTGGGGGGGGGCTGCTGCTACTGCTCGAACAGCCAGGTCTTGAGTAGCCTCCTGAAGGTTAGTAGCTCTTTGGTTCACCGTAGGAGGATGGGGAGGGTGTTTCAGGACTTGGCAGCAAGGTGGGAGAATGATCTGCCGCCAGTGGTCGCTCTCCGGATGTGGGGGACGGTGGCGAGGGCGAGGTTGGTGGAGCGGAGCTGGCAGTTCGGGGTGTAAAAGGTGAGTCGTTTGTTGAGGTATGCTTGTCCGGTGTTGTAGAGTGCTTTGTGTGCGTGGGTGAGGAGCTTGAAGGTGATCCTCTTGTTGATGGGAAGCCAGTGCAGGTCTCTCAGGTGGGGTGTGATGTGGCTGTGGCGAGGGATGTCGAGGATCAGGCGTGCAGAGGCGTTCTGTATGCGTTGCAGTAGTTTCAGCAGTTTGGCCGGGGTTCCCGCGTAGAGGGCGTTTCCGTAGTCCAGTCTGCTGCTGACGAGGGCTTGGGTGACTGTTCTTCTAGTGTCAGTGGGGATTCACCTGTAGATCTTTCGGAGCATGCAGAGGGTGTTGAAACAGGAGGATGAGATGGCGTTGACTTGCTTGGTCATGGAGACGATGAATCCCAGGTTGCGTGCGTGCGTGGTTGGTGGGTGTTGGTGCCAGAGGGGGTGGAGCCAAGGATGAGGACCTCCGTCTCGTCTGAGTTCAGCTTCAGGCGGCTGTTCTTCATCCATTCGGAGACGGCTTTCATTCCTTTGTGGAGGTTGGTTTTGGCGGTGAGAGGGTCCTTGGTGAGCGAGAGGATCAGTTGTGTGTCGTCGTCGAGATGATGTTGAGGTTGTGCAGTCTGGCGACGTGGGTGAGCGGGGCCATGTAGATGTTAAACAACATCGGTCTGAGGGAGAATCCTTGGGGTACGCCGCAGATGATCTTGGTGGCTTTGGATCGGAAGGGGGGGGGAAGCGGACGCACTGCGTTCTGTCGGAGAGGAAGGAGGTGATCCAGTCCAGTGCTTTGCCTCGGATTCCTGCCTCGTGGTGGCGAGTGCGTAGGGTGCGGTGGCAGACTGTGTCAAAAGCGGCTGATAGGTCAGGGAGGATGTGGGCCGCGGTATCGCCGTTGTCCAGCAGGGCCCTGATGTCATCGGTGGTGGCGATGAGGGCAGTTTCGGTGCTGTAGTTGCTGCGGAACCCGGACTGGGACGGGTCCAGGATGTTGTTCTCCTCGAGGTAGCGGGTCATCTGTTTGTTGACAATTTTCTCGATGACCTTTGCCGGGAACGGGAGCAGGGAGATGGACCGGAAGTTCTTGAGATCCTTGAGGTCTGCTTTGGGTTTCTCGGCGTGCTTCCAGCTCTCCGGGAAGGTCGCGGTCCCGAAGAAGATGTTGATGGCTTTGCGGAGGTGGGGTGCGATGGTGGTACTGGCTTTGTTGAAGATGTGGTGAGGGCACGGGTCTGACGGGGAGCCGGAGTGGAGAGTGTTTGATGAAGTAATCTACATAACAGCTACGGGTTTCTAAAATTAAACCGCATCCCGACACAATAGGCCTACCTGGGGGGGAGAGGGGGGCTCAGAATTTTTGTGTACTATAGGAAGGGTATAAATCACTGGTGTCCTAGGTGATTTGGTGTTAAGGTATAGAAAGTCATTCTTGCGAATAAACCCTTCTGACTTGCCCAGTTTGCCATCCTATATATGGACTGGCTTGAAACCAATACGATCCTGTCCATGGTATGCCCTTTTGCACCTAACATCTTGGAGTGGAAGAGATGTATAGATGATATTTTTCTGATTTGGAAAGGACATGAGGCCTCCTTGCTGTTATTCCTTGAATGCCTTAATACCCACTGTAATGGTCTTAAGTTTGCATTGACACACAGCAAGGCCCGCCCCTCACTTGCCCGTCTCTTCCACTCTCTATCGAGAGCCCGCACTACGTGACTTGCCATGCTTTGAGCTCCCGGACGTCCCAAGCTCATCGTAGGCTCCAGCCCCTTTACCGCCGACCCTTGGTCAACGGACCACGGCACATACGGCGCTGGATTTCCCGCTCCGGTACTCTTCCCTGCTCATACCGGCATCACAGCCCCCACCAGGTAGGAGACACTGCAATCTCTCCTTTTAGCGCCCCTTCGTCCCACCGTCACATGACTATCCCCTTTTCCTTTATTTATTTATTTTATTTATTTTTCCAGCACCTGCGAGCTTGTCTTCACCGCCGCCCTGCGGCCCAGACCCGGACCGCTAGCTAATTCTTTCGCAGTGTCGCTTTGGCATCCCCAAGGTGCGGACCCTGGACGCCCCTTCTTCGCCTCATTTCTGTGTGCGCCTCAGCACCTGAGGTTCTCGGCCATTCATTCCTTCATCTCGTGGCCTCCCAGTAAGTCCTATTTTACGCCTGACGGGCTTTTCTTTTCTTGTCTTCCTACACCTGAGCCCACCGGCCCTCGTTCTGCACACGCTTTACCCTCGCTACCACGCCTGCCTCCCAGCACCCTCGTCTCCTTCAATCCTGTCTCTATTTTTCTTTCCCCCTCCGTGCCAGCCTTTATCCTTTGGCACCAGCCACACACATCCTTTCTATTTTTATTGCTTCCACCACAACTTCCCTTGGTCGCTTTCCCTGCTTCCTTTTTCTCCTCCCCCCCCACCCCCCCTCCTTTACTCCCCCTTCCATTTTCTCGATTGACCCTCTTGCCCCCATCCTCAACCACCTGGGTTTTCACTCGGTACTTACCCCTTTACCTCCATATATCACTAATTCTCTCTACATATTCGCTTCATCCAGCACCTACTGTGAACCTAATTCCTTTTTCTTCCCCCCCCCCCACCGCCCTGGTTTAACTACCCTCCTCCCTTTCCTTCCCTCCTTTTTATTTCTCCCCACCTACCCAGGCTAACTTCCCAGGCATCCTTACCACCGCCTTGTCCTGAAGAGATCCCACTATCCGTATGGGGATCGAAACGTCTTCGACCTACGTCTCTAAACTCAAAACCCTACTGTACATTTGTTTTCTGAGTATGAGATGTTGATTTGACTTTACGTATTTGCATTGTTTATTCTAAAGTCACTTTTTAAGTCACCAGCCTGGGTTAAGGAAATCGGCTGATTTCCCTTCTAACCTCCTCACGGCTAGCTCACTCATTTTGTTATTTATCACGTGTTTTTACAAAATCTACATTAAAAACCTTCTTTCATCACATGCATTGTTCATTGTCTTGAATTCCAATTCCTTATTGTAGTAATTGTGATATTTAATTTTGACTCCTCTTGAATGGGACCACTGTTCCTTGCAAATACTTGTCTACCCCTGGTCACTTCTGACCTCAGGGTTTCCTTGTTTCTTTTTTGAACCTTAATATTAAAAGCAAAACATTTGTCTATGGGAATATTGATGTAACCCTAAACCATTTTTCCAACTGTAACACCAACAATGTCATATATGCGATTGTATGCCCATGTGATCAGATTTATCTTGGGCAAACCACGCAGAAAGTCAGGATTAGAAACTCCAAACACCAAAGCAGGCTGAGATGCCAAAAACCGAACACGCCGTTGGTGGAACACTTCACAAGTCAGGGACACACGGAAAATGATCTAAAGTGGCATGTTATCAATGTGGTGCTACCACCACCTTGGAGTACAGACATTAATGGAATCCTCAATAAGGAGGAGTTGAAATGGATTTTACGCACCAACAGCCTCCATACTGGACTGAACCGCTTGGTGGATTAATCTAACCTGGTCTAAACCACAAAATTGTTTCCAGTGGCCGTTCTTAATCTCTGTTTTCTCTACCAATTCCTTCCCTCTTTTAAAGTTTCTTGCCTCCTTATGCGTAATATTGTTTGAATTCATGTCATTGCCGACCCACTGGTCTAAACCACAAATTTTTCCCAGTGACCGTTTTTACTCTCTGTTTTCTCTAATCTCTTTTTTCTCTACCAATTCCTTCTCTTTAAAGGTTCTTTGGCCTCTTATTCTTAATGTTGTCTAAGTCACATCATTGCCAACACACTTGTTGGGTACCCCAAGCCTCCGCACTGCTGCTCACGCAGCGCATTAATTATGGTTGTCTGATGTGCTGAATACTGCAATTATTGGTACCAGCTATGCATGATTGATCAAAACACCCTATGTATGATTTACATGTAATTATGGTTCAATACTATGCTTATTCCTACTCCGCTCCAGAGTCACCTGGGTCGTATGCTGGTTGTGTCTCTTTCCATAAGTGTTTCTCCTTACAAAGTATTTCCATGCTGCGAAATCTTTAGCAATGCGATTTCCTACTATTTCTCTTTTTCCTATCCACTCAATGCATTTCCTCACACCCCTACCACCCCTCTGTCCTTCACGAGGCGCCCCAATTTGGCGCCCACGGATCTCCACACTCCTTCTACTGGTCCATCTAGTCGTCACCCCCAATGCGCTTGCGCATTCGTGTTAGGTGCTGCCTTACTTAATACGGGCACTGGCACACACTCACGGTGTTCCTGGGCTCCAGTTCCTTGGTTACCGATTTCCATTTGGTACGCTAATCAAGACCCCTGAGGTAAGCACTATGACCGGACACTCACCCACCATCCTTGGCCCCCATGCCTAATTAACTCACTGAACCTTAATCAGCCTGATTTGATGCTTTCAGGATCCCTGCTACTATCCGCTCAACTTCAAGCCTTGGCAGCAGGACGCCATGGGCAGGACATTGATCCGCGGCCCTCTTTGACCCTGCATTATTCTGGAACTCGATAAGTAAGCGGTCTCACCAGGCACCGTTGGTCACCACACCCTGTCATTCGGGACTCACTGATCCTTACTCACTTGTTTCAGACATTCTCATCGCCACCCGACCCCGTGCCCTGGCACCCGGTTGCCAAGGACAGATCCTTTACTCATCTGACCTCGCGGTTCACCTCTTGGGCTGGCAGTAAGTTCGGCGTCTCTTCCCGTGATTTTTTAATTCATCATTTGGTGTCCTCTACTGATCAATTTAGATCTATCCAGTTTTTGGAGGCATCTCACTCACCGCAATTCACCTTGGACCAGTACCTCCACCTTGGACAGAACTTCCATTCCTTACCCTCACTAAGCATGTCCCTGCCTTCCCATTCTTACATCTATCAGCACAATCGGACAGCCTATTGCAAATGTGATTCACTGCAACACCACCCACCGCACACCTCCATAATGACTAATCGCATGCCTTGAATTGTTTATTTCCCACATATCCCTTTATAACCTGGTTTTCTTCCTCTTTTTCCTCTCTTTTCCTCTTTTCCTCTTCCCCCATTTTCACCTCCCTACTCCCTTCCTTTTGTTCCTTGTTTCCATGCCCCCTTTCTCTTGCCTTACAGAGGCTAACTCTCAGGCATCTGTCTTGATGATGATCCCCCAACCACAGTTGGGGATCAAAACGTCGACAACAACTACATCTTGACTCCAACCTTTTGCTTATGTTTTATGTAGAGCATAAGATGTTTACGTCATTGTGACTGATGTAAAAAATGTATCACTAAAAGTCACTTTGGGAAACAAATGGTTGAGGTCTGCAAATCTGGTGATTTCCGAACCCTGCCACCTCTTGCTCACTGCATTAAATTATATGTTTTTTGTGTTAATTGAAAGTTTAAATAAATACATTGTTTCCATTTAGACACACACCCACACAGCTCTGATTGTAGTCCTGTGTGTATGACTTTATGTTTCCTTGATGGGGACCATTGTCACTAATAAAATCATTCTTTTCAGTGACATTGCGGGTATTACCACCAATTGGGCGAAATACATCTTATTTCCGATAACGGGGCAACCCAGGCCCTCATCTCTCAATTCCCACTAACGTGGGCACGTGCCCCAGTCCAGTTCTTGGGGATTTGGCTTAGTCAGGATTGGATGACCTTTAGAGAGAGAACTGTGGCTGTTTGATGACATTGCTCGAGGACCGGGTTGTGGCATGGTCGAAACTACCACTATACCTCACTGGGAGGCTGGCTGTGGCAAAATGGTCGTATTTCCTAAATTCATGTACTTGGATATCAACTTGCAAATTCCACTGCTGGTGTTCTTTCACAAGAAACTATGGTCCCACCTCATATCACTAGCGTGGGCAGGCACACAACCATGAGTAGCGTGGGAGATATTGATACTTCCCTTCAAACAGAGTGGGCTAGGGTCACTTGGTATGGACCTATATTTCTTTTGTGTGCAGGCACACTTTGCACATTATTGGTTGCACCGCACACAGTTCTAGATGCATACAGCGCCTGAGCATGATCCCGCACTGTGCCCACTGCAGATGGCTCTGTATGGCCCCTCACAAAACCAGATAGACACAGTGGTCTGCACGGTTTGGGCATGGAATGAGCTGCGGAAAAGGGCACGGCTCGCTCACCTTTGCGAGTCATCCTTTGCTGACCATGTCGGCAGAAGCGGGAGCTTGCTCAAGGCTTCTCGGCTGCAGCTGACATCTGTCGTTGTGATATACCCAGAGGGTACCTTGGACACCCTAGCTTACTATCAGCTCCAAGCGTTCCTGCAAGCCCTGCATTTCACCTTCCCGGCTGCGCCCCCAAAATTCACTGTCTTAGAAGCAATTCTTACTAAGCCATCCCCCGCAGATTTATAATGTGCCTTTACACTGATATGCAAGAGACTGCGCCGCTCCACACACCTTCATCTCGACAAGTCTGGTCTGATGACCTAAATATCTAGATTAGCAATGAACAACGGAAATACTGCTGCTCCCAATCCAAAGCTCTCTCCCCAAATTACAGGCTGTGCCTAATAAATTTCAAATTCTTACATAGGATCTATTGCACACCAGCGCAGAAACTTAGGATGGGTTTGGCGACAGACGCACACTGCATTGTAAGCTGACTCTCTACACTTAGCATGGGACTGAACTGATGTCAGGAATTTTTGGATGGTAGTAGTTGCTGATATTTCTTGTATCACAGGCCATTCCCCTTAGTGCTAACCCTGCGCTGCTGGGCTTTGTTAAGGAGGTTCCCCCAGACATGCATAGATTGACGGCAAGAAAGCTGCTGCTGGATAAGTGAAGGGTGGCGATTCACTGGGGTAGACGACTGGCACCTAGTAGGGACATGTGGCCACAGGATGCTGCCTATTGCCAAGAGCAACATGACGCATATTGGGATCTGATGCCTGCCCGTTAGCGCCCAACAGACATATTGTCCACTCTGGGGACATTCCTCAGTCTTCAGCACACGGACAACGCAGGAGATGACCCCCTGGAATCTTCCCTGGGCTGAGAATATGCTTGAATGATCTTCATAAGGAGTTCTGCTAACTTACACTACCAACAGTTAGGAGTATCGATCAAACCAATAGTCAGACTAGAAACTATGATGTTGGACACCACCATCTATGCCAAATATCACCTCTAATGAGTGGCCAGTTTATTCCCTTCCCCTTCCAATCCTCCCTTCTTCTCCCTATCCCCTCCCTGGTGCATTCCATTTTCCTTGATTTTTCATGATACTGTTTTTTCTGATCCCTAAATGCATACTGTTGTATGGTTGTGGCTTGGTTTATACTGCAAATACCAATTTTAAAAAAAGGATCAGGGAAAATAAGAGTTAAAACAGAGTTCAGGAAAAATAGCAGACTGAAAGCCGAGAATGAACACCGTTTAAGTAAAGATAATTGATATCAAATACAGAGAGAGGTGAAAAAGGCAACAGAGCTCAACAGTATTATCGAACAGAAAATCAATAACTTGGAAAATCAATAATAGGTAACTAATAAGAGACGTCAGGGCAATTAACTGGGAGATCAACAAACAAGAACAGAAAGATCAAGATAGAAGATCAAGAGGTCATCAGGAAAGGAGAACAGGATCAAGGGCATAAAATGAGACAGAACAAGAGTACAGAAAAGATAGAGTTTTAAAGGTGAGATGAACAAAAGGCAGAGAAAGAAGTCAATATAAGGTAACTGGCAACTCAAATGAAGGGATGAGGAGTAATTGGGCTGACTCTGAGAAAGATGAGTGAGAACAAGGAGAAAAAATGAAACATAGGAATCATAACCAATAGGAACAAATGAAAAAGCTGAACCATGTAGCTTAAAGGGCAGAGAGGGTGACGCAAGGAAAGAGAACAAAAAAGAAACAGAGGAGAGAGCAAAGAGAGATCAGGGACAAATCAATAACCAAAAGACCAAGATTACCAGAGATCAAGATGACCAAAGACCAGGAGAATAAGATTACAAATAATAAACAGAAAAACATCAAGGGTTGGGAATGTGATTAATCCTCGTCAGTGAATAATGGCCATCAGTGACTGAAAACAGAGGCAACGAAAGAAAGAGAAACAGTAGAAAACATTGTTTAAAGGAAGACACCCTAAAATAGACATAAGACAAAGATTCAAAACATTGTGAACAAAAATGAAAGGCTGAGAATGGTGTGAGATCGAAAGAAAAGAACAAAGAGTGATGGTCACAAGTGTGGTCTGTATGCTTGCAAAACCTGATGAACACCGTACTTTTCCTATTAGCAGACGTCAAATTTGAAAGTCATTTTACATTCCGGCTTCTATAAAAATATATATATACCCTTTACATGATCCAACTATATGCCCAAGTATAGTACTAACACACCAATCTCTTGAAGCAACGCAACACAAACAATTAGCTGTTCATATTAATTTACCATATTACATTACGTGTAGTTAGACGAGATGGGCAGAAGTCTTGAACTCGCTCCTGGGTACGCAAATTATGGCTTAATTTAGAAGAAGGCAGTAATGGGGCTTGAATCAAAAATTATCATAAGTCCCATGCACCATCATCTCCAAATTTCTGCCCTATTCTAGGGTGTCAGTTTGTGGTGTTCCCAATGCATAGCATCCACCACTCCAATATGTTAAGCACTCTTTTGACAGACCTGGCAGCAACAGTAATGGCAGGTTTAACAGTTTTAATACTTGGCCACTCCTTCATGTGCCCTCAGTCTGAAAGCACATGGTTCAATGGACCTCAATTGCCAAGTGATTGTTTCAGTGGTGACTTATGATATATTCGCTATAGCAAGCAGGTGCATAGGCCCAGCCCCTTTTGGACTTACCTGCGAACAGTCTTCCAACTAGTCAAGGTACATGCGGACCCGGTTCCAGCGCCTCCAGCAACCCGCCTCACCTCTCTCCCTCTTGCTCTCTCTCTCACCTCAGTCGCTTTCTGGGACTTTTGAGCCACTTCTCACACAGTTTCTGCCTTTTCTCTCACTCATACTGAGGCTGTGCCTTTTTTACTTGCTCGTTGTCCCTTCTTTCTCACTCTTTCTGCATTTTCTCTGTATGACTTTTCCTCTCACTGCGAATTTCCTGTGCCATTTCCTGCGTTTTTCCTCTTTGTGCCATTACCCTCACTCTTTTCTAACTCTCTCTGTGACTTTTCTGTGCTGTTCCTCTTGCTCTTCTTGCCTGTTTTTGCCGTTTCTTTGACTTTTCTGTGACATTTCTCTTGCTCTTTTTGCCTCTTTGTGCCATTTCTCTCACTCGTTTCTCCCTCTCTCTGTGACTTTTCTGTGGCGCCTCTTGCTCTGTTCACCTCTTTGTGCCATCTCTCACACTTTTCTCACTCTGTGATTTTTTTTCACTCTGTTACTTTTCTCTGCCGTTTCTCTTACTCTTTTTGACTCTTTGTGCCATTTCTCTCACTCTTTTCTCACTCCGTGACTTTTCTCTGCCGTTTTGCTCTTTTTGCCTCTGTATGCCATTTTGCGCTTTTTGTCTTTTTGTGCCATATCTGTGACTTTTAGTGCCGTTTCTCTCTCTTTTTGTCTCTATGTGCCATTTCTCTCACTCTCTCCGTGATTTTTCCAGGCCGTTTTCCTTGCTCTTTTTGCCTCTTTGGGCCAATTCTCTCACACTTCTCACTTTCTGTGTGACTGTGCCATTTCTTTCGCTCATTTTGCCTCTTTGTGCCGTTTTAGTGACTTTTTGTGCCATTTCTTTCACACATTTTCCTCTCTGCACCATTCCTGTGACTTTTTTATACCATTTCTCTTGCTCTTTTTGCCTCTGTGCAATTTCTCTCACTCTGTTCTCACTCTCTTTGTGGCTTGTCTGTGTCATTTCACTCACTCTTTTTGCCATTTCTCACACTCCTTTTCTGATATTTGCCATTTCTCCAGCTTCTCTGCATCCATTTCTCTCCCTCTATGCACCTCACTCCTTCCTCACTCTGCTCCTAACCTGCTCCTTCAGGCTCTTCTCCCTCCCTGCTGTCAAGCTCTTCCCCAGCCCCGCCTACTACCCCCGTCCTCGTCACCCCCATCGTCCACCACTACCCTGACACTCTCCTTTGCATCTTGGAACCCGGACGCCCCACTACCTTCTGCTGGCACGTCACACCACACAACATGGATAGAGTCTTCACCTGCTCCCTATGCTGCTAGATCTGCACCACAGCAACTGCAACACCAACCAACAACATCCACTACACCCACCCCCCACACACTCAAACAGCTATCAGCAAACACACCCACACAGCAATACACACACCAATAGTATGCATGCTCCTCAACACCCGCTCACTCAGCAAGCAATCTATGGAGATCTGGGACCTGCTGAAAGATGCCGCCCCAGACCTTCTCTTCCTTACAGAAACATGACTGACCACAGCTTCAATGGCAGACATCACAACAGCCATTTCTGCCAGACACAAGAGCTCCAAGTAAGGCTGCCAAACAGGCCAGGATGAGGAATAAGAATTGTCTACAAAGACGCCTTCATATGCCCTGCCTCCACCGACTCTGGAACAAACTACATGGTTCACCCTAACCTCAATTTACAAATCACAGCAAATTTCACCCTAGTCTACCGCCCCCCAAGGCCTGTGAGCCAACTTCACAAACAACATCACCGACTTCATCACCCTCCCCTGTCCTCTATGCCATCACTATCATCCTCGTAGGAGACCTCAATTTTCATCTTGAAGACCAGACGGACTCCATCTCAGCTGCCCTTTTTGACAGCCTCGGAAACCTGAGACCAACCCAATGCGTCACAGAGCACACCCATGTTGCCAGACACATCCTAGACCCCATTTCCACATCATTAGATAACATTACTATCAACTTCCCAAGACCTATCACCTGGACAGACCACACTATAGTCAGTTTTACAATCAGCATCCCCCAACCCAGAAGAGGCCCCACAGAAGGCCCATCACGCCGACACTGGAATAACCTAACAGAGGCAGACTAGATGACTCACAGATTGGTGCCCACAGACATCCTGGCACACAATATCAAGAACTTCAACGACGGGACCACCAACTGCAGCAACACTCTGGCCCCCATGAAATGAAGTAACACAGCAAAAACCAGAACACAAGCTAGCTTGTACACAGAAAACCTCAAAATGACCGAGCAACACTACTAACACCTGGAATGGAAATGGAGAACCAGAAAATTGGAAGTGGAAAAAGACGCTTTCAAAGTCACCCAGAGGATGTGTCACCAGCTCATCTGAGAACCAAGAGGAAGGCCCTAGTCAAACAAATAAATACCAGCTCTAACAACAGCAAGAAATAATCGCAATCGTCAAAGATTTCACCACACCCACAGACGTCACTGTAAACATCAACCCATCACAAGATCTGTGCAATGTCCTCTCAAAAGTCTTCTGCCGCAAAATCATAACCATATACACCAACTTCTTCTGTAACTAGACCCACTGGCAACTCAATCACCACATGGGACACCATTAGCACAGAGGAAACCACAACAATCATTAAGACCATTCACTCTGGGGCTCAGCGGACCACTGCCCCACCATGCCTTCAACAAAGGCGAAATCCCTATCAGCAAGGCCCTCACCCCTATCCGCAAAACCTCCATCAGTACAGCCACCTTCCCAGAACTCTGAAAACACACAGCCATCAACGCCCTCCTAAAGAAACCCTTGACTGACTCAACCAAACTCGCCAATTATCAACTGATAGCCCTCCTGTTCTACCCAGCCAAAGTCCTGGAAAAAAGCCATCGACAAACACCTCTCCAACCACATCGCCAAAAACCAGCCTCTCGGCAAGGTGAAACCTCAGCCCTCATCCGTCTAGACTTATTAGCAGCCTTCGACACCTTCTCTCACCCCAACCTATTACAACTATTCCATGAAGCAGGAATCCAGGGACTCACCTCGAATGGATCTGCTCCTTCCTCACTGGAAGAACCCAAACCATCAACATGTCCCCTATGCCTCTGAAGCACAAACTCTTATTCATAGAGTCCCACAGGGCTCCTCACTCAGCCCAAAGCTTTTCAACATCTACATGACCCTGTTGGCTAATGTCATACGACCTCACAACATAAACATCCTCACTTATGCTGATGACACACAACTGATACTGTTCCTCTCAGACAAAACACCAGGAACAAGTTCACCACATGCATGACAGAAGTAGCCATCTGGCTGAAATCCAATTGCCTCTAATTGAACTCGGACAAGACCCAGGTTGTTATCTTCGGGAAGAACGCCTTGCCATGGGACTCAATCTGGTGGCCTGCAGACCTTGGACTCACCGTCAAGGCCTGATCGAAAGCAAGAATCCTCAGAATCATCATAGACAAATAAATTGGACACAACCGCCCAAGTCAACGCATTGGTTCCGCCTGCTTCAACACAGTAATGATGCTGACTAACAACATGAAAATAATCACCCAAACCCTCATCACCAGCAAACTAGAATATGAAAATACCATGTATGCAGAGAATAACAACCAGCTCACAACAAGACTGCATACCGTTCTAAATGCAGAAGCCAGACTAGTCCTCCATCTCTCACGCCAAGTCCACATCACACCACACCTTAGGGAACTCCACTGGCTCCTGATAGACAAGCCCGCATACTTTTACTCATCACTCACACCTACAAAGCTCTCCACAACACTGGCAATGCCTACTTGAACAGCCACACTCACTGACATGGCCACCCAGTTTACAGAGTCAGGTGTTTCACAGGACATCCCAGGGTGTAGGTCCTTATGAGTAATTTTGTGGAAATGTAAAAAGATAGTTTCCAAAGCTTTGAAGGCAGGGGGAGTCACAGGTGTTTAAATGTAATAGAACTGCAACAAACAAACATAATTTAAGACTGTTGGTAAAAGGAAACAAGGTTGTCGATTAATCACTTATAAATAGACTCTAAAAGCATATTGCAATCTACTTGGAAAAATCCAGAAGGTTCAGAAACAAGCCAGAAGGTTCAGGAACAAACCAGAAGGTTCTGGAACAAGCCAGTAAATAGACGCTGATAGCACATGACAATCCATCTTGAAAAAGCCAGACGTTTCTGAAAACAGCCATGTGATGGTGGCAGCCATCATTTATTTCAGGAGGCTATAAATACCACTCCCTTTGCTACCCTTGCTAGGTAATCGGAGTGCCAGTAAAGACATCACCCGTGTTTTTCCTAGCGACTTACCTTACCTGCATATCCAGGAAATCTACTTCCTCTGTTAACCTTACGCTTCCTAGAAAAAGTTCTCAATAATCAGCAAGAAGTCAAGAATTTGAAAAAAAAAAGGAATCATTATTGAGCAGCAATAAAAGAACTTGGTGGACAAAAATGCAAGATAGTTGATTATTTACAAAGTACTTAATTATTATTTGATGAATCGTGCAATCTGTGCTAACCAGAGAAACACATTAAGGACACCACACAGCGTGTGCCAAATCCAGAGACTAGTTTCATTTTAGTGAAGAAACAACTAGAACAGAAAGAGCTAATGGTGTAAAGGATTCTCGTGTGAATTACCAGGTGTATTGAGTCTAGATTGAGAGAGACAATGTAAATGTTTGAAAACTGTAAATGAAAAGCAGTAAAAAAAAAATTAAATAAGTATTTGTTCTGGTTGTTCAGGCACTCGCACATTCAAAGGCAGATGACAGACGAGCCTGAAGGGTGACACAAGGAAGCTGTCATACAGTCAGCGATTGGCTATTTTCGTATTTCGTGCCATTCCCCTTGGTGTTCCTCCAGAATGAGTGCTGTATACAACATGCTTAGTTGAGCATCAGGGGAGGTGGAAGGACAAGCATTGTGCATCACTCCATCCAAGCCAGTTATCACAGATTAGTAAATCTCTGTTCAGTAATTGTGGTATCTGACAGATTGCATAGCCAATGTTGATCTTCCCAGCCTGAGCAATGGACACCAATCACATTTTAACTACTATTTTCTAAACCATCACCAATTTGCAACAAGAAATGCAAGACTTTAGGGCTAAAATTCAGGATTTAAGAGAGCAGTTATGGAAATACGAGAGAAGTGGCAGGTTTTTCCCGTCAGAGAAAAACTGAGACAGGTGGTGAGAGAGCTGGAGTAACTCTAAAACTTTTGACTCTGCCTCCTCCCTAGGTAGATATGGGAACATGGTCTAATCAGACAACTACTTTTTCTCCTTCAAGGGATGGAATTCACGGTGTGGCATCTTAATCTGCTTTTCCCTCTCCTGCACAGACTACTGCCAGTTCCATTCATGTTCTTCAACCACCTGTAGTTCTGTTAGCCCCCCCCCAACATTTTTATGGGAATCAAAATAAATTTAGGATTTTTAAATAATCAATGTAAGCTTCACTTTTTGTGTAAACCAATGGCTTTTCCTGATGAACAGACCAAGACATCTTTTGTGTTACCCTACATGGCATTAAAAAATGCCGCTTGTTGGTCAATTCATCAAATTGGAAGAGATTACCCTATTCTAACTTCTGTGAAGAAATGAAAAAACTATTTGACAGTAAATCCCATATTCTCTCCTTTGACAGAGAGCTTATTACTCTAAAGCAAGGGTTCCAAGATCCTTTAACCTACAGTACAACCTTTAACAGATTAGTATTTGAGACTGAGTGGCCAATTAGGAAGAGAGCTTCTCTTTTCTAACAAGGACTAACGAGTGAACTGAAAGATGTGATGACTCAAGTTGTGAATCTTCCAAATAATTGTGAGGAGTGGATGGGGTTTTACTGTACAACTTGATCCCAGACTGTTAGAACAAAAAGGAGATAGACCTCAATCAGACTCTAAGTTGATTGTGATATGACTTAACAAACCTATAATAGATGAATGGAGTAAAAGCTCAAATGGTGTAGAGCCACTACAAATGAAGGGACTACGGGTTCTTTGGCCAAAGAACAGCAAGAGAAGAGAAGAAGACTAAAATTGTGTATGTACTGTGGGAAAGAAGAGCATTTTATAAAGGTGGGTTGCGCAAGGACCAAAGTAACTGAAAGTAAAATTCAGGCAGTGGTGCTCACTGGTTCCAATATCAAGGAAGTTTCAGAAAACTAGCTCTCCATAATAGGCATGAAGTCCCTTATCTGAGAGAGGCCTTTACGAGAGCTCTGTGGTATTGGCGAAAACCCAACAAAGTTGAACATTAGCGCCCAAGTTAAATTACCAAGTGGTCAGGAACTAGGGACTCCTGCTTTTTAGATTCTGGGGCCACTAGGAATTTTATCAATAAGAAATTTGCCAGAGAGTTACGATATCTTTCTATCAGGAAAGACATACAGGATCAAGTGAAAGCGGTGGTCAGGAACCTGTTTGAAGTCTGGACCAGTTCGCTACCATACGTGACAAGTAATTTTGAGAATTGGTGAGGATCATCTTAAAAACATTAGACTTGATCTAATCAATGCATGACAATTTATGCTCATATTGGGAATTCTATGGCCTAAACTCCACAAACCCTCAGTTCAGTGGGCAGTACAGTCAGTACTAATGAATTCGGATTTTTGTAAGAAACATTGTTTAAAAGAGGTAGTACTTCAAGATCCAAATCAAGAGAACCCAGCAAAATACCTAACTTATGGAAGTGCTGAGTCTCAGATTTGCTGTATTAATACTCTTCTGGAATGGTATAAAGATTATCAGGAATTATTTGATAAACAAAAAGCCAGTTTGTTGCCTCCATATCAAGAATATGACTGGTGGATAGATATAGTCCCTGGGGTAGCAACGCCATGCAGCAGGATCTATGCTCTGACTGAACCAGAGGCTCAACATTTGCAAGAGTACCTAGCCGAGAACTTAGCAACAGGGTTTATGCGACCCTCTCAGTCACCAGCATCCTCTCCTGTCTTCTTTGTGCCCAAGAAAGGAGATGAGTTACGCCTGGTATAGACTATCGAGCAATAAATCCAGTGACAGTAAGAAGTAGGTTTCCTCTACTTCTAATACCAGTGTTGCTGGATCAGTTGAAAGGGGTGAACATTTTTACCGAGCTGGACCTCTGGGACGCTTACCATCTCGTTAAAGTCTGACAGGTTGATGAATGGAAGACCACATTCAGGACCAAATGTGTCCTGTTCAGTATCAGGTCATGCCCATCGGACTCTACAGCGCTCTGGCAGTCTTCCAATATTTCATGGACGATGTACTGCGAAGATACTTAGATGTATTTTGTATTGTCTATATTGATAACATTTTAATATACTCAGACACCATTCAGGAACAAATTGGTCATGTAAAGGCCATCTACAGTCAATTGAGGGAATGTAGACTGTTTGCAAAACATATAAAGTGCCAAATTTACATCTCCGAAAGCAAGTTCTTGAGAATAGCATGGATCCTGAAGGCATAAGAATGAAAGAGGAATGTCTGCTATAACTCAGTGGAAGACTCTGTTAAATGTAAAAGCTCTTCAAAGCTTTCTAGGATTTGCCAACTTTTACAGGCATTTCATTAAAAGCTTCGTCAAAACCATCACTCACCTCTTGAGGAAAAGAGCTACATTTACATGGACAGGAGAATTGGAGTAAACATTTCAAAATCTGAAACAACAATTCAATCAAGCCCCTATCGTGAGGCATCCTGACGTCAACCTCCCATTCATACTTGAAGCAGATTCTTCATTTTATGAAATGGGAGGGGTTCTCTCAAAGCCTCACCCGGATACTGGTCAGATGCATCCGATGGCCTATTATTCTCGAAAATGTACTCCATGTGAAATAAACTATAGTATCACAGATAAAGAGCTGTTGGCGATAAAACGGGAATTCGAAGAATGATGGCATTATCTGATGGGGGCCAGACATACCATTGAAATGTATTCTGACCACTGGAATTAAAAAAAATTAAAATCTGCCAGGGCCCTTACTCCTCAGCAGCTTCGATGGCCCTTGTTTTTCTCAGATTTTGACATTGTCATCAAATACATGCCAGATCCTCAGAATAGGAAGGTGGTTGCCTTTTCAAGGTCTCATGTCCCTTCAGTAGAAAACAGACAAAAAATCCAAGTGTGAGAGTGAGTGAGTACTACGATTTGTGCGCGAAAGCGTTTGGTTATTTTTAACAAATTTTAAAAATACTTGTTGCTTTTTTTTAACCTGCGTGTTTTGCAGTGTGAATACTGCTATTTTGCACAGTACCTACCCTCTGCCTAAAACGCTCTGTTCTGCAGTGTCCTGAGGCGGAAAGCCGGGTCCTGCTTTTCAAAATCTATCTGCTTTCCTATCCTAAGCTATCCCTGCTCTCTGGTCACTGACCTCGAGGTAGGACTATTAGCGGCGGCCATATTAGATGAGGAGAAGGCTGGGGGACTAAGAAGCAAGCACTTAGCCACGCCCACCCTCCCGCCCTCGTGGGCATAAAAGAATCGATTCCTTCATTCTCCTCACTGATTGAGAGTGAGTGAGTACTACGATTTGTGCGCGAAAGCGTTTGGTTATTTTTAACAAATTTTAAAAATACTTGTTGCTTTTTTTTAACCTGCGTGTTTTGCACTGTGAATACTGCTATTTTGCACAGTACCTACCCTCTGCCTAAAACGCTCTGTTCTGCAGTGTCCTGAGGCGGAAAGCCGGGTCCTGCTTTTCAAAATCTATCTGCTTTCCTATCCTAAGCTATCCCTGCTCTCTGGTCACTGACCTCGAGGTAGGACTATTAGCGGCGGCCATATTAGATGAGGAGAAGGCTGGGGGACTAAGAAGCAAGCACTTAGCCACGCCCACCCTCCCGCCCTCGTGGGCATAAAAGAATCGATTCCTTCATTCTCCTCACTGATTGAGAGTGAGTGAGTACTACGATTTGTGCGCGAAAGCGTTTGGTTATTTTTAACAAATTTTAAAAATACTTGTTGCTTTTTTTTAACCTGCGTGTTTTGCACTGTGAATACTGCTATTTTGCACAGTACCTACCCTCTGCCTAAAACGCTCTGTTCTGCAGTGTCCTGAGGCGGAAAGCCGGGTCCTGCTTTTCAAAATCTATCTGCTTTCCTATCCTAAGCTATCCCTGCTCTCTGGTCACTGACCTCGAGGTAGGACTATTAGCGGCGGCCATATTAGATGAGGAGAAGGCTGGGGGACTAAGAAGCAAGCACTTAGCCACGCCCACCCTCCCGCCCTCGTGGGCATAAAATGGAACCCTCATACAGGCAGCGCAGCGGACGGGCGCAGCGGGGGCGCCGGCGGGGCGCCGAAGGCGCACCAAAGGCAAGCCCGTCTGCGCCCGTCCACGACCGGCCGGGACCAGGGGCCAGGACCCTTAGCTCAGCGCCGTGGTATTCCAAGGAAAACCTAATTGCGCTTAATAGTACTACCTATTCCATCAGCCAACCTACACAGCAGATTCTGAGGCGGGAGAACATACTGAAACCCGCAGCTGAAACAGCCAAAAAAAAAACCAATCAGAGAAGGAGAGCAACGGTAACGTCATTGAGCGTCAGCTTGCTGAACACTCGTTCGCTCCAAAAACACCATCTAGAGGTATTCTCCCTGCTCCAGGAGGGGAATATAGATATTCTTGGAGTCACGGAGACATGGTTGGATGACTCTTCCGCACCCGACCTAGTGGCCGCCCTCCCACCCAACTTTGGGGCTATCTCCCATAACAGAAAAGATGGCAGAAAAGGGGGAGGAGTCGCGCTGCTATATAATAATGCCTTTAAAGCAGAAACTATCTGTGCTGAATGCATTGAGGGAGCTGACATCCTAGGCGTCAAGTTCTGCTCTCCCACAAACTGCCTCACGATAATCATCGTATATCGCCCGCCCAAAACCCCCCCAACATTTTTAGAACCTTTCTTGGGTCTGGTCCACGACCTCCGTACAAGATATGAGGGTCTTGTGGTAATGGGCGATTTTAACCTCCACTGGGAGGAGCCCATTAGAGACATTACGTCTAAACAGCTTGAAGACGCAATGACCGCACTAGAATTAACCCAGATTGTGACAGGCCCAACACACATGAAGGGCCATACCTTGGACCTGATATGGACCTCTGTTCCTGCCCTGCGCCCAGTCACTTCATTGCCCTGCATTTGGTCAGACCATTACCTCTTACAGGGTAGCTTAGCTTTCCCGAAACAAGAAAGCATCTCAGCCGACAAATGGCGGGTAGTGAGAAGATGGAACTCCATTAATCCGGATACTTTGCTATCTACTTTACTGCAACCCTCCCACCTAAACAGACTACCTGAAGATGACCTAGAGAAGGCCAGTCAAAAGCTATCGCAAAAACTAGAATCTGCAATTGAGGTGGTAGCCCCAGCTCGTAAGATAAAAATCAGGGAAAAAGGCAAAGGCGCTCCTTGGTTCAATGACGATTTGAGACTCCTAAAACGGGCCCTGCGTCAGTGCGAGAGAGCTTGGCGGAAGGGGTATGATCTCAACTGCCAGACTTTATACAAGGAAAAGCTTGCCTTGTATAAACAAGCCATCAGAACTAGAAAAAGTGAGTTCTACGAGAGCAGAATTGCCACAGCACCTAACCCTCAGAAGGAAATCTTCCAAGTACTTACTGAACTGAGGAAAAAGAAGGAACAACCGCCTTCTTTTACGCAGGAGGACTGCCATAAATTTCAATCCTTCTTTACCTCAAAGATATCTGACCTCCTGATAGAGATCGAAAGTACCCCTAGATTCGACTGCCCGGAAACTCCGCTAACTCTCCCGCCCGCAATCACAGAGCCTTTAACCTCCCTACCCCTATTTACCAAGGACTCCCTGACAAAAGTGATGAACCAAGTTAAATCAGGCTCCCCAGCGGACCCTTGCCCCCCGCAGATATTTAAACAAGCATGGCCAGGCCTTGAGGAGGACATTTTATCGCTCCTAAATAGTTCCCTTACCTCGGGACTAGTCCCATCTACTCTCAAAGAAGCGAGACTGATCCCCCTGCTAAAAAAGGCTGGTGCCGATTCCAAGATTTTAAAGAATTACAGGCCCATATCTCAATTACCTTTTTTAGCAAAAATACTGGAACATCATGTGCTGTCCGCCCTCTCGCACCACCTGGAGAGTAACGCACTACTCGAACCCAACCAAGCAGGGTTTAGAGCCCACAACAGCACGGAACTAGTCATGTTATCAGTACTAGATGACCTACGTCTTAAAACAGATAATAAAGATCCCTGTGCCCTGGTGCTACTCGACCTCTCCGCGGCATTCGATACGGTCAATCATGACCTTCTTTTGTCGCGGTTGGGGGAGTTTGGCATCAAGGGCACGGCCCACGCCTGGCTGACCTCGTTCCTTGGTGGACGGGTTCAGAAAGTACAACTGGATGACATGGTGTCAGAGGCTGCTAAAATCACATGCGGCGTCCCGCAGGGCTCTGCCTTGTCCCCCTTGATGTTTAACACATATCTGCAGCCCCTCATTTCATCTCTGAATCAGATGGACTGCAACATATATAATTATGCCGACGACACCCAGATCATCATTCAGATAGGCGATTCCCCTATGGCTGATCAAAAATTGAAGAATATTCTAAAATTTACAGTCAACTGAATGACGGCAAATTTTTTGAAGATCAACCCGGACAAGACGGAGGTTCTACCTATCACAACGTCATCTAGCCCTTGGTGCGACCTCCTTTGGCCATCCGAATTAGGTAACGCCCCAATACCGGCAACAGCAGTAAAAAGCCTGGGCATAATCATCGACACAAATCTCACTATGTCAGCCCAGGTCTCGGCGGTGGTGGGCACTTGTGTAGGCCTCCTGAGACAACTGCGCAAGCTAGCTCCTATCCTAAAGGCAGACACTCTCAGACGAGCAGTGTCAGCCTTAATTCTGGCCCGACTGGATTATGGTAATGCCATGTACTTCGGCATTCCGAAAAAACTCACCAAGAGACTCCAGATCGTCATGAATGACGCGGCCAGACTTATATATAATAAACCAAGAAGGACACCGGCCACCCCCCTCCTCCGGGAGCTACACTGGTTGCCAGTGAATCAACGAGCCAAGTTCAAGGGCCTATGCATTACGCAGAAAGCCTTATATGGGCAAGCCCCAAAATACATCAAAAAACGCCTTGTCCCATATGCTCCTAACAGGAACCTACGCTCAGCCAACGCCGCCCTATTGATCTGCCCTAGGATCAAACGATCCACCATCGGTGGTCGGACATTTTCCCACACAATGCCCAAAGCTTGGAACCAACTGCCTGAAAATCTGCGCAAAGAAACCAGACTCCTGCCTTTTAGGAAAGAGCTAAAAACTGTGCTCTTTCAAGAGGCATGGGGTAACATCTAGTCGGTTTTTCTTCCTGCCAGTATTCACTCGTCTGCTAAGCGCTTAGAGACCCCGGGGTGATAAGGCGCTCTACAAGTTAAAAATACAAATACAAATACAAATTTATGAACCACCATTAATACTCCTAAAGCCAGGAATGGTCTGTAATAAGGTTATGCTCATAGCCAACACTCATGATTTTTTAACCAAACTAAAAGTGTGCATGTGGAATATTGATAATGAGACATGGTTAATATTAGACCCGGTCTGTTGGAACCAGCACTTTCTGATTGGTTGAGGCAAATGCCCAGCCAGGCAGATCCTACAGCTCCCCTCAGAGGCAGGTGATCTGACACACTGTATAGCCTCTGCACACCCTTGGGTAACTTGGCAATGAGCAGTCAGGCTACTACAGAGGCAATGTGTAAAGCATTGGCACAGAAATCAATCACAATAAATACTTGGAGTGTCACAAAAGAGACTTCACACGTGATGTATGCAAATAATGTTTATATTCAACAAACACTTAATAATCAACATAACATGAACATCATGTGCTTCTGGGCATAAATCACATTGAGAATTATTTCTAGCAGTACTAGGCCCACCCGAGTTATAATGACATCACTAATATGCACACATGGGAAAGAGTTTCTCCTATACTCCCCCAGCACCCTTCTGCGGTGCTATGCGTTATCCACACCAGGCCTACCCCAACAAGTAATATAAATAAATAACACACAGATAGATGGGGTCAAAACAATATCAAAATTATGTTAATTTACAAAATTATATCACTTTTTAGCAGCACCGCAGGCCAAGGCAGTGCGGGAAAAACCAATGTCAAATGCAATTCTTTCCTAACAAGAAATAAACAAACTTGTCAGACCGCCAGCCAGTGTTGTGAATCACAGGCGGTTTGCCCACTGTCACTCCCATTCACACACTCACTCTCACTCCGCACCGCTACATAGTGCAACAGGTATCAGACACGTCCGTACAGGACATGCTTGCACACATACGCACCTAGCACCCTAATGTGGTGCCACTGATACCCAGCAGACGCCACGGTCCCAAGCCTCCCTCCTCCTTCCAATTCACCCAGACTAACCTATATCCCCGTAATTGGAGACACCCCATCTTCCCTCCAGGCACTAGGCTGCATGCAGCCAAAGTCACTCTTAGTCAGGGTCCCAGGGAAGCAGGTGGGGATAGGTTGCAAGGTCAATTAGGAGGCGGTTGGACTAAAGGGTTTGGCAGAAACTCGAAAAGTTTACCCATAGGATGCGGAGCAGGAATGGGCTGAGAGCAATAGCCGGTCACACAACAGGGGTCCACAAGGGCCTGCCAGCACCAGCCCACTCTGCAAAGCATGGAAACATTCCTTCATCCCAGGCAATCACTCTCACCACTCTGCCCCAGCCAGACGATACTTCCTGGCACCACAATGTCATAGGGGACGGCCGGGTGAGGAGAGGGAAGTTGGTCTGCCGCGATGATGGCTGGAAGGAAACAAGTGAGGAATGAAGAGTGAAGCAGAGATGTGGTCCTCTCGGAAGGAAGAGGCTGTTCGTCAGTTACACGTTGATCGGAGTCACACCCAGGCAATCTGGGCACAGCATCTGGTGTGCAATGATACAAGTCACACCAGCCCATTCTGTTCACACACAATGAGTTACAATTCCAGGCGTGGCCAGCCATCATGGCCGCGAGGACGTGACTCCGATTGGTTCCTCGATGAGCCCCGTGAGTCTGCCCGTTTCGCTATGCGGCACCTGGTGAAAACACTCTGAAAGGCCGGTGCCAAGCATGCGAACATTAGCAGACAATTCTGGACACTCTTTATCCGGCAGAGAAGAGCGGCTTCAACTCCAAGACTGCAACAACGGAGCCGCGCTGTGAAGCCAAGATGGCGGCGGAGCCCGGCGGCTGCTAGATGCCAGATTGGGAGGCCTTCCTGCAGATTGACCCTGTGGTGGAGCTCGCCCCAAGTAAAAGTTACTGCCCGTGGGGTCACCTCTGCTCCCACTGGGATATGATCAGTCCCCGGTCGCGGTGAGGCCCTGTGACACGCCCGGTGAGACGCGACTGGATGGTAAGGACGGCTCTCCCCGCAGCGCTTAAGGCACGGGAGGATAACTCCCAAGAAGTGACAGAAGGCAAATTTAATTTTAGGACTAAGTGATGCGATCCAAGCCACCCAAGAGGGAAAGTGAGAAGTCTCCCAAAGCGAATTGATTAACACGAGGGCCAGTGCCTGACTTTAAGATGGCGCTCGTCATTAACAAATAGGGAAAATGAAAGCAGCATGTCGAGACGAGGAGTGAATCCCAGTAATCGAACTATGCACCCTGGAAGCTGAGGGGGGACCCCTACAGAAACCATCACTTGGACTTGAACTGAAGGCACCCAAGAACCTCCGCGCCACTACTCTGCGAGTTTGACAGCAAGCGGCCCCCTGGCGCCCACACCTCCGCACCTGACCTTTTAGCTCACACAGTGGGTGGCGCGGCATAGACCGTGTTGCCTGCCTCAATGCCACCGAAAAAAGCCAAGCCCAACAAGTTCTCCAGCTACATTGGCTCATCCAGGCCTGGTGGGGGTGAGGAAGAAGGAAACCCAGTGGCCGAGAAGATGGCGCTCACCCGAGAGGATCTACTGGCAACCTTGAAGGAGTTCAAGACGGAACTGCAGGAAGACATCAAAGCGGACATTTGCGCCTCATTTGACTCCTTCAGAGCAGAGATGTGGACTCAATTGGCGTGCACACCCTGGATATGGAGGTAAAATGTCAGGAGCTGGAAGGCCAACTTCAACCACTGGAAGAGAGTGCGGAATCCCTCATCGCTCAGCTGAACTCTGCCCTAATAAAATGGGAAGATTTGGAAAATCGCTCCCAAAGAAACAATATTAGAATGAGGGGCCTTGAAGAAGGAAGAGAGGGATCAGATTTGGACTCATTCATGGTAGGCCTCTTCACTAGTGTGCTTGGTGAAAACGCTGCAGAGGTTCGATTGGAGCACGTTCACAGAGTGGGCCCAGCACAACAAGGCGAGATATCCTAGCCAAATTTAGCTCCTTTAGAGTCAAGGAACTAGTCCTTCAAAAAGCTATAAGAAGAGACTCTGTGGAATCCCAGGGCGCATCTTGCGCATTCTTCCAAGACGTGGCCCAGGCCACGCTCGCTCGTCGTCAACAATTCCTACTGATCACAGCGGCCTTGCGGGAGTGCCAGATAAATTATTGCTGGACTTACCCCTTCGGGATAGCCTTTTCTATCAGCAATAAACAACACCACTTCACGGAGGCGGAGGAGGCAGCGCTCCTCCTCGGCCTCGGGAAATCGACTCCGCAGCAGGAAGCACCAACTGGGAACATGAGAACGGAGTGACCTTCGGATCGAGGAACACCCGGACCCTGGCAGACATCCAAGAAGGGAGGCAGGTCAATACAATGTTAACAATGGGGTTGCATCACTGTCCGGATGCCGGGCAGAGTGGGCACACATCTTCTGCTACTCCGATGATGGATCTGTCACAGGGGAGGTTGTCACACCATAGAGTCTCTAAGTGATCTCAGTTATTGGGAACCAGAGCTGGGGAGAACCCCCTGTCCTTTCTTTATTTGAGGAACAGTTTGCCCTCAGATGCTCTCTTTCTGTTTCACCATGGACTCCAAGCATTGTCGCTCCAGATTCATTGTCCAAAATGAACACTCACGGGTTTTGGGAGCGGGAATAGTCTTGCCCCAGAAGCCACCACAAAATGAAGCCCTAAGGGGGCCTTGCGGACTTCCAAAACCACCTTTTTTTGGTATAGTTCATTGTTAATGTTTTTTCCAGGGTGTCTAACATGGGGATCTTGTGAGTGGGTTGATGGGGGTTGGGGGGCAGGGGTCCAGATGACAGGGAGGACTGTGTGAAACAAGGGTCCTCATAGGGACAGTACGCTATGACACCATGAATGGTAGTGAACTTTATGTCTTGGAACGTTAGGGGCCTCCACTTCCCTAACAAAAGGCAACGCATGTGGAAATTCCTTGGCGACCAGCAGGCACAATTAGTCGCTCTACAGGAGACTCATCTTATGAAAGGGGAAAACCACAGGCTTAAGCATAGAAGCTACCCCATGATTTTTCGATCCTCCAACGTGAAAAAGCAGAATGGGGTGGCTTTGATGTTTCACTCTTCTATACAGTTTCACCCCCACGACACTAAAACAGACAGGGAGGGGAAGTTCCTGATGGTTCGAGGGGAATTGATGGGTCGGCCCTGCACTATTGCCACGGTCTATGCTCCCAATACTGGACAGTCAGACTTTCTTCTCACAATTCTCATAACACTGGAGGGATTTGCCGCAGGGGACATCGTCTTAATGGGAGACTTTAATCTTATCTGGGATCCCAAGACTGACACCACTCATCCACAGAGGGCCACGGGGGGAGTCTTTAGTAAGGTGCTGAAATCATCCTTGCAGCTAATAGGGCTGCTGGATGTATGGAGGGCCCTTAATCACTCAGCATGTGATTACTCCTTCTTCTCCAACTCCCACAGATCATACTAAAGGATTGATCATGTCTTTGTTAGTCAATCACTTCTACAGACATTCACGGGTCCCCACTTCCACCCCATAAGCCTTTTGGACCATGCCCCTTTAACTTGTCTATTAAATTGGCTGGCGCCATGCTCCAAACTGGCTAGATGGTATTTTCCCAATATTTTATGCTGAGATAGACTTCACCGAGACGACTTGCGAAAATCGATTAAGGATTTTTTCATCACCAATGTCTCTGCTGATACATCCTACGTAAACAACTACGACACCTTCACGGCTTTTATACCAGGGCAATGCATCACACTCACTACCTCCTTGAAACAACTCCAGACTAAGGTAAGATTGACACTAGAGAAGTAGTTACATGAGGCAGAGAGGGTGCACAAAGACTCCCCGTCCATCCCCACTTTGTGGAATGTTACAGCTATCAAAGGGAAGCTCCAAGCCATTTACACCAATAGGGCTGAGAATTTTTTTTTGAGACCCCAGGCATGAGGGTATGAGGGTAAGGACAAAATTGGCTCACTGCTAGCGCGATTGCTTAGGGCAAAACAGGAAAGGGAATATGTCAAACAGATTGTCGATGAAGAGGGTGCCCTACAACTGAGCGAAACAAGTAAAGCAGGGGCGTTCTGTGATTTTTATCGAGCCCTCTATACGTCAATCCACCTCTGGAATGAGACCAGACCCAATATTTGGACTCAATGGTGCTCCCCCAAGTCACTACAGCTGCTAATGACGAGATCAGCCGCCCCATAACACAAGAAGAGGTTCCAGGCGCAATAGACTGGCTTAAGCTGCATAAAGCCCCGGGAACCTGAACGACTTACTGCTCAGTTCTACCGAACGTTTGTCACCGAGCAAACTCCCCCAAATCACTGACCTTTTTAACAATATAGCAGTGAACCAGACTGTATCTTCTTCCATAGGGTAAGCCCTAATCACGGTAATCCCATAGGTGGGGAAGGATTCCCAAGAATGCCCCTCATATCGGCCTATTGCCCTGTTACATTTAGGTGCTAAACTATATTCCAAAGTCCTAGCCAATAGATTAGAGGAGGTCTTGTCCACTCTTATTCACCCCAACCAAATCGGCTTCATCAAGGGGTGCTAGACCCATGATAATCTTCGTAGGGTGTTCCACCTCAAAGATAAAGTCCAGAAGAAATGTATACCCGTGGCCCTGCTTTCTCTGGATGCAGAGAAGGCCTTCGGCCTTTTCGATTTGTCCTTCTTACTACATACCATACACCATTGTAGGTTCTGTGAGGCCTTCCTGGGAATGGTGAAAGCTAACTATAGATCCCTGAAGTCCCGAGTATTGGTAAATGAGGTTGCCTCTGATTTTAATGATCTAGCGTGTGGCACCAGGCAGGGCTGCCCCCTGTTCCCAATGTTCTTTGCCCTTAGTATTGAACCGTTTGCGGCAAAGATAAGATCCAACCTGGAGATTAGTGGCATCAGTTTTAGCTCTGACGAACATAAAATTTTACTTTTTGCAGATGATGTCCTTCTACCGGTCACTAATCTCCCTGACTCAATGTCAGCGATACAGCTTGAACTGGCGCACTTCGAATGAGTAACGGGGTTCAAGGTTCACCTCTCTAAATCCTTCCTATTAAATTTGACAATGCCTCCAGGTATGCAGAGGGACATTAAGGGTACATCTCCATTTAGATGTGCACGCAAGGAAATCACATACCTGGGCATCAATATTACCCCCAAACTGGCAGACCTTTACAAGGCTAACTTTCCCTCCCTGCTGTGACAACTCAAAGCCGATCTAAAAAGATGGAGCTCGGCATACCTAACGTGGCTAGGATGAATTAATGCCATCAAAATGAACGTCCTTTCTACCTTCTCTATCTCTTCCAGGGCTTCCCTATCACCCTAGATAAAGAACTATTTAAAGAATTACAACTATGAATACAAAATTCATCTAATTAATCAAAAGAAGTCCACTCAAAAAAGCTTATTCAAAACGTTATCTTTCCAAATGTTGGTGATCCCTATGGGAAAGAATTAATTTTCTTAAAATAACCCTCACCCACCAAAAGGCCCCTTGGTGGCGTGCTTCATCATCGGGTTCTTTCTGTCCCGCTGCGGTACGGGCGTGCTACGACCGATGGAGACGTGGAAGCACTTTTGTGGAAAGTGTGGGATATATCGTTGGAGTAGGAGAGGAAGGGTCAAAGGAATAGTGAAAAAAGTATGAAAAGCATGCCACCAAGTACCCTTTTGGTTGGTGAGGGTTATTTTAGGAAAATTAATTTTGAATAATCCTTTTTGAGTTGACTTCTTTTGATTAATTATATGATACGTACCTCTCTCTCCCTTTTTTGATTAGCCTACAAAATTCATCTGGCAAGACCAGAGGGCACGTTTTCCCCAACGTCTTTTCACAAGACCATGTTCAGAGGGCGGTCGCTCTCCCGGACTAGCTTCTGTATTATAGAGCCGCGCAGCTTCGGGTCCTGGTAGAATGGTCCCTTAAGGGTTCAGAGAAATTGTGGCTTCATATGGATAGACAGGTGGTGGGAAGAACTATCTGGGACTTGCCCTGGAAACGGAAGACAGATAGACCGACTAACACCTACCTGATTATCCTCACAGTGACCACCCTAAAGATGTTGGACAGTGTAACTAATGCCCTGCCGTTAACCACTTTTCAGTGCCCTTACACCCCTATTCACTTCAACCCTGCCTTTCCCCCTGCGCTCGAGGAAGGGCCCTTTGTTAAATGGTAAGAGGGGGGCTGTCTCATGATATTGGACCTCTTCCATATGGGAGAGGTGAGGACATTCGCAGATTGCATCACCCAGTTTAAGCTCCCATCTACAGAAGAGTACCATTACGGTCAGTTAAAACACTGGGTACAGCAGACTCAGCTACAATAGGCGGTGACCAGAGAATTGCTCCCAGTGGAAAGATTTGTCCAATCTGGTATCACAACTAAGGGCTGCATCTCCTTCTCATTTGCCCTCTTGCTCTTCATCAGTCCACACCAGACTCCACGACACAGAAGATTTTGGGATGGCATTTTACAGGCTCCTCCGATGGAGAAGCAATGGGGGTCCCTCGATAAAGATATTACCAAGTACAACCATTCTATGTTCTAGAGGGAAGCCCACTACAAAATTATATATGAATGGTATCTCCACCCCCAGAAATTAAACGCTATTTTTCCAAACACATCTGATCGATGCTGGGGGGGATGCGTACTCTTGGGAGACTTCCGTCACATTTGGTGGGACTGTCCCTCTATCCAACCCTTCTGGAAGGAGATCCTTTCCCAAATCAAACAAATCCTGGGCTATCCGATCTCTGACTCTCTGAACATGCACTCTTGGGTATTCGGGACCCCGGCCTCAAACACCAAACCCATGGAGACCGATCTACTATGTGGCTATGCTTGGGGGCAGCTAAGATGGACATAGCTGCTTCCTGGAAAAAACCTGAGGCCCCCTCTCTTATCCAATGGCACGCTCATCTATGGTACGCCTTAGCCCTTGAACGGATGACAGATGTCATCGAAGATTCACGAAAAAGTTTTGATTACATTTTGAGTCCCTTGGTGGGATATTTGTCGGAGGAGTTCCATTGTTTGCCTGTGGGTCTAGGCTGAGAGCCCTCCACTTTTTCTTAATATAATTGATAGAGCCCCCTCCGGGGTTCAAGGATCCTGATCTCCCCCAGGCCTTCTCACGCTGGTCGTGGGAGGCGAATACTTCGCTCTCCACCCCTCCATATTGTAACTGTTTACTCATGACACCTTGGAAATGTTTGTTTCTCTTCTTTTTTCTCTTTCCTTTAATAAATTAGTGTTTTAAGTTAGATTTATTTTGTTAGCTCCTACAACAGGAAGCTGAAATAACATGTGACGTGTAATGTGTTGTAAGGAGATTTTGCCTTTATAGGGCTTCCTATTCTTGACTAAATTCCTCAGGCAAGCGAGGAACTTGTGAATAAGCTGTACACTATCTTTAGCTATCTAATGATCTTGCCATGTATCTGTTGGAATATATGAGCTCGGTTGAGCTATAAAGTTTGTATTTTTGTGAAAATCCAATAAAAAGATTTTGACAAAATAAAAGAGTACAATTCCATACCTCCCAGGAAATGAGGCACGACATCTGGCGCACGTTGATATTTGTTACAGCAGACAATCCGGACACACATACTCAGGCGCAAGTTCAGCAATGCCTCATGAGGTAGAATAAGGCACTATTACGGTTACGCCCTCAAGGGCCGCAACCTGTAAATCGGACACCACACATAATGAGCATGCAGTCGGCGTGTCGCACAAGAGAAATGCGGCATGTTTAGCGACGCGGGTCACTTTGGATCCTACAACCAGTGAATCCACTCACCACCAACAAGATGCTTATGTATGCCGAAGTCTCTACGATCAGGGGGCCCCATGCCTTCAAAGCTTTTCTAAGTCTTTCACCCACGCCGTATTACCAGGTGGATTCCAGCTGGCAATGTACACACATGCAAGGACACTGCTCTGTCTGTCACAGGCAGACAGCGGGAGTTCCTCGTACGAGATCTTTGATGTACCTGAGATATCAAAGAACAGGAAGCAAGCTTGACAAGCCCTTGGAGAGCACACGTCAGGGTACCACACAGCAGCAGGTAGCTGGCTCAGACCAGCCACTATTCAGAGAGATGTAAAAACAACAGTTGATGGACAGAATGCAGAACAATGTCATACATTTACCCCAGTACAGAGATCTGGGCCTAAATACATCGTTTTTTGCTCACCATGCCATTCCAGTTTGAACCCAGCCATATGCAAATCAGTCTTGACCCAGTGCCTCATGGGAACAGTCCAGCCCGAACTGCCAAGCCAGGTCCTCCCTGGACTGGAAACAAGCATCCTAGGACCGGTTTCGGGGTTTCACCCCTTTTCAGCCAGGATAGCTTGATTCCAGTGGCATGGAGAGCACGGGACTCACGTCTGAGCATACCCGTCCCACTCAGGGTGACAAATGCAAAAACAACAGTTGATGGACAGAATGCAGACCAATGTCATACATTCACCCCAGTACAGAGATCTGGGCCTAAATTCATCGTTTTTTTGCTCACCATGCCATTCCAGTTTTAACCCAGCCATATGCAAATCAGTCTTGACCCTGTGCCTCATGGGAACAGTCCAGCCCGAAGTGCCAAGCCAGGTCCTCCCTGGACTGGAAACAAGCATCCTTGGATCGGTTTAGGGGTTTCACCCCTCTTCAGCCAGGATAGCTTGATTCCAGTGGCATGGAAAGCACGGGACTCACGTCTGAGCATACCCGTCCCACTCGGGGCGACAAATGCAAAAACAACAGTTGATGGACAGAATGCAGAACAATATCATACATTCACCCCAGTACAGAGATCTGGGCCTAAATCCATTGTTTTTTTGCTCACCATGCCATCCCAGTTTCAACCCAGCCATATGCAAATCAGTCTTGACCCTGTGCCTCATGGGAACAGTCCAGCCCGAACTGCCAAGCCAGGTCCTCCCTGGACTGTAAACAAGCATCCTAGGACCGGTTTCGGGGTTTCACCCCTCTTCAGCTAGGATAGCTTGATTCCAGTGGCATGGAGAGCACGGGACTCACGTCTGAGCATACCCGTCCCACTCGGGGTGACAAATGCAAAAACAACAGTTGATGGACAGAATGCATAACAATGTCATACATTCACCCCAGTACAGAGATCTGGGCCTAAATCCATAGTTTTTTTGCTCACCATGCCATTCCAGTTTGAACCCAGCCATATGCAAATCAGTCTTGACCCTGTGCCTCATGGGAACAGTCCAGCCCGAACTGCCAAGCCAGGTCCTCCCTGGACTGGAAACAAGCATCCTAGGACCGGTTTCGGGGTTTCACCCCTTTTCAGCCAGGATAGCTTGATTCCAGTGGCATGGAGAGCACGGGACTCACGTCTGAGCATACCCGTCCCACTCAGGGTGACAAATGCAAAAACAACAGTTGATGGACAGAATGCAGACCAATGTCATACATTCACCCCAGTACAGAGATCTGGGCCTAAATTCATCGTTTTTTTGCTCACCATGCCATTCCAGTTTGAACCCAGCCATATGCAAATCAGTCTTGACCCTGTGCCTCATGGGAACAGTCCAGCCCGAAGTGCCAAGCCAGGTCCTCCCTGGACTGGAAACAAGCATCCTTGGATCGGTTTAGGGGTTTCACCCCTCTTCAGCCAGGATAGCTTGATTCCAGTGGCATGGAAAGCACGGGACTCACGTCTGAGCATACCCGTCCCACTCGGGGCGACAAATGCAAAAACAACAGTTGATGGACAGAATGCAGAACAATATCATACATTCACCCCAGTACAGAGATCTGGGCCTAAATCCATTGTTTTTTTGCTCACCATGCCATCCCAGTTTCAACCCAGCCATATGCAAATCAGTCTTGACCCTGTGCCTCATGGGAACAGTCCAGCCCGAACTGCCAAGCCAGGTCCTCCCTGGACTGTAAACAAGCATCCTAGGACCGGTTTCGGGGTTTCACCCCTCTTCAGCTAGGATAGCTTGATTCCAGTGGCATGGAGAGCACGGGACTCACGTCTGAGCATACCCGTCCCACTCGGGGTGACAAATGCAAAAACAACAGTTGATGGACAGAATGCATAACAATGTCATACATTCACCCCAGTACAGAGATCTGGGCCTAAATCCATAGTTTTTTTGCTCACCATGCCATTCCAGTTTGAACCCAGCCATATGCAAATCAGTCTTGACCCTGTGCCTCATGGGAACAGTCCAGCCCGAACTGCCAAGCCAGGTCCTCCCTGGACTGGAAACAAGCATCCTAGGACCGGTTTCATCTTGTGTGTTTTGCTATTTGCCCTATGTGGGAAGGGTATGCCCAGACGTGGGTCCCCTGCTCACTACGCCACTGGAGTCAAGTTATCCTGGCTGAAGAGGGGTGAAACCCCGAAACTGGTCCTAGGATGCTTGATTCTGGTCCAGGGAAGACATGGCTTGGCAGTTCGGGCTGCACTGTTACCATGAGGCACAGGGTCAAGACTGATTTGCATATGGCCATGTCTGAACTGGGGTGGCGTGGTGAGCAAAATAACGATGGATTAAACCCAGATCTGTGACTGAGGGTGAATGTTTTGCCAATGTGCAACATTCCGTCCATCATCTTGTGTATTTTGCTGTTTGCCCTATGTGGGAAGGATCTGCCCAGACGTGGGTCCCGTGCTCACTATGGCACTGGAGTCAAGCTATCCTGGCTGAAGAGGGGTGAAACCCCGAAACCGGGCCTAGGATGCTTGATTCCGGTCCAGGGAAGGGATGGCTCGGCAGTTCGGGCTGGACTGTTCCCATGAGGCACAGGGTCAAGACTGATTTGCATATGGCCATGTCTGAACTGGGGTGGCGTGGTGAGCAAAATAACGATGGATTAAACCCAGATCTGTGACTGGGGGTGAATGTTTTGCCCATGTGCAACATTCCGTCCATCATCTTATGTGTTGTGCTGTTTTCCCCATGTGGGAAGGGTATGCTGAGACGAGGGGCCTGTGCTCACTACGCCACTGGAGTCAAGCTATCCTGGCTGAAGAGGGGTGAAACCCCGAAACCGGTCCTAGGATGCTTGATTCTGGTCCAGGGAAGACATGGCTTGGCAGTTCGAGCTGCACTGTTACCATGAGGCACAGGGTCAAGACTGATTTGCATATGGCCATGTCTGAACTGGGGTGGCGTGGTGAGCAAAATAACGATGGATTAAACCCAGATCTGTGACTGGGGGTGAATGTTTTGCCAATGTGCAACATTCCGTCCATCATCTTGTGTATTTTGCTGTTTGCCCTATGTGGGAAGGGTATGCCCAGACGTGGGTCCCGTGCTCACTACGGCACTGGAGTCAAGCTATCCTGGCTGAAGAGGGGTGAAACTGTGGAAATATGGATTTTCCTGGTCAGTTATGTCCCCTATCTTGGACCCCAACGGTTCCATGTGTATATCACAAGTACATGTATGTTCCCTCCAGTTCCAGTTATGAAGACGCAAATACATGTATGCCCACCGTCAACATGTCCTCTGCCAGATCCGCCATGAATAGGCCGGATATTCCATTCTTAAATATGAAAGGCCACCGGCTTTATATGGTTCACTTATGCCACTTTTCAGTCCAGGCAAGTAGGCCCTGATTTTGTCATCAAAACTCCTCTTGCCTTCTGCCTCTGAAAGCTCCAGCCCGAGCCTGCATCTGTGACCATGAACTTTGTCTCATTCTCTGCGCGGCTCACGAAGCCTGACATCAGCTTACTCTCTGCCAAGAACTGTATTTCACCTTCGAATTATCTGCTTCCCCCTCAGCCGATGCATTCCTGCCTAGTAGTTTAAGTAAACATTCTTCCAGTTACCAAGCAAAAAGGCCCATCTTCTCTGTCTTCATGCAAGTAATTCATAGCCCTGTTACCATGGAATATTCCTACCCCCTCGCATTTAGTGTAGACACCTAGACGCTTGTACATGCACGCTCAGTCAGTATAGAATAGATTCTGTCCGAGAGTCCTTCTTTTATGGATAACATAGTTCTTTAAACATAGGATGTTAGATATGATTTGGGATTAGGTTGACTTGACCCCCCAGACTTCTTGTCTCCACATATAGAGCTAAATGTCAAGTCCCCGTCACCCCCTAGTTACACGTCAATTACACGTCATACTGCTGCGCGCGCATCCATGCCAAGTATTATCTTATAGATCCACCTATGTATTACATCATAACCAATCATGTTCCTTTTTACTCATTATTACACCCATTTTCGGTTACGCGGACCACACGTCAATTTCCTTATCAATTGTTACGCCTACTGTATTCACTTCATTATAATGTGTGTACTATAAAAGTTACTTCTTGTCAATAAAGTATGTACTTCACTTCCTGAACCCCCGTGGTGATGGAACTTGAGGCATCCGATTATAATCGCTTATTGGAATAAAGCCCATTCCGAACCTCTAATATCACGGATTCTGCCTCTCATTTTACTGAGCTATTTTATAATGTTTCTGTATCAAATTCAGTCCCGGTAAAGGAGAAATATTTACCACATGATGGCGCCCGAACAGGGACACTTTCTCATCTCACGCGCCGGCGGTGCGTTGCAGGCCCGGTCTCCTGCCACAGCTGGACGGACAATAACGCGTACCAGCAGGATTTCCTGTATCTCCCTCCGGTCAAGCGGGGGCGACTGAGACTGCGATCAACACCCAGACGAGGCGGTGAGAAGTGCGAAGTATCCCGACCAGAGCCTAGCTGAGAGAGCAAGATCCGAGGTATACAGAGACCCACCAGTCCGAAGTCAAGCCCAGTGTCCGACGAGTCGAGTCGAGTCGAGTCCGGTCCGGTTCAAGTTCAAGTTACTGAGGCCTTCCGTTTCCGAAGCTACCCGGTGAGTACCATTGCTGGGGATACATTTCTGACGTGCACATAGGTTGTGCCGGTCAAGACGGGTTTGGGTACACAAATCCGGTCTGCACTGTTTTAGCAGTGTATCTGTACTGTTTAGCAGTATATCAAGTATTCCGAGGTATTCCGAAGTGTCTAGTTATTGTCTAGTTATTGTCGAGAATTAAGCTTGGTGATTAGTTATGCAGACGATCATCATTGTTGTTTCAGTTAAAGGTTTAATGTTTAATGTTTAAAGTGTTTAAGTATATCGTGGTATGAATGACTGTTCATTATCGTGTTTATTGTATTAAGTCTGTTCAAATTCAAGTATCAGGTCAAAATCAAGTAGAAGGTCAGTTCTCAATATGCCGCTCTTTTCGAAATTAAGACAGATCACTACCAGAAAAGGGGTTCTCGAAGAAGCCGTCCCTATTCCTCCTAGGGACACTCCAGGGCACTTTATGTATCACAAACATGGCTTAGACGCTATATTATTTCTTGATTTATGGGTAGACTATACCAAAGGATTACCAGAAAGTCAGAGGTGGCCCACAGCAGGGACCTGGGATGCAGAGTGCATCATGAAAGTCGAGGAAGAGTTATGGAAAAGAAAAGTCAGACAGTCACAGAAAGACGCCGTTGAATTATGGCGTAAAGAATCACATAGACGAACAGAAAAAGCACGTAGACAGGAGGAGAAGAGTAAAGAGAGTTCCAATAAAATTCGAGAGAATCTATTAATTGAGGAAGGTATCCGAGTGAAATCAGAACAAGTAGACAGACAAAGAAATGCCCTTATGAATGGTATGTATCCCCTTCTGGCCGAAGGATTACCTAAGGCTACTCCAGAGATACCGAAAGACTTGCCAACCCCATTGTTCCCAATAAAGGTACATCCTAAGGGGCATCCTAGAACGGCAGAAGATGTTTTTCTTTCCTCATATTTAGATGACGCAGCTCCCGAGTATGCTAACTCTGCCCTACATAGACCGCATACCAGGGAGGTTCAACGCCAAGATCCAGTACCCGTATCCCTACAGCAACAAATCGAGTCACAAGTTCCGGCAAGCACATCTGTTTCTGTATCCGCTCCTACAGCTACTTCTATGGCTGTGTCCACACCTGTAGTTGCTGTGTCACGTTCGACGAATCCTTTTACACCCGACGCCCCAGATGGGGCCGCGGGAGGAGCTACCAATGTCTTTTCTACGCCACCCAGAATAAATAAACTTACTTTTCAAGAGTCAGCGCATTCACGTACACCCAAACTCCTTAGTACCCGTACGCTTAAGGAACTTCTTATAGATTGTAGATATGACCCGGTGCCTGGAAAGGAGGACGAAATGACCCTAGCATCATTGCGTATCAGACGAGCCGCAGTGTATTTAGCGAAGTTACCAGGAATGACTGCGCATCTAGATAATATATATCATTTTGTCCAAACAGGGCGAGATCCAGAATGTATTTACAGAGCTATGGAATACCAGAAAGTAGAGATACAGGGGGAACTGTTACGTTTCCTCATAAACTGTGTGATCAGAAATCAAGACCGACCGGGGGTAGACCCGGAAGCCATGAAAATTCTTACAAGATGGAGCCAGAATATATCAGAAGGGAGACATGATAAACAAAATTGTATAATAGCCATGTGCCGAAAGATCCGTAAAGAAATAGAACGCCTACACGAAGAGCGATTAGAGGTAGACGAGTTCGAACAAAACGAGGAAGAAGGGTCAGGACTGCCCACAGGGCAGTCGGACACCATAGCCTATGTAGGTAGAGGAAGATCTTGTAATAGGAGTAAGACTAGATATCACACTGACTCAATACATCCGATATGTCCAGATAATAACAGGAATTTTCAAATACCTATAATTAACATAAGGTCTAACGAGCATTCGTTCCAAACCGCCGACAAACTACTCCGAGAACGAAGGGGTTATCATTTCCTCGATTCTATGGATGAACAAGATTTAGCCAGGGCAGCTGTCCATTGGGTGGACAGTCCCGGAAAATATAGTGATGATACAGTAGTACGCACATTTTTGAATCTTACCCCAGATGAACAAAGGTTAGCTGGGATTTATATGATTCAACAACTCATTATACTATATCGGAGTCAGCATTCGGACCCTGGTCCCTTGCCTGACATACTGACTGAATTACTTATGAATAAATGGAGAGGTCCAGGTACTGAATTAATTAAAGAAATTCTAGAATCAAGAAAGCAGTATATTCTTTTTGTATGTTCAGAACATGTTCCATTGTCCGTCAAGGAAAGAACTACGTATCACATAGATAGACAGAATCCCTTACGAGAAGTGCACCCAATAAAGGGTGAGGACAACGAGTTTAAACGCGTATTTGTATATACGCCTATATCGAAAATAGAATTGTTAGAAATGAAGAAAGTAGTACCCAGTCATGACAAGGACCCAGCGGGGTTTCACCGAGAAATTAAAGACATGTTACTCATGGGAGAGTATACCTACCCCGACATTATGACAATATTAAAGGTGTTGATGCCTGCTGGCATTTATGAGAAACTCAAGGAAAAAGAGTGGGAGGTAGGTGATCAAAAGATAGAATGGTCAGCATTAGAAGCAGAAGAAAGGGCCCGAGGTCCAGGTTCGGGGCTTGGGGACAAAACTAAAGCACTACCAGGTCTACTAGTACAGGTACTGCCACGTTTATTAACTACGAAAAAGGAAGATTGGGGTACAATTTCAGCCTGTAAACAGAAGCAAGATGAAGACACTAGTGATTACTATGCCCGTTTTGAAAAATGTTTTGGTATAAATAGTGGCATAAAAGCAAGTAGCGAATCCTACCCACATCTGTTTGTAACAAAATTAGTAGAAAATGCTCTGCCCCCAGTAAAGAATAGAGTATTAAAATTCGAAAGTACCTGGCAAGGTAACACTCCAACACAAATGTTACAAATGTTACAGTACCACCACAATAGAATTAAAGAGGAACAAGAACATGAACACAGACGCATGAAAGACACAAAAATGAAAATGTTAGTTTCCCAGACAGTTCCAGCTGAAGGACATAAAAGGGGTATGACACATTCCGATTCAGCAGGACCTGTGAAAGGGACATGCAATTATTGTAAAAAGCCAGGCCATTACGTACACGATTGTCCAGTTTTAAAACATAATATCGCCATAGGTAAAACACAAGAAAGATCACGGCCACTCAGACAAGATCAGAATGAACAAGGAGCTATACAGCATGCCCAGGCCATGCCAGCCGCACAACAGCCAATACAGTTTGTGCCAGCTGCACCCCCATTGCCTGTTGCTGCCACACAGACAACAACACGACAAATGTATCAGACCGCACAGTATGAATATCCCGAGTATCAGCGTTACGCATGAACTAGCCTAGAGAGGGAAGTTGACTTACCCCTTATCGAGATTCCTGTAGATCAAGAAGGACCTTATGTACATAGTAAATTATTAGGTCAAGATAGAAATTTTTTACTCGATACAGGGGCAAGTCGAACAACTATAAAACGTAGTGAAGTTCCAGGGGCACCCCTCTCAGGCTCACAGAATATTTCCCTTGGTTTTTCAGGAAAACCTATTGTTAATGAAGTGTCACAGCCTCTTCCACTTACGATAGGACCTCTGACCCGAACTACAGATTTACTGCTTACTAAATCATGTCCAGAAAACTTGTTAGGAATAAAAACGTTGAAAGCCCTAGGAGCCATAATATGTTGTTCTCCGGAAGGAGTAAGGTTGTTTTTACGTGATTTTAAAGGTCACTACGTATCTAGAGACATGGATCCCCGACTGCAGACTTTACCTACACATCTATGGGCACAAGGCCCTACTGATGTTGGTTGCATGAATATTACACCATATCGAGTCACACTAAAGGCAGGAGTGGTGCTACCACGAATGCGACAATACAAGCTACCACCAGATGCTGTAACGGCTTTACTACAAATCATTGACGAGCTCATTGCCCAAGGAGTAGTTGTGGAAACAGACTCCAATATATGTAATTCACCGATAATACCGATTCTTAAACGAACAGATCCTACAGCGCCGCCAGTATATCGATTGGTTATTGATCTGCGCGAGTTAAACAAATGCATTGTGCCACAATTCCCTGTGGTCCCAGATATCTCGTCATTACTGACAGCCATTGATTCCGAAGCGACATTCTTTACTGTAATTGATCTCAAAAACGCCTTTTTCAGCGTCCCAATAGATCCGGAAAGCCAATATTTGTTCGGATTTAGTTTAAATGGGCGTAGCTTTAAATTCACACGCGCACCTCAAGGATTTACAGAAAGCCCCAGCATCTATAGCCAAGCACTGAAACGAGAACTTGACAGTATCCACATGCCAGTCAACACTGCCTTGCTTCAATATGTCGATGATCTGCTGATCACCGCTAGAAGCGAACCCGAATGTGAGAAAGCATCACTGACAGTTTTACAATTTCTGGCCGAAAAAGGGCACAAGGTGTCCCCTTCTAAGCTGCAATTCTGTGTCCAGCGAGTTGTTTATCTTGGACACTCGCTGGACAAGGAGGGAAGGCAGCTTACACCCGACCGTATTCAGTTAATAGCTAACATGCCAATACCCAAGACACAAAAGGAGGTACGGGCTTTCATAGGCCTCACTTCATATTGTAGGCAGTGGATCCCTCAGTATGCATTTCTAGCAAAACCACTCATTCAATTAACAACACAGGAGGCAGCCACATCGACTGTTCTCCCTTGGACTCAAGAACATACACAAGCTTTTGAAAACCTAAAGAAAGCTTTATGTCAAGCACCTGTTTTAGCAACACCATGTTACAGAAAACAGTTTACACTCTTTGTTACAGAACGCGAAGGTACTGCTCTGTCAGTACTCACACAGGAACAAGCAGGAGCACACAAACCATGTGCCTATTTCTCTAGTACATTAGATCCCGTAGCTCAGGCTTTGCCTGCGTGCCTGAAATCAGTAGCAGCGACAGCTTTAGCAATCAGACAAAGCGATGCCATAGTGTTAGGACATCCATTGACAGTTCAAGTACCCCACGCAGTAGAGGTTCTTGTAAATAGAACACAAACACAACACTTGACTATAGCGCGACTTACAGGATATGAACTTACATTGTTTCAGCCACATATAGAAATAAGACGCTGTAACACATTGAATCCTGCCACACTTTTGCCAGTAATCGGAATAGACCCACTAGCCCATGACTGTATTGAAGTTATTACTGTAACGACAAAACCCAGACAAGACTTGACCGATGTTCCATTGTCAGATCCAGACTTGACATTTTATGTCGATGGTTCATGCATGAGAACAAGTACAGGAGAGTTAGTAGCCGCTTATGCAGTCACAACAGATACTGAAGTCATTGAAACTAATCGTATAAATACTTTGTCAGCTCAAGCCGCAGAGCTCATCGCTCTGACACAAGCCTGTATTCAAGCCACGAATAAAAAAGTCAACATATACACTGATTCACGTTATGCATTCGGAGTTGTACATGACTTCGGCGTGCTGTGGCGAGAGAGAGGTTATTTAACTTCCCACGGTGCCCACATTCAGCACGGACCCCTCATTCATGCATTATTAGATGCAATACATCTACCCACTGAAATATCAATTATGAAATGTAAGGCCCATACGAAGGTTACTGATATCATTTCCCAAGGCAATGATCTAGCCGACAGAACAGCTAAACTGACTGCTCAAACTCAGACCCCCGACATGACAAAGACAATAGTCCCGACACCGACACGTTGTATGACCGTTAAAGATCCTACTCTTGACGTAATTGACATACAGACACATGCTACACCAGACGAAATAAAGAAATGGACCGAGTTAGGAGGGATCCAAACGGACCAAGGATGGATGATGAAGGAAAGGTCTGTATGGTTCCTTCCTGATTCAATGGTCCAAGTCGTAATTAACACTATACATAGTCCGGCACATCTAGGAGAAAAAGCTATGCTAGACAGCATTCAACACATTTGGTTCAATAAACATTTACGAGCAGCAGCAAAACAAAAGGTCCGTACCTGTATGATCTGTTGCCAGTTCAACCCAGGAAAAAGTGTTCCCGTAGAACAGGGTGGATTCCATCCTCCTGATCACCCTTTTGAAGTCCTACAGATGGATTATATCCAGATGGAACGATGTCGAGGATTCAAATATGTTCTTGTAGTTGTCTGCGCTCTGTCCCGTTGGACAGAGGCGTACCCGGTTTCAGATTACACTGCCCCGACTACTGCCAAACAGTTGGTTCGAGAATTCTTCCCACGATACGGTTTACCACGTGTTGTCTACTCAGATAACGGCCAGCCGTTCTCATCCGAATTAATGAAACACGTTTCACTTCTGCTAGGATATCAGTGGAAATTCCACTGTGTCCGACACCCCGAAGCAGCAGGTCTCGTAGAAAGACATAATCAGACACTGAAAATCAGACTGTCCAAAATATGCAGAGAGAAAGGGGTCGACTGGATAGTAGCATTACCAGTTGCACTTTTTTACATGAGAATGGTAGCACACTCTAGAACAGGGCTATCCCCGTATGAGGTGATCTTCGGTAGACCACCGAATATGTGGGGGACGCCTATACCACGCAAAATAACTGATATTGACTGTAATATGCTGACAGATTACTTGGCTTCCTTGATGTCTGCACTACAATCTTCTCGTTCACAGGTAGCTGCAGCTTTTCCCGACAACACTGAGGTGAAACCCCATGACGTTGTTCCGGGTAATCTTGTCTTTGTGAGGAATTTCGACCGAAAGACTCAGCTGGAGCCCAGGTGGAAAGCACCCAAATTGGTCCTGTTGACCACAAGAACAGCCGTGAAGATCGAGGGCCGCAAGGGCTGGATTCATTCAAGCCACATCAAGAAATTTCATGGACTATCTTCGGATATAGACATTGTGCCCTGCACTCCCTCACAGACTGATTCAAAACTTCCTTTGGTGGAAAAAACTGAAAGCGAACTTTACAAAGTTAAGTTAAGGCCTAGGACGTCAGACGGTTTGATTGTTTAAGTCCTCCCCTAGGTGAAGCGGTTGAATCTGTCTCTGACATGTATCCTCTAGACCTGAATCATGAACAATCGCGAAAAATGATGAAACGACAGGCGTATTGTAAATCACTGCGTAGCCACTGCATAGTGACATTATTAATTTTGTTTTCCTTAAGTCTTTTAATAATTATTACCAGTATGTTGTTGCACATATATTACCCTATTGCCAGAAATGTTCACAATGTTATTGCAGAACATTCTTTTAGTGACTTACCTCCGCATGAATTGTTTTATAGACTTGCGCTGCGCAATAACACTTTCATTAGTATGTTACATCATTCCCATCAGACTAGTAATGCCACCAATTGTTGGGTGTGTGGCCGACTCCCTCCCTATCAGAATTATGAAGGAGTCCTGCCTTTCTTTCCACATCCATTTACACATAATGGCTCCTGTGGAGCATGGTTTAGTTTAATTAATTCCATAGACTCAGACACAGCAGTTTACCAAGACCATTGGATATGGGGAAACCTGAACCTAGTTTTATTCAAAGTCTGCTATCCTGACAAGGAGGGTCGCCCCAAAAGAACAGGAACTGATCTAGAAAATGAAGTGTATGGATTAAGTAATTTTACACCTAATCTCATGATTCTAAATGTCGTATCCGAAGTTGAGCTAGTCTTACCCACCATGTCAGTATTCCCAGCAAAAGGTGAATTATGTGTAAGAAAGGTTGGTTCCATACATATGGGCCACAGTCAATGCACTACTACAGTAGAATTCAGTGATCAAGGCAAATCTTCATTCAGAGCTTCTCGCCACTCCTACTTTATATGTGGTCAGACTGCATATATGCGTCTACCTCTAGATTGGGATGGTACCTGCTACATAGCATTCCTTTTGCCACCTGTTTTCCTAGCTCCTCCTGATTATTATAGAAATATTCATTTAGTACACAACAGAGAACGGAGAGATCTCCCCATTGTCGATTACACTGAGACGGCATGGGACAAGTATGTAGATTTTAATAAAGGCATCTTTCCCTATATAGGTACTGTTACTAACAGTAAGCTGATACGTAGATTAACTAGAACCCTTGAAGCAGTAGTGAATGAGACTATTTCCGCCTTAGGCAATTTAACGGAAGAGCAGTCTGCTATGCGGATTGTTGTGCTTCAAAATCGTCTTGTCCTTGACGTCATCCTGGCTGATAGAGGCGGAGCTTGTAGGGTCATCGGATCAAGCTGCTGCGTATTCATACCAGAAAATTCGCCATCTGTATATAAAGCCATCACTCGCCTTCATAAGATTGTAAGCCAGATACACCAGAACCCAGGCACTTGGACTTGGTCCAGTTGGTTTTGGAATACGGTATCAGCCTGGGGATGGAGAGTTCTATCCTTCCTAGGTATTGGCCTTCTCATACTATTCAGTTGCTGTCTATGTCTGCAATGTGGACCAGCGATTTGTGGTCTGTGTGCCACATCGTGTATCCCACATCAAGATTTTCATTCAAGATCCCGGAAGAAGAAAGAAGAACAAATGATGCTATATGAACAGATCAATGGATTGATGAAGATTGATATCTCTTGAAGGGCAAGTAGGGGACAAGGAGGGAATGTGGAAATATGGATTTTCCTGGTCAGTTATGTCCCCTATCTTGGACCCCAACGGTTCCATGTGTATATCACAAGTACATGTATGTTCCCTCCAGTTCCAGTTATGAAGACGCAAATACATGTATGCCCACCGTCAACATGTCCTCTGCCAGATCCGCCATGAATAGGCCGGATATTCCATTCTTAAATATGAAAGGCCACCGGCTTTATATGGTTCACTTATGCCACTTTTCAGTCCAGGCAAGTAGGCCCTGATTTTGTCATCAAAACTCCTCTTGCCTTCTGCCTCTGAAAGCTCCAGCCCGAGCCTGCATCTGTGACCATGAACTTTGTCTCATTCTCTGCGCGGCTCACGAAGCCTGACATCAGCTTACTCTCTGCCAAGAACTGTATTTCACCTTCGAATTATCTGCTTCCCCCTCAGCCGATGCATTCCTGCCTAGTAGTTTAAGTAAACATTCTTCCAGTTACCAAGCAAAAAGGCCCATCTTCTCTGTCTTCATGCAAGTAATTCATAGCCCTGTTACCATGGAATATTCCTACCCCCTCGCATTTAGTGTAGACACCTAGACGCTTGTACATGCACGCACAGTCAGTATAGAATAGATTCTGTCCGAGAGTCCTTCTTTTATGGATAACATAGTTCTTTAAACATAGGATGTTAGATATGATTTGGGATTAGGTTGACTTGACCCCCCAGACTTCTTGTCTCCACATATAGAGCTAAATGTCAAGTCCCCGTCACCCCCTAGTTACACGTCAATTACACGTCATACTGCTGCGCGCGCATCCATGCCAAGTATTATCTTATAGATCCACCTATGTATTACATCATAACCAATCATGTTCCTTTTTACTCATTATTACACCCATTTTCGGTTACGCGGACCACACGTCAATTTCCTTATCAATTGTTACGCCTACTGTATTCACTTCATTATAATGTGTGTACTATAAAAGTTACTTCTTGTCAATAAAGTATGTACTTCACTTCCTGAACCCCCGTGGTGATGGAACTTGAGGCATCCGATTATAATCGCTTATTGGAATAAAGCCCATTCCGAACCTCTAATATCACGGATTCTGCCTCTCATTTTACTGAGCTATTTTATAATGTTTCTGTATCAAATTCAGTCCCGGTAAAGGAGAAATATTTACCACAAAACCCCGAAACCGGTCCTAGGATGCTTGATTGCGGTCCAGGGAAGACATGGCTTGGCAGTTTGGGCTGGACTGTTTCCATGAGGCACAGGGTCAAGACTGATTTGCATATGGCCATGTCTGAACTGAGGTGGTGTGGTGAGCAAAATAACAATAGATTAAACCCAGATCGGTGACTGGGGGTGAATGTTTTGCCAATGTGCAACATTCCGTCCATCATCTTGTGTGTTTTGCTGTTTGCCCTATGTGGGAAGGGTATGCCCAGACGTGGGTCCCGTGCTCACTACGCCACTGGAGTCAAGCTATCCTGGCTGAAGAGGGGTGAAACCCCGAAACCGGTCCTAGGATGCTTGATTCCGGCCCAGGGAAGACATGGCTTGGCAGTTCGGGCTGGACTGTTTCCATGAGGCACAGGGTCAAGACTGATTTGCATATGGCCATGTCTGAACTGGGGTGGCGTGGTGAGCAAAATAACGATGAATTAAACCCAGATCTGTGACTGGGGGTGAATGTTTTGCCAATGTGCAACATTCCGTCCATCATCTTCAGTGGTTTGCTGTTTGCCCTATGTGGGAAGGGTATGCCCAGACGTGGGTCCCGTGCTCACTACGCCACTGGCGTCAAGCTATCCTGGCTGAAGAGGGGTGAAACCCCGAAACCGGTCGTAGGATGCTTGATTCCGGTCCAGGGAAGACATGGCTTGGCAGTTCGGGCTGGACTGTTCCCATGAGGCACAGGGTCAAGACTGATTTGCATATGGCCATGTCTGAACTGGGGTGGCGTGGTGAGCAAAATAACGATGGATTAAACCCAGATCTGTGACTGAGGGTGAATGTTTTGCCAATGTGCAACATTCCGTCCATCATCTTGTGTATTTTGCTGTTTGCCCTATGTGGGAAGGATCTGCCCAGACGTGGGTCCCGTGCTCACTATGGCACTGGAGTCAAGCTATCCTGGCTGAAGAGGGGTGAAACCCCGAAACCGGGCCTAGGATGCTTGATTCCGGTCCAGGGAAGGGATGGCTCGGCAGTTCGGGCTGGACTGTTCCCATGAGGCACAGGGTCAAGACTGATTTGCATATGGCCATGTCTGAACTGGGGTGGCGTGGTGAGCAAAATAACGATGGATTAAACCCAGATCTGTGACTGGGGGTGAATGTTTTGCCCATGTGCAACATTCCGTCCATCATCTTATGTGTTGTGCTGTTTTCCCCATGTGGGAAGGGTATGCTGAGACGAGGGGCCTGTGCTCACTACGCCACTGGAGTCAAGCTATCCTGGCTGAAGAGGGGTGAAACCCCGAAACCGGTCCTAGGATGCTTGATTCTGGTCCAGGGAAGACATGGCTTGGCAGTTCGAGCTGCACTGTTACCATGAGGCACAGGGTCAAGACTGATTTGCATATGGCCATGTCTGAACTGGGGTGGGATGGTGAGCAAAATAACGATGGATTAAACCCAGATCTGTGACTGGGGGTGAATGTTTTGCCAATGTGCAACATTCCGTCCATCATCTTGTGTATTTTGCTGTTTGCCCTATGTGGGAAGGGTATGCCCAGACGTGGGTCCCGTGCTCACTACGGCACTGGAGTCAAGCTATCCTGGCTGAAGAGGGGTGAAACCCCGAAACCGGTCCTAGGATGCTTGATTGCGGTCCAGGGAAGACATGGCTTGGCAGTTTGGGCTGGACTGTTTCCATGAGGCACAGGGTCAAGACTGATTTGCATATGGCCATGTCTGAACTGAGGTGGTGTGGTGAGCAAAATAACAATAGATTAAACCCAGATCGGTGACTGGGGGTGAATGTTTTGCCAATGTGCAACATTCCGTCCATCATCTTGTGTGTTTTGCTGTTTGTCCTATGTGGGAAGGGTATGCCCAGACGTGGGTCCCGTGCTCACTACGCCACTGGAGTCAAGCTATCCTGGCTGAAGAGGGGTGAAACCCCGAAACCGGTCCTAGGATGCTTGATTCCGGCCCAGGGAAGACATGGCTTGGCAGTTCGGGCTGGACTGTTTCCATGAGGCACAGGGTCAAGACTGATTTGCATATGGCCATGTCTGAACTGGGGTGGCGTGGTGAGCAAAATAACGATGAATTAAACCCAGATCTGTGACTGGGGGTGAATGTTTTGCCAATGTGCAACATTCCGTCCATCATCTTCAGTGGTTTGCTGTTTGCCCTATGTGGGAAGGGTATGCCCAGACGTGGGTCCCGTGCTCACTACGCCACTGGCGTCAAGCTATCCTGGCTGAAGAGGGGTGAAACCCCGAAACCGGTCGTAGGATGCTTGATTCCGGTCCAGGGAAGACATGGCTTGGCAGTTCGGGCTGGACTGTTCCCATGAGGCACAGGGTCAAGACTGATTTGCATATGGCCATGTCTGAACTGGGGTGGCATGGTGAGCAAAATAACGATGGATTAAACCCTGATCTGTGACTGTGGGTGAATGTTTTGCCAATGTGCAACATTCCGTCCATCATCTTGTATGTTTTGCTGTTTGCCCTATGTGGGAAGGGTATGCCCAGACGTGGGTCCCGTGCTCACTACGACACTGGAGTCAAGCTATCCTGGCTGAAGAGGGGTGAAACCCCGAAACCGGTCCTAGGATGCTTGATTCCGGTCCAGGGAAGACATTGCTTGGCAGTTCGGGCTGGACTGTTCCCATGAGGCACAGGGTCAAGACTGATTTGCATATGGCCATGTCTGAACTGGGGTGGCGTGGTGAGCAAATTAACGATGGATTAAACCCAGATCTGTGACTGGGGCTGAATGTTTTGCCAATGTGCAACATTCCGTCCATCATCTTGTGTGTTTTTCTGTTTGCCCTATGTGGGAAGGGTATGCCCAGACGTGGGTCCCATGCTCACTACGCCACTGGAGTCAAGCTGTCCTGGCTGAAGAGGGGTGAAACCCCAAAACCGGTCCTAGGATGCTTGATTCCAGTCCAGGGAAGACATGGCTTGGCAGTTCGGGCTGGACTGTTCCCATGAGGCACAGGGTCAAGACTGATTTGCATATGGCCATGTCTGAACTTGGGTGGCGTGGTGAGCAAAATAACGATGGATTAAACCCAGATATGTGACTGGGGGTGAATGTTTTGCCAATGAGCAACATTCCGTCCATCATCTTGTGTGTTTTATTATTCAGAGAGGGCACACAGTTTCTTCCAATGGCATTAATTCTCCTTGTGCATAACAGAGTTTGTCTGGCAGTGTGCGCCACACAGTTCCAGGTTCTCCAGTCCCATGTCACCACAAGCGTATCTAACTCTTTGTTGAAGTGTGGAACTAGCAGTATACTACAGTGTGTCTTTGAAGTTGGGGGTGGTTGAAAGGGCCTCCATTTGAACCACAGATGTCTCCCCTAAATTTCAGTCCTGTCTGCCATGAGGTCATGGAATGTAGGTCCTAATCTCTAGTGGGGCCATACTCTGGCACCAGAGGCCAAGTGTCAAAACCTCTCCCTTCAATCTCTCCATCTAGGCCTGCAAATGGTAGAGGTCTGTTGTTACAATTACATGTCCATTGTTTAATAGCTGTCACTGGGGATTGCCTAGATGTGCTCCCCCAACCTCCAGCGTGGATTAGAGCCAAGCACAAAGGCACACAAGAGAATTTAAAAGCATAGACATGCCCACATTCCAGTTGTGGCATTTCTACCCGGGTCATGAAAAAGCCACTTTTACCACTGGAAAAGGGCAGTCGCTGTGAATCCAATGATATCAAACAGGTCTCTAGTTGGCAATGGTAGGGACCCTTCTTTCTAGTCAGGGTACGGGGGATACACTTCTAAAATAACCCCTGCTCACCCCCATGGTAGCTTGGCACGAGCAGACAGGCTAATCTCAGAGGCAGTGTGTAAAGCAGTTGTGCACACATACAGTAATACAGTGAACATACTATAAATGGACACCACACCAGTTTAGAAAAATAAGTAATCTTTATCTAAACCAAACAAGACCAAAATGACAAAAATCCACAATACAGTTATCAAAATAAGCTTCTTAGAAGGTAAAAACAGTTCTGTCCATAGCAAACTATAGATGCATCACTTTCAACACAAAATACATTGGATGCGTCAAAGTCACAAACAAAAACAGCCACAGGGAAGGTGATGCGTCAGTTCCATACGCACAGGGAAGGTGATGCGTCTGTTCCTTAATCCAAGGGAGGTGACGCGTTGGTTCCTTTCCTTACTGCCATGCAGGGGAGGTGATGCGTTGGTTCCTTACTGAAGTGGAGGTGATATGTCAGTTTCTTACTGCGTGGGTACGTCATGCTTCGGTTTCTCACTGCAGCCCCGGTGTCCTTGTAGACTTAGCGCCCCGGTGTGATGCATGGGGATCGGGGATGCATCGGTTTTTGATCCTGCAACGGCGCTGCGTAGGTTTCTCCAGCCGCGGTCCCACGATGCGTTGGTTCTTGTAGCTACACAGCAGGGCCTGCGTCGGAATTGGTGCGGTGATCTCGGACTACGTAGTTCGATGCACTTACTGCAGTGTGCGCCGATTTCTACAGCCACGGGCAGGCGATGTGTCGGTTTCTTCTGCAGCACGATGACGCGTGTAAATTCTTCCCGCACGGCGGCGATGCGTCGGAAACAGGTGCGGATGCATCATGCATCTCTTAGTTGCATCTCTTTTCCAGCTCCCAACAACAGTAACAACCTCCAGAGGCCAAGAACAGAAACAGGCATCTCTTAGCAGGTTAGAACTCCCAGCAAGGAAGTTCAGGGGAGCTGGGGGTGAAGTCTTTGTGTTGCTGAGACTTCAAAACAGGATGCAAGCTCTACTTCAAGCCCTTGAAGACCTTCCTCAAGCAGGGGGCACAGCACACAGCAAAGTCCTTGTCCTTTCCTTGCCAGAAACAGCCACTGCAGGCCAACCCCAGACAGCACACAGCGAAGGGTCAGTACTTCTCCTTCAGTTTCTCCAGCTCATCTCCTTGGCAAAGGTGTATCTTGAATTCCAAAAGTAATCTAAAGGTCTAGGGTCTGGGCCCCATTATTTATAGTACAAATTCCTTTGTTCTCTGGTAGCAGAGAAGCTCTTTGCCCAGCCACAACCACTTCTGTCCTCTCTGGTGCAGCTGCCAGGCAGGAGGTGGCGGCAGCCTAGGCCCATTCAGGTGTGAAAGAAATCTCCTCCCCCTACTCTGAATGCACCCCAGGTCTATTCAGCTCAGCCCTGACTCACCTTGGAAAGCAGGACACACCTTACCCCCCAAATGGCTGTCTGAACAAAATGCACGTCCCCAGCCCCTGTCACTCCAAAGCCAGACAGTCAATACACAAACCATACAGAGGCACAAAGAATGGCTAAGCAAGAAAATACCCACTTTCTAAAAGTGGCATTTTCAAACACAGACTATAAAAATCATCCTTACTAAAAGATGCGTCTTTATATTCTGAGTACAGGCATACTAAACTTTACCTTCTCATCTTGTCCCCATGGAACATTATCTTTATAAGATGTTATAAATAAACTCCCACTCTATCCTGCGGGACAGACAGCCTTTCAATAGTGAAAAACGAAATTCACTGTAGTTCACTATCAAGACATGTTACTCACATCACAACATGTCGTACTTTTCACATACACTGCACCCTGCCCACAGGGGTACCTTGGGCCTACCTTAGGGGTGACTCACATGTAAGAAAAGGGATGGTTAGGGCCTGGAAAGTGGGTGCACTTGTTAGGTCGACATGGCTGTACTAAACTGCACAGAGACACTGCAGTGGCAGGTCTGAGACCCTTTTAAAAGGCTGCTTGTGTGGGTGGCACACTCACTGCAGCAGGCCCACTAGCAGCATTTGATTTACAGGCCCTGGGCACACGCAGTGCACTGTACTAGGGACTTAGTAGTAAATCAAATAAGCCAATCATGAACACACCAATCCATAATCACTCTTTACACGGAGAGTATATGCACTTTAACACTGATCAGCAGTGGTAAAGTACCCAGAGTCATAAAACCAACAAAACAGGTCAAAAACAGGAGTCCAAAAAGTGAAAAGTCTGGGGATAAACCTGCTAAAAAAGCCATGTCTAACAATGAGACTGCACCACTGCAGTCCTGAGTTGCAGCCCATAGTACCAGTCTTCAATGGCATGCTGGACACGTGTTTCATGGCACCATCTATGCAAGTGAGCCCACCAGCTCGCAATGGCAAGCTGGACACAGGTTTAGGCGCACCATTGATGCAATGCTCACACCAGACTGCACTGGCAGGCTGGTCACGTATTGGAAAATACCAGTACGTCACCACACACCCCAGTCTACAGTGGCAGACTGGTCACATATTTGGGAATTCCAGCGGTGCATCATGCACCCCAGTCTGCACTGGCAGGCTGGCCATGCACGTAGAAAGCACCCTCTGTCCCAATTGCAACCCCCACCCCAAGCAGCATTCAAGTTTTGAACACCATCGGTGCCACAGCGCCTATCAGCCTGCAGCAATTGGCTAGACACGCACCTAGCAGCAGGTGTGCTCCCGCCCTATAATGGCAGGCCGTCCACATAATCAGGAACACTCTCAGTGCAAATGCATCCCCCCTCCTGCAATGACAGGCTGAGCCCTGGTTCTACAACATCACATGTGTTGGTGCGCACACCAGCCTACACTGGCAGGTTGGCCACCGGGCTACCACCACTTTAGGTGCAAGTGCGCTCACACACCAGCTACACTGGCAGACCAGTCCTATGTTTAGAACCCTTAGATAGCATCACTTTCTAATGGGTGTAGGAAGGGCATGCAAAGTTCCATGCTGCCTTGACAGTAGGAAAGTGCCCCAGGTCCTAGGGCCATAATAGGACATCAGCCACATCCTGGAAGTGTCCTCCATCGGAAGAACCTCCCCCCTAGGTAGGGAAGCCCTCATGGGGGTTTGTCTCTACTTGGGTAGCACACATGCAGATGTACCTACCCGGCCCCTCACCTACCCCTGTGTGGTGGTTGAGAACAGCCCCCTCAGGGTTGGCCATGGATGAGCTAGGCCAACCTGAGTATAAGACATTTTTGATCGGCTGTTTTGGGGATGGCACAATCAGTGCTGTGCCCTCCCATTAGCCCTGTCACCACCAGCATGGGTATGTGGTGTACCTTTTCTCCGGCCACTCACAGGCATGACACATAAACCAATTAGGTAAGCACCCCATCCTGGCATGTGTAGGATGGGTATGTGCCCTTTCCCACTGCAGTAGAGTGGGAAAGTCCAGAGTCCTAAGGTCTGGAAAAAAGATTGGCAAAAACCAGGAGGACAAAAAGCTAACGGTTTTGAGGAAATACCTCTAAGAAGACCATGCGCAACACAGTCAGAGAAGAGAGAGATGGGCTAATACATTGACCCAGCGAGAGAAAAAGACCGGGGGAAAAAGAGAGAGCAAACATCTTTTACACAACTTATCCTTCCCGCGTCGTAGACCCGACGTCACACTAGCTCATTCACACACACAGTCATTGGTGGGGCCCATAACACCAACACTCACACTAACTCCACTCACGAGTCTGCACGCAGGAGGGATGATAAATCAATCGCTGGACATGGGGGGGGGGGAGTACCTTATTACCTATAGGGAAGAAAAGTTATTTTACAAAATATACATTAGCATCACCCCCTATAGGATCCTAACCTTAAACATCAAGGCACTTCACCACTTGGTCGACGGACAAATTAGTTGGACTGGTTGATGGTGATTTAGAACCAGCTAGAACACATTTAAGCCTCGGAATCGTCTAATCTCTTCATTGAAAAACCACAAACTCGTAATTTCTGTTAATCAATTATTTGTTTATCTAAATGTTGTTTGCAATCAATACTAGCATTTTGGTCAATCAAAGTTTAGAATTTGGTTCAATCAGCACAAATCGCATGTCATTTATATTTACCTATTCTTGCTATCTGGATTTTTCCTAATTCATTTGGCTCTGCATAACTGAATTTTGTTGTTAATTGTCCCAATAAAGCAGGCCAAAGCTCATAGTCCGAAAGTTCTTTGCTCAGCATGTTACAGTCCCAAAAATCTCCAAAGGACCAGAAATCGTGCAAGCATCTGTCATCGCCTGTGGGGTCGATAGGGGTGTGCAGTCATCGAAAACCGCAGAATGCCAGCCGCTCCCTATTCTACTACCCCTTTTATAATGAAATTCGGGATAACATGAAACATTCTTAGACTAAAGAAGCAGATGATTGGTCACTTTGATGAAGTTTTAATATCGTCCGATATAACGTCAGACTAGGTTCTCATGGATTTTGCTGGTTCACTTCCTCTGTCCATGTCGTCCTTATGCTACAATGTAAAGTTTTGTTTATATGTCCCAATTGTTCATTTAGACCATGTTCCTATCCTTGACCAGGAACACTGTGCTTCTAAGTGAGGTTGCCTGGAGGTCTACGGAGCCATCCGAGTCTGCGCAGTAGGCATCGCGCTCACGAGACGGTGGCCACTTCCGAACTCCATTTTGGATGCCATGTTTTGGTAGGCCCAAATGCCAACTTAAGCGAAACAAACACAAAAGAATAATTAATACACAGAAATGAAGATTCTAATGCTAAACCCTCACTAATCCCTTTATGTATTAGTATTTTCCTAGCTTTTAGCGACATTTAAAGTAATAAAACTCACCCTTCGGTCCAAAACGGGAACGCAAACATCACAAAAGTGACATAAATCATGCGATATCCTATTATCACACGTACTACAATTAATAGGCGTACAAATTTTTGTTATTAGAGTTATTCTGCCATGCAAATATCAATAAGTCCCACGTGTAATTGGTGTTTAATGTGCAAATAGTTGATTAATATAACACTGCAAACAGTTAATTCAAATTATTATGTAAGTAGGTTATGTAATTAGTATTTTCATGCAAAATAGAGGAGGTTTACAAAATGTTGCTTTACCTGCTCCATCAATCCCCCATTTGGTGATTTTTAATATCACCACAAATCCCTTAAATTTTGATAAAATGTATAATAGAGATGAATTCAGATTTCTTTACGTTTTGTTAGATCACATAATTGTTTCCCCTGTCTCTTCCTCTTTTGTTTTCTTATACATATTCTCTTTCCATTCTTCTAATTCTATCTCCTCCATTTCTCTTTCTTTTCTTTCTTTCTCTCTTTTCTTAGTAGCTTCTTTTTTTATATGTTTTTGTAATTTTCTTTTCTTGCTACATAAGTATCCTAGTCTCAAAATTAATACAAAAAATATCACACATGTTACTGGAAATAAAATCTTACCAATAAAGGTACTACCTAATTTTAATAAAAAGTCCTTAATAGTAGAAAACTTTTTCCCAATCTTCTCCCAAATACCTTCAACCTCCAGTGGAACAATCTCCTCATGCAAATCAGTTATATTCTGTATGTACGTGTTTAAATCTTGACTTTCGGAATATAAGTACAACAATGTTGAACCTTCAGCATTCCACAGACTCCACCCTCTTTTGCCAAAATTATATCAAGGGCAAGTCGATTTTGCATTACCATGGCTGGCATGGTAACCATTTCGGTGTTTACCAATAAAAATCCTCCAGCAGTGCTTGTTGACAAGTGATCCACTACTGTTGATAATTTTCTAATTTTATGTGCATTCAGAGATATTCCAACTGCTGGTATCAACGCTCCAAAAATGTCTCCTACAATTTCTGCCCAAGATTCTCTTCTTCTACGTGTTAGTTGTCTACCTATCTCATGTGCACCACCTTTTCCTCTTCCCACATGAAATATCTTTTGGAAAACCAGGCCTAGATAACATGTGCCATACCAATGGTCTGGTAATCGATAATAAGCTTTGTTCCCGCAGATAAAATATAATCCAGGAAATACCGGATCATTTCCTCCTTTAAATCCCCATCCTCCCATGATTCTATAAGTATCATGGCAATCACTTGCACCTATGAAATACTTATCATACACAGTTTCATTTCTTCTAATACACAATTTCCCTTTTTGAGGCCAATCTAAAGCCATTGCTGGACTAGCTTCTCCTTTCAAATGTTTTTCTCTTTCAACATCCCAAACTGTCTTATCTTCTTTTCCCTCTGGTACCTTCTTTTGCTTTTTTATTCTCCTCTCTTCTACCATATCTAAGAAAGACTTCTCTTCTCTTTTCAGACTACAAGTGAGATTATTCTTGAATACTAACTTCAATGTTAATTCTTTGGGGGCATATCAACAAGGGCTTTATCTCTGCTTTTTTGGCTTTAAAAGCCAAAAAAGGAGAGATAAAACTAGCGCCCTATCAACAACAGGGTGCTAACATGCAAATTTGCATGTTAGCACCCTTTTACTCTACGCTTCCCCTTGCATCTCTAATGAGATGCAAAGAGGGCGTTACAGAGTAAAATAATAGGAGAAATGTCGTTAAGCGACATTTCTCCTATTATCAAGAATGTCGCTAACCCTGTTAGAGACAAAAAAAGCAGCGCTAACCACGGTTAACGCTTCTTTTTTACGTCTGGTATTTTTCTTACTTAGCCATGATATCCTATGGAAGGAGGATTTCATGGCTAAGTTTGCCTGTCCCTATCAACAAGGTAACGTGAGATTATCGCTGGGTTTCCAGCGATAATCTCACGTTAGCCTGTTAGCGTGAGGATTTTTATCGCTATTGAGATAAGCGTTGCTAATAGCACGCTATCTCAGCGATAAAAATTCACGCTAGCCGGCGATAATTATTCTAGCGCTAAGTGCGCTTAGAGATAATTATCGCCGGTTGTTGTTGATATGCCCCCTAGTTTCTAAGAAAAATTCACCTAACACTTTACCAGGTTTTACCTTATTCAATTTATGGACTACAGGTACTTGTGAAAATATGTCATCTAAATCTGAAAAATATTATTCTAATTTCCCTGTTTTGTAAAACAAGCTTGCTAATACGCTACATGTTATTCCATATGTCACTGGAAGGTGATGGTACGTCACTCCCTCAGACACAGATGTAGGCAAATGCATGCATACATAGCAATCTCTCACATCCATTGTTTTTACATATTCATATAATAATTTTGAGAAAACATTATTAGAAAAATCATTTATGGACCTATCTTTATGTAAGTAATTTCTATCTATTTTAGTCGGATAAATCTTCTGAATCTTTTCTACATCAGTCTTATTCTCACTATGACCTTCTATTGTTTCTAATGTAACTTTAAATGAAACCATTAAAGCCAACACACTCCACAGAAGCATTAGTAATCCTGTACAACAACAACACATTTTGCATCATCTTTGAAGGAACACACATGTAGATTTTCTACTTTCTGTGTTTGCCATTTCAGAAAATGATCAGTGTCTTTTGACTTAGCCTCGTCTACTTCACAACAAGTTTTGCCTAAACCCAAGGCTCTAAGCACCTACTTGGTTCTTTTCTGTTATGTCTTTCATTCAGTAATTTTTCAAGTTTCTCTTCTGGAGCACTTTTGTCTCCTCAGTTTGGCATTTGATCGTCTTTCACTTTTCTCTCACAATCTTGATTCAGAATTTCCTAAACATCCGTCTCTTCCCCGATGTCGGACAAGATAACTCTCAGGATTTACGATTCTTCGTCGTCCTCAACCACTTCTGGTATAGTCACCTCTAGATCTCCTTGGCTATCTGTCTCTTCTTGTACTTCAGGAAGTGCCACATATGACCATTCTGGTGACTTATACTTCTGGTTAGGCTTTCTCGTCCACTTGCTTTCCTCTGATGGTGTCTGTTCAACGTCTTTTGATTTCTCTTGGCTGGACACCTCATTCACTTGCTCAGCTCTGGATGATTTTAATCGTGTCAATCTGTTTCTCAGTCTCTTTATCTTGTTTGGCCAAACTTCATCCTTTGCTGGCTTTATTAACTTATTTCCTTTTTCATTTCTCTCAGTTCTCCATGCTCTTTTTCTCAGGACTCGACCTTCTGGTATTTCTTCGTCACTGTCCTCAGATTCAGTTCCAACTTGACTCTTACTTTCAGTAGTCCTTCTTTCCACCACTTCCTTTTTCTTATCTACTTCTGTCCCTCCTCCTGGTTCTTGCACACAATCTTCCTGCTGACTAACTGTCCCTTCTTCTACCTGGATGTATGGTTTCCCTATATCTCCTCGGGGTCTTCCGGAACAATCTTTCCCTTTCTCTCTGTATCTGGTACCTCACCATCTACTTCTGTTATTTCAGGTGGAATTTCTCTTGCCTTTTCATGCAGAACTTCTTTATCAAGAATTCCTTTGACAGTCTCTTCACTGTTTTTGTTTACACTCTTATGTGCTTGTTCTGGTTCAGTGTCTGATTCTGAGATGGTGTTAGAAATTTGCAATCTTCTCCTTAATGGTAGATTCTCTGGTGCTACACCGGAACTTGGTTCTGATTCCCCCCTCTCAGGAGTTGGTCTTGCTCTTATTTCTTCTGTATCTGATTCGGAACTTGTATCAGATTCTTCAAATTCTTCTTCTTCTCTGTTATCCACTGGATTTGGAATTCGCAAGGTATGACTAGCATGAATCCAATTCTTCAATCCTGCACATTTTACAGCTGTCGTTGTGGTCAGGATCACCTGATGTGGTTTACCGCACCTTGGGACCAAACAATTTCTTCTTCTATGCACTTTGATTCTTACCCAGTCACCTGGGCTCAGATCATCAGCTGGCTTCAAGAGTGGTTGCATTCGAACCAACCTGATGAAACACAGAATGAACGGAGTCAGCCAATCCCTTGCAATAATACAACACCAAGTCATCAGGTATAGGCAATAGCTTGTTGACAGGTATGAAAACATGTCTCATTACTCTCCCCATCACTATCTCATGAGGACTCAAGCCAGTATTCCTATCCGGAATAGATCTAATAGTCATGAGTACTAGAGGCAAGACATCAGGCCATTTCAAACCTTTTTCCCAATCTGTTTTTAATGGTGCCATATACTCGTTCCACCACACCAGAAACCTCTGGGCGATAGGCACAATGTAGTTTCTGTTGTACATTCAATGCTTCACAAATTAATTTCATGATTTCATTTTGGAAATGTTTTCCTCCATCTGACTCGATTGTGACTGGAAAACCAAATCTGGGAATAAACTCTCTCAATAGTAGCTTTGCTACTGTAATTCCATCACTCCTTCTAGTTGGGTATGCTTCCACCCATCGAGAGAACAGACAAACTATCACTAGAACATACCTCAACCTGTTGCAGGGCGGCATTTCAATGATGTCAATCTGCATTCTTCTGAAAGGCCCTCCTTCTCGTCCTATCGTTCCCAGACTTACCACTGTTTTTCTTCCAGGATTGTATTGCTGACATATAAGGCATCTTTGACAAAGGCTTTCCGCTACAAGTCTGAATTTTGCACTTTACCATGTCTGTTTGAAAAGTCTGATCATAGCATCTCTTCCTACATGTGCTTGTCCATGATACATCCGTGCCATGGTAGAAACCATGCTATCAGGCATGACTGGTCTTCCATCCCGATAAATCCACACATGATCTGTCTCCCGTGGTGCACATCCTGCTTTTACCCACTGTCTCCTTTCCTCATCTCCTGCTTCTTCCTGTAACTGACTCACTTCTTCCCATGTATTCACAGTGTTAGTAAACAGCAAGGGACATGAATTCAGTTCTTTTTCCCTACCACGGTTAACCGAATTCTGATTTTGTGCACAATATTGAGCCATATCGTTGATTTCCCGCTGAAATGTAATCAGCAGACTTTGAATGTGCAGCACATTGCACCACTGCTAATTGCTTAGGTAGCTGTATAGACTCAAGCAATTTTCCAACCACTTCAGCATTCCTTATAGGAGTTCCACTCGATGTCAAAAACCCTCTTTGGGACCAGATCTGCCCAAAGTCATGCACCACACCAAAGCCATACTGACTATCAGTTATCACAGTCACTCTCAGACTCTTTCCCAACTTGCATGCTCTTGTTAATGCAAAAGGTTCAGCAACCTGGGCTGATTTCACTCCTTTCAGAAAAGATGCTTCCAGTACAGCTGCTACCGTACATACTGCATACGCCGCACTCAAAATTCCCTCATCCGTTCTCAGGCATGATCCATCCACAAACATCACATAGTCACTTTCTGTCAAAGGTACATCTTTTATATCAGGACGTGATTTGGTACAAAAATCAAGCACTTCCAAACAGTCATGATCCACATCATCTCTGACTTCCACATTCCCCGCATCAGGTAACAGTGTTGAAGGGTTCACATTCAGACATCTCACAAGGCTCACATTCTTTGCAACTAATATGACGTTCTCATATTTAGTCAGACGACTATGTGTCATAAACTGAGTGCGGCTCCTGGTTAAGAGGATTGCCACATCATGAGGTACAAACCCTCTCACAGGATATCCCATCACTATTCCTTCGCTCTGTTCCAGACTCTTACAAGATGCTGCTACAGCTTTCAAACAACCAGGCAGTGCCACAGCTACAGGGTCTAATATAGCTGAAAAATATGCAATTGGTCTTCTCAATTTTCCATGTTTCTGTACTAGTACAGAAAGTGCACATCCATTTCTTTCGCTGCAATAGAGTTCAAATTCTTTCTCATAATCAGGCATGCCAAGGGCTGGGGCTTCACACAAACCATCTCTCAATTATTTAAAACCCTTCAACTCTTCTTTATTTAATTCAATACATTTTACATCACTTTTTGTCAAGCGTACCAAAGGTTTTGCAATCAATGAGAAATTAATAATCCACTGACGGCAATATCCAACCATTCCCAGAAATATTCTCACTTCTCTCTGAGTCATTGGAGCTCTCATTCCTTTTATTATCCTGATTCTATCTGCAGTTACTTTTCTTAGCCCTTTTTTATGGCCTAAATATTGTACTTCTTTCTGACAGAATTGCAATTTCGATGGGGATACTAAGTCCTCCATCTGCCAAATGGTTCAACAATGCAACGGTATCCACTACACAAGCTTCTCAAGTTCTCGATGCCACAAGTAGGTCATCGATATATTGGACCAATACCGAACTTTCAGGCATTTTTAAATCTTCTAGGGACTTTTTCAGAATCTGATTAAATAGTGAGGGACTCTCTGTATACCCCTGTGTGATTCGGCACCATGCCAAAGTACGTTCGCCAAACCGGAACGCAAAAATCTGTTGGCTGTCAGGGTGCAAAGGAATGGAAAAGAAAGCATGACACAAATCAATCACTGTGTACCATTCTGCATCATGAGAAATCTGATAATAAATCACAGATGGATTTGGTACAATGGGACAACATGATACAACGATTTTATTTATTTTTCTCAGGTCTTGCACTATCCTGAAAGTTCCATTAGGCTTTTTCAGACCCATAATTGGTGAACTACATGGACTGCTCATTATTTCCCTCAAAATACCTTGTTCAATCATTCTGTCTATTATAGGAGTAACTCCTGCAATTATCTCGGGTGTCAATTTGTACTGTGGAATATTTGGGTAACTAACTCCTTCTTTTACAGAAATTTTTACGGGATCTACATTTTTCATTAATCCCACATCTTCTCCTGTGAAATCCCATACCTCCGTTTTTACTGTTTTCTACTATTCTTGAGGCAATTCCTCTGGGTCAAATACAGCAAATGCCTCAGTAATTTCAGGTTCCATATTAGCTATAGTCCTCATCTGGAGTTTCAAAAGGTATTCCATCAGGAGTACCGAATATTGAGCTGTTAATTTTGCACAGCAAGTCTCTCCCTAACCTTTTTACAGGGCTTGAATCGCACACAACAAAACCGTGCATTTCAGAAAATTGCCCTATTTAACCTTAACTGGTTCAGTGAGATACGTTTTTATCTGTCTGTTGGATACTCCAACCACTTGGATTGTTTCATCCGAGAGAGGAAGATTTTTGACATCAGCTGACCTAGCAGTTGAACGAGTAGCACCAGTATCTACTAGGAAAGTAATGTTTTCGTCATTTACCTTTCCATCCACAAAAGGGCATGTCTGGTCTACTTCTAGAGTTGCGCCAAGTACGCACTCTTCTTCCTCCCCTTGGCACCGTCAATAGCTTTCTTCTGACTCACTCTCATCGCGTTGTAGCCAATACTGCGAAACAGCACTAGCACGCGGCAGTTTCGTTACCTGTTCTTCGTTGTAGAATCCTGTCTCATTACTGTATTTCTGAGGAATTATGCTCTGTGGAAAAGGCAGTTTTGGCACCTGACACTGTTGAGCAACAACCTGCTGCTGTCGCTGCGGTTGACAACTCACCTCATTCTGCACCTGTGGATTCAATGATGCATTATCGCCATTAGCACCTGGGGGAAATTTTCACTCGGTTCTCCAATGCCCTATTCGTCTGCTGTCATGACATGGCCACTTCTTTTTAGCTTCTTCTATGCTAATCTGTCCTTTCCCTTTCCCAATGTTGGTTCTTTGTTTCATGCTAGTACCATTTGCTTGTTCAATCAGTTGGGCTTCCTGTCTCTCTGCCACTTTTACTAGAGCTCACATGAATTTTTCTTTTAATTTACGCTGCTTGGCTTCAATCTCATCACTAAAATATTTTGCATGTCTCAGTACTTTATCTATCTTTTTATTTTGCCAATCCACTGTATGCTGTTTAATCATTTCACTTACTTCAGGACGCAACCCATACACAAATCGATATACAAAATGACTCAAATCCTTCTCACTCAAATTTTCATCACCACTGTATTGTTTAAAAGCCAACAACAATCTCTCATAGTAGGCATGTACAGATCCTTTAACTTCTTGATGAGTTCTATCAATTTTTACCCAATCAGTTTCTTTAGGAGGCACTTTATTTTTCAGGAAGGTAACTACCTGTTCATATGTTCTCATTACTTTTGGATCAGGAGCCCCTGTTTTTGGATCTCTAGGGTATTCTTGAGTAGGCCAACCTATTGTAATTTTACATTCTGCCCATAGGTCTGCTGGCACAATTATGTCAAATAAACTGTTCAAATAAATCCATAGTACTTTTGATAATATTAAAAACCTGTCTACCTGCCTATACCATTCAATCGGCTTCTCGCGCAAGCGAGGAAAGTCATTGGTGAATGATAAAATGTCTTATCTAGTCCAGGAGACATGCACATAGACTCCGCCTGGAATCTCCCTCATGGAATATTCAGTTACCACTTTTTCTTTTTCTCTTACTGGGAAAGCTGCATACGTTTTGTCTGTTGCATTGTCTCGTTTTTGAAACCACCTACTTTTCCATTTGTCTACATCGCCCCATTTTCTCAGTCGAACAATTAGATCTCTAATTTGCGTCATTCTTCCTGTAGTATTCAAATTTTCAATGTCCTTTTCAGAAAAGTCTACTCTGTATGGTTTCTTTAATGATTTTATTTTTTCAAAGTCGTCACACATTTCACTTGCTACTTCTTCCAATTTTTCATGTACATTTCTTGCTCTCCATGTCATACTTTTGCATAGAAACATTAGTTCTTCATCCTGATATGCTTTTAATTTTTCTGTAGGAATAGTTCCTACTATTAATTCTTCTAAAACTATTTTTAATTTAGCCACATCTAAAGGTCGAGGTTCAGCATCTTTTTGCTGTAAACTCCTTAACCATTCACTTAATTCATCAGAAGTAGGACCTACAGGAATTGTTTCATTTCGTGTTGGTTCTAAACTTTTTGGTCACTCTGGTACTGATCCTGTCGTCATTATTGCTCTATTCGCTAAACTCTGATTTACTGTCAAATTTTTAGGAGTACTTAGTCCAAAAGTTTCTACCACTTGTCCCCATGGATTTTCTCTTGAACCTCTTCTTTCCATTTCGGTTTGTTTATTACTGTTATAAGGAATTGTCAAACAATGTTCACTATCCTTTTGGTTATCAAAAATTGGCATTACGGGTCCTATTGTTACAGGAACAGTTACAGCTTCCATGTTTTTAGTCAATTCCCTAATTTTTTCAGTTAACTCTAAAGTAGTTCTGGCTAATTCAGCTGAATTTTCATTTGTCATTTTACCAGGTTGTGCATTTTCTGTTTCTCTAAAGGGATTATTTCTTCCTACCTCAGGTGGTATTGATTCAAACTTTATATTTTGTGGTGATTCTTTTACTGGGGCACTTGGTGTCAACAATGTGTAATTTGGTTGGTACGGGGTGGATTTTTATAAAACATGTCCTCAAGTACATTATCCTCCGACTCATGCACACCATACTTATAACCCTCTGATCCTGTATTATTTCTCTTCTCTGTACATTTTCTACTACTAGTCTCTTCAGCATTTCTCAAAGGGAACATACCATCAGCCATATTTGCACTTCGCCATCTCCTCATTCTGTCATCATGATTCTCTTGTCCACATGGTCTACCAAACATATATTTGTACCTTCCGCCACTCTGCTGTCGTTCTCTGTCATACATCTCATCTTCCCATTCTGTCAATGCTTCAAACTGAGTAGGTCTAGGTCTCGGTTCTAATCTCATCATTCTTTCTCTTAAATTCCTTAATACCGCTAAATTGAATGAACCATGTTCCGGAAATGCTAAAACTCTATCATCTTTTGTATACATTGCCCAATTGTCTAACCAAATACATGTATGATATCCATATTTCGCAACCATAAAGGATGCGGGTGATTTCGGTGGAGGCAGCAACTGTCCCTCTCTAGTTACAATCGGTTTATCCTTTTTAAATAAGTTCTTGATCTTTCCGAACCAGGATTTTGTCTCTTTCTCTGGTGGATCGTAATACATCATTTTATTTTCTTAGTATCGCTAGATTTCTCCTACGACTATTCTGTTTGTCTTATCCAATCGTAGTGCGACTCACACTAACGCACCAATCCGGAGCGTCTACGTCACCCTGTAATTCTCCACTCCTAGCGCGGCGTACACTAACGCACCAATCAGGAGCATCTACATCTATTCCTGATTGGCCAATCCCAGCGCGGTCTTTTCTGACGTCAGCTTTTCTCGCTACTCCTGCATCTGCTGACCCCTCCTTTACAAAATTTATCGGCAAACTTTCTTTACGTTCCCTTATACTCAAAATCTGTTAGTAACGACATAAAACCGCCACCATTATCTGTTTCGCTAACAAAAGAGATAGTCTTGACCTTTTTCACAAGGATTCCGTCTTTCCCGAGAGCAGCGCTTACCTCTGACCTACTACAGAATCATTACACTCGCAGATAAATTAGCACTTCCCTCTACCTTACCCTTCTAGCAAGCATTAACTAATCGTTTCTCTGGAGATAAGACACCTGTTGGAGACGCACTGCTCCTGAGAAATAAGACCAAAGTTTCACAATTAAGTTGAATGCTATTTCATTCACACACATTCAAACGGAAAATGTAGTTCATTCACACAGAATCCTGTCTTTCCCGATAGCAGCGCTTACCTCTGCCCTACTACAGAATTATTGCATTTGTTAATAAAGTAGCACTTCCCTCTACTTAATCCTTCTTACAGCTTAGGGAACACCTATTACCTTTCCAGTGATAAGCGTAATCAGAGTTCACGTGGACTCCTGTTACTTAAGACCAACATTTCACAGTTGGCCTTTGCTACTCATTCACCACTTTCACACAGAAATGTCCCTAACGATAACACACGGCGATGTTACCAAATCGAATCCAGACAATGCGTTGCGCAACTTCAATCGTCACATGTTTTTCCCGTGTACCTACAGGGCAACAAATAATTCACCATGTGACTTCACTTGCCACAGGCCATCCGACTTCCTACATCCCAGAAGTCTTCAAAACAACATAGAACGCAACGCGACTCAACATAGAATGTTAGTACATAAATCAATACTCATCCAAACATCCGCAATCAATAATAAAAAAATCGGAAATAAGCAATAATCACCAAACTAGCCAATAATAACCATCATTCTGCTACCAGAAAAACTGATCCAGCAAGAGAAAAAGACCGGGGGAAAAAGAGAGAGCAAAACAGTTTTACACAACTAATCCTTCCCGTGTCGCAGACCCGACGTCACACTAGCTCATTCACACACGCAGCCATTGGTGGGGCCCATAACACCAACACTCACACTAACTCCACTCACGAGTCTACACGCAGGAGGGATGATAAATCAATCGCTTGACAAGGGGGGAGAGTACCTTATTACCTATAGGGAAGAAAAGTTATTTTACAGAATATACATTAGCATCACCCCCTATAGGATCCTAACCTTAAACATCAAGGCACTCCACCACTTGGTCGACGGACCAATTAGTTGGACTGGTTGATGGTGATTTAGAACCAGCTAAAACACATTTAAGCCTCTGAATCCTCTAATCTCTTCATTGAAAAACCACAAACTCGTAATTTCTGTAAATCAATTATTTGTTTATCTAAATGTTGTTTGCAATCAATATTAGCATTTTGGTCAATCAAAGTTTAGAATTTTGTTCAATCAGCACAAATAGCATGTCATTTATATTTACCTATTCTTGCTATCTGGATTTTTCCTAATTCATTTTGCTCTGCATCACTGAATTTAGCTGTTAATTGTCCCAATAAAGCAGGCCAAAGCTCAAAGTCCGAAAGTTCTTTGCTCAGCACGTTACAGTCCCAAAGATCTCCAAAGGACCAGAAATCGTGCAAGCATCTGTCATAGTCTTTGGGGTCGATAGGGGTGTGCAGTCATCGAGAACCGCAGAATGCCAGCCCCTCCCTATTCTACTACCCTTTTTATAATGAAATTCGGGATAACATGAAACATTCTTAGACTAAGGAAGCAGACGATTGGTCAATTTGATGAATTTTTAATATCGTCCGATATAACGTCAGTTTAGGTTCTCATGGATTTTGCTGGCTCACTTCCTCTGTCCATGTCGTCCTTATGCTAAAATGTAAAGTTTTGCTTGTATGTCCCAATTGTTCATTTAGACCAGATTCTACTGACTGAAGTTTGGCAGTCCCCCATGTTCCTATCCTTGACCAGGAACACTCTGCTTCTAAGTGAGGTTGCCTGGAGGTCTACTGAGCCATCCGAGTCTGCGCAGTAGGCATCGCGCTCACGAGACGGTGGCCACTACCGAACTCCATTTTGGACGCCATGTTTTGGTAGGCAGAAATGCCAATTTAAGCGAAACAAGCACAAAAGAATAATTAATACACAGAAATTAAGATTCTAATGTTAAACCCTCACTAATCCCTTATGTATTAGTATTTCCCTAGCTTTTAGCGACATGTAAAGCAATAAAACTCACCCTTCGGTCCAAAACGGAAACGCAAACATCACAAAAGCGACATAAATCATGCGATATCCTATTATCACACGTACTACAATTAATAGGCGTACAAATTTTAGTTATTAGAGTTATTCTGCCATGCAAATAGCAATAAATCCCATGTGTAATTGGTGTTTAATGTGCAATTAGTTGACTAATATAACACTGCAAACAGTTAATTCAAATTATTATGTATGTAGGTTATGTAATTAGTATTTTCATGCAAAATAGAGGAGGTATACAACATTTTGCTTTACCTGCTCCATCAACATCACCATGGTAATCTCTATATTCCAAATTATGGTTTGCAACATCAAGTTTTAACCTAGGTACATGATTCCAAAATGGAGGTGTTATACAGGAATCCAGAAATCTATAGCTACTGTTCAACAATATTTTGGTGGCCAACATTAAGTTCCGATGTTAAGAAGCATATCACAACTTGGACAGGTTGAGCTCAAGGTAAAGCAGAGCACAAAAAAACAGAAGGTTTGCTACGCCCTATTCCTAATCCACCTAGCCTGGGGCATGCTATCTCCATAGATTTGATCATAAAAATGCCTCGCAGTCAAGGATACACGGTCATTCTAGTAGTGGTGGATCACTTAACCAAAAAGGTGCATTTCATAGCTTTCATTAAATTACCTACTGCTATTAAATTAGCATGCATTTACTCACAAAATATTCTCCGATTACATAGCATTCTTAGAGTGATCACAACTGAACAAGGCACTCAATTCACTTCACTTTTTTGTCAAATGTTATGTTCAGTGTTGAAAATAGATACTCGCTCATCCATTAGCTTTCACCTGGACACTGATAGTAAAACAGAACACTTAAATCAAACATTAGAACAGTATTTTGTTTGAGGCCAGGTCTGGTGGCTCAGTGGACTAATGCGTCAACTGCAGGGGGCCTGTGTTCAATCTCATGGTTACAGGTTCAAATCCCGGCAGGTCCACTCAGCCTTTCATCCATCTGAGGTTGATAAAATGAGTACCATTGAGTTGGGTAACAACAAACATCTGTTATTCAGCGCCACGATGCCTGTAGTGGTGAACATGCGGTTTACAAATACACATGTTATTTTATTTTAGGTGTTTAGCAATCACTCAGACTGAAGATTGGAGCAGGCCTTTGTGGGTGGCCAAGTTTGTTTTATCATAATTCAGAGCACGCTACCTTGGACTATTCCCTTTTCTATTGCACAAGTGGTCATCATCCCAACATTCTTCCATTTGAATGGCCTGCACCTCCAATCACCCCACAGTGGAGGAGCATAACAGGGACCTACAGTCCATTCTAAAATAGGCTAAAAAACACCTTGAGTTAGCAAAACACAGGAATAAGTTTTATGCTGAAAAAAAGCATTCCACAGAAGCTCAGTATCAAATTGGTATCAGAGTTTGGTTATCCACCAAATATTTTATGTTAAAAGGCAATAGGAAACAAACACCAAAATTCATAGGGCCACCCTTAACATGAAGATAACGACCCACAACACTCCAGGTACATTCTATATTCCACGTTTCATTACTGAAACCCTGTCATCCACAAATGTATGTAGAAACTACCCCAGCTCCCATTGAAGTAGATGAAGAAGTAGAATATGAAATCAAACATAAACCTAATTATACAAAAATACGAGGTCAAGTCTACTACTTAATTGACTGGAAAGGGTTCGGTCCCGAGGAAATGTCTTGGGAAATAGCTAGTCATCTCCAAGCACCATAATTACTACGCAATTTCTACAGGCAGAATCTCACCAATCCATGTCACCCACAGCAGTTATTAAGGGGTGTGGGGGGGGACAGCCATGGCCATCCAGTTTACAGAGTCAGCTGTTTCACAGAACATCCCAGGTGGTTGGTCTATTTGGGTACATTTGTGGAGATGCAAAATGATGGTTCCTAAAGCTTTGAACGCGGGGGGGGATTCACAAATGTTAAAATGTAATAGAACTATACCAAACAAACATAATTTAAGACTGTTGGTAAAAGGAAACAACGTTGTCAACTAATCGCTTATGAATAGACTTTGAAAGCACATTGCAATCTATCTGGAACAATCCAGAAGGTCCAGGAACAAGCCAGGAAGTTCTGGAACAAACCAGTAAATAGACACTGACATCACATGACAATCCATCTGGAACAAGCCAGAATGTTCTGGAACAAGCCAGAATGTTCTGAAAACAGCCATGTGATGGTGGCAGCCATCTTCGATTTCAGGAGGGTATACATACCACTCTATGGGACCTCACCCTTTGCTAGGCAGTCAGTGTTACAGTGAAGACATCACCCGTGTTTCTCCCGCCAATCAAACTTACCTGCCCATCCAGGAAATCTTACTCTGTGAACCTTGCGCTTCCTGGGAAGAGTTCTCGATGATCTGCAAGAGATAAAAGAGACACGAGAAAGCTAAGTACATTTAATGTTTACCTCCTTTATGCGCTCATGCAAGTCAGGAACTTGAGACAAAGTAATCATGATTGAGCAGCAGTAAAAGAACTTGGTGGACAAAAATGTAAGATACTTGATTATTTACAAGGTACTTAATTATTATTCGGTGAATCGCACAATCTGCGCTAACCAGAGAGAGACATTAAGGAAACCACGCAGCATGTGCCACATCCAGGGACTGGTTTAATTCTAGTGAAGAAAAAACTAGAAGAGAAAGAACTAATGTGCAGGTATATTGAGTCTAGATTGAGAGAGAAAATTTAAATGATTGAAACTGTAAATCAAAAGCTGTAAAGGGCTTTTTGAAAAACAAATATATATATATTTTTGTTCTTGTTGTTCAGGCACTCGCACACTGAGAGACAGATGAGCCTGAATGATCATCTTTCCTATGAGCTGAGCACTGGGACACTCCTAGGAGTAGCTGTGCTCTGTATACAGTCAGTCAGTCAAATACTTTTATTCGATTAATAAAAATCAAGAAAAGACATAGCAAACAGATAGTCACATAGAATACGGAACAAAAGTTCATCAATTACACTAATGATTATAAATGACATTATCATGGTAAAAAATTAAAATGAACAAATATCATAAGTTCAGTTCAAAGTTAAAAAAATAAATACATTGATATATTTACAATATAATAAAATCTGATAGGGATAAAAATTAACTCCAAAAAGGGGGAACCCCCAACCTTTCACACCAATTCAAATCATAATGGGGTTTAGCCGTATGTTGACACGCTTCTTGTCTATGCGAGCAGCTGCAACTAAAAAGCTTGCTACATAAAATACAATATTAATGCTAGGTAGAAGTTGCAGGAACAGGAGCGCTGGCCTCACTTGTAAAAAACCAGCCTCCTTCAAAATAGGTAACAAGTATTTTTTCCTAATCTGAGCATAGTGTTCACAAAACATAAAAAAATGAAGTGTGTCTTGGGAAAAGTTATCGCAATCACATGGGATTGCGTTATCTGGGGTAGCCCATGTAGGATAAAAGCCAAGCACAAAATGTATTAGATCAAAACGAAATTTGACTAGGAGAAATCGATGAAATGGTTTGGTTACAAAGGCCAAATATGGTTCAAGGCCAGGAACGGTTATAAGCGTATAGTTCCTTCTAACTAATGTTTTTTTTAAATTCTAAATCCTCCCTCTCTGCCGTAAATAGCGTTACTAATGCGGATTTAATCACCGAAACATCCTTTTTGTTAATACTATCGGGGGAGTAGAATAGCTCTGGACGACCCACTAATGCAAGCAACCGTTTGACGTAGGCCAGCCAAGGGATTCTATGGGCTCTATCCAGTGCAAGGCAATCTTTGAGAATCATATGGGTTAAGGAAATTTCCTGGTTAAGCCAGGTTTTTATCCAACATATAACGGGGGCCACTTTTATTAGGTCTGCAACATACCCCATGCCCAACTCTGAGTGTATCGTAAAGGTGGGTGTGGACTGAGGGACGGACAACAGAGATCTTAAAAACATGTTCTCCGCCCTCTGGATGGTATTAGTGTTTGTGTAACCCCAAATGGCAGAGCCATAGGAGGCTATGGCCAAAGCTTTGGCTTTATAAACCTTTAGAATAGCCTCCATAGGGCGAGCACCCAATCGTTTGGCAAAACCTAGTATAGCTACGGCAGATCTTGCCACAGAGTTGCCTTTTAGTTTTTGTTGAGGACCCCACGTTCCCTTTTCATCAAAAACGACCCCCAGGTAGGTGAAGATGGGGACCCTTTTTACCTCGCTACCTAGGCAAAAAAATGTTTTAGATTTCTTTTTCCTACTGGCCAGGCCAGTAATCATGACCTGAGACTTTTGGGTGTTAATTTTCAGATCTAAAGAGGTCATGAAGTCGCCAAATGTGACCAGTAGTCTGTCGAGGGCCACGCCTGAACGGGTCAAAAGAACGGCGTCGTCAGCGTATAGGAGAACTGGGATCTTAGTCTCTCCTACACGCGGGACGTCCACCGCTAAGTTGGCCAAAGCTGGGTCCAGTGTGTTTATGTATAATGTAAAAAGGAGGGGTGCCAAAATGCACCCCTGCCTGACACCCCTCTCTGACTTAAAGCAACTGGTACACCTTCCTCCCTGGGTGACTCTCACCGAGGCTAATAAGCCACAATGCAGGTCCGCCAAAAAGCCAACCAGGGGGGGATCAACCCCCATGTCCAGGAGGATCCTCCACAGCTTTGACCTATTGACCAGGTCAAAAGCTGATGAGAGGTCCATAAAGGCCATATACAGGGACCCCTCCTTCGCGATAGTATATTTGCAGATGAGTAGGTGGAGGTTTAGGCATTGATCCAGCGTACTCCTATTAGCCCTAAAGCCATACTGGGCATTAGACAGTGTGCCGCTGCCCTCAAGCCATGTGGTCAGCCTACCCAAAATCACTCTGCCTAGAATTTTAACGGCCGAGTCATTTAAGGAAATAGGCCTATAACAGGCCGGGTCACCCCTCTGTCCTTTTTTAAAAATTGGGATAATAATGGGCCTGGCCCAGGACTCAGGGACGTTATTATCTCTAGCAGCATTAAAGACATTAGTCAGTATTTTGGCCCAAAATTTAGGAGCGGACTTATATAGGTCTGCAGGGACGCCGTCTGGCCCCGGGGCCTTGTTTTTAATTGTCTCATTAATAGCTTTTTCCACATCCTCCTCCCTAAAAGCCAAGACTAAACCATCCTGGTTAAAGGTTAACAACTCATCTGAGCACCCATGAGAGTGCTGGCTATAAATATTTTCAAAATGAGCTAGCCACCGCTCGTCTGGGATGCTACATTCCATGGCCTGGTTCTCACTGCCAGAAAAGTATGGATGATTTATCACCCCCCAAAATTTGTAACTATCCCGCAAGGTTTCGGCTGACTGTAGATCATTCCATGCATCTTCCTTGATCTGATTTTTACGAGCTATGATGGCCTGTTTATATTGTTTCCTCAAGGATACTATCAGTGCTCTGTTTCTAGGTATATCTTTTAATGATTTTAATAGAGCGGAGTGAGCCTTTGTACAGTTTGTATCAAACCATTTTTTGCCTAATTGCCCGCCTGAGCTGGTCTTTACCAAAAGGGCATTATTTACTTGTAAACAAATAGTATTAAAAGCCTCGACTATCCTTGAGTTGGTATTGGCGTGATCTAAACATATACCCACCTCAGGTTCAACCTTGGCTAGGACCTCTTGTAAGAAGGTAATCGGGGTCACTTTAGCCCATTTCAATCTCCTACCCTGATCCTTTAATTAAAGGTCTGTAGCTCCTAAGATTTTTATATCTTTAAAAACCAGTGACCCCCTCGGGACAGCCTCTACTATCACAGGATTATGGTCACTGAAAACGGAGTCTTCTACCCTATAATTTAAAACCAAAGACAAAATCAAAGAAAATAAAAATATGTAATCAATGACTGTTCCTGAGTCTTTTCCTTTAAATGTAAAAGTCCTCTGCCCGTCCATGCAACAGCCTGATTCAGAGAGGTTTGAGGAGGCCAAAAGGCTCTCCAAAGCCTCACCTTGATTGGTATGTTCGAAGTGTGTGGGTGATGAATAAGGAGATCCCCCAGCATCTTCCACAATACACTCCAAACTGCATGGATGTATATTAAAGTCACCCATCAGGATGACCTCGGGACTATTGTGTGACACTCTGATTTTATCCAAAACCTCCCCTAGAGATTCTAGATGCTGATTTGGACTGACGCTATCTGGTGAGTTATAAAAATTAATAAGTAACAAAGAGGGAGAATTTGCTACCGCCAGTTCGACGGCTAGGCAATTTTGGGAGCCTGAATCTAGCTGACTGACAGATCCTTTAAAATTCAAAGAGACTAAGAGTGCAAGGCCCCCCTTTGGTCTGCCCGCCAAGCTAGGTTTAGCTGGGATAAAAAAATGGGCATAACCATCCAGAAAGAAACTATTCGTTGTATCCCAAGTTTCTTGTAATGCAATAATGTCGTGGGATATAACATATCCAACCCATATCTCATCCTGACTTTTGGTTCTGATTCCCGCAATATTCCAACTTAGAATTTTGCATGTAGTCTTCGTGCGTGGCTTGTGCACAGTTGTGTCATTTGTGCGACGTGTATTATCTAGTCATTCAGAATCCTGTGCGTCACGCAGGGGGGAAAAGCGATTAGACAGGGCCAGTTCCCCACTGTGAATATTATCAGAAGCTTGTGGGAATGTGGGGAGCGTGTAAGAGTGTTGTGAATGAATAACAGGACCCAAGGAGAACATGGGGGACCTAGTGGTGAAATGCGGTCTCAAGGTGGTAGTATCTCTGTTGAGATAGGAGCCTGAGTCAGGAGGGCGAATTTTCCGAATGCCCCAGGGAGGATAGAAAAAGCCAAGTGGTAGCGGTCTTATACAGTTGGCATTAAACAAATCAGACCCATCCCAGAATAACTTTTCGGCATCATCTCTCCCGCGAAAATTAACAACAATACAGTCCCCTTTGATTGACCTTGGGCCCCGTCCCACCCACCCCACTCTTCTGGCCATGATAATAGAAGATGATATATCACCCCCCCAGAGGAATAATGTCTACACCAATCCCTAGATTTGCTTAGGAGGTCCTCCGTGGATTCGCTCATATTAGATTAAAGAGGCGGGACCCCCGTTAAGACTGCCACAAACGGCGCAGCGTCTGGCGGGAGGTGCAACCTATGACTACAGGGTTTGGGATGCATTGCTGGGTTCTTGAGTACATTCGATTTAGAAGATTGTGCTCTGGGGGGAATCGGGTGGACCTCCACCTCATTTGTTTCATTACCCAGATTTTGGACCACTGACTGTTGTGTATGGGACGTATGAGGTTGCGAACTACCTGGGGGCACGTGTGACTCCAGACAAACCATAGGCCCAGAACCTGCGTTACTGACAGATTTTTTGGTATTTGCCAATTGCAAAACATCGTGATGATAATTCCTAATAAAAGAGTCGATTTTTTCGCATCTAGATAAGAGGTCAGCAACGCAAGTGTTCATAGAGTCTAAGATGTCTTTAACGATGCCCACCAACAAAGGTTCAATACGTGATTCAAACAGTTCTTCCATCTTATCTCCCAAATTTGTACCGGTGACATAGTCCTGTTCTCCCTGCAGATGCTTGGCTTTACGCACACATTTCTTACCTTTTTCTCTGAGTGGAGATGTCACACTCCCAAGCCTTCCTCCCATTGCTAGGGACAGGGAAGAGCTGGGGACGTTAGCCACAGTGGAATTCACTGCGGGATTAAGACATTCACCCTCTATGGGCCCAGATGAAGATATGATAGAGGGGATTTTGTCCACAATTTCAGAAACCCTTTCAAGTTCAAGTACTTTTTCAGCAGTAGCAATTTTCAAGTCAATCGCCCCCACAGCAGAAGTCAGATAGGAGATAATGGTATCTGTCTTACGTGGCACTTTGGCGTTTTTGGCCCCATCCTCCTCAGCTCCCTGCTTTTTGCGCTTACCCATGTTTGCAGCTCAGAGGGGTGGCCCAGCCTGGCCTCTTCTGGCCCCTGACGGCCACAGACGGCCCGCCCTTTGCCCGGGCTTCGCCCGGCTCCGCCCGCGCGCGTCTGCGACGCGGAGGAAGCTGCTCTCGTTTATGCGCGACCAGGCGGGAAGTGGGCAGTGCGTGAGGCCGCTAAGCCAGCTGGGAGCTGTCGTCTCCCCCCGCGGCGGCCGTGCGTGGCAAGAAGCTACGGCGGCGGGGGAGACCAAAACAGCGTCTGTGCCCCAGCGGAGAAGTTGTCAGCCCCAAGGTAGGTGTGTGCAAGTCTCCCGCTCCACCAAGGGAGCTGCTCTCGTTTATGCACCTCCGGGCGCGACCAGGCGGGAAGTGGGCAGTGCATGAGGCCGCTAAGCCAGCTGGGAGCTGTAGTCTCCCCCCGCGGCGGCCATGCGTGGCAAGAAGCTACGGCGGCGGGGGAGACCAAAACAGCGTCCGTGCCCCAGCGGAGAAGTTGTCAGCCCCAAGGTAGGTGTGTGCAAGTCTCCCCATCTCATATAAGGAAGCTGTCATACAGTGTGCGGTTGGCTATTTTCTTATTATGTCCCATTTCCCCATTCCCCTTGGTGTTTCTCCAGAATAAGTTCTATGTATAACTCACTTTGTTGAGCATCAGGGGGTGTGGAAGGACAAACATTGTGCATCGCTTCTACCGGGACAGTTATCACAGGTCACTCTCTGTTCAGTAATTGTGGTATCTGACAATGACTTCTACTAACCTTCCAGACACCTCTTCTCTGCTGGTCTCTCACTACCACACACACCATGCATGCACAAAAGCAGAGTGTGGGGTGCACCTTCTCGTACCTGTCCTCTAAAACCTGGAACATCCTGCCACAACACATCTCCTCCTCTGTTCTTGACTTTCGCAAGAAGCTGAAGACCTTGCTTTTCAAGTAAATCCCCAGAACTGTCAACACACACATGTTGCAGAGTGCCTGGATACCCTCATGGGTGATGAGCATGCTATACAAACACTAATAACATAATATTTAGAGAACTAAGGATCTACCCACATTGGCCCTGGGCCCACCCTCCACTTATATACCTTGAAGAGCAGTAGTATAGGAGCAAATGTTACACCAGCTCGACTCAAGCTACATGGAGATCCAGCTCACAATAGAAATTGTTCCTGAATATGATTCTTGGTAAGAGGATTTGTTTGAGTGAACATGTTATTGTAGATGTTTCCATAGGAACAATACAGACTTAATCACAAACTGAAGTGAGCATTCAGGTAACAAGAGAGCACTTCGATAATTTTTTTTTTTTTTAAAAGGGGATAAGAGTGAAGAATACACCCAAGATGGTGGGCGAACCTATGTCCCAGGAGCCAGACTCACCTATTAATATGGGTTACACATTTATATTGGGTACTAGAAGCATGTATTCATCTAATTAAAGCAAGTGCTTCAATGGAAAGCACAGTTCTAGAGTGCAACAGAGTAACTTGGAGTGTCTCTCTGTATACTTCTGTGTCTGGGACTGGATGCTCAGCTGATCTGTTGAGTTGTCTTACTAATTCCCTGAGTAAAGGGCGACAACTCCTAGTAGCCATGGTGTCACACCTTGCAGAAAATACTATATGTGCGAGGTATCAAGTGTTTTTTAATAGAGTCACAGTTAAGAAAAAACCCCAGAAAGGGCAGAAAACCTCCTTGGCAATGTTGTAGCTCTTGATTGAAGATGTATATTAGTATTACAGAAATCATCAAGGTACAAAACTCTGCCTGACATTAGGAATGAGAAAACAGCCAAGCAAAATCTAGTTGTAGAAATCCAGAACAAGGCCAAAACAGCTAGCAGGAAAAATCTGGCACAAATAGTAGCAAAGCAAAGGACGAATAACACAGTGAAAAATAACAGAACAAAAGCAGTGTGGGACATCCAGCACTTTGAAATGCCCCTTGATATTAACCAGAACTGACATCACATAACATAACTTAGTTCCAGCTTGCATTGGCAACCTCTTAGCATTCTATGGGCAACCCCTTATCTTGGAGAGTGCTGGTTATAAGGCTTGACCAAGTCCCCTTTCTGGAAATGCTGCTGTTCACTCAGTGGATGAAGAAGTAGTAAGTATTTGACAATTCTTGACCATCTTTGCATTTCACGGTCCCTCTGCAGCCATCCACGCCCAATACACAAACTAGCTCATGGAAGACCCCTGTGGGCAGTCACAAATTCAGAGATGCCAGCATAGTTCAAGTGGTATGGCTGCTCAGTGGCACTCCAAGTGCAGCATCTCAGAATACACTGCCTGTCAATGCAGATTGTGCTGCTCCTCCTTTGGCCCCACTGGGCATCAGGTATCCCCCCAGCTCAGTTCTCTGCACACTTAGGAATTGAAGATGACCTAGAAATATCCAAGAATCATACATTTCTGAAATCTCTTCTTTTGGTTGTCCTTCTACCATATATGTTAGCAGCTCAGATGGAAGATGATGGCAAAGACTACTTGCAGCTGGTGAAGTGTTAAAGTGTAAGGGCATAAAGGGCCAGATGTTCAACGGTTTTTGGCGTGCGCAAACGGGTCTTAGACCCGTTTGCGCACGCTAAAAACCATTGGCCCATGTACAAACAGTATTTTGCGACTCGCAAATAAATTGCGACTCGCAAAATACTGTTTTGCGACTCGGTATTTGGAAGGAGCGTTCCCTTCCAAATAGGGACTCCATAGCCATGTACTAATTACCACCTACTTCAAGACCCCTTCCCCTTTGCAAAAGCATGCAAAATTATTTTTAAGGGCAGCCAAACGTTTTTTTTTTTTTTTTTTTTTAAATGCAGACAGTTTTCCTTTAAGGAAAACAGGCTGCATTTAAAAAAAAGCTGTTTTATTTAAAAGCAGTCGCAGACATGGTGGTCTGCTGAGCCCAGCAGGCCACCATCCCTGGGAGGGCCAGCCATTCCAAATGAGATCGCAAAATGCAAGTGGCTCATTAATATTCATGAGCCTCTCATTTTGCCACCCCATTGGGAATCGCAAACAGTGTCCAAGACACTGTTGTATATGCCAAATAGCGAGTCACAGATTGCGAATCGCATAAGCAACGCAATTTGCGAGTCGCTATTTGGCAGGTCGAAGATCTGGCTCAAAATGTTTACTTTTATTCTTAGGGAGCAAGCACAATTTCTTTGAGAGGGAGGAAAAGCTAAATATGTTTTTCATTGAAAAATACTGTTCTCAAAGATTACAGCATGCATGTCAGCCTCTCCTCAATCTGAAAAATCGTGCTCGAACACAGAATAAAAGTAATAATTTCACACCCCACCACTTTAACACCTCATTCTTTGCCACTGGTAAAGATAAGGAACATAAGGCTTCTATTCCGCTGAAAGGAAAACAGAATGAGGTATGAGGTAACTTAAATTGGAAGGCCACAAGATGGGTCTGATGAGTTACTAAAAAATACCAACAAATTGTGCTATTTGCTTAACTGGCAAGGTATGGACAGAAATAATACTAGAGGACAATCAAACATTGTTTCCAAGAGTTCAAGAGTCAGAATTTGATCTTGATGTATCAGCATACTATTTTGTTTTGACATCTGATTGATGTACGCTCTCTGGAATAAGTTGTCTGTTTGTAACTGATTCAAATCATCTGCAGTGACTATATCCAAAGGATCAATACAAGAAGAAATTTTTTTTTAAAAACTCTTGGATTAAATCCCTGCACACAGAAAAAGGTAAAACTTTTGTGCCACTATGAGTTGCATTGTTGCTGGAACATTTAACAATATACAAATATGAAGACCAAGTATCTCTAGATGTACTGCAGTAGCATCATAGATATTGCTTCAAACTATGATTGGTTTGCATAGTTTGGCCATTTAAATGAGCTCTCCAAAAGCGTAATACTATTTAAGGATTAATGCTGATCATAATCTGGACAGACAACAATATATTCCTGGACATCTGAGTGTACAGCTGCCCACCAAAAGTTTGGAAATTAATTCCAAAGAAATATTCACAACTCTATTACCAGAGGTGGCACATTCGTGACACCATTTTATAACATCCAACTGTAATTCCTTAGAGGGGGCAAAAAGTGCTTGTTGTTTGAAATTCAATTCATTTTGTTGAACTAGAGAGGTTTTTAAAAGGAGACATTGCAGTTCCCTCAATTTCATCTGCACTTGAGCCATTTTGACTTTGTCTAAAACATTCGGAACTATTCCAGCCAGTCACAAAGTGGAAATTACAGGCTAAATGTAAGTGGATGAATACTCTGGATAACAACAGGATAAGGCATCTGCACACACATAAGTCAGGAAAGTAAGTGCTAGTAAAATCATACTGGATAAAATGCCCATCTGGCTTGACAACTATTTCTGCACTGAATTTTTCACAAACACTGTATATTCCGATGGTCAGTTTGAGGCACAAAATTAACACAAAGCACTGTGAAATAAGAGGCAAATGGAGCAATAGAAAATGCCAATATGGTTTAAAAGCAAAGAGACTGAGCGAAGTAGATAATGAATGCGGTCTGAGAGAGAGAGAGAGAGAGAGAGAGAGAGAGAGAGAGGCCAAGGAAAAACTATAGTGAGAGCTCAGAAAAACAGCACAAAGGGTGCAATCTTGCATCCTCCTCAAGATGGACAATATGTCAGATACAGCAACCGTCTGGGCGGCACCAAATCCTGTGCGCTGGTGAACCTCGCCAAGGAGTTTTGGAACTTCTGCCTGGACAACCAGTTGTCAGTTGCAAAGGAGTACCACCCAGACCGAGTGAACGAGGTGGCAGACTGGCACTCTTGCCACCTCCTGGACTCCAGTGTTTGGAAACTGGATCCGCAAGTGTTCTCCCAGTTGATGGAAAGATGGGGTCCTTGTTCAGTTGATCTGTTTGTATCACGTCTGGATCATCAGTTACAGAGGTTTTTCAGTTAGAGGTCAGACCCTCAGAAGGAGGCAACGGATGCGTTCCTCCAGGACTGGCGGCGGGAACAGGGTTACGCGTTTCTCGATGATCACGCAGGTGTCTGCCCACGTTTGCCGCCAACAGGTGGAGGCTGTGTTGATTACCCATCTTTGGAGATCCAAGTGTGGTTTCCAGTTCTTCTGGAACTTTCCTGGGATTTTCCAATCTGACTCCCCCACTTTCCTCGCATTCTGCTGGGTTCAGAGCTCAATCCTCATCACCTGGTAGTGAAAGGGACCCTACGGTTGATGGCCTGGCGGATCTCAGGTGACGCTGGTCGCTCCTGGGCCTTTCGGGACATACGGAGTCCTTATTATCCCGAGCATGGGTGGACAGCATGACCTGTAACAGATTGAGCCATTGGTGTATGCGACGGAGTGTCGATCCCGTGGGCACCGATGTAGTCCATATCCTTAACTTCCTGGCGAGCCATGCGGCGGAAGGGCTGGCTTACCGCTCTATCAATACCTTCCGCTCGACAATCTTAGCGGGTCATACTCTAAACCACGGGTCGCCCGTGGGCGAGCACCCGTTTGTCTGTAGGCTCCTTAGGGGAATTCGACTGGTCCTCGGATTCGACCTTTAAGAGGTTTTACTTTATGCCAGTGTTGTGTGTGGCTCAACTGGTGGTAGATAAGATTTGAACTGGCATAACATGAGCCTACAGTCCTGACATAGAATGAAAATTTGCCTAGCTGTAGTACAAGCAAGTTTCAATTCTATTAAGGACATGAAGATGAGGATTATCCTACCCAGTGACCACTGAAGATATGGACCATCCCCGTTCTGGAGTAAGTACTTTGTTTTCAAGGTTCAATTGAGATGTATGTCCATGCTTTGTTATTGCCTATGGTTATATATTGCATAACAGTGTTTGCTTGGCATTTACTTTGACGACTCATTCGTACTGGACTTGGTTCTGACGATGCCTGTTTTTGTAGGGAATGATGGGTCCAAACAGGATGCGTGAAGTTCGTTAGGGATCTGTTCGAGTGAAGAAAGAAGAGGAAACACTGCTCCTCCTCTTGGGAGGCACCTGGTCCATTCTTCCAGAATCCAGGGCCTGTTCAGTGTTAGACATTTTGGCCTGTGACCTGGTCACAGCAAATACATGTGCAGGGATTCCTAGCATTTCTGCATGTGTCCTGAGATCCACTTCTGCCCAAGCTGAAGTTTCTAGATCATTGCCAAGCAAGCATTCAACAGGGAGGTCTGCACTTACCACAACTTTCTTGAGGCCAGTTACCCCTCCCCAGGAGAAATTAACAACTGCCAAGGAATGGTCTGTCCTGACATTGCTAGCATTGGTCACTTGGTACATTTCACCAAGTATAATCTGCTCAGGAGCCACAAGATCTTTTGTCATCATTGTGACACTTGCTCCAGTGTCCCTGAAAGCCAAAGCCTCTTTTCCATTTATCAAAGGCTGCTGTCTGCATTTGCCCAACTTACTGGGACTCACAAAGGAGGACGTGTCCATGCCTCCATCACAGATCAGGACAGCCTGAGTTGGAACTCTGACTGGGCCAGAGTCCATCTCAGAACCCTGGGTTAACCCTACTACACCCTTATTCTGAGTACCACCAATTGTAGCTGCATTAGGGGGAACAGTTGCCTTAGGGGCAATGGTGGCTGGAGTTGAGTCTTTGGACTTTGTACAGTAACTAGTCCAATGGGTTCTCTGCTTACAGATTTTACACCATGGTTTCTTTTGGACTTTTCCTTTGTTAGATTGGGAACCCCCCCCCCCCCCCCAGATGCAGATTTTTGGGGACCTTTACCCCTTTCCCCCACCCTTGTCAGAGTTATTTGAATTTTGCTTCTTTGGGTCACCACCTTGGTTTTGAACCTTCTACTTCACCCTGGTTCTGACCCATTTGTCTGCCTTCTTTCCCAATTCTTGGGGAGAGGTCAGATCAGAGTCCACCAGGTACTGATGCAACAGCTGATTTTGACAATTATTAAGGATTTTCTCCCTCATAATTAAGTTGTACAATCCTTTAAAATCACACACCTTACTGCCAAGTAACCTGCCCTCCAGAGCCTTAGTAGCACAATCTACAAAGTCCACCCATTCTTGATTCAGTGCCTTTTGGGTATCTCTGAACTTTAACCTGTATTGTTCAGTGGTTAGGCCACACCCTTCAATCAGTGCACTCTTCAAGCTTTGGTAATCATCAGTATCTTCCTCTCTAACAGTGAGGAGCTTATCTCTACCTTTGTCTGCAAAGGAGAGCCACAAGATTGCTGCCCACTGCTCCTGGGGGACCCTCTGTACTTTACAGGCCCTTTCCAGTGCAGTATTCCATTTGCAGATTTCATCCCCACTCTGGTAGGGAGGGACACTCTTCTTTAGGTTTCTATGGTCATGAGACCTCTCCCTACCACTAGGGATGTTGCTGCCACCATTGGCCTCTAGCCCCAACTTTCTTCTAGCTCTCTGAAGCTCTAGGGACTCCCTTTCTAGCGCTATCTGCTCTCTTCTGATTCTTTAAGCTGAGCTTCCTCATACTTGCGCAGTCTCTCTTTCCTCTCATGAGAGGATTCCCTCCTATGAGAGGAAACAGAGGTCCCTATGGAGGTGTCAGAATGGTTAGACTCCTGGGAAGGAGACCATGACCTTCTAGGCACACACCCAACTCTTCCTGGTGGAGTAAAGAGAGGCCACCATGGCCATCTTCCTCATCTTCAGGAGGAGTTGCATCTTCCAGGTTAAGATCATTGTCATCTTCCTGGCCAGCTCCAGAGGTCAGGTCAGGGGTATCTGTACCCCTGGGCCTTTCCTCATCTGCTGCCCCACCCACTCTGCCTACCGCTTCAGACCCTGAGGTCTTTCTGGGATCATCCAATAGCAGTACCTCTATGAGGCGTTGGGTGTTTGCACTTTTTCCTGTCTTCAATTTCCTAGTACTACACAATGCTCTCAATTCCAATAATGGGAGTTTGTCATACTTGGATGCTAGAAGCCCACTGGCTTCTGGCAGGGACCCACTGGTTCCTAGCCTTGAAGACATCACTAGTGAGGTGTGGTGGGTGCACCTACATACTCTAGTGTGGCCTACTAAACTCTCTTGAGTTGTACAAAGGGTGTGCTAAGCCCTTGACACAAAACTCTAAGTTCAGTTGAACTTACTGTTGTTTAAGCTTGTATTATATGTACCTCAGGTACCTTTAGTGGTTTTCAGTTAGTCAATCACTTGAGATTATCTGGTAAAACAATGGCAAGCTTGAATCCCAAACCGCTGCACACCAATGTGAGAAGTTGGCCTGGTATATGCTGTCCACTAGTTATAGTGGGCACCTTGCACGAGTCCAAACAACCCCTTAGAGGTGATAGGTTAAAGACAACCTTATTTGAAAGCTATCCTAGTGGTAGCTATGGAGAGCAGCCTTCAGGCTAAGTCTTGAAGGAATGTAAAGCAGCTTGTTTTACCAGTCTATAATCTCTTGAATGACCAAATGACAGGAGAACCACACCAGGTATATATATAAAAGATATGTATTTATTACTAAACACACCTGACTAGTCTCTTTATGAGGATAGAGGTCAAAGCACATATGTTACACTTCAAATATCACAGTAAATTAGCACAATATACAATAGGCCCTAGGGGCAAACCAAACCATATATTAAGAAAGTGGTATAAGAACCACGACTTGACTAGACACAAGGCCTAGAGCCTGTAGAATCGCTGGGACCCCAAGGAACCACCCAAGGTAGTGACACAGGGGACCCACGGGGGACGTGTGTAGTGTGAGAACACAGCCGCAAGCTCCGTTAGCTTCTATAGGGAAAGTCGCGGTTGGAATTTTAAAGTTTAAGGACACTTAGAGGTGGACTAGGAACAAACCCTTTCGGACTTGGTTCTAGGGCCAACACACACGGGAGCACCGGAGTACTCGTGTTACCTCACCCAGGGAAGCCGGGTGCATAGGTGTCAAATGATGACAGGTCGCGTCGTCATTTTCAATAGCAGGAGACTGAAAAGTGCTGGTGCTGGGAGGAGAAGTGTCCGAAGGGATCCAAGCCTGGATTGAAGATGTGAAGAACCTGAAAGCAGAGGGGACAGAGTCTGGGTCACTTGCCAGTGACCAGGGGCACGGTAGACGAATGCCCACCGATGTCGGGTGCTTCAGGTGCGAAGAGGGGTAGCTTGACTCTTCAGCCACGAGGACCAGGAGGTGTCAAGGATGACCAGGAGCTGGATTCAAGCTGTCCCACAAAGGATGTCAAGTGCTGCAGCGTCGGTGCCCGGATTGGATACAACAAGCCTTGGCAATAGCAACTCATGCAGAAAGAGGAAAGATGCTTCGGTGTGGACCCGCAAGGTCCTGGGGACTCCCCAAGCAATGGAGAGTCAGGGCACGTCTTGAGCAACCAGGGAAGCCCAATTAAAGTTAAAATTACCTTCACAGGGACCCACCAGTCAACAGACCAGGGATCGCAAAGGTACCACAAGCGAAAACACAAAGGACCGGCTCACGGAACACTCGTGGAGTGTAGGCCAGCAATCTTCGGTGGAAAAGGTGCTCGGGGTCTTGGCTATAAGTAACCCAATGCACAGCCTCACAGGACGTCGAGGAGCTGATGTACTTGCAAATGTGCGCGGTGTCCAGGGGCTCTGGTTCCACGGTACCCACGAGGGCTATGGGTCTCAGCTGTGCTGGGGACTCGGGTCAGCCTCTGGGAAGTCTGGAAACCCACCTCCTGTGTTGCAAATACTTCGGAGTCCGGCGGGAGTTTCGGAGATGCAAACCAGGCAGATGCATCTCTGGTGCTTGCCAAGCAGGGGAGTAACTCCTTTACTCCAAGGGAGATTCTTCAGTCATCTAGTCGTGTAGATCATCGAAGATCCGGGATTTCTGTATCAGTGTTTCGTCCAGGTGTAATATAAACTCCTGTAGCCAGGGGTTCCTTTCTTATAGGGGTTGGACATATTCTGGGGACCCACCTATGAGAGGGTCAGAAAAGAGGGGTGGCAACACCCATTTCATTTGTCCAGTTTCGTGCCAGAGCAGGGGCTGGTAGCCCCTGCAACTGGTTTGAGCTGGACTATGCACAGGGACACCAAATGTGACCCCAGTGCAGACTTCAAAGCACTCTTGGAGTGCACCCACCCAGCCCTAATCCACTAAGGCCCGTCTAGGAGGTGGTAACACCTCCCTGTGACAGGAAACCTATTTTCCAGGCCTCCCCTGCCGGAGTTCCAGTTAGCATCAGGAGGCCAGACTCGCGTCTGTGGCTGGCAGCATCCATTTTGTAATGCCAGGGCTCTGTTAGCTGGTACCGGGTATACCCGTGCTGTCATGTCTCTCCCTCTAGAAGGGTGGGATCGTACTCCCACACCAGTTACTGGTGTGGGGGTATGATTCCAAGGTGTTTGACACCAAACACGACATGGTTCTGTGCAGCCATCCCAAAGTTAGCATTTACTGTGAGGTTATAATGCACTTAAGAGTATATGGTCAGGCTGCATTACAGACAACCCCTTAGAATAGATTCCGAAGGCTGCAGAGGGGCTCTGCTCATGCATGGGCACCCTCTCACATAAAACCAAGCACCCTGCCTTCAGGATTGATAAGGCCTGTCATAGGGGTGACTGATAGGTTTATATGTGCAGTGATAGGGTGAGATATAGTGAACCTATATCCCAGTAAGGGGTGCATGCACCACCTTACCCAGGCTGCAGGAGCAGACTTGTGGTGTCATTTTGGAGGGCTTCCCAGGGGTGGCATAATACATGCTGCAGTCCCTGGTAGGCCTCTGGGGTACCTATGTCCTGGGTACATAGTATACCATATACTAGGGACTTATAAGGGCACCCCAGAATCCAATCTGTGTTGTACCTAAGGTACATGGAAGCAGCTAGGCTGGGGTCCTGAATAGCAGGGCCCCAGCTAGACTAAAGTCGAAAAACAGTGAAACATCAGCAAAAAGTGGGGGTAACCATAAGGAGCAGATCCTACTCTCCTACAGGAAGAAGTTGTGTGCTTCCCCTAAAAACACAGTGCTTTTATTGCACTCTTTGCCTTGTGGAAAAGCTTATGCTTTTCAGTGGAAAATGAAAACTAAAATCGGCTGCACTTATACTGTTTTGGTACCCTGCGTTGCCAAAGTAGTATAGTGAAGTTCTTATCTCAAAGTAACTTTCTATATTGGATGCCACTCTTCTGGCCCATGATAATCCACCAGATATGTCTTTGTTACCATTCAGAGGTCACTGAGTTATTTTAGGAGCGCGACCCACCTAATATTTATTTAGCTTGATGATCTCTGCCTGGTATGGGGGTGCATTTATTAGCAACATATTTAGATCTGCTTAGTCTTTTTGCAGAAGATGGAATAAAGCAATAAAAAAGTGCATGTATAACAACCACTGCACAGATTACAAAAATAAAGTATCAGGTGGAGGCCTCAGTTACGCCCAGCAGTAGCACAGCAATCTCCGTAGTGCTTTAAAATAAACACAGTGCCATGTTATCTGGCAGAAACCTATATTTAACAGTCCTCACACTGACTTCCAAATAAACACAATACCCAGTAGGCTTGATACAGCAATGTAGAAAAACACAGGAGAAGGAATGAAAAGCTATACAAAAGTGCACAGACCTTGGATTGGTGTCTTCAACCATTTAGATGTCATTCACAGTGTGGCCTACACTGTCAAACAACCACAGGATTCCTAGTCATTATGTTTCTTCATTACCTCAGCTGTTTTTAGGTCTCGACCATGCTATCGCGTAAGCGATCGCCAAGCGAGACTATAGAAAGCGGGTTTGAAAAGTGCTCCCAAAAAGCAGTTTGCATGGCTAGCACGCGCACAATCACGCGCATCGTGCCGCCATGCAATCCGCCTTTTGGGAGCACTTCAAAGGGTCCGCTCCCCCGCCCCCAAGTGCCCGCGCGCCACGCACTGCCGGGCTTGTCTTGTTTTTTAAAGGAAGAAGCAGACATCAAAGAACACCGAAGTGTGACGCACTGATGGAACCGATTGGCTGCAGATGTGCATCTTAAATCCATTCCTTCAATTTCCTTATCGGAAATCCCAGCTAGTAAACAGACTCTCGGCACAGACACAATATGAACTCGGTAACACTGCTTTCGAGATCCGCTTCAACAAAGAAGTCGGCACTGCTTTGAAAAATATTTACTTGAGAAGACAGCAACCGTTCAGGTCACGAGTTTCAAAAACACGCTGGCAACCCCCCGGGTAGTGAGGCGCGTAAGAAGCTTCCAACGACTTCCAGGCCAGAGATTTAGCCGTCAACATGTAAAACAAAGCTCGAGGGATTTTCTCTTCCAGTGGCCTCCGCTCACTGTTCACTGTTTGAAAGAAGGTCACAGGAACTTAACTGGCAAAAGGGAAACGTCAGCATCCGTTCCGATGACGAACACAAATAGTTATTATTAGTGTTCCTTGCCTTGTCTTTTTAAACCAATTAAAACAGCATTCATGATACGGTAAAAGTTACATTCGACCCCAAGTACCGGGTGCCACGCTGTTCCAAAGTAAAACCCAGCTTTATTTACAAGCCTTTAAGTTTAAGTGGACATTTAAAGAAACGCATTCCATTCTAGACCATAAAAAAATTGCAATTGTGACAAGGTCATTATCCAGGAATGAAAAACAAAAGATTTTCCGGGCAGGATATTGAGCAAATACAATTTTAAAGGATGCTGTTATTTGGGGTCAGGCCTAGAACCTGTCTTTCAGTGACTCCTATTTTTATTATCCCTGCTCAAACATATTCAGCCTTCAGCCTCATACAATTTATGTTTACTTCTTACCATGTGCCCCTCCTTACGCTTTTAAATGCACTTCATCCCTGTGGTCTCCGAAGGCATGCAGCTGTACACAACAGACCAGCTCGAGTCCTAATTAGCATCAGACAGGCTACTCATGAATAGGACCAACTCATGGGTCAGCTGACGCAGTGTAGGCCAGAAGAGTCCCACTGGCCCCTACACAAGGCGCCCCATGCACATTCAGTAAACAGGCCCCTAAGAGACACTCTGGCCACAGCATCCCAACTTTCGACCCTTGGCTGATTCCTGTCCGCTTCCAGGAGAAAATTAAACAAGCATTTGCAATGCAACAGGTCTCGCATTTACGCAAGTTTAAGCTATTGGCATTGTAAATGACAATGCCTTTTATGTATGTTTTAAAAACCAAAACATAACAAGCATTTGCAATGCAATAGGTCTCGCATTTACGTGAGTTTGAGCTATTAACATTGTAAATGACAATGCCTTTTATTTTTGTTTCTGTTTTTAAAACATAAATAAAAGGCATTGTTATTTACAATGCCAATAGCTCAAACTCGCGCAAATTCGAGACCTATTGCATTGCAAATGCTTGTTTTCCTTGCAGTATTTTTTAGTTTTATATAGCGTGAACTAGACCCAAAGATATCGGGTATCAGAGCACTTTACATAGCACCAGTTTCATTACACAAGGACACATTCATTTTTGTTAGGCACGGGGAGATTAAGTGATTTGCCCAGAATCACAGGATGTTGAGCGTGGTTGCCGAGACTCGAACCCGGTTCCTCAGCTTCGACATCGACCGCTCTAGCCGGTAAGGCTACATCCTCGCCCCAATTACAGTTCATTCACTGTTTCCAAAGCTCATATAGCCAAGAGCATGCATGTTATTTTTTCAGCAGGTTTCTTCCCTATGACCAGAAGGAGACGGGTAAGTGAACAGATCAGACAGTAAAAATCCATGGTATCTTAAGACATAAAAAACAGAACAACGTGACACTGGATTACAGTAATGGAACAAAGAATAACCCCAAAATATATACCTTATGTACTCAGTAGAAAATTCCCCTTTGAGGGGGTTAATGGCAAATGAAATTACACAATAGCAGCAGGATGGTGCATTAAATGCCCACCATTAACCTTATATCTGGTTGGATCAAACCTTTGGGAAGTGCAAACATTTCACCAGACATGCTCATATGTGACATGGGGTGAGACAGGTCTGCTGGGAGAAGGTGTTTGAGTGCTGAAAAATAAGATGGGCAAGGAGGTAAGAGAAATAATGTACAGTTAAAGGAAAGAGCACATTCACGGAAAGGGTAGAAGTAATGAGGGAAAGGAAAGAAGGGTGGAAGAATTTACAAAAGAATAAATGAGACAAGGAAGGTTTGTCTCATTCATTATTTTGTAAACACCAGAATTCACAAGAAAAAATCCTGAAAACAGGAAAGCCTTCTTATGCTCAAAACAGTGCAATTGAGTTTGCTATGGTGACAGGAACATTGATCAAGGCTATAGACCTGATCTGTTTAGTATGTAAAGTTACAAAAAAAGCAGTAAGTCTGACATTTGTCATTGTTAAAAGCTTATGTTATAGCCAATAATAGGCCTACATGGGTAGATTGTCATTAAACTGTATTAAAACGTGTAGACAGATATTTTGTTACAGTGAATCTCTCAGACTACCATATTAGACAAGGGTGTTGATCTTACCTTCTGTGACAAACCCTAGGGGTATACAATGTGCACTTTGAGAATCCATGTTATGTTTTTTTTATTAGGGGTTAGAAACTGTTTTGCCTGCTTTAATTATGTACATAATTTTAATTTTATGACCATATACTGATGGTTGCTTTTTGGCAAAGCTTGTTCTCAATATAGTAGAATATATGCATAATTCAGTAGGCCTGAAATAGGTATGGCGACAAGACAATGATAAAGGCTGTAGGTGTAGGACTGATTAGTTTATTGGGAAAATAAATGTCAAATGCCATGTGTCGGATTTTTTCATTATAAACAATATGACAAAAGCAGCTGATCTGACTTATTTACTGTGTAAAGCACATGTTAAAGCAAAAAGGCCTTACATGTAGATTGGTATTACACTGTGTTAAAGCCTGTGGGCATGGATTCTCTAAGACTGCGATAATAGGCCTTGTTAAGCCCTCTTAGGAGGCGTTGGATATTCTTTGGCCAACTTACATTTGGTACTGATTTCTAACATTATGACTGTATACCTGATGGCTACCTTGTAGGAAAGCTGATGCTCAATATAATAGGCCTGAGTCTATTATGGTGATGAGCCAACACCAGAGACTATAGGCCTAATTGGTTCATTGGAAACAATTATGGCAGAATCTAAAAGTCAATTTTATTCTTATGAAAAACTAGAAGACAGGAGACCTGTTGTATTAATTGTGAAATTCAAATGTTAAAGCCAATGAGCCTTAATTGGTGACTGATATTGCACAGTGTGAATGCCTGTAGAAATGTGAAATCTCACAGATTAGTATTGTAAGTAAGGATTTTGGTGTTGATTACTTCCTTTGACAAACCCTGAACCATTAATCTCGAGAAAAGCCACAATTAGGAACCCCCTCCCTCTGTTCCAGACCACATGCCATGCTACCTTCAAAAAAGATCTTTAAGCCCTTCTCTTTGAAAGACACTTGGGTAAAATCCTTTTTCTCCCACTCGCTTTCGAATGTCTGCATCTAATTTGTCCTATGTTGCATCTCAGATGTACTCCTGCATTGATTGTTTGGAAACTTTACTTGTGTACCAGTTATCTCTCATTTACTCTTGACTATCTGTTCTTATTTCTTGCTAGTTTGTATTTCTAATGCACTCCTGTTGTAATTGTTTGGTAAAGGTACACATTTAAAGCATTCTGATGCCTACAGACCATGTCCACGCTACACAAAATCACAAAAATAAATGACATAAATAAAACTAATCCCGGGGGGAGTAGAAGATGTGCTCTCTGATAATCCTTATTAGACCCTCTTAGGGCTGCGTAGGGAGTCCTAGGAAGGCTTGGCATGTGTAGTTGCCTTTTAGGCCCTTGCAAAAAAAAAGAAAACTCTATATACATATACCTATATAGAGGGTTTTTGGGTCATCCTTCTTCTATCCGTTAGAGTGTCATTCACATTTTGCTTCTTCCCATAGCAGAATACTGCATGTGGATATGAGTTAGCCCAATGCTTCCGTTGACTCTATTGCCTGTGAGTAACAGCATTTTGCCTGTTCACATTGCCACAACCACATGAAAATGAGTGAGACTTAGGGGCATATCATCAACGGGTAGTGGTAAATATCGCAAGTCGTGCTTAGCGCAAATTTGATTATCGCCATCTATCGCAGGTTTACATCGCCGTGTTAGCAACAGGCGATGTACAAACCAGCGATAGACGTCGATAACCCTCATTAGCGTGTGAATCGATGATTTCACATGCTAATGAAAAGATTGATAATAGGCGAGTGTGGACGTAACCAGACGATCCACCTCCCTTAGAAAACATGGCTAAGTCAACTTTCAAGCAGGCGTAAGAATCCGGCGATAACCGCGGTTTGCGCGGACTTTTAAATCGCAAGGCGGTTCTGGGGCCACCTTGTAAATACTGCGATGTCGTGTTAGCGACATCTTTCATGTTGTTTCATGGCAGGAACGCCTACTTTGCATCTAATTAGCGATGTATATCGCTAAGATGCAAAGCGTCACGGAAACGGTAGCTAACATGCGCTAATGCATGTTAGCGCCACCTTGATGATTGTGCGATAAATAAATTGCCGCTTTTTCGGTGCTATGTGCCGAAAAAGCGGCGTTATGTCCCTTGATAATATGCCCCTTAGAGCCTTATTACGAGTACGGTGGTCCTGGGGCTGCTGAGCTCTTGGTGGTGGTCTGACCATCACCACCCCAGCGGTCCAACCGCCGTATAACGATTTTGGCAGTGGGACGGCCAGCAGCCTGACAGAAGACCACCACCAGGATCCTGCATCCCAATTGGGCGGTGGTGGTGAAGGCAGTGATCTGCTGTGGCGGTGCCGATCCCGGCTCGTCATGCAGATTACGACCTGTCTTTCCCACAAGTCCCGACGGGAAGACCGATAAACTCATAATCGGGCCCTTAGTATCCTTTTTTTCCGTTTATAGATCCCCTTTAATTTTATGCCCATCTTCTCCTTTAACGAGAGTCCTGCAGGTCCCAAGAAAGTCCTGTGGACTACTCGCTTTCAGCTCATTTAATCTGCAGTGTGCTGCATCCTGTGCTGCCACTATTTCCAAAACTGATGGCTATTTCTGAAGGGAATTTTCCATGGTGTATCATTGTTTTACGGGATCAACAGAAATACACTATATATTTTAGCACTGGAAGATGGCCACCCAGTGTGAGGTTTTCTGAGTGTTCATCTTGGAATGGTATGGTACCTAGTAGATCATTGTTTTCAAAGCTCCAAGATGGCCAACATTGCGTCTAAATGTGGCAGTTATGTTGGAACTTTAAAAAAATAAACTATATAAATGACGATTGTAAGACGCCGACCACTGCTATATTTAATTTTATTTCAGTATTGCAATCCTATGCCCACCAAGTTTGAGTGGCAGCATATGTTCTGTTTCCTATTAATGTATCTTCTGTATACTTGCTGAGTTTGTGTGTCTTGTGTATAGTGGATGGGCAAGAGGATGAATACAAGAATGAGTAAGAGGGTGAATGAATGGGCGTAGGATTACAAGGATGCTTGACAGAGTGGAAGCATGATGACGTGCGTGCCTAAAACCACCAGTGACTGAAGAGGCACTTTAAGTTATAAACCAGATCTAGTGGCATTGCAAATTCTTGTGCTTTACATAGCTGCCAATGTTTATATGTTGTGATGAGGTGGACAAACAGTGCATTGTTGAGGGGTGGAGACTGTTTTCTTCACTGTCCTGAACTTATATTCTGCCACAAATGTTTAAAGGTACGTCAGAAGGAGGCTCATCATTGTCCAATGGTATTTTCAACTGCGATTCAGACAGATTCAGTTAAAAAGCATATAGGTGTATGTCAACTACCTGAACCCATAACGGTATTTATTCTGTCTGGATCAGCATACCTGATTTAAGCTGTGGTTTTGGTACGTTGGTAAACGACAGGGCTTCTGTGCTTTTGCCATTGCATAAAGTGTCCCTGTGTGGCTCTAGACACAAACACCTTCAGCCCTTAGCAATGTGTTAGTTTTGTTATGTGCCAGCAGGACCTGCTGGTGATTTCACATTTCCAGTTTTGAGGAAAGTAAGCCTATGCCAGTTTCTAAGTCAAAATAATTTTTCTCACTGAACTGGGTTCAAATTTAGACCATGTCACAGATGCGGACACCTAGTAACCGTTCAATTACGTATTTCGACTACAGTCCCACTGAGTTCGAAAGGAAATAAAAAATATTCATTCAGATGTTACAGCAGTCCTGGAAAGCTGGGAACAGATTAGCCTATTAGAAAAACAAGTAAAATAATACTTAACAAAAATGGCAGTCCCAAAGTTCCTTTAGAAGTTATTAGTGAAGGCAAACAGCTTGTATATCCAAACTCATTACCTGAAAATTGTTACGATGATGCAAGCACATTTGTTTTGTTGAGACCAATTGAAGGTTGGATTTTGTATAGCAATTATAGCAATTTCGAGGTGAAATGCATTAGTGGAAAATTTGACCGTTTTACAACCTTTTAGTTGACTACAACATATATTTTTTAACAGTAATCTCAACATATGTTCTCTCACATATTTACAGCTAGAGGCAAAGAATGTGACCTGCGGCTGCATAATGTAAGAGAAGCTGCCTTGACTGTATTTCATGTTGGCTTGAGAGAAGAACTTAAATAAATTATTAAAACAGTAATTTCTTTTGCAGATTGACAAAAATGATCAGACTGGTCTTACAGGTACGACAAACCCAGGCCACCCAACCCCGCCCCAATTCCCCCGCGAAGGAACTGGAGCAGAGTCACCGAGGAGCAACTCAACTCGATCCTCAACCACAACACCCCCTTCGAGACCAGCACCTTCCCTGAAGACTGGAAATGTGCAGAAGTCCAGCCCCTGCTCAAGAAGTCCTCAGAAGACCCTACTGACCTCAAGACCTACCAGCCCATCTCGCTTCCACCCTTTGCGGTGAAAGTCGCTGAGAAGACCGTCAACACCGAGCTGACAAGGTTCATCGAAGACAATGCCATTCTCGACCCTTCTCAATCCGGATCCCGCAGCAACCACAGCACCAAGACCGGCCTACTCGCCGCCACAGGTGACATCCGCACCCTCTTCGACCAAGGCCACACCACAGCCCTGATTCTACTCTGCCTGTCAGCAGCATTCAACACCGTCTCCCACCGCACACTTGCAGCCAGACTACCCGACGCCGACATATGAGGAACCGCTCTCGACTGGATCCGATCGTTCCTCAACGGCAGAAGTCAAAGGATTAAACTGCCACCCTTCCTCTCCGAACCCACGGAAATCAACTGAGGAGTACCCCAGGAATCATCATTCAGCCCAACCCTCTTCAACATCTACATGGCCCCCCTCACCGCCATCGTCCGACAGCACAGCCTCAACATAGTATCCTACGCTGACGACATCCAGCTCATCCTCTCCCTCACCAAGGACCCCAACACCACTAGACTCAACTTCCAGAATGGAATGCAAGACATTGCTGCCTGGATGAGCAACAGCTGCCAAAAGCTCAACTCTGAGAAGACTGAAGTACTCGTCCTTGAAACCACCCCATCGCCATGGAACAACACCTGGTGTCCCACTGCCGTCGGCAGGCCCCCGACCCCCACAGACCACGCCAGAAACCTTGGCATCGTACTCGACTCCTCCCTCTCCATGAACGGACAGGTAAACGCCGTCGTCTCAAGCTGTTTCAACACCCTCTGCATCCTCCGTAAGACTTTCAAATGGATCCACCCGAGTCAAGGAAGACAGTCACCCACGCACTCATCACCAGCAGATTGGACTAGGGAAATGCCCTCTACGCCGGCATAAACAAGCCCCTACTCCGTAAGCTCCAGACGATACAGAACACCGCCGCCAGACTCGTCCTCGGCATCCCTTGACAAGAGCACATCAGCCAACACCTACAGAAGCTCCACTGGCTCCCCATCCAGGAGGGAGTCACTTTCAAGATACTCACCCACGTCTACAAATGCCTACACAACACCGGACCCCAATATCTCAATGATAGAATCACCCTCCACGTACCCAAAATAAACCTCCGATCCGCCAACCTCGCCCTCGCCAAAACCCCACACATCCACAGAGCCAAATCAGGTTGAAGATCCTTCTCCTACATCGCGTCCAAGAACTGGAATGAGCTCCCGATCTACATCAGACAGGCCCCCTCCCTGAACACCTTCAGGAAGGCTCTCAAGACCTGGCTCTTCCACTGAACGGAACGGCTGACTCCCAGTGCCTTGAGACCCTCACGGGTGAGTAGCGCACTTACAATTCCCTGATTGATTGATTGACAGGTAGATCTGTAGTTAATGGACTGCAGGAGTTCCCAAAAAAGGAAGAACTCAAGTCAAGAATATTTCATTAGACACAGGAATGGAATTAGAAGACGTAGAGACTGTGCAGACAGGAAGTATTCGGCACCTTCAGGGCCACAGGAAATGTGAGTCTTGGAGTGTAAACACTGATAGGGAAATGATAAAGGTCACATTGTTGAGCAGTTGCTAGTGGCACCATTAGGAAATGTATGGGATGAGCAGTGAGTGTGGTGGCAGCCCTGAACAAAAAATATTAATGTTTTCTTCATATCACATTTCTTAGTTACTCTGAGAAATTTCTATAAGGTAATTGTGTTAGTTGTTGTTAATTTAGAAACAAATGTACTGCTGTTGCTGGATTTATACAATGGCTGAATTTTATTGATTTGAACATGACCAAGCCAGTACGTTGGAGGTCAAACCGAAACGAGAAATAATGTAGGCACTGTGAGGAAAGTAAATGACAATCTCTGCTACCACACACGTTAGACCTCCTATGTCTAACTCTGCACCAAATTCAGTGGCCCAGACTGTGGTGAGGTAACTTTAGAATGTGTAAGCGTAGGTGGAATGTAGAATGCACAGGAGCAGAGTTGCGGAGGGGCTCGGAGGTGTGCGCCGCACTGTTGGAGGTGATCCCTATGTTGTAAAGGATGCGTCTGAATAAAGTATTTAACTTAACAAAAGTGTCTTCCTTCCTTTTCGATATTGGCGACGATCTGGAGAGGAACAAGAAGCGTGAAGGAGAAGTACATTGGAAAAGAGAAAGAGAAGTATGTTAGTTCCAGTGAAGTAACCTGGAGTGACCCAGCGCCTTACAACACTCGAGTTAATCGGCTAGAAGATTACAGTGGGCCGTCACGGCTGCTGTAAGTAACACTATCTGCTACAAATTGAATGGGGATGCCCAATCAACACTGCCACTCTTGGGCTCACAAACCATAAATCACAGGAAAGGTATGAGTGTAGAAATACCTTTAAGACCATAAATTCATACACCAAACTCAATGAATGTGTCTGACAAGCCATTTAACCTAAATATGGCAACAATTGTTTAAAAGACTAACAGAACCATATATTTCAACACCTATTCATTGGCATTACTTTATTTCCTTTTTAAGATTATTTGTTTTTTCTTTTTATAAGACAAACATCAACTTACAAAACATGACTTTACATCACATAAACAAAATTATATACACAATTGTGGTCACTCTTGACCTTTCCCGGACATATTCAAGCATCTCTTTTTGCATAAGTTTTTGGTTCTATTCATCTATCATATACATTTGAAATCCAACGACAGATATACGTTGTAAGGACCGCAGTCTTTTCTTAGTCTTTTTAATTCAGTCCCTTAGCAAAAGGTCCTTAATTCTTCTTTATATCAGTGGATTGTTCTTTCTCCTAGAAGGGCAAATGATCGACGCGTTTCTGCCTTCAAACTATTTTTGGCCTCATCAGGACCCGAAAAATAAAGGGGATGAACAAATTTTTCTACAATTCGAAAAAACATATATCAACTGTCATATTTTTCTATATAAACAAAATTAATCTTGCAAAAATTCCTTGAAACACAGCATATCATGCATAGTGATATCTGCATGCTCTTGATGGTTTTTTTCTTTCCTTTTTGTTACCCAAAGGTGAAAGCCGATGGTAATTCCCAACGTCATATCGACCTGTGATTAGAACTTTTAGTCAAAATGTGTGCTGCACCAATGTAACTGGTAGTGCAATCATCAAATTGCCCGTATATACTCACACATCCCTACTTTTGGGTAACGCTTTTTGTGTAAAGTGAATTACAAATAGGAACCCATAGTCTTCTAAGGCATTATTATCATCTACCTGTGTCTATATCGAATGCTCGCTGCCTTAGAGGGACCTCTACTCCAGTTCTGAGTTTCACATACCTCTCATATTGCGTACACCTCGACGATGTTCATTGGGCACGCATTGTCCTAGAGCATAGTCCTTAATAACTTTCAGTACCCGTATCACCACTGTTTGTTCTTTTATTGGGACTCGCCTGGGCAAAAACCTATGATAACAGTATCAAGTTATAGAACATCTCATTGTGAAAGTGCAATCGCCAATGGGGGTCCTACTTTACCAGTCCCACTGTAATGTGGTGGAGCAGGTAAAACGAAAACAATTGTATACCTTCTCTATTTGCATGAAAATTTGAATTTGAATTTGAAGAGGTATTTGTAAAGCGCAACTATCACTCCGTGAGGAGTATCCTGGCACTGAAGTAGCTGTGAGAGTGAGCCCTATAAGAGATTAGATCAAAGCTAGACAAAATTCGTCAGAGGCACTGAAAACCCAGGTTTTCAAAGCCTTCCTAAATACAGATTCAGTATTGCATAGCCTAAGATGAGCAGGGAGCAGATTCCAGGCTTTGGCACCCAGGTAAGCCGCAGTCTTACCTCCTTTCAATTTGTATCTAAAATTGGGGAGTTTAAGCAGATATGCTGAGGAAGACCTAAGAGGTCTTGTTGTTGTATATGGGAAACAACGTGCCGCCAGGTATTTGGGACCCACATTAAGCTTAGCTCTAAAGGTGATCAAGAGAATCTTAAAAAGGATTCTCTTATGCACCGGGAGCCAATGTAGACTATTCAAAGCAGCAGAGGCTGAAGATCTTCTTGGAAGTTTAAGCACTAGTGCTGCCGCATGTTGCACAGCCTGTAATTTCTTTAGAATAGCTTTATTAACTCTTACAAGGAGACTGTTACAATAGTCTAGGCGCGAGAGTATCAAAGCCACAGCCACAGATTTCCTTGCTGCCAAAGGGAGGAATTCTTTAAAGATTTAATCAGACTGAAGCACATTCCAGCCACTGCTTTGGCATGAGGTAGGAAGGAGAGAGAGGTGTTGAATTGTGCCCCCAAATTCCTAGCGACTTCTACCACATCAGGCGGGGGAGTCGCGCCTTAGGGCCACCAATTGGAGGGCTGGAAGAGGACATCTTTCCCTATCGGGAGAATTTCTGTTTTGTCCGTGTTGAATTTTGGCTGATTATTCCTCATCCACTGAAGAACGGCGGTCAGACAACTTTTAAAATTAGTCTCAGCCTCCACGGAACCATTATCTATAGAGAGGATCATCTGGGTGTCATCTGCATATGATGTGACCTCTATCCCAAATGATCCAATCAAAGAGATAAGAGGGGTCATATATACATTAAATAATAATGGGCTTAAACAGGACCCTTGAGGAACCCTTGCCGTTAGGTTACGTTCTCTAGAAAGGAACGTACCCAAGGTAACTGCTTGTCTCCGGTTAGAAAGGAACGACTTAATCCATTCCAATACCGTACCGGAAATACCGCTGCATTTGAGACGCTTCAAAAGAATATCATGGGAGATGGTGTCGAATGCAGCCGGCAAGTCCAAAAGAATCAGGACAGCTTTCTTACCTTTATCGGCAATCGTTTTATCGAGTATCAGATATTTGTAAGAGAGCCGATTCTGTAGAGTATTTTGGCCGAAAACCAGATTGTTTTGGATGGAGGATTTGTTGCTCTTCAATACACTTAGTTAGTTCCTTATGAACAAATATCTCTGTTATTTTACCTAACAGGGGAAGGAGAGAGATTGGACGTAGATTTAAAAGTACTGACGAATCAATATTTTGTTTCTTTTTTAAGGGTTTTACCAGCGCCAGCTTCCACTCGTCTGGTACAATGCCTGTCCTAAGGGAGGAATTAACTATGTGATTAATGATAGGATTCACTGTCTCTAGAATTTTATCAAGAATCGTTGGGGGACAGGCATCCAATGGCGAGCCTGATTTACACCTTTCTGTTGCCGCAAGAGTCAGCTCCAATGGGACTGATTCAAAAGTGCAAATAGAGACAGAGCTTTTCACCGAAAGAGGATCAAAAACAGAATCCTGATTATAGACTGAAAAATCTCTTTGAATTTTTTAAATTTTTTCCTCAAAAAATAGTGAAATACTATCACACAGTTTCTGCGAGGGCAGAAGTTCCTTCTGTTCCGCTTTGGGTTTTGTATATGACTTCACTATTGAAAAGATCGTTTTCTGATCTTCCTTAGCTGCATTTATTTTATTAGTAAAATATTCTTTTTTTGACAGTTTAATCTGGCAAAATTACGCTTTCCTGCTCTTTTTGAACACTATTTTTTGTTCATCATTATACGACTTTCTCCATTGTCGCTCATGTTGTTTACAAAGCAAATGCGCTTGGGCCAATAGGAGCGTAAACCAAGGGTTTTTTGAAGTTTTAGGTTTTTTATGCTTATTCCACTTCTCCTGAGGGGAGAGTGTATTACATACTTTGGATATCCAGGACTGAAATAGACGTGAATCTAATTCTGTATTACCTGTCAAGGCAGGAGTATAGGCCTGCGCCAAAGTAGAAAGATTAGGATTTCCAGCAATATGTGCCCATTTGGGCCCGTGATGCAATTCATTGGGAGACTTCTCCAGATGAAACTTCTGGGGGACCCTGAGCCTAAAAGGGACAAAGAAATGGTCAGACCATACCTGGGGAGAAGGGGTATCAGCCGATAACCAGGCCACATTAGAACATACCCCATCTAAAGTGTACCCCGCCAGGTGTGTTGGCCCCCTCACTAGTTGTTGTAGCGAGAACAGGTCTAATATTTGGAGTAAATTATCTGTACCTGGATCAGAACTACCTTCTAAGTGAAGGTTAAAATTGCCTAAAAGTGTAAAGTTTGCATATTTGAGTAAGAGATAACTCAGGGAGTCACCAAGTGACTCTATAAAAGTGGAACTTTGGCCTGGTGGGCGGAAGACAAGAGCTCCTGAAAAGCATAAAGTGGCATTGAGGGAGAGGCAGAAGCCAAGACTTTCTGCTCCTTTAATTATTTCAAGATCAAAGTATGTGCAGGAGAAGGTATCTCGTAGAATAATGGCCAGCCCCCCTCCTCTGCCTACCATTCGATCTTTCCTGTATATCGAGTACCCGGATGGGACAGAGTCAACAACATCCGGACAACTCCAGTCTTTTAACCATGTTTCCGCAACAAATAGCAAATCTAGTTGATGATCTAAAATAAGATCTCTAACATCTTGGTTGTGTTTGCACATAGATCTAACATTAATTAGGCCTCCTTTAAGCTGACCATGACCACTAGTACTGAGAGGACTAGATTTACTATTGTTTATGCCAGTGGGCAACTCAAAGGGAAGATTAATCCCGCATTTATAGCAGGAACAGGCCCCAAAGATTTTTTTCCGGTAGGATGGGACATTTACAGACAACCCTATAATTGAGATTTCTCAAAGTCTCTGAGGAATATGATACTTTTAGACTAGGTTGGGCAGCATTTCCCACCCTTGTCCCGGCCTTGGCGCGGACGGGCGCAGACGGGCATGCCTTTGGGGCGCCTTAGGCGCGCCCGCTGCGCGTCTGACCCAGCATGAGCTGACGTGAAGCTCCGATCCCCACCCTCTCCCGGAAATAAAAATAACTAAGAGGCCGGTTGGCAGGAAAAAGGATGTGTGTCCGCTTCCCTCCAATCAAACGGCAGAAAGGCCGGCGTTGGACCGGGGAAGCGGAGACAAAGCAAAGAAGAAGGACAAAGAAATACAGTCCCAAAGAATAGTGTGCAAAATAGCAAATGTCTCTTCAGTTACAATACAAGAGGCACAGTGCTGCGCTAAACAAAAGTAACACGTCTTCTAAAAGCGTTAAAACAAATCTTTCCCCAAAAGATAAGGCTTTTCTCACTACACGTACCGCTGCGCATCCGACCCAGCGTGAGTTTAAATAGCTGGCCTAATTACATAATCAATTTACATATTAACCTGTATTAATTGTTTGCAGTGGTATAACTAACCAACATTACACCTTAGTAAACACGAATTACACGCAGGACTAAATGCTAAATTGCATGGCAAAATAACTTTAATGACTAACTGTGGTACGCATATTAACGATAGAATGTGTTGTGATAGAAATTGCATGATTTATGTTGCTTTTGTAATGGTTTGCGTTCCTGGTATGGCGGAATGGTGAGTATTGTTGCTTTAGGTGTTGCTATAAGCTAGGAAAATACTAAAATTAATGGGATTAGTGTGGTTTAAACAATAGAATCTTCATTTCTGTATATTAATTGCTCTTTATGTTTGTTTTGCTTAAGTTGGCATACGGGACTACTAGGCCATAATATTCAAAATGGAGTTTGGAAGTGGCCACTGTCGTGTGAGCGTGAGGTCTACTGCGCAGACTCGGATGGCTCTGAAGATCTCCAGGCGTCGTCCGACCAGGGCACAGTGTTCCTCGTCAAGGATAGGAACGTGGAGGACTGCCAAAACTCAACTAGTGTGAATGACAGAAAAACAATGGTCACCTGTCCTTAGAGGCCTGCATACTGATAATTCGGACCCTTTCGCATGAGAATGGTCCAAACCATAGGATGACATCTTCAGGTCCATGAGACCAAGAAACTCTGAGAATCACGTCTCACATTGCAAATTTTAGCAGCTTAGCCAATCAGAATCATCCCAAAGCAAGCAAATGTTGCATGTTACCCAGAATTTATTATAAAAGGGGGTTAGTAGAAGAGGGTGGAGGCTAGTGCTTTTCAGAAGTGTGACCCGAATCTTCGTTGATCAATTTGCTTGCACGATTGTCTAGTCTTTGGATATCTTTGGGACTGGTTCTTGCCGAGCACAAAGAACTTTTCTCCGGACTAATTTGGGTTGTGGCCTGCATTCGACTGGATGGTCCTATCAGAAGGGATTTGATTTATGCAGGGCTGACAGGTTTCGGGGAAATGGTCGCCAGTATCAGAAATTAGGTAACTATAATTGCATTGTTGATCTGTGCCAATGTTTATTGAAAATTCACATTGATTATAATACTGATTATGCCAATGAAGGTGAATTTATTTAGATAAACTAAACATTTATTAACGGAAACTGGGTTTGTGATTCTTTAATAAGGTATTGATAAGGTTCCGAAGCTTTAGATGTGTTTTAGCTGGTTCTAAATCACCATCAACCAGTCCAACTAATTGGTCCATCGACCAAGTGGTGGAGTGCCTTGATGTTAAGGTTAGGAGTCTATCGATACTAACGATATTTGTATTATAATGTAAATAACTTTTCTTCTATAGGTAATAAGGTACCCCCTCATGTCCAGCGCTTCTGTCCTCCTGTGTGCAGACTCGGAGTGAGACGTATGTGTGTTGGTGTTATGGGCCCCACCAATGAATGAGTGTATGAATGAATAAGCGTGGTGATGGGTCTGTGACGCAGGGAGGATATGTAAATTTGCCCTTTTCCGCTGGAGAAAATGCTTAGCTATCTCGCCGGTGGGGTTTAAGTCAAGTCAAACCTTACTCACTGCTATTTCCAATATCGTTATCCTCTCAACAATCACCACCTGTAACTGTCTATCTCTCCACATACTTTGTTGATGAAAACCTCCGGGGTGACGACTCCCTCCGTTGTTGGTGAAACACTATTTCTTGCACATCAAGACGCTGGTCGGACGCGAACACACCCTGTGCACGCCGACTGACGGGTGGAGTTTCTCTTTCAGCTTCTCATGAGACACCTGACTTGAATGCTGACTGTTCTAAACTCTCTATGCGTAATCTAGATGCCATCTTGGGGTCAAGCTACCTCCCTTCATCACCATAACTTATCCATTCAATGACCCGCCGAAACTCCTACAAATGTTGTGCGGTATTATTACACACTTCATAATTGGAACTCTTTTATGCTCTAAGTCATGGGTCTTAATGATTCTCCTATGTAGACTTAACTCTTGGCCAGCAACAAGGTATTATGGTACGAATGATAATAGACCTAACTCAAACCCTGCCCTTATTTTCAATCATTTAGAGATCAGAGAAGCTCTCTCCCAGTGTTCTAATAATAAGGCCTCAGGCCCAGACGGTACCCCAATAGATTTCTTTTCTGAGTTTCCTCACCTTTGGGGGCCTGTTTCGGCTAATGTTTTTAATGTGGTAGCTACTGTGGGCCCGCCGGAGTCATGGTCAAAATCCATCATAATATTGATATTTAAAAAGAGCAATGAATCAGAGCCAAAAAACTATAGGCCCATTTCACTCCTGGACAGTACGGCTAAGCTTATGGGTCGGGTTATATTGAATAGATTAGAGGAATGGGCCACTATTAACAATGTTCGGATCCCAACACAATATTGTTTTAAGAAGGGAAAAGGTACTCAGGACCAGTGCCTAAATCTGAGCTTGCTTAACACTAAGAATACATTAGCTAAACAAGGCAAGCTCTACTTAGCTTTTATGGACTTAACCGCAGCTTTTGACTGTGTTGCCCACCACCAACTGTGGAGAATTATAAAGGAGACGGGGATTGATGAGGCAATTATCTCTTTTATTAGACAGTTATATTCTAGGGCTGTGGCCTGTGTTCACTATGGGAAGCAGGGAGGGTGTACCAGGTGGTTTCTGAACAATAGAGGGGTTTGACCGGGGTGCGTCCTTGCCCCTTTTCTTTTTTCATTGTACACTACCGGAGTAGAGGCTTCCCTGCTAGAATCAACCCAGGATGTCCCAAAGATGACTAAGTCCGGCATTCCCATCCTCCTCTACACAGACAATGCGGTCCTAATTGCATGCACCGGCCTGGTGCTTTAGAAGCTTTTAGATATTTTTATGCAAAACTTAGATTTACAAACTAATGAGGCAAAATCTTTTATTCTAGTGACTGGTCTTAAGGGGAAGAAAGTCCCATCTTTTTATATAGCAGGGTGGAGAGTGGCACAGACCGACATGTTCCCTCATCTAGGGGTGACATTTGATAGAAAGGTATCATGGGCCCATATGGTGTAAAAAAGGGGCCCATTGCTAGAAAAAAGTATTAGTGCTCTATTTTCTTTTATCAAAAAGTTAGGGTCGAAACCTCTAGATGTTGTATACAAGTATACTTGGCTAAGTCCACTACAGTGGCTACGTATGGAGACGGTGTGTGGGGACACACTAACCATGCAGCATTGCAATCAATAGAGGATACTTTCTGGAAGAAACTGATGGGTCTCCCAAAAAGTTGCTCTAATTATAATTGCCATCTTGAGCTGAATGTTCCCTACATATCAGACCAGATATCCCTGGCACTAATCCTTCTATGGCTTTCCATCTGGAGAAGGGATTTCGTCAACCTCCCCCAGCAGTTTATTGTGGATTGTCTCACACTGGAACATGTACACAGGATCCCTTGAATCTGCATGTGAAAAACATCTTGATTTCTTTAGGTTTAGAAACTATTTTTAAACACCAAGTAACTGCCGGAATATCTCAAAAAAGCAATTAAAACATCCTTTTCAAATTACATGGCAGAAAAAAGATATGTAAATATAGTACCAAAGATATGGTGTGAGCTTATCTTGAGGGGCCGTTACCTAATAAGGGGTAAGCCACATATCTGATGGTTGTGACAAATTCACACCATAGATTTATATTGTTGAGGTTCTGGCTAAACCTTATCCCTTGCATGCTGGGTTACCCATCCAGAGTTTTTTCAATACAACTTTTACTGTTTTGTCCATGAGATGGTGTGTCCTCACAATCCATCATACATATTTTTCTCTTCTGTAAGTTTTATCTGGAACATCGTAAAAGGTTTATATTGCCAATTATGCGTAAATATGAATTTAGACAATGTCGACTAGGAATGTCTTTCTTACAAATGTTGTCTGACCGTTATGTCTGTTACTGTGTTGCGTCCTTTTTATGCCTTACATTAAAGACCAGGAGATTGCACAATTTTGGGGAATGAAATTTAAGTATTTTAACTGTTTTAAATGATCGCCTTTTAATAGACCATTATAATATTATTCTGAAAAATTGACAAATTATGTATATTTGAACTTTGATGATCTGTATGAATACAGTTCGGATAAAGTGATTTCTGAGTTTTGAAAAAAAATAACACCAATGAATAGGTGTTGATATATATAGTTCTGTGTCTTTCTAACAATTGTTGCCATAATTAAGTTAAATGGCTTGTCAGACACATTTATTGTGTTTGGTATAAGAATGTATTATCTTAAAGTTATTCCTGCCCTCATCCCTTTCTTGCTATTGATGGTAAGTAACACTATCAACAGTGGAACTGTGTCATCATTTTTACTGGGTAGCGGAGGTAGTTGGAGCTGCAAATGCCTCCCCATTCTATGCCACATGCTGGGGAGATACGGTGCATGTCAGTGACGTCGAGGTGCACAGAGCAGAAGTAGTGTGCATTCATCACGATGCAAACTAATGAGTCCTGCAATTTTGGGGGTATGTTCCTCTATTGCTAAGCAGCTCCAAGTAGTTGACCCAGCAGGGATACAGCATCAGCTCGGCTGTGCGGTTTCAGGAGAGGGGGAAAAATGTAAAAGATGTAAATGTTGTAGACTTGTAAAGCGCACAGCTGCCCCAGCAACGGGGCGTCCTGGCGCTGTAGACCGCTGGGGAACCCGTCCTGGCTATCCCTGTGAGATGGTCCCTTTCTGGGTATCTCCAAGGTGAAACCAGGCATCCCCGGCGTCTGTGGGGGGCTGTTGTCGAGATGAGGCAAGCTTAATGCCCAGAGTTGCCGAGTGTGTTCCTGGTTAGAGTAGGTACCGAGGCGAGAATTATCGAGTCTGTTTTGACCCTGGTCCACGACCCTGCCGCGTCAGGAATTGAACCATGGTCCCTGGCCGATTCTCTGCTTACGGGTCTGCCGCCTCTAACTAGTGAGCCACACCTCTCCACTCTCGGGAACAGTGCACTTTGTCAAGCTACTGCAGTGCCAGCAACCACGTCAAGCAATTCATTTGCCTCAAGGTATTTGGGCACGGTGGGTAGCTGACACAATGTTGGTTAGCACTGCAGGAAATTCACAACCAAAACAGGCTACCTTTAACTGCTGATGCACAGTACATTGCACAGGTAGCAGTTGCCAACTTGTATTCCTGTTGGCAATTTGTTGTGCAGAAACAAGCAGTAATATACTTTGGCTTGCCACGGGTTTTACTTTTAAAGCTGTTTTAAAAGACTAATTCTGCAAGGTCTGGAGTCATGTAAAGTCCATTGAATGTATCCACGCCGCAAGCGTTTCTGCCTTCAAAAGGTAAACCTTCCATGCGATGGCAAGACTGGGAGGAGTGCTTTTGCAATTACATAGATACATTTGAAATGGGGAAATTTACACCTGAAAAGAAAAAACAAATGTTATAACATTATTTATGACGGTGGGGTCAAAACATACAATCAAATTGAGAATAAGGTCAGAAAGGAGGGTGATGGTGATGTCTTCACACATGCACTAGAGGACCTCGATGCTCATTTCTCCCCAGGGGTGTGTGCAGCTATGGACAGGTTCAAATGTTTCCAACGCAAGCAAAGCAAACATGAGAACGTAGATGAGTATGTCGCAGCACCTAACTACTTACCCATTATGTGTAGGTTTGGGGCTTTGCAGGAAGAATTGATACGTGACCAGATTATTATGCATGCCAGCAATGCTAATATACAGGCCAAATTCTGGGTGAATGGGGAGGCTTCCTTAAAGGCTGTTGTAGAGCTGGTAAAAAAATTGGAATTCACAGGCAGATGTGCAAAAGCTGTAGAGGAGGCTCAAGGGGAAAGCAAATTGGTTAATATCGTGAAGGTGGCGAAGAAGGGTAAAAGTTGTGTGTACAGGAATGTTGACCAAAGCACATCCTCCACTAGTAAATATGACATGAAGAAGAAGGATGAAGAAGATGTAAGGAAGTGTTATAGGTGCGGCAGTGCAGAAAATCTAGCATATTTTAAAAGGTGTCCTGCATGAAATCAAAAGTGTGCTAAGTGTGGAATTTTTGGCAACTGCGCTAAAGTATGTAAAAGGAAAAGGAAAACAATAATGTGAAGTTTCATTCAGGAAGAAGAGGATTCAGAAACTGATGGGCAAGGGGAAGATTCAGATGTAAACAGTGTATTCTGTTTAGAGAATTATGTTTTAAATGTGGATCATACTATTAGAAAGAAACCGATGTATGAGTTGATAGTTGATGGAGTGACCTAAGGGTAGTAGCGAATTGTGAATCTCCGTTTACTAATATTAAAAGTAGTGTGTGGGAAGAATTGTTTGGAACATTGCCAATTCACACTTTAGAAAAGCTGGATGTAGAAGCCAAAGCTTACACAGGAGAGAATATATATTTGATAGGCTCAATACTGGATCACAACAAAATAGAACTGGTTCTTACTATTCAAGGGGAAAAAGGACATTGGAGAGGTAATTTAAAGATAATTTCCTGGTGTTTTCTCCAGAAAGGTGGGTAGGCTTAACAATTTCACCCATACAATTGAATTAAAGTCCACAGCTGGACCATGTATTCATTAAGTGAGACACATACCTTTTTCCATTAGGGATTAGGTCACACAAGAGTTGAAAGAACTAGCCAAGAATGGGGTTTTTGAACAGGAAAAGTCAGCAGAATGGGTTTCACCCTTGGTGGTGGTCAAAAAATCCAATGGGAAAGTCAGGTTATGTGTGGACCTCAGAGAATTAAATAAAAACATCTTGGTTGATCAATATCCTTTACCCAGGATTAACTAGATGCTGACTAATACGAAGGGTGTGCACTGGACTTAAAGTCTACCTACCACTAGGTGCAATTGCATCCAGAATGCAGGACTTAAACTACATTTTTCAGACCTATTGGGTGTTTCCAGTTTTTAAGAGTCCCATTCGGACTGCTTCAGCAGCCGCCGTGTTTCAGACACTCATGGGTAATATTTTTGTAGTGATTGGAAAAGTTATGTTCTTCCAGGATGACATCCTGATAATGGGTGGGACTAAAGTGAGGCATGATGATAAATTAAGACAGGTCCTGAAAATTTTAGAGCAGAAAGGTCTAACTGTGGAGTTTGGGAAATCCAAGGTAGCGAAGGAGGAAATAACGTATTTGGTACACAACATCAATGGAAGGGGCTTAAGCCTAAGGAAGCATTGGTTGAGGCAATTTGTAAGGCCCCACTACCCTCAACTAAGGAAGATGTAAGGGTGTTCCCAGGGTTACAAACTTTTGCTAAGAAAACATACAGTATTAGAAATTCTTTGAAAAATAGAATCAAATTTGAATGGTCTATGGAGTGTCAAAGAAAATTTGCAGGCCTTATAAAAGACATTTGTAAGATTCCATGTTTGGAGGGTTTTAACCCCCTGAATACACAATATGTGTTACTACGGATGCAAGCAAAAAAGGATTGAGGTCGGTGCGTTCTCAAATGGATGACCAGGGTAATGAATGAATTGCAGCTTTCACCTCACGTGCTCTTTCTCCGGCAGAAGAAAGATATGCTGTCATACAAAGAGAGACGTTAGCGTGTGTTTGGGGTTTGACTTATTTTTGACAATTTGTATGGGGTTACAATGTTACACTTAAAACGGATCACCAGCCCCTGACAAAAGTTCTTACCACCACTGGATTACAAAGAACTTCACCTCGTTTGGCACATATCTGTCTATCAAATTATTGGACTTTACTTATGAAGTAAATGGCATTCCAGGTGTCAACAACAAGATTGACGATTTCCTGAGTCGCATGCTTGTACTGGCAGAGGACAGTAGTGAGATTTTTTTATTTGATGGATGTGTTGCAGGGGGGTTTGATGAAGGAATGATGGGCATTAATATGGAAGAGTGGATAGAGCATATAAACATGGATAATAGTGTACAATTGGTGTAAAAATGTGTAAATGAAGGTTGGCTAGCAAAAAGAATTTGAATAAAGATATACAAGTGTTCTGTGAAATTCTGAATGAATTGAGAGAAGAGGGTTGAGTTTTACTCAGGTGTGGTAGATCTACACTACTGTGCATGTTAAGGATGAAAATTCTTAAAACTGGCCACGAAGGGCATTTAGGCATTACAAAAACCGAGCAAAGAATCTGGGCCTGGGTTGGACATTGTTATAGAAAGGTTAGTTGGAAAGTATATGGAGTGCTATAGTTCTGATAAGGCACTTAAAACTTTCTGTCCACCTTTGTTGCCTATTTCGTGTCCTAATATGTCATGGTAGTACATTGGGATAGCTATTATAGGTCCCATTAAGAACGATATGCCACAAAAGATATACATCATTGTGGCCATGGATTATTTCTCCAAATGGCCAAGAATTGAAATTGTCAGAAAACCATATTTGGATAGCATTATAAAAGTTTTAAACAGGACAGCTTGCCTAAACATTTGATCTTTAATAACGGTCTACAATTTGTGCCAGATGTATTTAGAAACTTTTTGGAGAGGAAAGGGATTACACATAACGTCGGTGTATTTTCCTGCAGCAAACGGTCTGGTGGAGCGTTTCAATAGAGTGATAGGGCTCAGTACAAATAGCTGTAAGTAATAAGCGGAACTGGGAAGCTGACATTCTTAAAATGCTTTGGACGTAAAGAGTTACTCGTAATAACAGTACTGACAAAAGTCAGCTTCTAATTATGAGAGGGCGAGAACCATTGAGTAAGCTACAGTGTGGATGTCAGTGTCTAGACAGGTAGAGTGGTCACCTGAAAATTTTAAGAGATTGATGCTAGCTAAACAAACTTACAAAGAGTATCATGATAAAAGGCAATGCCTGAAAGTTGTGCTGGTGGCAATTGGTGGTTGAGTGAAAGTGTAAATGGAGACAAGAGTCAAACAAGCATTGGCATAGCCAATAGGTCTCGCCTTTGGGACCTTATAAGTATTTAGTTATGCAGCACAATATCCTTGGTGCAACAACATCAACTGTTGCATGGGTTAACAACATGCCTCACCCAGGGCCTGAAGAAATATAAACACCTCCCGTCCTATTATAACATGACTGGCACCCCTTGCCGGCCTGCACCATCTTCAAAACCAGTTTATTAATTGTAAGACCATCACAACCAGCATGCAGAAAAGCTCATCATCTCTGTTGGTTCTTAGCACATCTTCCTCCAAACTGCCCCGTTCATTTTAATTTTCCTAAACAAATTACGATTATTAGAGCTTGTGCTGTGCATGTGCCCCTTTCCCCTCACCTTGTGGCACTTTTAATTATAGGCACTATGATTTTCTGAAGCAGTGTTAGCTGCACGCAGAAGGTGCTCAATCAAATGTGCTTCCTTTGAAGAGCAAATTGCTAAGGACATAAAGCCCACTACATATAAGCACTGCTGCCCACAACAGAGACGTGTGGTTTGCATGAGCTCTGATTTTATCATACCAGACAGATAAAAAAATACACCCAACAGAACAGACCCAAACGGTTAAGATAATCATAGGGATACATTAAGAAACAAGGTGATGACAGTAATACTAAATGGCGTATATGCACTTCTAAACTTTACAGACCCCCTTCACGTGCTGCATTTTTACAATACGAGAAAAAAAACAAGGGAAAAAGCACTACTGTACAGTGAACTAATATATATGCGAACAATAGGGAACAGTACATTGTATAACCACTCACAGACCCCTGCACCAAACAAAAAACAGAAATCGCACCAGAAGTTGAGTAATTGTATGCCTATGGGATCACTGCAGCCTCGCCGTGATAGTGTGAAACGATCCAATGCAACCAAACATCGTGCAGCATCGGTCTAACTGTAGCATCCTGCTTTCCCTTCGGTGGAGTGCAGCTGCCATAGCATGAAGCGCACGCCTTTTAAGAGCATGTCCGCAGCTGGGGCTCCCATGTCCAGATGTGCTCCAAGATGGACTGCTACTGAAGTGGACTCGTGGTAACCAGCCACATCCCAAAGACATGTTGCAAAAAGAAGAATGTGCTGATGTCACCACTGGTTTTGTCATAACAACTCCAGTGACCAGCAGCCTGTTTCAATCGGAGGCATAAATAGCAGTTTGGCTAAATACAGCTGAAGTTCGTGATAAAGCGGAAAATAGAACAAAAATTGTCCCGGGCTATATTGAAGTACTGGGGTTGATTTTTAGAGACAGTGTTCGCACTGCGAAGTACGAACCCCTCTACCTTTTTCACACCACAAAAAGTTTAAGGCAAAGACACACTGGAAAAAAATAACCCAACTCTTCGCGATGAGGGGGGGAATGCTGCGAAAATATGAAATGCACGACCTGTGAAAGTATCCACGAATACGGGCAAGGTGCATGGCCAGCTCTTGCTATCAAGCAGATGAATAGGGCCACTATGAGGGACGAAGCACACAGATAAGGTTTCAAACGTGAACGAGACACGCACAGCAGCAGGAGCGAGCAGTGGCGCCATCTGTTTCAAAAGCGCGCGCAACATAATTGAAAACAGGTGGCGCTGCTGCTCGCTCCCGCAAGGAACACGGAAAACTTGCACGAGTACCAATAGGGAACAGTGCAAAACTTGCACGAGTTTGAACAAACGCCCGGAGTGATTCCAAAAGGTCACTCCAAAGCAGCGTGCTGCGTAGGTGAGACCTAAAAAGGGGAAAACAGATTTCCAAAGTACTTGAAAGTCAACAAATTGTTCAGTAATTCTCCATTATTGAGTGATGGCAAAGTGTGGCATTTAAGCTAACTGGTAAAATGCAAGTCAAAGTGGAAAGACCAAAGAAGGTGGGATCAATGAACGTAATTATGACTTGATGGATGAGAATGAGGTGGAAAGGAAGGTGGATTAGTCTGATAATGAAAAAAAGAGGAAAGGCCTTGGTGGGAGTTGAGGTGGATGAAGGGGCTTACTCTCATGACAGGTTGGATAGGCAACAAAAGAAATTTGCAATAAATGAGTTTCAGGAAAGATGTGGAAGCACAATTTGCAAACTGAAACAATATAACGATTTAATTTGTACATGAGCATTTTACACCATGTTAGTCAAAGTACAAACCTCATGTAGGATATGTATGAATTGTTTACAGTGTATTAGCCGTAGGTATATTAGTATTGTTTATGAAAAATGTATTCTCTATTAGTCAATAGTATATAATTTTGTTTGCTTTATTTAAGGGGGAAGATGTGTGGTGAGGTAGCGTTGGAATGTGTAAATGTAGGTGGAATATAGACTGTAGAGAACAGAGTTGCGGCGGGTCTGCGAGGTGTGTGCTACACTGTTGGAGGTGAATGTTTGTTGTAAAAGCTGGGGCTGAATAAAGTATTTAACTTAACGAAGGCGTCTGCCTTCCTTTGCCATACAGACTAGCCCTTTTCTTAACAAAATTTCAGCGCCCGTTTCCGTTTCTTCCAAATCCCTATTAATCCATGCAATAAACACAGCTGCTTCTCCGATTCCCCATTAACCCCTACATAGAACCTAGCCATACTCAGTTGGAATGTAGCTTGGATTAAATCAAAAGTAAGGGACACTAAGTGGAGTTTATTTATAGATGCGCAGGGGATTTGTATTTTTCAAGAGACATGCCCTCTAGAGAACAGTTACAGAAGTTGATTCAAGAGGTTTTTTTTGTTCTAGCTGTAAATACACTTGCAGAGTGACATCTGGTGGTTTGAATATTTGGTTAAATATTGCACTGATTGGAGCTGTCACTTTCATCGCCAGATAATCGGGGGCTGATACTAACTCCTTGTGCAGGTAAGACCCTCCTGTTAATTAACATTTGTAACCGGAGCCTTAGCAAGCAGAAGGAATCACCATCTATTCATCTGCTGGACAGGACCATGACTTCATACACCAGTTTTCATTATGTCATTTTTGCAGGCAACCTGAATTTAACTTATGAACCAAAAAAAATCACCCAGGGTCTGTGTTCTGACGAGGATGCACTCTGTGGTATTCCAAAGTTAACTACTCCTCTGAAAAGCCATTTGTCCAGGACTGCTTTGCAAATAGTAGATTTAACCCTTTCTTGCGGGTTGCGTGCTTGCAATGGGCGCCCCCCCCCCCCCCCCCCACTGATAGTATCCCTGCCCCTACTTTTCGGAGAGGGGCTTATACCGGTCATATAGATTTTATTCTCCTCGATGTCAGGATATGGGAAACTATGTTAAGCATGGTAGTGGTTTGTAGGCAGGAGAGCAATCACATCACAACCCCTTGATTTTAACCCTCAAGGACTTAACACCTTTTGTCCAGTCGACCATAACTCTGCTTGTGAAAGTACTTTGGCAGCGTCTCATAAACATGGTAATTTCAAGTAGAACACCCTATGCTGCTCTCCAGGGGCAATCCCAGTCATTTACACTAATGTGGCAACCTGCATTGACACAATGCTTGAAAATTGGGGCAACCATACTGCGATGGTTAACCAGCATGATCATTTATTCATGGTGTTATCAGATAATTTTGGAAAGAAGTATAAGCAGGCTTCTAAGAACACAAGAGGCCCAGGAGTAGTATTCATCAGATTTTAGGACAGCAAAGGAAACACTTGCAACTGCCATAAAGGTAGGGGATAATTCTGCAAGTAGGGACTCCAGGATCTCATACAGGACTGCCATAAGGTGTTCTAAAACAAATTGTGAATTTAAGAAATTTGACGATCTCCTTGAAGCCTCCATTAATAATGATCACAAGACATTTTGGCAGCAAGTGAGTCAAGGAGGTAAACACTTAGTTAAACCTTTGAAGATATTAATTCGACCAAGCTAATGGCTATTCCCCTTCCATGCAGCCTATTCAGGGTATGTCCATAAATAATCCAGGAGTCACCCGAATCTAAAGATTGTCTCCACTCTCGGTTTCTTTTACTCTCGTCGAGACACTAGCCGTGGCTTTGTTGCAAAGACAGGGCAAGGACCCCGGGTTGGACAAGATTCCCTTGGACGTGTTTTGATCCAATTTACACATATGGCTGCCTTATATTAATGTTGTCTCATATACAAGAGCTTTAGGCTCTGCGATGCATCCAACCTGGAAGGGAGCTGAGATTGTTCCGATCTTCAAAAAAGGATGCCCAAACCTTCAAAGCAATTATCGCCCTATTAGTTTGTTAGATAATTTTCAAAACATTTTTTGAAAACAGGTTCAGGAGAAGTTTCAGGAGTGGACTGAAGAAAAGAAGGTTTTACCCAACTTACAGGCTGGATTTAGACGCAAGACTGCAACAGTAGACCATGTCTTCCGCTTTCTGATGACCAGGTCAAAGACGGTTGATATTGGTGGAGCAGCACTCTTTGTTGCCTTCATTAATCTTCGAGCAGCTTTCAACCTGGTCGCAAAAGATAAGTTATGGGGGGTACTTTCTGGCTTGGGTATTACAAACAGCTAGCTTAATATTATCATTCTTCTTCATCAGGGGGATTATGCATGGATTCAGTGGGACCCATATGGTAAACTGACTGAGGAAATCGCAATTGAAAAAAGGAGTTCGCCAGGGCTGTGTTTTGGTGCAATTCTTCCTCTTCTATTTATTAACAATTGCATTGAGGTTTTGATGAATTGTGTAAATGACTCTCCAATCTTGGCTAGCCAGAGTGTTTTGGCACTGTTTTTTGCCAACAATATCATTCTTCTTTCTAAAACACGCTCAAGTTTGCAGACCCTTGTCAACATATTCCACCAGTTTTGTGAGCTATTTGGGTTGGAAATCAACATTTCAAAAACTAAGCTGATGATTTACCATAAGTGGAGGAACATTAGAGGAACTATCAGACTGGGTTGTAACCTGCTGAAGAGGGTAAAGGAATTTGAGTGCATGGGGATTCGACTATCGGATACAGAGTCTTTGGCTCCACAGATCCTTAAGTGCTGCCGTCTGATTAAGCACCAGGCTTCTCCCATTCTTAGATTCGCTGAAATGGCCCCCTTTTACTCTATTTCTCCAACAATAGGAATATATAATGCTCAAGCTAGGATTGCTACCCTGTATGGAGCAGTGGAATGGAGCCATTGTTCTACTGCTTCTGCAGGGGTCGGAGAGAAAAACTTTATAAGGGCACATTTGAACATGGGGCTAGGTACTCCTCTACTCTTTGGTTAGTCCTTGCTCTCAAGCTTATTAAAGAGTTGGCTAGGTAAAGACCCATGTTATACTGGCTTCGGATATTGTCTATAGAGGAGCTCCAACCATATAGAGAAGCGTTCACTGATATCTTGAGTGCGTTGTTTCCCTACTGTTGCACTGTTTGGAGTGAGAACTGTAAATTAAACCTCTCTGAAGTTCAACACTTTCCCTACTTTTGCAGTGACTAGAGCAGGAAAAGTGAATGTAACCCCTCCAAAGTTCAACGCTTTCCTTACAGGTATTAGACTGGAGTGGGAATAATAAATGTAACCCCTCCGAAGTCCCAAACGTTCCCTACTGTTGCGCAGGATGAAGTAGGAACAGTAAATCTAACCCCTCCAAAGTTCAACGTTTTCCCTATTGTTGCATTGACTGGAGTATGAATAGTCAATTTAACCTCTCCGAAGTCTAACACTTTCCCTACTGTTGCGTTGTTTGGAGTTGGAGTAGATCATCTAACCCTATCAAAGTCTTACACTTTGCTACTGTTCCTTAAACTGGAATGGGAATCATGTATTTAATGTTCCCAGACTCCAATTCGTTTTCTAATATTGGTTATATATATTTTTTAATATTATATTTTTGGTTTTTAAATGTTTTATATTTTATGTATTTGTTCATTTTATTTTATATTTTGTAATTTAATTGTTAAATATTTTTTACGTTTTAATTAAATATACATATTTATAGCAGCGTGCCAATAGCCACTCAGTAGTTTTAGTTAGGGTAGCCAGAGACAGGTTTTTTTGGGAAATTTGTCCTTTATTATCTTTGCACCCATTTGACAAATATCCACATAACTTTGAAGATCTGGTGGCCCCATTTAATTCAGGGAACTCCAGAGGTATATAGCGTTGACAAGGTAAATGCCTCTTTATTCCGCTTGCAGTCACCCCCGTATGCACAGAATGCACTTACTACTTTTGGTTAAACTTACTACTTTTGGTTACACTAAGTTTAACCAAAAGTTGTACGTTTAACCAAAAGTAGTAAGTGCATTCTGTGAATATCAACAGTAGTAAGTGCCTTCTGTGAATACCAAAAGTAGTATGTTCAGGACTTTATTGGCATAAAGTATTCCTTAGCACTTTTAATACATTTTGATTAGCATCACGCACTAAAGCAAGGGTGAGGCTTTTATTCAAACACATCACTTTCGATATATTTTGACCTGCTTTATTAATTTGTTTTGCAGGGCTAACCTTACTGCCTCATTTTCAGTCCGAGATGGAGAAAGTCAACATTGCATATGACAGCACTGTTGACCTTCTGTTCCTGGCATTGCCTTTTCCTCCCCTGAGGCCAGGGTTCGAAAAGGCAGTGTCCGGGGCCGCATGGAGCAAGGCTGGGACAGAAGCTGCGACCCCTGGTAACCTCTAAATGAAGTACATGATTGATAGTGTAAGGGCTCCCTAGAATGTCTAGAGCTGCATAGCAAAAAGGTGCCATACTCCTGGAAATGTGTGGTCAACAACATGGTCAAACCACAATCGAGCATGGATGACCACTGGTAGGCCTTGATTTACTGCAGGCCCTTTAATTCTACCTTCTACAGTACATGTGCCTTCAAGCATGTCTCATATAGTTTATGTGTATTTTATCCTATAAGGTAGAATTGGCTGGCGATCACAGTAGCATACGTGAACCCTAGTCTCTTTTTGATGGTGTCCACCCATGTCTGTCTTTAAATTTTGGTGTTTGACCTATCCAGTTCCTAATAGATCAAATGTGGCCTGATCTGTTTCTGTTAGTCTTTTTTATCCTATTTGTTGGTGGCAGCATTAGTGTGACATGCACTCCCTCCAATTGTATATGTGCACCTAGTTTAAGTGTGTATATTCCGTCACTGAGAGTACAAGTGTGCCATAATCTATCTTCTCAGGTAGTTTCAGTATGTACCATCTTGTCTTTTCTAATAAACAGAGGCCTTAGTCTAGAGAGGGGAAAAAAGGCACGACTAATCAAACATTGCCGGGCCTCAGAATTATGTTGTGCCTTCCCCCAAGCATTCACAAATCTATGAGACTGATCCAGCGCAAGACTGGGAAATGGGGAACAACATATATCGATATCCTCCCTGCGTCACAGACCCATCATCACGCACACTCATTCATGCACGCATTCATTGGTGGGGCCCATAACACCAACTCACACACGTCACCATTCACGAGTCTACACACACAGGGGGGATGAGTAATTCAAGCGCTGGACATGTGGGGATTACCTTACAACCTATAGGGAGAGAAAAGTTATTTTACAAAAATATACATTAACATCCGTCGCCTATAGATCCCTAATCCTAAACATCAAGGCACTCCACCTACTTGGTCGAAGGACCAATTAGTTGGATTGGTTGATGGTGATTTAGAACCAGCTAAAACACATTTAAAACTCACAATCCTTATTTCCCTTAATGAAGAACCACAAACTCATATTTCTTGTTAATCAATTTTTGTTTATCTAAATTTTCATAATGATTTATATTTGCATTTGTCTCGTCAAAGTTTAAAATTCCTAGATCAATTCAAGTAAATCGCAGAACATCATATTTACCTAATCTGGCTATTTGGGATCCTCTAATTCATTGGCTCTGCATAACTGAGTCTGTCACAAATTGTCCGAGTAAAGCAGGCCAAAGCTCAAAGTCCTCTGCTCAGCACGTTACAGTCCCCAATTTTATCAAAGGACCAGAAATCGTGCAAGCATCTATCATAGCCCGTGGATTTGGAAAAAGTTTGCAGTCATCAAGCGGTCGGGCAGCATCTTGACCATCAGGAAAGGCGTCACAAACTTTTTACTCTCTATTCTACCACCCTTTTTATAATGATTTAATGTTAAAGAAGATACATTTTTAGGCCAAGAACAATGGTGATTGGCTGGTTGGGATCGTCAGATTCTTATTCCCAGATTCTCAGTGCAGTTCGAGGGGTCAGTTCACTTGTCAGCCAAAGTGTCGGCTTGTTCCGGTTTACTGTAAGGTTGATTGTTCCCCTATCTTGGCGAACCACCAAATTCATATCCTTGACCAGGAACATGATGAGCAAAGGTCGCCAAGAGGTTCACGATACTGTTCGCACATGCGCAGTTCACTCCGCGCCTCATGAGACATTGGCCACTTCTGCGTGCGATGTCAGCGGCCATATTGGATTAGGCCCAGATGTCAACTTAAGCGAAACAAACACAAAAGAATAATTAATACAAAGAAATGGTGACTCTAATGTTAACCCTTTACTAATCCCTCTATGTGCTTGTATTTATCTAGCGTATAGCGACATTCAAAGCCATTATATTCACCTTTTTCGATCCTACTCGATGATGCAACGTCACAAAGCAACCTATATCATGCAATATTCTATTACCACATATACCACATTAATATGCGTACAGATTTTAGTTATAAGAGTTATTTAGCCATGCAAAAAGCAAATACCATGTGTAGTTTAAATATGAATAATGTTGATTCGTATACATGCAACACTCGTTTAATAATATTATAGTTAATAAATTATATAATTAGTATTTTCATTCAAGAATAGAGGAGGTATACAAAATTTTGCACTACCTGCTCCATCAAGACAAAAAGAGACTTGATCTGAGGTCTTCAGTAAAGCAATATGTCAATACTTTCTAAAGGAGAATTAGTGTTCAGTAATTCCTTAGAGGTGAATATTGGCGGTTCATCTCTGATTTATTTCCAAAACAAGAGCGCAGCCTTTCAGCTGGTCAACTCAATCAGAAAACGGCCAACAGATGTTTTGTGACATTCAAGTCACTTCTTGAGGGCCATTTTTTAATTTAATTTGTTCTTAAAATTTGAATCCTTCCAAAATATGTAAATATGCCTGACAGCAACAATACATCTGATACTAAACGATACTAAACTGCCTGTCAAGTCACTGTAACAATAAGGTTCACTTGACATGAAACGCGTGTAGAGAGCAGTTATCAAGCAGCTATAAAGATATAGTGAGAATAATTGATGCAGTGGCGAAATGGATTTCAAAATGAATTAAGGGAACGCTAATGTCATAACTCCTAAAAGCTAAAGTAAAATGAACCAATGGGCTCATTTTATTTTCGCGGCTCCTTTTTCTTGCACTGACTCAGTGCTCGGGGGCATATCACAGCCCCCCAAGCACTGATTCTCTCGGGAAGAGTTATCGTTGGAAAGGGAAGATTCTCCCCTTTCCTAAGGTACCTCAGCCCAGTGAATCCCTGCTTGGGAATTGCTGCAGGAGAGCGCTCCCCAAGCAGGGATCGCCCCACTACACACCACAGAATAGGGGAGCAAACCCTTAGACAAGGACTTGTGCTCCCCAAACCCCCTTGAAATTGTCAGCCTTTCTGCCTCCCCCCAGAGAGGGGTATTTACCACCGTTATGCCCCCTGGGGGGCAGAAAGCCCACTCAACACCAGGGATTTCTTTTTTTTAATAGAAATATAAGGGTGGGGGCTGCCCACCAGGGCCTGGCCATGCCCCCACCCTGATGTATATGACAATAGTCGATCTACCCCACCAGGGGTGAAGATGGGTGTTGATTACCCTGAATCTGTGCCCCTGGCAGGGAAGCAGAAAGCCCATTAGACACTGGGATTTTTTTCTTTCAATAGATATAGAGGGGTGGGGGCAACCAGCATGGGCATGTCCCCATCCCAAGTAAATGGGGCAACAGTATTTATGCCCTCCTGGGGAGCAGATGGGGTAATTGCCCCCGATCTGCCTCTCAGGGGGGACAGAAAGGCCACCAGTCACCAGTGAACGCTTTCTTAAAAACATTTTTAGGGGTGGGGGCTGCCACCATGGGCATGGCTATGCCCTCAACCTAACTAAATGGGGCAACAGTTTTTCTGACAGATGGGATCATTAACCCTGATCTGTAACCAAGGGAGCAGAAAGCCAACTAAATGCCAAGGAATGTTTTTATTTCTTTAATTTAAGGGTGGGGGCTGCACAGCATTAGCCATGGCCATGTTCCCACCCCTAGTAAATGGGGCAGCAGTCTTTCTGCTCCACCTGGAAGCAGATCTGGGGAACTACCCTCCAGGAAGCGCAGCAAGCCCACTAGATGCCAGTGCAGTGAAAGTTTTTTCTTTTACATGTAGGGGCTACCCACCATGGACATGGCTATTCCCCCACCACAAATAAATGGGGCAGAAGTCTTCCTGCTCCCCCCCAGGGGACAGATGGGGGTTAATTACCCCCAATCTGCACCCCTGGGGGTACAAAAAGCCTACTAGATGCCAGGGAAAGGTTTTTTTTTAAATATAGGGTGAGGGCTGCCCATCATGGCCATGGCTATTCCCCCAACTAAATAAGGCAACAGTCTTTCTGCCCCCTGTGGAGCAGATGGATAATCATTCCCGTATCCCCCATGGGGAGAAAGCCCACTAGACATGATTTGTATTTTTCCAGATTTTAATATTTGGCTGAGTGCCATAACTTGGGGACTTGTGCCTGATGAAACTGAGGTTCAACACTGTCTATGGTCCAGTAACATTTGGGAGATCTGACTAACATACATTTTGTGGTGTCTTGATTTTGAGGAACAGTGTTTTTCTCCCTGTGAGAAGCTGGCCTGGTATATGATGTCCACTAATGTAAGTGGGTACCCTGCACCAGTCCAGACAAACCCTTACTGTGAGTTAAGAGGTCTTAGACAACCTTAGAAAGCTCTCTAAGTGGTAGCTGTGGAGAGCAGCTTTCAGGCTAAGCCCAGAAGGAGTGTAAAGCAGCTTGTTTTACCAGAATGCAATCTTATAGTATAGATTACGTGAAAAAGAACCCCAAAAGGTATTTATAAAAATATGTATTTATTATATAATACTCTCTAACACATTTAGATATCTCCTAAATAGAGATAAACACAATGCACGCAATACTATGCATAGAAATACAGTAAATAGCACAGACTACACAGTGGGCCCCATGGAGGACCAAACCATATACTAAGAAAGTGGTATAAGAACCACGACTCGGATCAAGACAATGTCGAGAGGACGTAAAAGTGCTGGGGACCGAAGAATCCACCCAAGGTGAGTGACTAGGAAGCACACGGAGCGCGTGCTCAGTGTGGGAACGCGACCGCGTGCTCCATATAAATCAACGTGTAAGTTGCGGGTACAATTTTAATTATTAAGGACCCTTCCCAGGGGACCCTGAAGAAACCCCGTGGAAGGCGAAAGGTTGGAGAGCCACCCCACCCGTGGATACCCTAGTACCCATGTTACCTACACCAGAGAAGCCGGGTGTATAGGTGCGAAGTGGTATCGGAAACCGCCGTCGAACCCAATGGAGGACTTCAGGAAAGTGGTGCTGCTGAAGAAGGAGAAAGTGTCCGGTGGAACCCGAAGGTAGATTCTAGTTGAGAGGTACCTGCAAGCAGAAGGTACAGAGTCTACGTCACTCAGGAGTGACCAGGAAATCTGGAAGAAGGATTCCCTCCAATGTCTGGAGTTGCAGGAGAGTTGACGAGGACTTGGACTCTGCAGCTGTGAGGACCAGGCGATGCTGAGGAAGACCAGGAGCTGTGCACGAGCTGCCCATGCCGTATGTCACGTGCTGAGGGGTAGGTGTTTGGTGGGAGCACCAAAAAGCCCTGGCAAAGGCAACCAAAGCAGAAGTCGAAGAAGGTGCAATGTCGGGACCAGCAAGGTTCATGGGGACTCACTGCAAGCAGGGGAGTCAGGGCAGACCCTGAGCAATTAGGGGAATCCAAAAGAAGCAAAGATGACTCTCAACAGGACCCACAGGCTGGCGGCACTGGAGTCGCAAGAGGACCTTTGAACAGCTCACCAAAAGATGCAGCCCACGGTGCAAGTAATGCGGTGTGGACAAAGATTCTAGTCACTGAAGGTGCTGGAAGTTGGGGCTATTTGGAGCCCGAAGATCTTGGTGGAAGGAAGCCAACAAGCCTTTGCAACTACAAGTTGACGTGGTGCACAGGGGTTTGGTTATTGCAGCCCCCACGAGGGATACTGGCCTCAAACTTGTTGAGTGTGCAGGGCAGACCTCGAGAGCTGTGGAGAACCACTGCCTGTGTTGCAGAACTTTTCGGAGTCCGGAGGAGCTCAGGATCAGCAGGCCGGTCGACTTAGTTGTGGTGCCTGCAAATGCAGGGAGGGACTCCTTCACTTCAAGGGAGATTCCTTCAGGTGTCTTTGATGCTTACATGCCTTGGAAGGGTCCTGTATGGTGCACAGGCACAGACAATGCAGCAGACTGAAAGGGAGACAAAGTCGAGCCCAAAGGAAGTCCAGCGAAGTCCAGAGTGCCCAGACGGTAAAAGAAGAAGTGGTGTCTGATCTGAATCTTGTCCCATGACGAATCTAGGGACCTACACTCAAGTATGCCCTTAAGTACCCTAAGGAAAGGGTTGGGACGATTCAGGGGACCCTCCCAGGGGAGGGTCTGGACAGGGGAGATGTTACTCCCATGTCCTTTTTCCAGTTATATGCCAGAGCGGGAGCCAATGGCTCCCAGAGCTGGTTTGAACTGGACTATGCATGGGGACACCAAATGTGCCCCTCATGCAGACTGAGTGGTGCTGGCAAGTGCACCCACCTGGCCTCAATACACTAAATCCTGTCTGGGAGGTGGTGACACCTCCCTGTGACAGGATGCCTAATATTCTGCCTTCCCCTGCTCGAGCTTGGCTCAGCAGCAGGAGGGCAGAATCGTGTCTCTGGTCGGCAGCAACCATATTGTGCTGTCTGGGTCTAGAAGACTGGTATCGGGATCACTGAGAGCCTAACGGAGGGCTCTTCCAGTGCTTGGAATCATACCTCCCACACCATCAACATGTTTGATACCAAACATGATAGGATTCGTTGCAGCCAGTTTCGAGATGGCCGTTGCATAATTATGTGGTTCCCCTCTATATAGTATATGGCTGCTTCACTTACAACCCAGGAGAATGGACTCCGTAGGCTGTAGGCATGTCCTGCTCATGCAGGGCCACCCTCACACTTAGAACCAAGCACCCTGCTATAGGGGTGACTTATAGTTTTTAAGTGCAGTGACCCTAGATAGAGGAAACCTATATCTTTAGTAAGTGGTGCTAGCACCACCTCACGCAGGCTGCAATGGCATGCCTGTAGTTCTATTTTGAATGGTCTCCCATGGGTGGCATAATGCACGCTTCAGCCCATGGGGGACCTCTGGGGTACCTATGCCCTTGGTACCTTAGTACCATATATTAGGGACTGATAAGGGTACCCCAGTATCCAATATGGGATGTACCCAAGTACTAACCACAACAAATCCAGGAAGAAAGCAGATAGACTGGGGTCCTGATTAACAGGATCCCAGTCAGACTAGTCAATAACGGCTTAGCAACAGGCAAAAAGTGGTGGAAACCATAAAAGCAGATCCTACTTTCCCACACTCCCACAGTACTGAACACCGATGACACAAATCTGTATGTCTGCTACATACCATCTAGGGTCACTGGAACAGCTGTATTTTCATCCATGGGACTTGATTATATCTTGCACCCTAGCCCTATTTGGGTACCAAAACTCTATGGGTGCATACACTTTCAGGTGCCCTATGTATTCCGTGATTACAGGAAGGAAAGCAAGTACAACAATGAAAGCTTCGGTACTGAGGCTTCAATCTCTTCTGTTATGTGGCTTTCTCTCGCCTTAAGCCCACTACACTCACTGGTAGAGTAGCTAAATGGATTGATAAACTGCATCCTAGATCAATCGCTTTTACCGTTAAACAAGCGGCTAGTCTTTGCTATTTATCATCTACTCAGGACTTTAAGAAATCATCCTCTGCATGCTTTCCTGGAAGGTGCTTGTAGGGCACTTTTTAGCCTCTGAATGACCCAACTTCAGAAAATGGGGTTGCTTTTCTTAAGTTTCTTCTCTCAAAGAGGTGGCATGGTGAAATTTGAAAGTCAAGTGTGACCCTGCTATTAACTTGCCACTTGTACCCTGTCAAAAGGGTGTAGGCTGCCACTGTCCTATCCAACACTAGTCAAGCCACAACTGCTTACCTTTAATTCATAGATATGGTTGGCTGCTTCTATACTCAACTTGCCTCCTCCTTGTTTTGATTCATAGTATAGGTTATCCATATATTGAACTGTCCTCTACCATGGCTCAGCCGGCTCCACATATTTTGCCATAATTGGTGGCTCCGAGTATTTCAACCAATTGACCATTTGATACTACGGGCTTCACAATCTCCATCAAGATTGAGGATGTCAACCGTTCCTCAAATTTTGTTACCCCACCTACCCATCGTATATCATTTGCGATCCTCATTTGGCACACTGAGTAATTCTAACAACATGACGAGTTTTTCAAGAAACTTGTTCAGTAGACAAATCCAAATTCTGCTGCTCCAAAGCACTTCCCCAAGCTTTATTATTTGCCAGCCAGCCAAAGGCCTCACTTCTTTCCAACCCAAACCCCTAAGTCTATTATTAAAAATTACTCCCCAAAATTTTTAAAATCTACAAAATTCAAATTCACATTTGTTGATACCCAACTACAAAATGAGCAGTTGCCCCTGAACTGAATAGCATGAGTGTTCCTAATATTGAAAATAACCCAATTAGTTTTGCAATATTTTTCAGGAGTGGTTCATTGTTTTTGAAAACCAGTACTCATGAGTAATACAGTGAGGTTGTCTGCATAAAATAATACATTCACTAGACTCCTGTTTATTTGAGGGGTTTTAGTACCTTTCACCATAATAGTCCCTGGAAGTTCAGCTAGAAATAAAGAAAATAGCAGTGAGCCTATTGACGCTCCATGTTTCAACTTATTTAATACAGGTATTCGGAGAGTATTAGCTTGCTATACCCTCACAAAATTAGTATGGGATAATATCAATAATGACAGCAAACCACTCAGCACTCCTAATCTTGCATGTTTAGACCAGATCAAATGCTGACTTGAAGTCAACAAAACATATTGCTCCTTCTGCCGTGAGGCCTACAATGTATTTAATGAAATGTTTATCCTCGCTTGATCGTAAACAGAAGAATTTGCTCTATTTTGACAGTCCCACAGTCATTTGTTAGAGCAACAAGCACACAGGAACACCACTACTCTTCCTCTGAAAACTTTCACTAGAGCTATAGAAGTAGGCACTTGCCAATAACATTGGTCAGTCAGCAACTTGCCTGCAAAGTAGAAAACTATCAAATTAACAAATTTATCGGAGTCACTCGTGTGAGTGGGATCTACAAAAAAATGATGTCTTCCTCATATCCAGTGTTGGGATGCCCATTTCTGCAACCATTCATCCCTAGAATGAATCCATAATGTTATTTGGATGGAGAAGAAACCTTTCACCTTTTGAAATACTTTATTTCAGTATAATTACTACTTGGCCATGTCCCTAAAGTAAATCTCAAATGGTGCCTAAAGTTCTGTTTAAAAGGGAGTGGTGATGGACAAAGCATCAGAACCAATCAAACACTCACACCCAGTCAACAGATCTGGGTTTGATCCATCACTCCGTCCATCACCACCCCCTTTTGTACCGCTTTGTTCACTATAAGTTGGCAGGGTATGCTCAGACGTGAGTCCCTTGCTCACTTTGCCACTGGATTCAAGCAAGCCTGGCTGAAGACTGCTGAAATGCCAGAAACCGGTCCTAGGAAGCTTGTTTCCGGTCCAGGGAAGGCATGGCTTGGCAGTTCGGGCTGGACTGTTCCCATGAGGCACAGGGTCAGACTGATTTGCATATGGCCATGTCTGAACTGGGGTGGCAGAGTGGGCTAAAGAACGGTGATGGATCAAACCCAGATCTGTTGACTGGGTGTGAGTGTTTGATTGGTTCTGATGCTCCGTCCATCACCACCCCCTTTTGTACCGCTAAAGTTCTGTTTGGCAGCAGCTGGAGCCTATAGGATCTCATCTCAGACAAAATGTGTTCCATAACATGGTTACCAAAATACATTTTGATGACTCCAGAGAAGATTATGAGGGCTCCAGGGAGGTGTGCCATGATTGTGCTCTCTGCTGCTTGAGAGGGTTCCCCTACCCAGACCAGGAAAAAAACTATGCCTAAATGGGCTGCAGAAAAAACAACAGGCGGCAGCAATATTTACAAAGTCCAACTGGCACCAGAGGCATCCATCTCAAAACGAGAACTAAGCTCTGACCTTCATTGACCTCAGACTACATCATGCAGTAGCTATAATGAAAAAGACGTGACTGTAATGCCGGATGGTGTGTGCTGCTGGGAGCAAATGGGGGTCGGGACAGTAAAGTACAGGTAGGCCGAATAATCCTCAGGCTACAGACAATAAAACTCAGAGATCCAGTAAACTGTAAACACCAATAGTGGGGCGGGTCGCGTCTCCTGACTCCGTCCCCTCACACGTGACCGCAAGACCACACCAACGACGCCCGCGGACGGGTAACTTTATAAACACCCCTTTTCAAATGTACTCTAGGATCCCAACCCAGGCACGTACGAGATACTCCACGGGCACTACATTACAGTGACATCATCCTGAACTGAGGACAAATGGAAGTGCCATGCAAAATCTTGCCCACACCACCAAATCTGACCAAGATACCAATATCTTCAGCGAGAAATGGGAACATTGGACTATACTCATGATGAAAACCTCGCTCAAGGCATGACTCCTACACAGAGACCAAAATGCATCGAGTTTCACAGCTGAGAGGTTCATTACCACAAAATGATTATTAGAACTCCTGGGGCCGTATTATGCAAAATGCCCAGTTAGGTGCAACAGGCATGTGTGCCCAATTTGCACGCTCACAGGGCACTTTGGTATTACAGAAAGGGCCACAGACACTTGTGCAACCATTTCTGTAATACAGATAGTGCTATTACCAGAGGGTGTTCCCTCATTTGCATGGGGACATGGCCCCATGCAAATGAGGGAATCCCTTAGCCTCTGTGCCCGCGCTGTATTATAGATGTAGGCGCAGAGGCAAGGAAGCTCTCAGGAGGTGCACTGACAGTGCACCATCTAAAAGGTGGCACACTCTCTGTTCACCCCCTGATGGTAGCCTTCTGGAGAGGAAAAGGGGGTCCTATGGACCCCCCAGACATCCCCGTGCAGGCAGGTGCAGTCACTCACTGCACCCGCCTGCAAAGGAATCTCTCTCCCCTCTTGAGTGCAGGTGGGTTGCCGCCTGCCCAGTGAAACATGGAGCAGCTGTTTCAAAGCTGCTCCATTTTCATTTTCATTTGCTGCCCCCAGTGCATCACGGTTTGTTTCACAGCTGTTCTGGGGGCAAAGCATTCAGTGGAATAGGGCACACTTTCCCAGTTTGCGCCCGACATTCCTGTTTTAAGGTGCACCGCAGTGTAAACAGGGAAAATATTACCTATGTGAAATAAGGCACCCAGTGTCCAAAAAAGACTACACCCGAACTTGACAATAAGAAGCACACTCTCAGCAGAGAGAAATTTTGTTATACAAAGGGACGAAACTGTATGAAGCATAAACTTATCCCAGGATCCTGTTAATTCAAATAACAGTATTTTTATACATTTTTGATTGTGGAGCATTGCAAGGGCGCAGACCCAAGAAGACGTGTCCCTCATGAGCTCCTATACCAGAGCTCCCTCTATTTAATAATACGCTCGAAACAATGGTACCCGCACAGTGCGCTGGTTAGAGGAACCCACCTAAAGACCAGCAGAGATACCTGCGGCAGTCCAGGGAACGGTATCTCAGCAGCAATCAGAAGAACACAGCACCTGCCGATCCATGCATGGTTCTCCAAGTTAGTGGGCGAGCCAGAAGGTAGGCCATATCAAGCCCCCAGTGGGAATTGGCGAGAAAGAGTCCAATCCCCTGAAGCCCCGCACATCGCTGGAGACCTGGCGGCCTTGGGCCAGAGTGTGTCAGCTGTACCTGAGGGCCAGGAGGTGAAAATCTCTCCTCTTCTTTGCCGCATGGTGGTTATGCAGTAACCGAGCAGCAACCTACACACCACATCGAGGACGCCACCTGGACTCACCGTAGCCCCCGTGGAGCACTGAAACCCAGGGAGGGACAGTGAACCGATCAATTTTTTTGACCTGAGGGAAGGTGGTCATATCAGACCTCAGATGAATCTTCATTACACAGGGAGAAGGCGTACCCAGCCTGCACAAGTGAGAGCCTCGTACCTGACCCACTGCCCATGCCCCTTCACCCCGGGGGCCTTATGCGGCAGGGAACAGCAAGCCCTGCTTTGGCCTCACCCCAGATATCAATGACCCACAGCATAAACCAAACATACCGACGCACAGAGCTGTGGTGGTGCTCTGGCTGCCCCCCACCTCCAACTCCTGCCACAATTAAGTCAAAGCGCCTCTGCTTGAGAATGCAGTGTCTCGCTAGCCTGCTAGCTATCCCAGCCTCAGAGTGGCGGTGTTGTTGGGAGACCGCTAGAACCCAATGTCCCTATAGAAGCAGAGGGGATGCCTGCATGCCCTTCTGGACTACTCCACCATCAAAGCAATGTCAAAACCTAAGGCCTCCAGAGCCTCTTCCTTAAAGTACATGCTGTTGGTTCAAAAGGCAGAAGCACCTGTGCCGTAGCACCCATGGAACTCCATGAACCTCCCAGATGTTGGCCTCCAGGAACAAGCATTGAAGGCGCATATCTAAGCACTCTTCTTTGACTTTTGCAGATATGGTGATGCGGTGCCAGGACATTGCCAAATCAATTTTGGAGTTAGATCACTCCATCCAGAGAGTCAAAAATAGAATGGACCATGAGGAGAACGACATAGCAACAACAGCCCATGAGCAGGATGATCTCTCGCGACAATTCAACACATTGGAATCATGCCACAAAGACCTGCCAACTAGCTGGAAGATTTGGAGAATCACTCTCCAAGTGATCCTGAAGACACTCTAAAGAACTGGAGGAATACATTCAAGCCTTGTAAAACGGTTATTGCTGAATCCACCTCCCGATCCCATAAGACTTGATCATTCACACAGTGTATTTTCAACATTCCAGCAGAGTCGGAAACTGGCCTCAGATGTTCTCACTAGGGTCCACTTTTACAAAGACGGAGAGGAAATCCTGATGCATCCCGCAAGCAGGACTTAAGCACCTTCAGGGACTCTACCCAAACACTATTTCAAGACGTCTCTCCTGGTACCCTAACATGCCGCAAGAGGGTCACACAGATTATGACCCACCTCCACAAGGAAAACAATCCATACAGGTACAGGTGGGGATTACCTTTCCACCTATTCATCACATATAAAGGCAAACAATGTGGGGTGCATGACGTAGCCAAAGCATTGAGGTCCTGGGTCTGGCAGAGATTGTGAAAGACCCAACTGAGGAATTGAACAACACAATCATTCACATGGGAGCCTGGAGTAGGCCCAACACTACCAGAAGGCGAAAAGAAAAGAAGAGACGGAGGCAGCAACAAGATAAAGAGGATTGTACAGGATCCTCAAAAGATGGTTGAATTCCGCGAAAAGGATGCACCACATCTAGGAAGGCATGTCTCAGGCCCTGCTACAAGCTGGCCCCCCTCAACAGCTGCTCTAACATTGGCATAAACTGAAATAATCCATCACTGTCTGGTTCCCTAACGCCCACCACCATGATTCGAATGGCAGCTACGATTAGCAAAGTGAGGGCTCACCAACCAACGCTATGAGCCAGTTTACCTGATCCCTCCAGACAAGCCGACTGCAGAGGAAGACTGACTGTTAGGACAGAAAAGTCCTCTGTATGGTAATGGACGTGCAGCTCCGCCCCGAGTGCCCAATTGTCCTGATGTCTGGATCCCTAATGTTGAATGTAGTTGTTATAGGCAAACATGGATCATATGTGTGCGTCATAACATATGCCTGTCTCACAGACTGCGGTCATTTGTCCCCTGGAAGACACCCGAAAGCGCTACCCTCATAGTGGTGCGAGGCTACTGCCTTCACTAGGAGTGAAGCAGCACAAGTGCAGTGGTGGCATCATACCGTGTAGTGATCAGTAGGAGTGAACAGGTCCTTTTTAACCTGTATCTCTGGAGTGAGGACTACAGGCTCACTCATTTGAAAGTCCTGCTGCTGTGTGCTTAACTTACCCTTGGTCTACATTGGTCTGTTGTGAAGTACCGCACAGTGCATGAGTGGTGTACCTGCGCTGGATGTATGTGTACCTGTGAGTGGTACAATACAGGGTTAATGCAGTACTGTGCACTATGAACGTGCTGGAGGTATGTGTGCCTATGAGTGATACAGTACAGGGAGGTTACAGTGCTGTACAGTTCATGAATATCAAATGCATGTGCTGGATGTATGTGTTCCTATGAGTGATACAGTACAGGAAGGATCCATTGCGAACAACATTTTTCCAGATACCATTATACGCCCTCCTCTGGTTTCCTCCACAAGATCAATTAGGGAGGTCACAAATGCTTACCATAACACAGATCCTCTTGGTGTACTGAAAAAAGGTCACGTGCAGGAAAGGCTCTGCCACATTCCCTCCACCACTAACTCTCATCATGTATAACCCTGATGTCTCACCGGGACTTAACCGTCGTCACTCAGGGCTGGAACAATAACTACCCTCGGGCCACAGGTGATCTTTACTCCGGAGGAGAGCTGCTCTCAAGCGAACAAAATTCAGGAGAGAGGTTGCATCTTGATAGGGCAGATGATTTCTGACTAACACAACTGCTACACTGGGGTAGCTAAGCTTGAGAGAGTTGACTGATGGAGCGGCCCGTGAGAAAACCCCACTAGACGCCATATTCCAGAACAAAACAATTTGAAAGGGAATCACATGTCTGCAATGTGCAATAGCAGACACCATCCCCAACCACGAAAATAGCTACACGATGCGCTGATAAATGGACCTCAGTAGAAGGATATCAGAAAATACATGGAACAAAATTTGGCACAGAGCTGTGAAGTGCTCCATTGTTTGTACACCTCAGAAGGAGAGGGTGTACAAATTACTCACCAGATGGTACTCCCCCCTCCCACACAGCTCAATAAGATGTTTGGTAGTCAAGCGGGCAGCTGGAAGGGTTGTGGAGCGAGGGGCACCTTTCAGCACTTGTGGTGGTCTTGAAACTTTTCCCAAGACTTTTGGAAAGATATTTTATAACATGTCAAAGCCAAGCTGGGGATATCAATCCCTTTGCAACCACTGACAATACTGTTGGGCGACCCTGGGGAACACAGCGAATACCCATTGACCACACCAAGTGGGAAGCTGATCACACATTTACTAGTAGAGGCAAGCTGGGCCTAGCATAATTTTGTAAACAGTCTACTGTGCATCCACAAAATATTTGGTGGGTAAAATTTGGAACACCAGGCTTCCCTTTAGAACAGGGTTCTCTAAAGTCGGTCCTAGAGGGCCGTAACCATGCCAGGTTTTTAACATAGCCCCATTTAGATAAATGTAGCTATCTTAAAATCTGGCATGAATCCAGCCCACCAGGACCGACTTTAGAGAACCCTGCTTTAGAACATCCATGCAGCAGAACAGATTGCCTGACACAGACCCTAGCCAGGCCCCAGACTTGATCCGGAAGGCAGGGTTCCATATTATAGAATCCACCTCAAGCAAAGCCTCTGATGGAGCTGTGTCGCCCTAACTGTCATACTAATGCCTGTGTATATAATCCACAATATTGTATAGGCATTGAGCATACAATGAATGTAACGTGAAAAACGTGACAGCCTCTTGTTTCCGTTTTAAAAATAAAAAAGAAAGTGGTTAAAAAGAAAGACATTTTTGCCTGTGTGATTGCTATGCACCTATTGTTTTATTGATGATGTTCTTGAACATGGTTAAGGGTTGGGCACCATCACTGGAATTTTTAAATCAACAGTTCAAAAACAACAAAACATTGGATGACAGTACTGTTTTCAGAAGAAATATTATGCGGTTTGGCATATCTTTATTTAAAATATGCTATAATCAATTTGAAATAGTCCAGCACCCCTAGATGGGAGTCTGTGTGGTGCAGCTACAAAGATTGAATATTTTGTTATCTATAGCTGAGTGAATGCCTTTTACCTGTTTCATGTTCTTTAGACCTCCACCTCTGACAACCTTAGAACAACTTACCAAATCTTTAAGAAGCAGTGTCTGGCACTGCGACAGGACCTGCCAAAGGGAGGAAGAACAGAAACTTTCAGATCAGGACTCTCCAACTGAAAACCATTCATGAAGGTTAGGAGACTTATGCCACTATGCTCCAGCACCAAGGACATTTGGGAACCTTTATTAACCTTTCTGCAAAATAGGGACTCTTCCGCACAGTTGGAAGGGAAGATCAGCTCTGAGAACTGCCCCACACCTCCCGGATCCTGAATAGAGTCACACTCTACGCTAAGCCAGGTCCCGCTCCCCTGCTCCCTGGCGCTACCGACATAGCAACTTAGGGGCATAATTACAAATCCCTAGTGCCACCTATGCATTACTTTTGATGCTTCGGTGGTGCTGTGTGCTGGCCCATATTTACAAGGACACGCAAAGCCACTTTGTGTGACTTTACACAGCCTTGTAAATACGGCATTCTTTCACACAGTACTCTGCGTCAAAGGGGCGTGTCACGGTTGTTGCTGTGGGTGTTCCCACACGACACCACCCATGGCTTTTTGACACTGCCTCAGAATTACAAGGATCATAAATCTGAGGCAGTGCCAAAAACTAATGTCTTTCCAGGGGAAGCGATAAAGTGGCGCAAAGAGAAGAAATACATTTATTTGTCCTCATTTTTTGCTCTTTCTATGTGTGCTGCATTCTGCACCAAACATAGAAGGAGCAAAATGCCATTAATTAATGTTTTTGTGCAGGAAGGTGTCCATTCCTGCACAAACACAATCATCCCTGCAACACAGGCACCCTTGCTTTGTGCAAGGGTGCCTGCATTGGTGCACCATTGATGTTTGTGCGTCGGTGCAGGGGAGGGTACAGGGGTGTACCATAATCTTGGAAATATGCTCCATGTCTGTGTTTTTTAAAATGACGCAGCTCGGCACAGCAAAATTGCTAGCGGCGGTGCCTGCACCATTTCATTGTAAATATGCCCCTTAGTGTCCCGACACCACCTGCTTTGTTATCTACGGTTGGCATAAAAGGGCATGTTCAGTATGGGGAAGGCGTTGCTAAATTTGTGATAATCGAAGTCGTAGGTGGATGGGTAAGAAGTAACAATATCGCTCTCTCTCATTGTTTTGTGCAGTGCTTCCCTCCTTTTTTCCTTCTCCTCCACGTCCCCCCCCCTATTGTCTCCATTTCCCTACTTTGAGGACGTTGTTGTATCGTTGTCTATACTTAGAAGCCAATAAAAAGTGAAGACAGGGGACGTGTTCAAGTGCTGATTTTTGTTGGTTGCATAATTAGAAGACCTCAATTATAACTCTACCTTTGCCCCTTAATCAAATTGTGTGATCTCTGGCCGATCAGCTTTTCCTAAGGCCTCATTCAACAGAACTATGAACAGTGTGAGAGTTTTGAAACAGCCTAAACCGACTATAAACTTACTAGGGCTTGTTGAATAGTATGGCAATAGTACCGCCTAACCTAGGGTATCAAGATCACGGGGTACAAGATTGTCCTTACAGAATGCGAAAGTGGTCTCAATTCCATGCCACTTTGCATAAATCAGGGTCAGTTGAATTCTGCAATTCTGCAGCTGCTGCATAATGGATTTAGCCCACATGCCACATTATGCACCATGATATGTTAATGTAGGGTTTTTAGTGTCAACAGGAAGATTGGCGCTCAGACTAGTTCGCGTTGTGTGTATTATGATCAGAGTGTGCACGACGCTGCCAGGTCGGAGGAAATACCCTGTGACCCCCGTAACTGTGCGAGTTGAAAAACCCACACGAATAATGAAAGCACAGTCCTGGGCACACGTAATAGGGTTATGACACTGGTTGAAATGTTTCGTATTATTCGAATGTCTATGGTCCACACCAGAATGTTATTCACAAGTCTTTAATATTGCAACAAAGAAAAAAACAACCAGACGACACGTGTTTCGTCACACTAGGGCAGTAACCTGTGACTCTTCAGGGCTGGGGAGGATACAAAACGTAAAATAAACAAATGCAAAAATATTATAAAGTGAGTTGTTGCCAAACCCAGATCACGATAAAAGAAGGGGGGAAAAAAGGGAAGTAGGTCAAAATCATCATACGTGGAAACTCTATGTGGAACAGTGAACAGACAAATAAAGAAAGCAAATAAGTATGGAGACAGGTCCTGTGGTATGAAGATCGTGACTACGCAAGGGACACAAAAAAACAACATTTGTGAAACAATATAAGCACATGGTGAGTGTTGGTGGTGAGGTGACATGAAAAGGTAAAAAATGTACTCAAGTGAAATACATGTTCAATTTAAACTCAAACACAATTTAAGGCACACAATGGTATCAGTTGAAAACATGAGAGGAAAAATAGAGGTTGTTACACATGCTCAATGGTGAGCTAGGTGGGCGGAAAGATAGCGCTGGCACAGGCATAATGGGGGAGAACCAAGTATATGCACAGTGGCTTAAAGGGGCGATTAGAGTACACAACCCCAGAAGGGGGAGACTGCCATATGATCAATTGAGTTGACATGTGCGTGGCGAGCATAAGCATTAGAAAATGAACGGTAAAAAGGTGGAAGAAAATACCTGTGTGGCGGTTCAAAAGAATATTGCAGTGTCTATAGAAAGGAAGAATTGAAATAGGCACGGATGAGGAAAGTGAGCAGGATGGGCAGAAAAAGAGATACGTACTGCGTGGAGAAATAACCAAGTAAAAGGGCTCACCGCGAGGCCGGTGATAATTCCAACCTGGCAGGGGGAGTTCGATGAGGACCGAAACAACGGGGTCCACGTCAGAGTTCTTGGTTGGAGAGGGAGGAGACCCGATACGGCGATCAACTCCGGAGTATATGTGTAAAAAGGGCAGGTTCGCCACTAATTACGTGTAGTCCTTAAAGAAGAGAATCAAAGAGAGTAGAATAAAGTGGTGACCCGTGGAGTGTGGGAAAAGTGTGCTCAGAGAGAGTGGTTCGCTTATCCCCAAAAGTAGTGAAACTTGGCCTGTAGCGACGTGTAGAGGCAGCGGTTGGGGATACGAGGATAATGTTACTGTGGAGAATAGGCGGAGGGGTCAAAATTAAAATTAAAGGGAGGGAGTATCAATGAAGTACTAACTCAGATGGGTGAGGTGCAGTCTTACCCGTAGGGACTGTGCTCAAGTCAATGCAGTGTCTCCGGGGGAGTATCCGGCGGGTGCGCCGTTCTAGTGAGGTATTCTGGTGAGAGAAAGCTGTCCGATGTGACTTAAACTAATGATACAGATCGTCAATCGAGCGGCAAAGCAGGTGAGGCTTACCTCAATAGTATCTGGTGGTCTGAGAGGAGATACTGGTTCCGTCTGGTATTCCGGATGCGGAAGACGGCGGAAGCCATAACATAGTATTTGAGCAGGCGCGGTGCGAAAAGAACTAGACCGTGACTAGCCTGGTTCAATTTAGCTGGAGATGACGTTACAGAAAGAGCGGAATTGTACTAAAAGTACACAAGAGGACTAGACCGCAGTTTAAGAGTGTGTGGGAGATTGGAAGATGTAGGATACTTGAAACCACAGTGGGAGATGCTGGGCAATATATTAATGAGAAAGGTGAGATGGCAGTCTCGGGGATGAGTGGGTGAAAAGCACCAATGAGGAAATGTACTAAAAGTGTGCAAGAGATATAGAAAGTGTGAGGGAGTAGGAAGCTGGTGAATAGTTGGGAACAAGGAGGAGGATGCTGATTATGAGTAAGGTGTGATGGCAGTCTCGAAGACAATTGGGTGGAGAGCACCCAAGGCACTGAACCTTAACAAAATAACCTGGAGGTCAACCATTGAGAACTTGTGTGGAAACATAGTAGACGACCAATACAAAATGTATATGCATTAGTTATCCGATGGAAGCTGCTGTGACAAATTATACTGTAATCAAACAGAAATATAAAAGGTGACTAATGCGAAATGTATATGCATTAGTTATCCGATGGAATCTGCTGTGACAAATTATACTGTAATCAAACAGAAACATAAAAGGTGACAAATGCGAAATGTATATGCATTAGTTAACCGATGGAAGCCGCTATGACGAATTATACTAAAATCAAACAGAGACAGAGTGACATAAAATTACAAGTATAGTAACATTTTATACATAATAGTGTGAATGGAAAACCATCATGGTGACTGGGGTTGTATTAGTATGCAATGTACTGATGTTGGAGCATAGACTATTAGCTCCTATGCACCTACTGTATCTTGTGACAAAGGAGAAGCAATTCTTATTCTTAGTGGCAAGAGCAGGTAAAAGATAGTTCAGTGTCCATAGCTCATTCACCCAGAAGGTAATGAAGTTCGTAGCTCATGGATAGTTCAGTGACCAGTGTTCATTCGCCTAGAAAGTAATGAAGCTCGTGGTCAGTGTTTAGTCCGTGTTGTACCGTCTGGAGGTGCATGATCCATGTGGCTTCCAGACGTCCAAGTCTCAATTCTCTGTTGCCACCACTGCCATTGGCAGCAGCAACATCAAATCCGAAGAAGGAAAAGCATCTTTGTGAGCCTTGCATGGGACAAGTGGCTGCATGTACTGCCATGGGGTATCGGGTGTCTTGACGTTGGAGTGCTCTGATATGTTCCCCAATCCGTTCTTTCAGTGGTCTGATGGTGTTCCCGATGTACCATTGTTTGCAGGTGCACTCTTGAATGTATATAACAAATTTTGTGTTGCAATTGATCAGGTATTTTTTCTTATTGATTGCTGTGAAGTTTTTGATGCCATTCCGGGCTAACCTGCAGACTCCACAACACCCAAATTTGAAAAATCCCAAAGTATGCGTTGTGAGCCATGAGTGACTGGTGTATGGGCAAGGTGCGCTAGGACTAAGTCTCATTCTGAGAGTTCTGCCCCATCTGTAGGTGATCTGAGGTCTCGTGGTGATGACATCTCTAAGAGTGGTGTCAGCCATCAGCACACCCCAGTGTTTGTTGAGGCTTCTCCTCATGGCTAGACCCATGTCACTGTAATCGGTAACCAGTCTCACAGGTTACTCTTGTTTAATGACGGTGTTCTTATCACATAATGTTTCATGCCTCTCTATATTCTTGTTTCTTTTCTCAGCTTTGTGTATGGTGCGTGCATTGTATAGCCTTGAACCTGTTCTTCATGTTAGAAATGCACTTTTGAAACTCTGGTTCTTCGCTGCAGTTCCTCCTAGCTCTGACGAATTCCCCATAGGGGATTGCCTGAATCTGATGGAACGGGTGAGAGCTTTCAACATGCAAAATGGCATTGCATGATGTTTCATTCCTGTGTAGTCGACTATGCAGTGTGTCTGACTTAATGTAGAGTTCAACATCAAGAAATGTGATGCTAGACCTGCTACATTCACTCGTGAACCTCATGTTCATGTCATTAGAGTTTAAATGACTACAGAATTCTTCCAGTTTCTTTTGGGACCCTGACCATAGTAAAAGACAGTCGTCTATGTAGCGTCCCCAATAAATTATGGAATCAACCCATGATGCTCCTTTGTTACCCCAGATCCAATTAGATTCTAAAATACCCATGTAAAGGTCTATAAATGAAGGAGAAAACTTCAAGCCCATGGCTACGCCTTTGGTCTGTTTGTACCAGATGTTGTCATAGATGAAGAAGTTATTATTGAGAATGATATCCATCATGGCAATCAGCATGTTGGTGTGTTGCCATAGGGTGGCAGGCCTAGTGAGTAAAAGGCTGGTGATTGCTTTTAATCCTAACTCAGGTTCAATGGTGGTGTAGAGAGAAACCACAACCAAGGTGGCTAAAGTCATGCCAGGTTGCCATTGGACATCAGCCAAGATACTCAGGATGTGTTTAGTATCTTGGATGTGCGATGGTAAATTTTTGACCATGGGACCTAGAAATAGGTCTACATATTGTGCAAGTCTCTCAGTGGGACCGCCTATGCCTGATACAATGGGTTTACCTGGTGGAAATGGTGCTGGCTTATGTATCTTGGGTAGAGTGTACAACCAGGGGAATGCAGGCCTGTGTACCTTTAGATAAAGAGGTTCCTGATCGTCAATGAGACCCAATGAATGCCATTCAGATAAGCATTTATTGATCTTGGTGATCAGTGCACCCAACGGGTTATAAGTCAGACGTTCATAGCAGGAGGTGTCCTGTAATTATGTCAAAATTTCATTGTGGTAGTCAGTCCGATTCATTACCACGACATTGCCGCCTTTGTCGGCCTCTTTAATTATTATGTCTGGGTCTGAACCTAATGTTTTCAGAGCTACCCGTTCCTCTCTTCGTAAGTTGTCTTTAGTTCTACATTTGGTGCTTAGAATATTCCGTTCATGTCTATCTATGTCCGTCAGAACTAAGTTGTAAAACGTGTCGACCTTGTTGCCCCCTGGGAGAACAGGAGTCCATCTGGACTTAGTCTTCAGACCACTGTTCAGAGTCAGGTCTGTCTCAATATCTAGTTCCTGGAGAAGATCTTCCATATTATTGGGAGGGTCATCCGTATCCATAAGGGACAGGAGTAAATGTGTGTCTTGAATGTCCTTTAGACTTTGCACCCCTAACAGATTGTCAATGCAAATGTTTTTTATGTTCCTGGTGGTAGATGGAAAACCACTGAAGTGTTTTCTGATTTTCAGGCCCTTAATGAATTTAAAGAGGTCTATCTTGTGTCTACATGTGTATCTGCGTATCCCCAACCGCTGCCTCTACACGTCGCTACAGGCCAAGTTTCACTACTTTTGAGGTAAGCGAACCACTCACCCTGAGCACACTTTCCCACACTCCACGGGTCACCACTTTATTCTACTCTCTTCGATTCTCTTCTTTTAGGACTGCACGTAATTAGTGGCTAACCCGCCCTTTTTACACATTATGCACCATCTCCGCCATAATTTATAGCTTGCCACAAAAAAAAAATTCTAGCTTAAAGACATCCAGTTACTAAAAAAACAATCATTTGCAATGAAATCGGTCTCGCCTTTGGGTCCTTATATGTATTTAGCTATGCAGCACATTAGCATGGGTGCTGAAACATCTACTGCTTTTTAACATGAGGGGAAAGTAAGCAACAAACCGCGTGACATGCCAGGTATGGGAACACATGGAGAGAAATATTGCCTTTCAGCGGGAAATGGTGTAGTCCAAAGCACTGTTTTTAATATAAAATCAGGGCCTTCGGTGGTCCTATCACTGAAAATACAAGATTTGAAAAAAATATTATTGTCTACGAGTGCTAGTGGAAGACAATTTCTATGGACTGGAATCTATAGAATGCTAAAGTGATTCTAGTATTTTATTGACCTCTGCTGGTTGTTTTCTATCAAGAAAGTTAAATAGAGGCAGTTGTCAGAAACATTTTAAAAAAGAAATTCCCTCAGCAGAAAGCAATTCTGGTATTTTACTGGCCTCTACTGGTCGTTTTCTATCAAGACAGTTAAATAGAGCCAGTTGAACAGAAAAAAAGTCCCTAATCTGAAGAAGACAAGTCCTAGGGCTGATCTCCAGAGCCCACGAAGTACATACACATATAAGTATATACAAGAGGTCTCGAATGCTCGAATGCTCGAATGCTCGACCTAAAAATAGAAACACAAATGCTGGGCTGTCCTCCTGCTCCGCCCTTCTGCACTGGAGGACGCTTTTGGCCTGCTGGCTTTTCCAATAGGCCCCTACCATGCTACACTTGACAGCATCCTTGGAACACAGGACCCTCAGTGGTAGGGACACTGCTGGACTGGATGTAGTCCTGGCCTATTGTGTTGTAGCGACGTATGGCTCTGTTGCGTTAGATCTGGACTGCAGGAGGTGAGCGAGACTGGATTATTTTCCTGCATACTGGACTCTAGGCTGAGCTTGCTGGGCTCCTTGCAGAGATGGGAGTCCCCGCATAGTGGGTGTGCCTTTTATTGGCTATACTCTGCTCTATGCCACTTTTAGAAAGAGTAAAAAGAACATACGCCAGTGCTGACTCCGTTTAGACAACACAATGATTTCACATATGATCACACAACTTAATTATTTTGATCACTCTTTAATTCCTCATTGTACAAAACAAATTATTATACCATTTTGCGTACAACTGTCAATAGCAGAGTATTATCTCCCTGTACGTCAATTACCTCTTTATTTATCTGGCGGATGCTGTGGTGGGTTCCGCTAGTGCCCTGGACCTCTTGGGGAGATTTGAATACCTATCGGGTTTGAGGATTAACTAGTCCCTGTGTCCCTGACACCCCTTCAACCCCCAGGCCATCCTGCAGTTCTTAACTGGGCACAGTCCACCTTTAGATATTTGGGCATAAATATTTTTCACACCCTCGAGGACCTGCAGGAAGGTAACCTCTGGAGGACCCTCAGATTTCTTAGATCCTGCGTCCCTTTTGTCGTGGTCTTTACGACTGCCGATTAGAGCCCGGATCTCCCTGCCTGAAATGCTTATGCTGCAGCGTCTACTATATTTTTTTATTAATCTCCCGACTGCAGTACCTGCCTGCTGGTTTTTGTCAGTTGGACTCCTAACGGCGGGATGTTATATAGGATAAGGGCGGCTTAGAAACACTGCAATGCCATGTCAGAGGGCGGCCTGGGAGCGCCGAACTTTGAGTTATACTTTCTGGCCTCCTAGAGACAGTGGGTTGTGCAGTGATTGGATGGCTTGAGATTGGAGGCCCACTCTGCCTTATTGTTGGCTAAACTGCTCAATTCAGCAGTGGAAATCCCACACCAGACTTTATTGCTGACCAAGGCATTACAGTGTTGGAAATGCTGCGTGGCAAAGGCTGCAGAGCCCCCTCTGTATGCACCAATCTTGCCCTTTATTGGTCTAGCGCATGGGGACCCACTGACAATATTCACGGCTGAGCAGATGACAGCTTCGGCGGAGGTGGCCTACCCTAAAACAGTCTCATGAAATACGAGGTTAAAAAATACACAGTTTAACTATTTGCACATGACTTACATAACACCCCATAGACTCCAAGACACTTATAGCAGCCAAGTTCGTGGTTGCCTGAGGTGCAATTAAAGTGATGCTGATTTTAGGCACAAGACCTCGGCATGCACCACACTGTGCCGGTTTTGGCACAAAGTACTTGTAGTGGTGGGTGCAACACTGGGGTGCACGCTTGACTCCAATGTCGAGGTGTGTCTGCTGGGGCTTTTTCCCCGACCGCCCAAACGGAAGGTTCGAAACAAGTTTATTGACCTCGCCTTGGTCCTGGCCAGGAGGAGGAAGGCAATGGCCTGGAGTCCTGTTGGCGGGGTGGGGACCTGGAAGCATCATATGACTCACTGGGAGGGGTGAGTCCGGACTTGGGAAGAATCGAGGGGGCTGAGACGCCACCCCATCGCAGAACAGTGGAAGTAGGTCAAGGATGCCTGGGAACACCCAGAGGGTGATCATAGTGGTGATGAGGGGAGTCAGGGTGGGACCCAGCTAGATAGGCAGCACACACCTACAGCCGAGGAGACAAGTACGAGGGACGAACCATGCTGAGAAGCTTGAGAGCAGGGAAGATACTAGAGAAGTGACTTTGCGCGCCTCTACATCTGCGAGGGGTGTGAGTAGCATCCACCTTCCCCTAACTCCCTTATGCTCATACATGATCAGGTGAGATAGCTGCTAGGCCAATGGCTTGAAAATGAAGCCACCCATACACCAAACCCTCGCCTGTCCCGTGCTCCAAGTTTCCCCAGATTGTTCCTAGATTATTGAATTCCTTGGACCACCCTACACAAGTCAGCTGACAGTTGATTTTGTTATGTATCATACAGGAGGGTTCCCCTCTGAAGCTCCTTCCCAGACTGAGTTAGATCATAAATACATAAAGAATAGATAAAGCATTACATTGACAAACTCCCTAATGGTTGCACTACAGACACTGAGCGCTGCTATTACTCCATGCACTGTGTTTGTTGTAGATCCTTGGTAGTGGGTGTTAGAAAGAATGGATATGTATATATATGAATTGGCATGAATGTGTCTCTTATTGGTGTATTACGTTGTATTCAAAATGGTGACATATGTAATGCCGCAATTGTATTTGACTAACTACTATTATATTGAATGCCCAAAAAAATAGGTTTTAAAAAAACCTGGCAATAGCACAGGAACAACATCTTCATGTCACAAATACAATGTCATGTGTTACGAATCCCACATCAATTAAATGTCAACACATTGAGACAGTAGTGAAATAATATCCACAACAAAAACACATAACACAAACATGTAACATTCAATGTATCAGTTCTAAATTTGAAAGCAACCAAGGGGGAATGCCCTTACTGAGCCCCTACTTTGTTGGCTTATAACCTAGGTGTGTCAACGTGGCATTTACCTTTAGTTTAAGGCCAGACACAGGGCTCTGACTATTCAATTTATTTTCACCAACAATTTCCTGTAAGTCAGCATATCGCTTTAACACAGGTACACTCCCTAGATATCAAGCTAGCGAAGCATTTTGAACCCAGCGTTGATTTGGGGTTCTTCTCAGGACCCAGAACTGTAGGACAATAAGTTTTAGTAGTGTCTTGTGACAGGATTCTTCATGCCTGTGTTTTACTTTGCCAAAAGACTTCACGGGTACTGATTTGGCGTGCCAGGTCTGCCTTCCATTGAGTTCACTGTGCCGACAGTTGTGCCTGCTTCTGTCTTTGCCCCACCATCGTGGTGCCCCGGCTGGGCTTGCCGTATCAGCCCTGCGCGTCAAACTCGTAGCAGTGCTGAGGGAAGCCCTCCTAGCATTACCCCACCGTGTTGCAGTTGCCCGACGACGATGGCTGTTCACCACTACCCAGAGGGAGGGGCCCAGGATCCAAAAGAGACCGCCACCTCTGTGTGTTGCTTCTCCATTGGACCGCCAAGTCTGCCCTGTCATCACACCCAAAAGAACCACGAGGTTAACATCCCATTCCTGGACCAGAGAAGAGGTACTGTGAAATCGGAACTGCGAGGTCATTGAAATCACTCTGCTCGCTTGTGGGCAGTTGAGCTTTCCTTCATACCCCAGTCCCAAGAGACCTGTGCAGGAACCTTCGTCAGGTGCTCCTTGTGCACTGCTTTAACCCTGACATGACGAGGAATTAGCCATTCGTTATTTCTGGAACAGACTGAGAATCATTCTCTCCCCGATTCCCATAACTGCCAATACGTTTATTATCATGAGTGCTGATTTGGCACTATGTTTACTTTTTATACTTAAGGGTCATAACTTGCAAAGTACTTTTTGGATTCTTGCCATTTTGATCTCGTTGTTTTTATTATATAAGAACCTATTTTTATAGACTTGTAGGGAGTATTTTTGTGGTGTATTCATTGTGTTACTGTGGGTGTGTTGCACAAATACTTTACACATTGCCTCTTTTGATAAGCCTGCATGTTCTCCGCCAAGCTACCAGAGGGTGAGCACAGGTTATCTTAGTTGTGTATCTAGCTTAGCCTGACTAGAGTGGTGGGTTCTACTTGACCTGGGAGAATACCTTAGCCAACCAGAAACCCAATTTCTAACATTAGTGATCAGTGGTGAGGGTAGGACTTGTGTTTGTGCAATATCATACAGTAACTCATTTTTCACTACAACTCTGTACTGAGACCATTTCAATTTTTTTTCCATTTTGCCTGTTTAGCCTTTGTGATTTTTCCTACTATACCCTAACCCCAAATCCATTAAACTGAAATTCAGGGAATGAATGGGTAAAATATCTTTCAGGATGTCCCACAGTTGTCTACAATTCAAAGGTGGTAAATCAAAAATTGTGCTGTTCCGCATGGCCCATGACTACTGGATGGATGACTGGTGGCGATCCAAATTAGGTACCCCACCTCAACCCAAAAAGGTGGTAAAAAATCTAGGCATCCTAATTGACGACAGTCTCACAATGAGAGAGCAGGTGAAAGCTACATGCAGCACCTGTTTTGGGATAATGTGCATGTTGAGAAGAGTATTCCACTGGTTGCGTCTCTACACGAGAAAAACTCACACAGGCTCTTGTGGTTAGCCATCTAGACTACGGAAACACCCTAATGGTAGCAGCTAATAAATCTCTCCTATCAAGACTTCAAGTGGCTCAGAATACCGCAGCCCGTCTAGTTCTAAAGCTCCTACCCGCACTTCCACAGAACCCATTCTGAGATTACCGCACCGGCTTCCTGTTAGGAAGTTAGCTATTTTTAAGCTACTGTGCCTGGTACGTAGATACGTTGTAGGCAAAGGGCCGGCATATCTCAAAAACAAACTTTCTATTTATCTGCCTAGTCGAAATCTGATATCCAAGGATCAATTCTTCCTCCGTCCATGCCGCATTCGTACAGTCGATACTTTTCATATCTGAGTCTATTTCACTGAACAGACTTCCGTATCACATTCGCGCATGCTCTGATTTTGTTTGTTTCAAAAAGCTACTCAAAACCTGCCTCTTTTGACTGCACTCCTTTTTTCTTTCTTCTTCTGAGTAAGTGCTTCAGCGCCGAGCTACCCTTTCCGTACATCGAATGCTACATTAAGTTTTGGTAACACTACATACCATGTCCAAAAACTGGAGAAGTAGTACCTGCACCTGCAGCAACTGATTTCGAGCTGGCTAAGTTAGAGTCCTACAATGAGACTCAACTGAAGGGGTTCTGTAAGGGATTTCAGATTTCTATCAAGGGACTCACCCGGAAGGTGGAGTTTCAGAAAGCTTTGAGAGCCTGGGTGGAGACCAAGATTGCAGGATCTGCCAACCCAGGGGAGGAGGAGCAAGAAATCATAGAGGAGGCAGATACCCTGAGTGTAAATTCCAATGGAGATTTGCCACTTTTTGGAGAGGGGCCAACGACCTGCAGGAAGCAATAGTGGTTCCGCCAGCAAGGAGCAGTGTCTCCTCCAGAAAGCTGGCCCCAGAGGAGCTGGCAGACAGGAGGAAAGAAAGGAAACTGAGACAAGATCTAGCTAAATTGGAGCAACAGCAAAAACTTGTTTTGGCGGAGAAAAAGCAGGCTCTTGAATAGTAGAGACTAGCCATGGAAAAAAGAAAGATGCCCCATGAGCTAAGTCTCACAGAGCTTGACATCAGGGAGCTACACGTGGGGTCCAGCAAAAGTAATGGTGGCACAAGGTTGCAGAGGAGGTCTGAGGTGGTAATTCATGGAGGTACATTCCCACAGTGGGAAGGGGCGCTCTTTTTAAACTAGAGGTGGGGGACCAGACATGCTACCCTGCCAGTAAGTTCGGGCTGACACCTGAGAAGTACAGACAATAGTTCAGGGCCAGTCACAAGCTATCCACACAGAGCTGGGTTGATTGCTTAGACTATGCTGGTAAGGCACTGAAGGGTTGGGTGAAGGGTAGAAAAGTAAATAATTATGAAGAGCTGTATAACTTATTTCTGAAGAAGCACATGCTTGATATTTGTTTTACAGAGCTGCGCCAGCACCTAGTGGATAGTAAGCTTTCTGACCCTAGAAAGCTCGCTGAAGAGGCGGACAGCTGGGTCAGCACCAAAGTGTCCAAGAAAGCATCTGGGTGGACTCCCAAAAGGTTAGTCAGTGTTCCAACCAGAAGAAGGAGGGGGGAGAAAAAAAGACTGAATTCTCTAAAGGCCCCCAAAACAACTCACAGGGGAAAGGGTCTGGTTCTGATTCCCAATCTGGCTACCAGAAGAATAACTACCCTGACAATGGTCTGCAGTCAAAGTACATTAAGTGATACGAGTGCTTCGAGTGTGGATACCACAAGGGGGATTACAAGTGTCCAAAGAGACCATCACCTCCCACTGGAGGAAAAGTTCTAGGGGTGGCTAATGTAGTGCTGGGGGAGGAGTTTGTCCCAGTTAATGGGGGGGGGGGGGGTGAGAGTTTAGTGGTGTCACCCTAATATCTCTGGGTGATTGTGAGATGGTTCCTAAGATCCGTATGCCAGCAAATACTACAAAGTACAGGCAGTGGCTTAGCATCAATGGCTCTGACGGATAAAGGAGCCAGTAGGACTATGGTAAGGATCAGCTGATTTTCCCAGAGCAGGCAATTCCCCATGCATTCCACGAATCACTGACAAAATATCGAAGGTCAAAAAATCGACCTACAAAAATATCAGAGCAAAAATATCGATGACAAGAATATCGAGATCCTATCTACAACATGGTAAGTACAAAAATATCGAAAATAAAATATAGAATGTCAAAAATATCGTTATTAAAAATATAGAGGTGCTGATTACGATCCGGTAAAAACCGGGTACGAACCGTCGGTCGGAGCGTTTTCTCCGTCCGACTCGTACCCGGTCGTAAAACTTTACAAACATGGAATTACGATTCGCACGGAAATACCATTTCCGTACGAATCGTAAAAAACACCGACCGACGAAAATATACATACGAATGTGATCCGGGAATGCTGCGACGTGACGTCGGGACGCTTTCAGGCAGCGTTTCACGACCCAGGAATTACGAATCGAACCGACAGCAGTCCGGACGGTAATATTTTCACGGCACCCAAAAAGTGCCGGAAAAGCAAAGTACGGCGCGAAACGACCAGAGTAGGTGGCCCGGTACGCACCGTACCCCCCCCCAGCCCCTGTACGTACGCGCCGACCCCCCCCAGCCCCTGTATGTACGCGCCGACCCCCCCCAGCCCCCGTATGTACACGCCGACCCCCCCAGCCCCCGTATGTACGTGCCGACCCCCCCCAGCCCCCGTATGTACGCGCCGACCGCCCCAGCCCCCGTATGTACGCACCGACCCCCCCCCAGCCCCCGTATGTACGCGCCGACCCCCCCAGCCCCCGTATGTACGCGCCGACCCCCCCCAGCCCCCGTATGTATGCGCCGACCCCCCCAGCCCCCGTATGTTCGAGTCGTACCCCCCCGTGTAAGTACACCCCTGTACGTGTCGAACCCCCCCGTGTATGTACACCCCTGTACGTGTCGAACCCCCCGTGTATGTACACCCGTGTACGTTCGAGTCGTACCCCCACCCGCGTATGTACGGTGCGTACCCCCAGCGCGTAGCGCTGGGGGTACGCACCGTACATACACGGGTGGGGGTACGACTCGGACGTACACGGGTGTACATACACGGGGGGTTCGACAAGTACAGGGGTGTACATACATGGGGGTTCGACACGTACAGGGGTGTACTTACACGGGGGGGTTCGACACGTACAGGGGTGTACTTACACGGGTGGGGGTACGACTCGGACGTACACGGGTGTACATACACGGGGGGTTCGACACGTACAGGGGTGTACATACACGGGGGTTCGACACGTACAGGGGTGTACTACTTACACGGGGGGGTTCGACACGTACAGGGGTGTACTTACACGGGTGGGGGTACGACTCGGACGTACACGGGTGTACATACACGGGGGGTTCGACACGTACAGGGGTGTACATACACGGGGGGGTTCGACACGTACAGGGGTGTACTTACACGGGGGGTTCGACACGTACAGGGGTGTACTTACACGGGTGGGGGTACGACTCGGACATACACGGGTGTACATACACGGGGGGTTCGACACGTACAGGGGTGTACATACACGGGGGGGTTCGACACGTACAGGGGTGTACTTACACGGGGGGTTCGACACGTACAGGGGTGTACTTACACGGGTGGGGGTAAGACTCGGACGTACACGGGTGTACATACACGGGGGGTTCGACACGTACAGGGGTGTACATACATGGGGGTTCGACACGTACAGGGGTGTACTTACACGGGGGGGTTCGACACGTACAGGGGTGTACTTACACGGGTGGGGGTACGACTCGGACGTACACGGGTGTACATACACGGGGGGTTCGACACGTACAGGGGTGTACTTACACGGGGGGTACGACTCGAACGTACGGGGGCTGGGGGGGTCGGCGCGTACATACGGGGGCTGGGGGGGGGGTCGGCGCGTATATACGCGGGCTGGGGGGGGTCGGCGCGTATGCGGCCACATGTCTCCATGGTTGATATGGGAGTTCGGTGCGGACGGTGTTTTTTCCATACGGTTGTAACATCGGACGCACGGGATGGATCGTGATTCCGCGGTCGGACTTCACTTTTCACATTTGTACGGTAAATCGTCCGAGGACGTGTCGGACACATTTTCCGACCCGAGGATGTGTGGGGAATAATTCCCAATGCGATTCGTATGGACTTTTTACCATGCAAATCGTAATTGGCAGTTTGTACGGCACTTGTACGATTCGTACGGTAAAAAGACCGGATACGAGTCGTACGGGGAATTTTTTTGCCGGATCGTAATCGGCACCAGAGTATTTTTTAGTTAAAAACAAATATGTAAAATAAACCAAATAATACTTATAAATAAAATAAACATAATTAAATATATTTTATAATGTTTAAAATTAATAATTAATACACATAATCTAATAAAACATTAATTAAACATATACATATAATATATAATATATATACTTACTTAATAATACATTTTAATAATTGTTTTAATAACTTATAACTTGTTAAAAATTATTATAAATTACATCATACACATAAAACAATAACATGAATAAAAATTAAATAATTATATATATAACACATTAAAAAAATTACATTTAATTTGAATATTGTTAAAATTTATTATATATTACATTAGCTAAAATAATATAAAAAATATTAAATAGCACCGACAATAAAACTACTACTCCAGCTCCAAAAAAAAACAGTAAGGAAAATGTTGGATAGCGTAGAGCTAAAAATTACTATTTCCATTCCAGGGAGTGTAACAATAGGGAAAGTGTTGGATAACGTACAGGTATAATTTACTATACCCACTGCAGGGAGTGCAACAGTAAGGAAAGTGTTGGATAGCGTAGGGGTAAAAATGACTATTCCAACTCCAAAGAGTGCAACAGTAGGGAAAGTGTTGGCTAGCGTAGGGGTAAAAATTACTATTCCCACTCCAGAGAGTGCAACAGTAGGGAAAGTGTTGGATAGCGTAGAGGTAAAAATTACTATTCCCACTCCAGAGAGTGCAACAGTAGGGAAAGTGTTGGATAGCGTAGGGGTAAAAATTACTATTCCAACTCCACAGAGTGCAACAGTAGGGAAAGTGTTGGATAGCGTAGGAGTAAAAATGACTATTCCCACTCCAGAGAGTGCAACAGTAGGGAAAGTGTTGGATAGTGTAGGGGTAAAAATTACTATTCCAACTCCAGAGAGTGCAACAGTAGGGAAAATGTTGGATAGCGAAGGGGAAAAAATTACTATTCCCACTCCAGAGAGTGCAACAGTAGGGAAAGTGTTGGATAGCGTAGGGGTACAAATTACTATTCCAACTCCAGAGAGTGCAACAGTAGGGAAAGTGTTGGATAGCGTAAGGGTCAAAATTACTATTCCAACTCCAGAGAATGCAACAGTAGGGAAAGTGTTGGATAGCGTAGGGGTAAAAATTACTCTTCCAACTCCAGAGAGTGCAACAGTAGGGAAAGTGTTGGATAGCGTAGGGGTAAAAATTACTATTCCAACTCCAGAGAGTGCAACAGTAGGGAAAGTGTTGGATAGCGTAGGGGTAAAAATTACTATTCCCACTCCAGAGAGTGCAACAGTAGGGAAAGTGTTGGATAGTGTAGGGGTAAAAATTACAATTACAACTCCACAGAGTGCAACAGTAGGGAAAGTGTTGGATAGCGAAGGGGTAAAAATTACTATTCCAACTCCAGAGAGTGCAACAGAAGGGAAAGTGTTGGATAGCGTAGGGGTAAAAATTACTATTCCCACTCCAGAGAGTGCAACAGTAGGGAAAGTGTTGGATAGCGTAGGGGTAAAAATTACTATTCCAACTCCAGAGAGTGCAACAGTACGGAAAGTGTTGGATAGCGTAGGGATAAAATTTACTATTCCAACTCCAGAGGGTGCAACAGTAGGGAAAGTGTTGGATAGCATAGAAGTTAAAAATAACATAGTTATAAATAAAATAATTATTTAAAATAATTAGTGATTTAATTATTAAATAACTCAAAATTATTTACAAATACCAATAAATATTTATTACAAACATAACTACCAAAGAATAATTAATTAACAATACATTAATAATAAATACCAATAAATAATAATTAATAAATATTAATTACCAAATAATAAATATTAAACGGTAAAATATTTTTCATAACCAAAAACATATGAATTATTAAAAAGTAAATACCAATTAAAATATATTTAACAATTAAAAAAACATATACCACAAAATAATAATTATGAAACATTAATTACCAATTAAAAAATATTGAACTATTAAATATTTTTCATACGCCAAAATAATAAATATTACACATTAATTACCAATGAATAATTACTTATTAATATATTAATTAGAAATATCAATGCATAATATTTAATTATATTTAATTCACAATTAATAATTAATCAACAATTAATTATTTTTCATAACCAAAATATTATAATTTAAAATATTTACCAATTAATAATTATTGTCCAATTAATTAATTATCAATACCCAACAACAAATTTAATAATTACTTAATTAGATTTCAATTACTTCCAACACTATTCCCCTATAAACGCACGACACACTCCACTAATAAAATAATACACTTCACATAATTATCAATTAATCAACTAATTAAAACTAATTGCCAATTAATAAAAATTAATTACCAATTAATACTTAATTAACAATAATATAATTATCAATACCAATAAATGAAAATAAATTATTAATTAATTACAATTAAATTACTTCCCACCCTATTCCCCTATAAACCCACAACCCGCTACAGAACTTAAATGCAAAAATGTATTAAAATGAATTTATAATTCCTAAAAATGTATAATTAATTCCATATAATTAAATTACTTCCCACCCGATTCCCCTATAAACCCACAACCCGCTACAGAACTTAAACGCAAAAATTAATTAAATTAATTTATCATTCCTAAAAATGTATAATTAATTCCATATAATTAAATTACTTCCCACCCTATTCCCCTATAAACCCACAACCCGCTACGGTACTAAAACACAAAATTGACTTAAAAAACCATTGTTAACATATAAAAATTGTATACATATATTTTAAAACCAGTAGAACACTTAACAAAAAACATATAACACATACATATTAAATACATAATAAAATACATAACAATAATATAAATATTGATATTAGTAACATCAATATTAGTAAAATCGATAAATTTGATGTCGATATTACTAACTTCGATATTACTAACATCGATATTAAAATACTTACCTTAGGATCGATATTCTGTCCATAGATATTATTGACATCGATATTCTGTCCCTTCGATATTTAAAACTCGATATTAGTGTAGGTAGATATTTTAGCTTCGATATTTTGGCTGCTCACCGCATTCCACCAGGTTGTGGTGGCTAACAACAGAGAGGGTCACTATCCTGTGGCCCTGGTTCCATTTGAGTGGGGGGGGGGGGGATCAGGTCTTCTAAAAGTTGCTGTAAGCCCTGCCATGCCTGTGGACTGTTTCTTGGGTAATGACCTTGAGCACACTACCTGAAAGGAAATGGAGGTCAAGGCTCATGTGGAGATGTTAGGATTACCTGATTGGATATCTGCTACAACATGGGTCATTGCTACCCAGGATGTGATTCAAAAATGGCTGGAGCCTGGAACAATGGCCCTGCAAGCTGCTAAAAAGTGGAAAGGCAAGGGGTGCTGCAAACTCACCCCTGAATGTACTTCTAGGGAGATGGGTGGGGCAACTGCTGTGGCTGCCCCGAACTCCACAGAAGAGGGCATTGCTCCGCTTGGTAACCTGCCTGTCATTGCTGGATGGCATGTAGAAGGAAGGACCCACCAAGGAGAAGTTTTATAGGACACAGAGAGAATGTCAAATCCCTTGAGGGATTGAGGCAACAGGCTAAAGCCCAAGCAGCAGGTGATACCACTTGTAGTCACCACATTTACTGGGAGGACAGCCTCCTTTACAGTGAGCCTAAGATTGCTTTGCTTGGGACACCCAGGGCCCTGGTGGTCCTCCTATGCTACAGGACCTTCCTACTGGAGCTGGCTATGAGATATCCCTGGCAGGAAAGCTGGGCTGAGGCAATACCTTTGCAATGCTTGTCCCACACTTTTATTGGCCCAGGCTCAAGACTTCCTCCCTCAGATACATTCTGTAGGACTTGTACGACCTGCCAGGCTAGTGAAAAGACAGGACAGAGGCCTAAGGCCCCCATGCACACACTTTCAGTCATTAGCACACACTTTGACAGGGTGGGCATCAACATTATGGGGCCTATGGCTCCCCAGACTGCTTCAGGCAACAGGTTCATCCTGGTCTTGGTGGATCATGCCACTAGGTATCCAGAGGTAATCCCTTTGAGGACCATGACTGCACCCCGCAGTGGTAAAGGCCCTGTTGGTGATTTGTAACTGGTTGGGTTTCCTCAAGAAAGTTGTGTCTGACATGGGCAAAAATGTCATGTCTGCATATATGTAGTCAATGTGGAAGAAATGTGGGGTAACTTGTAAGTTCTCCACCCCTTACCATCCACAAACCAATGGTCTTGTTGAGAGGTTCAACAAGACCCTTAAGGGCATGATCAGAGGCCTGCCAGAGGCCCTGAGGAAAACGTGGGAACTCTTACCATGCCTGTTGTTTGCCTACAAGGAGGTACCACAGAAAGAAGAGGGCATACACCCATTTGAACTTCTGTTTGGGCACCCTATTAGAGGACCCCTGAGTTTTGTGAAGGAAGGCTTGGAGCAACTTCCCAGGAAAGCTCCCCAGGATGTGGTGGGCTACATGCTGACCTTCAGGAGCCAAATGGTGAAGTTATGGACACAAGCTTCCAGTTACTTAAAAGTCTGCCTGGAAGACATGAAGTAGTGGTATGACAAAAATTCTACCACTGCCACGTTTAATGGTCAACGGAGTGGGTTCTGATTACTTTTTTCATTACAATGCGGTACACGCCAGGGATGCCCACTCTCCCCTCTCTTATTTGCTCTCAGCATAGAAACCTTAGCTGCTACGATACAAGTTACACCAGAGATTCAGGGTATCCTCTTTGGCTCGTGTGATCACAATATATCACTCTTTGTTAATAATGTAATGCTCTCCCTTACCTTCTCTACTACATAACTGGAGGCTTTACAAAGTGACATGCTACGAGAAAATATTGGATTATCGGGTTAACTTCCATAAGTCATTCCTTCGTAACCTCACACTACGTTCTCCAGAAATAGAAGCTCTGGCAGCATCGACCCCCCCACAAGTGGGTGAAAAAAGACATCACGTACTTGGGGATTAAGATCACCCCTAAGACTTATCTATACCATGCTAACTTTCCTCTCCTGCTCCGCCAGCTCAAAGTAGACCTTAAAAGGTGGGCACGAATAAATCTCTCTTAACTAGGGCAGATTAATGCTATCAAGATGACGGTACTTCTGCATATACTATCTTTTCCACTACCTCCCAGTTGAAGTGTCCCAGAACTCTGTGTCATGGTGATCCAATTTCTCTGGAATGGCAACAGGGCACATCTTCCTTATAAACAACTGAGACTACCGAAAGGAGCAAGAGGACTGGTGCTGCTGGACTACCATCTATACTATAAGGCACTACATTTACAGGTAGTCACAAAATGGACACTGAGAGAATCTAAGAAGCATTGGCTCCTCATGGATAGGGCCATAGTTGGCAGATTCCTGTCGGATGTCGTCTGGAAACCAAGGGATGATAGATCTCCCATTGCTTATCTTAGCACAACTACTCACACTACCCTTAAAGTGTGGGAAACAGTCACGAAGATGCCGGGATGGACAACTTTCCCATCCCCTTACGCTACTATCCATTTTAATCCAGCCTTTCACCCGGCTCTAATACCAGGTACATTTGAAAAATGTAGAGAAGGATGTGTTTCATGATTTATGATCTTTTTCATAGACAGGAAATATTGACCTTTGAAAACTGTGAACAGTATTTTGCTTTACCAGACACCGAACAATATCACTACACTCGACTAAAACACTGGGTATTGCACCCTGACATGCATCTTGCTGTCACAAGCGACCATACCATCATTGAGAAATTTGTGAGGCAAACGAGGGGCACTAAAGGCTCCATTCACTTCCTTTATGCCCACTTACTCCAGAACCTCCCCTCAACCACATCACAACATGCAAACTTCTGGAGCAATCTTTTAGCTACCCCAATCTCAGAATCACATTGGCAGAAACTGCGAAATTATATTCCTAGATTTAATAATTCCCTAGGGCTTAGAAAAAGCACATTACAAATTACTGTACGATTGGTGTCCCCACCCCACTAAACTACAAAGATCTTCTATGCAACATCCAATTTATGCTGGAGAGAATGGGATCTTTGCAGCACATTTGGTGGGACTGTCCAACCATTTGCCCATTATAGACTGAAATCATAGCACAAATGAAAGTGACACAGGGCTGCCCCATCCCTTCCATGCAAAGCCTTCAACTCATAGGCTTACGAGGTGACTCCCTACGCCATCAAACCTCGAGCGATCGATCCCTCATGTGACTGTGTCTGGGGCAACAAAGATAGATCTAGCAGCTAATTGGAAGAACTCCTCAGCATCCTCATTATCGCATTGGCATGCTAGACTCTAGCAAGGAAACAGTGGACAGACTGACAGATATTCTCCAAGATACTAAAAATAATTTTGAGTATCACTGAGGAGCTTTGGTCAGCTTTCTCTCAGAAGAACTCCCCTTACCACTGGCCCTACCCACACACGAGCACTCCATCTCTTTCACATCTGATCGGCCTTCGATCTGCCCCCCCCCCCCACACACCTAACAGCACCGTTCCCAGCTTCCGATTTACAGTGTAAGCATACATTCACACCCATGGTCTAAGTGTTTCAGGTTTATGTTTCCCTTTTTTTACTCTAAGTTTCGGTTTTGTTTTTGGAGGGAGGTGATGCAGGGGATTTAATGGCACTACTACAGCACCTAATTGTGCAAATTTAGTTCTGGAATTTTTATATTTGCTTATGACACTGGTGAAGTATTGTTTATTATCAACTGTGTAACTCAATAGCCTTGTCCTGTTTATTCCATTGACTTCTGCCAAATGTACTGTGCAAGTCTGATACTGTGCCTTAAGAAAATTAATAAAGATTGTTTGGCAAAAGAAATGCTACCACTGTGGATTGCCAGCCTGGTCATAAAGTGTCAGTAATGGAGCAAGTGGAGCTCAGGGCTCTCCAGGATCGCTGGACTGGCCCATAATATGTGATTTAGAAGAAAGGGAAGACCACCTACCTTGTGACTCTCAAGACCCCTAAGTGTTACAGCAAACAAATGATGGACGGAATGCTGACAATGCAAGCATTCTCCCCCAGTTAAAAGATCTGGGTTAAATCCATTGTTCTTTTGCCCACTACGCCACCCCAGTTTGAACCCAGCCATATGCAAATCAGTCTTGACCATGTGCCTCATGGGAACAGTCCAGACCAAACTGCCAGGCCAGGCCCTTCCTGGACTGGAAACAAGCATCCTGGGACCAGTTTCAGGGTATTTCACCCTTCTTCAACCAGGCTTGCTTGAATCCAGGGGCACAGTCAGCAAGGGACCCACGTCTCGGCATACCCATCCCACTTAGGCCAAAAAGTGTTACAGCAAACAAATGATGGACGGAATGCTGACAATGCAAACATTCTCCCACAGTCAAAAGATCTGGGTTAAATCCATCGTTCTTTTGCACACTACGCCACCCCAGTTTGGACCCAGCCATATGCAAATCAATCTTGACCATGTGCCTCATGGGAACAGTCCAGACCAAACTGCCAGGCCAGGTACTCCCTGGGCCAGAAACAAGCATCCTGGGACCGGTTTCAGGGTATTTCAGCCTTCTTCAGCCAGGCTTGCTTGAATCCAGTGGCTCAGTGAGCAAGGGACCCACGGCTGGGCATACCCATCCCACTTAGGGCGACAAGTGTTACAGCAAACAAATGATGGACGGAATGCTGACAATGCAAACATTCTCCCCCAGTAAAAAGATCTGGGTTGAATCCATTGATCTTTTGCCCAGTACGCCACCCCAGTTTGGACCAAGCCATATGCAAATCAGTCTTGACCATGTGCCTCATGGGAACAGTCCAGACGAACTGCCAGGCCAGGTCCTCCCTGGACCGAAACAAGCATCCTGAGGCCGGTTTCAGGGTATTTCACCCTTTTTCAGCCAGGCTTGCTTGAATCCAGTGGCACAGTGAGCAAGGGACCCACGTCTGGGTATACCCATCCCACTTAGGGAGAAAAGTGTTACAGAAAACAGATGATGGACGGAATGCTGACAATGCAAACATTGTCCCCCAGTCAAAAGATCTGGGTTAAATCCATTGTTCTTTTGCCCACTACGCCATCCCAGTTTGGACCCAGCCATATGCAAATCAGTCTTGACCATGTGCCTCATGGGAACAGTCCAGACCGAACTGCCAGGCCAGGTCCTCCCTGGACCGGAAACAAGCATCCTGGGACTGGTTTCAGGGTATTTCACCCTTTTTCAGCCAGGCATCCTTGAATCCAGTGGCACAGTGAGCAAGGGACCCACGTCTGGGCATACCCATCCCACTTAGGGCGAAAAGTGTTGCAGCAAACAGATGATGGACGCAATGCTGACAATGCAAACATTCTCGCCCATTCAAAAGATCTGTGTTAAATCCATCGTTCTTTTTCCCACTACGCCACCCCAGTTTGGACCCAGCCATATGCAAATCAGTCTTGACCCTGTGCCTCATGGGAACAGTCCAGCCCGAACTGCCAAGCCAGGTCCTCCCTGGACTGGAAACAAGCATCCTAGGACCGGTTTCGGGGTTTCACCCCTCTTCAGCCAGGATAGCTTGATTCCAGTGGCATAGAGAGCACGGGACTCACGTCAGAGCATACCCGCCCCACTTGGGGTGACAAATTCAAAAACAACAGTTGATGGACAGAATGCAGAACAATGTCATACATTCACCCCAGTACAGAGATCTGGGCCTAAATCCATTGTTTTTTTTTATCACCATGCCATTCCAGTTTGAACCCAGCCATATGCAAATCAGTCTTGACCCTAGGGTTTGGGTTTGGGATGAGTAAAGTGTAGGTGGAGACTCTAAACCTCCCAAGTACAGCGGACCTGTTCTGAAGAAACTCCACAAGAGAAGACTCTGAGGCCTCCGGAACTGCCAAAACCAGACACCTGATTGAGATGCCTGGTCTAGGATGTATGGAATTAAGAATCAGCAAGAAAGGGGGTTACAGTCCCAGGAGGATTCATTAATACACCTTCAACGGGGGCTGGATGATCCAATACTGCAGGGAAAGATAGTGGATGCTAGGCAAGTGGTGGGGGAGACATGGGATAGGCTAGATAAATTTACCCTGCAGGAGTACAGGCAATTATTGAACAAGGAAGGGAACAGACCTGGTCACCTCCTTGCATGGCTCCTACATACAGAAAGGCCAACCACTTTGATCATGTCCCTTAGGACAGATGATAGGCTGATCTCAACGCAGGTTGCGATCAACAGGGATCTTCAAAGATATTTTACAAAGCTCTACCAGAGATGTGAGGACTGTGCCGTCACTGAAGTGAATGAGTTCTTGGCGGGCTTGGACTTGCCAAAACTAGAGGCTTCACATACAAAAGCCCTGGACCTGGTGCTAACCTAGGAGGAGATACTAGAAGTGATAGGGGAAATGCTGTGACACAAAATTCCAGGAACAGATGGGTTTCCAACAGAATTCTATGTAACATATGCAGCAGTGTTATTATTCTTATTATTATTATTATTACATTTGTAAGGCGCGGCAGCTACCCAAAAAGGGTTTCCCGGCGCCGGAGCTATCCGAGAAACTTCTGGAAGTCTACAACGAAGCAAGGGAAAGGGGTGCACTCCCCCAGACCATGATGGAGCCACTTATAGCCCTGCCTCCTAAACCAGATCGGGACCCAGGGAAGATCGGCTCCTATCGCCCGATCTCCATGATTAACATGGATGTGAAAATCCTTTCCAAAATCCTGGCTTTTAAGACTGCGGGGGGTAATTGAGCAGTTGGTGCATGAAGGCTAGTGTGGGTTTATTTCTCATAGAAGTACCCTCATGAATAGCCACAGACTTACACATGTAATGCTATCCGAGCAGGATTACCAGATAGAGATGGTGGTGGTAGCGCTCAATTTAGAAAAAGCATTTGATACAATTGGTTGAGACTACATATGGGCAGGTTTGTCACATATGGAATTCAGCACTAATCTGCTGAAATGGATAGCCCTGTTATACTCCGCACAAAATGCCAGGGTTCAGTCTGGGAGGTGTGTTTCAGATAGTTGACAAAAACAGAGGGGGTCTCCATGAGTTTGCCCTTTGTCTCCCCACCTGTTTGCACTGGCAATAGAGCCACTGGTGGCCTATCTGGGGGCCACACTGTGGGGATTAGGGATACAGGTGAGAGATACTGAGCAGATAGTCTCTGTGTATTCTGAGGATGCCCTGGTTTATCTGCAATGACCAGTTCAAGCAGTGCTGCTTTGACTGGATGTGCTGCGGACATTTGGGAGGCTGTCGAGACTCAAGGTGAATGTGGTCAAATCCTTATTATTTCCCATCGCTAGGTGGGCCGGCAGTGGCTTGGATCCCGTCTCCGATCTGGGTTTGAGGAAGGAGCTAGATAGCTTCCGGTATTTGGGTATGCATGTGATGCATTTAATTGAGAAATAATATGAGTATAATATGGGTATAGTACCCGCTGTCCTAGAGGCCTCAATTGCCTTTTTGAATAAATTACCATTGTCAGTTGCTGGTAGCATTGCAGCCGCCTACATGGTATTCCTGCCCAGATGCCTCTACATCCTACAGAAAATGCAATACCCCATAGGCCGATCAACGTAAAAAAAAAAATGAACAGCCTCTTGATTGAATCATCAGGGCTGGCAAACTGAGCAGAGTGGGATTCATGGTGATCAAGCTAGACATGGAGGGAGAATTAGGCTTGCTGGACATGGAATTATACTGGATCACTGACAAAATATAGAAGGTCAAAAAATCGACCTACAAAAATATCGGAACGAAAATATCGATGTCAAGATTATCGAAAATCTATCTACAACATGGTAAGTACAAAAATATCGGAAATAAAATATCGATGTCAAAAATATCGTTATTAACTAATATCGTTTTTTCTTTAGTTTAAAAAAATATGTAAAATAAACCAAATAATACTTATAAATAAAATAAACATAATTAAATATATTTTATAATGTTTAAAATTAATAATTAATATATATAATTTAATAAACCATTAATTAAACATATACATTAAAGTGCCGATTCGGATCCTGGAAAAAATTTCCCCATACGAATCGTATCCGGGATTTTTACCGTACGAATCGTACAAGTAGCGTACAAACTGCCAAGTACGATTCGTATGGGAAAAAGTCCATACGAATCGCATTGGGAAAATATCCCCACACGTCCTCGGGTCGGAAAATGTGTCCGACACATCCTCGGACGATTTACCCTACGAATCGGAAAAATGAAGTCCGACCGCGCAAGTACGATCCGTCCCGTCCTTCCAATTTTACAACCGTATGGAAAATACACCGTACGGACCGAACTGCAATAGCAACCATGGAGACATGTGCCCGCATACGCGCCGAACCCCGCCCCAGACCCCGCGGAGGTACGTGCCGTACCCCCACCCGTGTATGTACGAGTCGAACCCCCACCCGTGTATGTACACCCGTGTATGTACGAGTCGAACCCCCACCTGTGTATGTACACCCGTGTATGTACGAGTCCTACCCCCACCCGTGTATGTATGAGTTGAACCCCCACCCGTGTATGTACACCCGTGTATGTACGAGTCGAACCCCCACCCGTGTATGTACACCCGTGTATGTACGAGTCGAACCCCCACCCGTGTATGTACGAGTCGAACCCCCACCCGTGTATGTACACCTGTGTATGTACGAGTCAAACCCCCACCCGTGTATGTACACCCGTGTATGTACGAGTCGAACCCCCACCCGTGTATGTACACCCATGTATGTACGAGTCGTACCCCCACCCGTGTATGTACACCTGTGTATGTATGAGTCGAACCCCCACCCGTGTATGTACACCCGTGTATGTACGAGTCGAACCCCCACCCGTGTATGTACACCCGTGTATGTACGAGTCGAACCCCCACCCGTGTATATATACCCGTGTATGTACGAGTCGTACCCCCACCCGTGTATGTATGGTGCATACCCCCAGCGCTACGCGCTGGGAGTACGCACCGTACATACACGGGTGGGGGTACGACTCGTACATACACGGGTGGGGGTTCGACTCGTACATACACGGGGGAGGGTACGACTCGTACATACACGGGTGTACATACACGGGTGGGGGTTCGACTCGTACATACACGGGTGGGGGTTCGAATCGTACATACATGGGTGTACATACACATGTGGGGGTTCGACTTGTACATACACGGGTGTACATACACGGTTGGGGGTTCGACTTGTACATACACGGGTGTACATACACGGGTGGGGGTTCGACTCGTACATACACGGGTGTACATACACGGGTGGGGGTACGGCACGTACATCCGCGGGGTCTGGGAGGGGTTCGGCACGTACCGGGCCCCCAATTCCGCTCGCATCGCGCCGTACTTCGCCTTTCCGGCACTTTTTGGGTGCCGTAAAAATATTGCTGTCCGGACTGGTGTTGGTACGATTCGTACTTCCTGGTTCGTGAAATGCAGCCTGCATGCGTCCCGACGTCACGTCGGCGCTGTCCCGGATCACATTGGTATGTGTTTTTACAGTCGGTCGGTGTTTTTTCCGACTCGTACGGAAATGGTGTTTCCGTACGAATCGTACTTGCAAGTTTGTAGGGTTATTTTACCGGGTACGAGTCGGACGGAGAAAACCCTCCGACCGACAGTTCGTATCCGGTTTTTCCAGGATCGGAATCGGCACCATAATATATAAGATTCACCACAAATGACCCAGGTTACTGAAATCCGTGTCCCATTGGCAGGTGGCGAGCAAAAAACCGAGCAGGTCTCCCGGTAAATATTTAACACACAGCGTCTTCTTCATAGAAGGACTCGCACTCGGAAGGAAAAACCAAAGATTTATTAATTACTCGTTACGCGTTTGGTCAGTGAAACTGACTTGATCACACGAATCTTAGTGAAAACTGGGAGGTATTTACATGGCTGAAGAAACAAACGACAGACAAGATGTTAGCCAAGTGGTGTCTGTGACTTTGGAGGCCATTACTAAAAGTCCAAATGCGATAACATAAGATACATTTGTATACCATAATGGATGCCTGCATGTAGATTAACCATATGTTGATTGAACATTTCGAGGTACAATATAGTTGATTACACGTATAGTGCGTCATCGCTGTCGTTAAGGCTGTAAAAAGCTAGTAATTAGACATAAAAAATCGGCATGGTGCTAGCTAAAGTAAACAGACAATACTGTTATGATACATACATTAATAGCGCCACTAGTAACAGACAGTAGTGCAATTGAACAGTGCGCAGTGACAATATATATACGTATACAAATATATAAATGTATATGTGGAGTCGGCATAGTGCCTTCATTGTTCATGGTTTTCACCTATTAAACTTGTAGTAAGAGAAAGTCAATAGTATATCGCAGTTACATAGAGATAAGGAAATACATAATTAAATTCAAATGCCTCCAGAGTCAAACGAAAAACTTTAGAATCAACAGCACAATGCAGCCTCCTAATTACAATCCAATAGTGCCCAAAATTATACTAGATTCAAATATAAAAAATAATAAAGAAAAGGATATATTTTCTTATCTGTGCCCACAGAGCCGGGAAGAAAAGGGTAGGGTAAGCGATACAGATAAATGATCCGCTGAAGTAGCGACCCTTCCTTTCCTCCTGTGCAAAAAAGAGAGAAAAGAAGAGAAAGTGATATAATAAGTATCATAAAGAAACATGATATAAAATTGCACACAGTAATACTATTGCATCATAGTACCTACTATTGGCTAAAATTCGAACATACTTAAACAACCAGCATCAGGACATATATAACCAGATAAGGAGTATTACAAATAAGGTTAGGCAGAACGTATACAGAAGGCAGGGATAGAGCAAGGATCAGTCATCATGTAGATGTACACTAAGTTCTTCATCTAAGTTGTGGCCTTTGGGGAACTTGGTCTCTAGTACAATTATCCATTTCGACTCACGTTTACGGAGTAGTAAAGTTATATTTCCACCTCTTGGGCCAAGATGGACTTGTTCGAGGACAAAGTAGCTTAACATAGAACTGTTGGATAGATGGAAAAGGTCAAAATGTCTTGCAATAGGATAATTACTGTCTTTCTTATTAATAGCATGCATGTGTTCTAACACTCTTTTCTTTGCCATACACGTAGTGCTACCAACGTACCATAGTTTGCAGGGGCACATTAATACATACACACAGAAAGATGTACTGCAGGTTAAAAATTGGTTGATCGTTTTTGGTAAAGTATGCCCCGGAATAGTCACAGTTTTAGTCATGTAGCTATTGCGGCAAGCTTTACAATGGCCACAGGGGTAGAAACCTTTGAGGTTATGTTCACTTGTGGCTGATCTAGATGTGACATCATTATGAACCAAAAGATCTCTTAAACTGCGGCCTTTCCTATAAGTTATTCTGGGTCTGGTTTCAAAAGTATGACCAATAATAGGATCTCTTTTCAATATATTCCAATTCTTGGTCAGTATTTTCTGTATTTGTCCAGAGTTGCCACTGAAAGTGAGTATAACTCTGTTACTGCCCTCTGAAATGTTGTCAATGGTATCAGTATCAGTTGATAGTGTTTGGGCATGGAAAAATTGAATTGACCTTAGTGATGGCTTTTTGGAGGACCCACTTAGGATAACCCCTATCACTGAATCTCTTAATCATAACTTCCTTCTCAAGTTGGAATGCACTGTTGGTACTACAGTTTCTTCTCGCTCTCAGCAGTTCCCCATAGGGGATGCTCCATTTAAGGGGCTCTGGGTGGCTGCTGAGAGCCTGAAGGAGTGTGTTGCCTGCTATAGTTTTGCGAAACAAACTAGTTGAAAGTTTGTCCCGTTGAGGCTTGATCAATAGGTCCAGGAATTCGATTGTATCTTTACTCATGTTACTAGTGAGGGTAATGTTGCGATCATTAACATTGAGTTCCTCTATAAAATGGATTGCCATTTGTTCGGTGTCTGTCCAGATCACAAAAAGATCGTCTATGTATCTGTACTGCTCGATTTTTCCGGCCTTTTCTTGTGTTAAAGAATAACTAGTGTGACTTCAGTCTCTTTCCATCCAAGTCTAAGGGTTAGAGTAGTGTATAGAGCCTATTTATTAGGCACTTCGACATGATCCTGTGTTCTTCCCCATAGATCAGGGTTTGCACACATATCCTAGGGGATAGATTCGTTAGTATTAGGGGTAATCTGTTCTGTAGTGGGGGTATTTCATGGAGCCGTGCTGAATTCAGGCCTGGTAGGCCTTAAACGGGAGAGACTCCATCTTTCTTCCTGCTCCGGCAGCTTGGGATGCTTCTAGGTCATAGGCAGTGTTTTAGTTAGGAGGTGTTATTCGCCTGGAGAGAACCGGTTCAGGCCGGCCCTTATCGAAGGATTGTATTTTTCTTCATGCCGAAGACACTACATCAGGCCGGCCGGCTGGGAACGTGTCCTTGGCACGGGGAGGTACAAGAATTTGGTGGGCGGCAGGTTACGGGCTGGAATTTTCCATGAGAAAATGCACCTCTATATTAGTGAAAGTCTGAGGCAGATACTGGCACTTTTGCTTCAGTCCGTAGGCGGCACCTGGCCGTTAGCAGTAAAGCTACTACTTATTCCAGGGAAGACAGATGACAACCTTGAAGGTGGAGAAAAACCGAGAGACAGATATTCTTCTAACAGAATAGCCAAAGAGAAGAGAGTAGCCGATGAGGAAGAGGTCCCAGTGACTCGGAGAAAAGAGAAGGGAGTAGATCCGTGACTGCGGAGGTGTGACTTCCAGGCGAAGCCGAGGCACAGACGAGAAGGGAACCTAGATGACCATTGAGTGCAGGCTACATACGACTAAGGTGATGTCGACCCCTTTTTATTAGAGTGTACAACCTAATCTTTCACTTTTTCTTTGCAGGTTATATGTTATATGATTATGTTATATGATCGTGTATGTAATGAATAAATAAAGTATCCAGTTTGTGGTGAACCAACATGTGCTATGTATTCTTGCATGAGAGGGTAGCCTATTCTTCTAGTCAGCTGTGACTTGATATGAACAGATGTTAACCCTGATCAGGTAAGTGGTAGCTGAATAAGGGAGGAAGGAGCCCCTCGAACCAGAGGACAAGTTGTGTTCTAACTGGCAGTTCTTGTGTGATCTGATAAATAGTAACACTGATTCCCTTGTTGTATATTATGGTAATCATAGGATGAACTCGTGCTGAGGCTGCCGTCTGGGTAGGAAGTCCTGGGTCCATTTAGGGCCGCGAGGCTGAGGCTGCCGTCTGGGTAGGAAGTCCTGGGTCCATCTAGGACCGCGAGGCTGAGGCTGCCGTCTGGGTAGGAAGTCCTGGGTCCATTTAGGACCGCGAGGCTGAGGCTGCCGTCTGGGTAGGAAGTCCTGGGTCCATCTAGGACCGCGAGGCTGAGGCTGCCGTCTGGGTAGGAAGTCCTGGGTCCATCTAGGACCGCGAGGCTGAGGCTGCCGTCTGGGTAGGAAGTCCTGGGTCCATCTAGGACCGCGAGGCTGAGGCTGCCGTCTGGGTAGGAAGTCCTGGGTCCATTTAGGACCGCGAGGCTGAGGCTGCCGTCTGGGTAGGAAGTCCTGGGTCCATCTAGGACCGCGAGGCTGAGGCTGCCGTCTGGGTAGGAAGTCCTGGGTCCATTTAGGACCGCGAGGCTGAGGCTGCCGTCTGGGTAGGAAGTCCTGGGTCCATCTAGGACCGCGAGGCTGAGGCTGCCGTCTGGGTAGGAAGTCATGGGTCCACTTGGGACCGCGAGGCCGCCACTTGTATTATAAGAGGTCTTGATATATATATATATATATATATATATATATATATATATATATATATATATATATATAGTAGGAATTCCCTGTCCTTAGGTAGTATATATATATGGTTTTGTTTGTGAATAGGCCCTAGGGAGGGGGTAACGTTCTGGCTGGGTTAGAGAGGCTCTGTTGAGCGGGTTCTATCTGATCCGAAAACCCAAGCAGAACATTTGGCGTCACGAACCGTTTTCGAAACCTGTGTGCGTTGTGTTGCCCCGTGTTTGCTTTCGGCGTGTGCGTGGTTTTGTTTGCATATTATTTGTGGTATACTTGTGTGTATAGTTTTTCTTCTTTTCTTCTTTTCTTCTTTTCTTTTTCTTCCTTTTCTTCTTTCTTTTCCAAGATGTTTTCTAGGAAGTCGAAATCTACTTTTAAGTTGCCCGTTGATATTCCCGGCTGGGATTCAACGCCGTATGAAGCCTTAGCCCGTGAGTGGGCTGATTCTACTGGTTTGAGTGAGAATTGGAATTCTTCTTTGGAGCTGGCGGAGCCGGCTAATGTGATTACTTGTTTACAGAAGGCACCCGTATCGAAGGGTGAGGAGATTCCCATTTTGGGGCGCAGAGGTTGGATTGTTCTGTCTGCGTACAGGATTCTACATGAGAGGTTGTTGAAGTTACAGATATCTCTTAAGGATGTGGAAGCGCACTTTATTGAGATTCAGAATTCTCATACTTTGTTACGGTGTCAAAATAAATTGCTTGCTTGCTTGCTTGCTGATAAACTTGAGACTTACCAAACTATTGCCGAGAGGGCGGCTGTGCGAATTGCTCGTTATAAATACAAGAATAGGCGTGGTCGGGTTTCGACGCGAAAGGTGCGTCTGGTTGTGGCGAAAGCCGGACTGGATTGGAATCCTGATGAATGGGATGGTAATATCTGGAACTCGAGTGATTCTTGTTCCTCGGGTGAGGAGTCTGCCAAGCGCGAGTCTTCTCGCTCACGCCATGATTGTAAGTCTGCTTCTCGCTTCTCTTCCCCGTGATTGCGCTCACTCCTCGAGTGGGGTCGATGCCTCTTACACTGATTGTCCCTCTACGAGTACTGATCGGGCTCCTTGTGCTACTCGTCCCGCGGTCTCGGCGCACCCGGTTTTTCGACGGAAGTTGCAGCATGGTCCCAATGCTCCGAATGGTATTTCTTTAGACTCTTTGGAGGATTTTACTCAACAAGAAATTAGTGATATTTTGCAGCGCTTTCGGCAGCGCGCTGGTGAGACCTTGCTTACATGGATGGTGCGCCTTTATGAACTGGGCGCTGCTGGCATTATGTTGGATAATGGCGATTGTTTGAAGTTTTGTTCCTTGAGTTCGGATTCTGCTGTACAGGATCATTTTCGTAACTATAATGGTGGTGGTCAGATTTCCTTGCTTCAGTTAGCGACTGAGGGTTGTAATCAAAAGTATCCTACTGAGTCTGACTGGCCTGTGAATGACAAACCGTGGTATACTTTGCGCGACGCTGCACAACGTCTCAAAGAGGAGGTGATGAAAACGGCGATTTTTCTGGGTACTGCTGATAGGTTGCTTGATGGTTCGTTGACTTCTTCTGTGCGGAATCGTATTATTCGTTCTTCTCCTGTTGCCTACAAGCAGGTCATGATGACTTTATTGATTAATCAGACTGGTAACGTGTTATCTACGGTGCTGGAATCGGTGCGCCAACTGGGTGAGTTGGGTGAGTGGTTTAAACCTGAACGTCAGTCCCGGCCTGACACTCGTACCCCTGGTGACAATAAACTTACTAGACGTGATATCTTTTCTGGTCTTCTGGCCGATGGTGTGCGAAGGGAGGACATTGACGGTGAGACTACTGCTCGTTTGTGGGAGTTGTTTCGCAAACGTGGTTTGGATCGGAAGGAGGGTGCCCGGCGTGTTCGGACGACTGAGTGTGATCGTGGTGGTTCTGACGGTAGCGGTGATGATGACCGCCGTGGGCGCTCTGTTCGTCGTGATGATCGACGTTATGTGCGTGATATGTCCCCCCGTCGTGAGAGAGACAGAGAGAAGGAGGAGGAAAGAGAAAGGGGGAGAAATGATTATGTTTACAGCAGACGTAGAGATGATAGGGATCAATCCCCTGAGTTGAGGAGGAGAGAGGATCGTCATAGTTTGGCCGATCGAAACCCGCAGTACAATGCAGAAGACACGAATCCATTTCGTACTGGGAATGGATATGAACAGGAGGTACCGATACCTAAGAAACGTGAGAGTCTTTATCCTGATTTATCCTGGTACACAGACTGCAGTAAGAATGACTAGGAAATAGGTCAAGCTCCGGTACACAGATGGGCTCACAGAGATAATAGACCCTATGTAGATATTGATATTTATTGGAGACATCGTAATATCCAAAGGGCCCGAGCATTGGTAGATACAGGAGCGGAGGCCACTCTTATTCATGGAAAATCAAAGAAGTTTACAGGTCAGCCTTTTACAATCACCGGATTAGGTGGAAAAGAAACTCCTGCAGTTCAAACCTTGCTTGAAATGAGAATAGGTAGAATCCCTAGAAAAGAATATTCTGTACTAGTGGTGCCACTCTTAGAATTCATAATTGGAATTGATATCTTGAAAGGAATGACGTTGCATTTAGATGATGGATGTTACCAATTTGGAACTACACATTATATATCGTCCAGGCCTATACGGGTTGGTCGTTTAAGAATGCCCCCCATAAAAGTTCCCCAAGCGACGAAAGTGGTTTGTCAGAAGCAGTATCGTATTCCAGGTGGTCATGAAGAGATTAGTACCACTATTCAGGAGTTGGTGGATGCAGGTGTTATAACCCCGGTTACTTCTACTTGGAATAATCCTGTTTGGCCTGTACGTAAGAGTGATAATTCTTGGCGCATGACTGTTGATTATCGAGAATTGAACAAACACACACCCTCTTTGACTGTTGCAGTACCAGATGTTATTACCCTAATTGAAAGAATCCAAAAACATCCAGGTACATGGTATGCGTCCATTGATATTGCTAATGCTTTCTTTTCGATTCCGATTGCCCCTGAGTGTCAGGAACAATTCAGTTTTACGTGGAACGGGCGTCAGATGACGTTTAGAAGTCTTCCTCAGGGCTATGTGCATAGTCCTACGATATGTCACCGGCTGGTGGCAGAGCATTTGGCTGAGGTACCGGTTCATCCCCAAATTCAGATATGTCATTATATTGATGATGTTTTGATCCAAGGTGAAACACAAGAGGAAGTTCAGACACAATTGGACAGGATCATTGAGTGCCTGCGTGAGAAAGGTTGGGAAATCAACCCGGATAAGTTGCAAGGTCCGTCCCAGGCTGTAAAATTTTTGGGTATTAATTGGCATGAAGGGCACCGTGAAGTGATCCCTCAGGTTAAACAGAAGATTCTTGATTTTGCAGTTCTGAGGAATAGGAAAGAAGCCCAAAGCTTCATTGGTCTGTTTGGTTTTTGGCGCCAGCATATTCCTCATTTGAGACAAATATTGGCCCCTTTGTACCGTATCACGCGTAAAAAGAATGCATTTGACTGGGATAAACCACAGCAAGATGCGTTCAGTCTGGCAAAAGAAGCAATTCAACATGCTCTGGATTTATGGCCTGTACGTGATGGTGATGTGGATTTGAATGTGTCTGTACAGGGCCTTTATGCGAATTGGAGTTTGTGGCAGAAACAAGGCAGGAGTAGAGTACCGTTAGGTTTTTGGACCAAAAAGTTACCTGATGCTGGGGAGCGTTATACACCTTTTGAAAAACAGTTACTTGCATGTTATTGGGCTCTGGTGGATACCGAGCAATTGACTTTGGGACATGATATAGTTTTGCGTCCTGAAATTCCTATCATGCAGTGGGTTCTGAGTTCGCCGAAAACTCACCGAATTGGACAGGCTCAAGAGGCGAGTGTGATTAAATGGAAATGGTATATACAAGACAGGGCACGTGTGGGCCCGAAAGGAGTTGCTTCTTTACATGAGCAGGTGGCGCGAGCGCCGTCGACCGAGACTGAGAGTGAATGTTCCGTACCTTTAGTACAGGAGTCTCCTGTCAAGTGGGGTAAGCCTTTTGATGATTTGTCCGCTGCGGACAGAAACCATGTTTGGTTTACGGATGGTTCAGCGAGGTTCATAGGGACGAAACGGCACTGGAAGGCGGTGTCCTATAATCCGATCACACAAAAACTGCTGAGCACAACTGGTGAAGGTAAAAGCAGCCAATTTGCTGAACTTTATGCTGTTTATCAAGTTTTGAAACAAGAGTTACCTGGTACATGTCATATTTTCACCGATTCTTGGTCTACTGCCAATGGACTGGCTGTTTGGTTACCGACTTGGCATTCCCATAGTTGGAGGTTGCATTCCAAAGAATTGTGGGGAAAAGAGTTATGGCAAGAGATTTGGGAGATGCTCCCACAGAGTACTGTTACAATCTTCCATGTGGATGCTCACACCCCGATAGATTCTCTTGACAAATTTTTTCATAACATTGCAGATGAGAAATCTAAAATTGCTGAGGCAGTGGTGGACAGGCAAGATTCTGATATTGCGGGATTGGCGAAATGGGCACACCAGAAGGCAGGACATTTTGGAGAGAAGGCCACTAGCAGGTGGGCTGCTGATCGAGGAATTTATATTCCCCTAGATTTAATTAAAAATGTTATTTTACATTGTCCCGTTTGTCAGCATATCAGACAGCGTAAGGTGCCCCAAATTGTTACAGGTCATTTACATCGCGGGAAACTGCCCGCTCAAATTTGGCAGATTGATTACATTGGTCCACTTCCTATGAGTAGGAATTGTCAATATGTTTGCACTATTGTTGATACATACAGTGGCCTGCTGGTAGCCCTTCCCTGTAAACAAGCTACCCAATTGAATACCATTAAAACATTGGAATTGATTATGATGTATTATGGTGTGCCATTCCAAATTCAATCTGATAATGCATCCCATTTTCGTGGAAGATTGGTACAGGAATTCTGTGCGGAAAACAATATTGAATGGATATTCCATATACCCTATTATCCACAGGCCTCGGGTCTTGTGGAGAGGTTGAATGGCCTGCTAAAGGATCAGCTGCGTAAATTAACAGATGACAAGTATAAAAATTGGCGAGACTTTTTGTCCCAAGCAATATTGATTTTGAATAATCGTCCTTTTCTAAATGCTGAATCACCACTTATGCGTTTGTTTCCCCCGAATGTTAAGGCTATGCCTAATGAAATTAGAGCGACTGTGATGTACTGGGAAATTACTCCCGGAGCTTTGGCTCCATGTAGAGCGACCCCAGGGTCGGCAGGTTTAGACTTGCATGCCATGGATGACACCGTTATAAAACGTAAGGATCGGGTCATCATTGCTACCGGTGTTGGTGTTCATATACCACCTGGGAGTTTCGGATTGGTCGCCCCTAGATCGGGGCTGGCTGTAAAAGGCATTCAGGTGCTTGGAGGAATAATTGACAGTGATTATCAGGGAGAGATTAAGGTGCTCCTGCTGAATAGCAGTGAGGTCGATTTATTGATACACCGCACTGACCGAGTGGCTCAATTACTCATTATGCCTGTTTTCAGTGGTTCATTAATGAAAGGCGCTGCCCCAACTTTGCTAACTGTACGAGGCCAGAAAGGTTTTGGCTCTACGGATAACCCTGGGGCTAGGGTTTGGGTGCGGTCGCCTAAGAATCCCCCTGAACAAGCAGAGGTTATTGCCACCGGTCAGGACAATACCATTTTGGTTATGAGACCAGGGAAAGATAGCTGGGAAGCGGTCCCGGCTGACAAATGTTACTTACGAGAATGATTAATGCCTGTATTTGATTCTCTTTCAGATCATTCTTTGGACTGTTGCTGCAGGATGTGTCGGCGTCGGACTGTCTTTGGGATGGTTCGACGAGAGAGAAGAGATCCCGTCAACCCGGGATGAACTGAGAACCCGAGTGTTGCGTTCCTTTGCTGCGTGGGATTCATCATCGAACTTTTGGACATCACTAGCTAAGAGGGTGACTGATGCCCCTCACTTCTGTTTGACACCGATGAGATCTGTACACGACATCTTGGCGACCTGCCTGGTTGCTGTCCCTGCTTCGCTAGAGACTCTAACACATATTTTCAACGTTTCAAAGGCTCGCCCCAATGTTCTCCTGGGTGATTTCGCTACCCATGTGTATTGCCCCTTATGTACTGAAATGCCAGACGAGCCACCCCCCATCCAGTCCCAAATAGTTACTTATAATATCACACAAGGTGACGTATGTTTCTTCCTTACGTGTAATCCTAGTGCGATCTCTGAATGTCTACGCCTAAAATTGAAAGGTGCCACTTCATTCACCGCTCATGAACGGACTTTGTGCTTTCAAAGGACACCGACCACATGTGTTTCAGTTCAGAACAATATGACTTGCAAGAGTCTGGTAGTTACCCCCAGTCATTATCGCACGATGTTACTACCTGCCGGATGGCTTTTCTCATGTGGTAATACTTCCTGGCCATATGTTCCTGCAAATATTTCCGGAGGCCCTTGTGCCATTACGAGACTCAGTTTACTGATGTTCTCATCACATCCGAATGCCAACTCTCGTGTGATTCGAGATACAGTGATGTTACAGGAGTATTGTGACTCATCTTTACATTTATATTCCAAGTCTGAATACCTTAGCCTAGCTATTTCAATTATTGGTGTTCCTGCTTTGGCAGTTTATAATGTCAAATCTATTGGGAAAATGGCCTGCTGGATGGTGAAATCCATTAATCATACTTCTACAGTCCTGTCTGACATGCTATTAGACGCCCAGGGTGAACGTAGAGCGATTTTGCAAAATCGAGCGGCCATTGATTATCTTTTGCTTAAACATGGACACGATTGTTCTGAGTTTGAGGGTCTTTGTTGTTTTAACTTGTCTGATCATACACAATCCATTCGCGCACATCTTGACAAGTTACGTGACTTGACGGAAGAAGTTAGAAAACACATTGACCAGGGCTGGTTTGACTGGCTCTTTAATTGGTTGTCTGATGTACATATGCTACGTCAAATATTGGGAGGTATTCTGATTACTATTGCTGTTTTGATTTCTATCTGTTGCTTTATTCAGTGTATTCCTTCACTACTTCAATTCTGTACACTCGGTACTAGACATAGATCAGTTAGCTTTGTTTCATATTATTCTTCCACAGATGTTAGTTCTGTTTAATGAATGTATAATAGACTGAAGTCAAGGGTGAAATGTACTGCTCGATTTTTCCGGCCTTTTCTTGTGTTAAAGAATAACTAGTGTGACTTCAGTCTCTTTCCATCCAAGTCTAAGGGTTAGAGTAGTGTATAGAGCCTATTTATTAGGCACTTCGACATGATCCTGTGTTCTTCCCCATAGATCAGGGTTTGCACACATATCCTAGGGGATAGATTCGTTAGTATTAGGGGTAATCTGTTCTGTAGTGGGGGTATTTCATGGAGCCGTGCTGAATTCAGGCCTGGTAGGCCTTAAACGGGAGAGACTCCATCTTTCTTCCTGCTCCGGCAGCTTGGGATGCTTCTAGGTCATAGGCAGTGTTTTAGTTAGGAGGTGTTATTCGCCTGGAGAGAACCGGTTCAGGCCGGCCCTTATCGAAGGATTGTATTTTTCTTCATGCCGAAGACACTACATCAGGCCGGCCGGCTGGGAACGTGTCCTTGGCACGGGGAGGTACAAGAATTTGGTGGGCGGCAGGTTACGGGCTGGAATTTTCCATGAGAAAATGCACCTCTATATTAGTGAAAGTCTGAGGCAGATACTGGCACTTTTGCTTCAGTCCGTAGGCGGCACCTGGCCGTTAGCAGTAAAGCTACTACTTATTCCAGGGAAGACAGATGACAACCTTGAAGGTGGAGAAAAACCGAGAGACAGATATTCTTCTAACAGAATAGCCAAAGAGAAGAGAGTAGCCGATGAGGAAGAGGTCCCAGTGACTCGGAGAAAAGAGAAGGGAGTAGATCCGTGACTGCGGAGGTGTGACTTCCAGGCGAAGCCGAGGCACAGACGAGAAGGGAACCTAGATGACCATTGAGTGCAGGCTACATACGACTAAGGTGATGTCGACCCCTTTTTATTAGAGTGTACAACCTAATCTTTCACTTTTTCTTTGCAGGTTATATGTTATATGATTATGTTATATGATCGTGTATGTAATGAATAAATAAAGTATCCAGTTTGTGGTGAACCAACATGTGCTATGTATTCTTGCATGAGAGGGTAGCCTATTCTTCTAGTCAGCTGTGACTTGATATGAACAGATGTTAACCCTGATCAGGTAAGTGGTAGCTGAATAAGGGAGGAAGGAGCCCCTCGAACCAGAGGACAAGTTGTGTTCTAACTGGCAGTTCTTGTGTGATCTGATAAATAGTAACACTGATTCCCTTGTTGTATATTATGGCAATCATAGGATGAACTCGTGCTGAGGCTGCCGTCTGGGTAGGAAGTCCTGGGTCCATTTAGGGCCGCGAGGCTGAGGCTGCCGTCTGGGTAGGAAGTCCTGGGTCCATCTAGGACCGCGAGGCTGAGGCTGCCGTCTGGGTAGGAAGTCCTGGGTCCATTTAGGACCGCGAGGCTGAGGCTGCCGTCTGGGTAGGAAGTCCTGGGTCCATCTAGGACCGCGAGGCTGAGGCTGCCGTCTGGGTAGGAAGTCCTGGGTCCATCTAGGACCGCGAGGCTGAGGCTGCCGTCTGGGTAGGAAGTCCTGGGTCCATTTAGGACCGCGAGGCTGAGGCTGCCGTCTGGGTAGGAAGTCCTGGGTCCATCTAGGACCGCGAGGCTGAGGCTGCCGTCTGGGTAGGAAGTCCTGGGTCCATTTAGGACCGCGAGGCTGAGGCTGCCGTCTGGGTAGGAAGTCCTGGGTCCATCTAGGACCGCGAGGCTGAGGCTGCCGTCTGGGTAGGAAGTCCTGGGTCCATCTAGGACCGCGAGGCTGAGGCTGCCGTCTGGGTAGGAAGTCCTGGGTCCACTTGGGACCGCGAGGCCGCCACTTGTATTATAAGAGGTCTTGATATATATATATATATATATATATATATATATATATATATAGTAGGAATTCCCTGTCCTTAGGTGGTATATATATATGGTTTTGTTTGTGAATAGGCCCTAGGGAGGGGGTAACGTTCTGGCTGGGTTAGAGAGGCTCTGTTGAGCGGGTTCTATCTGATCCGAAAACCCAAGCAGAACAGTATCGCAACCAAATTTTGACTTTTCTGAAAAAAGGGAGGAGTGTACTGTCTTTTCTAATGTCCTCTTCCCATTTGCCCATGAAAAGGTTGGCAAAGCTTGGGGCAAAACAAGTTTGATGGTACCATCAAACATGAAAATATTGTTGGTAAGGCATAGGTGCATCATTTCTAACACCATGTTGGTGTGTTCTAGAAATTCTATTGGTCTTTTACTGAGATAATGTTTACATGCTTGTATACCCTGTGTATGATCTATAATGGTGTACAAGGAATTAACATCGAGTGTAACCATGAGATCAGTAGATTCCCATTTGATATTAGTCAATTTGATTAAAAAATCTTTACTGTCTTTGACATACGAGGGGAGTTCTGTAACAAATTCATGAAGAAAGTGATCAACATATTTCGATACATTTTCCAATGTGCTCCCAATAGATGACACAATCGGTCTCCCTGGTGGTATACTCGTGTTCTTGTGAACTTTGGGTAGAAGGTACAAGATTGATAATCGCCCAGGTATCGAAAATACTGGCATTATACATGTCAATGTTGGTCTGCATGTAACATTTGGTATCATTTAATTGCCGGTAGGCTTCCTCCATATACATGTGTTTAGCCCACAAGACAATATTACCCCCCTTGTCAGCGGGGCGTACTACGATGTTAGGCTCATCAGCCAATGATTTTAAAAATTCTTTCTGTTCAATAGATAAATTGAACTGTATGTTCTTGTTTTTATTGGTCTGATGTTTAAGTTTAAGTAGAGATTGTGTAACCATCTCCTGAAATGTATCTATATTGTCATGGGGAAGGTTGGGGTAAAAGATAGACCGGGGTTTAAATTTAGTGGACGCTGCCGAGTCGGTAGGAATAACCAATTCCACTGTCTCACTGGAGATGGTGTCCTGCAGATCATTGCCCATGGCTAAAACATGCATGTCACATAAAATATCTGCATCATCAATAATAAGATTTTGAAAAGGACGGCTAACACCTTCATTTGTAGAGAGCTGATTGTCATAGTCACGTTTGTACAGAAAATGCAATTTTTTCAGTTTGGCTTTTCTAATGAATCTGTATAAATCAATGCGTGTATCAGCATAATTAAAAATTTCAGTAGGGCAAAAGGTAAGACCTAGACACAAAGTGCTTTTCTCAGAGAATGTCAATTGTTTATCACTTAGATTAATGATAGTTTTGTTTACCATGTCCAGATCCATTATTTCCTGTTTCTTGGGCCACGTGTCTTGTTTCCCATGGGCTCCTTTATGTTTGTTTGATTCCCTTTGTTTTCTTCTTTTGCGTCTTTGTTTACTCCTCCCCTCCCTCTTCCTCTTTCATGGCCTCTGCCTCGCGGTGTTCTTCCCCTTCACCGCCGAGAAGGGGAAGAACACCGCGAGGCAGAGGCCGTGGAAATTATTTGTAATACTCCTTATCTGGTTATATATATCCTGATGCTGGTTGTTTAAGTATGTTCAAATTTTAGCCAATAGTAGGTACTATGATGCAATAGTATTACGGTGTGCAATTTTATATCCTGTTTCTTTATGATACTTATTATATCACTTTCTCTTCTTTTCTCTCTTTTTTGCACAGGAGGAAAGGAAGGGTCCCCACTTCAGCGGATCATTTATCCGTATCGGTTACCCTACCCTTTTCTTCCCGGCTCTGTGGGCACAGATAAGAAAATATATCCTTTTCTTTATTATTTTTTATATTTGAATCTAGTATAATTTTGGGCACTATTGGATTGTAATAAGGAGGCTGCATTGTGCTGTTGATTCTAAAGTTTTTCGTTTGACTCCGGAGGCATTTGAATTTAATTATGTATTTCCTTCTCTCTATGTAACTGCGATATACTATTGACTTTCTCTTACTACAAATTTAATAGGTGGAAACCATGAACAATGAAGGCACTATGCCGACTCCACATATACATTTGTATATTTGTATACGTATATATATTGTCACTGCGCACTGTTCAATTGCGCTACTGTCTGTTACTAGTGGCGCTATTAATGTATGTATCATAACGGTATTGTCTGTTTACTTTAGCTAGCACCATGCCGATTTTTTATGTCTAATTACTGGCTTTTTACAGCCATAATGACAGCGACGACACACTATACGTGTAATCAACTATATTGTACCTCGATATGTTCAATCAACATATGGTTAATCTACATGCAGGTATCCATTATGGTATACAAATGTATCTTATGTTATCGCATTTGGACTTTTAGTAATGGCATCCAAAATCACAGACACCACTTGGCTAACATTTTGGTGCCGATTACGATCCGGTAAAAACCGGGTACGAACCGTCGGTCGGAGCGTATTCTCCGTCCGACTCGTACCCGGTTGTAAAACATTACAAACATGGAATTACGATTCGCACGGAAACACCATTTCCGTACGAATCGTAAAAAACATCGACCGACGAAAATATGCATACGAATGTGATCCGGGAATGCTGCGACGTGACGTCGGGACGCTTCCAGGCAGCGTTTCATGACCCAGGAAGTACGATTCGATCCGACACTAGTCCGGACGGCAATATTTTTACGGCACCCAAAAAGTGCCGGAAGTGCGAAGAACGGCGCGAAACGACCAGAGTAGGTGGCCCGGTAAATGCCGTACCCCCCCCAGCCCCCGCATGTACGCGCCGTACCCCCCCAGCCCCCGCATGTACGCGCCATACCCCCCCGTGTATGTACACCCGAGTACGTGTCGAACCCCCCGTGTATGTACACCCGAGTACATGTCGAACTGTACGTGTTGAACCCCCCCGTGTATGTACACCCGTGTACGTTCGAGTCATACCCCCACCCGTGTATGTACGGTGCGTACCCCCAGCGCTGGGGGTATGCACCGTACATACACGGGTGGAGGTACGACTCGAACGTACACGGGTGTACATACACGGGGGTTCGACGTGTACAGTTCGACACGTACTCGGGTGTACATACACGGGGGGTTCGACACGTACAGTTCGACACGTACTCGGGTGTACATACACGGGGGGTTCGACACGTACAGTTCGACACGTACTCGGGTGTACATACACGGGGGGTTCGACACGTACTCGGGTGTACATACACGGGGGTACGGCGCGTATATGCGGGGGCTGGGGGGGGTACGGCGCGTACATGCGGGGGCTGGGGGGGTACGGCGCGTACATGCGTGGGCTGGGGGGGTACGGCGCGTACATGCGGGGGCTGGGGGGGGAACGGCGCGTACCGGGCACCTGTTTGGACGTCTCCATGGTTGCTATAGGAGTTCGGTGCGGACGGTCTTTTAACCATACGGTTATACATTCGGACGCCCGGGACGGATCGTGATTCCCCGGTCGGACTTCGCTTTTCACGTTTGTACGGTAAATCGTCCGAGGACGTGTCGGACACTTTTTCCGACCCGAGGACGTGTGGGGAATTATTCCCAATGCGACTCGTATGGGCTTTTTACCATGCGAATCGTGATTGCCAGTTTGTACGGCACTTGTACGATTCGTACGGTAAAAAGACCGGATACGAGTCGTACGGGAATTTTTTTTACCGGATCGTAATTGGCACCTTTGTCTGTCGTTTGTTTCTTCAGCAATGTAAATACCTCCCAGTTTTCACTACACTTCGTGTGATCAAGTCAGTTTCACTGACGAAACGCCTAACGAGTAATTAATAAATCTTTGGTTTTTCCTTCCGAGTGCGAGTCCTTCTATGAAGAAGACGCTGTGTGTTATAATATATAAGATATATACCTACTTAATAATTAGTTTTAATAATTATTTTAGTAACTTATAAATTATTAACATTTTTTATATATTACCAATACATCTATACACATAAAACAATAACATGAATGAAAATGTAATAATTACGTATAACAAATTAAAAAATTTACATTTAATTTGAATATTTTTAATTATTAATTATATATTACATTAGCTAAAATAATACAAAAAATATTAAATATCAGAGAGAATAAAACTACTACTCCAACTCCAACAAAAACAACAGTAAGGAAAATGTTGGATAGCGTAGGGCTAAAAATTACTATTTCCACTCCAGGGAGTGCAACAGTAGGGAAAGCGTTGGATAGCGTAAGGGTAAAAATGACTATCCCAACTCCAGAGAGTGCAACAGTAGGGAAAGTGTTGGATAGCGTAGGGGTAAAAATTACTATTTCCACTCCAGGGAGTGCAACAGTAGGGAAAGCGTTGGATAGCGTAGGGGTAAAAATTACTATTCCAACTCCAAAGAGTGCAACAGTAGGGAAAGTGTTGGATAGCTTAGGGATAAAAACTACTATTCCCACTCCAGTGACTCCAACAGTAGGGAAAGCGTTGGATAGCGTAGGGGTAAAAATTACTATTCCCACTCCAGTGAGTGCAACAGTAGGGAAAAAGCTGGATAGCGTAGTGGTAAAAATTACTATTCCCACTCCAGAGAGTGCAACATTAGGTAAAACGCTGGATCGCGTACGGTTAAAAATTACTATTCCCACTCCAGTGAGTGCAACAGTAGGGAAAGCGCTGGATAGCGTAGGGGTACAAATTACTATTCCCACTCCAGAGAGTGCAACAGTAGGGAAAGCATTGCATAGCGTAGGGGTAGAAATTACTATTCCCACTCCAGAGAGTGCAACAGTAGGGAAAGCGCTGGATAGCGTAGGGGTAAACATTACTATCCCCATTCCAGTAAGTGAAACAGTAGGGAAAGCGCTGGATAGCGTAGGAGTAAAAATTACTATTCCCACTCCAGTAAGTGAAACAGTAGGGAAAGCGTTGGATAGCGTAGGGGTAAAAATTACTATTCCCACTCCAGTGAGTGCAACAGTAGGGAAAACGCTGGATAGCGTAGTGGTAAAATTTACTATTCCCACTCCAGGGAGTGCAACATTAGGAAAAACGCTGGATCGCGTAGGGTTAAAAATTACTATTCCCAAATTACTATTCCCACTCCAGTGAGTGCAACAGTAGGGAAAGCACTGGATAGCGTAGGGGTACAAATTACTATTCCCACTCCAGAGAGTGCAACAGTAGGGAAAGCATTGCATAGCGTAGGGGTAAAAATTACTATTCCAACTCCAGAGAGTGCAACAGTTGGGAAAGCGCTGGATAGCACAGGGGTTAAATGAACATAATAATCAATTACATATTTTGTTATTAAAAAATAGCATATTAATAATTAATTTACAAAATAATTATCAATAAATACCAATAAATTAAAATAAATATTTAAATAAATAACATGACATCCCACACTATTCCCCCTTTAACACACAACACACTACACATACAAAAAACACAATTAATTTAACTATCAATTAATCAATTAATAACAATTAATAATACATTATTTATTATTAATATAGTTATAAATTAACTAGTTAATACATATTAACTACCAAATAACAATTATTCACCAATTAATTATTAATTAACAATACATTAATTAGCAATAACAACAAATAAAAAGATTTAATAAATTAATTATATTTAATATATTTAACTAAGTAATAACAATTAATTACCAATTAATAATTAATTTACAATTAATTAATCATAAATACCAATAAAAAAATATCATTAATTAATTTAATTTAATTACATCCCACCCTATTCTCCTATAAACCCACAAACCACTACACATAAAAAATCACATAATTAATTTAATTATCAATTCAATTCAATTCAATATTCTTTATTTCGATGAAATTTCATCATAAAAGAAACAAAAATAGCAGTACATACAGTATATAAAATACCGACATAAATTTGAATAAAAACAACAATTTTCATTGCCCCATTATAAATAGACACAAAAAAAAACATGTCAGACAAAATAGAAATCCTAACCATGATCTAATAGCTAATGAATGGACAAGGGGGAGGTTTTACAACGCCTCATATGGGATCGCCAAGCACTACCCAAAAATTTTGCAACTCCACAGACCACAGGAATAGAGGAGGTATCAGTGCTAAATATCCGCAAGGCCATTTTATGACATCTAAGACCCAGCCCCTTACATAGCGGCTTTAGCCAGATCCTCCTAGCTACCCTATAAGCTGGGCATGCAAAGAAAAAATGCGCCACAGACTCTGTAGGGGCTGCACAGCCAGGACATGAATTCGCTCGGCCATCTAGCTTTTTCCACCCCGAGGTGAAATCGTTTACTGGGAGAATCCCAAACCTAACCTTCAGGTAAAGAGCTCTGTCCAAGGGCTGCTAATTATCAATTAATCACTTAATAAAAATAAATCACCAATTAATTATTAATTAACAATAAAGTAATTAACAATGACAATAAATAAAAATTATTAATAAAATAATTATAACTAATATAATTAACTAATTAATAAAAATAATTAACAATTAATAATTAATTAACAATTAATTCATGATAAATACCAATTAAAGAAAACATATTAATTCATTAATTATAATTAAATTACTTCCCACCCTATTCCCCTATAAACCCACAACCCGCTCTGATACTAAAACGCTAAATTCACTTTAACAAAATTACTAATTTCTAAACATTTATTTTTTAATTTATTAAAATACATTACAAAAATGTTTAACATACATATAAAATACATATTAAAATACATAACACTAAAAAAAATCGATATTATTGACAACGATATTTTTGCTTACGATATTACTTACTTTGATATTACTTACTTCGATATTTAAAAAAACGATATTACTTACCTTGGGGTCGATATTCTGGTCAAAGATATTCTTGACTTCGATATTCTGTCCCTACGATATTAAAAACTCGATATTAATGTAGGTCGATATTTAAAATTCGATATTTTGACTAACCACCATTATACTATATAGCGGCACAGCATCAACACGCTGCTCAGTGGTGTGAGGGTAGACCAACAGGGGGATACAGTTATGGGCTGGTACAAGGGATGCAGATTGATTGCCTCACTGCCTCATGGAGGGTACTCGTTTGAAAAAGAGCTACCCGTATATATGGACCAAGCAGCAGAGACGTGGGAACCAGCAATCGGATCTGACTGCGTCAACCCTGTGGTCTCTAGAAAAATTCCCGCTATGGTGGTCACAACCCTTTTTGCATATCAAATATTTGAATATCCGCTTGGAAACATGGCGGCTGAGAGACCTTAGGGGACCAGTTTCCGGGAGAGAGATGCATTATGGTTGCGGAAGCACAGAATGCGTTCAGGCTGGACCCCGGTCAGTTTTTATAATATGCCAAACTAACCAAAAAGGCCAGTGAAATTTGGACTGGATTTCCACAGACCCCTGTTCAGTTGCACACACTAGAGGTGGTGCTGGACATTGGCTCCCCTAGGAGGTTGGTTTCCCTACTATATGGAGCGCTGCAGCGGGTTAGGCCTGGACCCTTGATGGTGGCGAGGTGGGGGTGGGAGGGAGGGCTCTGAGACCCTTTGGCAGATGAGGAATAGGAAAAGGCCAGTGCATTAGTGTGAGGAGTCTTGTGCAATGCGTATTTTTAAATTGGAACACTTCTATGTTCTACATTGTGCTTATCTATCGCCAAAGAGATTACACAGCATATACAGAACTAGGTTGGATGCATGCCCTAGGTTTGGAGTCTCGGAGGCGGACTTCCTGCACATGGCTGGGGGTGCACAGGATTGGCGCTATATTTGGGCACGATGAAGAACGCCAAATGCAAGAAGTTAGAACTGGCAATAAGGCAGAGGAGGACTGTTTTGAGTGGGCAGGAATGCTGCAAGAACTATTGGCCGCAGTCTTGGAGGGGAGCTCTGCTGAAGCACTCCTGCACATTGTAATACTTACCCCAATAGGTGACTGCTACAGGGGTTAGCGTGTGTTGGGGGTCCCATGGAGGGTGTGGCAGGAAGGGGCGGGTGCATGAGTATGTGCGCAATAACAGGCACTTAAAATGTTGTGTATACTGAGCTGCCCGAAGTTGTGCATTTGTGTGGATTAATCGCAAAATTGAAAAAAATATGTTAAAAAAGACGCAAACAATTGTACTGACTCCACTGTTAAGTGTCAGCAACAGGCCAGAGTCTTTCTGCCTCTCTGTCCTATGGTGGGTACCATCAAAGCATTCTTATATCAGGGTAGCCCCCACAGCAGGACTGAGGATGTACATGAGAGTCCTGTGGGCATATGGTGATGCAGTATGGGCTAAAGTTCGGAAGCATCTATCCAGTACGAGGCAGGCTCGGGCTGGTCATGAGGGTCTTGCGACATGTGCCAGGCCATGCAGTATGTACACAAGTGTTAATAGCTGCGCTCCAAGCTAAGGATTGGTCCAGGATACTGAATTTTCATAGTATTGCCCATATAGCAGATAGCAGAGCCAGCTCTGGATATTGGACATGTGATAAAGATGGACTAAATGGACCATTGTCAGATCACTGTATACACATTACTCTCCATGCTGTGTCATGGCTGTGGTTGCTTATCTTCCTATGCAAAAGGACACGAGCAGCACTATATGTAGTGTTCCAATCTTTTCGCCACACAGAAATGGCACCATTGGTCTGCGGTGCTGTAGTGCACAATGGAGAGTGCCCACAAGTGTCTGCATGGGACACTAGGAGCAGCAACATGCACATCTCTGTACACGAGAATGGCCTCTTTACTGTGGATGCTGATGGTTGTGTGTCCATGATCTATGCACCCACAGTATACCTGACCCAGACTCCTTCCAGCAGCAAGTGATAAGCACAGTGCTTTAACTGGAATGAAAAAGGGGAGTGGCTAAAATAAAGCATAGCTAGGAATCTTTTTGAAAAGTTATGGCCTATGCAGTGAACAGCATGGCTTGAAACACAGCAACTAAAATCCTGTGCTTCACACAGCATGCTACCTGACCAGTATGTGGGTCCTTTCTGTAAGTTCTTTGTTATAACATTCAGACATATCATACTAAAATGGATGTATATCCAAAAGAATCCAGACCTGTATGGTTTGCCAACACTTGTTAACAGTATCAATAAAATTATTAAGAATCATTTTTGTTTTGAATAATGTGAATTTAAAAAAACTTCAATTCTGAAACTATGAGACTGTGAATTAAACATTACTACGGTCTTTAAAAAGGGTAGTAACCTTTGGAGTGTCTCAGCCACTTCTGTTTTCCCCTTCACTCCACTTTTCCCTGCAGTCGCTCGGTCTGTCAGACACGTCCGCCCTTCTTATTCCTATATCTTTCAGAAATGTGCATATCACATCTCTTTCCCCTTCAGCGCCATTTCTCTTTCTGCATATACTTCATTACATCGCATCCACTTCACCACCCCACATAGATCCAACCCACCGACTCGCCGTTAACCACTGCATTTTCTTTTCCTTTGGAGCTGTTCATATTTTGACAGCTGTGTACCCCCTTCACACACTTTTTCACAATTACAATTGCCATATGTGTGACCATCGCTCTGTGTGCTCTAAAGAGAAGGCAAAGAATGGATGTGGATGTAGTCTGAACACCTTTATGACCCACTGACAAGCACTGTGAGGAGCCTGCACTGGCTTCAACTTCGGCTCAATCATGTCCACTCATAAACACCCACCAACAACCTGAGCAGCATACCCTGGCAGCTGGAAGTGGCTTGCTTCATAATTTATTTTGCAAGAGTCCAATGTTGCAAGACAATTATCTTAAGGAATGCAAGGTGAAAAGAATGCGAAACGTGAACACAGGGTTACATTGATGATATTTAGGCAATGTTTCTCAAATTATGGGTCGCGACCCACTGGAGGGTCGCAAGCAGATTTTTGGTGAGTCGCAAAAGTCCATGCAACAAATAAAGACGCCTTTAAATGGTGTATCTATAGTGACACGTGTACTGCTCTTCAAATACAGAGGTCAAATGTCAGGATATGAAGTCTGACAAATTGTAGCTTATTTTTGCTATCACGGGGATTGCGGTCTGAAAACTCCTCTCACTTTGCAGTCAAAGAAAGAAAACTGGGGTGAATTATGTGACAATCTTGCTGGAGTACAGAATTTGAACGGAAAGGTGGTAGCATATCATTGTTTGTCACACACAACAAAATGTAAACGCGTAGAAATTAACTGTACACATTCAGCAGTTAGGAAAGCGAAGATGGGGCACATTTTGGTAATTCTGAAGTGTGATGGAATTAAACATTGTAATTCTTTCAAAACAAATAAAAACACTTTACTTGGCGATGCACAAATGATAAATATTCAATTTCCACACATTATCATTTGTGTGCAATATAGTTTTATCGGTAAAACTGTCATTGCAAATTTAGAGGCCATCTCAATAGAAAATGTCCTGTCTAAATGACGCTGCGCTGCCGCACGATGCACATTTAAAAAAAAAATCACCCGCCTCATGTGCATTTAAGCTAAGTGGGTTGGGAAAGTTTGTTCTAAAAAAGTGGCTCGTGGCTCTCGAACGTTTGGGAAGCACTACGTAAACGGCTTTAATAATCATTGCTGAGTAATTACTCAGTATTTTTGCCTGTAGAGTTAAGATTAAAAAGACAGGGCATGGTAGACACCCGTTTGAATGACAGTTTCTAATTACCGCCGGGTTCCAAGACCCGGTAGTGCCTGCTCCACTTAAAACTCTTGGTATGCACTACCCCACACCCGAAAAGTGGCTGCAGATTGTTATTTGGTGGTGGTGCTGCTGCTGAGTCAATCACCCCCTGTTTTCCCCCAGAAGCATGCGCATCTGTGTGTCCAGTAGGACGAGGGCTGGCCGTGGGTCGTGTCGGTCGGTTCGCAAGCACCCCAAGGTCCCCCCACCCCTCTCTCCTCCACAGACACGAAACACCAGAAACTGGATACTTAGCTTCGCGTCCTGCCGTGTCACGCCGCTCTCCGGCGCTAGGCGGCGCGCGTGCTCCGCTCCCCTCATCCCCTCCCCGCGGGCTCCCAGGACACCCTCTTCCCCATCCTCCCGCGCTGCAGCACTTTCCCCTTATAAGGCCGGGTCTCGGCTCTCTGGTGGGATCCCGCTGCCAGAGCACAGCCCCAGCACTTTGGCCTTTTTAGGAGCTGGGGAATTGCTTTGCTTACAATTCCTGTCTCCGCTGCTAGGCGACCAAAATCCGTGGAAACAACTGAAAGTTCCCCAAACTGCACGGCTGTCTGGCCCCGCGAGCCCAGTCTCCCTTCCTCCACTGAGGCCGCGTCGCATGGAAGGGGTAGCACCCCTTGCCAGGCAGGACCCGTGTCTCCGGCGAACCCTGCACTGGTTTCATTTGTAGAATAAACAGTCTCCAGAGGCGCTTGAGAGACTGGAGTTCGAATGTGTCAGGGGTCTGCGCCACCAGGGCGCCCAGTCTTCGATCACAGTGAAACTATGTATGTGATGAAATATAGGCCACGAAACACTAACAACCCAGTGGAAATAAACAAATTCAAACACCCGAGCAGCCATCGGTGTCTCCGTATATCTGCAACAAAAAAAGCATTGCAAAGAATTTCAGTCAAATTCAAAGCCTGTGTGTTTTTTAATCGAGCTTCAGCCTAAAAAAAAATCCTCGAATCTTTACTAGAATTCCCCTGGTGAGCGTATTTCGCACGCCTCATGGACACGCTACCTGCGGGAGCCTGCTCAGCTCTACCGGGCCCTGTCTGCTAGACCCGAGCCTTCCCCACCCCAGAGCTGCAGGGACGCCGGACGGGCCACTCACTGTCTCAGGACAAGACTGTAATAACCAGAGCCTTCACCATCCAGAGCTGCATGGGTGTAATGGCAGAACAATACAGGGGCCGGCCATACATCATCTCAAGGTAGCCGTGTCAATAACCAAAGCATTCACCACCCAGAGCTGCACGGGTGCACTGGCAGCACAAAACCGGGCTAGCACTTACATTATCTCAAGATACCCCATAAATAACCAATGCGTTCATCACCTAGAGGTACATGGGGTTGATGACTCTTGGGCCATCTCTGGACAAACCTATAAAGGCAAATTTGATCACACTGCTGCCTAGATATAATGATACCCATATAATCCCGTGACAGGGCATGCATTACGCCTGTAACAACATTCACCACCGCAGTGCTACATGGGTATAATGCTGCCCCCTATAGTTACTTAGGAGACTGTGAGTATCTTAGGATAGGCCTGTAGCTAACCAAGGCATTCGTCACCAAGAGCTGACTCGATATAAAGCTGGCAGGGCATGCATTATCTCAGGACAGCAGATCATCGCTTTGAATGAATCCAAACCTCTCTAATCGCTTGGGGGGCCCTCCATTTTTTTGTGGAGCATCTGTTCTTACTGAAGGAGAACCAAAGTATGTAAATCAGCCAGTTCTGAGGAGAGGCTTGTTAATAACCAAAGCAATCTCAAATCCAAGACCATGCATGTATGCCCGTGTAATGCCAGGGGGCAATTTGTATGTTATTTCAGGATGTGCTTGTTAATAACTAAAACATTCCTCACCCCGAGATCTGCATGGTGATACCTTTATTCTAACTGGAGAATAGTTTCCCTGTTACCACAGACTTCATCAGGTAGAGGAGTCGACAGGCGACGAAATAGGTAGTATTTATTTATTTAATTATACCTACTCCGTCGTCTGTCGACTTCCCCCAAACACCTCCCGCCCCGCCGCGTTTACCTGTGCCGGCCTCCTCTGGTCAGGGACCAAGCACAGTGATCAATCAGAGGACCAGCTGGGTGAGACGGGGACAAGACTAGATCCTAGGTGTGTGTGTGTTCTCTGAAGGGAATACAAATAAGAGAGTTCTAGAGGGCTGGAAGGGAAGCAGGGCAGAAGCAGAGGACTGAAGTGGGTTGGAAACAGGCTGTGTCTAGGGCACTGGAAGTCTGCAGGGCAAACCCAAGAACACCCAACAGGAATATAAGCAGGGAAACAATAGACAACTATCATAAACGATGGCTTGTCTGCACCTTTGAAATGATCTCTCTGTGAGGTGAAAAGATCTTATACGAAAGCAAGGAGTAGATTAATCTCACACAGTTGTAAGAGACACGGAGCAGCTCCTATGTAAAAGGGGTGCTGGGTGGTTCTCTGTGCCAAAGACACATGCTTTAGAATCTAACTGGGAACCCTTGGAAGCAATGGAAATTCAGATCAAAATACAAGACAGAACAACAGGAAACAGAACAAGAAACACCAAACAAAAACTGGGCTTATGCAAAGCAGGACTGGAAATCAGGGTCAGGAACAGGACTGGGATTCTGAGAACAAGGCTAGGGAAATTCTGCACTCACACAAGGCAAGACCGAAATATGCAAACAAATAGGAACACAGAATACAAGTCAAGGAGTCTGCAAATACCAGGGCAGATCAGGAAAAGTGCAAACAGGAGACTAAGAATTCTGGCTAACTTAGTTACAGAGATGCAGGAAAACTAGGGACAGAAACATGAGACTATGAACTATGGCTAACTCAAGAACAGAGATGCAGGAAAACTAGAGACAGAAACAGATACTACATATAACCAAAAGACAGGAAAATAGGTACAGGGAAAAAAGAAACAGAATCAAACGACAAGCCTGTAGTAGCAGCAGCGGGTACACAGAGCAAAAGGAGACACAACAGGTGTGAGTAGCAAAACAAGTTAATTTTGCATCCACGGGGCTGAAAAAGCTGGAGGCTCAGGGGGTGAGTACATGTGCAGGGAGAGAACCAGGTGCAAGGAATTAACCAGGTGCAGGGAATCAGGGAATCACCAAAAAAGGGAAGGCTGGAATGAGGCTGGTAAGAAGGAAGACCAAGGAAACCAGGAGACACAAGACGACACAGGAAAGCCTGGAACAGAGTTTGGATTAGAGCAAATAGAGAAACGGGTGCAGAATACAATCATAAAGGGTTCAAAATAATCGTAGGATCCAGGAACAAATCTAGAGAACAAGAACCCACCACCAGGATGTGATCTAGGAAGGGTCTGAGGATAAAGAGAACTACAAGGACCATGATGTATCAGTACATTAGAGTGGAAGCTGGAACTGGAATACAAAGTGTATCTGGCAGGGCAAGGTATAGAAGTACATAACATCATATTGAGTGTTAAAGACAGAAGTTCAGGGGGTCTTTGTGAGCACCTCCTAGAGGCAGGATGGCAGAATCCTGAAACTGAGTTGTTCCCACCTTGTATCTGAAGACCCTGCCCTCTACTCACATTAGTTACCTTGGGGAAACAATAGGACACAATTTCCACACTGCCAAACGGAGAGGCCATGACACTAGGGACTGCCCAATCATTTCTGATCTTCTCATGAAAGTAAAGGCCACCAACCACATACAGACAGGCATCAGTGATCCTTAGATTGATGAACACGGAGTACAGCTAATCCTAGCCTTATAGACAGGGAGGACTAGTACTGAAAATGAAAGCATTTATTATGGGATCACATAAATTAGGTATAGCAGAATGGGTTGGAGTCATGAGGGCAGAGTCAATGACCAAGTCTCTGTGCCTTATTTTTTACTAACTGTGCCCCCTAAGAAATTGGCAACAATGAAATATGTAATGGTAGAGCTGTTCTGGTTTACTTAATTGGTCAAAAACGTACTGCATTTTCAGATAGTTGAAGGGATTAGGAAGCACATTAGGTGGGCTGCAAAGGGTGGATTCTCAAACATGTCTATGGACTCTGAAAAATAACTATGAATCATTCATAAAAGGCATAGCCTTTGTAACCAAGGGCATGTCCTTATCCATCTCCTGCACTTTACACTCATCCTGGTATTTCTCTTCCTCATTATCATCTTCTTCCTTCTCCTTTTCTTCCTGGTCCTTCTTCTCCTCCTGGTCATCCTCTTCCTGCTCTTGCCATTCCTCTTGACCCTCCGCTGGGTCCTGGTCATGTTCCTACCAGTTCTGATTGTTGTTCTTCTAGTCCTGATCCTTCTAGTCTTTGTTTCCTTTGCTCTTGTCATCCACATCATCTCAATTCTTCTTTGCCCAGTCAGGTCCTCCTCCTTCTAATTTGCACCTTGGTCTTCCTCTTCTTCTGGTACTGCTCATCATCCTCCTTCTCCTGATCCAATTCCCTAGCCTCTTGGCCCTCCTCCTTCTGTCCTCTTGGTCCAAGTCCTCTTGCACCTCCTAGTCTTGACACTTCAAGTCCTTGTTCTCCTGGTCTTCCTGGTTGCGATTAACCTGTCCTTCTCAGTCCTGGTCCTTCTGGTCGTTTCCGCCTCCACGTTCTGGTGTCAACCCATCTGGCCCTGCTCCTAGTGCCCCTGAGATCTCGTCTGGTCCTCATTTTACCAGTTGCCCCCAACCCCGGATCCTGATTCTTCTAGTGGCCGTAGTACTCTTGGTCTTAGTTCTCCCGATCTTCTTGGTCCCTATGATCCTCCTAGTTTTTGATGTCAGGGTTCTCTAGACTCTAGTCCAATCCCCAGACCTTCGAGTGTGGTCAAGCCTTTCCTATCCCTCATTGGCCTGGTCCTGTTTCTGCTTCTCTAGATTATCCAAGTCCTTTAAATTCTAATCCTCCTGATGCCAGTTGTACTTTTGTTTGTCCCTCTGGTTATGGTCACTTTGGTCCTGATCCTACTGACACTGGTAACAATGGCTCAGTTCTACTTGATCTTTGATCTCCTGGATCCCGTGGAGCTGGTTCTCCTGGTATTGGTACATCTGTCCCTATTTCTGTGATCCTTGTCCTCCCATTCCCGGTCCGCTTGGCCCTGGTTGTCCTCATCCTCATAGCTGTCGTCCCTCTTGTCCTCTTGGTACCCCTGGTGCGTCTACTTTCGTTGATGGTCCTGGTCTTTCTGCTCATAGCCCCCCTCCCTCATTACTAGCAGGTGAGTCAGAAACTGCTCATGTTTTTATTTATTTTCTTGGCTTCCAGATTTGTAACCATGGATTAGGGAGAGCTGAAAGACAAATCTAAAGATACCTCAGAGGAGAGGAGTAACAGCAATCTGTTCCGGTCACGTGACGGACGCTTGTGGAGCGAACGGAGAGCGGAGTACGAGCTGCGAGCCGGCCAGGCAGCGAACGAGCGACCGAGTGGCAGCGCGAACAGACAGCAGAATCGACCGGCGGCAGAAGGAGGACGAGAACGCAGAACGCAGCGGGGAGTGACACGGCCGGTGATACGGTGAGGCCGTGAGGTAGCAGGCTTGGAGTTTGGCCTTGGTCCCGAGTGCCGGGGGAGCTGCTGATCGCCTCCCCAGCCCTAGCCTCTCTCCCCCGCTGTTCGCGCTGTCCGATTCCTCTGAAAAAACAAAACAAACACTTAGCGGTCTGAGGTTACGGTCTGCAGCTCGTCCATATGGTCTTCAGCGCTAGCGCCATCACAGCATACCGTTGAAAAGGGTAAGCGCAGCTGCCCCTTAGCGGGTGGCCGCATCAAGTGAGTGCCCCTGGCAATCCGCAGTGGCAGCCTGTTAGACAGGTGCAGCCCGAAGCCCGCAATTGCCTTGTGAGCCCCGCTTGCCAACCTCGATTCTGCTCCAGCTGCTTCAGCCACCCACAGCCGCCTAACAATCTACAGCCCCGCAAAACCATTGGTGCTATTCTTCTTTTTTTTTAATTGATCTCAACAGACTCAAATTACCTCACCCCCTCCTACTTTGCTACACCTACCCTCTTCAAAGTTGAACCTTCAGGAAGCCGGCTGCACCCCCCTTCAGCAAGAGCTTCTTAAGCATGAGATCGAGGCAGGTGAGGAAAGCACCAACAAAGTCCGCAAAAAAACCCCACAAACGTGAAGGCCCCCCTCAGTAGCTCGGAAGTATTGGCCGAATATCCAGAGCATTCCCAATCAAAACCACCTGCGAATTTACAAACAGGCTTTGATCCTGACTCAGGATACAAACTCAAATTCTGGCAGCCCTCAGCACAAGAACAACTTGCCAAAACCCACTCGTCATATTCCGCCGCAGGGGGGGTGGCTACAACGCAGGAACATTGGAGAAACGAGGCACCAAAATCACCAAAATCGGGTATAATAGCCCCTCCAAATCCAACGATTAAACAACTCTCATTAAGGGACTATTTTAGGAGCCTAGCCCCATCGGCATCCTCGCAGAAAAATCTTAGTCCAGCAGAACCATCCCAGGCTCCCCCCGCCGGAGAAAGCAGTTGCAACTCTGAATCAAATTCTGATCCAGCCCATGATTCACGAGGCTGCCAATTAAGGTGAAAGGCTACTATGTTCTAAAGTAACGACGGACCTTCACAACACGGACTCCCCAGATGCCTCAGAAGATAGCCGACTGTCTCAAACATCAGGACAGCCCTTCTTGGACCAACAGTCAGTTCAAATAGAACAGGTCCTTTCCCAAGTCCCCATTTTCAAAGATGCCAGCTTGCCAACTGCTCAGCCCGCTCAGAACTCCAGTCAGTTTTCCCACTCAGCTCCAAAATTTTGAACTGCAACTTTACTCAATAGTCAAAAAAAGAGGACTAGTGTTCTGATCCCCTAAGTTGTGTCCTATTTCAGTCCTCGATCCAATAACCTCAATCCCGAAAGCTTACTAGAAAGGCTGACCAAGGTGATCAAACGGGTAATCCAGAAGGGTTGGGAGAGAACGTTATTCTTTCCCCCTTAGAACTCTCATTTTTTTCAAATGAACCTCAAAAACCCGCTGCTCAGGCAACCCCATCATCAATTGACCTCAATGATCTTTGGTCCCAGTTACTGCAAACTCTCCAAACCTCGGCAGCTGCCTTAGCCTATCACTCAGACAAGATGGACCTGCAGGTACACCTTTTGAACACGTTAGCGGTGTTCACTGCAGGAATAGACCAAAAACTTGAGGCACTCAATCTGCTCATTACTAAAACCCAATCTCAGGCTCAACTGGTCCAATCGGTATGTTGCTGTTCCCCCATTATTGATTCTTTTTGCAGAGTTTTATATAGCGCAAACTTGACCCGAATCCAATCAGGTATCAGAGCGCTTTACATAGCACCAGTTGCGTTACATGAGGACACACATTCATTCTTTGGTAGGCACAGGGAAATTATGTGATTTGCCCAGAATCACAGGATTCTTTATCATCCCTACTACAATTTCTTTCCTCAATGCTATTAGAAATTCAAGAAGCTACCATCGGCTGGGTCATCAGACTCCCTGCCCCCAGTTTCCAACTCAGTCGAGGGTCCCATTGCTATGGCAGATCAATCTCCACCTACTTCTATGCATTTTATAGAGTCTGAAGACAGCAAAGTGACTCCCACCAAATTAGTTCAACAACACAACACACGTAGGTTGTCATAACGGGGGAAAAAAAGACTACGAAAAGCCCGAACAAACATACAATTGAAACCAAAATCCCAAATCCTAGCTGCCTCGTCACTATCAACTTAGACCAAGCACGAGTGCAGTTGCCCACTTCTGGAGCAAATCCGATCCCGAGTTCAGCGGCACAAGCCCGACTCCCCAGAGCGATCCTCCACAACCAAATACCCAACAAGAGGGGCCTTTCCAAGATCAACAGCCCCATTCACATTATTTCACACAAGTAATACCTGGATCCAGTCAACTCTCAATAGCCGCACCTGCACCAGTTATAGTGCAACTGGGAGCTGAAACTCCCTTGACGCTGCCCTTAGACACCCGCCCTAATTGTCCATCAACAGAGGTGGGTAACCACCATTATGCTCTGCAATGCACAGTCAAAGAACCCGTTTACCAGAATCTTTCAAACGTGTCAAGCGACCAACCGCCGGCGTCAACGAGCAAAAGACTCTTTGCTTTACCACCAACTATTAAATACTGTGAGCATCGGCAGTTACATGTATGACCAAGCAGGTTTCTATCAAAAATTCAAAGAAAACAAAGCCTTTTATGATTGATGAAGTTCCCACGCAGCCTACCACCAACTCAGGCACCACACTACTTCTAACTCCAGAGTATGTCTCAAGAGGCCCTCACGACATTCTAAATCGTGGGAACATATTAAGACTTTTTAAATCATTCCCTTACTTGTGCGCTTTGCAGTCCACTGACATAATTGCCATTAAATGTATTCCATCATCAGGAACCAAAGCGGGTGAAACAACTGAATTAACGCTCGGGTCCTCAGCAATTCGAGAACTGGTCCAGTCAAAAACTGATCAATTAAAAAACTGGGGCATAACAATGTCAACGTTCAGCGCCCCCTGTTATCCATCAATTTTGGAAAATAGTCAGACCCAGGCTCTAAGTGATAGTTTGGTCCCCTTCTCAGTATTAAGGTCAGCAAGAAGTCGCTCACCCACAGCAACCCAGGAGCACACAACCAACCAGCAAAACCACGAAAAGGCTGACTGGTCATGGCTCCCAGGGGCCCTAGTAAGAAGCCAGAAAGATTGAAATACCTCCAACCCCGGTCTATCAATATGTTCCTGGAACATCAGTGGTCTCGGTCACAAAATCCAATCAGCAGCCACCCTTGGATTTTTAAAGGAACATGACATTATTCTACTGCAAGAAACCTGGGCAGTTGATAGTATTCCCATTGAAGGCTACCTTGAATTTACGTCTTTCGCAACAAGACAGTTCAAGTTTGTCAGGCCGAGTGGCGGCCTGGCGATTTATGTGTCAACCAAACTATCCCAGCCTACTAAGCAGCTAAAATTTGAGGAAGACTGGCTCTCTGGAATCCTTTTGGGTAGTCAACAGATTGATTGCCAGTTGCTTCTTCTGAATGTTTATATATCCCCATGCACTACTGAGAAAAAAATCTAAACTAGATTGTCTGGCCAACACCGCTTGCAACCTGCTCAGTGAGTATGGTAGTATACCAAGTATAATTAAAGGAGATTTTAACATCAATCTTCACTCCAACTCCTTCGAGGAACCAGAGATCGCTCCCTTAATGGTTCCATTACAGCTTGCCACACAGTCAATTCCCGTAGGAAACAGACCATCAAAATTGGGCGAGAACGCAGTCATTCAGCTAGGCAGCATAGGTTATACTGTACTGAATGGTTGTTTCCATACGGATACTCCTACAGCTTGGACACGATCCAACAGCCGAACCTTCTCCTTCCTGGACTTTTCCCTAGGGAGCATGGAAATTCTCCCATTGATTGAGAGTTATCACATTGCACCACAAGGTGAGAGTGATCATCGGCCTCAAATCATATCAATTCTCGTCAATACCCCAAGTCACCAGGAGCTCGCCCACACCCATGCAGGCTCCTATACCAAGAACTTAAAACAAATGAAATGGTCAGACGACGTGGCACCCCTCTTGATGGAAAAATGTAGAGCACTGTTAATCCAACTAGATACTGATTTCTCTCCTACTACCAGCTGGGATAGCTTTACCAACCAACTACTAGAAGCAGCTCCACTTAAGAGGAACACTGAGCAGAAGTATTTCGACCACACATTTCACCAGCAACAAAAAAATGAAAGTTATGTAGAAATCGTGCCCTTTGGGAATCCAGGAAGAGCGCAGGTAATAAAACCAACTTTAACAAATACAAGCAAACTCAAGTTCGCAGTGCGCAGGGAAAAACAAGTGGCCTCTGATCAATTCTTGCTGAAGCTCCTCTATGAAAGTAAGAAACCAAACTCAAAGCAATTCTGGTCCCTTGAAAATAGGGGCCAGCTAGGTGGAAGCGGCTATGGCAGTGCAAACATCAGTGCTGATGAATGGTCCCACTTTTTATCATCTAATTTTAAGAGTAACAATAACAAAGCGGACTGTCCCAAATTCCCCAGCATAGCCAACGCAAAGGTACTATCTCCGGAGGCTACGAAGTCAACATGCCCGGGCCCCAGCCTTTCACCCATTAGCACATTAGAAGAATCCTTAATTGTGGCTTGTGGGAATAACATCGAGCCACCTTCAGAGACAACAGCGACATCGGAAGAACTAAAACATGAGATTCTATGTTTAATAAAGAAAGCTAGAGCCGATGGTGTACCCGAGCCAAATGGTCTTCCCCAGGCCATGTTTAAATCGGAAGCCGAATTCTGGTCAGTCAATCTGACCCCCCTGTTTTCTTACTGCATGTTAAACAACATTGTTCCCGAGTCCTGGAGAGGTGCTATCATTCATCCCATATACAAGAGCTGGAAGAGAAACGACCCCAGTAATTATCGAATGATAGCACTCTTAGACGTCGAGTCTAACTACTATGCCAGTATTTTGTTGGAAGAGCTGCTGGCCTGGGCCGACAAAACAAAGCGCCTCCCTTTCAGTCAGAAGGGTTTTGTGGCCAACTCTGGCACAACAACAAATCTACTAACCCTATCTGTTTTGATAGAGAAAGCGACAGTCCAACAAACCCAACTGCACTGCTGCTTTGTTGACTTTAAAGCGGTCTTTGACCGAGTGCCCCGAGCTTACTGTGGCAAAAATTAAAGTCCTGGGGTGTACCCCGGTCTCTGCTACTCGCAATAGCTCACCTCCATTCTGAAACATGGATTAAAATCAAGCTGGGTGAAGGCTCTCATGTCTCTAGGAAGATCGAGACGAGAAGCGGAGTAAAACAAGGCTGTGTGCTGGCTCCACTCCTTGTTAACCTGCTTATATCGGACCTCTTGCAAATTCTCGACAGTGTTAACTGCCACCCACCCCAACTAGACGGAGTACGTATCAGTAACCTCTTATACGCTGATGATCTGGTGCTGCTTAGCCATACGAAAGTGGACCTACAGAAGCTACTTGATGAACTGCTCCCTTATACTACAAGCAACTTCTTAGAGTTGAATCTATCAAAAACAAAAACTATTTCCTTTGGCAAGCTAAAGAAGATGCGTGGAGGGTGGCAGTTCAACAAACCAAAAATCGACTCAACACCTCACTACAAATCGCTGGGAATACTTCTTGTCACCAGAAGCTCCTTTCTCAAACAGAAAGAAGCACTGAGGACCAAAGCCTTGGCTTTAGAGATCGCTGCCACTAAACTGTCCAAAAAGCTACTTGGCCCCAGTTTAATCCCAATGTTGAAAGTGATGAAGGCGAAGATAACTAACACATTGACGTATGGCCATGAGATCACGAAGGGTACCACAAATACTCTTTTAAACAAACTAATAATTAAATTTTTTAAACGTGCATTTCATCTGCCAAAGTCAGCATTGCCAGCACAAGTTCGCCTCGAACTAGGTCTACTTGACCATCACGGCGTAGAGGCTGGTGCATTTATAAAGTTTTGCAATAGACTACGTCATGCCCGGGAGGGTTCCTTGAAGGCCAGACTCTGGCAAGAAATCCAGAAAAGTCATGCCAGTCATAAATATCAGCTTCACCTGAATCACAGTTTACAACTACTTGGTGTCAAGGAATTTTGCGGAACAAATCCCTCCCAGTCAGCATTAAAAGCAGTCATCAAGAAGAGTGTCAGGTTGTTGTCCTTTAATTCGGACAGGGCAATATTGTCACAAAGGAAACACGCCTGGGCAATGATCACACATTTTAAGCCAGGAGTTGTACCCCCTACTTATCAAGCACGTTCGCACTTTATTGGGAAAGAAAGTTCCTGGCCCTAAGGATGGGCGAATGACCTTTCCTAAAGAATCTCCCAGAATGACGCCGACCAGATCATCACACCCAATGTAGGCTGTGCGGCTACCATACTGAAGGAATGGAACATATATTTTTTTACGTCCGGCAATGCTCACCATTGGACGATTATTGCGAGAAGAATGGATCAGGCTTGGAATTCGATCTTGCCGAAGCTGAACATCGGATTAACAAAACTTGTCACCAAGGTGCTAAAACCGCAGGAAGTCATTGGTGCCCCCAACCACTCCCCATTATGGCAGCGCGGAACTCCATCCCTGGGTTCAGAAATTGCTTTCCGACCTCCAACAATCTGCTGACCCTAACCTGGTCCCCGAGTCTAACACTAACTGCCAAGAAGCTCTGCAGAGTTTTGAGTAAAATGTTAATTTTGTATTCTTATGTAATTTTATATAGTGCTTTTTTAAAGATTATGCTGCAAGTGTTTTTATATTGTAAGGGTTTTAATTAACCAACAATAAAGTTCTTACTGGGGGAGGAGCCAAGATGGCGACCGGAGCAGACGCTTGAGCGCCCGGCTCCGCCGGCCCTTGGCCTCGGACTATCATCCTGATTCCTATCCTCGCCGATTTTCGAGGTGCAACGTGCGCGACGACGCGCTGACCGCGCCGCCGCTTTCCCGGAGTCTGAGCCCGCCCGGATGCCGGAGCTCTTGGTGCCTTTGTTCTCCGCGCTGGACCCCTGCTCCATTGTGGCCTTGGTCGGCCCCCTGGAAGCTCCGCAGTCACTGGACCCCCGGCGCAAATCAGAGCCCCGCGGCCCCGATCCCGCCTCACACCACGGACTGTCGCCAGACGAGCCGGGGGAGAGACGCCCGGACACCTCCTTCACCTTTCACCTGACGGGCTGGAGCTATAGGGTAAGCCCCGGTGTGGCGGGTCTCCCGCCCCGCTCTGTGGCCCGCGCTGTGGAAGGCTGCAGACCCCCTTCTTCTATTGCCTAGTCGGCTGCAAAGAGAGTCCGAGAGAGGGGAAGCGACTGTTGGCTTTCACCTGTTGCGGCGCAGACCTGCGGGGAATTGCCTCCTTGTTACGACCCCCCCCCTGGCCACTGTACCGTTCAGCGGTAAAACATGGCGTTGATTGCCTGCTCGCTGCTGGGGGGTGATGCTCCGGTCTCGCCCGCTGCCTGCTTCGCCCTCCCTCTACCAGACTCCAGCTCCACAGTGCCGTCCCGGATTGCTGCCGATGTGGGGGCGCAGCTTCCGCTGACATGCGGCTCCGTTCTGGCTGCCCTGCGGGACTTTCGTCTGCAATTGTGTGTTGGCTTGCAAACGCTGAGTGAGCGGTTCGACTCCATACTGTCGGCTGCGGGTCGTGAGCGCCCCGTTTGTTCTCAACAAGACGTGGGTCTGCCAGTGCTTCTGTCCTCTTGCGGGGACGCAACGACTGGGTATAACCGTGCTGCACTGGTGTCTGCATCTGGCTTTCCCGGCACCCAGGATCAATCGATCTCCTGCTCAATTGTGGACACTTTGTTTCCCCGTTCACTGCTGCCTGCTTTGTTGTTGCCTGCCTCACCGCGCCCGCAAGAGTATCCAGCTGAGCGACACCTGACGTCCTCGAGGAACTGTTCACGGTGGCCTACGGCTTCTTTTATGTGGAACTCCTGTACTTTACAGGCCAGGTCTGGATTTTATATGGTGCACAAGGGGACCTCAATAGATGATCGGCGGCCATTTTGTGACTCTACTTCTCCATCTTCTCCCAAGCGGCCATATTGTCTTTGTTTGCACGGGCTGCGGGGCCTTCATGTGGGGGCTAGTCTAATCTTACGCCCGCGATCGGGCCAGGGCTAGATTGCTTTCTATCACCATGGTTTCACGGATGGGCTGGACTGGGACTGGAACTGTCTGCATAGGTTGTGCGCACTCGTCGCGATTTGTCTGCCTTCCTTATATTGTTGTGACACGTTATCTTCACACGACCGCCTTTGGGTGTAGTGGGTTCTCAGTGTGTGGAGACGTAGTTGGCCGGTGGTTTTGGGCGCTCCGAGGTTACGTGGGCTCCTCCCCGCTTTCTTCTTTGTTTTCTTATTTTCTTTCCTTTATTCCTACTTTCTCTCTTGTCTATATTTCGGGTTCATTGGGCGACAGGCACTATGCTGGGGGGGGGGCAGGCCGTAGCCTCCGCATTGGTGTAGGGTGGGGGGGTAATTAACTGTTTCTTTTTAGTTCTATGGGCCTTTTTCTTCTATGTCTCTGCGCTATCCTTGTTTCCGATTCGGGGTCCGGGTGTGGGGTGGATTGAGTGGGGGCGGCTTTGGAGGGGTGCGTATTTACTCATGTGACTATCCTGTTATATAACTGCAACGCCTCACTGTCTGAGATTTTCTATGGCCGTTTCTAATGATGCTGCTGCTCTCCTGTGTGATGAAGCCATCTTGCGGACTCGAATCTCCTTGGTTCTATCCTCTACTGACTTTTTTCCTCGATAAAATTATTTTGAAAACCTTAAAATTAACCTTTACTTCTCCTTCCCCTGGTGTCAAGGATCTCTCCATTGTATAACTCCTGAATCGTTGCTAATCTTGACCATTGATGCACAGGGGATGTAATGTTTGTCTCAGTGCTTAACCGTTTTGTGGCCGGCCTGATGGTTGTAGGCCCGTATTTGTTCTTTTAATATGCACAAATAAAGGTTTTAAAAAATAAAAAAAAATAAAAATAAATAAATAAAGTTCTTACTTACTGATAGCTCAGTAAGGACTGCGCTCAATATCTATTTTCTCCCTATATGTGTGCTTAACAACCATAGGACTGCCCCACTGAAAAGAGTGGGGTTAAGGCCGCTGCTGCAGGGATGTATTTTCGTCCAGCAAGTGTCTGGGTATAGCAGTTACAAGTTAACTCTAGTGGTTAGTACACTTGCTGGAGGGTTGTGTGCATTCTCTGGACACAAGTTAGAAGCATCCTAAAATAGCACAGACGGTTAATGTGTTGTTTGATGGGATAACATGTAGGCCACAGACTTGTATTTTATGTAGGGTAGCTCAGTGGTTTAATCCTTTTATTGCAGAAATAATTCTGCTCCCTGCAGGTCATAAGCTACAATACCAGCATTATAGCTCAGTGAGCTATGGACAAGCATCAAAGGGAAGCATGTAACCTTCAAGGCATAATGTAACCTGCAAGGCATCATTTTTACAAGCGGAATAACTACAGATTGAGAAAAAACTGCAGGGCATGCAGGTTTTTCCCAATGTATCATTATTCCAAGCGTGTTAAGATGATGCCTTGTAGGTTTAAGATGATTAAAATGATTTAATTTGGGGTAATTATAAACACTTATTACTAGGTGCTAAATAAATGAAATATGTTTTAATGCAATTACACAGATAACCTTTGCGTTCTTACATGGCATGCAAAGACCTACACTTCTTTCACACAGAGATCGAGGATGACAAAAAAGTGTTTGTAAAACTGCGTTTGTCTTTTTCCAACTTGTGTCATGACAGGTTGCATGTCTTTGCTCTGGTCGCTTACCTGAGTTCTGCATCAAAATGTTCGGTTCCTGCTGTGATCCTTTGACTATAGCTGCTCTTGTCAGACAAAGGGTGCTGCCCCGTGCCATTTAAGTGCGACAGATCGAGCTGTAAAGGAAAGTTGGAGCAACTCCCTCAACCCCTGCAGGCACCGCAGTATGTCTACCAGCATTTGACACTGCCCTGGACATAGTATGATTTGGAATATGGTCAGAACCGATATCCCCCGGCCCGGATTCCAGGCCCAGCTAAATAAGAACTGCTGGATTCGAGATCCGGATGGTTCCAGCAATCGCCAAAGCACATTCCACTGGGAAGTGCTCTAAGGATGGAATAAGCCTCAAAATGTGCATTATTGGGGTGCACAGATGTGTATGTTCACTTTTGCACGCTGGGGTTCCTGGTATTACAGAAGGGGCCACACAGGCTTGCACAGTCCTTCCATAATGCAGATTATACGGATGCACGTGTAGCACCACGTGATCTCAAGGGGGCATTCCAGCATTTGCATGGGGACCCAGCCCTAGACAAACGAGGAAACAATTTGCTTCAGCACCCATACGGTATTATTGATGATGGCAGAGTGGCAAAGAGGACATCAGGGGATGCACTGACTATGAGCCATGTGAGGGTGCTCATTTAAAGAGGGGGACGCCTAGATATCCACCTGCATGTGGGTGCAGTCACCCCCCCCCCCGAAATTTTTGCTCAGCCCCCCCCGAAATTAGGCTTTAGTTGCGCCTGTGTCACAGATATCAAACCACTCTTCAAACTATCTCTGTTCAGATAAAGGTAGCGTGAATCAAATGTCTGTGTAGTGAAAAGACCATGCAGTATAAAAAACAAGGCATTAAGACTGCAGAGCAACAAACCATTCAGTCATATGGAAGCGAGGATAAGTGGCGGCGGGGTTGGGGCCTCCTGTTGGGAGCTGCTATCTTTTCTGCTCTACTCTGCACACCCGTGGGCCCCAGCTTCTCTCCAGACCAGAGGCTAGTCTGTGAGATTTGCAGAGTCCAGAGTACCACCAGCTCCCATGCTCAGAACCATTGCCAGCATCCATCTTGTGACCGTCCCAGATGGGTCCCACATACCAGGACCCGGGCCGGGGAAGGCAATTTGGCACCTGGGGACACTTTTCCAGCATTGGTGGGATTCGCACCCTGGTCCTGTGAGGGCCTTTGGCACCGGGGGTACGGGACTTGCCTTTGAGCTATAGCTCCTATCGTCTGATGCGCAAACCTATTTTCTAGAATTCTGTTTCTTTGTGAACAGAACCGTGGGTTTCTTACAATAGCATTTTGTTTACTGCATATTATAGCAATTCTGCCGTTAAGGGTATCGTTGCCCACAAACTAGACCTGGCGTGCCGGATGCTGGGCTGAAAAAAGAATTCGTTTTCTGAACAAGGGCACGCAAATTAAAAAACTATTAGCAGGATGGCCCCCCCCTCCTTGACGGCGGGCTTTTGTTGATAAACGATGCAACACTTCTGCAGTCACATCATATGCAGTCTGCAATCTACTTGGTACACGTGCTTTGCAGCAGGCATATTAGCCCTCTGCACTACCTTCACCTAAGTCAAATCCCGGGTTTACAAAGCACTGTTCTCTCGCCAAGAAGAGAATTAATCACACGATTTTTCTGGTCAATTATGTGAGGCCGGGTAATTGCCGGCGGGAAGAAACGCTGAGAAACACTGCAGCAGGTGCTGAAAAAGCTGAAACTTTCAAACACGGCGCCTTTAGGGTGCCAGCACCCGGTGGTATAGCGGTGGTATAGCAGTGACGAATAGCGGTCAGGAATGCTTTGTCAAAGGCTATCAAGCATAGGAGTAAATCCGCGTATAGGAAAGGACACATAGGCCAAGGGACGGAAAGGGTAGAAGTCACAGGTCATTCAGACCGGTAGGCAGTATAGTTTAAGAGGGCTCAGGGTGGAGAAGCACGCACGCAGAGGCGGAAAAGAAACAGCATAGGCGAGAGCTTTTCTTTAAAGATAAGAATCGATCTATAGCCAAAATAAACCCTGTTGCAACATTAAGGGTTTGCTATAATAAGGTAAATATGGCGGGGGTCATGCAGTTCGGGGAAGAAAATTAATAGCTCGCTATGCCACATGGGGACTTTAAGGTTAAATCGCAAGTAACGAAAGGATGTATCTTTCGAAAGCAGTAATCTGCGGATCCGTTTACATCATACACAGTCTGTAATGTACTGGGTAAACGCGCTTTGCAGCAGGCATATTAACCCGCTGCGCAGTTAGCCCAGTAAGCTAAAGTGAGGAGGGCTGGGCACCACGCACGGACGCACGGGGAGGCAAGCATGTGTCACAAACAGAGGGTGACGCAGTCAGGAGCGGAGGGCCCGTAACTTGGATAATCATAGAAACCGCTTCCACAATGTTTACGAGGAGACAACCAGAGCCGGGGCGGTGAATAATCTGCTTCAGCCGAGCCTCAGTCGGGGACACGCCTGTGAAACTAATTTGGGTACATTGGGGACAAACATTCCCAAGCAGAGGCAAGTCTAGTGGCGCCGTGCATGGGGATTGAAAACTAAAGACGGGGTCTCGCTGTGACAGGCTAGCGCCCAGAAACAAGAGTCTTTATGGCGGCATTATGCCGCAAGGTGCCCACCCGGTTGGGCCCCACCGGAGGGGCAAGGCCAATCCAATCCATCCACCGCCAGCAGTTAGACAGCGGGGTTCAACGGTTGGCTCGCTTAACAAGGTCAGCGTTAAAGCACCTGGTTGTGAAGCTTGACAACAAATTCGATGCTGGTTTGACACAGCAGGACAAATGACCCAACTACCTCACAAGTCCCAGTACCTGACAAAATACCATTCAGAAAAGAAACAACCTGGGGGGGGGGTTTGGCTCTTGAGAGACCTTCCGTAGCTAGAACAAACCAGAGGGCACCCAGGAGCAAAATGGCCAACCTCAGGAACGCCCGACTGAACTAGGGAGAAAAGCAGGGCGGAGGTGGTAAAGGGAGCAAAAGTTGACCATACAGCTCCAAATACCGCGTAAACGGACGGGAAGTGGGGTATACGTCCTTCCTAGTGGCGGAAGGGTAGTAGAGACGTGCTTGGAGACAGAATACAGGTGCGGCCCCAGCGAGCAAGGAAACAATTAATCTGCATAGTGAGGGATTTCTGCGAATTGAGGCAGGGAAGCCCTGCCCGCGAGAGGCATGACCATCTGCTTGCGGTCAACGGCACAACGACATGTTCCTTCAATTTGCCTGGTGGCAAAATATGGGTAACCCAATTCCCCTAGTGTCAATTACGAAAAGCTAGTCCAGCATACCTGCTCCACACACCGAGCATAGTGGAGAAGGTGAAGCTAGAAGGCATAGAAAAATCCAGAAGAGAGCTACACAACACCAGGGCCAATGCATGCAAGGCCCCGGGGTGGGCGTCAGGCAGCATCGGCTGAAAATTGGTAGTTGCGGTAACCCCTGGAGGAGGAGGTACACCACTCGGGGATAGGATTAGACAAGTTCACGTGGAACATCGCGGGCATATTCGAACTAGGAGGGGGCAAGGAGGTCGCGAGGCTAGGTCGAGCTAAGGGGGGAGCTCCCTCCGATCGAAAAACCGTAGGGAGCGTGGCGGAGCTGACACGAGGAACCTAGTAGAGAACAAAATTACTAGGAGATAGATGAAAGGCTCGCAGGGTGTCCTTGTCATGACTCACGGCAGGGGCACTGGGGGAGCCATTGGGCGGCGTGCCGCCAGACAAAGAACAAAGATGACACTCCCGCAGTACCCCGGGGATGCCTTACGGCAGGGGTACAGACGGAGAAGATGACGAGGACCCCGCCGCAGGAAAATAGAGTAGATGCTCAAGTAAGGTCCTTGGGATGCCAAACGGCAGAGACCGCTGGGAGAAGGGAGGGCCCCTGAAAGGATACAGGACGAGCGGGACGGCACTTGCAGCCCGGGCAGGCCCAGAAAGGGACACCCTCCAAATCGGTAGCAAGTTGAAGCCTAGACCCGTGAATCGAAACACAGGGATTGGGGCCCCTCTCTCCTCTCCCAGGCAATTGAGGCGGCTGGGTCCAGAATGCGAATAGAAAATGATGAACAATGGATAAAAATGAAACATGGTCATTGAAGGACTAGAATAAGACCATGAGTGTTGAAATTTGAAACATGAAGATTTCCTGTTAACAAAATGTTTGTTGTGAAAATAAAACTGCGACCTTTTCAGGCACCAAAAAGTGGTCAAGTGCTAATTAAGGGAAAAGCGCGCAGCGATGGCAACAAACATGGGGGAGTGGGGAGGGAGTGCTCGCCGCCTGGACGGGGTTAGGACCCGGGCCGGGGAAGGCAAAGCCGGACCCGATCGAGGCCCGGGTAAAACGCCGGCCGGCGGCGGGACCCCCCCACGCCACGCCCCCCGCAATTAAAAGACCCGGCTAGGCCGGGGAGGGCAGGGATAGGCCCGAAAACAAAGGAAGCTCCCCCCCCCAATCAGGGGGCGAGAAAGATAGGCAAGGGGGGGGTTAAGAAGGGCCAACGGCCCGGGAAACCTCATTTCGAATTTCCCCCCCCGCAAAAGAAGAAGAGAAGCCCACCCACCCACACCGAAGGATACGGGCGTCGCAGCCGTAGGGGGGAAGGGTAGCGGAGCTGACACGAGGAACCTAGTAGAGAACAAAATTACTAGGAGATAGATGAAAGGCTCGCAGGGTGTCCTTGTCATGACTCACGGCAGGGGCACTGGGGGAGCCATTGGGCGGCGTGCCGCCAGACAAAGAACAAAGATGACACTCCCGCAGTACCCCGGGGATGCCTTACGGCAGGGGTACAGACGGAGAAGATGACGAGGACCCCGCCGCAGGAAAATAGAGTAGATGCTCAAGTAAGGTCCTTGGGATGCCAAACGGCAGAGACCGCTGGGAGAAGGGAGGGCCCCTGAAAGGATACAGGACGAGCGGGACGGCACTTGCAGCCCGGGCAGGCCCAGAAAGGGACACCCTCCAAATCGGTAGCAAGTTGAAGCCTAGACCCGTGAATCGAAACACAGGGATTGGGGCCCCTCTCTCCTCTCCCAGGCAATTGAGGCGGCTGGGTCCAGAATGCGAATAGAAAATGATGAACAATGGATAAAAATGAAACATGGTCATTGAAGGACTAGAATAAGACCATGAGTGTTGAAATTTGAAACATGAAGATTTCCTGTTAACAAAATGTTTGTTGTGAAAATAAAACTGCGACCTTTTCAGGCACCAAAAAGTGGTCAAGTGCTAATTAAGGGAAAAGCGCGCAGCGATGGCAACAAACATGGGGGAGTGGGGAGGGAGTGCTCGCCGCCTGGACGGGGTTAAGATTGCACCATGGCGCGTTACTACTGCGGGTGCCACACTGGCACAGGGAGATGGCACTTCATCCCAAAGCGCCATGTAGATTAAGATATTCTCAGACAGCAAAGCTTTCCTTCTAGCCACAGAGAGCTATGATTCTACTAGTGACTTCTTTTTGTATTCTGATAAACACCAGAAAGCCGAGACCCTCTCAACCTGATCACAGACAGACAGTCCTTGCTTCAAAGTACTCCAAGGGCTCTGACACCCAAGGGGAATTCGTGCAATCATGCTTGTAGATTTTCCATCCACCACAGACAGTGGACAATCTGCCAATGTAGCGTTCTCCAATACAAAGTGGAATTTTTGCACCCAAGTGTCTGTTTTCCGAGGGTAGCAGCACTTTGTGGGTGGGCCATGGGTTATTTGTGACATAAAATCCATGGATTCCTAGCACTACTGGCCGCCTTTTCACCACCAATGTTGGGAACTCTAAAGAGGGCAGTTATTATTCCGCTGATGCTCAAACTCACAAAGCGGTCACATTCACGATGGAGGTCCCGCTGCTATGGCTCCTCATACCTCCGTGGGTGTGCAAGCTAACTAGTGTACAACTGTTCTCATTTTTGTTTTATTGTCCTTCAGGTTTTTGAACCTCAGATCATTTCTATATTTAGATCTTTTACCAAAAGGCTGCCTGTCACTAAGACCATCAGGAATCACTAACAAACCAGGTCAGGGTAGGAGGCGTATACAAATGCTTCTGTAGAATACAACATATGACCTGATACCACCTAATAAATGCTTCCCTCCAATTAAACCATCTCCAGAAGGGTTCAAATCTTTTATATGAGTAACTCAAGAGGAAGTAGACCCGAGTAACACTGAGTTAACTTGGAGGCTCCCACTGGGGAGAGAAAATATCTTCTGTAGCAGAGAACTTGAAGAGGGAGTTATCATATTTCTGTGATGATCAAAGTGGTAAAGTGTGACTTGCAGTTGGCCTGGCTTTGCTGCTTTGTTAAGTTTGATCTGTCATGTGCTAATAGGGCATCCATATACCACAAGGAAATTGAAGAGATCACATACATTAGACAGAGTGGGTAAATGGAAAAGGCCTTATGCCTTGCTTTTTTTTCTTTTCTACACTTCATAGCCTCCAGTCTGATGGTGACATGGCCTCTGCTATACCAATATCTACTAGAGATGGTGAGCTTGTCCAAAAAGTAGGCATGGCTGCTGGTCAACATGACTTTGTAAATAATTCAGCTTGTTTTCAAGTTGGTGTGGGCCGATAAGGGAAGCCAGTGACGTTCTATCAGATTGGGAGTGAAGTGATCAAATGTATTCCAGCTCTGGATAAAATTTACTACAGTGTGTAGGATGCTGTTAAGGGGTGCCAGTGTGTAGTATGGAAGTCTATGAAGCAGTGTGTTACCACCATCCAGATGCAAGAGTACGAGGGCAGTTCTGGAGTTGCTTTCTGGCAGAAAAAGTTCCACTTTCTCTAAAAGAGAGAACTATTACCAGGCTGTACTTGATCTTTTAGCAATGTGTTGCTTGGGGGTGAGGTTCGTGTCCTTAGTAAATCCAAATGACTTGGCATTTGGTGAAAGTTTGGGCTCAAGGCCTTCAAGGTTCATGTTATTGAGCCATGGTTGTACCATGCCTTATGTATTCTTCTTAGCAAATAACAGGATTTCTGTCTGTGTCGGTTTGAGCTCCAGGTAGGCCCTAGATATCTATACTTACTGAGGTGCAGGCAGTGTTGGAAGCGTTGGATGTCTTGGGCAGAGAACACTTTTAGGTAGAGTTGTGTATTGTTGACATATTGGTGATTCTTGATGCTGATGTAGAGCTTGAAGATGAGAGGACACCGTTTGGAACCCTGGAGGATTCCGAGTGTGATAGGGATCTTTTGGGACCTGGAGATGCCCATGTGAACAACATGGTGTCGATTGGAAAGGTAGTTGGAGAATGAGTGAAAGACATTGGCAGTGACAGTGTCAAAGGCAGTTGAGAGGTACAGCAATATCTTCATTCATCACGCAGGATACAGCATTAATTGAATGAGGAGGTAAAGATCACCGAGCCCCTCTAGTCATTGCCCCTATCAAGGAGCTGGGAAGGGCCTCTTTGAGTACGTTTGACCCGGAGTATGCGGTGGAGAAATGGGTGATGCCTCCCTACTAGACTACCTATATAGAGGGAAGAGGGTGGGGTTCCTTCCCCCAGCTACACAAGTAATCATAGACACATGAACACGCTCCCTCCAGCGGATGGGGTGGTGGGAGAGATTGACACGGTGGATGCCTCTGTGGCAAGGCACTGTCATAGAACAAGTGGTTCTATTGGGTAATTTCCAGAAATGGGATATCATAGGAATATCCACATCAGGAGATGTTCTGCGGGGCACTGTGTTAAAATCTTTTCAGGAGTTGCAAAGTGACTATTAGCTACACCGTAGCCAATTTTACCAATATCTGCAGCTTTGACGTGCAGTATCCCCTTATCTCCGGGACCTCCAAGAGCTGCAAGAGTTTAGTGTAATGGAGGGCAAGGTCCTACTGGGTGACTTGTGTGTCCACAAGATCACGGAAACATATCTGTCCCTGATCATGAGCAGCTCCAACACCCAACCTGCACTAAGGGCGGCATGGGAGGCTGACATTGACAATTTGGATGACAATGATTGTACGGAGGCCCTGGGGGCTCCCCATGTGGTGGTGATACCTGCCAATCTCCACCTGATACAACTAAAATACTTACACAGAGTCTACTACACAAGGCGCTTCCTTTGGTGCATGGGTCTGATTGACTCCCCCATATGCCTGCGCTGTAAGGCAGATGACGGTACCTTTCTCCACACAGTGTGGAGCTGTATGGCAATGACTCGTTTTTGGCGGGGTGACGTCCTGTTTTGGGGAGGTCCTCTCCTGGGTGGTTCCTCTTGACCCAAAGCTAAGCCTCCTCCACAGTACAGAGGGCATGAGGGGAAATAGGTATAAAAGGCAGTTGTTGTTCCTGGGGCTCACGTTGGCGAAAAAAGATATAGCTAGACTATTGAAAGCAGACACACCTCCATCCGTGGGAGACTGGAAGAAAGGGATGGACCATAGTATGGGTCTCGAAGTGGTGGTGTTGCAGGCAAGAGGATGCCCCCAAAAACCCTCAAATATTTGGCAGAGATGGACCGACTACAGGAGTATAGTTCTATCACAGCACCGATATGCTCTATTGATTCATTGATTCCCATCTTGCTGCTGAAATACAGAATTATGGCTTTGAAACATGAGAGGCTGAGGTGTGTGTCTAATGTTAAATCCGATCAAGGGCTCTACTAGTGGCATGTTGTACGTGGGTGGGATGTTTGGGATAGACTGTGCAAGTCTTTGTGTTGCATTTATACATAGGGGGTTTTATTACAATCTCCTGTACATGTTTGTCGGCCATTTCGGCCTTGATTTATTGCTAAAATCCAATAAAATTTGTAGTGGGAAAAAAATTACATTATACAATCATTTGTCTCCTATATGGATTTTATACATAAAATAGTAATTTTTTTCCTACTATTTCAATTCCCAACATTGGGAAAGTGAAATGGGCAAGCTTTAATTTGGTAAACAATATTCATGGATGTAATGCAAGGACTCGGCATCTGTGAATGCCTTTGTTTACTTGCATTGGCCATTCTATTCGCTCTGCCCATGCTTGTTCACTAGCACTAACCTCTAAATGATGCCCTAAGCCTCTATATTTAGTTTGCTTGTGAAATTATAATTTCCACACCAATTACTGCAGCAAGAGTGAGCATGGGTTCCTCACTGGTAGTGCACTGTGTGTCGCATTTTGCCATAAACGGGGTAAATACAGCAGTCAAAGTTCAATAAAAAAGCATGGGAACTGTGATGCTGCATGCAGTTAGGGGGGGGGGAGATAAAAGTATGGCTAACAAAATAAAATATTCTGTATTTTTTTTGTTTTTTCACAGTCAGGTAGCTACATATGAAATAACGTGCAGCTAAATGAAAAATAAAAAGTTTAAAATGTTACATATTGGTAAATGTACTATACTACATTACGAAGCCTCTATTACTTAATGCACTGCAGAGGTCTGTTTGTAACCAGAGAGCCACAGAAAAAAATCTTGGTTGGTGCAGTGGAGAATAGTGATTTGTGTATTTTTAGTGTTTTGAAGTAACAGCCATTGACAGAAAGCACTTTGGAAATGTAAGTCATTATTTTAAACTTGCATTACACACATCAAAATATAGATTGTAGTAATACCCAGAATGTACATAATGCAATTTTTTTACATTAATGTCCCTTTAACACTTCCAAGTGTAGTAATCACTAGATAAATACAATTAAAAGCACGCACTTCACAGCTCCACACTAGCACTCAAAAAGAATAAATCTTCGTCATCACAAAGCTTTGAGTGATTTGCAGGTACATGCATCAACCATTTTTGCAGGCGCAAACGGTGCGATTCACAAAAATCGGCCGCTTGCGCCTGCAAAAAGGGCATTTGCGATGCATCAAGGTTCAAGGCACTTGCAATTTGAGAATTCGCAATTAATTGCGGTTTCTCAAATTGCAATTGCATTTAAGGAATCACATTTTGCGATTCCTTAAATGCAATGCAAGAACCACTTTAAAATAGAAATTTCGCTACTAGGGGACACAAATTACCATGAAGTTGAACTTGATGGTAATTTGCAAAAACTTTGAAAAATGCACTAAAGTGCATTTTTCAAAGTTGTAGGTTACACACACACATGCCCTTGGGGCATGTGTGTGCGCAACATGTGTGCACAGAGCAATTTCAGGTGTGCAACAGGGTGTCCTTTGAACACCCTTGCACCCTTGAAAATGCATGCGCAATTTGCGAGTACCTATTGGTACTCGCAAATTGCGCATGCAATCTCCCTGTCATTCCTATGGGCCTGCAGGCCCATTGGAATGAATGGGAAGGCATTCCTTTATTGCGACTCGCAATTTGCGAGTCGCAATTAACGAATGTTTAGGAATCGCTATTTTAATAGCGATTCCTACATGCATAGGCTTTTGAGAGTCCTTAATTGCGATTCCTCAATAATTGCAGTTAAGGACTCGCAAAAGCTTTTCTTGATGCATGGCCTGTTTATCAATTAAAACCAGTACCGGTTCCAAAGCATCCTTTACATTTTCAAATTACCCTTTTCACTTTCAGAATAACTCGTAGAGCACATTTGCATTTCTTTCAGGCAAGCAGGCACCCTGGCAGGAAGGTTTATTTTGCTATCTGACTGGCTAGGGATTCACAGCACAGGGGACTTATTGAATGATACTTCAGCTGAAGCATTTAAACTGTCGGAATTAACCGTCTTGGCACAGGTGTCTTTTTACAAAAAGTAGGGGAAGGTATGACATAAATCAAAAAAGTATGGGCACGCCAAGCCCCTCCAATCCCGCCCACTTTGTTCACTGGGTAAATACAAGTGCTGTTGATGCAATGAGCAAAGTGATTTTTTGTTGTCCACCCACAAGCATTACTCCTATCAAGGCTTAGTTAGGAGAACATTTCTCTAGGTCCTCCTGCCTAACTTACTAAAAGGCGATGTTTCAGCCATTATGGAAACAGGGACTGGCAGCTATTAGAACTGTGCAGTAACTGATCATGTGTATTTGAAAACTGTGCCCTTAACATAGCTTTAAAAAACTGAAGAACCAAATGTAATTTCTGTAGTTCTACTTTGGAGAAGTGGTCTCTTAGCCATAGGATAGTGGCAAGAGGCTGAAGGGTAATAGTGACATGTATAAATCCCATGTATTAATTGAGATGGGCAGGAATAAATGGAGCATGGGGTGGATGAGAAGAGCTGGAATGGAGTGGAGAAAAAAACAGAAAAGAAGCCGCAAAATATGGAGAGGAAAGGAAGATGGGGAGAGAGAGCGGAGCAACAGAGCACATGGAATTGAAAAGGATGAGAGGAATAGTGTGGAGACTCCAATATAGATTGGAGATTGTTTATGGGCTTCTTAATCATATGGTTACCTTAGCACTGCTACATGGTTGACTTGCCACACCACTAAAGCTCTTTATATTGTGCTGCATTATTAAGCAATTTATCAGCGGAGTATCCTGAAAGGCTATGCCGGTATACATAGTAGAGGCTACTTAACTGACAGCCAGGTAAGCGACCTTACTCAGCGTAAGGTCATTTATGTGCAGAGACGTTATACGGTTTGGGAAAAGTGGGCTCTGGCCCAGAGCCCCAGCCTTTCAGGGAGGGCCCTGATAGAGCCAGCTCTGTTCTGCAGAGAGTCTTGCCCTGATGACCTTGAATAATTTTTAAACAGATTGTTGTAAATAGCGTTTTTCTGTCATTTATTTTAAATGTATGAATGTCTATAACAGACATTTTGCAGACAAAATGTGTTTATGTTTCATGCAACATCCATATATCTCATACGCCGATGATACCCAGCTGATCCTCTCCCTCTCCAAAGACCCCAGCACCGCCAAAATCAACTTCCACGCAGGAATGAAGGCCGTCGCCGAATGGATGAAGACCAACCGACTGAAACTGAACTCGGAAAAGACAGAGATCTTCATCCTCGACTCCACCCCCTCCACCTGGGACGACTCCTGGTGGCCAGCCTCACTGGGAGATGCACCGACACCCACCAACCATGCACGCAACCTGGGGTTTATCCTGGACTCCTCGCTGTCAATGACCCAACAAGTCAACGCCGTCTCCTCCTCCTGCTTCAACACCCTCCGTATGCCTCGTAAGATCTACAGAAGGAGCCACACCGAAACCAGAAGGACGGTCACCCAGGCCCTCATCACCAGAAGGCTGGACTACGACAACGCCCTCTACGCGGGAACCACGGCCAAACTTCAGAAGAGACTCCAAAGCACACAGAACGCCTCCGCACACCTCATCCTCGACATCCCCCGCCACAGCCACATCACTGCCCACCTGAAGGACTTACTCTGGCTTCCCGTCAACAAGAGGATCATCTTCAAGCTCCCCACACACGCTCACAGGGCACTCCATGGCACCGGACCAGCATACCTCAACAAGAGACTCACCTTCTACACCCCCAACCGCCAGCTCCGCTCCACTGACCTCGCCCTCGCCACCGTCCCATGCATACACCGAACAGCCACCGGCGGCAGATCCTTCTCCCACCTCGCCGCCAGGACTTGGAACACTCTCCCCATCCACCTGCGTCGGACCCAGGACCTGCTGACCTTCCGCAGACTCCTCAAGACCTGGCTGTTTGATCAGTAGCTGCTTTCACCCCCCCTCTCCCCCTTCAGCGCCTTGAGACCCTCACGGGTGAGTAGCGCGCTCTACAAATGTATGATTGACTGATTGATATAAAAAGTTTCTTTAAGACCAATACTGGACCTCGCATATGAGAAATGGGAGGGTGTGACAGAGATTTTTGCTGGAACATTCTTGAGCTGCTGCTGTGTTACAATACTGAAAACACACATCACTATCCCTGAGTATCAGATGTACACACATTTAGAATTTGACCAAAGAGAGCATGAAAGAGCTGAAACTGGATCATAAAATCAAAACTATCCCGAACAGGGGCCCCCAAATATATTTGGGCCAGGGCCGGACTGGCCGTAGCGGGCACCGGGCAATCCCCCGGTGCGCCGCACGGGTGGGGGCCGGTTTTGGGCCCCCAGGGGCCGTTTTTGTCACAGGGCCGTTTTTGCAGTCGGCCCTGTGACAAAATCGGACGAAAACCGGCCCTGGCAAAGAGCTCGGCGGCACCCCGGGGTGCCGCCGAGCTCTTTGCCAGGGCCGGTTTTGGTTCCCAGTCCAGCCCTGGCCAGGGCCCCCAAAATCCTTAAAAAGTCACTGTTTATATGACCTCAGTAGTCCGAGTGCTGTTTGCTCACTCATCTCTCCCCAGGTCACAAATGGGGAGACAAATGCATGGGGTGGGGATTGTAGTTTATGACATCAGTGATGCGGAAAAGTTTAATTCAGGGAAGCAGGTGAAAAGGACTTTATTTTTGTTTTGGCTGAGGTAGGCAATCTCTATATGGGCTGAACCTTACAAATAAGGACTAGGATAGGAAGACAGAAGTGGAGGGCACAGTGAAGTGTATATGCGGTCCATTGATTAAATAGCAGAGATTATGTACTATTTGGACAAGAGCAGGATGACTAGATCCTTCCCGATTAGTAACTCATTTCTAGACATCTGTTCATACCACCACTGTACTGTAAATAGCATGTGTGGGTTACTATCACCTAATTTAAAGGCACCTGAGATTTATCGACCTCTGAAACATGGAAGGCTTAGTCGACCTTGCGCAGGGAATCTAACTTCTATCTGCAGATCACACAATCTCGCTGTCGGTGAGGTGACGTCACAGGAAACAAATTACGGACAGGTTGGGGGAGGGGAGGTTGGAAACATCAAAGATAAAGGGGCGAGAAATAAATGTAGGAAAGAGGGGCAGAAGAAGCGAGGAAAGAAGATAATAGGCTTTGTCAGCGATGGAAATTGCACAAGGGTGAGTGAGTTGGAGGTAAGACAGACAGGGAAAGGACAGGAAGAAGGCAGGGCAGAGGAAGAAACACAGAGGGTGGGCTGAGACAGATGTGGGAGAGACGGAGGGGCAGGAAAAGGGAGGGCAGAGGTGGGGCAAGAGGTTGGACAAAATGAGAGGGAGGGACGCGGTGGGGGCAGAGGAGGAGCAAGTATAGAGGAGGGGAGAGAGGGCGGGCGCTTGGTGAGAAGGAGGGACGATGGGCGGGGGCAGAAGGAGTGGGTTGGAAGACCAAAGGTGGTATACTCAAAACCAGGGAAAGAGAAATCCCAGAGTCACGCACATTTTAAGAATCCTCTGTAATCACATCCCAGAGCCGGGAAGCCAGAAGAAAAGGACAAATATAGAAAGAGCAGAAATAGCCTGAAGAGTCCAGCGTGTTCCAGTGCCAAGCAGGAGTCAGCCGCAGGGCACCCACCGAAAACACAATCGCTCATTGTACCAAAAAGAGCAGTCCTGGCGAAGCACTGCCGGGGTCTGACAGAACACCCAGGAGAGGAGGGGGGCTCGTGAGAAGGGGGGAAGAGGACACGTGCAGGAGAGAGGGAAAGTGCAGGAGAGCAAGAACAGCGCAAGAGAGGACGCACTGAGTAAAAGAAGGGAGAGAGCTCTAGGGGAGCACAAAATAAGGGTGTGAAAAGAACGAAAGTAGAAGCACAGAGAGGGAAGAGCAGGGAACGTAAGAAGAGAAAAGCCAAATTAGCTTGCGAAGATAGAATTAAAGGCAAGGGCAACAAAACAGAACACTTTTTGATTTCTTACACCAATATCACACTGCATAGTCAGGCAACTCTCCAGGAAAATAATGTCTGACAATGATATCCCTCCAGGCGACTAATGTCAGACTAACGCATTTCTCTAGTACGTGGACATCTTCCCACTGTGACATCACTCAAGAACTGATGTAAGACTGTAAAATCAATCCTGGAACCTGGTGTCAGGATTTTATATTACTCAATGAACCTGGACTGTGACATCACCCCAAAACTTGATGTTAACCTGAATCATCACATCATGAGTTATGTGTGATAATAGAACACTACTCTAGTAACCTGCAAATATACTGTGGCATCTCTGCAAGCAATTGACATCAGACTATATCTTCATCTCAGGAACCTGGATTCACTATGAGAAACTGACAAAAGACTTTTACAACATTGTAAGAACCCAGCGTCAAACAACGACATCATTCCAGAAACAGGACAACAACATTTGAATTCACTGCAGGTACCACTCATCACCTAATGGGGGTCGGGACGGGGGCCTAGCACTGGTCGCACACGGTGCAGCAGTCTTTTTTGACACCCCATCCCCATTTCCTCCTTCTCCATGAATTCCCTCACTACCACTCACCAACAATGCATCTCATCTCTCTATAGCACCTTTCTGACAAACATTTCATTTTTTTTTATAGTGCTACTCATAGTTTACTCATACTCAGTTCTGGGATCTGAATAGTACACGTTTTGTGAAGCAGGCACATTAACCCTTTGAGCTATGTGGGTGGCAGGAGTGCCAATGGGAGTGCACGGTGAGCGATGCAAAAGTGTGAGAGTAGGGTAAGAGGAGTGATTGGAGGGTGAGTGAGGTGATCATATAAATTTGGGTGCGGATGCAAGTGCAGAGTGGGATGAAATAATGCATGGTTAGTGATGGGCTTGTTTTAGTGATATTGCAGATTGAGCAGTGAGGGGGACAGGTGAGTGAAGTGTCACATGAGTGCAGGGTGAGTAGTGTGCACGTGTGACTGCAGGGTGAGGTACAGAATGAACAGCGCAAGTGCATTGTGAGTGCATTGCGATCGCTGTGAGTGCAGGGTGAGCATGAAAGTGAAGGGCGAGCATGAGGAGTGAGTTGTCTGAATGCAGGGTGCATTCCCAGACACTTGAAGTAATTCAGCTTGTTATTGACGGGGGCGTAGGGTATCAGATATAAGTTAAACTATTGTTATTATGGCATTAATCAGGGATCGAAGGTGGAGGAAATAAATAATGTGCTGATCCTGCCACAAACTTCCAGTCTTATGATTAGGGTTGCCAGCTCATTATTTTGATATCCCAGACGGTAAAAAAATAAGCAGTCACCTAAAGCCGTATTTTCAGAACTTATCTGTGCATACTTCGAACAGCAAATATAAATAGAAAGCACTTTTAATTGTGTTGTAGGGCTGCCTGAATGATCCATGACTGATAATTAAAGGGAAAAAAGACAGAAAAGTCACATTACAAATGAATACATACTTTTTTATTTATATTTATAATGTCAAGACAAGGTCTTTGTGGGCTCTTTAAACAACATATGGCTGGCATTTTTCTTTTGGCAACCCTACTTTATATTCCTTTTCACGAAATGCATTCTCACACTACAGCAGTAAATGTAAAATACAAATGTAATGAATAGGCTGAGTGGGGGCCCAGGGAGTACTGGAACCAGAAAAAAATACCTAAGCCTCAGTAACCAGTTTATGGTGTGTATACATGCAAATGCTCTTTAAAGACCTGTGAAAAACTCGGGTGTGCCAGAGATCTAACTCCAGACACTGCCCAGCCTAGCCCACAGCAGCTCGAGCTGCAGCAGCCCAAGCTGAGACACATGACGGGGGGTGGGGGGGAAGACCTGAAGACCTTTTGGCCCTATGGGCGTTGTGCATCTGTCACCTAAGATACAACCTGGGTTGTTGGTTGGGGATGAGGGAGGACCGTACTCAAGCAACAGCTGCAATCCTTTTTTGGGTGAACTACAAAAAGTCACTATATTAGCCTGTGCTTTACACTCTGGTAGATTGCCACAAAAGCAGTCAGGCTTAACTTAGAGGTAATGTGTAAAGTATTTATACAGCACTTACACAGTAATAAAGCGAAAACACAACACCTGAAAAATCTCACACCAATTTAGAAAAACAGAGTACATTTTAATAAATTATTTGAGAGCAAAATGGCAAAATCCAAATCAGTAGAACAGAAGTTATGCAATTTTAAAGGTTTAAGTTAAAATAACTTCAAGAACCAGAAAACGTGAACTGTGGGTATCTGGTCACGCTAGACTGGGACAAAGTCACAAGTTCAGGCTGACCACGATGGAGTGCAGGCCAGATACAGGGACCGGGTTATTTCAGCTGAAAAAAGTTATTGTCTCAAAGTCTGGTGCACAGAGTTGAAAACTTCATAATTTCAGAGGAGAAGCTAAATTGACACCAGCCAAGGGTCCAGGACCTGGGGAGGCACCATTTGGGGATCAGGAATTCACTCCAGCAGAAGACAGCAGGGCTCGGGCAGTTCCAGTTGCAGATCCAGGCAGGACCAGTTGCAGGTTCAGGCAGAGCCATTTGCAGTAGGTCAGCTGGGCAGTTGCAGGGAGGCCTCTGAAACTTGCCGTGTCCTGTATCTCAGAACAGGAGGTCAGCAAACTGACCCTTGGAGTTACTCTGATAGTCCTGGGTTCAAGGAGATGGTCCTCTCTCCTTCAAGTAGGCCTCAAGCAGCAGGGCAGTCTTCTGAAGATTAAAGCAGGCCTCAAGCAGCAGGACAGTACTCTGGTAGAAGCATGGTAGTCATCTAACAAAATAGGCAAGTCTCAAGCAACAGGGCAATCCTTTGGAGTACAAGGCAGTCCTCCCGTAGTCTTCCATAGGTCTTGGAGCGAACTGAAGAGTTGGTTTGAGAGTCCTAGCTTTATACCTGGTGCTCACTTTGAAGTGGAAGAAATTTCTAGAGCCCCCTCACAGAGATGTCTAGAATTTTCTGCCTGCCTTGCCTGGCTCCACTGGATCGGGAGGGGGAGGGGGGGGGGACAAAAAGCTAGTGTGAAGTTCTTTGTTTGTGGGTGGGCTAAAGCAGCTCCTCTGGGGTGCAAGTATGGTAGGTGTCAGCCCCGTCTCTCCCATAAGTCAGTATCCCCCTAATGTGTGGATTTTAGGGAGGAATATAGAAAGGCCTATTGCCACCTAAACCTAGTCGCGCGACCCAGGAAACAGGCTGCAGGTACCAAACGGTTAGGACATGAAACCGCAACCTTTCTAAAAGTGGCATTTTTCAGAACTGTGACCTTACCATTAAAGAAGCTTTTAAATCACAATTCCTTATGGCTAAAACATGATATTTCCACCTAATCCCAAACGAAAGTTAGCACTTATTAAATGTAATAAAGTACCCAATGTTATCCTGTTGGCGAGGTAGGCCTCACAGTAGCAAAAAACAAATTGGTGGGTTTTTCACTATCAGTACATTAAAAATTTTAAAAGCACACATCTAAAAAATGGTGAATCTTTCGTTTTGGAGCTCCCCGTTTTTCTCTACCCTTGCTTGACAGATCACCTAGAGAATTTCAATGATAAAACTAGGTAAACCTGGCAAAAAAGAGCAATTTTCTGGAAAGTTTTGTGAAGATTCTTCAAACGGCACCAAAGTTATTAGCAAATAATAAAAGTAATTTCATATGGAATCATAGACCTGACTATAACCCAGAGATGAATGCCACTGGGATATGGATATGAATATTTATATCTTCACTGAAAAAAATCTAAGATAAAGTAATGTTATATTTATTTTTCATAATAGGAGGGCAACAATGTAATCTTATTCTTTTCTGCTGGCCATTTGATTTATCAATCAATCAATCAGGGAGTTTTAAGCGCACTACTCACCTGTGAGAGTCTCAAGGGACTGGGGGGGAGGGGGTAGGGTTAGGCAGCTCCAGTCAGTTGAAGAGCCAGGTCATGAGGGACTTCCTGAAGATGTGCAGGGTGGGGGCGCATCTGATGTCAATCGGGAACTCGTTGCAGGTCTTGGCCGCAATGTAGGAGGAGGTTCTTCCACCTGTTCCTGCTCTGTGGATTTGTGGAGGTTCGGCGAGGGCAAGGTCAGCAGATCAGAGGTTCCTCTTGGGTACGTAGATGGAGATTCTATTATTGAGATATTGGGGTCCGGTGTTGTGGAAGCATTTGTAGGCATAGGTGAGTATCTTGAAAGATACTCTCTTCTCGACGGGGAGCCAGTGGAGGTAACGCAGGTGTTGGGAGATGTATTTGTGTCGAGGGATGCCGAGGACGAGTCTAGCTGCAGTGTTCTGTATGGTCTGGAGTTTGTGGAGCAGAGACTTGTTGATCCCGGCGTAGAGGGCGTTTCCGTAGTCCAGTCTGCTGGTTATGAGTGCGTGGGTACGGTCTTTCTTGATTTGGGGGGATCCATTTGAAGGTCTTCCGGAGGATGAGGAGGGTATTGAAGCAAGTGGAGGCGACGGCGTTGACCTGTCAGATCATGGAGAGGGAGGAGTCGAGTACGATGCCGAGGTTTTGAGCATGGTCCTTGGGGGTGGGGGGGCTACAGAGGGCGGTGGGCCACCAGGTGTTGCCCCATGGGGAGGGTCCGAGGACGAGGACCTCTGTCTTCTCCGAGTTGACCTTCAGGCAGCTGCTGCTCATCCAGGATGCGACGTCCTTCATTCCTTTCTGCAAGTTGAGTCTGGTGGTGAGGGGGTCCTTGGTGAGGGAGAGGATGAGCTGGTTGTTGTTGGCGTAGAATACTATGCTGAGTCCTTGCTGTCTGACGATGGCAGCGAGGGGGGCCATGTAGATGTTGAAGAGCGTGGGGCTGAGGGATGATTCTTGGGGTACTCCGCAGTTGATCTCTGTGGGTCCGGAGAGGAAGGGTGGAAGTCTGATTCTTTGGGTTCTGCCGGTGAGGAAGAGGCGGAGCAAGTTGAGTGCGGTTACCTGTATGCCGGGTTCATGGAGTCTGGGTGGGAGATGGTGTCGAAGGCTGCAGAGAGGTCGAGAAGGATCAGGGCTGAGGTGTGTCCTTGGTTGAGTAGGGTGCGGATGTCGTCTGTGGTGACAAGTAGAGCTGGCTCAGTTCTGTGGTTGCTGCGGAATCTGGATTGCGAGAGGTCAAGGATGGAGTTTTCTTTGATGAAGTTCTTTAGTTGGACATTGACGGTCTTCTCTGTGACTTTGGCTGCGAAGGGGAGGGGGGAGATGGGTCGGTGGCTCCTGAGGTCCCTGAGATCTCCTGAGGGCTTCTTAAGTAGGGGTCTGACTTCTGCGCGTTTCCAGTCATCAGAAAAGATGCCAGTTTTGAATGAAGGCGTTGATGGTGTGTCGTAGTTCTGATGCGATTGAGGCGGCAGCTCTATGGAAGATGTGTGGGGGCAGGATCCGTGGGGGCTCCTGAGTGGATGCCTTTCATGGTCCATGTGGTGTCTTCGGTGGTGACTGGGGTCCAGGAGGAGATGGTGGGCTGGCTGGCATTGCTGGAGGAGGGAGTGGTTTCGGAGTCAGGTGTCTGGTCTTTGAAGTTGTCGTAGAGGCCCTTGATTTTCAGATGGAAGTAGAAGCCGAGCTTGTTGCAGAGGTTCTGGGAAAGGGTGATGTCTGTGGTTTTGCTGGGGTGTTTGGTGAATTATTGGATGATGCTGAAGAGTTCCTTAGAGTTGCTGGAGTTGGCGAGGATTTTGTTCAGTGCATTTGATCTGTGAAAACCCAACCTCCTATCCATCTTTGTTTTGCATAGAGGTCCTTAAATTCTTGTCTCAGGAGATGCATTTCCTGAAGCATAATTATTTGGGCATTCTGATTTTTTAAATATTGTGCTATTACTCTGCCTTTTTTCACTTGTAATCCATTCACATTCCAACATAAAATCACCAGTTCTTTCTTATTGATATTCCTTAATCTTCCTCTTACCACAACCCTTTGAGTTTACATTCTTAGTTGATGCTTTTTCTCTGAATTACCTTCCTTCACCTGAGGACAATACATTTTATCCCCATCCTCCCCACCACTAGTGCACCCTCCCGTGGAAACCCTCCCTTTTGATTTGTTAGGCATCACTAATCCCTATTGAGCTCATGTTGGGGAGTGCATACATTGCCTTCCCTCCTCCATTTATCAGCTATCACTTGCCCGGATTCCCCTGTTTTGGCTCCAAAATAAATGTATCCACCTCTTCAGGATCTGAGAAATTATGCATCTTGTTCCGCCACATCACCTTTAGAAAAGCAAGGGACCTCATTTGTCTGTCTGCTGTTCCTTTGGAAATATCCAATCTGATCCTGTAGGTGGCTCTCAACACTTGCAGAGATTTTTCTTTCATGGCTAACCCCAAAACATTTTCTTACACAGAGTACGATAAAAAATTCACTAGGATCTTTCATGTTGTTTTCTGGCCAGGGTGTAATTTAAAGGGATCCCTGTGTATTCGTTGGATTTCTGTATCCAGGTTTCATGGTAAAACCTGTCGGGAAGGAGTTTTTCAGTAGATTTATCTCAAAGTTTTGATGTCAGAACCTTCCAAACCCTCCGAAACACCCAAAATTCTGATATTATTCCTCCTTGCATTATTTTCCAGCCTTTCAAGTGTTTCTGTTAGTACCCTTTCTCTCTGCTTCAGATGTGCCACCTCTTGAGTATTCGTTTGGACTTTATTATGTAAATCTTGTACCATTCACGGCCGGCATGAATCGCAGGTGGGAGAGTGGAGGGTGTGGGGGTAGAGGGGGCTGGGAGGGCGTTTGGGGAGAGGTTTGGGGGTTAATTTAATAAATTAAAAAACAAAAAAACCTTTCGTCTGCCTCGGGTCCCGGACTCCCGCATCGTGTCTCCTGCTATCTCTGCTCTCAGGAAGCAGGCACTCTCCCATGTGGAGGAGCCACCCTGTCCTGTACTCCACACTCCAACTCCTGCGTTTGCAGGGTAAGACCTTCTATCTTCCCTTCCAGGTTAGAACATGTTTCCTGTATTTCTATTTGATTTGCCTCTGAGGTAATAAAGCATTCTTTGATTTCTTGGGTTAGGCGACCAAGCATCTCCTGCACCACATCCCAACTCTTTGAGTTACTGGTGCCAAATATCCGCACCCTCAGTACTTGGGGTTCCATCAACTCCATTTTGCTGATCCCCAGTGGCTTCTCCTACCCCGAGGTTTAGTTCTTCCATATTCAGAGCTGGCAATATGTTTTGTGTTGTAACTGCTGGGTGTGCTAAGGAAGTACCAGGGACTCCTGGGTCTGTGATCTTTACTTCGCTCAGTACCAGGGCTTTAAGTGGGCCGGGTCTCACCTGGTCTGAGCACTGGCAGTTTTATAAAGGGGGCCTCGAAGCGGGTCTCTATCGGGCTCTGTTTTGTGCCCTGGCACAAGCAGTCTGTTTTTTTCCGGACTGCAGTGACAGCAGGCACATCGATGTGCACTGCTCACACTGCTCACTTCTCACTGGTGGTGCATGATGTAACGGCTGGTGTACGGCATGATGTAACGGCTGGTGAGCGCTGTAGGGGAGTAATTTTCTCTCTGGATTTCCCTTCTCTTTTTAAAACTCAGGAGCAGCAATATTGTCGTGGTGTCACTAGGTCTTTAAGTGGAAGCTTTTTCAACATTATATACAAGCCATAGTTGCTGCTTATTTATTTTTTGCAACTAACAACCATTGACAAAGCCAATAGTCCTGACTTGTTTTAGGTATGATGTTACTTGTTTTATCATATATCTGGATGCAATGACAGAAACAGCAAAATACAAGTCGGGTGACACACTATGCCAAGCACAGATTTTTAGCTTATGTGTTTTAAGCCACACCCTTTATTACATTTGACACTCCCCTTTGAGAGACCCCCCCCAGTTTTTCATCCCTCTTAAAGCCCTGATCAGTACATTCACTCTACTCTCCAGACATCTCTGTTCAGGGGTTAACCTTTCACCTTCCATACTTTCCTCGCCACTTCTTGCGTCAGTCTTGACCTTGAAATGTGATCTGAGTGAGGAGGTACATTTGTAGCCTTTCAAAACAAAACTACTTTGTTTCCCCTTTAGCAATACTGCGTTTGCCAAATTTGTTATGGTCTTTTTTTTAGGTGAATCTCTAACTGTACCAGTATTTCCTCGAGGTTTTTTCTGTCTCACCTGCAATTTAACTGGGGACTGCGGGGATTTTTTATCGCTAGGGACTCTGTCCCCATCTACTATCCAGGTGGAGCAGTTATGAGATCCAACATGTAGCGCTGGTTAGGTTGCGTCTGAATTCTTCTTATATTTTTAACTTTAAATTGCTTGCACCCCTCTTGGCTGTTCCACTGTAGGCCTAACTGCTGGCTAAAAGGTTCCATCTGAACACTCTGACTACTATACTCTTCATGGCTCGGCTCCTTACCAGCAATAGTCTGCAGCTCACCTATGGCCGTTATTCCTGGGCCCTCCAGACCTACAAGTCCTGCTGAGTCCTTTCCCGGCTGCACGCTGCTTGTGCTGACGCTGCCCCATCCAGCCAAGTCGCCTCCTCGCATCGACAGTACTCGCGGAGCCGCACAGAGCTCCCACAGTAACCCCACTGCTGCGATCCAAGGTGGTGTTCCTGGCGCCACCATTCACCAGGTGGAGACTAGCACACATCTACTGTGGGCAAAACGGGCTACGCATTGAGCGGCGGTAAGCGCAGATTTCCGTTATGTGCCTAACGGCACTCCCTTGCTGAGCTCCCGACAGGCGTCTTTAGCCGGCAGCCATGTTTCCCCTCCCATGCTTTATCTTGGAGAATAATTTTTTCATGTTCAATGGGGCATGGTTTTGTTGCAGGGATTCTGCACATACACTGGATTATGCACAGGAATATGGGACCTCGCTGTATAGGCGCTAAGCCTTCCCAACACCTTAGTGCCCACAAGCCCAGGACCGACTAGCTATAGTGTCTCACTCGCTCTCCTACACACTCATGAAGAAGCAAATGATTAGACACCCCAGAACCCAACACTCCCGGATCTCTCAGGAATTGCGGTAATAAGACACACATTTTCCCTAACACTCTCGCACCTGTCCTCAATAAGCACTGATTGAAACACGAATATAGTTTAAAATGTTTATTTTAACTATTGTGCTTTAAAATGCAGTACACGAGCCACAACCAGCAGAAAAATGCAGAAAAATAATACAGTTAGCATTGCAGTTAGGCCATATATCATAAATGTAGATGTCATCAAATAAAGACGGTGGAGAAAGTACTATAAAGCCTAACCACCCTCCCCTTGGTAAGAATAAGTATTATTATATAATAGAAGATCTCTGTTCTTTGTCAGCAGACCCCATAACTTAGTGCCTAGAGAGTATATCTACATCATAGGAACCGCATTACTCTTCACCCTGGAAAGCTCCCTCTCCAAGTGTGTGTTGCCTAAACATGCATCCCCATAATATCAAAGTACGAGTTTCCAGCAGCAGCTGCATTAGCATCTTTTGTCTAGGTGCTAGTGACTGACCAGAACAGAATAACAAGGGACATTGTTTATCAATCTTGCTCACAGTGTTCAGACTAAACTCCTGGAACAGGCAGAGAACAAACAAAGCAGATGGTTCTCATGTGAAAGGCATAAACAGAGACTTGCAAAAATAAAGCCATGTAGTAAAGAGCGCAAAAGCAGCATCATGACTGCAGGGCTCATGCTAACTTAGTGATGTTGACAATGTCCCTATCGGCCACGTGATACCCTTCCCTTGGCAAAGCTATAGCATATAGAAAAACAGAATGCAACGGTAAATAGAAGAGATTTGTAAAAAAAAGGCTAAATTGTAAAAATGTCAAAATTCCAATTTAAAGCGTATTTAAGGTAAATCCGGAAAATTCCCCAGATTACGCGAACCGTGGAGTGCAAGCTGTTCTAAAAGAACATCCGGGTCATTCATAACAAAGAGGGATGCCATTCAGTTGAGCAGTTCGAAGGAACACACGTGCTCCTGTTAATCCAATGCCTCCAGGAGCATTTCCGAGCAACTTGCATGATACTCGATGAAACTCTATTGCAAGAGGCGCTGTGCAGCCTGCCAACACTCCAAGTGCAGCCACACACATCAAACGGCCGTCCCCAGAACAGGACTGGTCATGGGCCAGTAACGGACCCATTGACAGATCATAATCCAGGTCAGCACCGGATGTATTGGAGAAGCAGATATCCAAGGCCCAACAGAAAGGGCACCGTCGGCAATAAAACACAGGTTGGACACAAGTGAAGTAGGCGAAGCAAAAGGTAAGTCCTTAACTCACTCCAAGTGTCGCCAATGGAAAACATCCAAATAATTGTTGCATTCGGTCACGGTACAGTTGCAATTGGCCGGGTCTGTGCAGTACCACAAACCATTGCGTAACAGGAGTAGAAGTACCAGCATGCCACAAGCCAGTAAGAGGATCAATGGAAACCATCCGAAGGCGCTGGAAAAAATAGAATGAATAAAAGCTGGTAATACTAAAAAAATCATCTGATAAGAGGACACAAGGCCGGATCCCACAAGTTAGTAAAAATGAGCAAGGCCTTCAGTATCAGACGCATTAAATATTTGGTGTATTAATTCTCCAAAATGGAGTGGGAGATTTGTGCTCAGTAGCAAGTCTATCTTACTTGCGGTTCTCGCCACCTGCAATTCGAAGGTCTCTTGCACTGATGTCAGAGCCACCTCTTGTTGAAACAATAGCGCTTTGAGTCTGCTTAGTTTATTATTGAAATCTGTTATCAAAGTTGGCATGGAAGGCCAAAGCAAACTATCTACAGTATCATGCAGGGGTGGAAAAAGGACATTGCTACAACAAGTAACACGTTGCAAAACTGTTACTATATACGGGATGCCGGCCCATATGCCGCAGCAGTCGCGGTTTTTTAAAATAACTGCCATTCGAAAGCAAAGTTAATGCGAGAATAATAGCTGGGACGGGTGTACCTTTTAAAAAACAAGCCAGATTAGGGACTGACACATTACAGGTGCCGTGCAATTGAAGTTGGTTGCAGACTAGGGAATGTCCTACTGTGGAATCAGTTTCTGTTACAGAAAAGGGTAACTTTTCTAATTGTTCTATGTGTAATATTGTGTTAGGGGCGTCTTTCATAGACATAAAGTTCTGTTTATCCGTCAAATTAAGTGGTAAAAACAGTGCAGAAGCATTCAAATAATACCATGGAGCTTTTCCCATTTTGAGAGTTTGTAACGTCCTTGCAAATTGCATTACAGAGCGATATTGATTCTGACCATGATACAACACACATACATCATTCTGTACAATGTCAATAACAGAGGAAACAATATTATCCAAGGTGTAAATACGGGAATACAATGTTTTAATGCTATTATCGACCACTGCAAGAACCTTTTCCAAATTAGCTTGGTCAATTTGGCGCAGGCGCACCTCAGCTTCCATCTGCGATAGTTTCCACAATTCATTGTGTGCTTCATAAATGGAGCGTTTTGAACTAGGTGATTTTGGACCTAAAATAAAATCTGCCAAATCGATGACATCCGACAAAAGGGACAGGTGTGGCGTGTCCCAACCATTGCTGACACAGTTTCCCCACCAAATACGTAGTGACTGAATGAGAATGTGGGAAACCGGGATCTGGTCTGCTTTGCATGAAACCAGGCGTTGCATTAAGAAAACGCAGCTGACAGGCATTGGAACTTGTTGCCCACATCAACCACCCTAAGGGGTCGACGTCAGAAATATTTATACTACCATTTTTAAACAGGGTGTGTACACCACGTTTCATACTCAGCTAATGAGGGAATAGACGAAAAATATATTTTTTTGCCTGTGGGCAAACCAAAACAGGTAGTTTGTTGCACCATGTCATTTAAAAACAAAATTTGATTCGGAATTAGACATGCACGATGTAGAGCTTCAGTGCCCTGCACCTGCCAATGTTTAGTACCCCAAATGGATTTTAAATCGACAGGGTCTTTCTAATGATCGTAAACATGTAAGGCCAAATCAGTCCTAAAGGAATTAGAATAAATCTATTTAGTGTGAGTCAATATAAATTTAGATTGAGATGGCAATATAAATTTAGATTGAGATGGCAATTTTTTACTTACAGAAATAGGACTCTGGTTTGGACGTATTATAATCGGAAAAGTATGTGAACTTATTCCGTTTAGTATTAGCACTCTCCTGTAAAGAAGTAAGACAGTGTTCCCAATGTGTAAAATTGAGAATCGGTCTCAGCGTGTTTGTTTTTTTGATAACCAATTTTCATTGATTTTTAGTGAAAAAACTAACAAAAAGGAAGCAGAAGACCAGCATCAAGGAAAGACATTAGTGCACATCAGAAACATGGTGTAGTTATGGCATCAAATACGTCCTGGATAGGCATAGAACAGAAAACAGAGTAGTGCCCACCGCCGGGCCACAGCCGCCCAAGAGGAGTGTCAATCTTCTATCACCCCCACCCATTTACCCCACATTTTACGGTACTTCTTAGGGCAACCCCTGGCTTCGTAAAAGGGCTTTTCCTGCGCCACGCACCAATCCACCCCCCTGCGCCATCGTGACATGGTGGGTGCAGCCGGGTTCAGCCAGTTCGCAGCCATGTCCCTCTTGGCCACCATCATTGCTGTGTTCAGGAAGAGTTTGTCGACTCTGGATCCGTCCAACCCTTCGGTAGCCCCCAGGAGAATATTCAGTGGGTTAAGGGGAACCTCCCAGCCCAGGACCTCAGTGAGTTCCCCCACCACAGATTCCCAAAAGCGTGTGACCACGGGGCTAAGCCATACCATGTTGAAAAAATCAGCTTGTGGGTGGCCACAACGGGGGCATGACGCGTCAGGTCAGAGCCCTGTGTGGTGAAGGTGCAGCGGTGTGAGGTAGGCAGCGGGGAGGTTGTATATTTGAACTAAATGGAGCCTTGCAGAGGCTGTGATTGTTTTGGGCATTTATTTTTAAAGAACAAAGGTCCTTGGCTTAAAAAAGATAGTGAAAACATTTCGACATAGACTTCAATGAGACCTATGGAAAGCCTTCCAATGTCCAGCCGGACAAAGGAACATTTATTTCGTACAATCCAAAAGGAATAACACAGAATGAAAGACAAGAAGAAGGTAAATTAAGGGCACACTCCTGTACCGAGCTTTAACAAAAACTGTGATTGTTTTGGGCGTCATTAGTGCGTCTCTCCAATTGTCATCCTCTAGGGTCCCAAACCATCCCTCCCATAGGTCTCTAAGTCAGTGTGGTGGGAGTGTTGTTCGTGAGGGAAAAATAGATGTGGGAAATCCCCCCTTTCCCCAGGTTGCCGGTCATGATTTGAGTTTTGGGTAGGCTGCATTCCGGTAAGGAGGTGCCCTCTGAGATGTGGGAGCGGAGGGTGTGCCGCAATTTTAAGTAACGGTAAAACTGTGAAGGGTGCAGGGAATACCAGGTTTGTAGGTCCTGAAAGGTACGTAGACGGTCACCCCCCATATGTCCCCCAACTGCAAGACACCAATGAGATCCCACGTTCTAAAGCCAGATAAGTTGGTGACCTCCCAGAGCCAGGTGCTTTTGCCAAAGTGTGGTATATTGAGTCAGTTTGCCAGACCAGTGGGTGTGGCGCAGAGAGGCCCTCCAAGCCAGAAGCACACCCCGTGTTACTGCGGGCAGGGTTCTTGGAATGGCGTCGCCGTACAGCATCTCCTGGATGCTAGGCAAACCCAGGTCATGTAGTTCCACCCTGAATGGTGGGTCTGACCAACCGCCGTTGAACCAGTCGTCTATAGTGAGAAGCCGGGTTGCTAAATAATAGAGGTACAAATTTGTCATTCCCAAGCCGCCATCAAAGGGTGGGATCCGGCATTGGGCGAGGGCCAAACAGGGCCTCTGGCCCCCCCAGAGGAACTTGCTGGCTAGACTGTCCATATCCCTGAACCACGTCCGCGAGAAGAGTAAGGGTATATTCTGAAGTACATATAAGAACCTGGGTAAAATCATCATTTTGAATAAGGCTATTCTGCTCATGGGGTTCAGCGGCATTGCTTGACATCTGAGGTGGTCAGTGCGGACCGTCTTTACTAACGGGGTTACATTAAGCGACCGGCCGAGTTCTGGGAGAAGGGCGACCCAGATCCCAAGGTACTTGAAGGACTGTATCCGGAAGGGTATCGTGGTCTGCCAGTCAAAGCAGTCTCTCGAGAGATGAAAGGGGACCAGGACGGACTTAGCGGAGTTCAGTCGTAGGCCGAAGGCCTGCTCAAAGAGACTCAGAGCTCGAAGACACCGGGGTCCCGACTGCGCTGGCTCGGTCAGAAAGAGCAGAACATAGTCTGCGTAGAGAGCAATTTTGTCCTGTCCCAGACCAGGCCATTTCCACCCCATACTTTGCTTGTCCGACTGTATGAGGCAACTAAAGGGCTCCATTGCATTGCGAAGAGGAGGGGCGAGTGGGGGCACCCCGGCCTCGTACCTCTCCAAATAGGGAAGGGGCGTGACAGTGCTCCATTGACCAGCACTCAAGCTCGCGGCCTACTGTATAGAATCTTCACCAGGTTACAGAAGTACTTCCCAAATCCCATTTCCGCCAACACCTCCTCAAGGTACCGCCAAACTACGGAATCGAAGGCTTTCAAGAAGTCAACGAGAAGAAGCGACAAGTATGGGGTCAGCAACTGGCGGTTCGCTGGAGTGAGGTGAAGGTGCCTGAGGCAGTGTCTAGTGCCCCGAGAGGGCCTGAAGCCGCACTGGTTGGGATGGACCAGCTTGGTCAAATGCGATCGCAGGCGGTTGGCTAAGACAGAGGCGAACACCTTGACCTCTGAGTTAATGAAGGAGATGGGGCGGTAGTCGGAGCAGTGCTTCGAGGGGGGCTGAGACTTAGGAATCACCACGATGGTAGCAATATCAGTTTCCATGTGGAACGAGCCCATGTCAGCCGCTTCAGCGTACACCTCCAGAAGGTGGGGAACTAGGCCGCGTAAAGCTCCTGCGGGAATCCGTCTGGACCCGGGGTCTTGCCAGAGGCCATGCGAGATATAGCGTCATTGACCTCCTCTAAAGTAATAGGGAGGTCCAGCGCCACCGCCTCAGGTTCACTGAGTCGTGGAAGAGAGATCTGCTCCTGATGCAGCAGCTTCAGGAGGGAAAGACTGGGAGGCTGTGCGGAGTAGAGTGCAGCGTAGTAAGCGGCGCAGCATTGGGCCACCGCCACCGGGGAGTGTTGAGCCGCGCCATCCGGAGCTATCACTTCCGGAATTATGCGGTTGGCCAGTGGGTATGTGGCCAGTCGATGAAGGAGCTTCCCATTTTTGTCTCCCCAGCCGTAGACTCTGACTACAGAGGACTTCCACAACAGCTTGGCGGCCTCCAAGGAAGTCTGCCGAATCTCGCCCCTCAGAAATGCCAGTCTTCTGTCTTGGGAATCGGATCTCTCCTCCAATGATTAACTTTCGATGAGGGTGGCTTGATCTTCCAGGAGTGTAATCTGGGAATCCTGCGTAAGTCATTTGAGCTTGAGCTGGCCCTTAGCGAAGCCACGAATGGTGGTTTTACCTGCTTCCCATAGGGTACCAGAGGAGGAGACAGAGTCTCGATTGGTAGCGAAGTAGTGTTGGAGCTCGTCGCCTACCGATTTCCTAAAGTTCTTATCTTGTAGAAACCAGGCGTTCAGCCTCCAAACCAGACGTAAAGATTCTGGGAGGTCGCCCACCTCCATCACTACAGGTGAGTGGTCGGATACACCTCTGGGGAGGATGGCAATGTCTTTAATTACCCGACAGTCCATGGCCGGCATAAAAATGCAATCTAGTAGTGTATGCGTGTGGTGGGACACCGAGGTGTGTGTGTACTGTTGGGCCAGTGGATTGCAAAGTCTCTAGGCATCGCAGACCCCCAGGGTGGCCGCCCAGTTCGTCAAAAGATTAGCGTGGGTAGTTCTGGTAGTCGACGGGGCCCTGGCATTGTCGAGGGCTGGATTCATGACTGCATTAAAATCCCCCCCAATGATGGTCATCCCAGAGGGCAAAGAGGCAACCAGTTACGCAGTTCGCTTAAGGGTGGGGGCCATCAGCGATGGCAGGAAGTAAATGGACATTACGTTAATGGCTCGGTCCCCTATGGTCCCTTCCAAGGCCACAAAGCTACCCAGAGGGTCATTAGTAACTTTGCCTAGCACAAATGGGAGAGCGCGACGCTCAAAAACAGACACGCCTCTCGACCCCCGATTAAAGCCGGAGTGCCAGACCCTGTCATAGCTGTACCAGGAAGGGGCAGTTGTTACCTACAAGGTGGGTTTCTTGGAGCAGCAGTATGTCAACTGTGTGGCGTTGGGCATACCGCAGGACCACTGTGCACTTGACTCTGTCTAACAGCCCATTAACCTTACAGGACATTATGCGATGCGTCCCCTTACTACTGTGATTGTCAGTCATGGGGGAGATAAGTGTGTGATGAGACTCGTGAAACGGATGTCTAACGCAGGTGGAGTTCTCCGCCAGCGTGGATTGGTGGGTGCACCACTGTAATGCGGGTTGTGCATGCACTCACCATGCTGCTAATTAGAGATGCTGGTTTAATGAACAAGGTGTGTTAAGGAAAAACTGGGATAATGGTCCCTTTCCCCTGACCTACCCCCTCCCCACTCCCTATACTTTGGGAATGGAAGCATCTTTCGACCCTAACAGGTGAAAGTTGAAAGAGAAACCAAACTGAAACGCTTGGGAATGGGGATTCGTGGAGGACCCCTCATCATAGAAGGATGTTTTGTGGCAATGTCCATCGAAAGAGATAAGTGGCTGCGAGCATGATTGTTGTATCATGTGCCGCGGAGCTGATTGTGGCCAGCAGTCTATTGTGGATTCAGGGTAGCACCTTGAGGACAGCCGGACTCCGGGAGAGATCTGTGTCTGTCAGATCAAGTAGGGATGGACAGGGCGGAGTTCCACCAGGATTCGAGTGGTTCGAGGAGCCAGTGCATCGTAATGTTAGGAGGTCGCTCAGGGGTTCTCCGGACGCTGGATGCTGACCGGGACTCGGCGGTGATTCTGATCGGGCCTCGCCTCCTGCTCCAACAGGTGCGTTTAGGGTGTGGTTCAGGTAAACCCCCCCTGGGCACCCTCGGTGCGACTCTTGGGGGACTGGCTCCGGGTGCTGATTCTCCAGGGGTGTTCCTCCATCAGCCACGTCCAGGCTTCTTCAGAGTCAAAGAAGGAGGTTCTGTTTTGAAAACACTCCCCGGAGGTGGGCCGGAAAGAGAAGCCTATACTGGATGTTTAAGGTACGAAGCTTCTGCTTGACTTCCCCAAAGGAGCGCCTCTGGCCCTGTACTTCCTGTGTAGAGTCAGGAAAAATCATGATCGTCTGGCATTGATATTTCAGATGTTGTTTCTTGCTTCAGCCAGGATGGAGTCCCGGTCCTTGAAGTTCAGGATTCGCACTATTATTGGCTGGTTAGGCTCTCCCAGTGGCGGCTTTGGGACGAGAGAGCGGTAGGCCTGCTCGATTGCAATCCATGGGGAGAGGGAGCCCTCGGGCATCCATGAGCGCAACCAGCGTTCAATGAAGTTGGATGCTTGACCCTGTTCCGAGCCCTCCGGGAACCCCACCAGGCAGAGGTTGCTTCATCTCGACCTGTTCTCGGCGTCCTCAGCACGCCTGTGCAATTCTTGAGTTTGAGTCTGGAGGAGGGCGACCTGGTTTTTGAGCTGTTGGACATCATCCTCCACCGTGGAGATGCAGGACTCCCTATCTTTGATCCGGGCTGTGGCGTTGCAAAGGTCTTGATGGATGAGAGTCACGTCGACCAGGAGTTCTTCGATCTTGCCCTCCACAGAGGATTGGGAGGTGCAAATGGCTTGGAGGATAGTGGTGAGGTCCGCAGCGGCGGGGGCATCTTTCTCCGTGGGACCGCCCGTTGCTCCGGACTCTGTGGTCGTATATTGATCCATCTTGGTCTGTGTGGCAGGAGGTCTCGGTCCCCTGTCTCTCTCCATGATTCCCGCTCAACAGGTGGAGCCAGAACTCCAAGTATGTCCAGTGTGGACAGGGAGTAAAGGGAGAGTGATCGGGTCGGCAGCCACGAGGCCTCTCCCACACGGCTCCAGGTGGTGGGAGGGTACGCAGACCGCAGGTAGATGCTCCAGTCTGCAGCTCAGGGACAGCTCCAAAAGGTCCCATCAAGCCAGGTCACCCCGCGATTCTGCGGTTAAGCCCACAGGTGCCTGCAGCAGATCCAGGTGAGAGGGCGCGGTTTGGGAGGGAAACCAGTTAGCCAGCACCCAGGCTCACCACCGCCGAACCAGGAGAGTACCAAGGATCAAAGAAGTTTCCGTGGCAGAAACTCTATCAGGGCACGCTCCGTGGGCATTAGCTCTCAGGAGCGGGTGAGCGGGAAGGATCTCCAATGAGCAAAAGGGTAGGTGACCCCTCATGCGGCTGCCACCGGCCTCAGTAGATAACAGTGAGACCAGGCGGTCAGTCCAGGAGGTCCGGTGGGAGTGCCCCTCTTCCTGAAGGCTCTCAGGTCCAAGCGGCAGGGTGAGAGAAGGGGTCCACCCCCAGCGATGACCCCCCACTGTCCAAAAATCAGACACCCCGCTGTGGCGCTGTTGTATTATGCGCCTCGTGTTAGCAGGAGGCCCAACAAGGAGGGCCGGTGAGCCTGTCTGCAGCCCCTTAGGAGTGAATGTTAGCTGATGCTTGGATATTCATGCAGGACAGATGGGAGGAGAACGAGTCTGAGCAATCTGCCCTCTTGCTGCCCAGAACAACAGCCGACCCCCTGCGCTCCTTCTCCACAGCTTTAGGGCTCCAGGCTAAGCGGGCAGCGGCCAAGCAGGGGAAGGGGAAGGAAGGAGAGGCCCCCCAAGGCCTAGGAGCGTCTCCGCGCCCACGACAGTGTGGGGGAAGGGGAATGCAGACCAGCAAGCCCCTGCTGACTGGAATGTCAGCCAATACACCCCCAACACCTCCTCACCACACTTCCAGTCGTTCCAGGCCAAAACATGCAGGTACTGCTTCGCCGTGGGCACAGGCGTAGGGTCCAAGGTACAGGGCCCAGTTCCCAATGACACCACAGGATGCCGCACTGGCGTGCAATGGCAGTGTGGCGGGTCTTCTAAGGCCGAGCGCGGCTGAGAGGATTACGGCAAAGTGGAGGGGGGGAAACACAGTTTATCAGGCCCCTGCTGCCCGAAATGACAGCAAAGGCCCCCATGATGCCTCACCGCCGCACGCCCACCAGGTCCGAGGAAGAAGGTATATATGGCTCGCAGTGTGCACTGGGGCAGTCCCACAGCATAGGCCCCCTCCTCTCCTCAATCAGGGCTGAGGGCGCAGCACTCGTGGGCAATATTGAGGCCCAGGTCACCAGAAGGAGGGGGGAGGGAGAGAGACCCAAGTCTCCCTGCCGCCTGAAATGACGAACTCCTCCGCTGCCCGCGCGCCCGCTCCGCAACCTGCCTCCGAGCGCGATTGGCGTGCCCCGCCTCGGGCGCTCCAGGCACCTCTCACCTCCGTGCTGGGATCAGCCTTAGATATAGGTGCAGTCCTCTCTCTGGGCACCGGACGACCGAGACAGCTCCACCGGAGCCCCTCGTTCCACACAGCAGATGGGGCGGCAGGAGACCACAGCACCGCTATGGGGAGTCGGGTGCCTTCACCAGCGGGGCCGCCATCTTGGGCCCAGGTCGGCCCGGAGTATCACGGTAGGGCTAGATTCAGGAGCCCAAATAGCGCTGAGGCCGCACCCCAGCGCAGGTCCTGAGTGAGGGTAGCTTCGGCGGCAGGATAACAGTCCGAGCACTCTCCGATGGTGGCAGATTAAGGAGCGGATGACGGAGGGGTCCGGAGCACTTCTAAAGTGCGACCGCCATCTTGACGCTCCAGGCCACGCCCCAGCAAGTTTGTTTCATGCTAGAAATGATGGCCATAATGTTGGTAACAGAATAAATCTGCATAATTGGCTGAATTCAAATACAAATCCTCAGCATCAAAGCAACATAATTTTTTAAATCAGCAAACAATGAATAAACATCCTGAACATCCCAGTTGTCTGAGTGTATGACCTGTGACAACACATCTCCTAGTGAAACGCGGAACACATATAGAATGTTCAGGACCTCCGTCGGACCATAGATATCGAATGCAACTTTATCCCAAACGATGCCATCAGCAACAGAGAAGGCCTAAATGCTCACGAGGGCTTGATCTCTTTTCATTATATGGGATGATGTATGTGGAGCTAGAACTCCATCAACAAATTTCACAGCAGAGCGTTCAGGTAAATAATGACCAGTGATGAGCAAGAAGAACACTTTCACAAACCCAATCCACATGAAAAGGAATATAAGCGTGAGGACCATCCAATTGCATGTCCAGGGTGCCTTTTTGAACCAGGCAATGAAAAGACGGGTACGTGTCGGAGGGTTTGTCCTCTGTTATGAATGTCATGTTTGTCAAATGGGGGTAAATAAACTGAAAACCTTCAGTTCTAACGCAACAAGAATGTATTACACCAATCAATTCCTAAACTGTAATAGTACATATGTGATCTATGTAATAGAGTGCAACTGTCAAAAATACATGTGGGAGTACTATTAGGATGTTGAAACAACAAATTCAGGAACATCAGAGAGCTGTGAAAAACAAAGACAGAAAAAGCCCCATCTTTCAGCATATGAGAGAGAAGCACCCCATGAACCTCTAATTCACATTCCATGGCGTCCAAAAGATCAATGCTAGACCTAGGGGTGGGGATCAAGAACTGGCACTCAGACAAGTAGAAGGAAAAGGGATAGCATAGTTGAGGACTGTAAAGAGGGTTTAAACACATGGAAAGAACTACATTACTTCTTATAGGACCACAATAAGGGTATTATTAGGCCTAAGCATATATCAAGATAGAATTAAGAGGATGTGGCCTAACGGCCAGAGCGGTCAGCCTCGAAGCTGGGGAACTGGGTTCGAGTCTTGGCATGGATGCTCCACTTCCTGTGATACTGGGCAAATCACGTTATCTCCCCGTGAATGTGTCCATCTGTAATGCAACTGGTGCTTGTGTAAAGTGCTCTGATACCTTCAGGTTAGGTTTGCGCTAGATAAATCTAAAAGAAATACGTGACCTGCGTCACACCTTGAGTTCATAATAGCCTTGGTGATTGGATGATGCCAAAACCTTGGTCTGAAAATGTAGGTGCTGATGATTGAGTTAAGTGAAGAAGTGCGAGAATGGAGAAAATCAGTACCTGTGGCGGATTATGACCGATGTTTACATAAGTATAGTATTATCCAAATATGATGCACAATGTCTGAGTTGGCTCCCGAGATGGAGGATAAAAAATTCCCACTGGACCGTTACAGTTTGAGAATGAGTGAGATCGGAAGATGCGGAATAACTAGGGTGGCCCCCGTAAAGGGAGTAGGAAAGAATTTGCATTGTGAAATTGCAGTATGAAACAGAGTAGAATATGATTTTTTCCATAGGGAAAGGAATGGTCGAATGAACATTGTGTTATATATTTGGGAATAAAATGAAATCACCTGATAATGGGGACAAACAACACATTACTTTTAACATGTAAAGTGAAATTAACAAAAGGGTTATTTCAGAGAAGGAACTAATTGGATAATGAGCTATGAACAAGGAGAATAATGCATTTGCTCTTATATGGAAACTCGAGGTAAAATTGTGATAGTGACAGGCAGGATTAAAATGTATAGATAATTTATATACCTAGAGTGGACATAATAAGGATAAGACATACAATAACAGTGGCTCAAATTATAGGTGAATGGTACCCGATTTTGATCTTGATAATTCAAGTTTTGGACATTTTCCCATTATGAATGATACCTTAGAACCAATTCATGACATTTACCTGAAAACATATTGACTACATACACATCGGGTGAAGATGGAAACATAAGTTGGCGCCCCAAAAAACCTCATGTGTCATGGTCGTGTATCGGTAAAGACGCAAAAAATTGATTTTGAAGGATGAGCTTAGGCACACTCTGACTAAATTAGGAATTAATAGACCCATTTTATTAAAGGGTGGTTTCTGTGGATTAGACACTAGGCACCATGGCGGAAACAAATTTGATTTGTACGGAGTGGTTAGGGAGAGGTAAACACAAGATGGCCCCCAGAAACCACCCTTGTGGGAACAATAAATTGGAAAATGCGATGAAGATCTAAATTTAAATGGCAGGATGGCAAAACGCCCCAGTAGATTTGACAACATTGATTAACTGCTGTGGGAAGTTCGAAATAGTTAAATACAGTTGGATCAGGCAAGCGTAACTGTCGGGAAGCCGGGTTAAGTTGGCGTCCACGTTACAGCAGAAATTGGGAGGTCTCTAGGTCCCACTACAGGTGAAATGAATTAACCTGATTGGAAGCCTATTTAAGGAATCTGAAAGAGATGCTGGATACCTGAGCGAATGCATGTCATTATGGGAACCCGCAGCACCTTAAGTAAGACAGTAAGAGGTGGAGGGCAGCAGGGCAAAACGTTGATGTACTTAAAATAAGGGTTATGGTACGAGCATATAGGGTGGTAATAAGGTCACTGAAATATCACTCGGTGATGTGATATTACAATACTGAATGACAGTAACAGAGGATGATCAAAAGTAGTGTGTTGCGAGCAATGAATGGAGGAGTTGGGACTTAATGTTTTGGACATTTGGATGTGACTAGGGAATTTGAGGAATGAAAGGGGTGGGAATAACAGATGAAATGAGTTTGAACACGTGAAAGGAATATATAAAGTCGAATATGGTGATACAAATGGGGAAGGATAATATAAATTAGTAAGAAAAATACAGGGATACTGAGGATTGTGGCACACAGGCAGCCATTAGCTGCTGACATTGAATAATTAAGACGAAAAGTGAACGCTGGGGGATGGTTTCTACTTTGAAGTGGTTAGAATATTTTGGAAACTAGGTCACCTGAAAAAACAGATGCTGCAATTGTGACCGAATTTATGAAGATACAACACAATCATTTACAGCGCATACCTTTACAATGCAGTTTTTACATCACAACATCCCTTACAACGCATGATATTACATTGCATGCCATCACAACGCATTTTTAGAAACTACATTTACATCGCATTCCATTACAATGCATACCATTACAACGCATACCATTACAACGCATATTACTTTTAGGGCAACAGTAGGGTAAGTGTTGGATAGTGTAGGGGTAAAAATTACTATTCCCACTCCAGTGAGTGCAAAAGTAGGTTAAGTGTTGGATAGTGTAGGGGTATAAGTTACTATTCTCACTGCAGTGAGTGCAACAGTAGGGTAAGTGTTGGATAGTGTAGGGCTAAAAATTACTATTCCCACTCCAGTGAGTGCAACAGTAGAGTAAGTTTTGGATAGGGGAGGGGTAAAAATTACTATTCCCCATTACTTACCTTATATTGCGTTGTAATGGCATGCGTTGTAGTGACATGCATTATAATGACATGCGTTGTAGTGACATGCAATGTCTGCTGCTTTGTAATGGCATGCGATGTAAAGGATGTTGCATTGTAATGACTGCGTTGTAAAGGTAGTGAGATGTGATGACTGCGTTGTAAAGGTTGTTTCCCATGGTGACCATATGCATGAGAGGATTTGATTGAGATTGTGCTTGATTTTGAAATTGATGTCAAACTTGCAAATGAGTGTCTGTGTGTGAGCAGACTCGATGGGTTTTAAGGTAAACATAAAAGGGAAAATATGATTATAAATTAAGATTGAGATATATGTTTTTTGACAGCGAGATCGATAAAGTAAAGAGACCGGGATTGAAATAATGTCCATGTAGGAAATTAAACCTCAGATAATTGTAAGGATTTGGTCTTCCTGCATGCACATTTTTATTTAGATGTGTCTGGAAACTATAGGAAGTATGGCCAAATAAAATGGAATAGACAAACAGAGTAACTATAATCACTCGAAACAACAAAAGAATGGGATAAAATCGACAGAATTTACTCCCATAAAGAGATATATAGGGAACAGCAACACTTAAATGGGGTATTCTCAGATAAATTGACATGGAAATGTAGTTTTGCTTTACACATTTCCGGATTATTAATTGTTTTTACGTAAAAGATTAAAAAAAAAATATATAAAAATGTATAATATTAAAATTGTAAAATCGATTTTAATAAATACAATGCACTGATTCTTGTATATGTACAAAATCTTTTTAAACCATGCTGCTGTCCCTATAAGGGATGAAACGCGTTGGCAGGGTCTGCCAATAAAAAGTGATTTTTTAAATTGAATAAAGGATTTTAAGATAACGCACAACGTTTGATGATTTACTTTAAAGTAAAGATAAAAGGCTTGGTATACACAATTGAAAAAAAGAGTGATTACAGCTACTAAATTGAATGGCCAGCATAAAAGAATAAGATTACATTGTTGCCCCCCTACTTATGAAAAAAAAGTTTGCTCAGGATTGAGGTCTGTGAGCAGTGAGAACTCAAGGAGATGGCACATTACTTAAAGTTAGAGTGGAACTGTGGCCTGTGCTCTCTAAGGATCACTACTGCCACCTTTGTGAAAACTTAAAGTAATGTTAGAGTTAGGGTAAAATTTCAGTGACAGCATAACGTTTTAAACTAAAAAAAACACTGAAATTCACCAGTTTATAGTTATCTCAAATTACTATAACTCGTACCCTAAAGTTAATATAACTTGCACCCTGCTAAGCACAGTCTTATCAATGATGTAATTTCCGATGTTCCAGCAGATATCAGTGATGTCATAGATCCTGTCATGAGTGATATATGTTTGGGTAATTAGCAATGCATGGCGAGGGTGCCCACAACATGCAATCATAAAAACAATCATAAGAGGGCCTTACACTTCAGCTGAAGAGCAAAGATCTCCAGCCAGGAGTGCTTTTAAACTATGTTGTTTTTTTTTAACAGAGAAGTCAAGTGATAGCATTCTGCGTGGTCTGTAGCCTTTTTGTCACATAATGAGGAGAACCAAGGTACAGAACATTGCCTCAATCAAGGCAGGAAATAAGAGCCTGGATAGTTTGTCTTCTAGCTAGGAAAGGGAGGAGGTTTAGGACCTTTCTTAGTAGTCTCAGTACACCAAAGCAATTGGCTGCAAGTATTTTAGCTTGGTGCTCCATGGGATAACTGGAGTCTAACCACATTCCAATGCTCATTACCACCATTTTAGGGCTGGGGAATCTCTCTAGACAAACTATCACAGGAGTTAAGACTTTTGTAATGACGTTATTGCCCAATAGCATAACCTCAGTCTTGTCTTTGTTGAGCTTCAATTTATAGTTGGCCATCCAGCTTGCCACCTCATGAAGACAGGAGAAATGGATATCACTTGGTGTCATCAGCATAAGAAACCAAAGACAATCCAAAGGAGTAGACAGTTTCAGCAATGGGATATATATCCAAATTAAAAAGAGTAGTGATAAGGGAGGACCCCTACAGTACCCTGCAACTCATGGGAAGACTATGAGAGTACAGGAATGATCAAGCACCTGGAATGTTCTATCCTTCAAGAAAGAGGAGAACCATTTCTAAGCACGGACAAGAACACCTTCCTTTGATATCCTATGGATAAGTGTGCCATGATCTATTGTCTCGAAGGCCGTGCTTAAATCTAATAGCATAATGGTTGCCAACCCTCCTATGTGCAGCAAGGATCTAAGTTACTCAACCACAGCCAGCAGGTCTGTTTCTGTGCTATACTGTGGTGAACCCCATTTGCGTGAGGTGGAGGATTTCTTTGGACTCAAGGAAGGAGGAAAGATGTCTATTGACATGCTTTTCCAGGAGCTTAGATGGGACTGGCAGCAAGGACATTGGCCTATAATAACTCAGGCAAAGAGGGTCTAGCCCTGACTTTTTTTAAAGTAGCATAATCACCATATGCTTGCATTGTGGAGGAACTTGCCCACTGGTGAGGGATTCAGCAGATCCGCTAGAGTGGAGACAATACTGTCGGACCCTTGATGCAAACTATGAAGGAGGCAGAGCCCAGAGGAAAACCTAACTTTACTGCCTTGAGAAGATCTACGAAGAGGCTAGCGGTGATATCGGGAAAGGACAAAAGGGTCTCTTCCAGCTGCATTGGATATAACTTGCTTCTGAGGGCACCTTAATGACTGGACCCTCCAAGAAGGCAGAATAAATATCTAATATCTTTTTTTGAAAGAAGAGGGCCAGATCATCTCTACATTTAGCTGAGATTTCTGGGATAGAACCAAGGGACTTGGGCTCTGTGATGTCCTTAAGAATCGTTGGGAGAGTTGGCTGATTGCTCGATTTTGATGGACAAATAGGCACCTTGAGAAATTTTAATCTCTGCATGATGTTACCTAATTGCACTCTATACTTAGCTTTGCTAACTTTATCATAGGACTTTCACCAACACCTTTCCAGACGTTTGCAGTCCTTTTCCAAAGCAAGTAGGTTGGCATTAAATCATGGGGATTATTTTATCCCGATGAATAGTCCTAAACCACCTAACAGGTAAAACTGTCTCCAATGAATTAATGATCTACTCATTGAAACTACAGGAAGCCAGGGTAACAGTATGTATTAAATCAGCTCTAGTCTGCTGGGCTACTGGCCAGTCTTCCAAGTGTAATTTAGACCCCTGTCGTTCCAACCATCTGGCCGAAGGTATGGCACGGTGGGGAGTAGAGACAGATCAGAGAAAAGGAAGAAACAATTGTCTGACCATGTTAGAGAAATAGGGCTATCCATGTGAAGGTTCAAGATATTACTAAACATCATGTCGATGGTATGGCCTTTTTCGTGGGTGGACCCTGTTACTAATTGCCTCAATGGCAGAGATGCAGGATCTTGTAGCAGGTTTGTGGAGGCCGCATTATTGGGTCATCCAGGTGTAGATTAAATCACCAAGTATGGCGAATAGGCCAAATGGCACATGTATAATTCATTTTTAAGCCAAACGAATTGAATATTTGGCTTAGGTTGGCTCTGAGTAGATAGGAATGAATTTAATAGTAATTACGCTACATTCTGTTGTGGCTATTTTGTAGGGTTCCTGTTCCCGCATAAATATGACCTAATAAAATTCGGTGGGTACGTCTTTTCCATTGGCATGATCCTTAAGACATGAAGGATCAAGGATTAGCCATTTCAATAATTCTCGCGTATCCTATGGCTTGCTTTTGAATGACACTAGAGCAGTTATAGGTTCTGGCATATGTCAAGAAACAAATGACAACAATCTTTACAAGAAGAATACCTTTTTATTATAAAATGATGGCGATTGAAGGCCTATCGGTCTCCGTTCCGTTGTGGTTGAGACATTATCCTCTTTATAAATAGGGTATTGAACCCTTTTTTTGATACCTCCAAGATGGCGGCGACGTTCGCGGGGGTCCGAGCAGAGTGGGTGGCGTGTACGTGGTGCCCCGGAAGTAGTGTTTTTACTTCCACCTGTTTCCGTTAAGAGCCATACCATATATATACTCCTCGAGTTGTAATGAAGTTTAGCTGTATTGGCACAGAAGGCTGTTTATACGTACCGTAACAGGCGAACGGAGGTAAGCTTTGATGAGAGATAGCCTTAGCTGCAATTTGAAATAAAGGCTAGAATCTGTGTCGCTAAAGCAGAGCTCATTTCGATTCGAACTTAAATATGATTGTTTTCTCCGTAGAGCCGTTATCTTGCACCGAACCCTGGCTTGAATATAATAATTTTTAACCACATTGGATGGTGAAGCAGGGAGCGAATAGCAAAAAGCTTTCAAAGGTAAATGAGCAATGTTAAAAAACTTTTTCGCTTAAACAGCGGCGATTGCAGGTCTAATGGTCTTCTCTCTGCTCTTGATAAAAACATCACCCGCTTAAAAAATATAGGGCATTGAACCCTTTTTTCGACACCTCCAAGATGGCGGTGACATTTACGAAGGTCTGGCCAGAGTGGGTAACGTGTCTGTGATACCTCGGAAGTAATGTTCTCGTTAAGAGCCATACAGTATATATACTCCTCGATTTCCAATTAGGTTTGGTTGTATTGGCACAGAAGGCTGTGTATACGTATCATAACAGTAAAACGGTGGTCAGTTATGACGAGAGGTAGCCTGAGTTGTAATTTTGAGTAAGGGCCAGAATCTGTTTTGCTATAGCAAGGTTCATTTCGATTGAAACTGAAACATAATTGTTTTCTCCGTAGTGCTGTTATCGTGCATCGAACCCTTGCATGAACATATAACTTTTACCAACATTGGATGGTGCAGCAGGGAATAAATAGAAGAAAGCTGCCTAAGGTAAATGAGCAATGTTTAATAGGAAAAAAATTTTTTTACAGCAGGCGCTGTTGACTATATCTGATAGATTCTATCAGATATTATCGATAGGGATTCCTATGCAGTGAGAGACACAAAGTCTCGATAATATGGTGGGTTCTGACATAGTTGGGGTAGTAATAAAATTACCCGGGAAAGAACCATATATGAATGCCTAAAGCTCTGAATAATCAAGAAGCATCCGGTTTCTCAAAGACTACGAATCTGAAAATGTACAAAAAAGAATCTTCCATTAAAATCCTATGAGATCTAAATGGTACGCAAAATGACTACTTATAACATGTACGATAATGTATCAATTTAACTTGGAACTCATTTTCATTGAATAGGTGCCAAAAGTTTGCGTGGGAGATATAAGGATATTACCTAAATAGAGAAACTTTTGTGTCGTGAAGTCTTTTTAGACTCATTGCAGATACATCCAAGGTAATTCTAAGTGGAACTAATCTTTCCTTATAGTGTGACTTTTGTTTAAAACGGAATATTGGAAGTTGTCATGTCTTCACTTACTAGGTGCTTATAAACCTACCGTGATTGACTGATCCTAACCGCCGATTGAGAGAGAAGGACTCAGTGGCGATATTTGCATGGATACAGCCTCTTATATTAATAAGGTAGTTGGTCCTCTATGAATGTAAATGAATTACAACTTGATATCGAATACAAGCAATGGTACTGAAGCTAAAGTTCAGTGCATAGATACCCAACTGATAAGATGCTTATGTAAGGATTCTTACTCAGTGCCACCACAGACTTCAAAGACAAATTAGTTGGCTTATCTATAGTATAGCTAAATTGGGTTTCCACGAATATATTTAAAGTATTGTGTAAAAACACTTTGACCGGGTAGCGCTCACATAAGCACCATATGCTATTAACAAAGATCTTGTATAGCATCACGAAGTGGAGTTTCCACTACAAGCACAAATAGAATTGCATACTAAATTTGCTTGGCTGTTGGTCTGTTTGATGCAATTGTGGAGTTGTTGGACAGCCGTATGTGTGTCTATGTATTGAGAGAACAAATAGATTCTATAAGTAACTAAAAATTTGTTATGTTATGTTTTTTTTAGATCGTTGATTTTAATGTAACTACAATTGGGACTTTATGTTAATCTTTCCTGATGAAGGTGCTGGCCGAGAACTAATAGCCCACCGAAACGCTTCGATGCTCTAATACGAGGAAACCACACAAAATCTCTGATTATTATTCTTTGTGACATATTGAATGGGAAGTAATATTGACTAGGGTCACAATTAATGAGTTTTTGGTTTGGTGTTTTTCCTCTGTCAATAGGACTATTTTTGTCCTTTTTATGGTGTCCCTAACCTCACATTTTACGATATTTTTTGTTTCGTTTTCTTTGATGATGCTTTTTATTGTGTATTGATACGTTTATACTGTCATTGCTTCCTAAAATAGCTATATGACAATATATAGTACTGTGTTCACAGCTTTTATGTATGAAATTGATAATAAATTATCTTGATGTAACTATTTTTTCTCTCAATTATTGTGACCACATCTGTGCTGTCCATTATCGCCCTTGCAGTGTGAAAGGTACGTTGACTGTTATGTATTGATTGCTTTGTATTGATGACAAGGAGGCTCTGTTTTCTGACTAAGGTTAAAGATTTCCAAAACAGATTCCATTGCCCAATTCAATTTCACAGCATTATTAGTGGTATCTCCGTAATTTCTAACAAACAATATTCAAGATGCACTTCTTGTGAGAACACCTTCGCTCCAACATACTATTTGATAGTTATCTTTCAGAAAACCTGTCAAACATTTTATCATACCTGTGGGATTGGAGAATTCTCTTTGAGTTATGCAAACATTGACCGATAAGTCTCCAAAACTTAAAAAAAGATTACTTAATCAACTTTATTTAGCCTTGGTATTATAAAGCTCCTTTCTTTTCTCCTTATCCAGATGCACTGCATCTCATACATCGTTCAGTGACACGGATTGTTGTTAGAAAAGATGGTTACATTCTCTACTCTGATCAAGAGCTTTGACTACAACTGCGTATTGCATAGTGAGACGTTGTGCAAAGGAAGGTTTGCAGAGCTGGGAGTTGGGGTTCTTAGACAGGTGAACAGGAGTGAGGAAGGACTAGCAATTTAAGCATCAATCTGCACAAAGCTGTCAAACCTACTAGGAGTTATGATTTACTAAAATAATTACATATTTATTTAATGCTTCCTACATCGCAACCAGGTTACCTGCCTAGCATTTCAAGTTTCTTGTATACCTACCTTCTGCATGCGGTGGGATGTCAATCATTGCTGCATCTGATTTGAAGAATACTATTGTATTCCATGTTTAGATTACATGATTGCAGTCTGCTTCGTTGGTGTGCAGACTGCAGAACATGTTGGTGCCGTTTCTGATTTGGGTCAAGGAGGGCGGTATTACGAGATGTCTGCCAAAGGCTGGCTTTGTTCACCAGCAATAGCAAGGCAGTAGAATGTGTTGAGGGCTCCTGTTCTCTTCAGGGTTTAGTGAGTGATGGGTGCCCCCACCGAGGGTCATTAAAGACTCAAAGTTTAGTTCACGCTTTTCTGAAAAGTAAGTCGCCTGATTGTGCTTTCACTCCACCTGGGAATACTGGTGTCACGTGCACTACCCCTTTATGGCTCTCCCTCCATGTTTGTTGTATTTCGATTTAGCTTGCCAGGTAGTTTCCATGTAATTGCATATAAGGTATCCATTGAGGTGTAGTGGAGGACGAGGGCGTCAGTTGCATATTCCACTTTCATTCCCCAGTATGCCTTGTGCAGGGTGCAATGTGTTTTAATTTTACAGTGAGTGTGAGTGAAAAGATTTCAGAGCTGGTATTATGAGTACTTGTCTTTTCAAGTTGAAGGGTTGTCAGATTTTGTATCTGTGTAGTTCCGCGGTTTTCGTTGGTTTTCCCACTAGATAGCAGTGACATCTTCAGGATTTCTTGGGCTGCGGCCAAACTATATTTTGGGGCCTCCTGTTGGTGACAACTTAGAATGTATTACCATGTTTCAGATTATTCAAGCCCTTATGATGTCAAAGAAGACTGAATTATATGTTAAACTTTAAGAAACATTGGCACACACAACAGTCGAAAGTTTCCTTTTGCACTTGGACCTATATTTTTTTAAACTTTAAATTCGATCTGGAATCCAGATTCGAATTAACCTGTTCTTTACATTGTAGCAAATACACTGCAAATCTAGTAGACCAAGGCATCATATCATAATAAGACACGTGCGATGTGCATGTGATATTTTCTCTCTATATTCGTAGTTATAAATAAGTCCCCCATCATTACTGTCATTCCTGCTGCAACAGTGGAGCTTCTGAGAATTCTCACCCTCCCATAGGAAGAAACCTAATAATTTAATCCTTACTTCTGCTCCACTGCCTCGCCGCCTACTTTTCTATGCGTGCACTTCTATAGCGAGACAGTTACTTTGACTCTGCTGTGTAAGTGAAAGAGGAGGAGGTGAGAGACAGGAGAAGTACGGGGGACTGCACATCAAGAGGGTGAAGGAGAGGGAGAAGGGAACTAGAGATTAGGTAGAGCTATAGGTAAGGCAGGGGGAGCAGTAAGGTAAAGGCCGTGGGACAAGAACAATTTTAAGAGTGGGGGTGCCACCATCAATGCTCGTCACTGCACTCATACGGATTGTGAAAAATCCAAGCTTCACACAACGTCGCAAATGAGCCTCGCACATTCACAGTAAGGGTGATGCGTAACTGGTGGTGGATTCAAATAACTGTTTCAAATAAATTTGTAAAGAATTGTGTGGTAGCGCGCTGTTTATTTATTTTATTTACTTTACATTATAGGGTGAGTAGGATACATTTTGTAAAAAAAGACATTTGTTACATAAATTAGTGTGGCAAGGTAACGTTGGCGTTAATGGATGAACAACAATTTAGTGGTCAGGGCATCGGGATAGCGGGCAGGTGAGTAAACAATAGGACCTAAAAGTCACTTCGGAAAGAAACTTGTTCATCAGTATTGTTTTCACTTCTTTTTAAAAGAAGAGGAAGATGAGATTCGGAGGACATCCGGTGGGAGAGAGGTCCATATCTGTGACTCGTTCCCTTTTTGTGGAAAACCTGTGGTCTCAGTAGCAGTAAACTTGCACTTCGTGAGGATCTGCATCCTCCTGAAAACTCTAGCTTTTGAGCCAGATATATGAGGGTCTTGAAATGTAGGGCCTTATGAGTCATGCAAGCAATCTTTAGCTGTATTCGTGCTTCGTACGGGAACCAGTTTAGGGTTATTATTGCTGGGGATATGTGACCATTTCTTTTTCTACTGGTTATCAGTCTGCCCGCTGCATTAAGGGTAGGCCCTTAGGGGGGCCAAAGTGTATTTGGGAAGACAACAAAGAGTGGAGCTTCCATAATCTAGCCTCAGCAATACAAGAGCTTGGACCGCCATCTTGAAGTCATCCTGAGGTAGGAAAGGTTTGAGTTTCCTTAGTGTACTCATCTGGTACTTAGCTCCTTTTGTGGCATGGCTTATATGATTCTGCATGTTCAGATTTATGTCTAGTGTGATTCCAAGTAATTTAGCTGATTCAATAATGTTAGGAGAATAGTTGAAGGCTGTTAGCTGTTTAATCCAGAGGTTGATCTTGGGAGAGTGGTTAGGAGGAGCGATGAGGGGGGATTCCGTCTTGGAGGTGTTGAGTATTAGGTAGTTATAAGTGAGACACTTTAGAGTGTTCTTTAAGATAGAGTTGAGTACAATGAAGTCTTCTGGTTAGATGATTTTCAGGTACAGTTGTGTGTCATCTGCATACATGTGATAAAAAATGTTCGCAGAATTTAATGAATTTGCAAGTGGTTCCATGAATAAGTTGTTGAGTGCGGGTGACAGTGCAGACCCCTGTGGAACCCCCATATTGACTGCAGAGGGATGAGAGAGGGATTGATTCACCTTGACTCTTTGGGTTCTGTTGTGGAGGAATGACGTAAAGCATTGCAGTACCGGCCCTGATAGGTCCATTCTCTGTTCAAGAATGGAGAGTAAGCTGTCGTGTTTAACAGTATCGAAGGCAGAGGAAATATCAAGTAAAATCTGGAGACAAGAATCATTTTGGTCTAGCATTTTTAAGATGTCGTCCAAGATGTGAATGAGAGCGGATTCAGTGCTGTGCCCTTAACGAAAACCAGATTGATGTTGATCCAATAGTTGGAATTTCTCGATGTGTGTGCAGAGTTGAATTAGCATGCACTTTTCTAGGAGTTTTGCAAGAGTGGGGATGTTGGAGATAGGGTGCAAATTGTTCAGATCAGAGTTGTCTGCATCAGATTTTTTTAGAATGGGGGTTACCTGTGCTATTTTTAGGCAGTCCAGGATAGAGCCATACGATATTGCTGTTATTTACTGACATCACATTCTCAATTGAAATGGCCACTAAATTTGCAAAGGCATATCGTTTTACTGATAAAACTATATAGCGCATAAATACAGTGTGAAAATCGGGTTCCAGCGATTATTTATCCTTTGCACGTCAGCAAGTAAAGTTTCTCGATTTATTTTGATCCTATTAAAATCTTTGATTCCAAAGCATTTCATTTGCGCTTGCCTAACTACTGATATATTTGGAAATATATGTGCAGTTCGTTTATCGGTAATTACATTTAGTTGTGTTAGAAAAAAATGACATCTTTAAGGGTTTTTCCTTTTACACCAGCAATATTGTTACATAATTCATTTTACAAATTCTCCTCATTTTGCAGTCTGAGAAAGAAAAGTAAACCATTTTCCTTAAATGATTAAGCAATAATTTTTCAGAGTACACAGTGATTGATATATGAACTCTGTTTTGAAATGCACAGATAATGAGATAAGATGAAATTAAAATTTAAGGCATCTTTATTGCTCATCTACCTTTCGAACTTTATCACGGTTATTCGGGGGTGCTGCAGCACTCCTGCGACCTTACTTATAGAGCCTATAAATAAGGGGAGAAAGAAGAGATAGTCAGAAAGAAATAATTGGAAGTGCAAAGAGGAAGATGTTGGGGGAGACTTAGAGGCAGGAAAATAATTGAGAAGCTTACATTTAGATAGAGGGAGCTAGGAAGAGGGAAATAGAGAGAGGAAAAGGAGTAAGGTACACCAATGGGTGAGATATAGAATGAGAGGTCCTGGTTAAAAGTCAACTCTTTGAAGTTTAACTATGACAAAACAGAGGAACTCTGTATAAATTGCCTGTCCAGTCCTATTCTGTTGGATTTCTGGCCTCCTTCCTGGTCCACCTTTCCAGGCCTAGCTCTAGCTTTCAAAAACCTAGGCATCTATCTTGAGCCTGAACGTTCGAAAGGGAAGAAAGTCAATAATTTTGCTATTCCACAATTCTTCTTCCTGAGGATAATAAGATTTTGGACTTTCTCAACCCCATCGTGTGGTGAGCCAGATGATCATTCTGAGTTGCCTGGATTGCTATAATTCCCTTTTTCTAGGCTTGGCCACGGGCTGAAAATGAAGTTGCAAACGGTCCAAAATGTGGCAGCACGATTGCCCTCGAACACACACGCCTTTTCTCTGCTTCCTCAACACTGAATGGTAGAGAAGCCTGAGAAAGGTAAGTCGGAGTTAAGCGGAGAGAAAGAGATGAGGTAAAGAGGTATGCGCTTGAGAGAGAGGTGAAGGAGATGGATGAGACATACAGCAGCATCAGATGAAACAGCAGGGCACAGAAAAAGGGTCAGGTAGAGAATTTCTGAATTAGAGAAAGAGGAAGAGATATTTAGGTAGGTACAGAGAGCAGAGGTCATGAGACAGGTGGAGAAGTGGAGGAGAGAGGTATATTAACAGGCAGGTTGAGGTAGACCTAAGTGAGGTACAGAGAGTTGAGATAGCGAGAGAGGGTGTAGGTACACAGATCTAAATATAGGTAGGGAGAGGTGTAAAGAGGGATGACAAGATCCCCTCCCACTGTCTTTAATACTCTGGTCCCCCTGGAAAAGACTGAAGGAGAAGAGACATTCTCCGGAGTTAAATCGTCCTCAAAGCATTCTCTTTAAAGCCAGCTGGGCCTTTAAACTATTCTTTGACACTTTACTTTGAGGCTGTGAAACCTTTCCACCTCAAAACCCTTGAGAGACACCACTGAACACAAACCAAAGAGACTCTTCAATTCTCCATTCAAACAAGCTAAAACTTACTGTGAGGTGCTGTCAGTTTCCGCCCAAGGCTGTGGCCCACTTTCCTTTCAAAAATAAATCTAACACCTTCTCTTCTCTCAAAAATATGTCTACTAACATCCGGCAATTGATTCCAATTTCAGTGTTATGTGGCATTTATAACGCCCAAAGTCCCCACCATCATCCATCTAGGAGCATTGGATTGAAGCTTCTGCTTCAAACTCCAGTCTGTCTTTCTTATTTTTCTATTTTAATCCATAATCCGTAGCTTCATTTCAATTTTTAAAATGAGTGTGGCTGTATTGTAAAGTGCTCCAAATAAACTAGGGTAATCAGCATAATGGAAAAACACTTAAAGAAACAGAAGCACGTGTAATTGGCGGCCAATTTTCTTGCCAACTCTTATCTGTGGGAGAAAATGAAATCACTTTTACTTTGTGTGCCGAGTGAAGGCATTTTCTCTGAGAGGGGTCTTGTCAAGGATTTGGAATTCCTTTTGCAACACCAAGTCCAAGAACCTCTGCATTTATTAGGTCTGACTTGACAGCACAGCTGTCTAGAAACCGGTTGTTGCCAATATTACGAAAATATGCTCCACCCAGGGGATTATTGCTCTCTCTCATCTCTTGCTGTTGGTTGTTTGGTGTCTCAATCCACATCATATCTAGTGCTTGCAAGACCAGGGAGAAATGGACATGTTGAAAAATAGATTGAGTGACGAGCCCTGAGGAACCCTAAAAATGGATTGCTTACGCGATGGGTCAAAAAGCATGCTGTGAAGTAGTCTCTGCCATTTGTAAGACAGCACAGAATCTACTTTGGGGTGGATACTGCCACTCCCACAAACTGTGCCGATATGTGCATGGAATCTTGTGAATTACCATAGCATAGGGAGCGGCTGGCAAGATTCAGTGCGGCTGGCTGGTGATCACCTAGGGCTGTGGGAGAGATGCCCTACAAGCTAGTGCAATTTTGGTGCAATTCATGGATCTGTTTTTGTTTGTTCTCACTTGCTCTTTAGCTCTGTGGTCTTCAAACTGCGGGTAAGAAGATGAGACCTGGGAAGATGCCAGGGGATGGCGGCTGTGGCTCCAGACTGCAGCCAAGAGGAGCAAACGTCATGTTTAATCAAGAGCCACTCTGTAAAGGGCCAGCATTATGTATTTCGTATGTTGTGTCCTCTCTGGGAGTAGGTGTCAGAGGGGGCCTCTATGCAACACCCAATCCTCACCCTGTCAATCTGATGGAAGCTCACAGTATATACATGTTTGGGGGGGGACAGGTCTGCCAATAACAGTCATGCACGAGAATGCTTTTAAGTAGGATAACTTCAATATTTGAAATGTTAAACACGTTCAACGCTGCAAAGTGGACTCATATCTTGTGCAACTGCTTCAGGCAGTCACGGTATTTTATCCAAGAGTACACTGCATTCTGGGACTTGGCGTTCTTTAAACATTGCAAGTGTGGGTCATAAAAAAAGCAGCATGCAAAGTGTTCTGGCTTAAATGCCAGGACTGGCCGAGGGTGTCACAAATAACATAAGGGACAACTGTCAGGTAGATAGGATAATGTGAACAATTAGAAAGGGCGGATGTCGAGCACCAATTTTTGCCTTCTAACGTCCCTTTCCCACTTGGGTTCCTTTGCTTATGATATATTTTTAACTTCAGGTATGGGATTTTTTGGAAAGCTATTCTTTTTAAATGCCCTTCTGCCTTGAAATCTTACTGAAATATTTGGCTTGTTTGAGGAGTTTTACACTGATTATGTTGAATGCAGTACGAAGAAAAGCAGTGATGAATTTCAGTTTTCTTTGTATTAGTGAGGAGATGTACCCCTCACGCTCCACTCAAACTCTTTAGCTTGCTTGCACTTCATGACATAAATTTGGCATTTTGGAGGGGTGGGGGGTTACATTACTTTACGCCCGGAGTGTGGGGGAGGCAAGGGTAACAACATGAAGACGTTCAAAGAGAAGTGTGTTAGCGTTTGTGATCTTGTCTTTCTAGAAACATGCTGGAGTAGGGTGAGTCTGCGATGGCTTGACGTCTGTAGTGTGCTTTTTCAAGAGTGAGAATATTCATGAATGTCTCTTCTTTGTTTTTGAAAAATTACAAACCCTATCTAAAATGTATGGCAATAATACAACTATTAAGATATTAAGTGCAACCAGCTTACTTAATGTTCGTAAAATTCAACCTGTCTTGGAGCTTCTAAGAAAATTAACAATCCTGCTTCATGCCACTAGAATAAATAAATCCAGGGCATGAAAGGGTTGGACGCCCTAAAACACACCGAATGAATCATACAGCTGAAAATGTTTAATACACATGGACAGATTAAAAGGAAAACCAGTTCTGGATCAAAAGGTTGCACCCCCAGACATGAAGACATTGAAATATATCTGTATTTTGTATGCATAAACGTTCAATCCTTTGATTTTTTTTTTTTTTTTAAACAAACTTTATTAGGTCACAGAACACAATGCAGTCAATCCCCGTCCCCCATAGTCCTCCCCCCAGCCAAATCAGGACATCTTGCAATAATCACCCCGGCACATAAGCTACCTCTGTACAGCATTCACCCCAATAATGTCCGTGCTACTAGGTAGTGCATCCACAGGAGTAATCCACCATGAGTGTGCGAGACAGCTAAAACACCCCCACCCCATCTCCCAACATCCCCCCCAACGAGCCCCTCCTCCCTACCCACCCACCCAAGCCTGTCGCCCGTACCTATCAGAAGTACATGTACATCAAAACCTCAGCCACCACCCGTCGAGTCCGCCTCCCAGCAATCCCAACAGACAGTACCGCAAGAGCAGAGGGGGGAAGCCCTGTATAGTGCACTCAAGGAACCGGGGTCCCGTCATCCCCCACCGGATCACCCCCATCCCCCATAACCGAACCTTTGAACAAGTCCAGGAGAGCCATCCATGCCCGGGCCCCTTCGTGCGATCTTTCATTGTCACTGCGTCGAGCCAAGCACAATCTATAAGTCCCCTCACTTCCCGCCCATTTCTCCATTTCCCTAGCCCACCGTAAGAAATTAGGGCCCTGCCGCGCCTTCCAATGAGAAGTAATCTCCCGCTTGGCCAGGACCAGCCCTAGATCAATAAACCTACTGGTGATCTTAGTCTCTGGCAAACGTTCAATCCTTTGATTAAAAGTTTATTATTCCAATAACATATTCTGGTTTTATGTTGTAGGGCTCTGGTTCGAGCTCCAGTTTGGCTACCTGTGGGTGATGATAAAGTGGATTTGATTACATTTATTTCCTTTTGCACACCTCTTTATAATTACCGAGAAATAATCTGGCCTGGGTTATTAAATTAAATTTGGGGTAAGTGTACACCGAAAAAACAGCTATTTAATAGACGACCAAAATATTTCAGTGGTGCACGTTCTGTCTTTCAGCTTATTGCTAAACATAGTGGAGCAAGAATGGCATCGGTTAAGGCTAGTTTAAACCATGTGAGGATTTTGGAGTGTAAATTGAATCTAAGTGATTTAGTGAACTCACATGAGATTAGCAAATTTCAACTAAAAAGCTTTCTGAAACCTTGAGTGCACAACTGAATTTTAAAAGACCATGGGCCAGATGTAGGTAAAACCGAAATACCGAGTCCTTAAGAGCGATTTTCACCGATTCGCTATTAAGGACTCGCAAAATTGAATGTAGGTAGGAATTGCTAAAATATTAGCGATTCCGTAACATTCCTTAATAACGAATCCCAAATTGAGATTAGCTACTAAGGAATACCTACCCATTCATTCCTATGGGCTAGGAGGCCCATAGGAATGAATGGGAAGATATTCACTATTAGCGATTCGGTATTAAAGAATGGCAAATAGCGGGCGCTATTTCAAGGGTGCCAAGGTGTCAAAAGGAACACCCTGGTGCACCCCTGAAATGTGCATGTGTGCACATGTGGTGCACATGCTGGAGCAGGGTTTTCTGTTGAAAATGTATTGGGTTTTAAGCTCCAGTTTTGTCTATGTGTCATAACTAAAATTATTAATTTGTAATCACTAATTATCGTTTTTTTGTGACAAACTTTGACTAATCAACATTATTGATAAGAGAAACTACACGTGGGAATGCATATGTGTTGCTCAATAATATGTGCGTTTAAATAAATGACGAGAGTGCTATTTGTTTTATATTCATGCTTTTTAATAACGTGTACTAATGCTTAAATATGTTGCAGATGGCTAGATAATTACATACACATAAGGGTATTAGTGGAAATTAACACTGTTTAATCATTGCGATGATGTAGTAACGTTGTTTGTGTTTCTTTCAATTAAGATGGTCCGTTTTGGCCTAAATGAAAATGGCTGCCATTTACAGCCTGCGTTCAAGTGAATGAGATGTGACGAAAGGCCTTGCTGAACATGGTTGAAAGTCACCTGATCACAGCCTCTGCACAATTCGAAAAGCTTCTATGATGACAGCGATTCCAGGCGTGCTGCCAATCCGCTGAGTTGTCCTTGGTTGAGAATGAAGCCACAATGAACTATTCACAATTGTGATGGCTTTGCTATGGTTCTGAGGAAGAGCTTCTATTAATGCAACATTTGCTAGATTAAGTTTCCTTCTTCCGTCTTTTTATTTTTGTGATTTTTCCTGAGCGGAGGTTTCTTAATTGTAGCGATGCTACATCCTTTCCTGCTTGCTCTGCTTAGCGGCTCAACGGATATTCAGAACTTATTTGTTGCTATCATTTTGCAAGTTTCATTATAAATATTGTTAGACTAGGGAAGGTCTAAGGCCACTTCTTCCTGAACCCATGCTGGTGAGGATCGATGCTGTGTGGACGGCGACTCGAGAGACTTTACTGAGAGACCTGTCCTGACCCATTTATGACATTTAGCTAGAATAGGTAAATATGAGAATAACGATTTTGCTATTGATTGACTTTCACTTGAACTCATTTTTAGATAAAATTGCCTTATGTTTGAATTACAGTGTCGGGTGGTTATTTCCTTGTCAGTTATTGAATTCCTTATTGTGACTATTATTGTTTAAATCATGACTCAAGGCAATATCAATTTGGTCGCATTGGCCTCAGTGTAGATGCAGAGTGATCAAGAAGTTTCCTCTCAGGTTCAGTGCGGATAGAGTAATTGAGCGTATGTCAGTGTGATGGGCCCTAGTGAATGAAGAGTGTATGTGCGTGTATCTGTGAAATTACTCTATCTGTGGAAGTACGGAGAATTTATATGCTCTGATCTGCAGCAATTTCCTGGTAGCAGAGTAATGGTTTTGATTATTGTTTTGATTTGATAGGTTGCTTGTACATAGGCTTTTGGTTTCATTAATTATTGATTGATGTTGATATATGTACTAATACTATATGTTGAAGTCGTTATGTTGAGTTTTATGTAGTGCTTCTGGAACTTGGGAGCTGGTGACGGTTCCGTAGTAGGGCAGAGGGAAGTGTGTGCTGCTCTCGGGAAAGACAGGATTGTTGGAATTACCTGTACGTATGCAGGAAGAACGTGTGACAATTGAAGTTGCACGTCACATTGTCTGGGTTCGGAATTAGTGACATCGTCGTGTGTTACTACTATAGATATTTCTGTGTATAAGAGGATTGTGTATGGTAGCAAAGGTTATCTGTGAAACTCTGGTCTTAAGTCCCAGGGATCCGTAAGGTTTGTCGTTAAAGCTTACCACTGGAGAAGTAATAGGTATACTCTGAGCTTGCTTGAAGGACTGGGCAGAGGTAAATGCTGCTTGGTTAATGTGTGTTATAATTCTGTAGCGGAACAGATTGTTCGCTGTTCTGGGAAAAAGCAGGATTCTGTGTAAGTGTACTATAATTTCTTGTGTGAAAGTGCGTGAATGTATGAGCATTTAGTTAATTGTGAAAGCTCCTAGGAACAGTCCGGGAGGAAGCAGTTACTGGATGTGTGTTAGAAGGGCAGAGTAGAGGGATGTGCTACTGTGTCAACGGGAGTAATAATTCCGTGGTGGAGCAGAAGTAAGCACTGTTTCAGGGTAAAGCGGGATTCTTGTAAGAGAGATTTCCTTTACTATTCTGTGGTTAGCGAAGCAGACAATGGAGATGTTTATATGTGGTAACTAATAGATTTTGTAGAATTTTTTAGACAAGACCAACGGAGACGGTTTTGTAAAGGAGGGGTAGTCGAGTGACAAGAGACAGGAGTCAAAGCGGCTGCAGCGACTACTGACGTCAGAAAGACCGCGCTCTGATTGGATAGTGAATCGGAACAGTGCTCGCGCTGGGATTGGTGCGTTAGTGTGAGCCGCGCGGGGATTGGAAGGAGTACAGAGTGGCGTAGACGCTTCAGGATTGGTGCGTTGGTGTGAGTCGCGCTGTTATTGGACAAAAGATCCGCAACTGTACGGAAGTGACTAGAGAGTTTTGGTAAACGCTGAAATGTATTACCAAGAAGGGAAAAAGAAGAAATCCTTGTTTGGTAAAATAAAGAAATGGTTTGACAAGTATAAGGACATTAAAACAAGAGAAGGTGAATTGCTACCTCCGACGAAAACACCTGCATCCTTCATGGTTGCGAAATATGGGTATCATACTTGTATATGGTTGGACAATTGGGTTAGGTATACTAAAGAAGATGGTGTTTTAGCTTTCCCGGAACATGGTTCATTTAATTTGGCTGTGTTGAGAAATTTACGGGAAAAGATGTTGTGTCTTGAGCCGAGACCAAGGCCGACACAGTTCGAGGCATTGGTAGAATGGGAAGATGAGATGCATGAGCGAGAGAAACAGAGAAGTGGGAGCCAATATAGGTATATGTTTGGGAGGAAATATGATCGTGAAACTCATCATGATCGAATGAGGAGATGGCGAGATGCGAGTATGACAGAGGGATTATACCCATGAGGACAGTTGATGAAAATGAGGGCAGGAAGGAAGCAGGGAGGATACCTGATGCAGAAATGAAAAGGTTTGGGGCTAATGATTATGAGGATGAGGTCCTGGATGACATGATTTACAAGAGACCACCTCCATATAGACCAGAATCAGAAGAGAACACGGCAGTGGCTACTCCAATAAGAGATACTTTGCGTATCATTGAGACAGAAGTTGTGTCTCCTGATTTGAAAGGTGGTAGCTCTTTCATGGAAAGGGAAAGAGAGAAAGAGCGAGAGAGAGAGGATCGAATTAGTGATGAGAAAACAAGAGAATTAGCCAGAACAACATCTGAGCTGACTGAAAAGATCAGAGAGCTGACAAAGAATCTAGAAGCTGTTACGGTACCTGTAACCATAGGTCCAGTTATGCCTGTTTTTGATAAGCAGAGGACGGGTGAAAGTGGTTTAACGGTTCCATATATAGGGAATGGATTGGCTGGTTCTTCGGGAGAGTCAGGAATGAGGACGAGAGAAAATCAGTTGAGGCATACCATAGGTGATGATGAGTTAAATGTACAGTCTAATTCAGGATTGAATACCAGTTGTGTAGGAATGCCAATATTGGAACCACAGAGGATGGCAGAACCAGTGAGCACAGTAAAAAGGTCTACGGAAATAACAGCTGAGGATTTGAATGATTGGTTGAAAGTTCTTCAAAAGAAGGAGAAAAAATCTCAAGCAATTGATGTAGCCAGGTTGCGCATAGAATTGGAGGAGCTTATTGCAGGAACAGTTTCTATGGAAATACTGAGAGATCATCATGATGGTGAATTGTTATATATGTGCAAGAGTATCACCTGGAGGGCTAAAAGTACACATGATAGGTTAAGAGGAATAGCGAGTGAATTGGGAGTTGACATGGATAAATTGAAGGCTTTGCAGAAACCTTATCGAGTGGATTTTTCTGAAAAGGACATAGAGAATTTGAATAATGTTGGCAGAACAGGGCAAATTAAGGAAATGATTTCCTTGTTGCGGAAATGGGGTGATGTAGAAAGATGGAAGGACAGGTGGTACAAGGAAAGGCAAGAATCAGTGGACAGGACTTATTCAGCATTTCCAGTGAGGGAAAAGGAGAAAACAGTGGATGCTTATCCCATGAGAGAAATACCTGGAGGAGGATATGTACATGTTCCATGGACTAGACAGGATATTTTGTCATTTACAAATGATTTCCCTCGACTGAGAGAAAAGCCCGTCGAGTGGTATAGGCAGGTAGACAGGTTTGTGAAATTGTCAAAAGTGCTGTGGATTGACCTGAACAGTCTGTTTGATATAATTGTTCCGGCAGACTTGTGGGCTGAGTGTAAAATAGTCATAGATTGGCCTGCTAAGGAATACCCAAGAGATCAAAAGACAGGAGCTCCAGATCCAGAAGTTATGAGGAAATACGATCAGGTTATTCTGTTTCTGAAAACAAAGGTACCTCCAAAAGAGACAGACTGGGTTAAAATAGATCAAACACATCAGGAAGCAAAAGAATCAGTTCATGCTTTCTATGAAAGGCTGATATTAGCTTTTAAACAGTTCAGTGGAGATGAACACCTGGGTGACAAAGATTTGAGTCATTTTGTATACAGATTTGTATATGGCCTGAGACCTGAGATTAGTGAAAGAATTCGTGAGCATACAGTTGATTGGCAGAGTAAGAAAATTGATGAAATCCTGAGACATGCTAAGTATTTCAGTGATGAAATTGAAGCAAAACAAAGGAAGCTGAAAGAGAAGGCAATGTGGGCACAGGTGAAAGTTGCAGAGAGACAAGAAGCACAGTTGGTGGAACAGGCAAATAATCCAGGAAATAGGCCCAGATATGCAGGAAAGGGAAAGGGAAGCTTGGAGGAGGCCAAGAAAAAGTTCCCTTGCCACAATTGTGGTCAACTGGGACATTGGAGATCCGAATGTACGAATCCACCATTAGTAAGTAATGAGAATAAATCTTTAAATCAACAGGTGCAGAACGAGGGGTGTAATCATCAGCAGCAACAGCAGAAGGGTGTTAAGCAGCAGAGTCAAGAGCCCAAACCGCCCTTGCCGCAGAATAGAGGGTCCCAAAAGTACAGCCAGGATTCGGGATTCTACAATGAGGAGCAGGTAAACAAACAGAGACATTCGAACCCGGTACAGCAGTACTGGTTAAAGAATGAAGGGAGTGAGTCTGAGGGTGATTATTGACGGTGCCGAGGAGAGGAGGAAGAGTGCATACTTGGTGCAACTCTAGAAATAGACCAGGCAGGACCATTTGTGGATGGGAAAATAAATGAAGAAAGTGTCACTTTTTTAGTAGACACAGGTGCAACGAGATCAACTGTCAGGTCATCAGATGTGAGAAATCTTCCTCTCTCGGACGAAGCAATCCAAGTAGTGGGTGTAGCCAACACACAGATTAAGACTCGTCTTACTGAACCAGTGAGGGTAAAAATAGGGAAATTTTAAGACATGCACAGATTTGTGGTCTGTGACACCAGTCCAGTGAACTTGTTAGGTGGGGATTTATTGTGCAAGATGAATTGTACAATTTTCTGTACTCCAGATGGAATAGCTTTTGAGACACCGAATGAGGATGTCTTGTACAGAATGACTCTAGATAATAGAGAGAGTGAAATTGTGGGTACATATGCCGTCTTTAATCCAGATGACTTGCCTAAAGAATTAAGAGACACAGTGAAAACTGCAGTTTGGGATTTTACTGGAGAAGATGTGGGATTGATGAATAATGTAGATCCAGTAAAAATTTCAGTGAAAGAGGGAATTACTTATCCTAATATTCCTCAGTACAAAATGACACCAGAAATAATTGAGGGAATAACGCCTATAATTGAGAAAATGATCCAGCAAGGAGTTTTGAGAGAATTACTGAGTAGTCCGTGTAATTCACCGATAATGGGGCTAAAGAAGCCTAATGGGAAGTTCAGGATTGTACAGGATTTGAGAAAGGTTAACAAAATTGTGGTGGCATGTTGTCCCATTGTGCCAAATCCGTCAGTGATTTTGTATCAGATTCCACATGATGCTGAATGGTACACAGTGATTGATTTATGTCATGCTTTCTTTTCAATTCCATTGCATCATGACAGTCAGCCTATTTTTGCATTTAGGTTTGGACAGCGTATTTTAGCATGGTGTCGTATCCCACAGGGGTATACAGAGAGTCCTTCGATATTCAATCAGTTGCTGAAGAAATCATTGGAGAGTTTAATCATGCCTGAAAGCTCAGTACTAGTGCAGTACATCGATGACTTACTTGTGGCATCGAAGACACGTGAAGCTTGTGAAGTAGATACCATAGCTTTATTGAATCATCTGGCAGATGGAGGGTTGAAGGTATCTCCAGCCAAATTACAATTTTGCAAGAAAGAGGTGCATTATCTTGGACACAATATTGAAAAGGGTCTGAGAAAAGTGACTGATGACAGAATCAGAATCATCAGAGGAATGAGAGCCCCGAAGACCCAAAGAGAAGTGAGGATGTTTCTGGGGATGGTGGGTTATTGTCGTCAGTGGATAAGTAATTTTTCCCTGATAGCAAAGCCATTGATTAAGCTGACCAAAAGTGAGGTGAGACCCATTGGAGCTGGATGGAGAACAAATGGCAGCATTTGAAGAGTTAAAGAGCAGAATGTGTGAAGCCCCTGCTTTGGGAATGCCTGATTATGAGAAAGAGTTTGAGTTGTACTACAGTGAGAGAAATGGATGTGCACTTTCAGTGTTAATACAAAAACATGGACAACTGAGAAGGCCTATTGCGTACTTCTCATCGACACTTGACCCTGTAGCTGTGGGTTTACCAGGTTGCTTGAAATCAGTAGCTGCTACGTGCAGAAGTTTGGAACAGAGTGAGGGTATTATCATGGGATATCCTGCAAGGGTATTCGTACCTCATAATGTGGCGATTCTTTTGACAAGAAGCAGAACTCAATATATGTCACATAGTCGCCTGACTAAATATGAGAAAATCATTCTGGGAGCATCAAATGTGACTTTAGAAAGATGTGTGAATGTGAATCCAGCGACATTGTTGCCTGATGCTGAAAATGTGGGTGTGAAGGATGAAGTTGATCATGATTGTTTGGATGTACTTGACTACTGTACGAAACCAAGACCAGATATTAGAGATCTTTCTCTACATGTGAGTGATCATGTATTGTTTGTGGATGGATCTTGTCTGAAGACTGACGATGGTGTGCTGAGTGCAGCATATGCAGTATGTAAAGTTTCAGAAGTGATGGAAGCATCTTCTTTGAAAGGAGTAAGATCTGCTCAAGTTGCTGAATTGGTGGCGTTGACGAAAGCTTGCAAGATTGGAAAGAATCTAAGAGTGACTGTGATGACTGATAGTCAGTATGGTTTTGGAGTCGTGCATGATTTTGGCCAATTGTGGCTACAGAGAGGTTTCTTGACGTCGAGTGGAACTCCAATAAAGAATGCTGAAGTGATTGGGAAGTTGCTTGAGGCGATACAGCTGCCTAAAGAACTAGCAGTTGTAAAATGTGCTGCTCATGGACAAGGAGATGATTTTGTTACCCTTGGTAATAGATTCGCCAATGACATAGCACAGTATTGTGCAAAGAATAACCAATCGATTAATCGGGAACGAGAAAAGGAAATGTCTTTTTGTTCTGTGATGTTTACTAATGTCCTAGAAACGTGGGATGAAGTGAAACTGTTGCAGGATGAGGCAGGAAAGGAAGAGAAGAAAGATTGGATTAAGGCAGGTTGTGCTCCGAGAGAATCAGATCATGTTTGGGTCTGTAAAGCTGGAAGACCAGTCATGCCAAATAGTATGCTGTCGACAATGGCAAGAATGTATCATGGCCAGGGACACCTGGGGAGGGATGCAATGATTAGGTCTTTTAAGCAGACCTGGTATAATGCAAAGTTCAGGCTGATTGCAGAAAGTATCTGTCAGAGATGTTTGATTTGTCAGCAGTTCAACACTGGGAAGAAGACAGTGGTGAGCCTAGGAACAATAGGTAGGGAAGGAGGTCCTTTTACCAGAATGCAAATAGATTTCATTGAAATGCCCCAAGTGAACAGATTGAGGTATGTTCTAGTGGTAGTCTGTTTGTTCTCGAGATGGGTGGAGGCTTATCCAACTAGGAGAAATGATGGAATAACAGTGGCAAAGTTACTGTTAAGAGAACTGATTCCAAGGTACGGGTTTCCAGTAACGATTGAGTCTGATAGAGGTGGACACTTCTATAATGAGCTCATGAGTTTAATTTGTGAAGCCCTAAGCATACAGCAGAAGTTACATTGTGCATACAGACCAGAGGCTTCTGGAGTTGTTGAACAGATAAATGGCACAATCAAGAACAGAATTGGTAAGATGTGTTTAGCTACTGGAATGAAATGGCCTGATGTCTTGCCTCTAGTGTTGATGACTCCAGATAGAACTACAGGTTTGAGTCCGCATGAAATCCTAATGGGACGTGCGATGAGACATGCATTTGTGCCTGTCAACAAGTTAATGACAATAACTGATGACATGATTTTGGATTACTGTAAAGGCCTGGCTGACGCAGTTCATTCTGTGTTTCACCAGGTTGGAGAAGACGCCACTACACTTGAAAGGAAGCAAGCCCATGATCTGAGTCCAGGGGATTGGGTGAGGATAAAGGTGCACAGGAGAAGAAATTGCTTGGTTCCAAGGTGGGGAAGACCAAGGCAAGTCATTCTGACTACGACAACTGCTGTAAAGTGTGCCAGTGTGAAGAACTGGGTGCATGCAAGTCATACTCTGAGAGTTCCAAATCCAAAAGAAGGGACTGGTAAAGAGTATTTTGAAGAGTCAGATTCGAGTGATGATGAAGAAACTGAGCCAGTGAGAAGGGAAAAGAATCCTGAAAGAGCTGAAGGAGAAAGAGAGTCAGGTGATTCTTTCCTAACAAAAGAGGCTTCAAGGCAAGCATTGAGAGTTTCAGAGGAGAGATCAGATTCTGTAAGAGTGCCTGAAGTTCCAACGAGCAGTGGAGAAGAAAGGAGAGAAAAGAGCAATTCCACAGGGAATACTCCTGTATCAGATGAGGAGGTTGAAATTCCACTTGAGATTACACCTGAAGAAGCAGGGTCAGAAGAAGATAGAGAGGGACAGATTGCGGAAGACCCCCGAGGAGGTGTAGGGAACATTTCTAATGAGCTAGGTGAAGGGACAAGTAGACAGCAAGAAGATTGCGTGTTGGAGACCCGAGGAGGGAAAGGAATAGGGAAATCTCGAGTGGTGAAAAAGAAGTCTGTGGAGCAAAAAAGAATTGCTGAGGGACAAAAGGCAGATGAAACAGAATCGGATGAAAGTGAGAATGAGAAACATGAGGGTCGAGTTCTGAGGAAAAGGACTTGGATTGGAGAAAGAAACAAAGAAGTGAGACCGAAAAAGGTTGTACGAGGAGATATTTGGCCTAACAAGATAAAGAGGCTGAGGTACAGACTGACACGAGTGGATTAGTCAAAAGCTGAACAGGTGAACGAAGTGTCGAGTCAAAACCAAACAAAAGGTGGAAAACAAGAAGAATCGAAGGAACAAGGAAGAATCAAGAGAATTAGACAACCCAACCAAAAGTACAGATCACCGGAATGGTCTTATGTGGCACTGTCTGAAGGAGAAGAAGAAGAAGCAGAGAGTCAAGACAATCCGGAGGGGATCTTGAGAAAAGTGGTTGAGGGAGAGGAAAAGTCTGTTGGAATCTTGAAAGTTATCCTGACTGATATTGGAGAAGAGTCGGATGCACAGGATGTTGTTGAAGATCTGATACAATTCGATGTTGCTGAAGAAGAAGTGAAAAGTGATGAAAATCCAAATTGAGTTAACCCGAAGGAGTCACTTGGAGAAAGTGAAAAGAAGAAAATTTGAAAATTAGCTGTTTTGAGATAAGTTAGAGTTCTAAATTCAGTAGTGGAGTAGAAGAGGCTAAGTCAAAAGACACTGCCAAAGTAGTAAAATGGCTAACACAGAGAATAATCGAAGTAGATGTGCCTTTTTGAGAAGATGGTGTAGAATGTGCTGCTGCTGTACTGGTTTATTAGTGCTATTATGGTGTGTACTTGCTTTATTAGTTACCTTTAGGGTTACAATAGACACTTTTGGAATACATACTGAGAATATGACTAATGTAGGGAAAAGTTCACAGAAAATAGTTCCAACTAGAATTAGTAACATTTACATACATAAAGATAGGTCAATTAATGATTTTTCTAATAATGTTTTTTCAAAGTTGTTGTATGAATACGTAAAGACAATGGAAGTTAGGGATTGCTACGTATGAATGCAATTACCTGCATCCGTTTCAGAAGGTGTTACTTATCATCATTTACCAGCTACGTATGGAATTTCATGTAGTGTGTTAAGTAGTGTTTTTTATTTGTTAGGGAAAATAGATTATGAGATGTCTAACAAAGACAACATTTTTGGGCAATTGCCTATGAACAAAAAGCTGAATCCAGCTAAAGAAGCTAACATTTTTGGTGAGATTTTTATTGAGAAAGAAGAATTAACATTAGATTACATTTTTAGAAACAATTTAACTTGCAGTTTGAAAGAAGAAGAGAAAGCTTTCCTGGACATGGTAGAGGAAAGAAGAATGAGCATGCATGAGAAGGCAGGGAAATATAAAGTGAGTGAGACAATTTGGGACATTGAAATGGGAAAGGAGTTGAAGAATGGGGCTAGTCCAACTTTGGCTTTAGATGCACCACAGAAGGGTAAACTATGCATTACCAGGAGGAAATCCCAATATGATAATTATTTTGTTGGGACTAGTGAGTGCCATGATACATACTTTATTGCAACGGGATGGGGATTCAGAGGAGGAGAAGATCCAGTTTTTCCGGGAGTGTATTATATTTGTGGGAATAAGGCTTATTACAGGTTGCCTGACCATTGGTATGGCACGTTATGTTGGTCTGGTCTTCCCAAAGATTTTTCATATAGATAAGATAGAAGATGTAGAACATATTAACTTACTAACACGTTTTAAGAGAGAGACTTGGTCAGAAATAGTAGGAGATATTTTTGGAGCTTTAATTCCAGCAGTGGGAATTTCGCTAAATGCATATGGAATTCGGAAACTGTCAACAGTGGTGGATCGCTTATCGACAAGTACCGCTGGAGGGTTTCATTTGGTAAATACGGAAATGGTTGCTGTACGTGCCATGTCTATGCAAAATCGACTTGCCCTTGATATTCTATTGGCCAAAGAGGGTGGAGTCTGTGGAATGCTGAAAGTTCAACATTGTTGCACTTACATTCCTGACGAAAGTAAAGACCTGAAGGTCTATATCAAAAATATTACTGATTTGCATGAGGAATTAGTACCACTGGAAGCTGAAAGTATCTGGACTAAATTAGCTAATAAGATGATAGCTGTTAAGAGTTTTATTGCTAAAATAGGTAGTACTATTATAGGTAAGGTGTTGTTTCCTTTGACATGTGTGATTGTTGCCTTATTGATAATAAGATTGGTGTGTTTGTGTTGTAAAAGCAGAGGAGGGAAAAAGAAAAGAATTAGAGCTAATATTGAAAAGAAACAAAAGAGGTCAAGAAGAGACCCACAAGAAATAGAAGTAGAAGAATTGAGAGAGAGTGTTTACTTGGAGCCAAAAGGGATGATGAAAGGGAGTCCGGTGTGTAAAGTTGGGAAGAAAGAAAGAGACATTTCAATTTCTCCTAAATTGGGACAACATTTTTTTTTTATTGGGGTTTTGATTTGGTGATAATATCACCAAAGGGGGGATTGCTGGAGCAGGGTTTTCTGTTGAAAATTTATTGGGTTTTAAGCTCCAGTTTTGTCTATGTGTCATAACTAAAATTATTAATTTGTAATCACTAATTATCGTTTTTTTGTGACAAACTTTGACTAATCAACATTATTGATAAGAGAAACTACACGTGGGAATGCATATGTGTTGCTCAATAATATGTGCGTTTAAATAAATGACGAGAGTGCTATTTGTTTTATATTCATGCTTTTTAATAACGTGTACTAATGCTTAAATATGTTGCAGATGGCTAGATTATTACATACACATAAGGGTATTAGTGGGAATTAACACTGTTTAATCATTGCGATGATGTAGTAACGTTGTTTGTGTTTCTTTCAATTAAGATGGTCCGTTTTGGCCTAAATGAAAATGGCTGCCATTTACAGCCTGCGTTCAAGTGAATGAGATGTGACGAAAGGCCTTGCTGAACATGGTTGAAAGTCACCTGATCACAGCCTCTGCACAATTCGAAAAGCTTCTATGATGACAGCGATTCCAGGCGTGCTGCCAATCCGCTGAGTTGTCCTTGGTTGAGAATGAAGCCACAATGAACTATTCACAATTGTGATGGCTTTGCTATGGTTCTGAGGAAGAGCTTCTATTAATGCAACATTTGCTAGATTAAGTTTCCTTCTTCCGTCTTTTATTTTTGTGATTTTTCCTGAGCGGAGGTTTCTTAAATGTAGCGATGCTACATCCTTTCCTGCTTGCTCTGCTTAGCGGCTCAACGGATATTCAGAACTTATTTGTTGCTATCATTTTGCAAGTTTCATTATAAATATTGTTAGACTAGGGAAGGTCTAAGGCCACTTCTTCCTGAACCCATGCTGGTGAGGATCGATGCTGTGTGGACGGCGACTCGAGAGACTTTACTGAGAGACCTGTCCTGACCCATTTATGACATTTAGCTAGAATAGGTAAATATGAGAATAACGATTTTGCTATTGATTGACTTTCACTTGAACTCATTTTTAGATAAAATTGCCTTATGTTTGAATTACAGTGTCGGGTGGTTATTTCCTTGTCAGTTATTGAATTCCTTATTGTGACTATTATTGTTTAAATCATGACTCAAGGCAATATCAATTTGGTCGCATTGGCCTCAGTGTAGATGCAGAGTGATCAAGAAGTTTCCTCTCAGGTTCAGTGCGGATAGAGTAATTGAGTGTATGTCAGTGTGATGGGCCCTAGTGAATGAAGAGTGTATGTGCGTGTATCTGTGAAATTACTCTATCTGTGGAAGTAGGGAGAATTTATATGCTCTGATCTGCAGCACACATACATGCCCTAAGGGCATGAATGTGTGCCACATGGCACTTTAAAAAAAACAAAAAAGTGCTTTTTTAAAGGAAATTGCAAATTACCACCAACTTGAAGTTGGTGGTAATTAGTGATTCTTTATGGCTAAAGTGCAGGAATCGGGAATTCCCGATTCTTTAAATGCAAGAGCAAAATAAGGAATCGCAATTTTGGGATTCCTTATTTTGCTAGTAGGTTTAAACTCACCTACATTGCTCGCAGCCAACTAGCGATCGGTAATGCTGGAATTCTGCTCATTTCAGCGTTACCGATCGCTATTTGGCCACCTACATCTGGCCCCATGTGGTCAGAGTTTTAGCTCTAATGCTGACGTAATGAGAACTGCTTCTAAGAGAGAGAGTTGTAGAGACACAACAGACACCCCGGAACCATCGGTGCAGCTCTCATCAAAAAACATAAAGAGCAAGAACAGCCACTCATTATTTTTAAACACATTTTTATGAGCTTTTGTTTACAGTGAACCGTAAAGTGCGACTTGGCAGTATTGTTACAAATCAAGTATTATGCCAGTCAAGCACAAATACAGTAGTTAACATATAAATTTAGGGCCCGAATCTGATGTCGTTCAGAAGGCCTCTGAATCAGATTTATCTTTCCTGGATCGGATTCATAGCCCTTGTTTACGACCGAATCGTACACAGGTCCGAACGACCAAGTACGATGCGAAGATCGCGTATACACCGACCAAATCGTTTCTGGGACCCGAACCTGTCTGTATGCCACGTGAGTAGCTGTTCTGCTTGGGTTTTCGGATCAGATAGAACCCGCTCATCAGAGCCTCACTAACCCAGCCAGAACGTTACCCCCTCCCTAGGGCCTACTTACAATAGTGCAACCACATATATCTACCACCTAAGGACAGGGAATTCCTACTATACATACCAAGACCTCTTATAATCGGCGGCCTCGCGATCCCATACGGATCCAGACCTCTCTGCCCATACGACAGTATCACAAGTGGCGGCCTCGCGATCCCATACGAATCCAGACCTCTCTGCCCATACGACAGTATCACAAGTGGCGGCCTCGCGATCCCATACGAATCCAGACCTCTCTGCCCAGACGGCAGTCTCAGCACAATCGGCGGCCTCGCGATCCCATACGAATCCAGACCTCTCTGCCCATACGACAGTATCACAAGTGGCGGCCTCGCGATCCCATACGAATCCAGACCTCTCTACCCAGACGGCAGTCTCAGCACAATCGGCGGCCTCGCGATCCCATACGAATCCAGACCTCTCTGCCCATACGACAGTATCACAAGTGGCGGCCTCGCGATCCCATACGAATCCAGACCTCTCTACCCAGACGGCAGTCTCAGCACAATCGGCGGCCTCGCGATCCCATACGAATCCAGACCTCTCTGCCCATACGACAGTATCACAAGTGGCGGCCTCGCGATCCCATACGAATCCAGACCTCTCTACCCAGACGGCAGTCTCAGCACAATCGGCGGCCTCGCGATCCCATACGAATCCAGACCTCTCTGCCCATACGACAGTATCACAAGTGGCGGCCTCGCGATCCCATACGAATCCAGACCTCTCTACCCAGACGGCAGTCTCAGCACAATCGGCGGCCTCGCGATCCCATACGAATCCAGACCTCTCTGCCCATACGACAGTATCACAAGTGGCGGCCTCGCGATCCCATACGAATCCAGACCTCTCTACCCAGACGGCAGTCTCAGCACAATCGGCGGCCTCGCGATCCCATACGAATCCAGACCTCTCTGCCCATACGACAGTATCACAAGTGGCGGCCTCGCGATCCCATACGAATCCAGACCTCTCTACCCAGACGGCAGTCTCAGCACAATCGGCGGCCTCGCGATCCCATACGAATCCAGACCTCTCTGCCCATACGACAGTATCACAAGTGGCGGCCTCGCGATCCCATACGAATCCAGACCTCTCTACCCAGACGGCAGTCTCAGCACAATCGGCGGCCTCGCGATCCCATACGAATCCAGACCTCTCTGCCCATACGACAGTATCACAAGTGGCGGCCTCGCGATCCCATACGAATCCAGACCTCTCTACCCAGACGGCAGTCTCATACGACAGTTCATCCTATGATCACCATAACATACAAAAAGGGAATCAGTCTCACTATTCATCAGATCACACAAGGACTGCCAGTTCGAGCATAGCCTGTTCTCCGGTTCGAGGGGCTCCTCTTTCCCTTATTCAGTTACCACTTACCTGATCAGGGTTAACATCTGTTCATGTAGCCGCAGCTGACTAGAAGAATAGGCTACCCTCTCATACAAGAACACGCAGCACATGTTGGTTCACTACAAACTGGGTACTTTATTACTCATTACATACGCAATCACATAACATTACAATATAACACATAACCTGCAAAGAAAAGTGAAAGATTAAGTTGTACACTCTAATAAGAAAGGGTCGACATCACCTTAGTAGTGTGTAGCCTGCACTCAGTGGTCATCTAGGTTCCCTTCTCGTCTGTGCCTCGGCTCGCCTGGAAGTCACACCTCCGCAGTCACGGATACATGTCTGCACCACTATGCGCTGTTCTCTTCACCCTTCTCCGAGTCACTGGGACCTCTTCCTTATCGGCTACTCTCTCCTCTCTGGCTATTCTGCTAGGAGAGTATCTGTCTCTCGGTTTTTCTCCGCCTTCAAGATGGCGTCTGTCTTCCCTGGAATAAGTAGTAGCTTTACTGCTAACGGCTAGATGCGCCTACGGACTGAACATGTAACTGCCTCAGACTTTCACTAATATAGAGGTGCGTTTCCTCATGGAAAATTCCGGCCCGTAACCTGCCGCCCACCAAATTCTTGTACCTCCCCGTACCAAGGACACGTTCCCAGCCGGCCGGCCTGATGTAGTGTCTTCGGCATGAAGAAAAATACAATCCTTCGATAAGGGCCGGCCTGAACCGGTTCTCTCCAAGCGAATAACACCTCATAACTAAAACATTACATTTGACCTAGAAGCATCCCAAGCTGCCGGAGCAGAAAGAAAGATGGAGTCTCTCCCGTTTGAGGCCTACCAGGCCTGAATTCAGCACGGCTCCATGAAATACCCTCACTACAGGACAGGTTATCCCTAATACTAACGAATCTATCCCCTAGGCTATGTGTGCAAGCCCTGATCTATGGGGAAGAGCACAGGATCATGTCGAAGTGCCTAGTAAATAGGCTCCATTCACTACTCTAGCCCTTAGACTTGAATGGTAAGAGACTGAAGTCACATTCAATCACCTTTGCCTCACAAAAAGGCCGGGAAAATCGAGCAGAACAGTAGCCTAATTGTGCCGCGCTATGGAGCCGAATTCCGAGTGAGTACAATGCACAATTCGGACAGCTGATTTGCCTCGGACTCAGTGCGATGAAACGGCTGTCGGAAGTGTACTTCGGGGGCCCGTGGCAGGGGGGGAACAACCTTTACAACGCAACTTTTACACCGCACTACCATTACAACGAAACTTTTACAACGCATGCGATGTTACAACGCATGCTTTTACAACGCAAGTCTTTACATCGACTTGCACTAGATGGCGTGCTAACATTAGAAATAGTGTTGTTTACTATCCAAACACCTTCCCTACTGCAACGTGGACTGTAGTTAGAATAGTAAATTACACATTTCTAATGTCAGCACGCCATCTAGTGTATGTCGATGTAAAGACTTGCGTTGTAAAAGCATGCGTTGTAACATCGCATGCGTTGTAAAACTTTCGTTGTAACAGCATGCGTTGTAAAAGCATGCGTTGTAACGTCATACATCCCGTGGCAGGCCCTCCTTCACCCGGGGCCCTCTGAATCTGTCACGGTGGTGTGCCCATGGGTCCAACCGATCCAGGCATGCACAGTGTGGTGGGCACCATGGGGTGCCCGCCACAGGGTTTACGCTTTTCCCCACCCACCCCTTTTCTGATATCGGAGCCTGTGTACGTGCCTGTACACGGGCTCCCATAGAGTTCAATGGGAGTCCGAGCGTACAGAGTCCGTAAGCATACGGCAGCATTGTATTCACTCGTTCGGACTCCCCGGGGGAACGTCTCACTCGGAAAGCCCACCGACCCCTTTTCTGCTATGGGAACTTGTGTACGCACCTGTAAGCGGGCTCCCATAGAGTTCAATGGGAGTCTGAGCGAAACAAGTCCATAAGCGTACGGCAGCATCGTTCTCGCTCGTTTGGACTCCCGGAGCATGTCTCGCTCGGAGAGCCCCCCTGGATCCGAGTCATAAGGTGGGCTTTCCTAGCGAGAACGGAATCGGGCCCTTACTCTTTGTTTAGTGTGGCAGATCACATATGTCACATAAATGCAGTCAACCTGCTCTACTCACATTCCTAACACCAGTCTACTCATCAACTGACCCACCTTGTTGCCTGCCTCTTATCAGTGCCAGAGACATACTGCCATTTGTCCCTTCTGCTAAGTAATATGCTGATGTCTGTGGTACCCTAGAGTTGACATATCTCAGCTCCCCCCACACCCTGTATAGACGGGATTAAGTTTAGCTTTCTCTTGATCGGGTTTGGAATGTATGGATCCCTCAGGGGAATTGGTTGCAGGGTTATTCAGGTATTCAACTAGTAAATCCCGGGCTCTGGCCTCATCAATTGTACTGCACCCCCTCCTTACCTCTTGGAACAATACAGCACCCTCATAAATTGCCCACTGAATAAAGACCTCCTTCCATTTATGCAGCTGAGGGCTTGTAGCTGCCTTCCATTTGAGTGTGATTTCTCTCGTTGTGAGGAGCAAGGCCAGGTCTATGAATTTGGCAGCTGTCTTAAATGTAGCTGGGCAAGGGAATCCTCCCAATAAGCATGCCATAGGGGAGCAAGGCATCTGTCTCTCAGTTACCTCATATACGTTTGCTATCACACTCTCCCAATAATCGCACAAACCAGGGCAGCTCTATACCATGTGGAGCATTTCTGCTCCCATTGCCCCGCACATGGGGCATTTCACATCCTGAGCTCCAAATGTTTGCATGATTTTTGCCGGCGTAAGGTAGGCTCTGTGTAAGTCGAATAGACTAATATATCAAGAGGGCTGATCCAGCGCCCCTCTAAGTAAGTATGTGTGTATTTTCTTTTTATTACATGAGGTTATCAAGACAATAAAGTAATCTCTAGACCTTGCCTAACAATGCCTGAAACATAAGAACCTGCCAATTTCCAAGAGGAATTTAGTTTCCAAAGCTTCAAAAGGATTCCAAACCACTACACATTCATGAGGAGGACATCAAAATGTTAAGGCGGCGGAGACTGATAGGATAAGATTGGCCCGTGGCTGCTCACTGCGTCTCTGATACTTTAAAGTTATACACAGTGTTCATGTTGTCCACATCAATCATCATATGGCTAACCTCATGGACAGAGCACATGATCACATTCTGATTCGAGTCAATCTATGAGCTGCAACAGATAGCATGTTTTGTTATGTTTTTATGAAACCTAGCAACACGTAATAAAGTCACATTGAAGTCAGAAACCACCGAGAGGCCAGCCAAATAAGAAGGACATGTAAAGGACTATCTTTAATATCCAAGGACAATGAGTAATAGATGATAAATGGACGTATTTTTCTTGGAACCTTCTATCCACCACATCACCAGAGAGAATCATGCCAACTAAGATGCTGAAATCATGAGTTATGAGAGTCTGTTTGCTAACATGATAAAATCAAGGGGTAAACGTTTGGAACATACATCTTGCGCCAGTTCTGTTCATTGTGAAAGGTGTGCTTGGGAGACGAATTCAACTGTTGGGGGCATTCCAAGCTAATAAAACACAAGGTTGCTGGGTTAATTGTAAAAATCTCTAGGAGGCTCTGGGTGCAAACTTGAGATCTTTGGGTTTGTGGTTGCATTCTACAAAAACTATCTTTGGATAAGTGGCTCCTGGCAAAGGCCCCGTAGCCAAAGGTGATGGGTTGTCCCTTGAAGAGCTGTAAAATTTACAGAGACAAGTATCTAGGCCAAGGAAGGAGAGAACCATAAAACACACTCTTTTCGAAGGCAAACAGGCCTCAAGGGAGCTTTACTTAGTTTTGTCTGAAGCTGATGCTGGCAACACAAACTAATGGTACTTGCTAAAAGTGAGAACAGAGGAACCTTAGAAAGCACACATAACAGACACCGTGACTTCTGTCAGAACTAACATCACTAAGACTGTGGAAATCCATGTTTTCCCTCCCAGAAATCCATTTTGGTTCTGATCCAAACTGAGCACAATTAATCTTGTAGCCAAAAAATTAACCAGAGCCACTTTAATGTTTTTGACGAAAATGTGCTTCCTTTCATTTATTTCATAGTGCTAGCGAAGTCAGAATCCTGCAACCTTCAACATAAGGCATTTAGTGGGCAAACGCATGAACAATGAGGCGAGTTTGTTTTATTTTATTTTGGGTGAACCAGACCTTAATGTCATATCTAAATAAAACAACAAAATGGAAACTCAATAAGAAGCAAAATATACATACATGTCGATATAGTGTAACGCTTCAAAGAGGTTTAGCTGTTGTGTTTGCTTACAGGCATGAAGGGCAAACAATCCATAAGTAAGGGAAAATCTAAACAAAAACAAAAAAAGGGGGAAAAAAAGTCTACTGTGACCAGCGGAAAATCCAGCCACAACCATTTCAAGAATTTCATTAGGGCCTGAAGCATGGAACGATTAGACTAGCAGGAAAAGCGATTAGAATAGCAGGAAATGTTAACAGGTAAAAAAGTCTACAGATAGATAGATCTTGCTGGAAACCCTTTGACAATTCACTGGTCAGCTCACGAATTACCTTGCAAATGAAAATTCATCTTTCCGTCAACTTTGAATGTAGCCGAAGAATTTGTATTTGATTACTTTGCCAGAAGAGAGGTAAGCCTAAGAACTCAGTAGGTGATAGAGGGTGAATGGAGAGAATTATAAATTACTCTTTCATCGGTTGTCAAGCCTGTGGCTCCCACCCCCCTATTGTTTCACAGTTGGCAGAAAAAACTGGAAATATTTGTCTCACAAATCTTACATTTGCATCACAAATTATTGCTATGGTAAAAGGTGTGAATACGCAGCTGTCAATGTTCTTAAAATTAAGAAAAGATTGAAGGGAGACCTGGTCATGGGTGCCTGGACTATTGCAATGTGGTTTTCAGCCAAAACAGCTCACAAACAGGCTCTAGAGACTTCAGAACATTAGTAGCAGCTACTATTATTTAAAAACTGTGGGGTGCTTCACAGCGCGATGCCAAAAAGACTAATTCATGCTGCGTGTCTCTCCTTCTCCTCCGAGCCCCAGGTGACCAACAGGAAGGTGGTTCACGGCTGCCTGTCATGCCAACAACCAATACTGGAGCTGCTCCTATGCTGTTTTCAGCATGAGTTCAGCTCCAGGATTAGTTGGAGCAGGCTAACTCAGTGCTAATTTTGAGGCCAGCAATCTCCTGACTTTTTCATAGCCCTGGGATTGCTGGGTCTACAGTGCACATGTCGGATAGATCAGCTGTAGACAGCCGGCCTATCCGACATGCGCACTGGTAGCAGTCACCATGCTGCTATTGCAGTCCTGCCGCTACCCTCACACATGTCAGCACAGGCTGGCACTGCAGCACACACACTACTAAAATGTTAATGACCATTTTATTATTGTGTGTTTACCTGCGGTACTCACTGTAAGTGGGGTGACGCTCCTCCGCTCGTTAGGAGGAACCACCACTGCAGAAAAGTACGACTGACAACCAGACATGTGCTAACCATCTCAAGCTCACACCTCAAAATTGTAAATTCTTGCAAGTGACAAATGGATGAATTCGCATTCATCAATCAATGAATCCGTATTTGTAGAGCGCAGCTAATCAACCAGAATGGTACCAAGGGGGAAACATCCTTTACCCCGCAATCTCAAAAACAACCAGCCTTTACAAAGCAGTCACTACCTCGACTGTGACATTACCACGCGTTACTTTAACCTGTAAGTTGTTACAACGGCTTGTTGTAGATGGCGTGTGTTTGGACTGGTGTTGGATTTTTAAGTCCAATAACTTCCCTACTGTTGCGTGGACTGGAGTTGAAGTAGTAATTTATACTACTTCAAAGTCTAGTGCCCCCAATAGCAAGTCATAACCACTTGTGTGGTAACGTTACACGTGGTAACGTTGCAGGAGGGATAGTGACTGCGCTGTAAATGCATGCGGGGTTCTGTCATACAACCATATCCAGGGTCTGGATTCCTGGGCTGAGTTGAAAAACCAGATCTTGAGTTTCTTCGTGTATTCCACCAGAGCGGGTGCTGACTGGATGCGAAGAGGAAGCCCATTCCAGGACTTGGTGGCGAAGTAGGAGCAATGTGTATTGATCACAGAGCAATTAATGTGACTCACCTGATCTTTCTACAACAGATACTCTCCAAACTGAATATGTCCTTAAGATTTGCCACATTATTGACTGTACCTTCATTTACAAAAATCTTGAACTGGCAGAAATGAGAGAATTAAAGACCTGCTTGAATAAGGAGTGCAGAAAATCACCTGCAATTCAATTAAGCACACAGGTGACTAGCTGTCACCCGTGCCAAGTATAAGTAAGCACAGCTATGTCTTATCGCACATTGTTAGCACCACTTGAAACATGTTTGCTGTGATGTATGCCATAGCATATTTGGAGCATGTCTTCCAACCTCACCCACACACCTCAACCAGCAACCCCTTTAAAGTAATTCTACATCCAACAACCTTCCAAACCACACACTTCCGATAGGAGGCCCAGGAGATGTCGAGTGCTTCACAGCATTGTCAGCTGAACGAAGGGGTCCATAATGCACCATCTGATGAATTGAAGGTCACAACTGGGGTTGATCAACAAATTAATATATTTAAATAATGTGAAGCACATTAGGCTTAATAAGGAAGACAGGGAGTGGATACGTTTTCAAACCATAAAGTTTTATTGAAGGTTAAAAGTTTACAGAAAGGAAAATCATCATGTTAGTGTCAATTACCAATCAATATATTAATGCATTAGTTAATTTGAAGTTCATATCAATCAGAGTCATAAATAAGAGCATGAACTATCATAAAGTCACCTCAAAGGAAAAGTTAATTAAACTAGTTCTCCCATTAAGAGAGCACCCTACTGTTCTCTAAGCTGTCTCAAAAGTGGACAAAGCATTTCTGCTAGGTGTGGAAAGAGTGTGCTCATTAAGCATTCTGAACTGTAATCTACTCTGCACTAGGTTAAATCACACATTTCTCATGGGTGTCCCCTGACCAACCTTTCCCTTGGTTCACGATATAGAGGGCACACTGGGTGCTGGTCCCTAAGCGCCCCCGGGAGCGTCTCCTAGGCTGTTGATCTCCTGAATCCTTAACTTTAGAGACAGAGATGCACTTTTGAGAGAGGCCCACTCTCGTCCTGACCTCTGCTGTGGTGATGCCAAAGTTCTCCTCTTCCCCAACTACACCAAAGAGGTTCAGCAGCAACACCGTTCTTACCTGGTGGTCACGCTGAAGCTCAGGGTGCTTGGCCTTCAATTCCGCCTCCTTTTATTCAACCAGACTCAGAGTGGTCCACGCTAACAAGTCACATTTCTTCGACAGCCCAGAATCTGCTTAGACATGGCTTACTGAGGAGTGCCCACTCCACTGGCCCGGTGGGGTCTCCACCCAGGAAGCTAGGCTCACTGAATCAACCCGAACAACTCCAGTGACCAAACCGCAGCACTACCACACGTTTTCCCGCAAGAGGATCCAAATCTTCCTCCCTGTCCCCCCAGACACGAGACCAATCTCCATCTTCCATGCACTCCCTCCAGGCATTGAATGTCGCAGAGTACCAGCTAATACACGCGGATCCTCGGGCTGAGACTCCCCCATCTACTGCTGTTACGCCAGTGGGCACTCAATCAGCTCAGAGTCCTGATTGTTAGGAGTGCTTTGTTTGTATACTTGTTTGTTCTGTAATGCATCCAGGCACACACCGATTCTATATTCCCAGTAGCTTGTTGCGGTAATGTGGTCCCTTGTCATACATCATGGTGTGCACTAGGGCTGCCTCACAAGGTGGAGCACGACACTCTCACACGCTCTACCTCCACACAAGAACCTTTCCTCAGATATGGCTTCCCTGCAAGCTCTATCCTGAAATGTTAACGGACTTCTAGATTGTGTGAAGTGCACAGCAGTTCTAGGTTTTGCATATCAACACCATTCTCCAGGAGACTCACCTGGTGGGTATCCATTGCCCCTTCCTAGTACATAGCGGCCACATCAGAGTTTTTCACTCCGGCTTTACTCGAGATTCCCAGGGGGTGGCAATCCTACTACTTCACTCCATTCCTAGGACAGATGCTTGTGACGTTAGAGCCCCCCCCCTCCCAAGTCTAATTCATTGCGATTACTAGTGCGGACAATGGCCAAACTGTTAACCTAACATGCATCCATGCGTCCTCAGTTACTCTGGATGTCTTTCTGCGCAACCTGTCAAAGTTGCTTCTCGATCTCCCCCAGGGGCTGACATCCATAGGTGGTGACTTCAGTGCAGTCCCTGTCCCCGATATTGACGCTACATATCCTCCCTCTGTATTCCGGCACGCCGGGGCCCTCACCTATCCGACTGAGTGACCACTCTTGGGCTCTATGACGTGCGGATAGTATGGAACCCCCAATATCGTCAATTTACACATACATCTGCGGCGCATCATATCTATTCCCGCATAGATCTTTTAGCATTGCCGGCCCTTGATTGCGCGCCATCTTGCATGCCCAAATCCTCACTCGTGTATATCCAATCATGCTCCTCTTTTCATTCACCTTGGCTCCCCTAGGGATGGCCCATGTCCTATGTGGTGCCCTTAACGCATGGTACCTTCAAGATAAGCTCAATGTTCAGGCTCTCGGAGCCGAACTACAATCTTACTTTTTACACAATGAAGGCTCCGTTAGCTCTGTCAGCACCCTCTGGGCCACCAGCAAAGCGACCATTAGAGGGTTTGCTAAAGTACCCATTTGTGCACAAGAACAGGCTCAAAACCTTAATATCACCCAACACTAGCTCCATGCCCTCCACCTGAAAGGCCGCCTCCCAACAGACCCTCATGACAAAGTCCACCGGCAATTGAGCCTCTTGCTTGAGGAGATCCGACTCCAATCTCAAGAGGCTGCCAAACAACTTGGTAAACATCGTTTACAACGCATGTGTTACAACGCATGCCATTACAACACAGCCATTACAACGACTGCGTTGTTACATCATATACCATTACAACGCAAGTCGTTACAACGACTTGCTGTAGGGGGCCGAAGGTGTTAGATTTTGAATCCAACACCTTCTCCACTGTTGCACAGACTGGAGTTGGAATAGTAAATTATACTATTCCAAACTCCAGTGCCTCCCCCTACAGCAAGTTGTTGTATTGGTATGCGTAGTAACAACGCAGTCATTGTAATGACCACATTGTAATGGCATGCATTGTAAATGCATGCATTTGTATGTGTCCTATTCATCAACTCTGGCAACAGCCAGGTTCTACTGGTGGGCGGGCAAGAATGGGAAGCTGCTTTATTGTCTGGCCTCTTGTTCGCAGGCAAATTGTTTCCGAAATTAGAGTTGACTTTGGTAACACTAACCATACACTCTCAGAGATCGCTCAAACATTCCCCCACTACTACAAGTGTTTAAATGTAGCGCCTCATCAGGCGAAATCCGATTCCACCACCCAGGTTCTCACGGCTAAAGAGGGTGGGGCCGCTATCTATGCGGTGGCCTTTGGGAAGACCCCTGATCCTGACAGATTCTCTGCAGATTACTAAATGACATTCCAGAACATTCTGACTCCTCACCTCCTGGCTCTTTATAATGAAGTAGTGCTACGGGGTGTCTTCCCTTTGAAATGGATGCTGCTACACTTGTGGTAATCATGAAGACTCAGCCCCCCTCGACCGCTCCTGCCGACTACTGTCCCATATCCCCTTTAAGGGCATTCGGATTTACCGCCCACCGGGCCCCCGGGCAGACTTTCTCTCCACTTTGGGTAACATGTTAGAGCCCTTAGCAGGCAAACCTAATTTCACTATTCTAGGTGACTTTAACTTTCACCTAGAAAACTACTCAGATAATGACACCAACTCGCTGATCTCAGAACTAGAGGAAGTAGGCCTCACACAACTGGTGACTAGCCCCACGCACTCAGCTGGCCACACACTAGAAGGCCTGTTTTCCAGCTATCAATCCATCTCCTTGAAGAACATCCTACCTTTGGGCTGGACCGACCATTGTGCGGTCCTATTTAATATCAACTTATTAAAAAAGCCAACATAAATACTACACCACACCCACCCACACTCTTAAAGGCTTGGAACAGCTTAGATTCACAGCTCCTTAACTCACACTTGCTTTCCACACAACCAGACCCTACATCGGACCCTGATCTCGCCTCATCGAATTACTCAGATTGGCTTCACCATGCATTGAATACCCTGGTCCCACTGAAAAAAGCTTCCAAAAATCGACTCACCCCTTCTGCTCCTTGGTTCTCAGAGGCTCTCAGACTAATTAAATAACTATGTAGAAACCTTGAGAGACATTGGCGGAAAAACTACGGTAATAATGAAAAAATCCTCTACAAAGACGCACTCATTAAATATAAACTGCTTATTGTGCAGGAGAAAAGTAAATACTACATTGGACAGAAACAAACTGCTCAAGATTCCAACAAACAATTATATCAGTTAGTAGCCAAACTATCAGAGCAAACATCAAATCCCACAATACCTCCATAACAAGCTCTATGAGACTCACTTGCTAGCTACTTCTTTGAAAAGGTCAACAACATTTCTACCAACCTAAGACAGATGGTCAGCTTCCAAATCATGGCATTTCTGAATCCTCCCCCTCCTTCTCAGAATTTCATAGCATCTCCCCAGACCAGATCGCAAACCTAATCTCCATTGTTAAATCAGGATCCGCCCCTGCCCACCTGCTATTCTAAAACCCATCTCTGATCTCATAGCTCCTAGCCTCTCAGACATCTGTAACACGATGTTTAAGACAGGCATCTACCCGCGGATATGGAAAAAAGCCATTATCAAGCCTTTGCTAAAAAAAACATCATCTTGACCCTACCAATACAAAGAATTACAGATACATAGCTAGCCTTCCATTCCCAGCAAACATTTTCGAAAAGGTCATGAATTCTCAACTATTCACATACATTGAAGATAACAACCTCCTAGATGATACGCAATTTGGTTTCGACAAGGGCCATGGAACCGAAACAGCACTTATTAAGGCATCAGAGGAGGTCAGGACGATACTGGATCAAGGAGGTGCTGCGGTCCTTATACTATTGGACCTCCCAGCGGCATTTGACACGGTCGACCATGTCACCCTGATCGACTGTGTCACAAACATAGGTATCAGACACACAGCCAGAGCCCTCCTGACCTCCTTCCTCACCAACCGCACCCAATCAGTGAGTCTTGGCACTTTCAACTCCCCACAACTCGCCCTCCCGTGCGGCGTGCCACAAGGATCCTCACTGAGTCCGACACTATTTATTATCTATGTGTCGGACCTGGCCAGAGTCATCAAAGCACATGGGATGGGCCTTACCTCTTACACTGACGACACACAATTGGTGCTTGTGGTGCACAATGATGGAGGGGCAGTAGCAGGCAATTTCCAGGAAGGCATGTTGGCCATCAGCACATGGATGGCCAATAATTGCCTAAAACTTAACTCTGAAAAAACAGAGGTAATGATCTTTGGCAAATTGCGGCCAGGCTGGTCCCCCCTCCTGGTGGCCTTCCAATTTGGGACCCCCTCCATTCCCGGTCTCTAAGGTCAGGAATCTGGACGTCATATTTGACGACAAGCTGTCCTTCGTACCCCATGTCAACTCTGTGGTCTCATCCTCATTCCACAAACTTAGAATGATAAAAAAAGCTCTTACCTTTCCTCCCACTCAGTGATGAAAAGACCCTAGTGAGTACTTTGGTCATGTCTACCATCGACTACTGTAATGGTCTCTTCATAAATGCACAGAGCAAAATTAATCAATAAACTTCAGCTGGTCCAGAATTCAGCAGCCAGAATCTTATCAGGAACACCCAAGTATAAATCCATCTCAAACATACTCAAGACAGTATCACTGGCTCCCGATAAAAAAACGCATTAAATTCAAGGCCCTCTGCATCGCTTATAAAGCATCGCGCAATTCTGGACCGTTGTTCCTGAAGGAGGCCCTGGGTGCTTACATCCCTAACAGGTCTCTACGGTCACGGTCATCCACAGCAAACTTGCTAAGGGTTCCCCGCATAAAGACAGCCTCATGGGGTGACAAACGATTCACTGTTGCCACAGCCAAGCTATGGAACTCTCTTCCAATCCACATCAAATCTAGCCCGACCCTTCTTGCCTTCATAAAAATGACAAAAACATGGCTATTCAGCCAATAGTCTACAATCTCTGGTTCTTGCTCGCTGTCCTTAGCGCCGAGATACCCACGGGTATTTGCGCACTCTACAAATTGTATAAATAAATAAATAAATCAACAGCGAGGTCAAATTCTTTGCCACGCTTCTGGCCACCAGTCTTAAGCAAGTCCTTTATCTCATTATACACCCGGATCAATTATGTAATATGCATGCCGGCAGCACAAGACATTGCCTTTGGTGCCTCTACGTCACCCTAGCACACAGTCATCTTCTTCCAGCTAGCCTAGCCTTGCTACTCATCGATTTCGAAAAGCCCTCTGATACTGTGGACTGGGGAAATTTGGAACAGTTGCTGACTTGAGTTGGGTTTGGACCCCGATTCCTTGGCTTCGTCTGGGCACTGTACTCTAACTCCACAGCATGGGTTCATATCAACAGCGTGCTTTCCAATGTCTTTCTCATCCAGAGGGGAACTAGGCAGGTATGCCCCCTGTCTCCTCTCCTCTTTGCATTGGGGATCAAACCACTGGCATGCCTTATTCATGGTGATGCTCAGATGCTCAGATGGCAGAGGGGTGCATGACATGAGGACCCCATAGTCCTCTCTGTGGACTATCTCCTTCTCTGCCTGGCAGATCCCGTGGTCAGTAGACCTCGCTGCCTCCATCTCCTACAGTGCTTTGGAGAGGCCTCTAAATTGGTGATAGTGCCTCTGGCCCCCGACCCGCGATTGATTCAATTAGCAAGATAATATCCCTATATGCCGCCTTGGTTTTACATACCTGGGTGTCTAGGTGGCGCTGCATCCCAAGCTTACCCGGTCTCTCAATCTCAGACTCCCAAAGAGGAATTTGCTAAATGGCAATGGCAATTCCACTGAATTTGATGGGCCGAATAGCATTTTAGAGGATGATGATCCTTTCCAAGATTTCTTAACATCTTTCAGAATCTCCAGATACCTATTCCACGAACCTAGTTTCGCATTCAGGATAGGGTCGCAACCTCTTTTTTGTGGCATAGCTCCAGACCCCATCTTGCTTGTGCTGACTACCAATGGCCAATTTATACCTCCGTTAACTTGCCTCCCAACTTCTGGTGATACACGACTGGTTTAATGGATGTTGGTTGGACCCTGCCTACAGACTGCAAATCTTGCTTTTGGGGTTGCCCCAGCCCTGCTCTATGGATCCCAAATCCCACACGCCACTCTCCCTGGTGACCAGAGTGGTTCTCTTTGCGGGGAGGAATGCACTTCTTCATACTGGTTTGGCGTGCACCCTGATGCAGCAAACACCCCTCTGGCCTCTGGCACGGCACATGGATGTGGAAGGTAACGGTGCTACAAGGCTTTGGGAGAGGGACCTCATCGGTATCTCACACCTGGGTGATGTGTGCTTGGGGTCACACATGGGGTCCTTTCAAGAGCTCTAGAGTACCTATGCACTCACCTCTACACAATTCTACAAATATCTTCAGTTGCACACGCACTCCTAATTCACATACCTCAGACCAACCCGCTCCCGGAATTTAGTCCCCTAGAGGCCAAGCTTCTAATGGGAACATTGGGAAAGGGTGGGGTCTCCAACATCTACCATAAACTGATAGTCTATGCCTTGAGTACCCTGGATCATCTTAGGTCTCGTTGGGAGGTCTTATTGAGTCACCTTGAAGACAACGACTGGCGGGATGCGATGATGGTGCTCAGGACCATTACCATCTCCTCTAGGCTGCGCCTGATCCAGACATACTATTTACACTGTGTCTACTTTTCCTTGGCTAGGTTTCACTGAGCAGGTCTACTTCCTGAACTTCCTGCTCCTGCTGACTTTTACCGCATGTTGTGGTCGTGCTCTAGGATTCAGGAGTTCTGGACCATGGTAGTAGGTGACATGACTGAAGTCCTGGGTTGGGAGGATGCACTTTCACCCTTGCTGATTCTGTTGGGGGTCTTGTAGGAAACCGGAGGATCGGGGGCAGATTGCAAATTCTTAGGTGCAGCCCTCCAGGTAGCCAAGTGAGACATTGTAACTTTTGTCGCAGGAAGAACCCTACCCTGTCCCACTCTCTTGCAATGGAGGTGCGGGTGGACTGATGCTCGCAGCAGGAGCGACCTGTCTATGACCCTTAAAGCATGTTCGAGTATGGGGGAAGGGGCTGGGACAGCTTGCCTAGGGCCCCACTTGATGTCATGTGTGTTTCAGTGCTTCCCTTGATCACTCCTATGACCATACCATGGTTGACAGCTGCATCATGTCCTACTGTAACAATTGTGTGCCTTATTTCTAACATTTGCTCCACATATTTCTCGTAAAAAGATCCAATCAGGTTAGATTAAAAAGATACAATCTTCAGCTCATTAGTTTCATAGAATCCTCCATAAAACAGCTTCTTTCAGCATCCTTCAAACTTGCATTTATCTGCAACAAAGCAAGATACATTGTATCAGCCTGTAGTTTGCTGGTGCTTTCTTGGATTCAACACCAATTAGAACATTCCGCAATGCTTACAACAAAACTCTTCCTCCCTTGAAAAACTAAGAAACAGAACACCATGTTAGACTGCATTAAAATGCAGCTTTCCTAGAAATAAAGTTCTTATGTCATTATGCAAGATGGCAACCAACGTTGGCCATTTTAACTAGAGGCTGAGTAATTTATGTTCAATCTAAATTTTTTATTATGTGAATAATACACATTTAATACAATTTCCGTGTTATGTTTATGTTGATATAATGCACAAATGTTTATTAGGAAACAACCCTCCGGAATGTTGGACTTGGCCCTCTCTGCAGGGTCACCCCCAAACCTTTTACCTTCACCCCTCCTGTTATCTGAATCTGTTTTTGTTGCCCTAAGTACTCTGTGCACTCTACTACTGCTAACCAGTGCTAGTGCTCACTCCTTAAAACATGGTAAAATTACCTTACACCCAATTGGCATATTAATTTACTTATAAGTCTCTAGCACAGTGGTACTATATGTAATCAGGACCTATAAATTAAATGCTACTAGTGGGCCTGCTGCATTTATTGTGCCACCTACTTAAGTAACCCTTTAAACCGTGTCTCAGGCCTGCCGTTGCAGCCTGTGAGCAGTTTTAAACTGCAAATTCATACTGGCAAAATAAACCTTTTGCCAGGCCTAAAACTTAAATTTTTAATGCATATATGTCACCCTTAGGATAAGCCCAAAACAACCCAGCGCATGGTGCATTGTATTTAATCAGTCGGACATGTACTTTTATGTTTTTCATGTCCTGGTAGTGAAAAGCTCCAAAATTATCTCTTCACTACTGTAAGGCCTAGCGCTCCCATAGGACATCCTTGAGTTACCTTATTACATTTACTAAGTGCTCACATTTGATTGAGAGCAGGTAGAAATGTCCTGTTGGACCAGTTAAATAGGATTTTTTATTAAAATTCATTTGTGATCAAAGACGGGAGACAAAAGTGGATCGCCACCGATGGAGTCGGACGAGGTCACTGCTGCCCCCACGCAGGGAACAGAGCCCACCCTACATGATATAATGGCGGCAATTAACGGTGTGCGTGCCTCCATAGACTCGGTTACGGTGGAGGTCTCCCTCGTGGAAAAGTGTGGCTCAATGGTTAGAGCGGCAGACCCTGATGCAGAGATCTGGCCCGGGACCAGGGTTTAATTCCCGCCTCGGCGGGTCTTTGGCTCAATTTCCTCGGACCTGATAATTCTCGCCTCGGTGCCTACTCTAATCATGGGTCCCACTCTGCAACTCTGGGCAATAGCTTGCTTAATCTCCACAACGGCCCCAACAGCGCTGGGGATGCCTGGCTTCACCTTGGGGGTGCCCAGGAGTGGACATTTCACAGGGAAAGCCAGGAAGGGTTCCACAGCGGTACAGCGCCAGGACGCCCTGTCGCTGGGGCAGCAGTCCGCTATACAAGTACAAAATTTCATTTCATTTCATTAGGGCGGACTTTCGGAAGATGGATGAGAAGGTAAAGGAGCTCAAGACAGTCACCAGTGCTTTACAGGCCGATACCGCAGAGCTACAGGTACAGGTGGCGGATTTGAAAAAGACACAGGAGCGGATGGCCCAACAGCTCGATGACTATGAAGGCTGTGCTCGCCGCAATAATATCCGCATCATGGGAGTTCCGGAGTGGGCCGAGGGGCCATCGGAGGATCTGTATGTGGAGGAACTTATCCTTAAGCACCTCAGGCCTAAGACTCTGTCCAGCTACTTCTCGATTGAAAGGGCCCACAGAGTGCCCAGGGGCAGGCCTAAACCTGAAGCCCCTCATCGCCCGAGTGTTCAACTATCGGGACAGAGACATTATCCTACAAACCGCAAGGTCCAATCCTCCGCTGAAAATAGAGAATAACGAGGTGGCCTTCTTTCCTGACTTCACGGCCAAGGTCCAGGCCCAACGTCGTAGCTTCCAGGCAGTGAAACATGTACTGCGGGACAGAGAGCTTAAATATGCTATGCTGTTTCCAGTAAAGTTAAGAGTGGAATTGGATGGTAAAACCTGTTTTTTTGAATCGCCTGAGGAAGTGTGGGACTGGATGGAGGGCTGGAATCGAGTGGGAAGCCAAAGACGAGACCGTACTGGCAGACAGGGCCAGCGGAAAGGTGACCAAACCGCAGCTCAAAGTGACGATGCAGCGGAGGAACTTGATCAGACGCGGAAGGATAGAGTGACAATCCCCTAAGGACGCTATGGTGGGCTGGTGCCCAGCTACGTGAGCATACCAAAGGGGAGTGTGCTGGGTTGTGGGTAACAGGTTTACAAATACTGCAGTGGGGATTTGGGGATTGGACAATGGTAATGTTGCAGGGATTCTGCTTATGCACAGAACTATGCGCAGGAAACCAGGACCTCAGAGAATTGTGGTGTACCAGAAACTCCCCTCAGAACCAAGAATCCCATATCCGACTAGCTTAGTGTCCCATTCGTTAGCCTAGATCTAGCTAGGCGGTCCCAATGTATAGACAACCCAGAACATGCGACTTAGATATTTCTCAGGAGTGGTGGGAATCCGAAATACCTGTTTGTACTTATTTAGCAGTCCACAACAGAATAATACAGACACGGTAAAGTTTAAAGAGTTTATTTTATAAACCTCGCGTCCTAAGATGCAGTACTTTGGCTAACACTAGCAGACAAATGGTTAAGATCAGAACCATCAGCATTGTTACAATACCATACACAATGAAAGGAGCAATCATAATAATAATGACAGTGGTAAACAGCCACACTCCTTTCTCTAGTAACTAATAGGTTTAGTATACTAATAGAAGGTCTCTTAGGCTAACAGGGGGAACCCCATACCGTATAGATCAGCTTAGTAGAATCACATCACAGGATCAGCTAGGCTCTCTCATGCATCAGCTCTTCTGTTCGAATGAATCTAAAACATTCTGTCCTGCCATATTAAAAGCACTTGTCCTTCAGATATTGGCAGCTGCATGTATGATATGTCTAAAAAGTGGTGCGATCAATCTGAACACAACACTCTGCACCGTCTAGTGTCCTAGACTTGTTCTTTACATGATGTACAGACGAAGGTCGCAGCACAGTGTTAAGAATGTTAAACAACAAACTGTTATCCTGTAAGGCAAAGTCGAGTAAGCATTTCTAAAATGAATAACATACAACAACAGTGTCGCGTGCAAAGCAGCAGAAACGGCAAGCTGGCTTTCTAACAGTTGGCTCGGTTATGCTAACTTAGTGTTGTAAATAGGGAGTGGCTAACCCACACTACACCCCCCTTTGATCGGACTACTAACCACTAGGGGCGCACTTATCAAGAACGCAGAGTTCAAGTGATATAGAACAGAACCAAGGGCATGAACTATAAGTCCATATAAGGTAAGTGAAAAGTTCGAGAAAAAAAGAAGAAGAAAAAAATCGTGTAAAAAATAAAAACGATGTCCTAGAGAAAAAATCATTAAAAAAATTTTGATTAAAAAATTGACATCTATGGATGCATCCTGTCTTGACTATGAGAAACAGTCAATCCATCAAGGTATATGCACCGTAAGTTGCAACAGCTTCCAAGAGGAAATCATTGGAGCGTTCCGCAAAAGTATCTGCCATCCAATTTAGCAAGGGAAAGGAACACACGTGTTCTTCAATTATCGGAGCATCCAGCACCATAACAGGACAACTGTCAGCATCCTCCAGATAACTCCGTTCAAGGAATTCAATAGCGGCCTCTCCGATATCCCAGTTACCAAGGACTCCTTGTGTAGCACCCAAAGCCATAAACCCAATTCCAGAACAAGCAAACTCATGATCCAGTAATGGACACATTAGGTCATCAAAATCCGGGTCAGGTGACACCAAGTTTGACAGACACAAGTCCAGAGCCCATTGGAAGGGACAATCTAGGCAATGGAAAACAGGTTGCACACAGGTAAAATAAGCAAACCGGAATGACAATCCATACTTGATGCTTAAGGTCGCCAGAGGTAAAGTGCCGTAGTAATCAAGCATCCGGCTACGAAGATGAAGCAGGCGGAGCATGCTATCTTGTAACACTAGGCGTGCAGCCATAACGAAGTGTGCAGATCAACAAGAGGATCCCGGCCCCAAGAGCGAGGAGCAAGGGAAACCCTTCGAAGATACTTGAAAAAATAGAATGTATAAACGCGGGGATCACACCAAAAATAGTTTGGAAAGATGTCACGAGGCCTGAGCCGACAATTTTAAAAAAATGAACAAGGCCAGTCGTAGACGAAGCATTAAAGATTGTCTGTATCAACGTTCCAAAATGTAGGGGGAGGTCAGTATTTAAAAGAGCTTGTACGTCAGTGCGTGTGTTTGCTATGTGAAGAAGAAATGTTTCACGGGACGAAGTCAAAGAAACTTCTTTCTGAGACAAAAGAGCTCTTATTCTACTCATCCTGTTGAACTCTGCGTTCAAGGGTAGAATCGCCGACAAGATGGATATATCGAGCCTGCCGTGCGGGGGTGGGAAAAGGACGTTATTACAGCAAACCACCCTTTGTAAAACGGTGACTATGTAAGGAATACCCACTAGCATCCCACAGCAAGCTTCATTATTCAAAAGCAAATAACTACCGTTGGCAAGCAGCTTAAAAGAAGACGTTATAACTGGCATTGGAATACCTTTTAGGACACAAGCTAAATTAGGAGCGTGTATGTTGCAAGCGCCATGTAATTGTATATGTCTACAAACCACAGAATGATCAGGAGCGGAAGTGCATTCTTCACCTTTTAAGTAAACTTCCTTGCCATCTCTCACGCATCTATATGTGAAAGGAAGTGACCAAACTTCGTGCAGGAAGGCATTACCAAGCTGTTCATATCTGCCTATGGCATAATGCTTCATGCACGAACTGAACTTAAACCGTGAAAAAGGCAACGTGATCAATCCGTGTACAAGCCACACAGCCGAATTCAACTCAGCAATAGAAAAAGGTAAGGGTTCTAGTTTTTCAATGTGCAGTAATGCGTAAGTTGCGTCTTTCATGGACATGAACTGCTGTTTATCGGTCAAATTAAAAGGAAGGAATAACGAAGACGTATTCATGTAATCCCAAGGGATTTTTCCTGCTTTTAACGTTTGCAAGGTCCATGCAAACTGCATAATTGAACGCAACTGATTTTGACCATGATATAACACAGACACTTCATCTTGCACAATGTCTACGACAGATGAAACAATATTATCTAATGTATAAATTCTAGAAGACAAGGTGTTAATACTATTATCTATAACAGCCAATACTTTCTCCATATTGGCCTGGTCAATAGCACGTAGCCTGGAAGCAGCTTCAATTTGCGATAACTTCCAAACTTCATTGTAAATAGCATAAACCCATCTCTTGGACCTGCCACTCGCAGGACCCTTAATAAAATCATTCAAATCTATTTTGTCATTTAACTGTGATAAATGAAGCTTAACTGAAGCTAATGTGGAATGTTGCAACCATGACTGGCATAACTTACCTACCGAGTAGGTAGTTACTGTGTATGACGATGGAAAACGAGGGTCTACCCTAAATTGTGTATACCCTGGTGTCAAATTCAGAAACCGACGTTGACAGGAATCTGAACCCGTCTGCCATACCAACCATCCAGCGGGATCTGTTGCTGAAATATTGAAGGTGGTGTTGGAGACGAGGTACTGCAACATAGTAAGGGACAGATCTGTGTGATTCGCCCAATTTGGATAAGCACCCAGATCCGGGATTGTGGGGGAATTCAATTTTTTAGATAAAGCCAATCCAAAACAGGTGGTCTGAAAAATAGTTGAATTAAAAAATAACATATGATTTGGGATAAGACAGGCACGATGCAAAGCTTCTGTTCCTTGTACCTGCCACGGTTTAGTTCCCCAAACCGATTTAAGATCGACAGTAGCTTTCCAGAGGTCATAACCTCCAATAGCCAAATCATCCATAAAGGATTTGGAATATAATAATTTGGTGTGTGTCAGTCTAACCTTAGAAGCTGGTTCTACCGCCACCTTAAAATAAAAAGAGGCAGGGTGAGACACACTAAAATCCGAAAAGTATGTGAATTTCTTCACTAAAATGGCAGAACTGCCAGGCATAGGGACAGGACAATGTTCCCACTGAGTGAAATTAACAATATTTCGAAAGGTATTTGCTCTGTGTAGGAAATGTGTGCCATAATGTTGATAGCAAAATTGTTCATCGTAATTTGCAGTATTTAAATAAAAATCTTCAGCATCAAATGCAGCATAATATTTCAAATCAGAAATCAGTGCTTCTATCGCTTGCACATCCCAATCATCTGATCGGATGTTCTGTTTAACTACATCACCCATAGAAACACGAAAAACAGTGGGCACATTAATCACTTCGGTGGGACCATGAATTTGAAAGTTCACAGCATCCCAAGCAATTCCATCACTTACAGGCCAGGCGGTGATGTTCACAAAAGTCTGGTCCCTTTTCATGATGTGTGATGAGGAATGGGGGGGCTAAAGTTCCATCAATTAATCGAATTGTAGATCGTTCATTCAGGTAGTGTCCATTGATCAATTTAAAAAACACTACCACAAAGCCAATGGACATGAATAAAAAAATACTTATTAGCACCAGCCAGATGTAAGTCCAAGGTGCAACCAAAAAATGTCTCTTGAACCAGGCAAAAAATTTAGAAATTTTGGAAGGGGCAGTGGAAGTCAATGATTCAGTTTCAAAGGAAGAATGTGACTGGGCAATTGTTGTTGAATGTAATAGAGGCAAAGGTACTTCTGTTGGATAAGCATACTCAGGATCATCAGGTAAACCACCAGCATTAGATGGCATAGGAGGACCAGTATATGCGAGCTCAATGGAAACTTCAGGCAAGATGTTAGAGGGTGGCACCACAACAGAGTTTCTCAGCATTGAAGGGCAAGAAACTGAAGGTGTCATACTATGGAGAATCGGCCACCCGCTGTAGCTTGACATTGTCAATCAAGATGTACCTGTTATCCTTGCGACCAGGAAGTGGAGGTAAAACAACTGTACGCGTACCCAGGACTCCAAGCACCGGGACCGGTGCACGATAAGAGGGGCCGAACTCCTTCTTGTTCTCCACCTTCTCACGGACCAGGTCACCAACTCGAGGTAGCCAGCCGACTACCGGAATCTGGAGCGCAGCTTCGGATGTAGAGGGTACGTGTCCTTTCGCTAGAGTGTCTCTGGCTTCTTGTAGATTCTGCAATACAGCATAGTGGTCATCTAGGTCAAAAGGGGCGGCTGCTGCCGCCATGTCTAGACCATCAAGGTGAGGGACAAACATTCTTACTCCAAAGAGCATCATGTACGGGGTCCTCCCACCCAGAGACCTTCTAGGGAGATTATTAAGTGCACGTTGTACATCATACAAGTGGGAGAGCCAGCCTGTACCTAATACCCTCGCTGTCAAAGATTGCTTTAGGTCACGGTTCATCCGCTCCACAACACTATTGCCCTCAGGCCGGTATGGAGACGAAAATTTGACTTGGACCCCCAGTTCTCTCATGGCCTCCTTGTACGCCTTTGAGGCGAATGCAGGACCCTGATCAGAATGAAGGGTACCACATGCAAAACTCCCTATAAAGACATGCATATCCTTGATGACAGTTCTGGCATCAGCACTCCTTTGTGGCCATACCCACAGGAAACGTGTGCACGAATCAACTGCAACCAAGATATATTTGTACGCAGTATCAGAGGTAATAGGACCGCAGTGATCTAAATAAACGCACGCAAGTGGTTGATTAGATATATGCAACTGTGTTTGTGGTGGACACGCTGAAAAAGAAGGTTTAATCTGTTGGCAAATGTCACAATTAAGAACGTATGCCCGCACTTGTTTGTACAAACCGTACCACCAGTAACTTTGCTGCAAAAGAGATATAGTAGCCGACACTCCGGCATGCGCAGACGCAACACCCTCGTGGGCAGCTGATATCAAAGATGGTCTGCAGTCCGCGTTGGGAATCAATCTGTCACCAACGTCGTTAATCCTCACTAACGGGACGTTATCAGGACTTAAGCGATAATGGTAGCGAGAAGGGAAACCCTTCGGAAAGTTTTTCCCGGTCTCGGAAGCAGCAATAGCCACCAAGATTTCATCATCGATCTTACTTTTTGATCTTGTAACTGCTGCTACTAGATATGTCGCCACTGCTGTTTTTGCTGCCTCGTCAGCCAGACTGTTACCGACAGCATGGACGCCAACTCGTTGGTGACCAAGAGTGTGAATTACATTCACGAGTGGCAGCAGTTCTTTAAGTGCTGCCACTCGAACCCAAAGCGTTTTATGCTTTATTGTGCTACCTTTGGAATCATGAAAATCATTCTGAATCCAAAAATGTAGATTGTCATTGTAAGATTGAACACAATAGAATGAGTCACACACCACGAGAGTGGGGACTCGAAGCTCAGCATACTCCAGTGCAAGCACTAGAGCACGAACTTCAGCCAAATGCGCGGTACAATCACCCAATGTCTGTGTATGCACAGCTTCAGATTGGAACTCTCCATTCACGAAAGTACCCACAACAATTGCGCAGGCAGCTGAATAGGCGTGCTTCGATCCAGTAGCGGGTTGCGCAGACCCATCAGTGTAAATGACACAACGGTACTCCTCAAGTGAGCGCAATGTCGAATGAGTTGGATGAACGAATTCATAATCCAAGAACTCCTGAGACTGCAACGCCACGTCAAAGATATATGTGACGTCTTGCGAAGCTAAGGAAGTTGCCCATTGTATCCACCTTGGATGCAAAGCCTTAGAATTTGGTACACTAGCTTTTGTGACTGCCTCGAGGGCAGGGTACGGTGTTACCACCAGCATGTGCTTTCCTTGTGATAGCGCTCGTTCTTTCAGGATCGCCATCTGAACTGCTGTCAGTACTTTTTCGACAGCGGAAAAGCGCAGCTCAGCTGAAGTGTACAGATGAGATTTGTAAGCAATGGGAACGGTGTCGCCCTCATTGAACGTTAAGTACGTGAAACCCACTGGGCCTGGTACAATTCTAATGACCAGGTTAGTGTGGTTATCACGAGTTTGTAAGTATTTTGAAGCAAGAAGATCAGACTGCAAAGTTTGCAATGCAGCTGTATGCTCTGGCAGCCAGCATGATTTGGTAAAAGTAGGTTGTACCAAGGCATAAAGTGTCTTGATACGCTGGGCATAATCAGGAATGTAGGTACGACCGAAATTCAAAAAACCCAGCAATGATTGCAATTTTTTCAGCGTTGTAGGAGTACAAAGGCGTGCGCACTTCTCAAGGAATTGCGGAGCCAAGCCGCGACCCTCACTGTTGAGTTCGTACCCCAAGAACAACACTGTAAACTCGGCAATGTGGCACTTCGCAAAATTGAATTTGTAATCGAAGTCTGCAAACATAGTTATTATGTTATTCACGCGAGCAAGGTGTGGAAGCAACTCGTCGTCTGTTAGATAGATGTCATCAACATACGAGTATGCATCCGGGTCCATATACTCTAGGAGCGAGACCACTCGATCAGCAAAGACCCCAGGGCTGTTCTTATAGCCCATAGGAAGCCTTTTAAACTTTCTTTGTTTACCGCCCGAGGTAAAAGCCGTCCACTCACTACTCTGAGGGGACAGGTTATGGCTGTAAAAGTCATTGGAAATGTCAAGTGTGGTTTTAAACCGTTTTCTCACAAGACTATCGACGAGAGCCGAACTGTGTGTATTCTGTACCGCGCACGTCCGGCAGTGAGAGTTTAAGTGCCGGTAATCCAAAACTAGGCGGTACGAACCGTCAGGCTTCGTCACAGTGAATAAAGGGTTATTCATAGGTGACACACAAGTTTCAATTACTCCCTGATATTCCAATTGTTCAAGGATAGTCGCGACGTGAGATCTAGCCTCGCGACGCATGGGATATTGGGGTTGAGGCTGGGGATCGGACAGCAACGGAATCGTATGGTCGGGAGAAATTTTATCCCAGCCCACTTGATTGCGATACAACGCAGGCGCTTGCACCTGCGCCCACTCCCCGGCCAACCTGTTAGCATGTTCCATAGGCACTGTGTGCCCAAAGGAGGGGAGGATCACCACCTCCCCTCTAGGAGCATCTAAAATGAAAGCCGGAGGCCAATCCTCCTCCGCTAACAGAATGTCTTAAGTGGAGGACAAATTATCCCAAAAAACAACTCTAATTCTACGATGTATGTCACCCTCTCTTTTAAGGATTATGTCAAACATCCGTTCAGGGGGGGCTACGTGAGTATCAGCAGTTTCAACACTCACATATGTATCAGTTGCTGTCACCTCCAGATACGGACGCAGTGCTTGCCGCACTACTGTAATTTCCGCTGCGCTGTCTAACACCGTTAGAGCCCATGTCCGGTTCTGAAGCAGTGTCCGTACCATCTGAGGCATATCTCGCTGTTAGAGCAGCAACTTTCTTTTTCTGAAACGGAGGTCTTTGACGCGCAGCGTCGTCCTGCTTGCCTTTTACGTCAGTCTGGCGGGGTTGCTCACGACCTTGGGCACCCCTTCCTCTTCCACGGTCTCCGCCACCGGATTGTGAAGCCGATGTTTCCTGTGAAGAACGAGGAGAGCGTTCAGAAACCTGAAATCTATCAGGTGACTTAATATTAGAACGATTGCGCAAATCATATTTACGTTCAGAAGACGACTGAACTGGCGAAGCAGAACGCAACCTACGTTTCTTTTGCTGTTTTCCCTGTTTTTTGGTTCACCAACTTTCCTTCGGAAACTTGGGCTTCTCGTCTTTTGTAGACGAACTCACCTTAGTCTGCTGTACTACATCAGGAATCTTAACGGTGAGTTTCACGCCTAGGGCGCTACGTCCCACCATTCTGTAGGCTTTTGCAATAATTTTTGCAAATTCCCTGGGCCTGTCGGCAGGATCCACAAGTTCCAGCATATTGCCTACTTGGAACTGCATGGCATATCCTTTTAGGTTCCCCATCACCATGGAACAAACCACATCGAAGCTGTCGACAAGCCTCATTCCCAATTCAATGGCCGCCTCTGCACCATGATTTTCCTGAACTTTCTTGATGACAGAGGGTAGTACAGACATAGACGGAGTGCCATAGCACTTCGAATAGGTCGCAGCAAAGACCTTGCCCCAATTGTTACAATCAACAATATCAGGTACTAGATCTTTCGGCAAAGTAATGGTGAGTATCCTGTGTTTATCCACAGGAGAAGTGTTTGGAAACACGGCTTCCAGTTGATCAAACTTTTCAGCAAGCAAGTAAGGAACCTCATCCTTACTTTGGGGGCGCTTGCCTACAACCGCATTAACCATCACAGAACTAATGACCACGGCTCGGTGTTCATTCGTGTGACCCGCAACAGCAGGTACCCCCACCTGCACGTTGCGAGACACGTACTGCACTAAAGCCCTATGGACCGTAATCAGGGCAGTGTGTAGTACTCGTAAGTCTGCCACCCCAACCGTCAAGTAGTTGGGGTGGGGTGTAAAACCGGCCAGCACCGGCCAATCAGCCCCTGCAATTGACAAAGGGCCTAGTCTTGGCGGTGCCACCGTATGGGGAAGGGCGCCATTAAACCAAATGGTATGCTGCCAGGCAGAAATAGGTATTTCTAGTGTCCTATACAGAGCATAAGCTGCAGGTACTTGTGTGGCAGTGTAGGTGTGGAACGTATCATCGTCCGCATTCACCTCTGGAAAAGTCACCCAAGAGTAAAACAACTCATAAAGGTGTGCTGCGTCAGCAGCTACCACAAAGACCACAGCCAGCCCGTCATCAGGCACTCCATACATCCTCAAATGCTGACGTAGAGGAACCCGACTATGTGCGGCTATATCGACCGCCATTAGGACACACTAAAGAATAACGACAAGTTCTACAGTAGCACTTGGGTTCAGTAAAAACTAATCTTTTTAATTATCAAGCTTGAACGAACCTTTAGTCGAAACTCAGGTAGATTAAGCCGTCACTCCTGTTATCCGGAAACCAGAGTGAGAGCGTTGTGGACTAATAAAAGTACTAGTAAGGCGTATCAGACCATAACCACGTTGGGCGCCATGTTGCAGGGATTCTGCTTATGCACAGAACTATGCGCAGGAAACCAGAACCTCAGAGAATTGTGGTGTACCAGAAACTCCCCTCAGAACCAAGAACCCCATATCCGACTAGCTTAGTGTCCCATTCGTTAGCCTAGATCTAGCTAGGCGGTCCCAATGTATAGACAACCCAGAACATGCGACTTAGATATTTCTCAGGAGTGGTGGGAATCCGAAATACCTGTTTGTACTTATTTAGCAGTCCACAACAGAATAATACAGACACGGTAAAGTTTAAAGAGTTTATTTTATAAATCTCGCGTCCTAAGATGCAGTACTTTGGCTAACACTAGCAGACAAATGGTTAAGATCAGAACCATCAGCATTGTTACAATACCATACACAATGAAAGGAGCAATCATAATAATAATGACAGTGGTAAACAGCCACACTCCTTTCTCTAGTAACTAATAGGTTTATTATACTAATGGAAGGTATCTTAGGCTAACAGGGGGAACCCCATACCGTATAGATCAGCTTAGTAGAATCACATCACAGGATCAGCTAGGCTCTCTCATGCATCAGCTCTTCTGTTCGAATGAATCTAAAACATTCTGTCCTGCCATATTAAAAGCACTTGTCCTTCAGATATTGGCAGCTGCATGTATGATATGTCTAAAAAGTGGTACGATCAATCTGAACACAACACTCTGCACCGTCTAGTGTCCTAGACTTCTTCTTTACATGATGTACAGACGAAGGTCGCAGCACAGTGTTAAGAATGTTAAACAACAAACTGTTATCCTGTAAGGCAAAGTCGAGTAAGCATTTCTAAAATGAATAACATATAACAACAGTGTCGCGTGCAAAGCAGCAGAAACGGCAAGCTGGCTTTCTAACAGTTGGCTCGGTTATGCTAACTTAGTGTTGTAAATAGGGAGTGGCTAACCCACACTACAGTAACTGTAACTATTAGACGCGAGACTCTAGCCGGGTTTGAAACGAAGGTACTACTGGGATGGCAAAACCTAATTAACTGTGATATGTAAAAGCGGGGACGGGAGTGGTCTAACCCCGTGCTTTTTCAGCATCTTAGGGTGGGAGAGTGGCACTCTGCCAGGTTGGGGTGTGGGTAGTTCTAAATCCATGGGCAGGGGGGCAGGGAGGAGGGGGGATTTGAGGGGGAGGGGAAGGGGGAGAAGTTTATTTGTTCGTTGTTTTATTGGTAAGTACTGTTATTATGTGATCCTCATACACAAAGGGGCCGAGTTGGAAAGTGGACAGGCACTAATGAGGTGGAATTTGCAGGCTCTTTATTCGTTCGAATTGATCCGTAAATCTGGGAGATGGGTACCAGATAGCTATGGGGGGGGGATAGAGACCGAGTTCTCTCTGTCCTAACCTGGAATGTGAATGGTCTAGGCGATAAGATAAAAAGGGGTATAGTGCAACAACATTTAAAGCGGCATTCCCCGACGTGGTTCTGTTACATGAAACACATCTTGTGGGACAGAAGACTAAAGCCCTCACCAGGTGGGGGTATAAACTCCTGGTCCACTCAGATTACACCACGGGTTCGCGGGGGACGGCGATCCTGGTAAAGAGAAGCATACCCCTTATTGTCCACAAGACTTGGACTGACCAGGCGGGTAGGTTCGCAGGGGCAGAGGCCCAGAGGGAGGGGAGGGACATTAACATAATTTCAGTCTACCTGCCACCTGCCTTGGGCAGTGCATCCCTGTCGGAACTAGGACGTAGGTTGACAGGACTTCGAGAGGGTCCGTTGATCATGGGGGGGGGGGATTATAACATGACACTGGATGACACGATTGATCGCAACCCACCGAGATCAAGAGCAACATCTAGCGGGCTGATGGCTGAATTCACGAAGGCGCTAGACCTTATTGATGTGGGCCAAGTGCTCCACCCTACTGGGAATACATTCACATATTTTTCAAACGTGCACCACAGCTCATCCCATATTGACTACTTCCTCACACATTCGACATCTATAGGAAATTTCGCTCAGATCCGAGTTCTTCCTAGAGGTATATCAGATCATTCCCCAGTTTGGGTAGACTTTACGCACTGGGAGAAACAAACACGCTCTACTATAGTCCTTCATCCATGGTTTCTACAAATACCTGACATAAGGGAGGAACTCCGGGAACAAACAGATAACTACTTCGCAGAAAACGTGGGCTCTGTTGAATCCGCACAAATAATCTGGGAAGCATATAAAGCAGTCTTGAAGGGACAAGCTTTGTCTTTAAGGACAGGCTATGTCAACAAGAAACAGGAGCTTCTGGCCCAGGTGGAGATGGACCTCCTTGAGCTGGAGAGGGAGCATGCACGTGATCCGTCAGCTGACACATGCCACAGACTTTTACTGAAACAAGAAGAGTATCGGCTGAAAACCAGAGAACACATGATAGCTAGGTATCGCAGCACCCAACATAGAGTCTATGAAATGGGGGATAGGACAGGCAGGACTCTGGCATGGCTGGAAAGGCGAGAGCAGGGCACGCGGTGGGTGCACAGGCTGCTGAAATCGGAGGTTACGAGTGTTACCCACCCTTGAGAAATTGCAGAGGAATTTGCGGTCCAGTTGGAACTAGTGTACTCTCCCTCTACCCGTTACACGGCCAACGACTCGTATCAGCTCCTCCGGGACTGTGCGGTACCGGTCCTCTCAGACGATGACAGAGACACTTTAGACCGGGACCTGTCGGATGACGAGATTAGTAAGGCCATTGGACAGATCAAATCCGGGAAAGCGATGGGGCCCAACGGTATACTGGTTGAGCTCCTAAAAGCCACTGCCTCTCGAACCGTGCCGCGCCTAAGGGCCTTGTACGAAGAAAGTCTGGAGATGGGCAGGTTACCTGTGGACCAACGGCTAGCTACCATTGTAGTTATTCCCAAGCCGGGAAAACCAGCAGATAGGTGTAGCTCCAACAGGCAAATTTAGTTGATTAACGCGGAGGCAAAAATTTTGGCAAAAGTTCTAGCAAATAGGCTGGTGACGGTTATCGCTTCCCTGATACATACGGATCAATCCGGTTTTATGCCAGGGAGGAATACGGCCCACAATATAAGACGATTACATAATGTAATGGCCCGCAGGAACTTTATCGCAGAAGATGCGGCGGTGCTGTCTCTTGATGCCTCAATGGCATTTGATTCAATAGAATGGCCATACCTGTTCGCTGTCCTAGAAAAGGTGGGACTCGGCCCTAAATTTATAGCCTGGGTGAAGCACCTATACACTGACCTGATAGGGCAAGTAAGGGTCAACAGCTATACGTCCCGGACATTTAGCCTACAAAGAGGTACCAGACAGGGATGTCCGCTGTGCCTGCTGATATTTTCTCTCCTTTTGGATCCCCTGGCGGCGTGGGTGCACCGGGATGGTATGGTGAGGGAATTGAGATGGGCAGATGGAGTGGAGGATCGCATATCCCTCTATGCGGATGATATACTGCTATATCTGGCTCCCCATACAAGTCTATACGAGTAGTGTTTGACATCTTCACAAATTTCGGGAAATACTCTGGGTATGCGATTAACTGGCATAAATCTACTTTGTTCATGTTGCGGGCCAGGTCCCTCGACTTCCGGCTCACTGTACCATAGAGGTGGCGGAGGAAGGGTTTTGATACCTGGGGGTCTTTATCACCTCGGATCCGGTTCTTTTTTACTGTTCCAAATTGGCTCCCCCACTGGTGAAATTGCGTGCCGACGTTAAGCACTGGAGGTCCCTTCCTCTGTCACCGGTCGGTCGGGCTGCCCTCTTTAAAATGCTGGCCCTTCCCCAGTTTCTATATCTACTCCATAACTGCCCGCACAAAGTCCCAGACTCCTATTTTAAAGCACTGGAGGACGAACTCCGCACTTTGCTGTGGGATGGGAAAGCTCCCAAGGTGGCGATAAAGAAATTGTCAAAGAGCTGGTATGACGGAGGCATAGCGTTGCCTGACCTGCAACATTACTATTGGGCTGCCCAGTTGGTGACTGTCAACCACTGGATATACCACCCCCCCGATGACCCTGCGTTCGTCTTAGATAGATACCAGTTGGATAGATCTGGTTACCTGGGGGTCCTATACTCCTTAGATAGGGAGACTAAGCAGCAACTTTTCGGGCCCATCCAACACACACTCGGAATATGGCGCACAGCAAATTCTCGTTTGGGATGGGCGGGTATCCTATCTAGGGCAGCGCCACTATGGTATACACAGAAGCTAGGTATGCTGTGTTATCAGCCTGGGTTTGACAAGTGGGACCTAATAGGAATTTCAGCAGTAAAAGATCTGGTCAAAAAGGGGTCGATACTCTCATTTGAAGACCTGCAGAGCCAATACCACCTGGCCCAGGGAGAGTTGTATAGATATTTGCAAATAAGGCACGCACTCCATTCGGCGTTCCCGACCCTAGCAGATATACCGGAATCGTCCCCTTTGGAGGACCGCTTTCTGGACGGACCCCTTCAATCTAAAGCGATATCTCTCGCATATAAAAAGCTGATCAACAATTTGCCAGACACCTTCTCAAGGCTTAGAGAGAAATGGCAGGACGACCTAGGCCTGATAAGTGATGAAGATTGGCAATTGGCTCTTATGTTCCCCAGGGTGGCGGGTATCCCGCTTAAATTTAGGCTTATTCAGCTAAGAATACTTCATTGATCATACATGACCGGGATAACCCTAGCAAAAATAGGATTCAGACCTGATGACCTTTGTTTGAGGGGATGTGGTCATCAAGCCACCTTCTATCATATTCTATGCCTTGAGGGTTCTGTGGGAGGGTGTAACGAAATGTGTGCAGACAGCCTTAGGAAAGGAGATAGTGTTGACTCCACAACTCGGGCTGCTGAATATATGGGACGCCACTGATATTAATGAAGTAGAACAACAATTTAACACACTGGGATACACTTTGGTTAAACGGGAACTGGCAAGAGGTTGGGGTGGAGCGAACCCGCCTTCCATCTTGGCGTGGGCAAAGGAGCTTGACAGATGCATGTTGGCAGAGTCAGAAGTTTTTGTGGCTAGATGGTGCCCCCAAAAATGGGATCGGAAATGGTCTAAGTGGAACAAATATCGCGGAGATATCTGTGTGTCCCCTATGAAAGACTTAGAGATGCATAGAACGTTGGAGAGAGTGGGGAATCTGTGATATTCACCTCACGGTCGGTATTCACATGCAAGGTATTGATTGATTTGATAAAGTGTTGTCTACTTATTTCATATGGCTGTCAATGAAACCAATAAACAGTTTGTTAAAAAAAAAAATCCTATATAATGGTAAAGGCAGATTTCAGATTACAACTTTGAAAATGACACTTTTAGATATTTCGTATTTTCCCGCCCAAAACTTTCTGATTGCTTCTATGAGTTTCCAGCAGCCTGTGCCTGTTAATTGCTCCCCCATCAGAAATGCGTACTGGGCCCAGACACTGAACAATAGGGCCTGGGTGTAGCTGGGAGAGCGCTAGACCGCCAGATGGGAGGGCCAGAGCTTTTCCATGCCCCAATTCCAGTTCAAAGGAGCTGCCTCAGCACACTCATAAAGAACTTCAGACTAGCCTTTTGTCACCCCAGTTCCCTTGGAGCCGGGAGGAACGAAATTCCAGAATCATCTGTGGGGGGAAACGTCAGAAGTTTCTACCACTTCAATGTTCTACTGAGTATTGCTTTACTGTTTGAAGCCTGTCTTGCTGCTTGAAAGAGAGAGGACCATCTCCTTGAACTCAGGACTACCAGAGTGACCTCAAAAGTCAGTTGGCTGGCCTCCTGTTCTGAACTACAGGGACACAAAAAAGCTCTCGAGGCATTGCTGGAGCAGAGTTTTCTATTGAAAATCTATTGGGTTTTTAAGCTCCGGTTTGTCTATATGTCGAAAATTAAAAATATTAATTTGTAACGTTAATTATTTGTTTTGTGTGAAAATTCTAATTAACCAATACGAACTAACAAGAGAAAACTACACGTGGGATGCATTCGTGTTGCTTATTAATAATGTGCAGGTTTTATTAAATGAATGTTGCTAAGTGTTGTTTGTTTTAAAGCATAAAACGCTTTTGAAATAACGTGTACTAATGCTTAAATGTGTTGCAAAGGCTAGATAATTACATACACATAAGGGTATTAGTGGGGTTAACACTGTTTAATCACTATGCTGTGGTAACGTTGTTTTTGTCTCTTTTAATTAAGATGGTCTGTTTTGGCCTATCGTAAAATGGCTGTCGTTTAAAGCCTACATTCGAGTGATGAAATTTTGATGAGAAGGCCTTGCTGAACATGGTCGAGAGTCACCTGACCACAGTCTTCGCCTGGTTTTAAAGTTTTCCGTGAGGACAGCAGTTCTCGGCGTTAGTCCAAGTCCTTGGACAAGAATAAAGTACAATGAACATTGTCCAGTTTGTGGTGACTCTGCTAGAGATATCAAGGAAGAGCGGCTTTCGAAAGAAACATTTGTAAATTTGAGTTCCTTCTTCCGTTTTTATTTTTGTGATTTTTCTGAGCGGAGATTTTCCAAATGTAGCAATGCTACATCCTTTCCTGCTCGCTCTGCTCAGCGGTTCAACGGAAATCAAGAACATTTTATGTTGCTATTATTTTGTAATTTTGATTATAAATATACTAGACTAGAGAGGGTTTGTGGTCATTGCATTTGGATTTCTGAGGCCACTTCTTTCCGAACTTGCGTTGGTGAGGATCGATGCTGTGAGGACGGCGACTTGGGAGACTTCTACTAAGAGACCTGTCCTGACTTACTTATGACATTTAGCTAGAATAGGTAACTATGAGAATAATGATTATTTTGATTGCATTTCTAATTGAACTAATTTTAGATAAAGAATCATAATTTTAAAATACAGTGTTGGTGATTATTTCTTGTCAATTATTGAGTACTCTATTGTGATTATTGTTGTTTAAATCATGACTCAAGACAGTGTCAATTAGGTCTTATCGACCTTGATGTAGATGCAGGGTGTTTAGGAGTTTCCTCTCTCATGGTTGGTACTTATAGAGTAATCTGAGTGTATGTTAGTGAAATGGGCCCAAGAGTATGGTGAGTGTATGTGCGTGTATCTGTGAAATTACTCTATCCGTGGAAGTAGGGAGAATTTATATGCCCTGATCTGCACCAATTTCCTGGTAGCAGAGGATGGTTATTGATGATTGTCTTGATCTGATTAGATTGCTTGTATATTGGCTTTTTGATTTATTGATTATTGATTGATGTTGGTATATGTACTAATACTATATGTTGGAGTCGTCGTGTTGAGTTTTATGTAGTGCTTCTGGAACTTGGGAGCTGGTAGCAGTTCCGTAGTAGGGCAGAGGGAAGTATATGCTGCTCTCGGGAAAGACGGGATTGTTGGAATTACCTGTACGTATGCAGGAAAAACGTGTGACAATTGAAGTTGCGCGTCACATTGTCTGAGTTCGGAATCAGTGACATCGTCGTGTGTTACTATTAGGGATATATTTCTAGTATAAAAGGAGTGTGAATGGTAGCGAAGGTTATCTGTGAAACTCTAGTCTTAAGTCCCAGGGATCCGTAAGGTTTGCCGTTAAAGCTTATCACGGGAGGAGTAATAGGTATTTTCTGAGCTTGTCTGAAGGACTGGGCAGAGGTAAATAAATGCTGCTTGGTTAACGTGTGTTATAATTCTGTAGTGGGACAGACTGTTCGCTGTTCTCGGGAAAAGCAGGATTCTGTGTGCATGTACTACATTTTCTTGTATGAAAGTGTGTGAATGTATAAGCATTTAGTTGATTGTAAGACTCTTTGGAGCAGTCCTAGAGGAAACAGTTAATGGATGCATGTTAGAAGGGCAGAGTAGAAGAATGTGCTACTGTGTCAACGAGAGTATTAATTCCGTAGTGAAACAGAAGTGAGTGCTGTTTCAGGGAAGAGACAGGATTCTTGTGAAAAAGATTTTCTTTACTATTCTATGGTTAGCGAAGCAGACAATGGAGATGTTTATATGTTGTAACTAATAGATATTGTAAAATTTTGACACAAAGTCTACTGAGAAGATTTTGTAAAGGAGGGGTAGACGAGTGACAGGAGACAGGAGCAGGAGCGACTGCAGCGACTGCTGACGTAAAACAGACCGCGCTCTGATTGGGTAGTGAATCAGAATAGTGCTCGCGCTGGGATTGGTGTGTTGGTGTGAGCCGCGCAAGGATTGGAAAGAGTCACCTTATACTCTTGTGACGTAGGCGCTCCAGGATTGGTGCGTTGGTGTGAGTCGCGCTGTTATTGGATAAAATATCGTACTGAGTTGTATTACGGAAGGGATTAGAAAGTTTTGGTAAACGCAGAAATGTATTACCAAGAAGAGAAAAAGAAGAAATCCTTGTTCGGAAAAATAAAGAGATGGTTTGACAAGGATAAAGATGTTAAAACAAGAGAAGGTGAATTGTTACCTCCAACGAAAACGCCTGCATCCTTTATGGTTGCGAGATATGGGTATCATACCTGTATATGGTTGGAGAATTGGGCTAGATATACTAAGGAAGATGGTGTCTTAGCTTTCCCAGAACATGGTTCATTTAATCTGGCCGTGTTGAGAAATTTGCGAGAGAAAATGATGAGCCTAGAGCCTAGACCAAGGCCGACACAGTTTGAGGCTTTGGTGGAATGGGAAGAGGAAGTACATGAGCGAGAAAAGCAGAGGTCTGGAGGCAATTATAGGTACATGTTTGGGAGGAAACATGATCGTGAAACTCATCATGACCGAATGAGGAGATGGCGAGATGCTAGTATGTCAGAGGGATTATATCCTATGAGAACAGTTGACGAGAAGGAAGAAAGGAAGGGTATGGAGAGGGTTCCTGAGGCAGAAGTGAGAAGATATGGAGTTAGCGATTATGAGGATGAGGTCTTGAATGACATGATTTACAAGAGACCACCTCCATATAGACCAGAACCAGAAGAGAGCACACCAGTTGTTTCTCCGATAAGAGATACATTGCGTATCATTGAGACAGAAGTTGTAACACCTGAATTAAGAAGTGGTAACCCTTTTAGAGAAAAAGAGGGAGAGAAAAGATGTGGTGATGAGAATACGAGAGAATTAGCCAGAACTACATCAGAACTGACTGAAAAGATTAGGGAACTAACGAAGAATCTAGAAGCTGTTACGGTGCCTGTAACTATAGGTCCGGTTATGCCTGTTTTTGATAAACAGAGGATGGGTGAAAATGGTCTGGTGGTTCCATATGTTGGGAATAAGATGACAAGTTTGGCTGGTCCTTCAGGAGATTCAGGAAAAAGGATGGAAAGTAATGATGATTTGAGACAATCCAGACGTGACACATGCAGTGGAGGATTAGAGGTACAGTCTAATTCGAGATTGGATACTAGTGATGCTAGTTGTTCAGGGATGCCAATGTTAGAACCACAGAGGGTGCCAGGAAAGGTGGTTCCAGTGAAAAGAACTACTGAAATAACAACTGAAGATTTGAATGAATGGATGAAAGTCCTTCAAAAGAGGGATAAAGATTCCCAGGCAATTGATGTGGCCAAGTTACGCATAGAATTAGAGGAGCTTGTTGTAGGGACAGTTCCTACAGACATTCTAAAAAATCATCATGATGGAGAATTGTTATTCATGTGTAAAAACATTACCTGGAGAGCTAAAAATACACATGACAGGTTAAGAGCAATAGCGAATGAGCAAGGAGTTGACATTGATAAGGTGAAAGCATTGCAGAGGTCTTATAGGATGGATTTTACAGACAAGGATATTGAAAATTTGAATAGTAATGGTAGAACAGGACAGATTAAAGAGATGATCGCCTTATTGCGAAAATGAGGTGACGTAGAAAAATGGAAGGATAGGTGGTATAAGATAAGGGAAGAATCAGTGGACAGGACTTATTCAGCATTTCCTGTGAGAGAAAAGGAGAAAACAGTGGATGCTTATCCTATGAGAGAAATACCTGGAGGAGGATATGTACATGTTCCATGGACCAGACAGGATATTCTATCATTTACGAATGATTTCCCTCGACTGAGAGAAAAGCCCGTCGAGTGGTATAGGCAGGTAGACAGGTTTGTGAAATTGTCAAAAGTGCTGTGGATTGACCTGAATAGTCTGTTTGATATAATTGTTCCGGCAGATTTGTGGACTGAGTGTAAAATAGTTGTAAGTTGGCCTACTGAGGAATATCCAAGAGATCTGAGAACAGGAGCGCCAGATCCAGAGGTAATGAGGAAGTATGATCAGGTGATTGTATACCTGAAAAGTAAAGTACCTCCAAAAGAGACAGACTGGGTTAAGATAGATCGAACACATCAGGAAGCAAAAGAATCAGTTCATGCTTTTTATGAGAGGCTGATACTGGCTTTTAAACAATTCAGTGGGGATGAGCACCTGGGTGACAAAGATTTGAGTCATTTTGTATACAGATTTGTATATGGCCTGAGACCTGAGATTAGTGAGAGAATTCGTGAGCATACAGTGGATTGGCAGAGTAAGAAAATAGATGAGATTCTGAGACATGCAAAATACTTCAGTGATGAAATTGAAGCAAAACAGAGAAAGCTGAAAGAGAAAGCAATGTGGGCACAAGTGAAGGTTGCGGAGAGACAAGAAGCACAGTTGGTGGAACAGACAAATAATTCAGGGAATAGGCCCAGATATGCAGGGAAAGGAAAGGGGAATCTTGACGAAGCGAAGAGGAAGTTCCCTTGTCACAACTGTGGCCAATTGGGACATTAGAGATCTGAATGTACTAATCCACCATTAGCGAATAACGAGAGTAAACCCTTAAATCAACAGGTGCAGAACGAGGGGAATAATCAACAGCAGCAACAACAGAAGGTTGTGAGACAGCAGAGCCAAGAGCCAAAACCGCCCTTGCCGCAGAATGGAGGGTCACAAAAGTACAATCAGGATTCAGGATTCTACAATGAGGAGCAGGTAAACAAACCACGGCGTTCTAACCAGGTACAACAGTATTTGTTAAAGAATGAAGGGAGTGAGTCTGAAGGTGATTATTGACGGTGCCGAGGAGAGGAGGAAGAGTGCATACTTGGTGCAACTCTAGAAATAGACCAGGCAGGACCATTTGTAGATGGGAAAATAAATGAAGAAAGTGTTACTTTTTTAGTAGACACAGGTGCGACAAGATCAACTGTCAGGTCAGCAGATATTAGAAATCTTCCTCTCTCGGATGAAGCAATCCAAGTAGTTGGTGTAGCCAATACACAAATCAAGACACGTCTTACTGAACCAGTAAGAGTACAAATATGGAAATTTTCAGACATGGACAGATTTATTGTCTGTGACACTAGTCCAGTGAACCTGTTAGGCAGGGATCTGCTATGTAAGATGAACTGTACAATTTTTTGTACGCCAGATGGAATAGCTTTTGAAACACCAGATGAGGATGTTTTGTACCGAATGACTCTAGATAATAGAGAGAGTGAAATGGTCGGTGCATATGCTGTGTTTAATCCAGAGGATTTGCCTCAAGAGCTGAGAGACACAGTGAAAAAGACAGTTTGGGATTTTACTGGAGAGGATGTGGGATTGATGAATAATGTAGATCCTGTGAAAATTTCGGTGAAAGAGGGAATTACTTATCCTAACATTCCTCAGTACAAAATGACACCAGAAATAATTGAAGGAATAACTCCTATAATTGAGAAAATGATTCAGCAAGGAGTTTTGAGAGAACTACTGAGTAGTCCGTGTAATTCACCGATAATGGGGCTAAAGAAACCTAATGGGAAGTTCAGGATTGTACAGGATTTGAGAAAAGTTAATCAAATTGTGGTGGCATGTTGTCCTATTGTGCCAAATCCGTCAGTGATTTTGTATCAGATTCCACATGATGCTGAGTGGTACACAGTGATTGATTTGTGTCATGCTTTCTTTTCAATTCCATTGCATCATGATAGCCAACCGATTTTTGCATTTAGGTTTGGCCAGCGTATTTTAGCATGGTGTCGAATCCCACAGGGGTACACAGAGAGTCCATCGATATTTAATCAGTTATTGAAAAAGTCATTGGAGAGTTTGATCATGCCTGAAAGCTCAGTACTAGTGCAGTATATTGATGACCTACTTGTGGCATCAAAGACACGTGAAGCTTGTGAAGTAGATACCATAGCTTTACTGAATCATCTGGCAGATGGAGGGTTAAAGGTATCTCCAGCCAAATTGCAATTTTGCAAGAAAGAGGTGCATTATCTTGGACACAATATTGAAAAGGGTCTGAGAAAAGTGACTGATGACAGGATCAGAATTATCAGAGAAATGAAAGCCCCAAAGACCCAGAGAGAAGTGAGGATGTTTCTGGGGATGGTGGGTTATTGTCGTCAGTGGATAATTAATTTTTCGCTGATAGCAAAGCCACTGATTAAGTTGACAAAAAGTGAGATGAAAGACCCATTGGAACTAGATGGAGAACAAATGGCAGCATTTGAGGAGTTGAAGAGCAAAATGTGTGAAGCCCCTGCTTTAGGTATGCCAGACTATGAAAAAGAGTTTGAGTTGTATTGCAGTGAGAGAAATGGATGTGCACTTTCAGTGTTAATTCAGAAACATGGATTACTGAGAAGGCCTATTGCGTACTTCTCATCGACACTTGACCCTGTAGCTGTGTAGCTGTGTAGCTGTAGCAGGTTGTCTGAAATCTGTAGCTGCAACATGTAAAAGTCTGGAACAGAGTGAAGGAATCATAATGGGATATCCAGTAAGGGTATTCGTACCTCACAATGTGGCAATTCTTTTGACAAGAAGCAGAACTCAGTATATGTCACATAGTCGGCTGACTAAATATGAGAAAGTCATTCTGGGAGCATCAAATGTGACTCTCGAGAGATGTGTGAATGTGAATCCAGCAACATTATTGCCAGATAATGAAGGTGTGGGAATAAAGACAGAAGATGATCACAATTGTTTGGATGTGCTGGATTACTGTACAAAACCGAGACCAGACATAAGAGATCTTCCATTGCCTGAGAGTGATCATGTGCTGTTTGTGGATGGATCATGTCTGAGGAATGATGATGGTGTGCTGAGTGCAGCATATGCAGTGTGCAAAGTTTCAGAAGTTATGGAAGCATCACCATTGAAAGGAGTGAAATCTGCACAAGTTGCTGAATTGGTGGCATTGACGAAAGCTTGTGATATTGGGAAAGATTTGAGAGTGACTGTGATGACTGATAGTCAGTATGGATTTGGAGTTGTGCATGATTTTGGCCAGCTTTGGTTACAGAGAGGTTTCTTGACGTCGAGTGGGACTCCAATAAAGAATGCTGAGGTGATTGGAAAATTGCTTGAGGCGATACAGCTGCCTAAGGAATTAGCGGTTGTAAAATGTGCTGCTCATGGACAAGGAGATGATTTTGTGACAATTGGAAACAGATTTGCAAATGACATTGCACAGTATTGTGCTAAAAATAATCACTCGATTAATAGGGAACGAGAAGGGGAAATGTCTTTTTGTTCTGTGATGTTTACTAATGTCCTAGAAACGTGGGATGAGGTGAAACAGTTGCAGGATGAGGCAGGAAAGGAAGAAAAGAAAGACTGGATCAAGGCAGGTTGTGCCCCAAGAGAAACAGATCATGTCTGGATCTATAGAGATGGTAGACCAGTCATGCCTAACTCTATGTTGTCAGCAATGGCAAGGATGTATCATGGCCAGGGACATTTGGGAAGGGATGCGATGATCAGGTCTTTTAAACAGACTTGGTACAATGCAAAGTTCAGGACGATTGCAGAAAGCATTTGTCAAAGATGTTTGATTTGTCAGCAATTTAACACTGGGAAAAAGACAGTGGTGAGTCTAGGAACAATAGGCAGAGAAGGTGGTCCTTTTACCAGAATGCAGATTGATTTCATTGAAATGCCGCAAGTGAACAGATTGAGGTATGTTCTAGTGGTAGTCTGTTTGTTTTCAAGATGGGTGGAGGCCTATCCGACTAGGAGAAATGATGGAATAACAGTTGCAAAGTTACTGTTAAGAGAGTTGATTCCTAGGTACGGATTTCCAGTAACGATTGAGTCTGATAGAGGTGGGCACTTCTATAATGAGCTCATGAGTTTGATTTGTGAAGCATTGGGCATACAGCAGAAGCTACATTGTGCTTACAGACCAGAGGCTTCTGGTGTTGTTGAGCAGATAAATGGCACAATTAAGAACAGGATTGGTAAGATGTGTTTAGCCACTGTAATGAAATGGCCTGATGTCTTGCCTCTAGTGCTAATGACTATTAGATCTACTCCAGATAGAACTACTGGTTTGAGTCCACATGAAATTTTGATGGGACGTGCAATGCGTCATGCATTTGTACCTGTCAATAAGTTGATGACAATAACTGATGACATGATTCTGGATTACTGTAAAGGCCTGGCTGACGCAGTTCATTCTGTGTTTCACCAGGTTGGAGAAGACGCTACTACCCTTGAGAAGAAGCAAGCTCATGATCTGAGTCCAGGGGACTGGGTGAGGATTAAAGTGCACAGAAGAAGAAATTGCTTGGTTCCAAGGTGGGGAAGACCAAGACAAGTCATTCTGACTACGACAACTGCAGTGAAGTGTGCTGGTGTGAAGAACTGGGTGCATGCAAGTCATACTCTGAGAGTTCCAAACCCAAAAGACGGGACTGGTAAAGAGTATTTTGAAGAGTCAGATTCCAGTGATGATGAAGAAACAGAACCAGTAAAGAGAAATCAAAATTCTGGAAGAGCTAAAGGAGAAAGAGAGTCAAGTGATTCTTTCTTTCCAGGAGAGACTTCAAGAGAAACATTGAGAGTTTCAAAAGGAAGATCATATTCTGTAAGAGAGCCTGAAGTTCGAACAAGCAGTGGAAAAGAAAGAAGAGAAAAGAGCAGTTCCACAGAGACTACGCCTGAATCAGATGAGGAGGTTGAAAATCCACTTGAGATTACACTTGAAGAAGTAGGGTCAGAAGAAGATAGAGAGGGACAGATTGCGGAAGACCCCCGAGGAGGTGTAGGGAATATTTCTGATGAGCTAGGTGAAGGGACAAGTAGACAGCAAGAAGATTGCGTGTTGGAGACCCGAGGAGGGAAAGAAATAGGGAAGTCTCAAGCAGTGGTGATAAAGAGTGTGGAGCGAAAGAAAACTGCTGAAGAACAAGAGGCATTTGCAACAGAATCGGATGAGAGTGAAAATGAAAAATCAGAAGGTCGAGTTCTGAGAAAGAGAACTTGGATTGGAGAAAGAAATAATAAAGAAACAAGACCAAAAAAGGTTGTAAGAGGAGATCTTTGGCCTAACAACAGAGTAAAGAAGCTGAGATACAGACTGATAAGAGCAAATACATCGAAAGCTGAACAAGTGAATGAGGTATCGAGTCAAAACGAAGTGAAGAGAAAGGAGCAAAAGGAGTCAAGAGAACCAGAGGAGATAAAGAGAATTAGAAGACCCAACCAAAAGTACAGATCACCGGAATGGTCTTATGTGGCACTGTCTGAAGGAGGAGAAGAAGAAGAAACAGTGAATCGAGACAATCCGGAGGGGATCTTGAGAAAAGTGGTTGAGGAAAAGGAAAAGTCTGTTGGAATCTTAAAAGTTATCCTGACTGACATTGGAGAAGAGTCGGATGCACAGGATGTCGTTGATGATCTGATACAATTTGATATTGCTGAAGAAGGAGTGAAAAGTGATGAATATCCAAATTGAGTGAACTGAAGAAATCACTTGGTGAAAAGTGAAAAGGAGAAAGTCTGAAATGTAGCTGTCTGAAGTAATCCAGAAATAAAGAATTGCAGTAGTGGAGTAGTAGAGGCTAAGTCAAAAGACACGGTCAAAGTAGTAAAATGGCTAACATAGAGAATAATCAAAGTAGATGTGCCTTTTTGAAAAGATGGTGTAGAATGTGCTGTTGCTGTACTGGATTAATAATGCTACTATGGGGTGTTTTAGCTTTATTAGTTACATTTAAAGTTACAATAGGTACATTTGAGATACATACTGAGAATGAGACTAATGTAGAGAAGAATTCACAAAAAGTAGTTCCAACTAGAATTAGTAATACTTACATGCATAAAGATAGGTCAATTAATGATTTTTCTAGTAATGTTTTTTCAAAATTATTGTATGAATATGTGAAGACAATGGAAGTGAGGGATTGCTACGTATGTATGCAGTTACCTGCATCCGTTTCAGAACGGAAACGGAAATGATTGCCGTACGTGCCATGTCTATGCAAAATCGACTTGCCCTTGATATTTTATTGGCCAAGGAGGGTGGGGTTTGTGGAATGCTGAAAGTTCAACATTGTTGCACTTACATTCCTGACGAAAGCAAAGACCTGAAGGTCTATATCAAAAATATTACTGATTTGCATGAAGAATTAGTACCACTGGAAGCTGAAAGTATCTGGACCAAAATAGCTAATAAAATAGTTGCTGTTAAGAGTTTTATTGCAAAAATAGGTAGTACTATTATAGGTAAGATATTGTTTCCTTTGACTTGTGTAATTGTTGCTCTATTGATACTAAGATTGGGGTGTTTGTGTTGTAAAAACAGGGGAGGGAAAAAGGAATTAATTAAAAGGAATATTGAAAAGAGAAATAAGAGTTCAAAAAGAGATCCACAAGAAATAGAATTAGAAGAATTGAGGGAGAGTGTTTACTTGGAGACGAAGAGGGATGATGAAAGGGAGTCTGGTGTGTAGTGTTGTGAAAAAGAAAAAGACATTTCCAATTTCTCCTAAAATGTGACTAAATTTGACAACATTTTTTTTTTTTGGGGTTGTTTATTTGGTGATAATATCACCAAAGGGGGGATTGCTGGAGCAGAGTTTTCTGTTGAAAATCTATTGGGTTTTTAAGCTCCGGTTTGTCTATATGTCGAAAATTAAAAATATTAATTTGTAACGTTAATTATTTGTTTTGTGTGAAAATTCTAATTAACCAATACGAACTAACAAGAGAAAACTACACGTGGGGATGCATTCGTGTTGCTTATTAATAATGTGCAGGTTTTATTAAATGAATGTTGCTAAGTGTTGTTTGTTTTAAAGCATAAAACGCTTTTGAAATAACGTGTACTAATGCTTAAATGTGTTGCAAAGGCTAGATAATTACATACACATAAGGGTATTAGTGGGGTTAACACTGTTTAATCACTATGCTGTGGTAACGTTGTTTTTGTCTCTTTTAATTAAGATGGTCTGTTTTGGCCTATCGTAAAATGGCTGTCGTTTAAAGCCTACATTCGAGTGATGAAATTTTGATGAGAAGGCCTTGCTGAACATGGTCGAGAGTCACCTGACCACAGTCTTCGCCTGGTTTTAAAGTTTTCCGTGAGGACAGCAGTTCTGGGCGTTAGTCCAAGTCCTTGGACAAGAATAAAGTACAATGAACATTGTCCAGTTTGTGGTGACTCTGCTAGAGATATCAAGGAAGAGCGGCTTTCGAAAGAAACATTTGTAAATTTGAGTTCCTTCTTCCGTTTTTATTTTTGTGATTTTTCTGAGCGGAGATTTTCCAAATGTAGCAATGCTACATCCTTTCCTGCTCGCTCTGCTCAGCGGTTCAACGGAAATCAAGAACATTTTATGTTGCTATTATTTTGTAATTTTGATTATACTAGACTAGAGAGGGTTTGTGGTCATTGCATTTGGATTTCTGAGGCCACTTCTTTCCGAACTTGCGTTGGTGAGGATCGATGCTGTGAGGACGGCGACTTGGGAGACTTCTACTAAGAGACCTGTCCTGACTTACTTATGACATTTAGCTAGAATAGGTAACTATGAGAATAATGATTATGTTGATTGCATTTCTAATTGAACTAATTTTAGATAAAGAATCATAATTTTAAAATACAGTGTTGGTGATTATTTCTTGTCAATTATTGAGTACTCTATTGTGATTATTGTTGTTTAAATCATGACTCAAGACAGTGTCAATTAGGTCTTATCGACCTTGATGTAGATGCAGGGTGTTTAGGAGTTTCCTCTCTCATGGTTGGTACTTATAGAGTAATCTGAGTGTATGTTAGTGAAATGGGCCCAAGAGTATGGTGAGTGTATGTGCGTGTATCTGTGAAATTACTCTATCCGTGGAAGTAGGGAGAATTTATATGCCCTGATCTGCACCAATTTCCTGGTAGCAGAGGATGGTTATTGATGATTGTCTTGATCTGATTAGATTGCTTGTATATTGGCTTTTTGATTTATTGATTATTGATTGATGTTGGTATATGTACTAATACTATATGTTGGAGTCGTCCTGTTGAGTTTTATGTAGTGCTTCTGGAATTTGGGAGCTGGTAGCAGTTCCGTAGTAGGGCAGAGGGAAGTATATGCTGCTCTCGGGAAAGACGAGATTGTTGGAATTACCTGTACGTATGCAGGAAAAACGTGTGACAATTGAAGTTGCGCGTCACATTGTCTGAGTTCGGAATCAGTGACATCGTCGTGTGTTACTATTAGGGATATATTTCTAGTTTAAAAGGAGTGTGAATGGTAGCGAAGGTTATCTGTGAAACTCTAGTCTTAAGTCCCAGGGATCCGTAAGGTTTGCCGTTAAAGCTTATCACGGGAGGAGTAATAGGTATTTTCTGAGCTTGTCTGAAGGACTGGGCAGAGGTAAATAAATGCTGCTTGGTTAACGTGTGTTATAATTCTGTAGTGGGACAGACTGTTCGCTGTTCTCGGGAAAAGCAGGATTCTGTGTGCATGTACTACATTTTCTTGTATGAAATTGTGTGAATGTATAACCATTTAGTTGATTGTAAGACTCTTTGGAGCAGTCCTAGAGGAAACAGTTAATGGATGCATGTTAGAAGGGCAGAGTAGAAGAATGTGCTACTGTGTCAACGAGAGTATTAATTCCGTAGTGAAACAGAAGTGAGTGCTGTTTCAGGGAAGAGACAGGATTCTTGTGAAAAAGATTTTCTTTACTATTCTATGGTTAGCGAAGCAGACAATGGAGATGTTTATATGTTGTAACTAATAGATATTGTAAAATTTTGACACAAAGTCTACTGAGAAGATTTTGTAAAGGAGGGGTAGACGAGTGACAGGAGACAGGAGCAGGAGCGACTGCAGCGACTGCTGACGTAAAACAGACCGCGCTCTGATTGGGTAGTGAATCAGAATAGTGCTCGCGCTGGGATTGGTGTGTTGGTGTGAGCCGCGCAAGGATTGGAAAGAGTCACCTTATACTCTTGTGACGTAGGCGCTCCAGGATTGGTGCGTTGGTGTGAGTCGCGCTGTTATTGGATAAAATATCGTACTGAGTTGTATTACGGAAGGGATTAGAAAGTTTTGGTAAACGCAGAAATGTATTACCAAGAAGAGAAAAAGAAGAAATCCTTGTTCGGAAAAATAAAGAGATGGTTTGACAAGGATAAAGATGTTAAAACAAGAGAAGGTGAATTGTTACCTCCAACGAAAACGCCTGCATCCTTTATGGTTGCGAGATATGGGTATCATACCTGTATATGGTTGGAGAATTAGGCTAGATATACTAAGGAAGATGGTGTCTTAGCTTTCCCAGAACATGGTTCATTTAATCTGGCCGTGTTGAGAAATTTGCGAGAGAAAATGATGAGCCTAGAGCCTAGACCAAGGCCGACACAGTTTGAGGCTTTGGTGGAATGGGAAGAGGAAGTACATGAGCGAGAAAAGCAGAGGTCTGGAGGCAATTATAGGTACATGTTTGGGAGGAAACATGATCGTGAAACTCATCATGACCGAATGAGGAGATGGCGAGATGCTAGTATGTCAGAGGGATTATATCCTATGAGAACAGTTGACGAGAAGGAAGAAAGGAAGGGTATGGAGAGGGTTCCTGAGGCAGAAGTGAGAAGATATGGAGTTAGCGATTATGAGGATGAGGTCTTGAATGACATGATTTACAAGAGACCACCTCCATATAGACCAGAACCAGAAGAGAGCACACCAGTTGTTTCTCCGATAAGAGATACATTGCGTATCATTCAGACAGAAGTTGTAACACCTGAATTAAGAAGTGGTAACCCTTTTAGAGAAAAAGAGGGAGAGAAAAGATGTGGTGATGAGAATACGAGAGAATTAGCCAGAACTACATCAGAACTGACTGAAAAGATTAGGGAACTAACGAAGAATCTAGAAGCTGTTACGGTGCCTGTAACTATAGGTCCGGTTATGCCTGTTTTTGATAAACAGAGGATGGGTGAAAATGGTCTGGTGGTTCCATATGTTGGGAATAAGATGACAAGTTTGGCTGGTCCTTCAGGAGATTCAGGAAAAAGGATGGAAAGTAATGATGATTTGAGACAATCCAGACGTGACACATGCAGTGGAGGATTAGAGGTACAGTCTAATTCGAGATTGGATACTAGTGATGCTAGTTGTTCAGGGATGCCAATGTTAGAACCACAGAGGGTGCCAGGAAAGGTGGTTCCAGTGAAAAGAACTACTGAAATAACAACTGAAGATTTGAATGAATGGATGAAAGTCCTTCAAAAGAGGGATAAAGATTCCCAGGCAATTGATGTGGCCAAGTTACGTATAGAATTAGAGGAGATTGTTGTAGGGACAGTTCCTACAGACATTCTAAAAAATCATCATGATGGAGAATTGTTATTCATGTGTAAAAACATTACCTGGAGAGCTAAAAATACACATGACAGGTTAAGAGCAATAGCGAATGAGCAAGGAGTTGACATTGATAAGGTGAAAGCATTGCAGAGGTCTTATAGGATGGATTTTACAGACAAGGATATTGAAAATTTGAATAGTAATGGTAGAACAGGACAGATTAAAGAGATGATCGCCTTATTGCGAAAATGAGGTGACGTAGAAAAATGGAAGGATAGGTGGTATAAGATAAGGGAAGAATCAGTGGACAGGACTTATTCAGCATTTCCTGTGAGAGAAAAGGAGAAAACAGTGGATGCTTATCCTATGAGAGAAATACCTGGAGGAGGATATGTACATGTTCCATGGACCAGACAGGATATTCTATCATTTACGAATGATTTCCCTCGACTGAGAGAAAAGCCCGTCGAGTGGTATAGGCAGGTAGACAGGTTTGTGAAATTGTCAAAAGTGCTGTGGATTGACCTGAATAGTCTGTTTGATATAATTGTTCCGGCAGATTTGTGGACTGAGTGTAAAATAGTTGTAAGTTGGCCTACTGAGGAATATCCAAGAGATCTGAGAACAGGAGCGCCAGATCCAGAGGTAATGAGGAAGTATGATCAGGTGATTGTATACCTGAAAAGTAAAGTACCTCCAAAAGAGACAGACTGGGTTAAGATAGATCGAACACATCAGGAAGCAAAAGAATCAGTTCATGCTTTTTATGAGAGGCTGATACTGGCTTTTAAACAATTCAGTGGGGATGAGCACCTGGGTGACAAAGATTTGAGTCATTTTGTATACAGATTTGTATATGGCCTGAGACCTGAGATTAGTGAGAGAATTCGTGAGCATACAGTGGATTGGCAGAGTAAGAAAATAGATGAGATTCTGAGACATGCAAAATACTTCAGTGATGAAATTGAAGCAAAACAGAGAAAGCTGAAAGAGAAAGCAATGTGGGCACAAGTGAAGGTTGCGGAGAGACAAGAAGCACAGTTGGTGGAACAGACAAATAATTCAGGGAATAGGCCCAGATATGCAGGGAAAGGAAAGGGGAATCTTGACGAAGCGAAGAGGAAGTTCCCTTGTCACAACTGTGGCCAATTGGGACATTAGAGATCTGAATGTACTAATCCACCATTAGCGAATAACGAGAGTAAACCCTTAAATCAACAGGTGCAGAACGAGGGGAATAATCAACAGCAGCAACAACAGAAGGTTGTGAGACAGCAGAGCCAAGAGCCAAAACCGCCCTTGCCGCAGAATGGAGGGTCACAAAAGTACAATCAGGATTCAGGATTCTACAATGAGGAGCAGGTAAACAAACCACGGCGTTCTAACCAGGTACAACAGTATTTGTTAAAGAATGAAGGGAGTGAGTCTGAAGGTGATTATTGACGGTGCCGAGGAGAGGAGGAAGAGTGCATACTTGGTGCAACTCTAGAAATAGACCAGGCAGGACCATTTGTAGATGGGAAAATAAATGAAGAAAGTGTTACTTTTTTAGTAGACACAGGTGCGACAAGATCAACTGTCAGGTCAGCAGATATTAGAAATCTTCCTCTCTCGGATGAAGCAATCCAAGTAGTTGGTGTAGCCAATACACAAATCAAGACACGTCTTACTGAACCAGTAAGAGTACAAATATGGAAATTTTCAGACATGCACAGATTTATTGTCTGTGACACTAGTCCAGTGAACCTGTTAGGCAGGGATCTGCTATGTAAGATGAACTGTACAATTTTTTGTACGCCAGATGGAATAGCTTTTGAAACACCAGATGAGGATGTTTTGTACCGAATGACTCTAGATAATAGAGAGAGTGAAATGGTCGGTGCATATGCTGTGTTTAATCCAGAGGATTTGCCTCAAGAGCTGAGAGACACAGTGAAAAAGACAGTTTGGGATTTTACTGGAGAGGATGTGGGATTGATGAATAATGTAGATCCTGTGAAAATTTCAGTGAAAGAGGGAATTACTTATCCTAACATTCCTCAGTACAAAATGACACCAGAAATAATTGAAGGAATAACTCCTATAATTGAGAAAATGATTCAGCAAGGAGTTTTGAGAGAACTACTGAGTAGTCCGTGTAATTCACCGATAATGGGGCTAAAGAAACCTAATGGGAAGTTCAGGATTGTACAGGATTTGAGAAAAGTTAATCAAATTGTGGTGGCATGTTGTCCTATTGTGCCAAATCCGTCAGTGATTTTGTATCAGATTCCACATGATGCTGAGTGGTACACAGTGATTGATTTGTGTCATGCTTTCTTTTCAATTCCATTGCATCATGATAGCCAACCGATTTTTGCATTTAGGTTTGGCCAGCGTATTTTAGCATGGTGTCGAATCCCACAGGGGTACACAGAGAGTCCATCGATATTTAATCAGTTATTGAAAAAGTCATTGGAGAGTTTGATCATGCCTGAAAGCTCAGTACTAGTGCAGTATATTGATGACCTACTTGTGGCATCAAAGACACGTGAAGCTTGTGAAGTAGATACCATAGCTTTACTGAATCATCTGGCAGATGGAGGGTTAAAGGTATCTCCAGCCAAATTGCAATTTTGCAAGAAAGAGGTGCATTATCTTGGACACAATATTGAAAAGGGTCTGAGAAAAGTGACTGATGACAGGATCAGAATTATCAGAGAAATGAAAGCCCCAAAGACCCAGAGAGAAGTGAGGATGTTTCTGGGGATGGTGGGTTATTGTCGTCAGTGGATAATTAATTTTTCGCTGATAGCAAAGCCACTGATTAAGTTGACAAAAAGTGAGATGAAAGACCCATTGGAACTAGATGGAGAACAAATGGCAGCATTTGAGGAGTTGAAGAGCAGAATGTGTGAAGCCCCTGCTTTAGGTATGCCAGACTATGAAAAAGAGTTTGAGTTGTATTGCAGTGAGAGAAATGGATGTGCACTTTCAGTGTTAATTCAGAAACATGGATTACTGAGAAGGCCTATTGCGTACTTCTCATCGACACTTGACCCTGTAGCTGTGTAGCTGTGTAGCTGTAGCAGGTTGTCTGAAATCTGTAGCTGCAACATGTAAAAGTCTGGAACAGAGTGAAGGAATCATAATGGGATATCCAGTAAGGGTATTCGTACCTCACAATGTGGCAATTCTTTTGACAAGAAGCAGAACTCAGTATATGTCACATAGTCGGCTGACTAAATATGAGAAAGTCATTCTGGGAGCATCAAATGTGACTCTCGAGAGATGTGTGAATGTGAATCCAGCAACATTATTGCCAGATAATGAAGGTGTGGGAATAAAGACAGAAGATGATCACAATTGTTTGGATGTGCTGGATTACTGTACAAAACCGAGACCAGACATAAGAGATCTTCCATTGCCTGAGAGTGATCATGTGCTGTTTGTGGATGGATCATGTCTGAGGAATGATGATGGTGTGCTGAGTGCAGCATATGCAGTGTGCAAAGTTTCAGAAGTTATGGAAGCATCACCATTGAAAGGAGTGAAATCTGCACAAGTTGCTGAATTGGTGGCATTGACGAAAGCTTGTGATATTGGGAAAGATTTGAGAGTGACTGTGATGACTGATAGTCAGTATGGATTTGGAGTTGTGCATGATTTTGGCCAGCTTTGGTTACAGAGAGGTTTCTTGACGTCGAGTGGGACTCCAATAAAGAATGCTGAGGTGATTGGAAAATTGCTTGAGGCGATACAGCTGCCTAAGGAATTAGCGGTTGTAAAATGTGCTGCTCATGGACAAGGAGATGATTTTGTGACAATTGGAAACAGATTTGCAAATGACATTGCACAGTATTGTGCTAAAAATAATCACTCGATTAATAGGGAACGAGAAGGGGAAATGTCTTTTTGTTCTGTGATGTTTACTAATGTCCTAGAAACGTGGGATGAGGTGAAACAGTTGCAGGATGAGGCAGGAAAGGAAGAAAAGAAAGACTGGATCAAGGCAGGTTGTGCCCCAAGAGAAACAGATCATGTCTGGATCTATAGAGATGGTAGACCAGTCATGCCTAACTCTATGTTGTCAGCAATGGCAAGGATGTATCATGGCCAGGGACATTTGGGAAGGGATGCGATGATCAGGTCTTTTAAACAGACTTGGTACAATGCAAAGTTCAGGACGATTGCAGAAAGCATTTGTCAAAGATGTTTGATTTGTCAGCAATTTAACACTGGGAAAAAGACAGTGGTGAGTCTAGGAACAATAGGCAGAGAAGGTGGTCCTTTTACCAGAATGCAGATTGATTTCATTGAAATGCCGCAAGTGAACAGATTGAGGTATGTTCTAGTGGTAGTCTGTTTGTTTTCAAGATGGGTGGAGGCCTATCCGACTAGGAGAAATGATGGAATAACAGTTGCAAAGTTACTGTTAAGAGAGTTGATTCCTAGGTACGGATTTCCAGTAACGATTGAGTCTGATAGAGGTGGACACTTCTATAATGAGCTCATGAGTTTGATTTGTGAAGCATTGGGCATACAGCAGAAGCTACATTGTGCTTACAGACCAGAGGCTTCTGGTGTTGTTGAGCAGATAAATGGCACAATTAAGAACAGGATTTGTAAGATGTGTTTAGCCACTGTAATGAAATGGCCTGATGTCTTGCCTCTAGTGCTAATGACTATTAGATCTACTCCAGATAGAACTACTGGTTTGAGTCCACATGAAATTTTGATGGGACGTGCAATGCGTCATGCATTTGTACCTGTCAATAAGTTGATGACAATAACTGATGACATGATTCTGGATTACTGTAAAGGCCTGGCTGACGCAGTTCATTCTGTGTTTCACCAGGTTGGAGAAGACGCTACTACCCTTGAGAAGAAGCAAGCTCATGATCTGAGTCCAGGGGACTGGGTGAGGATTAAAGTGCACAGAAGAAGAAATTGCTTGGTTCCAAGGTGGGGAAGACCAAGACAAGTCATTCTGACTACGACAACTGCAGTGAAGTGTGCTGGTGTGAAGAACTGGGTGCATGCAAGTCATACTCTGAGAGTTCCAAACCCAAAAGACGGGACTGGTAAAGAGTATTTTGAAGAGTCAGATTCCAGTGATGATGAAGAAACAGAACCAGTAAAGAGAAATCAAAATTCTGGAAGAGCTAAAGGAGAAAGAGAGTCAAGTGATTCTTTCTTTCCAGGAGAGACTTCAAGAGAAACATTGAGAGTTTCAAAAGGAAGATCATATTCTGTAAGAGAGCCTGAAGTTCGAACAAGCAGTGGAAAAGAAAGAAGAGAAAAGAGCAGTTCCACAGAGACTACTCCTGAATCAGATGAGGAGGTTGAAAATCCACTTGAGATTACACTTGAAGAAGTAGGGTCAGAAGAAGATAGAGAGGGACAGATTGCGGAAGACCCCCGAGGAGGTGTAGGGAATATTTCTGATGAGCTAGGTGAAGGGACAAGTAGACAGCAAGAAGATTGCGTGTTGGAGACCCGAGGAGGGAAAGAAATAGGGAAGTCTCAAGCAGTGGTGATAAAGAGTGTGGAGCGAAAGAAAACTGCTGAAGAACAAGAGGCATTTGCAACAGAATCGGATGAGAGTGAAAATGAAAAATCAGAAGGTCGAGTTCTGAGAAAGAGAACTTGGATTGGAGAAAGAAATAATAAAGAAACAAGACCAAAAAAGGTTGTAAGAGGAGATCTTTGGCCTAACAACAGAGTAAAGAAGCTGAGATACAGACTGATAAGAGCAAATACATCGAAAGCTGAACAAGTGAATGAGGTATCGAGTCAAAACGAAGTGAAGAGAAAGGAGCAAAAGGAGTCAAGAGAACCAGAGGAGATAAAGAGAATTAGAAGACCCAACCAAAAGTACAGATCACCGGAATGGTCTTATGTGGCACTGTCTGAAGGAGGAGAAGAAGAAGAAACAGTGAATCGAGACAATCCGGAGGGGATCTTGAGAAAAGTGGTTGAGGAAAAGGAAAAGTCTGTTGGAATCTTAAAAGTTATCCTGACTGACATTGGAGAAGAGTCGGATGCACAGGATGTCGTTGATGATCTGATACAATTTGATATTGCTGAAGAAGGAGTGAAAAGTGATGAATATCCAAATTGAGTGAACTGAAGAAATCACTTGGTGAAAAGTGAAAAGGAGAAAGTCTGAAATGTAGCTGTCTGAAGTAATCCAGAAATAAAGAATTGCAGTAGTGGAGTAGTAGAGGCTAAGTCAAAAGACACGGTCAAAGTAGTAAAATGGCTAACATAGAGAATAATCAAAGTAGATGTGCCTTTTTGAAAAGATGGTGTAGAATGTGCTGTTGCTGTACTGGATTAATAATGCTACTATGGGGTGTTTTAGCTTTATTAGTTACATTTAAAGTTACAATAGGTACATTTGAGATACATACTGAGAATGAGACTAATGTAGAGAAGAATTCACAAAAAGTAGTTCCAACTAGAATTAGTAATACTTACATGCATAAAGATAGGTCAATTAATGATTTTTCTAGTAATGTTTTTTCAAAATTATTGTATGAATATGTGAAGACAATGGAAGTGAGGGATTGCTACGTATGTATGCAGTTACCTGCATCCGTTTCAGAACGGAAATGATTGCCGTACGTGCCATGTCTATGCAAAATCGACTTGCCCTTGATATTTTATTGGCCAAGGAGGGTGGGGTTTGTGGAATGCTGAAAGTTCAACATTGTTGCACTTACATTCCTGACGAAAGCAAAGACCTGAAGGTCTATATCAAAAATATTACTGATTTGCATGAAGAATTAGTACCACTGGAAGCTGAAAGTATCTGGACCAAAATAGCTAATAAAATAGTTGCTGTTAAGAGTTTTATTGCAAAAATAGGTAGTACTATTATAGGTAAGATATTGTTTCCTTTGACTTGTGTAATTGTTGCTCTATTGATACTAAGATTGGGGTGTTTGTGTTGTACAAACAGGGGAGGGAAAAAGGAATTAATTAAAAGGAATATTGAAAAGAGAAATAAGAGTTCAAAAAGAGATCCACAAGAAATAGAATTAGAAGAATTGAGGGAGAGTGTTTACTTGGAGACGAAGAGGGATGATGAAAGGGAGTCTGGTGTGTAGTGTTGTGAAAAAGAAAAAGACATTTCCAATTTCTCCTAAAATGTGACTAAATTTGACAACATTTTTTTTTTTTGGGGTTGTTTATTTGGTGATAATATCACCAAAGGGGGGATTGCTGGAGCAGAGTTTTCTGTTGAAAATCTATTGGGTTTTTAAGCTCCGGTTTGTCTATATGTCGAAAATTAAAAATATTAATTTGTAACGTTAATTATTTGTTTTGTGTGAAAATTCTAATTAACCAATACGAACTAACAAGAGAAAACTACACGTGGGGATGCATTCGTGTTGCTTATTAATAATGTGCAGGTTTTATTAAATGAATGTTGCTAAGTGTTGTTTGTTTTAAAGCATAAAACGCTTTTGAAATAACGTGTACTAATGCTTAAATGTGTTGCAAAAGCTAGATAATTACATACACATAAGGGTATTAGTGGGGTTAACACTGTTTAATCACTATGCTGTGGTAACGTTGTTTTTGTCTCTTTTAATTAAGATGGTCTGTTTTGGCCTATCGTAAAATGGCTGTCGTTTAAAGCCTACATTCGAGTGATGAAATTTTGATGAGAAGGCCTTGCTGAACATGGTCGAGAGTCACCTGACCACAGTCTTCGCCTGGTTTTAAAGTTTTCCGTGAGGACAGCAGTTCTGGGCGTTAGTCCAAGTCCTTGGACAAGAATAAAGTACAATGAACATTGTCCAGTTTGTGGTGACTCTGCTAGAGATATCAAGGAAGAGCGGCTTTCGAAAGAAACATTTGTAAATTTGAGTTCCTTCTTCCGTTTTTATTTTTGTGATTTTTCTGAGCGGAGATTTTCCAAATGTAGCAATGCTACATCCTTTCCTGCTCGCTCTGCTCAGCGGTTCAACGGAAATCAAGAACATTTTATGTTGCTATTATTTTGTAATTTTGATTATACTAGACTAGAGAGGGTTTGTGGTCATTGCATTTGGATTTCTGAGGCCACTTCTTTCCGAACTTGCGTTGGTGAGGATCGATGCTGTGAGGACGGCGACTTGGGAGACTTCTACTAAGAGACCTGTCCTGACTTACTTATGACATTTAGCTAGAATAGGTAACTATGAGAATAATGATTATGTTGATTGCATTTCTAATTGAACTAATTTTAGATAAAGAATCATAATTTTAAAATACAGTGTTGGTGATTATTTCTTGTCAATTATTGAGTACTCTATTGTGATTATTGTTGTTTAAATCATGACTCAAGACAGTGTCAATTAGGTCTTATCGACCTTGATGTAGATGCAGGGTGTTTAGGAGTTTCCTCTCTCATGGTTGGTACTTATAGAGTAATCTGAGTGTATGTTAGTGAAATGGGCCCAAGAGTATGGTGAGTGTATGTGCGTGTATCTGTGAAATTACTCTATCCGTGGAAGTAGGGAGAATTTATATGCCCTGATCTGCACCAGCATCTCTTCAACTGCCCAGCTAACCTGCTGCAACTGGTCGAGCTGAACTCCTTCTGTGAAATCCTGAGATTTTGAACCCTGCGCGTCGGTCTTTAAGAAGATAACTTTTTTAGTGGGTGTCACCTGGTCCATGCATCCAGCCAAATGCCATCGCGGTCAGCTTGAACTTGGTCTAGCACAACCAGATACCCACAAATAGCATTTTGTTTCTTGGTGGTATTTTACATAAACCTTTAAAATTGTATATCTCTGGTGCTACTGATTGGATTTTTGTCATTTTGGTCTTATTTTATTTATTAAACTGTACTTTATGTTTCTAAATTGGTGGGGGATACCTCTTGTGTTTTTACTTTATTACTGTTTGTGTGCTGCATAAATAGTTAACACAGTGCCTCTAAGTTAAGCCTGGCTGCTTTTCTGCCAAGCTACAAAACGATTAGGCACAGGTTAATTTAGAGACTTTTGTGGTTCACCCGGAAAAGGATTGTGGTTGTTGCTTGAAAAGGGTTTTCAGCCTCATCAATCAAAAACCCAGTTCCTTACACGGGGCATCGCCTTTGCCATCTGACTGGATTTGATCTGCGCTTGTTCTCAGTTATTCCTTTGTTTTCTGTAAAGAGGAGTGCTCTGGTGTAGTCATATAATGCCGTAACACTTTATAAAAATCACACAGTAATTTTTAACATATAGGTTTAATCTTTAAATGCACTGTGTTTCGCTTAGTTCCTGCGGCCAGGCTCCAAGATTACATTGTTGTTTAAATTCAGAAAATGCCTGCGGCCAGGCTCCGGGATTTCGTTGTTCTTTAAATTCAGACAATTAGACACAGGCTTTACAGATTGAATAGCAGTGCAAATTTGGAACGCATAGGCATATAGGTATACACTAATTTGCTTTAACATAAGGGTTTTCATTTGTAGTTGCAGACAGGGTTATTTTAAGTGAGAGGTTTGCCACCAAGTAAAAACTTTGGGTTTTTGTTGTTGTTTAAAAAAAATATCTGTTCATTTTTAGTTATTTAAGAACATTGACAAATGACAGCGACAAGCATTTAAGGCCAGTACAGCAGCCATCTCAATCACGGAGGGGAAACTTACATTTGACATTACTGGGATGGTGGCTACTCCCAATACAAGAAATAAAACTAACAGTTGTAACAACAACAGGGGGAATGTGTGGTGATGTACTGGGGATGTGCTTTGCAAATGATGATGGAGATTGGGACATTTTGTCAGTTATATTAGGGGGATGAGGAAGTGTCTAGTTTACTGAGTGTGAAATTTGTGTGTTTGTGGCCTCGGGTGACAGTGCGTCATCTGTCGTCCTACCATTGGTATGGCGGGCCCACAGTGACATCCGATGGTTCGCTGTGGAAGTCGGGATCCATGAGGGGGAGGGGTTGATTTTCCTCTATGATGTCAATCAAAGAATTGTAGGGCTCCGATCCATTGGGGTATAAAGCTGCAGAATTCCAGTCTCACCATGTAATCTATTATCGGTTGCCATATGTGTGTACATTTTTGGTCAGAGTATCTCAGTGTGTCGTTGATCACTTCTATTGTGTTCTAGGAATGACCCAGGCCAGACTGGTAGGTGCGGGGCGTGGCCAACCGCCAGGAGAAATGGCTGCTTCCTAAGGCTGCCGCCAGGAGAAATGGCTGCTTCCTAAGGCTGCTCCGTATAAGCGCGCCCGTTCACGAAAACATCCATCTTTCATAGATCCGGCAGCTGGTGCAACTGCATACCAGAATGCACAAGAACGTACTGGGGATTCAATGAGCCCATTCCCATAAGAATCCGATCAGTGACAACGAAGATCGAGCCGCTGACGCACTTGGCGTGGAGAAAGGCCGCCTACCTCGCTGCACGTACTCCACTGAGCCTCAGCCCGTGGTTCCAACCTGGCGGACCTGCAACGCTCCTGTATCTCTGCAGCACTCCAGGGGGCTGACACCAGACTAAACACCCGCAACAACTATCTCGGAGTCGGCGCTCACTGCTGGGGCGGTGTGTGACGAGGCTCCGGGACGGCGTGAGCCCAGAGATATCCTGGACTGCCTGCCTGCCGCCAGCCGCTGGGAGATTTGATCGCACCACATACTGGTGTGAGTGAGGGTTGCAATATTCCCCAAACTGCTGGGTATAGTATAGTGCCCGTACGCCGCCTGCTATATCCAGAGGCGAGGTGGAGGCCCCTTTGGACTGTGCTGTGCTGATCCGGGCTGGGTGCATTCCGTTACCAGCAAGAAGAACCGGCCGGAGTGACGTGACTCCCCCCTCTGGGCTCCCTCCTCCCCGCGCTCCGCATGACTTTCCCCGGCTGGGTCCAGCTTAGGCCAGTGACTGCATATAGGCTTTGTGATGCCAATGACCTTATGCAGGGAGTTGTGAAGGGTCTGACTCTCCTCGTCTTGGGCCTAGTGCGGACTGCAGGTGGACACTGCGAGGGGGTGCTGGGCCCTGTTGTTTCGCTGGTCTCGTGGACTACGTGGCCAGGCTGGTGATACGCCCGGATGGATTTGTGGCCTTGCGAGGGTTGTTGATCCCGATACCCTACTAAGTGCGGCCTGTTTTGCTGCTTGAGCCCGGATATCTGTGTCCTTTAACCTGCGCTACTAATTCATGCCCCGTCCGCCGCAGTTCGAGTGACGACTCTGGCAGCCCCCCACCTGCACGGGGCTGCCTCGCACTCCTTTCCTTGGGGTTCATGCCGGCGGAGCCGGTTGCACTATGCCGGGGAGTCGCAGCTCTAAAGCAGCAGTTCAGGCTATATTGAACAAATATGCGTGGGAAGGTGGCCCCGGCACAAGCCCGAAGGAAGGACCTACCACGCAAGAGAAGCCACAGGCTGATGGGAAAAAGAAGGAGCCGACACTACGGACATCCTTGAAGCCATTACGACCGTGCGCACGTCGTTGGAATCGCGCATCAACACTGTGTCTTCAGAGGTGTCCCTTATTGGGGCAGATATGCGCTCAATGAACTCACGTTTGAAGGACGTTGAGATCAAAACGAGTTCGCTGGCCGAGGATACCTATGACCTGCAGCGCAAGATGGAGGACATGCAGACCCACACTGCAAAACTGGAGGCGCAGCTGGACGACTACGAGGGGCGCTCTAGGAGCAATAACGTCCATATACTGGGGGTGCCGGAATGGGCGTAGGGGCCATCGGCAGACCTCTTTCTGGAGGAACTGATCACCACCCTTCTCAAGCCGACAAGTCTCTCCAACTTCTTTTCTGTCGAAAGGGCGCACCGAGTGCCGGGAGGCCGACCGAAGCCCGGGGCCCCCCAGGGCCCTTGCTAGCTAGGATCTCCAACTTCCGGGACAGAGATATCATCCTGCAGTGTGCCAGGTCAGCGGCACCGGTGGAATACCAGAACAGCCGCATCACCTTCTTCCCGGACTTCACCCTCAAGGTGCAACGACACAGCTTCCTGGATGTAAAGAAGGTGCTTCATGAGACGGAATTGAAATATGCCATACTTTTCCCCACCAAGCTGAGGGTGGAATCAGAGGGGAAGGCCTGGGTTTTTACCACCCCGGAGGAGGGCTGGGACTGGCTGGACGGATGGCGCACGGCAGGCCCGAGAAACAATCGTGCCCGAGAGCGAGAATGGAGGGGAGCACTGGCAGATCCGGCAGAGACACCCCGACTGAAGAGCAGGAGGCAGCGACGTGAGGGTGGGAGAGACTGGTCTGTATGTTCAGTTTCTTAAGAGTAGTGGGCTTCTTCTCCACCTGAGGGATGGATTGGGGTATCGTCCCCCACCTCAGTGCTGCAGACCTTGTAACCAAACCGTGATAGAGTTTTATTGGGGACTTTTTCACAATAGACTTCATGTGACTTTCCATAGTTCCTAGGCCCTTCTGTAATGGTCACAAAACATCTTGGGGGGTTTGATGGCTGCTTCCGAATTATCTCAGTTTGCAAAATGTGGTTACCAGTTGCTTATTTTTCCGTGGCGGGTGCTCGGTTGGTCACACACACCCACAGGTTTGAGAGGGGTGGGCAATAGGCACTCTGCTAGTTTGCATGGGCGGAAGGTTATGACACCGCCAAGCAGGGAGGGGAGTTTTGGGGGCTGCTTTTCGGGTTAGGGAGGATTTGGGGGGGGGGGGGGATTGTTTTTATGTATATTGTAGTTCTTTTGTTGTACAGGCATGACACATTTAACTGGTCTCACGCAAAGGCAGATGCAGGTTCCTCTTCTTTGGAGTACCCATTGGTGATTGCTCCATGGTGTGAGGGACGGGCTCCCTCCCGGGACCATTCTGGGTGGTTTTCTTCAGAATTATATGTACCTCTGAGACGGAGTAATGGGCACGGCGACTAGACAGGTGCTTAAGTTACTGTCTTGGAATGTCAACGGGCTGGGCGACAAAATTAAGAGGGGTGTGGTTCTCCAATTTTTAAAGCGACACTCCCCTGATGTTGTACTACTCCAAGAGACCCACTTCCTTGGGTATGCATGCAAGGCCTTGTCCCGCTGGGATTTCCAATTAGCGGCCCACTCGGTTTTCGGTTCTGGCTCCCAGGGTGTGGGCATACTGGTCCGGAAATTGTTCCCCCTAATTGTTGCTTCTGTTCGCACTGACGCTCTAGGTAGATTTGTACCCATGATAAATACCCAAAAATCCTAGGGTCTAATCATATATCACTAGTATATATGAAATATAAATACTCCTTAATTAAGAATGTATTTAAACCAACAACAAAATTGTGCTCATGAGATCATCTAGGGGCAGATCCCTTTAAAGGACGTAATCCCTCACTCACCAAAGGTGACATGCTTCATCATAGGGACTCTCCTCCCAAAGGAAACACCTAGTTCCTTTGAGGGCTACAACCCCCTCACTGTGAGGGAGGAGCTCAGGGATGTTTTAAAGGAGTATGTAGGGTATCCTAAACCCACCTGTGATGAGTCTAACATGCGAGTGAGGTCGCAGCGCAAAATAATCTACAGTGTGAAAAATAACGTGCATGAGTGAATAAATGCTAAAACTGACTAGTAGGCATCGAACAGCAATTTTAATCAGAGTATGCCTATTGTCAGGATTACAAAAGCAGTGCACCAGCGGTATAAATTAAACCGCTATGGTGTGATGATAATTGGTCGACATGTTTCAGCCATAATGATCCATAATCGGATCAGGCTTTCATCAGGACCTAAACGAATAATGCTGCTGCTCTCAAACAGTGAATAACATAAGATTAAACCTTAACATCAAAGGATATTGGACCAAGAAAAAATCTTTGGTCTATCAGTAATAAGGTATCACCGTACCTGAAAAGATAAAAAAAACACATAATGAATGCCAACTAGACATACGTTATCATGTTAAGTGAAACACTAGAAAAGGGAACTGCCAACAATGTTGGCATACATGATATATTATTATGAGAGGTAGCTTTGTATGCGAGCTGTTGGTGTTCTCAGGGACACTCAACAAAGTATATTTCCTTCTCTTTTCATAGAGCGGTGCTCCCTTCCTGAGCGGTTGCCAGGTAGAGGTGAGGCTTTACACTCAGCGATAGCGGGTAAGAGTCTCGAATCTTGTGGGCTCATTGTTGGCAGTTCCCTTTTCTTTGGACAGCCTTCTTTATGTTGCGTATGAACCTCTCCACCATGCCGTTCACTTTTGGCCACAAAGGCGTTATCTTCCTGTGATGAATGCCTAGATAGGTCATGAATCTTTTTAACTTCTCCCCTGAGAACGGAGGACCGTTGTCTGTCTTTTGTGTCTCTGGGGAGCCCCAGGCTGCAAATATGTCATCCAGTATTGGCAATGTCACAGTTGCTGATGTAGAAGAGATTTGGCGTACTATGGGAAACCTTGAGTATTCATCAATGATCACGTGCAGGTAGTTGCCCGTGTCTAGCGGCCCATAGAAGTCTGCTGCCAACGATGTCCACACTGCCTTTGGAAGTTCCGACATTTGTAATGGTTCAGGCTTTGCTGGCTAGCCTGTTGTTTGGCAGATGTGACAGCTTAGGATGGTGTCTTGCACCATTCTGTCTAGGCCAGGGAACCATAGTTTCTCCCGTAACATCTTTTTGTTGCGACTATGCCTCTGTGTGACTCATGTGCCAAATTAACAGTCTGTCGACGTAGTCCACTTGGTATTGCTATCCTTGTTCCTCGCATTAGTATACCATTTTCAGTCTCTGATAGTTCTTCATGTATCTTTTTTAATGCTACCATTTCCTCCTTGTTTACTCCGTCTCCCATTGTGCAGTTGTTGGTGTGTCTCCATATCTGCTGTCTTGTTGTTACTTTCGCTGCTTGCGTTGTGGCATCCCTTACTGTCTCCTGCTAGTGTTATTGGCGACGGAATGTTCTGTCTTAGGACAAAGTTGAGATATTCTTCTGCCATTGAGGTCTTCTCTGGTGCCTGCGGTAAGGGGTGCCGAGACATGTAGTGAGCCGGGTTGTGTTCTTTGCCCGGCTTGTGCACCATCTTGAAGTCGTAGTCCATCAGTCTTATACCCCAGCGCTCAATGCAAGGTGGCATCTTCGCATTCGGATTGCCATATATTGTCACCAGGGCCTGATGGTCAGTTACGATAGTGAATGGTTTCCCGTACACAAACATGTGATAGTGTTCATACCACTGCTAGGCTTTCCTTTTCTGGTTGGGAGTATGCCCTTTCAATGTAAGACAGGCTTTTGCTTGCGTATGCAACAATTTTTCTTGGTGAGTCTCTACCCGGCAAGTGTTGTGCTAGGATTGCCCCTAGTCCGACTGGGCTGGCGTCCACAGTCAGATCAAAATAGGCAAGATGATCCACAGCCATCACGGCATGTCTGATGGCCTCAAATGCCCAACTGCACTCCTGTGACCAGAGGAAGTTCTGACCCCGCTTTGCTAGGACCCGCAATGGTGTGCTCACCGTGCAAAGTCTTTTATGTAGCGAGCACAGTAGCTGGCAAGACCAAGAAATGACCTCACTTCTGCAACATCTATTGGAGGACCCGCCTTTTTCAATGTCTCTACCTTGGTGGGGTCCGGCCTCATTCCTTTCTTGTGCTCAAAGAATACCAGTTAATTTCTTTCCAGCTCACATTTGTCAGCGTTCAGTGTTAGTCCTGCTTGTTTCAGCTGCAGGCATACTTCTCATAGGGCATGGTCATGTGCTTCATCGGACCGACCAAACACCAGGATGTTGTCGCTGTAGTTTAAACTGTTCTTCACCCGCCTTATTACCTGCCTTATGGTTTCCTGAAATATCTCTGCAGCTGATAATATGCTGAAACTCAGTCGCTTGTAGCGAAACAGACCCATGTGTGTGGAGAACTTGGTAATATACCTTGACTGCTGGTCAAGCTCCAGTTGATGGTACCCTTTGCACAGATCCAGCTTCGAGAATCGGCATGCGCCAGTGAGACAGCTTATCATGTCATATAGGTGTAGCCCAGCGTGTCGTTCCCACTCATTGGCTGTATTTGGTACCCTCATGTCCACGCATATACGAATCTTTGAGGTGTTCTTTTTCGGAACCGCCACTATTGGAGACACCTAGGGAGTCGGCCCTTCCGCAGGCTCAATGATGTTCTGTGCCAGTAGACTTTGTATTTCCTCTTCGACCTGATGTAGGTGTATGGGCACTCGCCAGTGATGCTGAGCCACAGGTTTGATTGCCTCGTTGATGTGCAGTGTGATTTGTTTCCCTTTTGGTTGTCCTAGGCCTTGTAGTATGTCCGGATGTTCTTGTAAAATGTTCAGTTTCTCTGACATGTGGTATGTCATTGCTAGGAGGCCCATTACCTGCGCCATGACATTGCTCAGCAGGTATGGTGCTGGGATGTCTCCCCGTAGCACATATATCTTCTCTTTGCATGACCTGTCCTTGTACGTCAGTGTCTCTGTGACCTTCCCCATGTTTTCCACTGGCTTCTTCGAGCCCCAGGTGAACACATCGACAGTAGATGGTGATAGTGGTGGTCTTATTTTCATCTTCTCGTACTCCGACGTGCACATTATGTTGCACGTGGCCCCACTATCAAGCACGAAACGTGTATTGTGGCATCCTACTCAATGTCCACTGTTGCTGTTTTCTTGATCTGATGCTTCTCCACAAGGTGAATGTGCTCTGGCCTTCATTCTTCCGTGGGTGCATCTGACATCAGATACAGTTGTTCCGTCCTTCTGGCGCGACTGTGTAGGAGAGTAGGATCTGCTTCACATGGTTACTCCCACTTTTTGCTGGTGTTTCACTGTTTTTCGACTTTAGTCTTGCTGGGACCCTGCTATTCAGTGCCCCAGTCTAGCTGCTTCCTCTCTAAATTGATTGCATTTACTTTAGGTACACTCAAGATTGGATTCTGGGGTACCCTTGTGAGTCCCTAGTATATGGTATACTATGTACCCAGGGCATAGGTACCCCAGAGACCTACCAGGGGCTGAAGCATGTATTATGCCACCCCTGGAAAGCCCTCCATTATGACACCACAGGTCTGCTACTGCAGCCTGGGTAAGGTGGTGCATGCACCCCTTACTGAGGTATAGGTTCACTATACCTCACCTATCACTGCACGTAGTAACCTATCAGTCACCCCTATGGCAGGCCTTATCAATCCTGAAGGCAGGGTGTTTGATTATATGTGAGAGGGTGCCCAGGGATGAGCTGAGCCCCTCTGCAGCCTTCGGAATCTCTTCTCCGGGGTGGTCAGTGGTGCAGCCTGACCATATACTCTTAAGTGCATTATATCTAAAACGGTTAATGCTAACTTTGGACTGGCTGCACGGAAACATGTTGTGTTTGGTGTCAAACACCTTGGAATCATACCCCCACATCAAATCCTGATGTGAGAATATAATCCCACCTTTCTAGAGGGAGAGACATGGCAGTACTGGTATACCTGGTAGAAACTTAACAGAGCCCTGGCATCACAAAATGGATGCTGCAGCCACAGACACGGGTCTGGCCTCCTGCTGCTGACCGAAACTTCGGCAGGGGAGGCCTGGACAATAGGTTTCCTGTCAAAGGGAGGTGTAACCACCTCCCAGACAGGCTTATGTGTATTGGGGCTGGGTGGGAGCACTCCCAGAGTGCTTTCAAGTCCTGCACTGGGGGCACATTTGGTGTCCCTGTGCATAGTCCAGCTCAAACCAGATTAGGGGCTTCTAGCCCCTGCTCTGGCACAAAACTGGACAAAGGAAATGGGTGTAGCCACCCCTCTTTCCAAACCCTCCCATAGGTGGGTCCCTAGAGCTATTCCAACCTGTTCCTTAGGTATAAGTAAGGAACCTCGGTAACCAGAACTTTGGATATCCCTGGACGAAACTCTGAAGCTGAATCCTGGAACTTGATGCTCTACTAACGACTAGAGGACTGAAGAAATCTCCCTTGGGGTCAAGGAGTGACTCCCCTGCTTGGCAGGCACCAACAAAGCATTTTGCCGGTCTGCATGTCCGAAACTCCCGCCGGACTCCGAAGTATTTGCAGCCCAGGAAGAGGATTTCCAGACATGTCAGAGGCCGACCCGAGTCCCTAGCAAAGCTGAGACCCACAGCCCTCGTGAGTAGCATGGAACAGGAACTCCTGGTCACCGTGCACTTTTGCAAGTGCATTGACTTCTCGACATCTCTTGAAGTCGTGGTTAGGGTGACTTGTAGCCATCACCTCGAGCAGAGGATCTACCGAAGATTGTCGGCCTAGTCACCCCGAGTGACCTGTGGGCCGCCATTTTGTGTTTCCTCTCGAGGCTCCTTCGCGATCCCTTGTCCGTTGACTGCTGGGTCCCTGAGAAGGCAACTCTGATTTTGCTTAGGCTTCCCTGTTTGCTCCAGACAAACCCTCCTGACTCCCTACCAAGTGGTGAGTCCCTCAGACCTTGCTGGACTGCAACGAAGCATCTTTCTTCTTTCTGCGTGGGTTGCTGTTGCCAAGGCTTGTTGTGTCCAATCCAGGCACCGACGCTGCAGCACTCAACATCCTTTGTGGGAAAACTCAAATCTAGCTCCTGGTTGCCCCCGACACCCCCTGGTCCTCGTGGCTGAAGAGTCAAGCTTCACCTTCTTCACCTGAAATCACCCGACATCGGTGGGCATCCGCCTATTGTCCTCCTGGTCACTGGCAAGTGACCCAGACTCTGTCCCCTCTGCCTTCAGGTTCTTCTCGACTTTGATCCAGGCATGGACCTCTTCAGACACTTCGCATCTTCCCAGCAGCAGCACTTCTTTGCCAGCTCCCATTGAAAACGACGACGCAACCCGACACCATTTGACACCTATGCACCCGGCTTCCCTGGGTGAGGTAACACGAGTACTCTAGTGCTCCTGTGGGTGTTGACCCTAGAACTTCCCAAGTCCCAAAGGGTTTGGTCCTGACTCATTTCTAAGTGTCCCTAATCTTTTAAAATCTTACAGCGACTTTCCCCATAGAAGCTAACGGTAGCTCGCGGCTGTGCTCTCACACTGCACACGGCCCCCATGTCAATACCTTGGGTGGTTCCTTGGGGTCCCAGCAATTCTACAGGCTTTAGGCCTTGTGTTTAGTTAAGTCGTGGTTCTTATACCATTATTTTAGTATATGGTTTGGCTCGCCCCTAGGGCCTAACGTGTATTTGTGCTTATTACTGTGATATTTGAAGTGTTCTTATGTGTTTTGATCTCTAGCCTCATAAAGAGACTGAGAGGGTGTGTTTAGAAATAAATACATATATTTTATATATATACCTGGTGTGGTTGTCTTTCATTTAGCCATTCAGGAGATTATAGACTGGTAAAACAAGCTGCTTTACATTCCTTCAAGACTTAGCCTGAAGGCTGCTCTCCATAGCTACCGCTAGCATAGCTTTCAATAAAGGTTGTCTTTAACCTATAATTAATAAGAGGTTGTTTGGACTGGTACAGGGTGCCCACTATAACTAGTGGACAGCATATACCAGGCCAACTTCTCACATTGGTGTGCAGCGTGTGGGATTCCAGCTTGCTATTGTTTTACCAGATAATCTCAATTGAGTGACTAACTGAAAACCACTAAAGGAACCCTAGGTACATACAAGCTTTAGGATACAGTAAGTTCTACTGAACTTAGAGTTGTGTTTTAAGGGCTTAGCACACCCTTTCTACAACTCAAGAGAGTTTAGTAGGCCACACTAGAGTAGGTTGTGCAATACACCACACCTCACTAGTAATGTCTTCAAGGCCAGGAACCAGTGGGTCCCTGCCAGAAGCCAATGCGATCTTGTCTCCAAGTATGATAACCTCCCATTCATGGAACTGAGAGCATTATGCACTACTAGGAAAGTGAGGACAGGCAAAAGTCCAACCACCCAGCATCTCATAGAGGTACTCAGGCCGGATGATCTCAGAAGACCTATAGGGTCTGAAGGGGCAGGCAGAGTGGGTGGAACAGCATATGAGGAAGGGCCTAGGGGTGAAATTCCCCATGACCTGACCTCTAATGCTGACCAGGAAGATGACAATGATCTTGGCCTGGAAAATCCAGCTCCCCTGGAAGATGGGGGAGGGCCACACTGGCCCCCTCTTTGTCCCTCCAGGAAGAGTTGGTGGTGGGCCTTGAAGGTCTAGATCTCCCTCAGTGGAGTCTAACCATTCTGGTTCATCTATAGGGACCTCTATTTCTTCTCATAGGAGGGAAACCTCACAGGAGAGGAGGGAGAGACTGCTGAAGTATGAGGAAGCATAGCTCAAAATCAGAAAGCAGCAGGTAGCCCTAGATAAGGAGGCCCTAGAACTCTACTAAGCTAGAAAAAAGATGGGACTAGAGTCCCATGGTGGCAGCAACTTACCTAGAGATAGGGAAAGGTCTCATAGAAACCTGAATAAGATTGTCCCTCCCTACCAGAGTGGGGATGACATCCACAAATGGATAACTGCACTGGAAAAGGGCCTGTACAGTTCAAAGGGTCCCCCAGGAGTAGTGGGCAGCAATCTTAAGGCTCTCCTTTGCAGACAAAGGTAGAGATAAGCTCCTCACTGTTAGAGAGGAGGAGGCAGATGATTATACCAGTCTGAAAAGTGCATTGATTGAAGGGTTTAGCCTAACCACTGAGCAATACAGGTTAACGTTCAGAGATACCCAAACGTGACAGAATCAAGACTGGGTGGACTTTGTAGATTGTGCTACTAAGGCTCTGGAGTGTTGGTTACTTGGCAGCAAAGTACATGACTTTCAAGGATTGTACAATTTGATTATGAGGGAGCAGATCCTTAATAATTGTCAAAATCAGCTGTTGCATCAGTACCTGGTGGACTCAGATCTGACCTCTCCCCAAGAATTGGGAAAGAAGGCAGACAAATGGGTCAGAACCAGGGTGAGGCAGAAGAAGCAAGATCCTAAAAACTCTGACAAGGGTGGGGAGAAGGGTAAAGACCAGAAGTCTTCACAAGGTCCCCAAAAAGCTTCTTCAGGTGGGGATTCACAGTCTAATGAGGGAAAAGGGCAAAAGAAACCATGGTGCAAAATCTGTAAACAGAAGACTCACTGGACAAGTGATTGCACCAAGTCCAATGACTCAACTCCAGCCACCATTGCCCCTAAGGCAACTGTTCCCCATAGTACAGCTACAATTGGTGGTGGTAATGTTCCGAATAAGGGTGTAGTAGGGTTAACCCTGGGTTCTGAGATGGACTCTGGCCTAGTCAGAGTTTCAACTCAGGCTGTCCTGATCTGTGATGGAGGCATGGATATGTCCTCCTTTGTGAGTCCCAGTAATTTGGGCAAATACAGACAGCAGCCATTGATAAATGGAAAAGAGGCTTTGGCATTCAGGGACACAGGAGCAAGTGTCACAATGGTGACAAAAGATCTTGTGGATCCTGGGCGGATTATACTTGGTGAAATGTACCAAGTGACCAATGCTAACAATGTCAGAACAGACCATTCTTTGGCAGTTCTTAACTTCTCCTGGGGAGGGGTAACTGGCCTCAGGAAGGTTGTGGTAAGTGCAGACCTACCAGTTGAATGCTTGCCTGGCAATAATCTGGAAACTTCAGCTTGGGCTGAAGTGGAGCTCAGGACACATGCAGAAATGTTAGGGACCCCTGCGTATGTCTTTGCTGTGACTAGGTCACAGGCCAAAATGTCTGACACTGGACAGGCCCTGGATTCTGGAAGAAGGGACCAGGTGCCTCCCAAGAGGAGGAGCAGTAGGGTTAAGGCAGTGCCTTCCCACCTGACTCAGAATACAGATCAGCCTCCTGAGGGAGATGATCTTGAGCCTGAAGAAGGGACTGTCCCAGAGGAGCTTGAACCTGGCCAGGTTGAGTTCTTGGGGACAGGGGGGTCTTCCAGGTCAGATCTGAGCCAGGAGCAGAAAACCTGCCCCTCTCTTGAACCCCTCAGAAAGCAAGCTGCTGATGAGGCTGCTGGGAATGCTAGTGGCACCCGTAAAATTTATTGGGATGATGGACTCCTTTATTCAGAGTGTAGAGACCCCAAGCCTGGTGCATCCAGGAGGTTGGTTATACCTCTGAAGTTTAGGGGCTTCCTATGGACACTAGCCCATGATATTCCCCTAGCAGGACACCTGGGCTAGATCAAGACTTGGGACAGAATTGTCCCTCACTTTCACTGGCCCCACATGTCTGAAGACACTAAGGAGTTTTGCCGCTCCTGTGTGGCCTGCCAAGCCAGTGGTAAGGCAGGTGGAACCACAAAGGCCCCCCTGATACCACTACCTGTGGTGGGGGTTCCCTTTGAGAGGGTTGGGATTGACATTGTAGGTCCCATGGATCCTCAAACTGCATCTGGGCACAGATTTATCCTGGTGGTGGTGGACCATGCCACTAGGTACCCAGAGGCAATCCCACTTAGGACCACTACAGCACCTGTGGTGGCAAGAGCCCTCTTGGGTGTATTCTCAAGAGTGGGCTTTCCTAAGGAGGTAGTATCTGACAGAGATGCAAACTTTATGTCAAGTTACTTAACTGCTATGTGGAAGGAGTGTGGAGTGAATTACAAATTCACCACACCCTATCACCCACAATGCAATGGTTTAGTTGAAAGATTCAACAAAACCTTAAGGGCATGATCAAAGGTCTCCCAGAAAAGCTTAGGCGCAGATGGGACATCCTTTTGCCCTGCCTTTTTTTGCCTATAGGGAGGTGCCACAAAAGGGTTTGGTTACAGCCCTTTTGAGTTACCTCTCAAACCCTCTAAACAGGACATAGTGGACTATGTACTTGTTCTCCGCTCCAAAATGGCTGAGTATATGAAAAAGACAACTAAAAACCTTGAGGCTAGCCTGGAATTACAAAAGGCCTGGCTTGACCAAAAGGCTGTGCTGACTCTTTACCAGCCCGGGCAGAAAGTGTGGGTGTTGGAGCCTGTGGCCCCAGCAGCCCTCCAGGACAAATGGAGTGGCCCCCATACAATTGTTGAACAGAAAGTGGAGGTCACCTACTTGGTAGACCTTGGAATCCCTAGGAGTCCCAACAGGGTACTTCATGTCAACAGACTTAAACCATATGTTGACATGGCCTTGCTCATGGCTACTGATGAAGGACAGGAGGAAGAGAGTGACCCACTCCCTGACCTGCTTTCTCAGAACCCTGATGATGGATCAGTACATGGTGTAGCCTTGGCAGGCAGCCTCACTGTCCAGCAATAAACTAACTGCAGAAAACTTCTCAGCCAATTCAGACACATGATTTCTCTGACTCCAAGTCAGACCACCTGGTGCACTCATGAAGTGGACAATGGGGACAGTCTGCCTGTGAAGAATAAGATCTACAGGCAACCTCACCATGTCAGGGACTGTGTAAGGACAAAAGTGCAAAAGATGTTGGATTTGGGAGTCATTGAACCCTCAGATAGCCCTTGGGCTAGTCCAGTAGTCCTGGTACCTAAACCTCACACCAAATATGGCAAGAGAGAGATGAGGTTGTATGTGGTTACAGAGGTCTCAATGCAGTCACTAGGACTGATGCCCATCCCATCCCAAGGGCAGATGAGCTAATAGATACTTTTGCCTCAGCCAAGTTTCTATGCACATTTGACTTGACAGCTGGCTACTGGCAGATCAGACTAGCTGATGATGCAAAGCCAAAGACAGCATTTCCTACCCCTAGTGGGCACTATCAATTTGTGGAAAATGCCCTTTGGTTTGAAGAATGCACCTGCCACTTTCCAAAGGTTGATGAATCAAGTCCATACAGGCCTGGAAGACTATAGTGCAGCATTTCTAGATGATATTGCTGTCTTTAGCTCCACCTGGGAGTATCACCTGGTCCACCTAAGAAATGTTTTGGAGGCCCTGCAAAAAGCAGGCCTAACTATCAAGGATACTAAGTGCCAGATAGGGCAGAGTCAGGTTGTGTACTTGGGCCACCTTGTAGGTGGAGGCCAGGTTCAACCATTGCAGAGCAAAATCCAGACCATAATGGACTGGGTTGCTCTCACTGCCCAGACTCAGGTTGAGAGCCTTCTTAGGCCTGACTGGGTATTACAGAAGCTTTGTCAAGGGGTATGGATCAATAGTGACACCCCTGAAAGACTTAACCTCTAAGAAAATGCCCAAAAAGGTTCAGTGGACAGTTAGCTGTCAAAAGGCGTTTGATGACCTGAAGCAGGCCATGTGCACTGCTCCCATTCTACAAAGTCCTGATTGCTCCAAAAAGTTCATTGTGCAAACAGCTGCATCTGAGTTGGGGGTAGTGGCTGTACTGTCACAGTTGAATGATGAAGGTCAGGATCAACCAGTAGCTTTCATAAGTAGAAGGTTGACCCCCAGAGAGAAACGTTGGTCAGCCATTGAGAGGAAGGCCTTTCCTGTGGTTTGGGCTCTGAAGAAGTTGAGGCCATACTTGTTTGGGAGATACTATGTAGAGTTTTGGGTATGTCGTGCCAGTCTCCCATCGTAGGGCGTCAGTTTTCATGTTGCTACTTGTTGAAGGCTCAAAGACAGAGCTTGCAGTATTAGAGTCTAGCGGTTTAAGAGATGTGAAACTCCTGCTTACACTATTGAAACAATGTGACAAAGACTATGAAAGAGGTCTTATAACCTTCAGCAGTTGACTTCTGTCTAGCTGTTGAAGGGCCTGGGACAATGGCCTGGACTAAAGTTAGGGATTTGGGCTATCTATGTCTTTGGGGATAGGAAGGTCGTAAAGACTTTTTTGGTGGCCAAGTAGTCCGATAGGTCCAGGACCATTCTCGTGGGTGTGGATGCATTGGCCCTTCTTGGTGGGCTGCGTGGGGTAGCCACACAAGGTCCCATGGGGAGGAATGTGACGGCCTGATCCATATGGAATCAATGTTTTCTCAGGGAGCATTAGGAGCCTATTTGATACGTGCAGCTGTTTCCCATTCCAAATGAATGTTCGTATTCTCATTTTAACTTGATAATGTCTACATCAGGGATGGGTGTATGAAGAGATTGAAAAAGATACAGTAGTTGGGTTAAAATGTTCATTTTAATTATCTTTATCTTACCAACCATGATAGATAGAGCAGTTCCTATCTCCTCAAATCATTCAAGATTTCTTTGTAGCAAGGTATCCAGTTTTACTATTCCCAGTCCTCCAGGCGGGGGCTAATATGAAGGCCAAGGTACCGCAAGGACGTTGAAGCCTATTGGAATGTTTATTGCATCTTCAAGGCTGGCACCTTCTGTAGGCTGACCATGAGATTTAGCATGCATGATTTGTCCTTGTTTATTTTAAAACTGGATACCTTTTTGAATCGGGTGAGGAAATATCATTTACGAACAGACTGAGTTTGTGCTCTCTGGCCCCAAAGGGAATACCAGTGATGGTGCAGTTCTGTCTCAGCATCAGCGTCAAAAGTTAAACAAGAGGTGGAGATTGCAGGTACCCTTTTCTCGTCCTTCTGTTATAGTCCAATCGGAGCAGCGCACTGCCCATTGACTCAAATAACTGCTGTCGGGGTTACGTATGTTGCCATCATTTTGTCTTTCATTTTGGGGGCCATCTAGATTTTTGTGAGAACTGTTTTCAAGAAGGCCCAGCTGATGTGATCAAACGCTATTTCAGCATCCAATGAGATAAATAGGGCTGGAATAAACTTTTGCTAGTTTTCTCTAGCAAGTGAGCGAGTCACTGGATGCTGTTTTCCCCCAAGTGTATTGAAAATACAGCAGCCTTGGTCTGGGTCAATTAGCCCCGGAAAAAGGTGGTACAGGCGTATGCCAAGATTTAGGTGTATCATTTTGCTCCTGTGTTTAAAAGGGCAATTTGGCGGTAGAATGTACAGAGGGCTGGGTCTTTCCCAGCCTTGGGAATCAGAGTGATCTCTGCTTCACACATTGTCGCGGTTAAGCTGGTGTTATGTATTAAAAGTTAAAGTGAGCCAGCAGATCAGAAGAAACATCTTGTAAAAGACCGGCCATCTGGGCCTGGAGATTTTCAAGTAGAGAGCAGTTTAAGTGCCTGTCTTATACAGCAGAGTACTGCTGGTACGGCTGAGCTGCGGTTCACAGGACGCCTGTCTGTATGTTATTGACAACTGTTCTTAACAATTTTAAAGTTTTAAAGTTTTATTCACTCACCCGTTGTCATCTGGAGCTGCCCCGCACCCCGGTCCGTCGCGGCAAGTGCCGATCGAACGGAGGGTGGACCTTTGAGCTCGACTCCTCCCCCTCCCCCCACCACTTCCGGGGCATTGGGGCCAAATACGCTGGCTTGGCGAACGCGCAGCGGATACAGCAGAGTACTGCTGGTACGGCTGAGCTGCGGTTCACAGGACGCCTGTCTGTATGTTATTGACAACTGTTCTTAACAATTTTAAAGTTTAAAGTTTTATTCACTCACCCGTTGTCATCTGGAGCTGCCCCGCACCCCGGTCCGTCGCGGCAAGTGCCGATCGAACGGAGGGTGGACCTTTGGGCTCGACTCCTCCCCCTCCCCCCACCACTTCCGGGGCATTGGGGCCAAATACGCTGGCTTGGCGAACGCGCAGCGGATACAGCAGAGTACTGCTGGTACGGCTGAGCTGCGGTTCACAGGACGCCTGTCTGTATGTTATTGACAACTGTTCTTAACAATTTTAAAGTTTAAAGTTTTATTCACTCACCCGTTGTCATCTGGAGCTGCCCCGCACCCCGGTCCGTCGCGGCAAGTGCCGATCGAACGGAGGGTGGACCTTTGGGCTCGACTCCTCCCCCTCCCCCCACCACTTCCGGGGCATTGGGGCCAAATACGCTGGCTTGGCGAACGCGCAGCGGATACAGCAGAGTACTGCTGGTACGGCTGAGCTGCGGTTCACAGGACGCCTGTCTGTATGTTATTGACAACTGTTCTTAACAATTTTAAAGTTTAAAGTTTTATTCACTCACCCGTTGTCATCTGGAACTGCCCCGCACCCCGGTCCGTCGCGGCAAGTGCCGATCGAACGGAGGCTGGACCTTTGGGCTCGACTCCTCCCCCTCCCCCCACCACTTCCGGGGCATTGGGGCCAAATACGCTGGCTTGGCAAACGCACAGCGGGCGCGCCGGCGGCGCGCCGATGGCGCCCCAAAGGCAAGCCCGTCCGCGCCCAACCGGGCCCAGGGGCCACAATCCCTGGCCCCTACATATCCCAGGTCAGTACATACAGCGCATTAGACATCCATAACATTGGGGCTAGGGCGGCTGTTCGCTGTGCACACATCTATGCACCAGCCGACCTTCCCCCCCACTGCCCTGAATGTAAACACTCCTTTTATAAAACCACAACACTACCCGCGACGCAGGAATACCATATGTGCTTATTAAACTGTAGATCGCTCCCGAGACACAGTACACAAATTGCTCTACTACTTGAGGAGCGCAAGCCAGACGTCGTCTTTTTGACAGAAACCTGGCTCAACCCCCATTCAGAGCCACACATAATCTCCGCCTTACCCCCGGGTTTTCAAATCCATAGATTGGACCGGACAGAGGGCAGAGGAGGAGGTCTGGCTATCATTTTGAAAGAGCAGTACCAGTGCCGCATTACGACTGAAACCATCCCGGAATGCGAGAGCCTAGCTTTTAGCATCGAATTCACTGCTAACAGCTCCTTCTCTGGCACTCTAATATATCGCCCCCCTGAACCGGCCAAACTGTTTCATAAATCCCTTCCCGACATTATAGCTAAACGAGCTATTACCCTAGCTAACTATACCATGTTGGGAGATCTTAATTTTCATTTTAATTCCTCCATAGACCATATTGCTATGGAACTAATTGACGACCTGGCAGCCTTACAGCTAACCCAGCGGGTCACCGCCCCCACCCATGAAAAAGGCAATCTACTTGACCCAATTTTTAGCAACTGTTCCCAGCTGATGGTGGATCATCCCATTTCCCTCCCCTGGTCCGACCACTTTTTAATCCCGTTGACCTGGGTCACCAGTAAACCCTCCATGCCTGCCCCCCAAGTAAAAGCTATGAGGAATTGGCCAAAACTTCCTGTGGAAGAGTGGTGCAGGAACTTAGAATCCACCCGCCCATCCCTTCACACAGACCCCAACCTGGCGAACAGGGATTATGAGGGCTGGGTTACAAATTCACTGGAGACTGTTCTTCCCTGTCGGAAAGTCATATCAAAAAGACTGCAGAAATCTGCACCCTGGTTCTCAGATACCCTAAGGGAACAAAAACGCCTATGCAGGAAACGAGAACGAGCATGGCGTCTAGATTCCCTACCAGAGAAAAAGTTGCAATATAGGGAAGCAATTAAGGCCTATAGAGACGGGGTAAGGAAGGCCCAGGCTGCCTACTTTGCAGATAAAATCATGGAAGCTAAGTCCAAACCTAGGGAAATTTTTCACCTGGTTAAAAAATGCACTATATTAAATACTCCTGCACCTCTGCCAAAAACACAAGATCAGTGCAACGAGCTAGCGGAATTTTTCCACAATAAAGTCTCCCGGATTTATTCTTCCTTCTCGACATCAACCCCTAATTCTGGAGGTGCAGAGGAAGCACCCTCGACAAATCCTGCTCTCCCAGGCCAACCAACCTTAGAATATCTCCCACATCTAGACCTCGACACCCTGAGCAGGCTGGCTCGGCAAGTCAAATCCGGCTCGCCACGCGATCCTGCTCCACCCGAGATTATGTTGCGGTCAAGCTCAACCACTTTTCCCGTAATCCTGGAACTTTTAAATTCCTCGATTTCATCTTGTACTGTGCCCGCCGATTGGAAAAGAGCCATGGTACGGGCATTATTAAAAAAACCAAATCTTGACCCAGAGGATCACGCTAATTACCGCCCCATCTCATTGCTCCCCTGGGCAAGTAAGATTCTGGAAAAACATATAAACACCCAGCTGATCCAGTTCCTAGAGAAGAATCAACTACTAGATATGACCCAGACAGGCTTCAGACCTAGACATGGAACTGAGACTGCGCTGCTGGCAGTCACTGAAGAGTCACGGAGGATACTGGATCAAGGAGGATCAGTGGCAGTGATCCTTCTTGACCTCAGTGCTGCCTTTGATACGGTCAGGTATACCATCTTACTGAACCGTCTCCTTGACATCGGGGTAACAGGCAATGCACTGAGGTGGTTCGACTCTTTTTTGACCGACAGATCATTCCAGATCTTTGACGGGGACACAGTGTCAGCCAGCAAATCTTTGAGCTGTGGGGTCCCGCAGGGTTCCTCCTTGAGCCCTGCGTTGTTCAACATATACATGAGACCGCTCGCTGGGATCGTCGAACCGCATGGTATCAAGATCATATCATATGCGGACGATACCCAGCTAGTGGTCTCATTGACGCAGGAGGGCATCAGGCAAAAGTCGTCAGGTCTGATGAAATGTCTGGAGGAGGTTAAAGGCTGGATGACAGCTTCCTCCTTAAAACTCAATGGAGATAAGACTGAGGTCATGCTCTTGGGCCCAGCTTCCCCAGTACCCTTTACCTCCTTATGGCCTTCATGTCTGGGCACTCCCCCCATCCCCAAAGAGAGCGTAAAGAGTCTGGGAATTTGGTTGGACAAAAATCTTACCTTCACTCACCAGGCCACCAAGTTATCTGCCACGTGTTTTGGCCTGCTCAGAACACTCAGAAAAGTCCTGCCTCTTTTACCAATGGAGGCCAAACAGGTGGCAGTACAAGGCCTGATACAGTCCAGGTTGGATTTCAATAACGCCCTCTACGTGGGTGCCCCAGAAATGACTCTACGGAAGTTACAAGTTGTGCAGAACTGCGCAGCCCGTACCCTGCTTAACATTCCACGTACGCAGTCAGCCAGACCTGGACTAAAAAGTCTACACTGGCTACCGGTGAAACAGCGAGTGGCTTTTAAGGCACTATGTATTTCACATCATGCCTTCTGGAAAACAGGTCCAGCAATAAATGACAATTTAGTCACCCGCTACCACCCAAGTAGGAATCTACGCTCCACCGAAGCCTTTTTGGCCGTGGTTCCAAAAGTTAAGAGAGCGAGAACTGGAGGCAGAATGTTCGCTCTGAATGCCTCAAAACTGTGGAACTCACTCCCGCTTCAACTTAGATGCAATCCCAACCTGCAATCCTTCCGCAAACAATTAAAGACTCTTCTGTTTGCTAGGTCCGCCCTGACCTAATCTCTGTCCTAACTCCCGCCGTACCTCCCCACTCTGGCTGCATCCTTAGCGCTTGGACGCCCGTCGGGCAGCAATCGCGCTCTACAAATCGATATACAATACAATACAATACAATACAATTTCCCCCTCGTTTAGCAGGACTTCAAGACTGTCCTAGTGAGGTGGTCTATTGGAAGCTAGTCACACACCTCTAGATACACTTGTTTCTCTTTCTGTTTTTCTGTGCCTTGCTTGTACAATTCCTGGTAGACGGTGTGGAAGGCCATTCTCTTTTCCCGACTTACCTGTCGTGTAGATGCCATCTAAGCTTCGGCTCTGTGGGATAAGTGCTTTGGGCCTACGTAGCCTACTCTTATGGGCTACAAGGGAGCCAACCTTGTCTCCCTTGTGTTAGAACCTCTGGCCCATGGCTAGCAGTGCTTGTTCCGCTTCGTGGGTTCTGTGTGTTTTTACTTTAGATCTGGAGGTGCTTTATAGGTTACTTCAACCTCTTAACACTGAGGAAGAGGAGCTTCAAAGTCGGTGCGGTCGTCCCTTGGTGGGTAGCATTGGATTAGTCATGGGTGCAATGGGTTATGGTTGTGCTGTTGTTTGAAGGCTCGATTTGTACCCTAGTGATGTGCAGGGCATGTGGGAACAAGAGGGAGGAAGGGATGAGAACAATCTTGAAAAATGGTGGGCCAATAGGACCAATCTTTCATGGTACTGCCCATCCATTATGTGAGAATGACTATAAGTACCCACTCGAACCCTTGGTAATGTGGCATTGTGGTCAATGAGGTTGTACCAGATAGGTGAGTCTTATATGTCAATGGAGCAGGGCAGATGCCAAAGAAGTAGTTGGTGTCTTACATTACCTTCTGGTGAGCCCCTTACCCATCTGGTTACTTCATTAGTTCCGTCCTTGGAGGGACTTGGTTACCTGGCCACCCTTTTCCTTTGGGGTATCCGCCAGATGTTCCTCCAAGGGTGACTAGGAGGGCTTTTCGTTTCAAATTTGAGAAGGTGAGAAATAATGTCGCTTTGGCTTCTTTCACTTGGGTGTCAATGGGCCGTTGCTGTCTTAGCTCCTTCATATCTTCTTTCATTCCTGTTGCAGGCACAGCCTCATTTGCTATGGCTCCTCTGGGGCTCAGCCTTCCTCGTTGTCTGGGGATAGACCCAGTAGGGCTCGGGCCTCCGTTAGAGTTATGATTGTGCTGCGTTTCCCTGCCCATTGAAACAGGACACTAAAAGGGTGGCCTCATTGATATTTAATCTGTTTGCAGTTGAAGAAGTCAGTGATGTGGCAAATTCTCTGCTAGGGCAAAGTATAGAGGCCATCAGGTCATGGAATAGCTGCAAGGTGTGACCTCAGAAGACTAGGTCAGCCTTCCACAGTACATCCTCAAAGTAGTGCACACGAGTTAAGATGTCTGGTACCATGTCACTTCTATTGTAGCTGGTGAAATTTGTGTGAGCTCTGTCCAGCCTAGAAGACGGTAGGTCTGGATTGCCTCTGATAGCCTGCAACAATTCATTGGTGAAGGTCAAGTTGTCAGAACCTTTTGCTCCCACAGGGAACTCCCTGAGACCTATGTTGCTGCACCTGCTGAGGTTTTTCAGGTCTTCTTGTTTCATCTGTAGGTCCACCGTATGTTCCTCCAGTGATTGGAGTCGTTGCTACAGGATTTCCTGCCTTCAGTCCTTAAGTGTAATGTAAACTATTAATTGTTTACTCGTTGTTCTATTTCTGTAACTTCTTTCCCCAGCTCTTTTAGACAAGATTTAAAATCAGAGCATAATAAGCCAATATCCAATCTAATCTCAGTTAGAAATCTTTCCTTAACGTTCTGGGTGACTGGCATTGTTCCCGGTGGTGTGTTTTGTGGTTCCTTCTCCGTGTGGCTCCACATGTCAACCACAGAGTTCTGTTGGTGGTGCTTTCCTTTGATGAGCGTGCTGTTGAGACATGGAAGGTTCTTAGGTGGAAGTTGCTGTAGCGGATCATTTTAGGTACAAGGGCTTGTGAGCCTCTGTGTGGTTTCCGTATGCCTTCTATCCTCTACCCCGTCTTGTCGATAGTGGGTTCTCTGTGTTGAGAAGTGGGCCTATGTGGTAGTTAATAGCTGTGTCTTTGTGGGCTTTGCGAGGTGGCTCTCCCCTTGATATCGGCATGGGGGCTCTAATCAGTCCTAGCTGCAGGAGCCCTAGGATTGGGTTTCACCTCCTCCTGGTTGTTGTCTGTATTGCAGGCTAGCTGCGCAATTGCACTCTCTGTGGAACAGTGCTAGGCATGGCAGTATACCCTCGGTCCTCCTCTCTCTGGGTTCTCCTCGCCCACTGGGTGGTTGTGAGGACAAGTCTCACTCCTGGGCAGGGCGTGGAGAGTGCTCCGCCGAAGGACGAGGTGACCGGGAGCCCCACAGAATTAAGGCCTCTGGTAATTTGTTGATATTTGTGTGCAGGTTATTCGTTCCGCTCCCCATGCCTCCACTCCTGTTCCGTGCTCCCCTGATACACCCCTCTCTACCTATCTTTGAGTAATGTGGTTTCCCAGCCCGGCAGCATTCTCCCGCATTTCACTCACGGGGGGAGCCGAAAAGGTTTCCAAAGTTGGGTTTCACCTCCTACTGATTCCCGAGGGCCAGACAGCCGCACTGTCTTTGTGCCCAGGCCTGGCATGGTGATATTCTCTGGGTCCTCTTTTTTTGGTTGGGAGGCTACGGGAAGCATTCCAGTCCTGGGAAGTCCGGGTGTCTTTTGGTCGATTGCTGTGTTTTGCTGTGGGGCCCCACACAGTCAAGGCCTCAGATGGTGTGCTGAACTTTAAGTGGTGGTCAGACGCCTTGCTCCTTGTATCTCTGATCCCGGTTAGGGTCCCCTTGGTGCACCCCGCTGCTTTTATTTGGGCGACGCACTCCCCCAGCCCAGCATACTCTATCCTGCCTTTTACTCATCAGGGGTTGAGGGGCTTTTCTGCTGTTGGCGGGCCAACCCCAACCACCATCCCAAAGGCTATCCTTTGAAATTTGCCTACTGCAAAAGCAGGCACTGGTAGAAGTTCTGGTGCTGTGACCCCACATTTTAAGAACACTTCTGGACTAAGAAGAGATTCTGCCAAGAAGAGCTGGAGAAGCTTTAGGAGGGGAACTGCCACTTTGCTTGTCTTGTTGCTGTGTTGTGCTGGCCTACTGCTTACTGTATCCGTCTTGGAGATTGAAAGAACAGACTTTGTTTTCATCATCCTGCTTACTAAGGTTCTCCAAGGGCTTGTGTGTGCTTGCCTCCTGTTAAGAAGTCTTAGGGCCACCAGACACTTCATCTGCAACCCCATGAACTACTCTGCTAGGAGTTCTAACCTGACAAGTGGTCCCAATTCCAGTTCTGGGCTCTTGGAGGTGGCTTCTGCTGCAAGAAAAACAAAAACTCCACGCAGCAGTCTTCAGTGCCAGTTCTTCCCACCGCACGCTTGCCGTGCAGTTGAAAAGCCAATGCATCACCACGGCACAGACGAAGAAGCGATGCAGTGCCTGCTGTGTTGCCCAAAAATCACCACAGCTCAAATCCTGAGCACCAAGTCTCAGAAGCCCAGGGCACCCGCTCAAATTCCAAAGCAGCTGAAGATTCGACGCATCGCCTGTATCATGGCTGGGAAATCGACGCATCGCCTGTTTTGCCGCCACCGCATCCACCCAGGCGACCAGATTTTACACGCATCTCACCTGTGCAACAAGTCTTCATCAACGTTGCCCAAGGCCAGCTGTCCAAAACTCGACACATCACCACCCCTTACAGAAGGGAATCAACGCATCACCTCCCCTGACAGCAAGGAATCAACAGATCACCTCCTCTGCACCGCAGCAAGGAATCGATGCATCACCTCCTTTGGCAGTAAGGAATTGATGCATCACCTTCCCTGAGAGTAAAGAATCAACACTTTGCTTTGTTTTCGGCACCTCATCTCCCCCTACGCCTGTTTTCATCTTTGATTTTGATGCATCCCAGGTACTTTGTACTAAAAAGTGAGCATCTATAGTTTTCTATGCACTGAACTATTTTGAACCTTTTAAAAGTGATATCTTTGCTTGTGTATGTTGGATTCTTGTTGTTTTTGTCTTTTATTTATTCAGCTAAAATTTGTTTATTTTTCTAAACTGGTGTGGTGTCCATTTGAAGTGTTTTCACTGTGTGTGTTTTGTACAAATGCTTTACACATTGCCTCTGAGATATGCCTGACTGCTCGTGCCAAGCTACCCAGCGGGTGAGCAAGGGTTATCTTAGCTGTGTAATCCCTTTACCCTAACTAGAATAAGGGTCCACACTTTTGACAGAGAGCAAGACACTGCCAACTAGAGACCCCCCATTTCTAACAGTCATCCAGATCTTTCCATCTTAAAAGCATCTACCTTCTCAGTGTCCCTAAGAACCAATGAGCCAGAGTAGTCGCAGAGCTTTCTTTTATGTTACAGCCAAAGGCTGGAACTCTCTTCTATCTCTCTCTTCAGGCGCGGTGCGTCCATTGGGGCGTGGGGGCGTAGCCCCCCCGCCCGCGCCGCGCCCGCAGCTGCAGCTCCCTCCTCTGTGACTGTCCGCAACCGCAGCTCCCGAGTCCTCCCTCTGTGAATGTCAGTCAGCATGACGTCGGACCGTGGGCGGTCCGGTGTCATGTTGACTGACATCATTGTCGGACGCCTTTGGGAAAGGCAGCACAAGTGCGCATGAGTGGGCATGGAGCTTAATTTTTTACTCCGTGCCCAGTCATGCGTACTTGTATTTTTGCTGCCTTGCGCATGCCCATTAGGAGCCCCTCGGTCTCCTAAATGGGCAGGCGGCGGGCGAGGAGTAGGCTGTGCCGTCAGCCAATCAGTGGCGCTGCTGCAGCGCCAGGATTGGCTGAGGGCCGGGTTGCGTCACGGGGACGTGGTGTTCTGGATCGTTTGAAGGGGCAGTTGCAGAGAGGCGCCAACGCGGGCCTGGACATGAAGAAAAGCGAGTAATGTAAGAATTGGCAGCACGAGCGGAGTGTGTTTAAGGAGCCCTCATAGGGAATGAATGATGGCCGAGAACCAGGGAGAGGACGGAGGCAGCCGACAGGTAAGTGAACTTTTTTTTAACCCCCTCCTTCCTCCCTCCCCGTCCCACTACCACCTCCTGACTAGGCAATGCACATTTTGCATTTAAACGGACAATGTATAAATACAAATGGACCAATAAACATCAGTAATTTTTAAAGTATACATATTGGCCCTTGATTTAGTCTTTTTGTTTTTGATCACCTTTAATATGTATATATGTCTTATGAACTACACATCAGAATCTCTAATCTCTGCCCTATGGCTCTCTTGATGTTTGATTTAGTTGTTACCTTTTTGTTTTTGTATCCTATTTAAAGCAAGTTGTGTCACTGTATGTCACACTCGATATTTGTGTGTGTGTGAGAGAGAAACAGTTTGTTTATAAAGTGTGGACAAATCTTCACAGGAGTAGATCATACATAGTGTGTGGATCGCTTTCTAAATTGCATTCATATGGCGCTCACTGGGGAGGTGTGCCTGAAAGAGAGTGTTTACTTTGTGTGTACTCGTCTTAGTTTTTGACTACTTTATAACTATATCTGCGTGTGCTCACCCGGGAGTCGGGGAGAGTTTTTTGACAGATACGTGTGGCTTCATGTGTTTCGCAACAGCCCCCCTTTCGTGCATTCATAAATGAATGCGTGTACAGTGACCGATACTATATGAATGAATGCCTTTTTGTCATACCCCGTCCGTAGAACAAGCCTAGAGGAGGGGCTAGAAGTGCGCAGATTTGCCCCACTGTTTTCGTACTTGCCCTGAAGTGTAAGTGGGCATTTAAATTCTGTCGCCGCACTTGTGACCACTAGTTCGGTGTCATTGCGTGCACTTTGAAATGCCTCGAGGCAGAAGCCTTGCTACGGTGTCTTGTTTACCTGGAGCCGTTGTCGTGTTTTGTCCTTTAAATGTCCGGTTCCTACGCTTTAATTGGCTACAACTCGAAGCAATTATAACGCTGGTTGGTTTCATGCAATGTTTGGAGAAGGACTGCAACGTCCTAAGAGGCGCTCACTTTTTTTTTATTTCTCGGCGTTGGCACCACGTTTGTGTGCTATTTTTATCACTTTATTATTCTATTTGGCTTCTTTGTGAGGCGAACAATACAAACATTATTCACTCATTGAACTGTATCGAGGAATGACTAATATTAAAGTAGGGCTTGCTAAATTCTAATTTTCATTGGCATTGTAAGGGCGGATTTGCTGTCTATGATTTAACCCTGTCCTCATCTCTCCCTCAAAATAGTGGTGAGAATTATAGGGCAAAACTGATGCTCAATCCGGAAATATAGTTGTTTTATTTTTTTCCAATCAGAGAGAGGAAGTTTTCCAAACAGGCCTAGCGCATGTGACATTTACTGACCAATAATGGAGAGGTCCTGGTGTTTACTGTAAACAAAATGGCTGCCAGGGGCAGTTTACAGCCAATGACATCCATGTTTGTATACAGAACCCAGCGGGAACTGCTACCACGCTGCTGGGAGCGTGGTGACACATCCTGCTCAGGAGAGCATTCACCAATAGAAACACGGGGCAGCCATTGATTGTCATTCTGAGAATGCTGCATTGCTTTCATAAACTTGATGGCTATTTTTAGAAATGTGGTATTTGGAATAAAAATGCATTTCCTCTTTTCCATTTCCATTTTCTTTGAATTTGTTAGATGTGATTAGCAGTACAGGTGCACTGTGATGCAGATACCTCATGCTGTACCATGTACCTGTTGGTTTGTAGTTTTTAACATACAAGCCAACATTAGGATAGAGGAAAGGGGGAATAACAGCCAGTGAAAGAATTAATGAGCAAAGGACAGGAGAGCGGGCAGCCAGTGACAGTATTAATAATTGCCCGGCGAAGTGGGCATAACGTTAGTCAGACTCTCTTTGTTAAGTGGGGAAACTGAGATTATAATGTTAATGCATTTTAGTTTCAGCAGGACTTCACCTAAGAACATACCCTCTGCAGTGGGCTCTATGTGTGTTTGCAGCTCTAGTCTCTGTGCTTCTGAAATTTGCTTGAAAATGCACCCTTTACCCACTTTTTTTTCAAAATTTTCTCGGGGGGAAAAACCCCCCCGAACCCCCTCTACGGTGGTCGAGCTCGCTCGCTGCGCTCGCTCGCCACGGTGCACTCCGACAGAAAGTTTACGCCCCACCACTTTCAAATGTCACCATCCGCCACTGTCTCTCTTCGTACCACCACAGATCTCTTGCTCTCTTCCCTTTTCACACATAACTTAAAAATTACCTGTTGGGACTTTGCCTTACAAGATGCTACTTAGAGATGCCAGGGTTAGCTTCTGCAGGGCATACCCCTTATGTTCTGGTATGTCTTGAACTTTAGTCCGTCAACACTATCTTTTAGTAAAAATCCACATATCTCTTTGTGAAGCACCCCTGACTGGCGATGTGGGCAGCAGCGCCACTGGAAGCCTCTGCGCAGCAAAGCCCAATCCTAAACCTGCCGCTTGGTGGTCTGGAGATGTCGGAGTGTAGGCAAGGAGAACAACAATGATATGTGGTAAGCCCCGCCTAGGGAACACGCCGGCAGGGTTTAGATGACTCTAGCATGAATCCTTTAGGTGCCTCGGCCGCCCTTTCAAGGTTTTACGCACTCCCAGGCTCAGGTATACAGAAGAAGGAGGTATGGCCTACACAGCAACATGGTTCTCTTAAAGGGATGATGAGACCACAGAGTAACTTGTGGGTGGGTCATGCCACGAGGGTTGGGGTCCCTCGGAGCTATGTAGGTGGTGCTGACTTTCTCACTATTGTCTACAACCCCTGCACATCAGCTTATAGACCCCTGTCTCTCTCCCACCATACAAACCCAGAGATCATGGACACAATATGGATGGGGTTTGGTGCTTAAACTCCCAGAAATTATTCTGGGGATCCTTCTGAGTGTCACAGCGCAGCCCCATGCTGCCCTCAAACAGATTGTGACACTGATCATTAACAGAATAACTCCACCAATAACAAGCCACAATCCTAACAAGTATAACCTTCATGGATAGATCAGCATCCATGTCACTAAAGAAACAAATACAGAAAAGTTTCACAATTTTCTTCCGCACCCAGTTCCCTGCTGAGCTCCCTCACCCCTTGTCGGACTCCAAAGTGCTACCTGAATCACCCAACTATGGCACTCACTAAAGCAGAGCTAGTAGAAAGTTTCCCTACTTTTAAAGGCGCATTTCAAGAATAACTTGGAGCCAACAATGCTTAGAGTCTTGAAGGCCTCAGGATGGACTTATACTTTAAAGTGGATGTGCTGAAAACAGATAGACACAATGGTCAATGGTCACATGCCTCATGGAAGTGGAACTACAATGAAAAAGAGGGAAGAGAAGATTACAGCCATGGAAAGATGCTTGTCCGCACAACAGCACAAGCGGAAGCGACAGTGCTGAAATGTGGAGTATTGGAAAATTGATTATGATGTGAAAAGATCCATGTTAAGAGCTTGCCAGAAGGAGTTCTTACTAGTATAACTCTAGTACATGTCATTGAGGAGCCACATACCACCATCAATGTTGATTGATCAACATCCCAGAGATGGCCCCAGGCAGCCAGGAGGCAAGAGCAAACCTAAAGACATTCTGGTAATGTTTCTCAGTTTCAAGACAAAGAAATGTATTCTACAGTCTGCCAGAAAACTAGCGCACATCTCCTTTCAAGATTATACATATGAACTATACTAAGACATAGCCCCAGCTACCTTACTGCGACAACAGCTGTTGAGGCTGATAAAAGATAAACTAAGGAAAGACCATGTAAGATATAGGTAGACGTTTTCATATGGCATTGCCTTCAACAAGCAAAATGAAAAACATCACTTCACAGACCGAGTTCAAGCTGGTCAACTGCTGGACATCCCTCCCCCAGACTATGATAGAGATTGAAGCGAGATGGACACTCAAGAAGGGGGAAAAAGCGCACGCACAATTCAATAAGAGAGCAGAGACCGATCTTGGTTACATAAACACAAGTACATCTCCTAACTGGTCCTCTTCTACTTGCCTTAGGTTGGGGTTTTCACATCCCAAGTCATCTGCGGATTCAGACCCTTGATCACTGCTCCTTACAGTGTGGACTAGGCCTATGGGGACAGAACCCAACTGTTGCTGATATTCATGAGATATGCAGAGGTCCTGGAGATATATTTGGGGTGAGATGAGGCTCCAATGGAAAGAAGATGTGAATTTACTGCCCCACTTTGGTGACACTAACTAGATACAAGATAGACACAAGCTATAGGGAAATCAATTCTATTCTAATATATAGTGAATGGTACTCTACAGGGAGGTCACACACTGTGGCAACAGGCTATGCACTAAACGTGAACCAGGACTCCTTTTTTTAAGTCTCCTTGCTTATGGTTCTGTGAAGATGTGATTCAGGGGACACAATACTAGACGGAGACTTTAGTTTTGTATGGGACGCCTCTCTGGACACACCAAATAAGTCCTCGTCCTGCCAGGGAGCTTTCTCCAAATACCTTACAAATTATCTAAAAACTCCTGGGCCATAGAGATCCCTGGAGAGAACAGAATAAGAACGACCAAGATTACATATTCTTCTCTCATTTCCACAGATCCTACTCCAGGATAGATGATATATTCTTGAATAAGGCGCTCATTCTGTGTACACAGGAGACTGTGATTCATCCACTTGCCTTATCTGACCATGGTTCAGTAGAGCCTTATCTGACCGTGCTCTAGTAGAGAGCAGATTGCCCCTTGGGCTAGTTTTATTGTCCCAGGAGGTGGCTCTTCCATCCCGCAGTCTTGAGAGACCCCCATGCTGAAAGCATAATTACCTGTGGATCTTTCTGATTTCTTTTTTTACCCATTACTCCCTCTAAGATACCACTTGGGTCTGCACCTGGGACATGTTTGAAGCGGTCATTCGAGGTTGACGCATTGTTACTTTGCCAGGAATTCAACATTATTCTCTTTCAGATGTTAAACTCATTAATCCTGAGATAGAGTACAAGAAGAAACCCTTGAGGTTGCTACAGAGAGCAGTAATGTTGTTGAAGGGGTAACTCAATGTAATTAATACAAATAGAAGTGAACAGGTCCTGCTCCAATTTAAAAAGACCTCTTATGACCAGGCCAACAAAGCAGGTACAAGACATGACAATTACGACGAAAAACGCAAATATATAGGGGACATCAAATTACCAACAGTACAAAGAGTGGAATTAGACTCTGATAAACTATATGCATTCCCATTTTCTACTAGGAAATTTACACTGGGGATCTTCCACAGGAGGACTACCATGTGGCATACTTACAATCAACAGACATACCCCAACTAACCCCAGATCAAAGGGATGGATTTGAAGCTCCACTTACAGAGAAGGAAGTCAAAGCAACTAGAAAAATGCTTACACTGCATAAAGCTCTGGGCCCTGATGGCTTTACCTCCCATTTCTATAAGACTTTCACTCCCACTTTGACTTCAACTTTATAAGGCATGATGTTCCCTACAATGGTGGAAGCCAGGCCTCACTGATTTCTAAAGCCCAAAAAGATGCAGCCCCACGCATCTCTTACACTCCTACAGTGCTCCTCAATTTGGCCATGAAAGTACACGCACAAATATTGGTGATAAAGCTGGAAACCTTACTCCCACTGCAAATCCATTTTGATCAAACCAGCTTTATTAAAGAAAGGAAAACTCTCAATAACATCAGGAGTGCCTACATGGAGAAAAAGAAAATAGTAAGGCTATCCCAGGGATCTTGGCATTGCTTGATGTTGAGAACATTTTTGACGGGGTGGACTGGAGTTTTTTTCTAATGCAGACCTTCCAGTGATTCAGCTAAGGCCTGATCTTCATAAAGATGTTAATGGCAAGATAACACTCTCCTTCCCCCAGAGTCCTGGTAAATGACAGATATTCTAAACCCTTCACACTCGGAAGAAGAATGCGACAGGGCTGCCCACTCGCCACTCTATTGTTTGCCTTAAGCGTTGAACCCTTTGTGGCAACAAGAGCAGATGAGGGGTTAAAGAGCAACCCCTTTGCAAATGAAGACCATAAGATCACTCTATTCGCAGATGATATCTACATTTCTTAAACAGCTCTTGTCACCTTGTTCCAACAACTGCTTCGTCAACTTCAAAAATGTGAAACGGGTGGTGGGTTTTAAAAATAAAGCAAATCTGAACTCCTAAATCTCACCCTACCACTCAATAGGGTAAATCTGTTTTCTGCCCATACGCTAGTCTGATGGGTGAAAGATCACATTACATTTCTGAGCACATATGTCAGCCCCAATCTAAGTGATCTCTGCACTTCTACCTGTGGCTCCTCTCCTCCATACCAAGGATTACCAGAGATGGCCCCCAGTGTTTTTATCCTGGCTAGGTAGAACTAATGCATTCAAGATAAGTATATTCCCGAAGGTCCTCTACCTTTTCCAAGCTCTTCCTATCTCAGTACATAATTCCTTTCTTCATTAGCTCAAATCATGGACACTGATTTGGCATGGACAGAAAGCAATATTAAGCTTTAAGATACTGAAAACTCCCAAACTACAGAAAGGTCTGTCTGACCTTCCACAATTTCTGCTCTGCTATGGAGCGGCAGGGCTTAGATCATAGAAGCCTAGTCTCTTAGCGCCTCGTAGAAACATTGGGTTCATATGGATTATGCTGTGGTGGACTTGATTTGGAAGCCAAAGATCAAGCATGCTTTGCCCATTGGGCTAAAAGAGCTCTAGCACTCACCATCGTCTGCACAGCCCGGGCTGCTGCAGCATTGAATGACTTGCGTTTTCCTGCTGCAGTGGGCTGCTCTGTGCTGGGGCTATGAGGCCTCTAAGTCAACCTCATACAAAGTGCTTTGCCGGCCTTTCAAAAGGCATTTACTGACTTATGAGGCTTTGTTTTGTTTTTGATTTTGTCAGACCTGGTCTCCTGGAGTCCTTGACATCCCTACCTATTCAGTCCCCTCAAAGGTAACAATTAAGGCTACTTGAAGTGTCTGGACAAAGAACAGCAGGGGTAATAGTCCATGTTAGGAATTTCAAGCTAATCTACAAATACAAAGTAGGGGTCCCCTGCCCCTCTCCACAGCAAGGGTCAGAGAATGCAAAATATTGCCAAATATAATCAAGAGAGGGACAGACTAAACATAAGAGGGATGTTGCCTTCCAAAGTAATAAAAAAGTGTATACAATTAGAACCTAAATGTTAATAGTGATTTAGCTTTAAGTGCTTTGAAGCAGTTCACAATAAGAGGCACTTCTTTAAACAGAAAGTGAAAATAAGAAAAATGCATTCTGACACTTGGGGCCAGATTTAATAACAATTTCCATCAGTGCAAAATTACAAAAGTGACACAAAGTATTGATAAACTATATACTTTCCAGTGCAAAACTTTTTTTGCGCAAGAAAGTTTTTAAAAAAGTAACAAAGATAACTATACACTAACTTATGTCAATGGGGCGTTCCATTTATGGTACATGGGCGTTCCCATGCTACCACCAATGGTTTTTACACAAAGCCCTATGCTGAACAAAGCCTGAACGTGTGTTAGAGCATGGGAAGAGAACTGCAGATCCATATCTTAATTTGATTGCTGTGCTGCACTGAATGAAATATTGGTAAATCTGCCAATTAAATTTCAGTGCACAACTTGTTCTCAATGGAAAGATCCATAGAAGTAATGCAAGTAGCACTTTGTGCTGCTTTGCTTTAGTTTGCATCAAGGGGTCGTCTCACATGGGCGTTCCCCAAAACCCTCTCTGCAACCAACTGAAGATAGAGCTTTGCGCCAAAATAATTACACCTCTTCGAAGCAAGTACAAAGTAAGAAAAAACGTTTTTATTTCTTCAAACTTTACAAACTTGGCATTTGTGCTGCATTGTACAGCGCAAATACAATACATTTTTAAAGTTAGTCTAAACATGAACCCAGGTTTACTAACATTTTGCATCACGAGTGTTCCACTTTTTTGTCACAGCCTCAACATGAAATGTATTTTGGAATTTACAAAGCCATGCAAAGCACAAAGTCTGTGACTTTGCGTGGCTTTGTAAAAATATATATATATATATTCGAGGCAACCCATATAATTTGTGTCTGTAAGGCGCTACGTGGGTGGGGCCTGGGCGTTCCTGTGCATTGACCCATGTATTTTGACACAAACCCATATTTACTAAAGTCTGTAAACCTGGGATTGCACCTATCTTAGGCTACCGTAATGAGGAGACATGCAAAGAGAAATATGTCTATTTCTCATCATTACTTCCTCTTTGCATGTATGCTGCATTCTGCAGCACACATAAAAGGAGAAATAACCCTCGAACAATAGATTTTCTTGCAGGAAGACATCCCCTACTGCACAAAAACTAATATGACCAAAACACAGGCACACTGGCATCGTGGCACAAAGGTGCCTGCATTTGTCCTAGGCTTCAGAAGTTCACTAGTGGAAATAGAGATCAGAAGTGCGCCATGTGTTATTGTGTTATTGTGTTATTGCACATTTCTGCTCTTTCCCTTTCACACAACGCAGCGCAGCAATTTCCCTTGATGCATTGTGTGAAAGTTTAGTAAATATGGCCATAGTGTTTTTCACTAGAAGGGAAAACTTTCTGTACAAAACCTATGGTGGACTTACACATATACCTTTGTAATATAGTGGAAAGGTCTGTCAGTGGCACTAGCGCTTGGAAAGAGAGCAGCAGTGCCAGATCTTTGTAGCTATGGCCCTATCCTGCTCACTCCCCTTTCACGCAAGGCTGCGCTGTACAGTTAGTGGCTGCATTGTGTGAAATATTGGTAAATTTGCCCCTATGTTCCATTGATGATTCTAATAAATGCTGCATTCTTCTCAGCCTTAGTGCTCCTCTCATCCAATGGCTTGAGGAATGTGTATTTTGAGTGCTGTTGTTCCTGTTGTACTATGTCATGCATGTTTTTCACATTTACAGAACCTATTTGGGGGTGATTGGGTGAACTCTCTGGCCGTGTAGCTGCCTGCATTGCTAGGTTTTAATTGATTCTGCCTCTCCTACCTTTCCTCTACCCTATTCTCTGTTTCTCTTGTGTGATATCTTCAGATCAGCCTTACAAGGGGTTACAGATCGTTATCTGCACTGTCCCAGACAATCCCAGCTTGTCTTTTCCATTGAACCCCAGTGAATGGGCCTGCCCATGTAATTGTGGGCACAAGCAATGTGTATTATGGGTGCTGTGGACCGGTGTACAGTGCATAATTTACGCACACTACTCCTCTCTTGAAATTCAGCACCCTGGAACTTCTTAACTTGCCCACTCTACAATAAATTATCTGATGAACAGCAAAAGAGGGATTTTAGTGAGCAGGGGAAGATGGGTTTACATCAGGAGCATCAAATAGTGGTCAGCAGGAGAGAATCAAGGCTGAATTTCCTCCACCCTCGTTTTCAAGACCTATACGATGTTGCAGTTGGCAATTCACAAACTTCTATGTGTCGGGGGACAGATCCCTGGGCAGAAGAACCAATATCCTCAGGAGCGAAGAGTGAGCCTTTCCTCTCCCCTAAGCCTAGACATAGAACAAGAGATGAAAAAAACTTTTCAGGAGGAGGGAAACCTTGGGTCACCCAAGCTGACCCAAGGATCATGAAATGCTCCAATTACTGCCCAGTGTGTTCTTAAGGTGGGGAATTCTTCTGAAAACCCTCTAAGCAAAATAGTAATACAGAAAAGACTTTACATTGAGTAGAGGTGAGTGAGGTAGAACACCAATGTTGAAAAGATTTCCAGCACTTAGAATAGGATTTTAAGGTGGAAGGCTATCTACATTTTCTATTGTAATGGCCCTTTCAATAGGCTGTGAGAGTCTGCTGTTCTGTAAACTGATTTTTTCAACCTCAGCACTGAGAGAGAGAGAAAAAGAGAGAGCGAAAAAGAGAGAGACAGAGAGAGAGACAGAGAGAGAGAGAGAGACACCATACTGGAAAACAAACCAGAGAGCAGAAAGGGAAACATAGGGAGTTTTAAAACTGAAAGAATAGAGGTGGGCAAAAACAAGGAGTACTGGAACCTACATAGCCAGAATGGAAGTACTAAACAACATCTGCTACTTCGTTTTGATTCCAAAGAAGTATCTGAGGGATCACAAGTAAAGGAGGAAAGGGACAGAGTATTTGACGAAGCCATAGGAAGACTAGAAACATCCACCTTCCAAGCCACTGGTGTGGGATAGCTGGAGCAGAACCTATGCAGTTGGCCATTTTCAGGGGAGGCACACAGGTCTATAAAAGGTCTCCTGAACCTATGGTATAATCTACTGAAAAATGGATGAACATATGGAACGATGTTTAGAGGATGAAAATATCCTGCTAAATGTGTTCTTCTGTCTGACCCCTGAAGTAAGAAGCCTTTAAGGAGAGAATAATCCATCCAAGCCTGTAACTGTAGTACTACTAGACAGAGAGAACTGGACTGGGATCCTCTGTTTACATAAGCACAGTCAATGAATTGTCTGTTTGTATTAGAATCTGTTGTCCCTTTATTTGATGTTAGAAGTAGCAGAGATCGACATACCGTAGACAGAACGTATGTTTGAAGTGTGCCTGCGGCCTGTTAATGACCCATCATCCTTGAGATGACAGGGTCTCCAAAGTGGCACCCATTTAAGGAACCGATGTACTTTTTTGTTTGCACCAACGGGAAACCTGCATGAAGTGGAAAACATCTCATTAAGGATTTTGGGATCAATCACCAGTGTAGTTGAGAAGGGAGAGAACTTGACACAGGAATCAACAGGTCATAGTTCAGATGCTGCACATTCTAATGATGTAGAACATGACGTAGAAGAGAGTGAAGATGCAGATGTACCCAAAGAATTGTAAATATGCATCATACCACATGTACCTGGACGTTCAAGAACAGCCTGGCTGGAAATTGATTGAGAGACAGTAAAGATGTCAGTGTGGTTCTTAATCTGTTTGCTCTGAATGCAGGCAAATAAATAATATCTAGGTCTCTGTAGAAATCACACAAGTGCAAAGTGCTTCTGTTGCTTTCTAAGTCTCATCTAGAGAAGGAGTATTTAGAAGCACGTAACCCAGATAAAGGAACATATTCCAACTCTGAAAACGGTCCCATTCTTGGTCACCTGGAAAAACTCCAATTACCAACTGCGATGTGTATAAGAACCTAGGTGTCATGATCGACAAGGGTGGCCAATTCGCAAACCAGCTTAATGCCATCAAGAGGAAAGGAATGGCGATCACGACAACGCTAAGGCAGCTCAAAACACAATTGACAGGACCAACATTCGCCCCGCTTCTCCATGTTGCGCAAGCAAAATTCCTACATCAGTTACATATGGCAGCGAGGTACTGAGAGGCGGGGACGCTTCATTGGTGGATATCACCTTGGCAAAAGCATACAGAGTAATGCTAAACCTCCCTCCTTACATCTCGCCAGCACAGATTCGGCTCGAGCTTGGTCTAACGAAGCAACTCCTCGCAAGGCGGGGCTCGTACATCAAGTGCTGTCATAAAATTAAGAACTCCGCCAGGAATACATTGAATCACCAGCTCTGGCAGGAACTGTGCAGCACATCTACCTCGCCGGCTAAAGCCTACTTGGAGGAATCACTAGCCATAACAGGACTAGCCACCCTATGGCAAACCCCAACAATGCACTTGCACTTGCACTTTAACCACATTGTAAATAAGGTTATCAAGAAACTTTCTCTCACAGAAGACAAAGCCGCTTCTGCACATAGGAGCCATGCATGGATGACTCTGTGCAGCTGCAAATCATTTGGGTAACAAGCATACTTTGAACTGGGGTACTCCAGGAAGTCTAAAGAAGCCTTTCTAAAACACAGGTTAGGAATCCTACCAGCTATACCTCATCTTCCACCATGGCTGAGAAAGAACTATGGGAAATCATGCCTGCTATGCGGAGTTGGAAATGAGGACATTGAACATATAATATGCTCTTGCATTAAGCTAAATGAGGAAAGGGTTGCCCTGCTAAAAACTCATTTTAATGAACGAGGTATTCGTACACGGAGACAAGCAGTACTTGCATGCTTCAACCCAAGGGACCCACAACTAAATGGGAAGCTTGTTAAGTTCCTTCTTCTAGTAGCATCCAAGCAAAGGACGCCCGGTACTGCAACCAGCGTATAGACCCCAGAGGCTCTGAGCAAAATGAACTTTTGACACTCTGCACTTTTTAAATTACTCATGCATGTCTCGACACATAAAAAAACTTTTAACAGAGTTTTGATCGTAAAGTCAATTTACCAATATGTTTTATTAGAATGTATTTTTGTAATGGTTTTAATTGATCATCATTTTTTTTTTTTTACTTACTTACAACTCTGAAGACGGGTAAGAGCAACATTGGGAGCCGCCATCTTCATATACACCCTTGAAAGAGAGCAAAGTCCAAATGGCAATACCCTGTACTTTTGATGATATACAGCTATGGACTAAGAAAGTAAACATTCAGGAGATTGATAGTTAACATGAATGCACCATTAGGAGCTTGTGGAATTATCCTTGAAATTAGTAGAAGATGCATTTTAGTTTTCAATGCACTTAATCCCGTTTCAAAGATCACTGACAGTAGCCTATAAGGTGCCAGTTTATAAAAGCAAGTTTGTTGTAATCTTATCAGGTTGGTCCACTATGTTTACAAAGCACCATTTATGACTCCATTTTGTCATATTGGCTGTGAGGTAGTTCTGCCTCATTGCTTGAAGTGTTAGCCAGACCCCTTGCTTGGATTTTAGCCCCTTCCACTTGCTTGAAGTGTTAGCCACCCTCCCATTCCGCCCCCCGAAGTTCAGGTCTAGTAGCTCCCCTACGAAAGAATGACATGCCTGCTGATCTATACCTTAGCACCCCCGCAAAAGTATGGGATAACTTTACCAAGCGATCAGGAGAAGTATTCTTCTCGTCACCCCACAGAAGCCGAGCTTTTACCCTACCCACCACTAAGGCACTGCGCATTATATCCAATCCAACCACACGTGTCTTCTACGAGGGATTTAACCCTAGTCAAAAAGTTTGTGAAGTCAGCTGGAGAAACAAAGGGTCAAACCACTGCTCTACCCAACATTCTGCTGAACACTGCAACTGCGTAGCCGCACCACTTAGTTGACAATGGTATTGAACTACTGTAGACTAACATAACAGACTTTTAATGCAATATGTTTTGGCATGGTACATGCAAGAACTCCCAAAGCAAAGAAGCACACTGTATGACAGTAGTTTTATTGGTATTCTTGCCCTACTAAATTCAGGAAAAGCTATCCAGGAGTACATACACTATGCTACCTGGAATGTTATGGAGCTTTAAGCATATCTGGCGAATTTCTCACAATTTAATATTTTTGGGGTCAAAATCTCTGCCACAATGAAAACTATTTTCTAATACCTGCTACAGGCAGACTTTTCTATCATTCTGGGCTTTGGATGCAAATCAAAGAAAAAGTGACCGAGTGATTATGTGGAACTGCTTAGGAGCTGCCAAGACGACCCGGACGGGCTTTAGTAACAAAAAAACCTGAACTCCCCCCACCTCTATCAGCTCGGTATCTAAAAGACTATGAAACCTCCGGCAACGCAATGACTCTCTGCCGCTCTACTACACTCTCGGAAATCATTCGAATAAACTTGGGAACTTGTTAAATTAGCAAATCTCTTGAAGGGTTGAAGTATAGGTTTCCTAGTAAACGCACCACCAACAGAAAAGATGCTGCTCCTCCAGACTCCTGTCTCCAACTGCCCCAGCTAAACAGGTGTCGCCATGGAGATCAGAATACCAGAGCGAGCAGAAGCTACATCACAACAGGTTAACACAAAAGAAATACATTGCAATCATAACACATCCCCTATTCATAACAAGGTACAAATCAAAAATGAAAAGAAAAGAACATGAAACCATTTAAAATTTGTTCAAATAAAAATCATTGAATCTCGCAGGAACACAATGCGATCTCTGTGGAAACGTACAAGAAGGAACATGACTAGAATCCACCAGGCCAGGAACAAGTAGAGTGTTATCAGAACTAGGAGGGGAAAAAGGTTTAGGCCCATGGAACTTTACAAGTCGAGACATATTCCACTTGCAACCATTATGCATCGTAACCACATTCTTGTGAATAAAAGTGATCCTGAAAGGACCCATAAATTCTGAAGTACCTTTTCTATGAAACCTAGGTTTTTTGACTAACACCCATTCACCAATGTTCCAAATCCTAAACTGCGAAGCATCCTTGAAATCATAACGTTCTTTGTACCTCTTTTGATAAGATTGAATTCTGGAACCCACCTCCCCCTCATCCAATGGTACACTTATTTGAGAAGGAAGCCATCCAGGATTCAATTTAGACTTGGCATGCCTACCACGTAAAAGCCAAAAAGGGGAACTGCTTAAGACATGATTGACTGTGGTACGGTGAGCCCACCAAGTATCACGAAGAACATCTTTGATGGGAGATTTAGTGTCTATAGCTATTTGTACACAATTTTTGACCACTCGGTTCATACGTTTGGCAAGACCATTGGCCTGTGGTGAATAAAGAGCAGTCTTGAGATGTAAAATACCAAAATCATCCAGAAAATTCTTCATGTCAAGTGAAATAAATTGTACCCCATTATCCGTGATAAGACACTTAGGAATACCTTCAGAGGCAAATTCATCTTTCAAGAAATCAACAATAACTTTAGAGTTCACAGTACTCACACACTTGGTAAAGACCCATTTAGAAGTGTAATCTACCAAAAGGATGACAAATCTCTCCGAAGGCCCCAGTAAATCGAAAGGCCCCATCAAATCTAAACCCAATTTCGTCCATGGTTGCCTAGGAACTTCAACTGGAGATAGGGGAGCTGAGCTAACAACTTTAGACTTATCGTTAGAAGAGCACTGATAGCAATCCCTCACTACCATTTCCACCTGATGATCCATGTTAGGCCACCAATATCTCTCACGCAACCTTGCCTTGGTAAGACTCCTCCCGAGATGTCCCTCATGTGCCAGACAAATTAATTTGGGTCTCAGATTTAGTGGAGGAATTATTCTATCTGCTCGCATAAGACCATCATCTAGAAGAGTCAATTCATCTTTGACAGACCAAAAAGGTACCAGAGCGAGCAGAAGCTACATCACAACAGGTTAACACAAAAGAAATACATTGCAATCATAACAGAACTGTTGTGACATTTCTAATCCAAGGGTTTACCCTGATCGTTTGCACAAACGCTTCAGAGCATTTAGCTTGTCCCATTACTACTGACTACTACGGTACCTGTGAGGTGAGAGGGTTGTAAGGAGGGGGGATGAATTGTGATAGCTAAAGGACTCATGTTATGTGGCGGGGCGTGATAGCTAAAGGACTCATATTATGTGGCGGGCGTGATAGCTAAAGAACTCCTGTTATGTGGCGGGGTATGATAGCTAAAGGACTCATGTTATGTGACAGGGTGTTATAGCTAAAGGACTCATGTTAACAGAACATGCATTGGGCGTTCTTCCTGTCCTGGGAGGGTAGACTGGGGTTTTTGTTTCAAAATGTTACCCAGATTTGCGGGTTGTCCATGTATCATCCGGGTAAGTGCATTTATATTTCTGTTTAGAAACGTAATAAAAGTTTACAAAAAAAACTGACCTATTCTCTACATCTTGATCATTTCTGCGCATTGAGCCAGTATTCTAGGAAGGGTCACTAGGCACGCAGGTAATCTAGCACATTAAAAATAAAAAGCAAATAAATAATTAATCATTCAGTCAGCCTCGCCGATTCTGGGAAGGATTTCTTTTTATAGGGACCTAATAACTCATCACAAAAAGTGAGTATGACTGGGCCATCTTTATTGAACTGACATGATAGAAACTAGTTATTGAAATGATACAAATTAAACACCATGCTAACATTGTTTGTAGGGTGATTACTGTGCATTGTTTGTGTTGCATATGTTTTACAAATCCTGTTGTTTGTGTTAGTAAAACCATACTGTTAAATTTAAATAATTTGTGTTTTACACACTGGTTAACCAGACTTGAATATAATAATAAGAATTTGCAAACTAATCAAATTCACTACATTGAATCACATGTAAAAATGTAATTTCATATGGTGTCAGTTTTGCTAAACAGTTACATTATATTTTCTACAAACGCAAAATAATACAAAGGCATCTTCTGCTCACAGAATGGACCCGGATCCAGTGCGGAGAATTGAAGGGTCTCACTTATGGAATCTGCATGAGCCAAGAACAATTAGATTGTTGTTTCCCTTTCAGCAGAGAAGAAAATATTTTAGCTTCTTGATGTACTTTTGATGTGATCTATGTATTTTAAGGACATTATCAAGCCATTGACCAAACAGATGTTCACAAACCAATGGCAAGTTAAGAAACCCAGCTGCCCCTTGGGTCTCAAGTCTGAAAGCTTCAGACCTACAGGTTGCACCTGTGGCATCAAGAGAAGGTTTCATGGATTGTCTGCTACCATCTTGGATGAGGAAATTAAACACTCCTTGTGTACGTTAGTGGAAGTCTAATGCCATACATTGAAAAAAACCTGAACGCCACTTATTTAAAAGAGGTGCTATTATCCTCTTATGAAATCCACCCTCAAGTACCCTAGTCCAACCAGCAATGTGGGAAGGCTTCAGACAGTCAACAAATGACACGTTTTCACTTTCGTTTGTTATTCCTGCATTGGTAACAAAAAAACAATGTGAAGATTTTATCTCGAGTTTAGAGGCATTGTGGCATTTGAATCGATGTTATCATGCACCCTGCCTATGCTTACAGTCCAAACTGCCTTTGTTTTAGTAGTAAAAATAATAATACCTCGAGCCCAACCCTTAGATGGCAAGATAATACACAGCATGGGAATCTTTAACCATTTAAGGAGGGGACAAAAAGGCTTTTTCGCCCAAAGATATTTTATGCTGTTTAGTTTCAATTAGAACAGATTTTTTAAATAAAAAAAACTGTAAAATCTTTCTTTTCTTATCAAGTTTAAAATTATTTTAAATATGTAAATTGTGTCTAGTACATTCTAAGGACAATGACTATCTAAAACTTTTTCCAAGATGAAGAAGAGCAACATCAAATTGTTTATTTTTTTGGGGCGTATGAGGCAAAAGGAGCGCACTTGACCGAATCTTACTGGGGACTGAGCCTCCTTGGTGGTAGAAATAACCCACCATGCTGGAAAAATAAAAACAATAAAGCATCTGGACTAGAATAGTGACAGAATTTGCACTGCAGATCAAGGTCTACAGTATCTTTTTAGTCTGCTAGTCTGACGTTGTTTAAAGAATATGTGTCTTAACTCTAGTAGGTCTCTCTACAGATTGCTCATCATTAAGTCATGCTATGCTTCCGGCTAGGTCTGGAAGATCTTTCAGCGACTCACCACAAGGGCCTGGTGGCTCTGATGCTCCGCCAGCACAGAACTACCTCACATCATTGTTGGAAATTACTAAGTGGGTCCATAAAGATGCCACCAGCACCAGTGATACCAGCTCAGTCTATTTTTCCAAGCGGTACAGCGGCCCATAATGAGGAAAAAAGGGCTGAGCAAAAAATTTTAAAAAATTGCTTATGTTCCTTCTGTAACGCTCTTTCTGGTGGATACTCTATTTAGCAGCAGATTCCGCACATTTAGAACATCCCGAGGCATCATACTGCATCTGAAAATGTTTTCCACATAGCCTCTGCAAGCCAGTAGGTGTCATGCTGCTCTGCATCAAGTCCGCTGTGCCTCAGAAGTGACGGATGGAATCGCATATAGGTGCCACCCAAGAGCACAGAAGACGGTTTCTTTCTGGACACCGTATGGGCCCTCAGACGCGGAGCCAAAAACCAGGGATAGAGATTCCTGAGCTACTTTCCATTTTTAAATACACTTAGCATTAGCCTTACGAAGTTATTCTCCAATTGTTGTGTAGTTCCTACAAATACATAGGATCTGCACGTTTGTTGGATAACATAAACTAAGGGGTTTGGTGTCTAGACTGATTCCAGACACCCCCACTTGATATGTAAGCCTAAAGAACCAAATAGCTCACAGTGCCACTATAAGCCCCCAAACCTTACCAAGGAGCGAATAGTTTCTGGCAACCACTGAATATGACAACTCTTGACCGTGGATCTTGGAAACAATGCAGTACTTTTCACTAAGTCACTCGTGCTCACTTAGTGTCAGAGAGATACACAGAATAAACTTTGGGAACATTTTCAATAAGCATTTATTGAACCAGCGTCATTCGAGAGTAAATAAAAGGTAGACTTCTGCCATGGTGCTAAAACAGTGAATATATGCAGGCATATAAACATGACAGTAACCAAGTGTTCTCCTACGATGCTAACCCTACCTAAATGTAACTAACATATATGTAGGTGCAAAGCCAAGAATCCCCTAGGAAAGAGCCAACCACATTACCTTATGGGAGAGAATGAAGGAACCCGTCTTGGTCTCGAGTTGGACACCCCTCAAGAGATGTCAGACAGCTGCGTGTTGAAGCGTCAGCATGCGGGACCTCTGTGTCAGTGTGTAAGCGTCTCCTCTAGTTATCTAGTGAAGGTGAGGTTCTTTTTTTATACCAAAAAGCTAGCCTTGGGTTCTGCCACAACCGATATGTTGAGAGTCCGATTTTGTAAAGGAACCTAAATCAATAATTGCAATCATGCAAAGTAGCCCTGTTGCTCTAGGATGAAGATAGCGATGACTTTTGCACAGAGTATGTTAATCCTGTTATGTACATCATGTGCAAGGGATTAAGATATGGTACTAAGAATCGTTATGCATGAGAAATTCCAAGGGAACCAATCGATACTTTATTCAGCACATAACTGGGTAAAAGGTCATTGCTATAACCGTTATGCAGAGCAAGGTAGGACGAATGTAGGTAAAAGGCCGCAGTGCTACTTGGGCCTAGGTTAGGGAACATAACACAATGTCAGTCTCAAAAAAAGCTGCACACTTCATGACTTGCAGGCATATTGAGTTCGCATAACAACATCTTCTCATTTGATTATCAGCAGAATAGGAGACATGAATCTGGCTAAAACGCCCTGAATATCTGCTTCCCAGGGTCGCTTGGTACATACACCAAGACAGTAAGATGATATGTGCACATTGATGCATATTATAAATGCTGATTTTGGCCAGAATTTTTCACCACGTTTCTGTCTTTGCACTCACTTTTCACTTTTTTAATGTAGTGGCACGGTTTCAATAATGTATTTGGGATGTATAGATGACTTTTACAATACTTATTTAGGACTTTAAATATAAGGCAGGTTCCAGTAGAATCTATGGCATAGGGACAAATTGCCATTCAGCCAATAAGTCCACAGACAATAAACGCTATAATCGGAAAAGTGCCCATGAAGTGTGATGAAATAGCCTTCTGGATTGCTTGTAAACCCAACCAGTTGGAAGCAGAATACCCTCACACAACACCCTGAGATAACCATAAAATTCTTACTATGTGCTTACCTATAAGACTAGTGCCACCCATAGAGGAGTGCAGCACATGGGGAAGCATTTTTGCATGCATTTATACTACCACACACGGTACCCCCTTGTTTGCGGTACTCCCAGAGGAAACAAAACAAGAATTGAAACGAACATGGAGCTGCACCAGCCCTGGATTTGGGTATTGCATTAATTAGTAATTTTGACACGGTGTGCTCCATTAGTTTAATTAATAGAAGCATCAGAACTGTAATATTCAAGGGGAAGCATCGACACTGGCTATACTTCAGAACTTGGCATCTGTTCTGGCTCAGGATCTGGAACAAGAGCTACCAAGAATCAGCTGAAACCTACACTTCTGTGGACAGTGACACCTTAGCGACATAGGCAGAAAAAATGCATATTAAAGCAAAGGTGAAACTGATGGAACTATTGAAGAGAGACATGAACCTGCAGCTAGAAAGAAGCAGAAGGGGAGGAAGGAGAGAGAGAGAAAAAAATGGACAAGATCTCCAGCAGAGCAGGAGCCCAGTAGGAGTGGTTACAATTTGAGCGACCATGACAAGATTAAAACTCCGGATCTTATCAGCATTTTGATGTCTGTTCTTCCTGTTCTTTTCAGGTTGCAGACGATAGGAGGATAGAAAGAGGGGGGTTGACATGAATACAGACGCAGAGACGAATATACCAAACAGGAGAATCAGGCTGAAGCACAGAGGTTAGTATATAGAAAGAAGATAAAAGTCCTGACCCCAAAACACATGTTAAAAACAAGAAAGTACCCACAAAAACTATGCTATGCATACTACAGACACTTCTACAAAATGGGACATGGGCACAAATGCACAGCAGAAGTAACAATAGTGCATCAGACTCTACAAGAGTTTCTGGTGGAGAATCAAAGTTAGGAGTACATACAAGTTGAAACTACAGACAGACATGTAAGCCCTCCAGATTGGGTTTACAATGTAGAAATACAAACAGAAGGGGATATTCCATGTACAAAAAGCAATCTTCTGGTCACATTTATTTAATGCCTATGACATGATCTCGGAAGAGGAGGGCTGGCCTCCAGTCTTTATTAGGAAAGCCCCCCAGGGAGTGGAGGAGATTAGAGAAGCTTCCCCCCCCCCCCCCCCCCCCCATAGTTCCTGAGGACATCGGGGAAATCTGTGCCAGAGAGTGAGCTGTAAAACTCGCTCCAGTGCTATATAGAATGCAAGAGGATGGGATAAAAATTCAATCCCTCATTAAGGAGTGAGCCTCAGATCCAGGCTCAATATCCAATAAAACCAGAGGCTAAGCGTAACATAAACGCAATTTTGATACAATTACAATACCAAGGCTTAATAGTGCATTGCAATTCACTAATGAATACTCCTCTTTGTCCCGTTTTGAAATTGGACTAAACATATAGTATAGTTTTGGACTATAAGAATTTTAATTCAAACATGCATATATATGCTGTGCCAAATGTGCACAGTACATGTCTCATGACAAATCTGGTGTATAGAAATATAAAACACTAAATGTTGCTAATGGGGTTTTTAGTCAAAACATAGCACCTAAAAGCAGGTATATACCTGTCTTCAGAAGATTTAGGCCTCAATTTTTTCGGGGAGTCCCAATGGGATATAAGAATAGTCCAGGTCTATTCTGGGCCCACATGATGCAGATCTTACTGCCGATCCGGAAGCCCTATCTTACATTGATGATATTTACATCAAAGATGGTAATTTAAGCACTCTCTTCACTCGAGTGGAGCTGATAGTGACCATATAGGCCTCACATGGTCACAAAATAAACTTTAAACAAATCTAAAACAGCTTACCTGATTGCAATCTTCCTAGCCTATGAGGTATCAAGTTGGGGATTTCCTTCAGAAAAGCACAACTTTGCAACTCCCAAATAAGCTCAGAAAGTTGCAAGCCATGCCTGGTTTACTTAACTTCGCCAAACTTACTTGCTGCTTTATGCTAAGCGAGTTAACCCATTGGGCAACCTAATAACTTCCATGTGATCTCAAAAACCTTGGATGGAATTCTGTATGCTCTCCTGGCAGACATGTTAGAATCAAAACAGGGCAGGCAGTTCCCATTGCATACAAATCACATATATACTCAAATGCAGAATCACATTTTGGATATACTGAGGAAATTCTTGCAGGTGTACAAACAGCCATTTTAAAAGAGGCACAGGGAAAACAAAGTATTGTTGTTTCTTTCGTACCTGCCCTTGAGGCATCCACCAAAGACAGTATTCCTGTCACGGGGAACACGGGGAACAACCCCGCGTTGAGGGAGACTGGTGAGCACACCACGACATGACAAAGCCTGTGATTTGTACTCCCCAGGACGATCCGTGGGCTGCATCCGACACCGGACCTTCCCAGGAGGACGCCTGTTGCTTTAACTGGGAAACCCTCCCAGTTACTACCGCCCTCTGTGCTGACCTAGGCAGCCCGCAGCCAATAAATATCCTGGAGACAAGGAGCCGGGTGTGTGACGACACCGGAGGAAGTCGAGAGAGTGAGAGCCAAGGTGGAAGAGCGCGACGGCCAGACGACGGGAGAACGGAGGAACCAGCAAGGAGCAGAAACGATTCAGAGGAAGGAAAGCCGGAGCAAGGAGGTCTCCGCAACTACTCTCCGCCGAGCCACGCTCAAGGGAGAGTGTGGCTATCCCAGGTACGGGATCGTTTCTCGGGCTGGGTCGGGAGGCGGGAGAAGGGAGGGCGGCTCTAGACGCCACCACTCGCCGCCGTGTACATAGTGTGTAAATCCCCCCTCCTCACAAAACACCCCCCCCACACGAGACGTGGACTGGGTCACTGTTGCACTGGTGTGTGTATTCCCTCACTTCCCCTCCTTCACGATTGTGCCCGAACGAGGCCTGAGACTAACGATAGTCTTCTCTTTTCCTTTTGGGCACCGGCACCGGAGCTCCTCCAGCCAGCTGTAAACCCCGCCCCCCCCCGACGAGCAAGACTTGGACCTCGGAGATCAGACGACCGTCCCGCCAGGAAACCGGACTTGCTTAACTCCTACATACCTACCCTGTATACGACAATAAAACTCATTCTATACAGCAGCCCACGTTCTAGCGTCCTCCTTCGAACCCGCTTACACTGGTGGAGAATGCGGGCATAGAGGACCCATCTGTACGTCAAGATGGATGCGCTGATACAGCATATGATCAAGGGACAGGAGAAGCTGGAATGGGCAGTAGAACGCCAGATGACGTCTGCGAGTGCAGACCGGGAGGTCTTCAAGAACACGATAGCGTCCCAGCCGTAACCAACCCCGTGGTGGGCGCCGGGAGTGACGGACGCCACAACACCCCTGCCGGAATCTCCTTACAAAAATATGTCCAGGGAGATGATCCGGATGCGTTTTTTACGAACTTCGAAAGGGTCGCTAGGGCCTGTAGCTGGCCGGTGGAGAAGTGGCCGTTCTTCCTGGCACCCCTGCTGACAGGAGAGGCTCAAGCCGCATATCAGGTGGCCAATGCCACCGGTGATGCCCCGTATGGCTCTATTAAAGCCCTCATTCTGGATCACCTGGGCCTTGACGCGGAAGCCTATCGGGTTCGCTTCCGCAAGGAGAAAGGAGCACCTGGGGACAATCCAAAAACCCTTTATTTCCGACTGAAAATGGCAGCGGACAAATGGCTTAGTCCCAGTACCAGTACCAAAGAGGAAATAATGGAAAAGATATACCTTGAGCAGGACTTAGAGGCCCTGCTCTATCACACACAGAGGTGGCTTAAACAACATACCCACCTGACGGCGGAACAAGCCGTAGAAATGGCCACTACCTTCTCCAGGGCACAGCCAAAGGGATACGTCGGGGACCTGGAGAAAATGCGCAACATCCCCACACGGATCGAGAAGAAACCAAAGATGCCTGAACCCCCAAAAGGTCGTGCCACGAGATATGAGGTTCCCGTCCCGAGGGGACCCCAATGCTTTGACTGTGGGGAGTGGGGTCACATCGCCCGGGCCTGTCCAAAGAAACGACCCGTAGACGAACCCATGGAGGTGGGATATATACCCAAGTCCATCCTCTACACAGCAGAAATGGGGTCCGCTTTTCACGTTCAGATGCAGGTAAATGGCTCATCCTTACACGCACTGCTGGACTCGGGATGTAGGCAGTCCGTTATTCAGGGGTTGTGGGTGGCTCCTGAACAGGTTATACCGGATGCTTTTGTACACATTCGGTGTGTCCATGGGGACGTTAAGCCTTATCCAGTGGCTGATGTGCCCGTGGTACAACCCTCTGGGGCTAGGAGCAAAATACGAGTAGGAGTCCTTGACAATCTTCCCGAGGAGCTAATCATAGGGACCGATAATCCCCAATTCCAAGATATGTTCCGCATGGCCCTGTCTCAGACGGAAGGGGGGGAAGAACACCCTATCCGGAGGGAGAACATCCCAGCCCCAGCCCTAATAACGGCAGAACCCTGGCTCCTGAATCGTAGCTTTCGATTCGCCCAGGCCAACGATGCCACACTCCTAAACGCATGGGAACAGGCACACAGATCTATAGGAGTAGACCCTGTAGTATATCCCCGGTTTCTCATTAAAAACGACCTACTCTACAGACAGGGTGCTCCCTCCGAACCACACCAGCTCATAGTGCCCCAATCCTTTAGAGAACAGATCCTCTTTTTCGCACATTCACACCTCACGGCAGGACATACAGGAACGGAGAAGACCACACAAAACATACTCCGACACTTCTATTGGCCTGGCATCTACAAGGACACCAAAGACCACTGTTAATCCTGCACAGTATGCCAGACGAGGAACACACAGAGACCCCCAGCCGTGCCACTTCAACCCCTTCCCGTGATAGGCTCCCCGTTCGAAAGAGTGGGGATGGACCTCATAGGTCCTCTACCTCGTACAAAACGAGGCCATACCTATGTGCTAGTAGTGGTTGACTATGCTACACGCTTTCCGGAGGCATTCCCCTTAGGAGCCCCCACCACCCGGAACATAGCCGACCGATTCGTGGAGCTCTTCTCAAGAGTCGGCTTTCCGAAAGAGATATTGACTGACCAGGGCACGCCGTTTGTCTCTCGCCTGATGAAGGAAGTTTGCAAACTCCTTGATGTTCGCCAGATCAAAACCTCCGTGTACCACCCGCAAACTGACGGGTTGGTGGAACGCTATAATGGAACCTTGAAAGCTACCCTCAAAAAGATGTTACACGTAGAGGGCAAAGAATGGGACCAGATATTACCGTTAGCCCTGTTCGTTATAAGGAGCCAGGTACAGAGCAGTCTAGGCTGCTCATCCTTTGAGTTATTGTACGGACGAAGACCCAGGAGTCTCATGGAGATGACGAAGGACGCATGGGAGAAAGAAGACATAGAAAGCACCCGAGAGATGTTAGAGTACACCCGGGAATTACACTCTAAGCTAGGGAAACTCCGCGACCTAGCCTACTCAAATCTGGAGAAACGACAAGAACAACAGGCTAGATATTACAATCGAGGGAAAAGATGGAGGACCCTTGCAATAAACGACTGGGCCTTGGTGATGCTACCTACATCCTCACAAAAGTTCCTGAAGGAATGGAAGGGACCATACCGAGTAGTAGCAACCATTGGAAAGACTACTTATAGGCTACAGATCACCCCAAAACGAACACAAGTGTTTCACATCAACTTATTAAAAAAATGGATCGGACCCCCACCCAAGAATACGAACCTCATGGTACCCACTCCGCCGAAGGAACCTAACACGTTGCAGCACCTAGTGATCAACCCTGACATAGGCCCAGAAAAGACCGAGGAACTGCTGAAGACGTTACATACTCACGCCTCGCTGTTCTCCAATGCCCCGGGGAGAACGCACTTGGCAGAACATCGAATAGACACCCCTCCGGGGAGAATCATCAAACAAAGACCGTATCGCATACCAGCAGCCAGAAGAGAAGTGATACGGCAAGAGGTACAGGATATGTTAAGGCTAGGAGTGATACGCCCGTCCAGAAGCGACTGGTCCTCACCAATAGTGATGGTGCCTAAGCCCGATGGAAGCATACGGTTTTGTATGGACTTTCGTGCTCTCAACGACATCTCCTCCTTTGATGCCTACCCTATGCCTCGCATCGACGAACTGATAGAGAAGCTGGGAGAAGCCCAATATATCACCACGCTAGATCTGACAAAGGGCTACTGGCAGGTGCCGTTGAGGAAAGAAGACCAGAAAAAGACGGCGTTCTCAACACCGGACGGCCTCTTCGAGTTTACGGTCCTGCCCTTCGGACTACATGGTGCCCCGGCCACCTTTCAACGCCTGATGAATGAGGTGTTGAAGGACCACCAAGATTTCTCGTCAGCCTATTTAGACGATATCGTCATCTTCAGCCCGGATTGGCCCACGCACCTCCAACACCTGCATACTCTTCTTCTGGCTCTACATAACGCAGGTCTCCACGTGAATGCAAAGAAATCTAGGGTTGCCTTCCAGAAAGTGAACTATTTGGGTTACGTCTTGGGGCACGGTCTCATTGCTCCCCAGACGGAGAAGATAAAAGCCATTACCGACACACCATTCCCTTCTACAAAACGAGACATGAGAGCATTCTTGGGCCTAATCGGGTATTATAGACGATTCATACCGAACTTCTCCGATCTGGCCTCCCCACTGACAAACACCCTTCAGAAAAACGTGAGTCCCCGAATCTTCAAAGAACCTACCGAGGAAATGACGAACGCCTTTCAGGACCTAAAAACCATCATAACCTCTAGCCCCGTGTTGTCTTCCCCGGACTTCTCCAAGCCTTTCATATTACATACGGATGCCTCCAATCACGGGTTGGGGGCGGTGCTATCCCAAGTGCTTGATGATAACGTAGAGCACCCCATTCTGTTCATTAGTAGGAAGCTCTTTCCTCGGGAAACCAAATACCCCACGATAGAACGGGAGTGCCTCGCAATTCGATGGGCAGTCGACAAGTTGCGGTACTACCTGGAGGGGCGACACTTTACATTGTATACTGACCATGCACCCCTACAGTGGATGAGCCATAACATCTCTAACAACCCTAGGGTCCTCAGGTGGTTCCTTGCCCTACAGCCCTTTTCCTTCTCATTGAAACACCGTAAAGGGTCGGAGAACGGCAGTGCAGACTACCTGTCTCGGACATGTCTTCTCCCCGAGCGGGAGAATCCAGTGGTGGAGGAGTGTCACGGGGAACACGGGGAACAACCCCGCGTTGAGGGAGACTGGTGGGCACACCACGACATGACAAAGCCTGTGATTTGTACTCCCCAGGACGATCCGTGGGCTGCATCCGACACCGGACCTTCCCAGGAGGACGCCTGTTGCTTTAACTGGGAAACCCTCCCAGTTACTACCGCCCTCTGTGCTGACCTAGGCAGCCCGCAGCCAATAAATATCCTGGAGACAAGGAGCCGGGTGTGTGACGACACCGGAGGAAGTCGAGAGAGTGAGAGCCAAGGTGGAAGAGCGCGACGGCCAGACGACGGGAGAACGGAGGAACCAGCAAGGAGCAGAAACGATTCAGAGGAAGGAAAGCCGGAGCAAGGAGGTCTCCGCAACTACGCTCCGCCGAGCCACGCTCAAGGGAGAGTGTGGCTATCCCAGGTACGGGATCGTTTCTCGGGCTGGGTCGGGAGGCGGGAGAAGGGAGGGCGGCTCTAGACGCCACCACTCGCCGCCGTGTACATAGTGTGTAAATCCCCCCTCCTCACAAAACACCCCCCCCACACGAGACGTGGACTGGGTCACTGTTGCACTGGTGTGTGTATTCCCTCACTTCCCCTCCTTCACGATTGTGCCCGAACGAGGCCTGAGACTAACGATAGTCTTCTCTTTTCCTTTTGGGCACCGGCACCGGAGCTCCTCCAGCCAGCTGTAAACCCCGCCCCCCCCCGACGAGCAAGACTTGGACCTCGGAGATCAGACGACCGTCCCGCCAGGAAACCGGACTTGCTTAACTCCTACATACCTACCCTGTATACGACAATAAAACTCATTCTATACAGCAGCCCACGTTCTAGCGTCCTCCTTCGAACCCGCTTACACTGGTGGAGAATGCGGGCATAGAGGACCCATCTGTACGTCAAGATGGATGCGCTGATACAGCATATGATCAAGGGACAGGAGAAGCTGGAATGGGCAGTAGAACGCCAGATGACGTCTGCGAGTGCAGACCGGGAGGTCTTCAAGAACACGATAGCGTCCCAGCCGTAACCAACCCCGTGGTGGGCGCCGGGAGTGACGGACGCCACAACACCCCTGCCGGAATCTCCTTACAAAAATATGTCCAGGGAGATGATCCGGATGCGTTTTTTACGAACTTCGAAAGGGTCGCTAGGGCCTGTAGCTGGCCGGTGGAGAAGTGGCCGTTCTTCCTGGCACCCCTGCTGACAGGAGAGGCTCAAGCCGCATATCAGGTGGCCAATGCCACCGGTGATGCCCCGTATGGCTCTATTAAAGCCCTCATTCTGGATCACCTGGGCCTTGACGCGGAAGCCTATCGGGTTCGCTTCCGCAAGGAGAAAGGAGCACCTGGGGACAATCCAAAAACCCTTTATTTCCGACTGAAAATGGCAGCGGACAAATGGCTTAGTCCCAGTACCAGTACCAAAGAGGAAATAATGGAAAAGATATACCTTGAGCAGGACTTAGAGGCCCTGCTCTATCACACACAGAGGTGGCTTAAACAACATACCCACCTGACGGCGGAACAAGCCGTAGAAATGGCCACTACCTTCTCCAGGGCACAGCCAAAGGGATACGTCGGGGACCTGGAGAAAATGCGCAACATCCCCACACGGATCGAGAAGAAACCAAAGATGCCTGAACCCCCAAAAGGTCGTGCCACGAGATATGAGGTTCCCGTCCCGAGGGGACCCCAATGCTTTGACTGTGGGGAGTGGGGTCACATCGCCCGGGCCTGTCCAAAGAAACGACCCGTAGACGAACCCATGGAGGTGGGATATATACCCAAGTCCATCCTCTACACAGCAGAAATGGGGTCCGCTTTTCACGTTCAGATGCAGGTAAATGGCTCATCCTTACACGCACTGCTGGACTCGGGATGTAGGCAGTCCGTTATTCAGGGGTTGTGGGTGGCTCCTGAACAGGTTATACCGGATGCTTTTGTACACATTCGGTGTGTCCATGGGGACGTTAAGCCTTATCCAGTGGCTGATGTGCCCGTGGTACAACCCTCTGGGGCTAGGAGCAAAATACGAGTAGGAGTCCTTGACAATCTTCCCGAGGAGCTAATCATAGGGACCGATAATCCCCAATTCCAAGATATGTTCCGCATGGCCCTGTCTCAGACGGAAGGGGGGGAAGAACACCCAATCCGGAGGGAGAACATCCCAGCCCCAGCCCTAATAACGGCAGAACCCTGGCTCCTGAATCGTAGCTTTCGATTCGCCCAGGCCAACGATGCCACACTCCTAAACGCATGGGAACAGGCACACAGATCTATAGGAGTAGACCCTGTAGTATATCCCCGGTTTCTCATTAAAAACGACCTACTCTACAGACAGGGTGCTCCCTCCGAACCACACCAGCTCATAGTGCCCCAATCCTTTAGAGAACAGATCCTCTTTTTCGCACATTCACACCTCACGGCAGGACATACAGGAACGGAGAAGACCACACAAAACATACTCCGACACTTCTATTGGCCTGGCATCTACAAGGACACCAAAGACCACTGTTAATCCTGCACAGTATGCCAGACGAGGAACACACAGAGACCCCCAGCCGTGCCACTTCAACCCCTTCCCGTGATAGGCTCCCCGTTCGAAAGAGTGGGGATGGACCTCATAGGTCCTCTACCTCGTACAAAACGAGGCCATACCTATGTGCTAGTAGTGGTTGACTATGCTACACGCTTTCCGGAGGCATTCCCCTTAGGAGCCCCCACCACCCGGAACATAGCCGACCGATTCGTGGAGCTCTTCTCAAGAGTCGGCTTTCCGAAAGAGATATTGACTGACCAGGGCACGCCGTTTGTCTCTCGCCTGATGAAGGAAGTTTGCAAACTCCTTGATGTTCGCCAGATCAAAACCTCCGTGTACCACCCGCAAACTGACGGGTTGGTGGAACGCTATAATGGAACCTTGAAAGCTACCCTCAAAAAGATGTTACACGTAGAGGGCAAAGAATGGGACCAGATATTACCGTTAGCCCTGTTCGTTATAAGGAGCCAGGTACAGAGCAGTCTAGGCTGCTCATCCTTTGAGTTATTGTACGGACGAAGACCCAGGAGTCTCATGGAGATGACGAAGGACGCATGGGAGAAAGAAGACATAGAAAGCACCCGAGAGATGTTAGAGTACACCCGGGAATTACACTCTAAGCTAGGGAAACTCCGCGACCTAGCCTACTCAAATCTGGAGAAACGACAAGAACAACAGGCTAGATATTACAATCGAGGGAAAAGATGGAGGACCCTTGCAATAAACGACTGGGCCTTGGTGATGCTACCTACATCCTCACAAAAGTTCCTGAAGGAATGGAAGGGACCATACCGAGTAGTAGCAACCATTGGAAAGACTACTTATAGGCTACAGATCACCCCAAAACGAACACAAGTGTTTCACATCAACTTATTAAAAAAATGGATCGGACCCCCACCCAAGAATACGAACCTCATGGTACCCACTCCGCCGAAGGAACCTAACACGTTGCAGCACCTAGTGATCAACCCTGACATAGGCCCAGAAAAGACCGAGGAACTGCTGAAGACGTTACATACTCACGCCTCGCTGTTCTCCAATGCCCCGGGGAGAACGCACTTGGCAGAACATCGAATAGACACCCCTCCGGGGAGAATCATCAAACAAAGACCGTATCGCATACCAGCAGCCAGAAGAGAAGTGATACGGCAAGAGGTACAGGATATGTTAAGGCTAGGAGTGATACGCCCGTCCAGAAGCGACTGGTCCTCACCAATAGTGATGGTGCCTAAGCCCGATGGAAGCATACGGTTTTGTATGGACTTTCGTGCTCTCAACGACATCTCCTCCTTTGATGCCTACCCTATGCCTCGCATCGACGAACTGATAGAGAAGCTGGGAGAAGCCCAATATATCACCACGCTAGATCTGACAAAGGGCTACTGGCAGGTGCCGTTGAGGAAAGAAGACCAGAAAAAGACGGCGTTCTCAACACCGGACGGCCTCTTCGAGTTTACGGTCCTGCCCTTCGGACTACATGGTGCCCCGGCCACCTTTCAACGCCTGATGAATGAGGTGTTGAAGGACCACCAAGATTTCTCGTCAGCCTATTTAGACGATATCGTCATCTTCAGCCCGGATTGGCCCACGCACCTCCAACACCTGCATACTCTTCTTCTGGCTCTACATAACGCAGGTCTCCACGTGAATGCAAAGAAATCTAGGGTTGCCTTCCAGAAAGTGAACTATTTGGGTTACGTCTTGGGGCACGGTCTCATTGCTCCCCAGACGGAGAAGATAAAAGCCATTACCGACACACCATTCCCTTCTACAAAACGAGACATGAGAGCATTCTTGGGCCTAATCGGGTATTATAGACGATTCATACCGAACTTCTCCGATCTGGCCTCCCCACTGACAAACACCCTTCAGAAAAACGTGAGTCCCCGAATCTTCAAAGAACCTACCGAGGAAATGACGAACGCCTTTCAGGACCTAAAAACCATCATAACCTCTAGCCCCGTGTTGTCTTCCCCGGACTTCTCCAAGCCTTTCATATTACATACGGATGCCTCCAATCACGGGTTGGGGGCGGTGCTATCCCAAGTGCTTGATGATAACGTAGAGCACCCCATTCTGTTCATTAGTAGGAAGCTCTTTCCTCGGGAAACCAAATACCCCACGATAGAACGGGAGTGCCTCGCAATTCGATGGGCAGTCGACAAGTTGCGGTACTACCTGGAGGGGCGACACTTTACATTGTATACTGACCATGCACCCCTACAGTGGATGAGCCATAACATCTCTAACAACCCTAGGGTCCTCAGGTGGTTCCTTGCCCTACAGCCCTTTTCCTTCTCATTGAAACACCGTAAAGGGTCGGAGAACGGCAGTGCAGACTACCTGTCTCGGACATGTCTTCTCCCCGAGCGGGAGAATCCAGTGGTGGAGGAGTGTCACGGGGAACACGGGGAACAACCCCGCGTTGAGGGAGACTGGTGGGCACACCACGACATGACAAAGCCTGTGATTTGTACTCCCCAGGACGATCCGTGGGCTGCATCCGACACCGGACCTTCCCAGGAGGACGCCTGTTGCTTTAACTGGGAAACCCTCCCAGTTACTACCGCCCTCTGTGCTGACCTAGGCAGCCCGCAGCCAATAAATATCCTGGAGACAAGGAGCCGGGTGTGTGACGACACCGGAGGAAGTCGAGAGAGTGAGAGCCAAGGTGGAAGAGCGCGACGGCCAGACGACGGGAGAACGGAGGAACCAGCAAGGAGCAGAAACGATTCAGAGGAAGGAAAGCCGGAGCAAGGAGGTCTCCGCAACTACGCTCCGCCGAGCCACGCTCAAGGGAGAGTGTGGCTATCCCAGGTACGGGATCGTTTCTCGGGCTGGGTCGGGAGGCGGGAGAAGGGAGGGCGGCTCTAGACGCCACCACTCGCCGCCGTGTACATAGTGTGTAAATCCCCCCTCCTCACAAAACACCCCCCCCACACGAGACGTGGACTGGGTCACTGTTGCACTGGTGTGTGTATTCCCTCACTTCCCCTCCTTCACGATTGTGCCCGAACGAGGCCTGAGACTAACGATAGTCTTCTCTTTTCCTTTTGGGCACCGGCACCGGAGCTCCTCCAGCCAGCTGTAAACCCCGCCCCCCCCCGACGAGCAAGACTTGGACCTCGGAGATCAGACGACCGTCCCGCCAGGAAACCGGACTTGCTTAACTCCTACATACCTACCCTGTATACGACAATAAAACTCATTCTATACAGCAGCCCACGTTCTAGCGTCCTCCTTCGAACCCGCTTACACTGGTGGAGAATGCGGGCATAGAGGACCCATCTGTACGTCAAGATGGATGCGCTGATACAGCATATGATCAAGGGACAGGAGAAGCTGGAATGGGCAGTAGAACGCCAGATGACGTCTGCGAGTGCAGACCGGGAGGTCTTCAAGAACACGATAGCGTCCCAGCCGTAACCAACCCCGTGGTGGGCGCCGGGAGTGACGGACGCCACAACACCCCTGCCGGAATCTCCTTACAAAAATATGTCCAGGGAGATGATCCGGATGCGTTTTTTACGAACTTCGAAAGGGTCGCTAGGGCCTGTAGCTGGCCGGTGGAGAAGTGGCCGTTCTTCCTGGCACCCCTGCTGACAGGAGAGGCTCAAGCCGCATATCAGGTGGCCAATGCCACCGGTGATGCCCCGTATGGCTCTATTAAAGCCCTCATTCTGGATCACCTGGGCCTTGACGCGGAAGCCTATCGGGTTCGCTTCCGCAAGGAGAAAGGAGCACCTGGGGACAATCCAAAAACCCTTTATTTCCGACTGAAAATGGCAGCGGACAAATGGCTTAGTCCCAGTACCAGTACCAAAGAGGAAATAATGGAAAAGATATACCTTGAGCAGGACTTAGAGGCCCTGCTCTATCACACACAGAGGTGGCTTAAACAACATACCCACCTGACGGCGGAACAAGCCGTAGAAATGGCCACTACCTTCTCCAGGGCACAGCCAAAGGGATACGTCGGGGACCTGGAGAAAATGCGCAACATCCCCACACGGATCGAGAAGAAACCAAAGATGCCTGAACCCCCAAAAGGTCGTGCCACGAGATATGAGGTTCCCGTCCCGAGGGGACCCCAATGCTTTGACTGTGGGGAGTGGGGTCACATCGCCCGGGCCTGTCCAAAGAAACGACCCGTAGACGAACCCATGGAGGTGGGATATATACCCAAGTCCATCCTCTACACAGCAGAAATGGGGTCCGCTTTTCACGTTCAGATGCAGGTAAATGGCTCATCCTTACACGCACTGCTGGACTCGGGATGTAGGCAGTCCGTTATTCAGGGGTTGTGGGTGGCTCCTGAACAGGTTATACCGGATGCTTTTGTACACATTCGGTGTGTCCATGGGGACGTTAAGCCTTATCCAGTGGCTGATGTGCCCGTGGTACAACCCTCTGGGGCTAGGAGCAAAATACGAGTAGGAGTCCTTGACAATCTTCCCGAGGAGCTAATCATAGGGACCGATAATCCCCAATTCCAAGATATGTTCCGCATGGCCCTGTCTCAGACGGAAGGGGGGGAAGAACACCCAATCCGGAGGGAGAACATCCCAGCCCCAGCCCTAATAACGGCAGAACCCTGGCTCCTGAATCGTAGCTTTCGATTCGCCCAGGCCAACGATGCCACACTCCTAAACGCATGGGAACAGGCACACAGATCTATAGGAGTAGACCCTGTAGTATATCCCCGGTTTCTCATTAAAAACGACCTACTCTACAGACAGGGTGCTCCCTCCGAACCACACCAGCTCATAGTGCCCCAATCCTTTAGAGAACAGATCCTCTTTTTCGCACATTCACACCTCACGGCAGGACATACAGGAACGGAGAAGACCACACAAAACATACTCCGACACTTCTATTGGCCTGGCATCTACAAGGACACCAAAGACCACTGTTAATCCTGCACAGTATGCCAGACGAGGAACACACAGAGACCCCCAGCCGTGCCACTTCAACCCCTTCCCGTGATAGGCTCCCCGTTCGAAAGAGTGGGGATGGACCTCATAGGTCCTCTACCTCGTACAAAACGAGGCCATACCTATGTGCTAGTAGTGGTTGACTATGCTACACGCTTTCCGGAGGCATTCCCCTTAGGAGCCCCCACCACCCGGAACATAGCCGACCGATTCGTGGAGCTCTTCTCAAGAGTCGGCTTTCCGAAAGAGATATTGACTGACCAGGGCACGCCGTTTGTCTCTCGCCTGATGAAGGAAGTTTGCAAACTCCTTGATGTTCGCCAGATCAAAACCTCCGTGTACCACCCGCAAACTGACGGGTTGGTGGAACGCTATAATGGAACCTTGAAAGCTACCCTCAAAAAGATGTTACACGTAGAGGGCAAAGAATGGGACCAGATATTACCGTTAGCCCTGTTCGTTATAAGGAGCCAGGTACAGAGCAGTCTAGGCTGCTCATCCTTTGAGTTATTGTACGGACGAAGACCCAGGAGTCTCATGGAGATGACGAAGGACGCATGGGAGAAAGAAGACATAGAAAGCACCCGAGAGATGTTAGAGTACACCCGGGAATTACACTCTAAGCTAGGGAAACTCCGCGACCTAGCCTACTCAAATCTGGAGAAACGACAAGAACAACAGGCTAGATATTACAATCGAGGGAAAAGATGGAGGACCCTTGCAATAAACGACTGGGCCTTGGTGATGCTACCTACATCCTCACAAAAGTTCCTGAAGGAATGGAAGGGACCATACCGAGTAGTAGCAACCATTGGAAAGACTACTTATAGGCTACAGATCACCCCAAAACGAACACAAGTGTTTCACATCAACTTATTAAAAAAATGGATCGGACCCCCACCCAAGAATACGAACCTCATGGTACCCACTCCGCCGAAGGAACCTAACACGTTGCAGCACCTAGTGATCAACCCTGACATAGGCCCAGAAAAGACCGAGGAACTGCTGAAGACGTTACATACTCACGCCTCGCTGTTCTCCAATGCCCCGGGGAGAACGCACTTGGCAGAACATCGAATAGACACCCCTCCGGGGAGAATCATCAAACAAAGACCGTATCGCATACCAGCAGCCAGAAGAGAAGTGATACGGCAAGAGGTACAGGATATGTTAAGGCTAGGAGTGATACGCCCGTCCAGAAGCGACTGGTCCTCACCAATAGTGATGGTGCCTAAGCCCGATGGAAGCATACGGTTTTGTATGGACTTTCGTGCTCTCAACGACATCTCCTCCTTTGATGCCTACCCTATGCCTCGCATCGACGAACTGATAGAGAAGCTGGGAGAAGCCCAATATATCACCACGCTAGATCTGACAAAGGGCTACTGGCAGGTGCCGTTGAGGAAAGAAGACCAGAAAAAGACGGCGTTCTCAACACCGGACGGCCTCTTCGAGTTTACGGTCCTGCCCTTCGGACTACATGGTGCCCCGGCCACCTTTCAACGCCTGATGAATGAGGTGTTGAAGGACCACCAAGATTTCTCGTCAGCCTATTTAGACGATATCGTCATCTTCAGCCCGGATTGGCCCACGCACCTCCAACACCTGCATACTCTTCTTCTGGCTCTACATAACGCAGGTCTCCACGTGAATGCAAAGAAATCTAGGGTTGCCTTCCAGAAAGTGAACTATTTGGGTTACGTCTTGGGGCACGGTCTCATTGCTCCCCAGACGGAGAAGATAAAAGCCATTACCGACACACCATTCCCTTCTACAAAACGAGACATGAGAGCATTCTTGGGCCTAATCGGGTATTATAGACGATTCATACCGAACTTCTCCGATCTGGCCTCCCCACTGACAAACACCCTTCAGAAAAACGTGAGTCCCCGAATCTTCAAAGAACCTACCGAGGAAATGACGAACGCCTTTCAGGACCTAAAAACCATCATAACCTCTAGCCCCGTGTTGTCTTCCCCGGACTTCTCCAAGCCTTTCATATTACATACGGATGCCTCCAATCACGGGTTGGGGGCGGTGCTATCCCAAGTGCTTGATGATAACGTAGAGCACCCCATTCTGTTCATTAGTAGGAAGCTCTTTCCTCGGGAAACCAAATACCCCACGATAGAACGGGAGTGCCTCGCAATTCGATGGGCAGTCGACAAGTTGCGGTACTACCTGGAGGGGCGACACTTTACATTGTATACTGACCATGCACCCCTACAGTGGATGAGCCATAACATCTCTAACAACCCTAGGGTCCTCAGGTGGTTCCTTGCCCTACAGCCCTTTTCCTTCTCATTGAAACACCGTAAAGGGTCGGAGAACGGCAGTGCAGACTACCTGTCTCGGACATGTCTTCTCCCCGAGCGGGAGAATCCAGTGGTGGAGGAGTGTCACGGGGAACACGGGGAACAACCCCGCGTTGAGGGAGACTGGTGGGCACACCACGACATGACAAAGCCTGTGATTTGTACTCCCCAGGACGATCCGTGGGCTGCATCCGACACCGGACCTTCCCAGGAGGACGCCTGTTGCTTTAACTGGGAAACCCTCCCAGTTACTACCGCCCTCTGTGCTGACCTAGGCAGCCCGCAGCCAATAAATATCCTGGAGACAAGGAGCCGGGTGTGTGACGACACCGGAGGAAGTCGAGAGAGTGAGAGCCAAGGTGGAAGAGCGCGACGGCCAGACGACGGGAGAACGGAGGAACCAGCAAGGAGCAGAAACGATTCAGAGGAAGGAAAGCCGGAGCAAGGAGGTCTCCGCAACTACGCTCCGCCGAGCCACGCTCAAGGGAGAGTGTGGCTATCCCAGGTACGGGATCGTTTCTCGGGCTGGGTCGGGAGGCGGGAGAAGGGAGGGCGGCTCTAGACGCCACCACTCGCCGCCGTGTACATAGTGTGTAAATCCCCCCTCCTCACAAAACACCCCCCCCACACGAGACGTGGACTGGGTCACTGTTGCACTGGTGTGTGTATTCCCTCACTTCCCCTCCTTCACGATTGTGCCCGAACGAGGCCTGAGACTAACGATAGTCTTCTCTTTTCCTTTTGGGCACCGGCACCGGAGCTCCTCCAGCCAGCTGTAAACCCCGCCCCCCCCCGACGAGCAAGACTTGGACCTCGGAGATCAGACGACCGTCCCGCCAGGAAACCGGACTTGCTTAACTCCTACATACCTACCCTGTATACGACAATAAAACTCATTCTATACAGCAGCCCACGTTCTAGCGTCCTCCTTCGAACCCGCTTACAATTCCAAATGCTCGAGCAATACATCCCAGGTGGATTCTTTGGGCATCATCACTAAATGCAGAGGATGTGGCGTTTCATCATGGTTCTACACTAAGGACACAAGAATTTCTACAATACGAACTGAAAGTGCCTATGCCTCCAGAAAATAAGACCTTGATTTATGCAGGCAGCTCTGCTCAACCAGCTGTTGGGAAAAAACACAGAAATTCTCAGCAGCGCTGCAAGGAATAATTAAAGATGGTAAATTTGAGCTGCCACGCACACACACACACACACTCATAATTTATGTGACAGTACCGCAGAGATAAAAGCATTAATGCTCGCACTTCGAAAGGCCTAGCGGGGAGTTCCCACACTAATCATGTCTGACTCTTCTTTCTGCGTGCAGGCATATAATGCGGATTTACCACAATGGAGAATGAATGGATTTCAAGAGCCAAAAGTGAAACCAAGCAAAAATAAACAGCACTGGGTACAGATGCGCTTCAATCAGTTCATGTGAGGAACACATTGGGACACCAGCGTGACGGTATTCATGTTTAGGGAACTCTGCATTCGACTCTGCGGGAAAGACAGTGATTCAAAAACTAGAAAAACAGCTGCTGTAACCCGATCTCAAATGTGAATCGATAAAGACATATCTTCTCTCAAGGAGACAACATCAAGACGTGAGACACCTCCAGAATGGTTCCCTCACAAATACTTGTATGCCCTCAGTTCAGATAACACTCTGATGGTGTACTTACCTGGTGTGGGAGATAGAGGGATTAAGCTGTTGAGATTAGATTTAATTAGAGCGACTCATAAGTAAGGCTCCCTGTTTTCCGTTTTTACGTATTTTTACAGATAAATACAGACAGATAACAAGGTGTTTTCTGTCTGTATTTATTTTTAAAAGTGGATAAATACAACGAATGTTGCTTCTTTTAAGTGACTCTACGTGCTGTCTTTCATGAATTATAGGCCAGCAGCTCAGCAGATGTACAGCATGGTTAATTAAAAAACAGGATGACATTTCTTTAAATAAGACATTTATGGTATAATGCTAGTATTTACCAATGGATGTATTGTTATGTAATATTTGGCAGCTTAAATAGCTAAAACACGACAGACATTAAAGTAAGAGGTGCAAGTCTATCAGTTAAATAGATATGGAAATGTACAGTTTTACAACTTAATTTATACGCAAAACACAAAATAAATATGGATAAATACAGATTAAATAGCCAAAAAATAAATATGGATAAATACAGACGGAAATGGCCCAAAAATAAATACCATAAAACCGGGAGCCCTACTCATAAGAGGTTGGCATCTGCATATGCAGGGATGAGTGCCACGTCTCATTGCGCCAACATTACTGGTGGCCAGGTTTACTAAAATAAACTAAGAAATATGTGCAGCAATGTGATATTTGCCAAATAAAGTATTCCACCATTAAAAGATCACAGCAGACCCCTTTATTGATCTTCAAGAAACCATTTAAAAAGGGACCATTGTGGTCCCTTACCATCTGATAATCGTTTTAAATACATTTTATTTGCAGTAGATTCATGTTCTCGGTTTCTATGGGTGTGGCTGAGAGATCTGCAGCTGCTCGGACCATTATAACAGATTTGCAGTGTTTGATAGCCACAGGGGCAGTACACACCTTCCATTCAGACAATGGTCCAGTCTTCCCCTTAAAGGCTTACAAGGACGTGAGGAGCTCATTGGAGGTGTGTCTGCAATTCTGTAACAAAGTAACAAGAATGGTTCAGTAGAACGCACTAACAACATGCTTAACCAGGCCCTAACAGCCCGGGTCTTGAGTTCAGGTCATTGTTGAGTTCATCATCTCAATGGACTCCAGAGAGCATTAAATAACTTTCTTAGGGACGTATTGGAAGGTCGCACCCCATGCAAGGTGCTGTTCAGAATACCCATGTATGTTCCTGACCTTGATAAGTTTGGGAAGGTGGCAGAGATAAGTAAATCCTTTTGACCTGGACGAACATTTGACTGTTTTACAGAAAGTACAAGAGGTCAGAGACACACTATTAAATGTCAAGTCTTTGGAGTCTGCCACAAGCGGAGAGAAGGGTTTGCCAGTCACAGAAGGGTGGGTCCTCAAAGTAGGAGATTTAGTTCAAGAGACAATTCCAGACAAACAAGTGTATAGAGCATCATATTGACCACCCATACCTGTTTTGGGGGTTAAAGACACATGCACTATAATCTAGCCTTCTTTGCCTGGCTCAAAAAAGAACAAATGTGGATTGATTACATGAAGAAACATCATATTCTCTACAGTCGTCCACCTGGAAAAAGTCTCAGCTGAAAAAGTAGGCCTCAGAGTAGAACCTTGCCATCCTCTCTCTACCACGCAAGAGATTTCCCTTGAAGAGCTCAACTACCATGAGAGCTTAAATCTCTGACTGGCGACAGCCGAGTATTCTGCATCTCCTGTTTTACAACACACATCAGATTCCAAGGAGGAGTTTAGCGACTTAATTTCCACAAGAACAAATGAGCAATAAAATGCTGTGATATATCATGATTCCCCTATAGAGATAACATCTGTGGAGATGCTTCCCAAAGTAAACTGTTTGTTACCGAACGTTTTGAGATACCTGCTGAAACTGTTTTCTCAAATGTGGGTGGCAAATTTTAGGGGCAAACTGACTCGTGATGGAATTTGTAATGAACTATAATGAACTGAATCATCCGCCGTCAATCTTGTTCAATCCTTTCTTTTATCTACTTCTAATGTTGCACTACAGTATACTGTTTTTTTTTTTTAGACATTTTTAATCAATTTATGTTTTTAACAGGTCTGTTGAGCCCTTTGTACTCTGTTTGATCGCATTTTAATATGGTCTCGGTGGACACTGTGGTGACATCTAGAGCCGCCATCTTGTTTGGCGCTTTAGTCTTTCTCTCCTCGGCCATACTATTTAATGGGGCCAGCACCTTGGTTTTAACTCTCAGTTGAGAGAATAAAAGAAAAATTGTAAAAAACTAGAATAACTGGCGGAAATCTTATGAGGTGAGCGCTAAAAAGGTCTACAGGAAAGCTATTAGTAATTATCAATAGATGATATAAGGTACTCAAGATTGACTATATTTGCACATGAAATTGAGAGTGCAGCAAATGCGGCCAAGGAGGTGTTCTCTATAGTAAAATCTATGATGAATCCTGTAGTAACAGTGCCAGAAACACAAGCAAATGACTTAATGACTTAGCAAGCTTCTTTTCAAACAAAATCTCCACCATTTATGCATTATTTCAAGGGCAGGAACCTTCGTCCCATTGGGAGATATCTGATGCCCAGGACTTAACTTTTAAACCTAGCCTCACTACCTTCTCAAGTATACAAGATGAGAATCTGCTCATTTTAATGACCAAGGTAAAGTCTGGATCTCCTCTGGAGCCTGTCCCCCCCTTTTATTTTGCAATAGACAGTGGGACTCATTCTTCCTGTTATATAGGGAATCTTGAGTCACTTGTTGGCTAGTGGTCAGGTCCCTAATACTTGGAAGTATACAGTGGTGATACCACTACTTAAGAAACCCACCCTAAATCCTTTACTTACTGAAACCTATAGGCCAATTTGCATGCTCCTATTATGGGGCAAAATTTTGGAGCGACATGTAAATAAGCAGCTCTCTTACTTTTTGGAAAAGAACGATTTACTTCACGCCTCTCAAACTGGGTTTAGGCGCGGTCAGAGCACTAAGACAGGCCTATTTGCGAGTGTAGAGGACCTTAAAATGACACTCGACCGAGGTGGCTCTGGAACCTTGGTCCTGTTGGATCTTAGTGCAGCATTCGAAACGGTACCTCATGCAACTCTCTTAAGGAGATAGGCTAACTCAGGAGTGACCCACCAGGTCTAGAAGCGGCTGGCTTTCTTTTTGGAAGAGGGAAGCTTCCAGGTATGGGATAAACCTTTTTACTCACAATTTCTACCATTGGTGTGTGGAGTGCCCCAGGGTTCCCCCCAGACCTACATTGTTTAACATGTATGTTCGACTGCTGACCAACCTTGTGAAGGTATTTGGCCTCTCTTTCGTCTTATACGCAGATAATACCCAGATCTTCATTTTTTTGCCCCAGAATCGCCGTCTAATGATAGCCTGTTAAAATCTTGTCTCACTTCAGTAGCCAAGTGGATGAACTGTTGTTGTCTAAACACAAGAGACAAGACTTAATTAATGATAATCAGCAATAATATACATCTCTGGATCTTTGGCCTGAATCCCTAGGCCCTCAACCCCACCCAAAGTCAGTGGTTAAAAATATGGGATTATGGCTGGATGATAAACTCTATTTCCATGCACAAGCAAAGAAACTGCCCTTTTATTTTGCTACAATGAGAATGGTTAGTATTTTTATCAGACTCTGCTTTAAGAACTGCAGTCCTTGCTTGGATTATTGTAATGTGCTCTATTTAGGAGCTCCAAAATCGGTGCTGAATGGACTGTAGGTGGTGCAAAATGCCAATATACAATTAGGCACAATTGTTGTTGGTTATGTATTGTATATTTGAACTATGCTGTGTGATCTGTAATTATGTCTGATTTTGGAGTGTATTGTGATTCTGTTAGTGTTTATATATATTGTTAGTTTTGATTATATGTTTTTCTTTTTCTCCTTTTTTGGTGTTGTTGTTTTTTGTGGAGACACGTACCGAAATGAGTTGGTTCTCTCCCTATTAGATTGAGGCTCCCTTGTCTGAGATGAATTTCAAACAATACTGTATATGTTGAATATAATGTATGTGACTTAAAAATATATCTACACTTATAATAAGAATAAGAGATATAACATATTTTTACCATATGATAATAAAAAAGTTAAAAAAATTAACTACTCCTCTGTGGGACATTTTTCACGAATTATTGTAGGATGTTTAAAATTGTGTAAGGGGTTGGTTGTTGTATATTTTGGTGGTGCAAAACGCCACAGCTCATCTTTTGTTATAGATTCCCAGACATCTGTTGGTATCAGCCTCCTTAGTGAAGTTGCATTTCCTACCTATAAAGAAGTGTATACATTTCAAGACCTTATGTGTAGCACACAGCATGTATAAAAATAAGGGCCCAAGTCTGCTTGGCCATATGCTGCAACACTATAATTCTCGAAGACTGCTTCGATCTACCAAATCCTATATGGTAGCCACCCTGAGAATCCGCATTAGCTGGTTTGGTGGCAGGTCCTTCTTGTTCCTGGTTTCAAAACTGTGGAACAAGAAGCCTGTTTCCCTGAAGATGACATCAGATAAAATAACATTTAGGAAAAGACTGAAAACTTGACTTTTCTGATGAAGTAGTTGACAATTCTCTGTGCTTATAGCTTCAGCACTGGGAAACCCTTCGTGGATAGCCATGCACTGTATAAATCTGGTAAACAGAAATACCAGAGAGATGATTTTCCTAAACAAATCTATTCAGAAAACTACCTGTTTAGAATTTGATAGTATGAAAGATATTAGAAATCCTTACATTCCCAAAGCAGCAAAGTTCACAGATTGGAAACTGAAAATGAACATGTCTGGAGACATGAAAAATTACATGATTAAAAATGCTCATATTATAATTCATCTGTTTCATCCTGAAGATTGTGTCTTATGGCCTGTAGACACAAATTAATGCATGAATTGTTTCCATTCCAGTACTTCTGGTTTCAAAGTTTACTACCCGTATCCGCGCTATGATACTGGCAACATACCTGTAATAATTACCACTTACAGTATAGGCAAATTATGTCAACATTGGTGACAATAGGCAGTCTGCAAGCTGTAAAGAAGCATTTGTCCCAAATAAGAGAAAATATGGCTATTCCTGACTGCAGTTTGGGACCTGTGCTCCTAAAGCAAAACACACGATATATGCCATTTATAATGAGTTGTGGAAAGTTTTACAGGAAGAAGAAGCTGAGAGAATTGCACATATCGACAAAGAAGTTTTTTTTTTTTAAAAGGCATTACAAGGGGTAGACAATGGTATGAATACATTGCCACTATAATACTACAATACAATTACATTGGGCACTACAAACACTGCACTATGGGCCTTTGCTTTGGAAGTTTCTGAAAATGTCAGAAATATTTGAGACATACAATTTGACTCTTACACAAAGAGCCATGGCAAAAAAAGAATCCACAAACACGTTAGTACACATAGAGCAGGTAGTTTATATACCATTCTTAGTAGCTGACACACCATCTGTAATATGGCTCTTGCGCATAATCATTTCACTTCCTATTACAACAGTTCATTATATGTCACAACCTCAGCAGAAGCCACGTTCTTGCGTCGTCCAGCTCACCAGACTTCTATACACTCGGACTCGGATAAGACAGTGCCTTGCCCAGGAGCTGGCCTCCAGTGCTATAACAACTGTTGGGCTGGGACTCTGACCAGAGCCAACATGCTCTACGTAGTGATGGTGGGGACGGATTTTCCCCACAAAAATATGATGAAAGTTTTTATCTGAACCTACAAGAGGCCTGTTGACTGGACGCTTCCCATGAAACTGTGCTGTGTTCTCTCTCTGGTCCATATTGGAAAGAGTCCACTTTATTCAACGTGTGGTCTTTAGACGGGTATCTGAAGTATTGGACTTACAGTTGTCTTCAGTTGTGTAGGAACCATTCTCCACACAGAAGAGTTACAACCTGGACAAATCTCATCTGAACCACTACTGCCATTCACCAAAACCCTGACCGACAGATTCATATTTTTAGCACTACCCTGAGAGCACAAAGTAAACTAAGTGTGCCTAACTAGAGTATTTGGGACCCGTCGCACTGCATACTTGAACACAGCGTGCCTCTGTGTTTATCAGACTCCAGCCGGCGTGTGAGCAGAAGGGAGGGAGCGCCTTTGTTTTTCCAATTAAAACATGTAGTGAGCTGCACTTGGCTTCTGTGTGGGTGTCCAATCTCAGCCTGAGAGGGACAGTAACCAGCAGTCTGGAATCTGAGCTCTTATGGACTCCTTCTGGGCCGAAGGCCTCTCTAATCTGAATGGACGGACGCGCACAGTAATTGAAGGGTGAGATCCTGAAAGTAAAGCGGAGGCTTGCTGCTGTCTAATTGTTGCGCTCTGGCGATTTAAGAAAACAAGCATTTACAATGCAATGGTCTCGGCATTGGTAAAGTTAGAGCTATTGGCATTGCTCATGACATTATTTTTGTTTATGTTTTTGTTTTTAAAACATTAGGAGAAACGGCATTGTTATGAGCAATGCCAATAGCTCTAACTTTAACAATGCCGAGACCGTTGCATTGTAAATGCTTGTTTAATGTCCTTGCGAAGCTTGCTCCGTGTCACTTACATTTGCATACAGGTGAAGTGACTGCAGGCTCGTTCATCTCCGGCCGCACATCGGTACAGTCAGTCTAAGAACACTGACATCACCCTCTGCTAGTGCCCACCCGCTCCACCTGTGCTTCTTGGACGGAGAAAGTTGTGGGTGTAAGTGCTGTGGTGGTACTACTTTTAACCACGCTTTTGGTGGTGATGTGGGAGGACTTAGGAAATCACAGTACTCCTTCGCTTGCACCTGGTCCCTATGAGGATGACATCAACGGTGACCTCTAGCTCACAAGGTCGAATCTTTTACAGGGCCAATTTATGCGCTTATGCTTCAGAGGTCGGCAAACTGAATAGCTTTAAATCGGATAATAGTATATTGGCCAGCGCACAGCACTTTCAAATGGGTAAATGTGATATTAAGAAGCTACCTAAACTAATTATTGCATACTGTGACCTTTATCAACCTCGGAGGGCGTGTTTATCTAGCGTACCACAGGCAGTCTAAAAACACTGACACCTCCCTCTGCTAGTGCCCACCCGCCTCACCGGTGCTTCTGGGGCACACACAGGGTGTAAGTGCTGTGGTAATAGTACTTTTAAACACACTTGTGGTGTGGACGTGGGAGGATGTAGGTAAAACACATCACGCCGTCATTGCATGGTATGATGACATCAGCGGTGGCCTTCAGACTTTACCACTTCTACTTGTGCACACGTTTATTTTTATTCAGTTTTCTATAGCGCGGACACTATAGCAAGGACAGGTAGTTAAGTGTTTGTCTCTTCTGCTGCACCGGAAGAAACAAAACTGCTCCGCCTCCGGATGAGGTTACCCAGTCAGTCAGTCAGTCAAAGCTTTTATTTCGGTAAAATACCATAAAAAGACATAAATACATATATACATTTAAAACATGATTAAATAGCATTGCGTAGAGTGTAATCCATTAAGACATTAAGACAATTTCCATAGGACATACGCAGTAAAAACGTGAGCTTTTCCACGAAGAGAAAAATGTTAAAATTAATCCAGGGCCAAAGATATACACATTATACCTCAAAGTACTATGATGATGATAAAGATAATACTGAATCAGAAAGATGAGCCACAGAAGACAAAATTTTGGACCTTACAAACCACATTGAGAGAAGGAATTTAGCCATTACAAACACTATCAAAGGGGTGGTATCATATTTCAGAATTCTGAACACCTCCTTGTAGTCCCTGAGACCCCTCGACTTACATAACTGGATAATCCACTTTTTCCTTGCAATAGTATATAAGGGGCAAAAGAGAACAACATGTAGCTCTGTTTCACAGATAGCAGAACATAGGGGACACGAGCTAACGGGATCTACAACATTGTACCATCTGTGAGTGAGATCTCTCAACGGTAGCGAACCGTGTCTGAACTGGATGTAAAGTTTCTTTGCCAAAGGTGGTTGGATAGCGTCCAGGAAAACTTCAAATTGGGGACTACACTTAATATCCAGAAAGGTGTCAGTAAGCCTACCCAGGGAGGAATGGAGTAGGATACCCTTCCTATAAGATTTTAAAACCTCCCGCAATGAATTCTTCGAGAGAGAACGGCAGGTCGCTTCCGGGGCAGACCATAAATTCCTCATCCCAATTAGGTAACAAAGGTTCTTTATGTAGGCAAGCCAAGGGATCTTATCCGATTTTCCCCTTGCCATAATGTCACCAAGATCGTACCTGTAGCTTACCAACTCGGGCGTTGACCAAAGACGCCTCCAGAACTGAAGAGGACGGTTCCGGGCAATCTCCTCTATGGGAACCAGACCCAGATCCCATCTCAGAGGAATTAATGGGGTGCTGACAGGTAGTTTCAACAATCTCCTGATAAAAGAATTCTCAATAGATGAGAGGGAAGCGGGGGGGGAATATCCCCATAATTCAGCACCGTAAAGTGCTCCTCCTCTGGCTTGGGATTTATAGATTTCCATGGGGGGGCCCAAAGGTTTAAAAGAGGTTACCCAGCCTCACATGAGCCACAAACAGGACGGTCCCACGCCCACAACAAGCGCCCCTCTCAGCTCTTACGAAGGAGCTTGACATTTTTCAGTTGGGTGAGGTACTCACACCTGACATCGAACACTTTAGAATCTCAACACGGTGCCCCCATTTCCTGTTGCCCGGAATAATCCTGTTGTTTCCGAGTCTTCGTCATTTCTGTTACTGGGCCCATCTTAATTAACGTGCCCGAGTGTGCTACTGTAAGCTTTCAAATGCGCAATGAGCAATGATGGTGAGAGATGGGGACAGTGAGAAAGGTCTGGGGCAAAATGGATTCTTTTATACATCTCACCACCGACCTTTGATATCTTGAGTTGTCGGAGCACCTCTGGACTCTCAAGCCCACACCCCCCCCCCCCCCCCTCCCCTTGTTTACAAGCAGCCGGTTCCTTCCCTGCGCCTCAGCGTGAACTCAAGGCCTGACACTTTTAACTTTGGGATGTAGAGAACTGTGGCGTCGGAGGAGTGAGTGAGGGCACAAAGCACATTGTTTAATACTGAGTTTTTGCTGACTCTGCAAACAGCAGGCGCCATGAGATATAAAGTATTTTTCTTGAAAAGACAATTGGGCAAGGGCCCTTTGGCGTACCTAGATGTTTGTTTTAAGCAAACAAGGCCCGTGAAATGTTGTTACTGACGTCCTCAATAGTTTGACGAAATGTTTTTCATCTGGAAAGTGCGACAGCTCTTATTAATGCACCCCCTCGCCTCCTGTTCCTATTTCCGCTTACAACACATGTCTGAGATCCTTGGACCTGGCGCAAGAGGATCCTGGCGGGGCTTCCTTTTCTTCCTTGAGGACCGGCCGCAACCTATGGGGGGCGGAGGATGAAGCCAGATTAAAAGCAGTAAAGTCCCTAGGTCCGGGGGCTGCTGTGGTGGTTATTAAAGGGGTGGGGGTCCCGGCGCTTAACACTTCTAGGCTGCTCCTCCTCGGCAGAAACTGGCACATGTGTACCTAGACAGCAGGACACTCCGACCACCCAGCACAGAGGGGCAAGGGAGGAAGTCCGGAATGGAGTCCGATGTCCACTTGAGAAGCTGGCCGAGCATGGAGGGAAAATGAAACGTCGGTGTGTGTCAGAAGGGCGAATACGAATTAGATCCATGCCCCACAGCCACGCCGTGAACTAAAGAAGGACACATAAGCACCAGTCATGTATCGAAATAAAACGTAACGTGGGAGCGCGCGCAGCTAATGAAGAGGATCATGCATGATGAACTCTTAGCAGCCGCTGTGAACAAAAGAAAAGAAGTGAAACACTGTCCCAGTGCCGCTGAGTATTTAAAAAGTATAGTTAGGATGCGATAATGAAGAGGAACATATGCGAAGATCTATTCAATATTACACACCTTTCCCCTCCTATTTTGAGTTAAAATATGGGGAGTGCTTACCTTAAACGCGTCCTGGGTAAGTTTACAGATTCTTCCACTCCCCCTCATCTATGGGTGGCTGCGCGCGCCTGAAAGTGACGAAGGCGGATGTTGAGTAGGTGCTCAGTGTTGTGAAGGGGGTCGGGTAAACTGTTTTGGGTGGGTGGGGGCACTGCAAAGGGAATAGGTATGCGGCCTAGGAAAGCTACTCACAACTGGGTCAACATGAGACCACTGGACTGGGTGACCCTCTAGCACAAGAGACTCCATTTTGATATCTGTGCACTGAGAAAGATGGCAGCCCCTCTCAGGCCGACAGTCAGAAGGCCGAATTTGGCCTCGATGTGGGTTAGACTTCAGCATCCCGGGACTACGAGTCCCAGAATGCAAAGAAAAATCCTGTACTGGAGCAGCGAGTCATACGCGGACTTTGGAAACCAGGACAGCACCTGTAATGTTAATAGGTCTCGATTATATGTTAACTTTTTGTTGTGGGGGTAAAAGTCCCAGCATGCTTGAATGCCGACTGAAAATACAATAGCGCCGATAGAAGCGCCCTCACGAAGTGGGATCTTTTGATGGCAGTATTCGCGGGTTCATGTTACTTATCAGAGGCGGGGCCAATGATTTGCACGCTTCTGTGGACTGCCCCCCCCTCCCCCACCCGATGTGTCCACAGAAGACACCAGTCTGATCGAAGACCTGCAATGCAGTCTAGACTTTAACATACCATAGCAATTGCGGAAGGTTGTGATGTGTCCCGCTAGTGGAACAAAAGCAGACCCCACGATCATACCAGTCCCCACTAGCCACAGCTCCCACTACAATATTCAGATTTTCAATCCATTTCTCTCACTCTCTCCTCGAACACTAAAAACCCAGGCACAACTAAAGCATGCAACTGGTCGAACAGTAAACTACATGCGAAATCGAGACAAAAAAATAAAACCACCACAAGACAAAAGTAACCGATTTGCTGTACTAATGTACCGAACGCCAATTGCAGGTGTTATATCTTCCACGAGGAGACGTATTTTGAGATCGGGAAAAAACTTTAAACGAGCGTTTTGGATGTTTGTATTCCACTTACGCATATATACTAGAAGCGTTTTGAGTTGAGAAGCTGCGCAAAATGTAAATATCTCATACTATGCCTGTGTTCACGGCACTGTGCCCCTCAGCCAAAACCCTTTCGAACGCTAATTTACTAACACCAGGAAGGGTCACACATTAGGAAACAATACGTATCTGACTGTAAACAAGCTAGCCGCTAGGTGGCGCCAGAACGCAATCTATTTCCCACAAACTACCATACTAGTCAATCAGATACAGCAACGAGTAGAAAAAAAAACAACTGATAACGTATTAATAAAGGGGAATCGATGAGTTATAAAATAAATATACCAGGTTTGAACCGAAAATACTTTTAATAAGCAGACTGGTAAAGTTTCAGGCCAGACCGTCTTGAAATAGTGTTTTTTGAGAGCGAGTGTTACTTATAGAGCGCAATTTAAAATGAAGATGCTTAAAATAAGCGAGTTTCCGTCGCACTCACTTTAGACGTGAATAAAGTAGTGTATTCAGGTCTGCCTGGCGGGGCTTCAGAGTGAAAAACAAACTAGTAAAGAGGGCACCGGAAGACACCACCGCCTTTCTCCGAGGCACAGCAGAAATGCCTCGGAGAAAGGCAGCGTCCTTTTCGGATTCGGGGGCGTGTTTTGCTGTTGTCTCCTCCCTGAGACTTTTCGCAAAAAACACGCCCCCCGATCCGAAAAGGACGGGGCATGATTGGAGTGACGGGACCTCTTCTCCATTGGCTGGCCAGCATTTACTAGGCCAGCCAATGGAGAACAGGGGAGAAGAGGGGCGGGTTCAAGCCCCTCTTCTCCCAAGTCATTATCTCTCGCGAGCGAGACTGCGCAAGCGCAGCCATCGCTAGCCGAGACCTAAAAAAGGGAGCAATTGAATGAGCTCATAAAGTGATTGCCCAAGGGCACATTATTTGGCCAAATGGGAGTACAACATAAAAGATTATGGGCCTGATTATGATCTTGTCGGATAGGAACCTCCATCACAATTGTGAAGGATATTCCAACCACCGTGTTACAAGCTCCATAGGATATAATCGAACTCTAATTTGGCAGACGGGAAATCCGTCACGTTTTTGATGGAGTTACCCTGTCCCCCAAAATCGTAATCAGGTCGTATATCTCCTGTTTCCAAACTTTTAACTAGCCCGCTAAACCAAAACTAGGGTAGCATGAATTGGACGGAAAGGCCAATGGGCTGCCCTTTCCAGAAAAAGGCCACTGATATGCGGGCTCTACCCAGCTTTATAATACAGCGTTTATTTACAGCAGATTTAGGTGACATGGTAATGCTGAGATTAGATATCCAGTATTCTAGTTCTTTGGTGCCATGTCCTGTTGCAGTAAGTAGTTACTAGCCAGTACGCATGGTCAGACATGCCACTAGAACCGTTCAGTGGGGGGGCCCTGATTTTTAAGCCAAACCAAAAATGCTTTTATTTTGGCTGTCTCTCGCCTGAAATTGTCTCTGCTTCAACAGAAATCTATGGGGGTAAAACATTCTCCTGATTATTATTTTAAATCTCCCACTTGCCTCTTCTAAAATGTTGGCATGTATGCCATGGTATATGCTGATATTTACCATTGGGGATTTTAAACTTAAGACTATTTCATTCCATTTGGATACCAGAGTTGTTAATTTCCTAAACATGTCTTGCACTAGCAGGCAGCCAAGTCTTTGTTCAAGAGGTGATAAAGCTATGTAGTCATAATGATTATAGACGTTTTAAAAGTTCACCCTCCAGAAAATTAGCCCTCCGATCTCTGCGGGCATTCGTCGGGGAACTCACCATGGTTGTTGTTTGTACTGACCCTGCTCCTGCATGGTTATTTCAGAGGAGACTGAATCGCATACGTCTTGAAAAGAGCTCTCGTTGCAACATCACTTCATTCCAAAGGCATGGCATAGTCACGCGATCTCGTGTACTCCCAAACGCAGGAAAGTGGTCACCATATGCACACACCGTAGTCACCATGGCGACCGCGTCCCTACTCGCAGGGTAACCAAGTTTGTATTGCGCACGCGGACGAAGCCATTTTAAACTCTGGCATAACAGAACCAGTTCACTGACTAACTCTAGTGTGGCGTGGCAAAAGCCATGTCTCCGTGTATTAAAACTTCTGTGTTATTGTCACATTTGATTCGATTACATTCAATGTCTTCGCATTGGCCGTAACCGGTCCCATCTCCGTGTAGTACGTGGGTTGCTGCACGTAAACAGAGACCCAACTAAGAATGAAAAGAGACGAAAGACTATCCCCTATTTACACTCTAGGGGCAGACGCTTAACTCGCCCGGACGCCATTCTAAAATGAAAGTGGACACATAAAACCCAACAAATAGAACGTTTGATTAACATAAAGCTATTCACCCCAAAATTACGTAGTACTGAATTCTTTATAATTTAGAAAAACAGGAAAAATATATAACAGAATGTGTCAAACTGTATTGTTTTCTACAAATTATACATATTTTAAATGTTTTTTGGAAAAACAAGCGCATGTCGGGTGTAAAAATATCTATTTTCACCTATTAAAAGTATGAGATTGATATCACTATTTATAAACGTTAGCTCATACACGTATATATGATTATTCCTATTTAAAATGCCGACTAAACTATCGAAACTACGCCCTGCAAACTTTCTCTTGAACGCATTGTCCTCTTTCCCTCTCTATACTACGTGTGGTAGGTGTCACGTCTTGTACGGAAGTGGCCCTTGAATTTCTGGCGTCTGTGGAGTGCAGAGGATTAAAGTCTTGAGGTCGTGGGGATGGACGCCGGCGAAGCTGATAAAAGATTGCGAGAGTCGCGGAGAGAGGAGGCTCGCTCCTGTTTGCGTGATCTCTCTCAGCATTCGTTCTGGTTCGACATGTGGGTCTTTCTCTTATTCGACCTGTTTCTTCTAGTAGTCATCTTTCTGCTTCCCTTCTGAGAGTCCACCTCAGCCACGCCAAAGGGTGAGTGTTTCGCAGAGGTGTCGAGATCGAGAAAGGTTGGCGTTTCTGTGGTGTAACTGTCACGCTCATCTTCGTGATGGGAGCAGCTGAGACACTTCGCAGGAAACCTTTCACCAATCGAAAACACAGCAGGGTAAAATTATATGCAATGCAGTAATTCATTTTAACCAAAGCAAGGAAAAACAAACTAGTAAAGAGGGCACCGGAAGACACCACCGCCTTTCTCCGAGGCACAGCAGAAATGCCTCGGAGAAAGGCAGCGTCCTTTTCGGATTCGGGGGCGTGTTTTGCTGTTGTCTCCTCCCTGAGACTTTTCGCAAAAAACACGCCCCCCGATCCGAAAAGGACGGGGCATGATTGGAGTGACGGGACCTCTTCTCCAATGGCTGGCCAGCATTTACTAGGCCAGCCAATGGAGAACAGGGGAGAAGAGGGGCGGGTTCAAGCCCCTCTTCTCCCAAGTCATTATCTCTCGCGAGCGAGACTGCGCAAGCGCAGCCATCGCTAGCCGAGACCTAAAAAGAAACCAATCACTGTCCTTTGTTTTTTAATATAACCTCATACTTCACTCAGCATTTTATTTGCAATTTGTGGTAATTCGCGCTGTCACCTCGGTCCACCGCAGGGCTTCTACCCTGATTGTTGTGGAGGGTGTGGGCGTGTGCACGCTTTCCTTGATTGCTATCAGCTGCTCAGGCTTGGGGCAGGCGGCGCTCTGACGGTCACGTGACCTAGCGCTCCTCTCTACTTAAATCCAATGCCACTTCTCCCGTGCAGCGGACGCGCCCAAACGGGGCCAGGGGCCACGACCCCTGGTCAATAGTGCATAAATCGGCTGAATCTCTCTTCTAAACAACTCCTAGCTCTCCGCCCCCCAGTTAACCCAAAATGCACCCGGTTCACTGCTGAAAGCCTTGCTGTGAAGGTCTGTCCCTGCTGCAACTTTGCCCCTGTCACTTCACAGTCCCTCCGCCTCACCTCTCCTGGTACTGAATCCTACCCTCATTCGTCAGTCCGACCCATCAAAGATTTTACATTCCTCAGTCTAAATTGCCGATCACTCCCCAAGCATAAAATGGAGATCCTTGACCTTCTTCTAGACGAACAATCTGACGCTTTGTTCCTCACAGAGACCTGGCTCCATGAGAGTGCCGGCCCTAATGTGGCAGCAGCACTACCTCCCAATTATGCCATCGTCAGGAAGGACAGAGTGACAAAAAGTGGGGGGGGATAGCCATCATCTTTAAAAATCTTTTTCAATGCAAATTTGATCCGTTACACTTTCCCAACTGCGAAGCCGCCCTATTTAAAATATCCCTCAACCCCAAGTTCACACTTTCCGGTGTTTTAGTTTACCGCCCGCCAAGACCCCCCACCAACTGGGCTTCATCCTTCCCCAACCTCATAACCCCTTTCCTTTTAAATTCCAAGAATTTCTCAGTCCTAGGCGACCTAAACCTACATCTGGACGATCCCCTTAATTCTACCTGCAGCAACTTCATTTCTGACCTCGCAGCTATGAATATTAACCTACTAAATACAGGCCCCACTCATAGTGCCGGCCACCTGCTTGACCCCATCTTTTCGAGCCTTCCTCACATCCACCGTGCCCCGGCAACACCCATATGCTGGTCAGATCACTTTATATCCAAATTCTGCCTAACGCCCCTTTCCTCCCCTACCCCTTTTTTCCCTTCCATCAAGGTCCCCAAAAGAGACTGGAAACAACTGAATATTGGTGCCCTCAACAAGCTCTTATGCACCAACCCACCCACATCCGATTCTACGGTTGACGTACGTTCAGGAAACATATACGATTGGCTTTTAGATGCTCTTGACTCTTGCCTTCCCCTCAAAAATAAAAAAATAAATAACCACCGACCTCCAGCCCCTTGGTTTAACAAAGCTCTAAAGGCTGAGAAATCTAAATGTAAAGCCTTGGAACGGAGATGGAGGAGAGACTACACACCTGATTCCAAAGTTGTCTACAAAAAAGCATTAAAATTATACCACAACAACTGTAACTCCGCCAATGGAGGCTCCCCCATTGGGGCGTGGGGGCGTTGCCCCACTGCTTTCTCGCGGTGCGAGAAGGCAGAAACATAAATGGTAATAACTACCATTTTATGTTTCTGCCTTCTCGCACGGCGAGAAAGCAGAAGTGCCTGGTGGGGGTGGGCGGTCCTGCTCGAGGGCAGGGGGGGAGTTGCTTTCCCACTGTTGTGGATACTGACTGTTTGGCCCGCCTGGTTGCCGACCAAACAGTCAGTATGCCCAACAGTGAGCAAGCCACTCCCCTCCTGCCCTCGAGCAGGGCCGCCCACTCTCCCATTTTCTCTATGCACGCATCAGCCTACATAGAGAAAATGGCCCTGTTGTGAAGTACTGGGTATTTTAGACCCAGCGGTGCAGGGGCACACACCCTATGACTTCTGGGTTCACCCTGTTCCAGACCTACAGAAACACAGAGTCTTCTAGGTGAAGTCAAAGATTCATTTATTGGCTGCAGACCAATTACAGGTATCCTAGAAGTACAACAGCGTGTATGTTCTCAGGAGACTGCTGAAAATCATAGAAACGGACTTCATCTTAAATACACTTTTTCCTGCCTCAAGCATACATTCCTAGGTTTTATGATACGGCAATATACACGTGTACATTACAAACGAAAAGGCAGAGTCATGATGACCATCCCACATTCCAGTTAAGCCAGCCCACAATGATTTACACAGCAAGGTTCAGATCCCACATTAGATAATCGATAGGCCCCAATAAACATGAGCATCTCCTGTTTTGGGAAACAAGCCATAAAGCAGGAACAAGCAGGTGCGAAAGTGATTAGCCGGAGGCTTGTGTGTGATGAAAGGACTTTATGGTGCGCTGAGCCCTGATGCTAATCACAGGTGGCCGGAGGAAGGGGAGCTCGTGAGACCAGTTTGACCTGGGGCAGCAGAGCCAAGCTGCCCAGGTCACAGAAGAGTCAAGGAAAGGCACATGCATTGCAAGGCCTGTAGTTGCTTCATTATAGCCTATGTGAGGGCAATCACAAGATGGCCACTGCCTCCAAAATGGAACCCGCGTAGTGAAGCAGAATAACGTGTACACAGTGCATTCATAGCTAGAACGATATATAAAGCACTCGTACATACCGCATTAACCATTTGCGGTTTGCTAATACCAGGATAGACAGGGGTGGGGCCCTGTTCCCTACGCGGTCACAGAGATTAAAGTACGACAGACCCTCCTTTTGCCCTTACATAGGCAATCACTATACTCATCTTAATCCGAGTCTAGGTCAATGTTCACAAAGTCATGGAGATGTTGCTGTAGCATCATCCTATTACTTAGCTCGTCCCTCGATACAGGTTTCCTTACACATAAGGTAGCACAGAGGCCACATATCGCAGGAGCACACTGTATGCACAGACAGAACAGGAAAAGAATGGCTAAGATCATTCCAATGACCATTAGAACTTTCCAACCCCAGGCAGATATCAGTTCCCAGAACCACCCCACCAGTGACCAGTCTCCCTTATCCACGTGTATGGTTTCAGATATTTTATGGAGTTTGGAGATGGCTTGATAGACTGTTGGAGCGTTATCTGGTATGAAAATGCAACAACTGGATTGGATAACCTTACATACCCCACCGCGGTCTGCAAGAATAACGTCTAGAACCATGCGGTTCTGCAAAGTCATAAGGCGATCCGCTTGGAGCTCAGCGGTCAGATTACCAAGGGCACCAGCCGTTACATTGACAGTGGATTCAACCACATGAGTCAGTTGTCTCAGGTTCCTACTATTCACCATAGGTCCCCAAAACGGCAGGAAACCCAAGAAGAAGTCTCCTGCTTCCTGACCGGCAGTATCCTCCTTACTAATCATGCCCCTCACAACTCTGGTCTTGTGATAGTCAGCGGCAGCAGTAAATGTTGGCGGTAGCAAGTTCGCAATATAACATGTGCCCGAGAAATCAGGGGGCAACCATGTGTATGCTCGGTCATTGCAGATGAAATATGTACCCTTGGCAGCCCAAAACGCAGGGGAAAACTGGGACGGGAAAGCGTACGTTTCAGTACAGTCACTTCTTCCCAGTTGGGCTCTAGGATTTTGACCATTACCCTGTAAGCAGAACCGACCTATGTGGGGTACGACCCAGATTGGAGAGGAGATTTTTCGCTGTCTTTCACCCAGACTAATACTATACCCCGTCGCGTTCCACCCTACATAAGCTCTCAGCTCTTCTTTGGGAATGGATGAGTATGCATCAATATCCCTACTCATATCGGCAATTCCTCTCACTAAGGCTTTATTATTTGTACTAGGTCTGATGGAACGCGGTTGTCGCGGGGAGTAGGCATCTAGAGCGTAGAGGAACATGGTCTGGAATGCCCATGACGATCCATTGTAACTAAAGGGCAGCACCAAATAGGGAATACCCTTGTTAATGGTATGTGGCATTAACCCACAGACCCAGCAATTGGTCGTATTCATTACTAGTTGGTGTTGGTGCAAGAGCTGAATAAACTAGTTATTTACAAATTCTGATCGTCTGGTTTGTTCATGTTCAGGCAGAGGGTGAAAAGAGTGAGAGGAGGCAGTAGAAAGAGGTATAGGCTGTACAGTGGGCGCAATGGTCTTTTGAGAGGAGAAAAACACAAATCCTACGATGAACATTACTATACTACACAGTGTAAATAGGCACAAAAATACAAAACATTTACTTTTTACAATTCTACACATCCTTGCTTTAAAGTTCATTTCCTCAACGGGTCTCTCCATCTTAAAAAACTCCATCCTCTAATCGGGCCGCTCGCGGCGGGTGAGTTTCTTCTGCTAAGGAGTACGCCTGTCAGTCCAGGGAAACGCCCTAGACCAACCAGAACCGTTGACCTAACGTCTTCGGCCTGTACCCCAAAGTCTTGGCACCGCGACCCTGCGGCTGAACCCGGATGGTGGTTCGAAAAACAAAAATCAAGAAAGTCCTTCAGATGGGAGAGCTAAAAATGTCAAAAAGGAAATAGTAAGGAAATCTTTATTTGTCCATAGGCCTTGGTCTCAAATTATAGCGGAGACGGCCAGGTGCTGTTTGGTCTTGGAACAAAAGTTCAGGCTCTGTGGTGTCCAATCGATTTGACAGTGGCACAGCCTCTTGCAGAATATTGTCACTCTCTTGGTCTGAAACTGTGCCTTTTATGCGTGCGTCACTGAATGGTACAAAACGAGGTACAGTGTCTGTCTCAGAGTCGGCGATACCCTCCTGGACCCACCGGTCATATGGCAGGGGCAAGGGAACTACCTTGCAGTGGGTGCCGTGGATCCAGTGTTTCTTCCCCTTCACTCGCACCGCTGATCTTGTTGATAAAAGGACAAGGTGAGGGCCGATCCAGCGAGGCTCGTCGTTGCTCTTACGCTGGAAGTTTCTAATCAGCACCCATGTGCCAGGGTCGATAGGGTGTCCAGGAGTTTCAGAAGCTTGAGGAAGAGTATCATGTACCTGTTGGTGCAAAACACGCAGTTTAACAGTCAAATCATACAGGTAATCGAGTAGTACTGGATGCTCAATCTCACTAAATTTCGCCGGTCTTGGCACGCCCCATACATTAGCCGGGCGGCCAAAGACGACCTCATAGGGACTAAGTCCCACTCGTGAGTGTATGGTCATTCTGGTGGACAGGAGTGCTAAAGGTAGAGCATCAGGCCATTTAAGACCGGTGCTCGCCTGGATTTTAGCCAGCTTAAGTTTTAGAGCACCGTTGTAGCGCTCTACTAACCCCGCTGATTGGGGGTGATTTGCAGCGTGGAACTTTTGCTTTATACCTAGCCCTTCACACACATTCTTCATCACTTTACCCACAAACTCACTTCCATTATCACACCACACCATTCATGGCATTCCAAACCTAGGGAAGAATTCTTTCACAAGGGCTTTAGCTGTGGATAGGGCAGTGTTATCTTTCAGAGGATAAGCCTCTACCCACTTCGAGAAAGCACAAACAACCACCAGTACATATTTCAGGTTGTTGCACCTTTCCATGTGGATAAAGTCCAGCTGCAAAACTTCAAATGGGTATGATGGGGGTGCAAAATGACCAGCTGGAGTTGGGGTTCCCCTACCAGGGTTGTATTTCAAGCATACCATGCAATTCTTGACCACATTCTCTGCACACTTGGGAATCCCAGCATTCTGCCATACTGGAGCCAACAACTTACAAATTCCTTTCGTACTGATATGTGCCATCCCATGTGCCATTGTAACTACTGGAAGCACATATGCATCGGGCAACAACCATCGCCTATGTTCTGTCAGATCAATCCAACAACCATTCTCATCTAACTTACCCACACTTTCTCTCCACTTGCTTAATTCTTTCTCTGTAGCTTCAGCTTGAAGCGACTTCACACACTCTATTGTGTTTTCACACATCCCAACATCATCAACCCATCTTGCGGGGCCTGCAACATACATTCTAGTCTTTACATTCTGTGCTGTTTCTTTCGCGATCTCATCAGCAAACGCATTCCCACGTCCAACATCATCTGTGATTTTCCTGTGCGCACTGCATTTCATAAACGCAACTTGTAATGGTAGGGTCAGTGATTCAAGGAGATCATTCACCAACTTGCCATTCTGAATTTTAGCTCCATGCGACGTCAGGAACCCACGTTCTTTCCACAGTCGTCCAAAATTGTGAGCCACGCCAAAGGCGTACTGGCTATCTGTGTATATATTCACTCTCATTCCTTCAGACAACATGAGGAAATATGAATTTTGTGATCAGTTATGTCCCCTATCGTAGACCCCAACGGCTCCATGTGCATGCTATAAGTACATGTATGTTCCCTCCAGTTCCAGTTTTGAAGACGCAAATACATGTGCGTCCACCGTCAACATGTCCTCTTTCAGATCCGCCATGAATGGGTCAGATATTCCATTCCTAAGTATGAAAGGCCACCGACTTTATGTGGTTCACTTTCCACATTTTACAGATTCAGGCGAGTAGGCCCTGAATTCTGCCATCAAGCCTTTTCCTGCCTTCTGCCTCTGAAAGCTCCAGTCCGAGCCTGCATCTGTATCCATGAACTTTGTCCTACTCCCTGCGCGGCTAACGGTGCCCGATCCAGCCTGTTGCCTGCCAAAAACTGTATTTCACCTTCAAGATTATCTGCTTCGCTCCCCATCCGATGCATTCCTGTCTAGTAGTTTAGGTAAACATTCTTCCAGCTACCGTGCTAAGGGCCAGGCCTCGCTGTCCTCGTGCAAGTAATTCATAGCCCCTGTTACCATGGAAGATTCCTGCCCCCTCGCATCTCATGTAGACACTTAGACGCTTGTACACGCACTAACAGTCAGTATAGAATAGAGAGAGCTTTCCTTTTGGATAATACAGTTCTTTAAACACAAGATATTAGATATGATTTGGGATTAGGTTGACATGACCCCCCAGACTTCTGTCTCCACATATAGAGCTAAATGTCAAGTCCCCTTCACCCTCTAGTTGCACGTCAATCACACGTCATGCGGCTGCGCGCGCATCTCTGCCAAATATTTCTGCTGACATTGCAGGATTCTCTTATGGATCCACCCACTTGTGACATCATGTATAATGACGTTTTATAAGTTACGCCTATATGTCCGCCTTTTTTAGCTACGTATGCCTATTTTATCTGTATTATCAGCTGTTACGCCTTTTGCATCTGTCTTAATGTAATGCTTTCCATATAAATACCATTACCTGTCAATAATGTATGCCCTTCCTTCCTGAACTCTCGTGGTGATGGAATTTGAAGCCTGCAATTCGAATTGTATTTCCTTTGTAAAGGAATAAAGCCTTTTAGAACCTCTAATACCACGGATTCTGCCTCTTATATTTACTGAGTTATTCTTACTAGACTTTACCGCATAAAAAATAGTACCGGTAATGAAATATTTACCACATAAATTGGCGCCCGAACAGGGACACTTACTCATCTCACGCGCCGGAGGTGCGTTGCAGGCCCGGTCTCCTGCCACAGCTGAACGGACAAAAACGCGTACCTGCAGGATTTCCTGTATCTCCCTCCGGCCAAGCGGGGGCGACTGAGGCTGCGATCAACACCCAGACGAGGCGGTGAGAAGTGCGAAGTATCCCGACCAGAGCCTAGCTGAGAGAGCAAGATCCGAGGTATACAGAGGCCCACCAGGTTCCGAAGTTCCGAGTCCAGTCGAGTCGAGTCCAGTCCGGTCCAGTTTCAGTTCCGTTCCGAGGCCTTCCGTTCCGAGCTACCCGGTGAGTACCATTGCCGGGGAGGCATTTAACGTGCACATAGTCTGTGCCGGTCAAGACGGGTTTGGGTACACAAATCCGGTCTGCACTGTTTCAGCAGTGTATCTGTACTGTTTAGCAGTATATCTAGTATGTCTTGAATATAAATAAGTATTACCTAGTGTCAGTATTATGTCAGTAACTAGTTTCCTATTAGTCATCATTATTCATTAAATGTTAAATGTCAAATGTTTTAATACGTTCTATACATTGTGGTGTGAATGACTGTTCATTATTGTGTTTATTTGTATTAAGTGTGTTTAAGATTAAGTAACCAGATCTAAAAATGCCGCTCTTTTCGAAATTAAGACAGATCAAAACTAGAAAAGGGGTACTCGAAGAAGCTGTTCCCATTCCACCTAGGGACACCCCAGGATACTTTATGTATCATAAACATGGCCTAGATGCCGTATTATTTCTTGATTTATGGGTGGACTACACCAAGGATTTGCCAGAAAGTCAGAGATGGCCCGCAGCGGGAACCTGGGATGCAGATTGCATCATGAGAGTAGAAGAAGAATTATGGAAAAAGAAAGCCAGACAGTCACAGAAAGATGCCATTGAATTATGGCGTAAAGAATCATATAGACGTACAGAAAAAGCGCTCAGACAGGAAGAGAAAGGTAGGGAGAATTCAAATAAAACCCGAGAAAATCTATTAATTGAGGAAGGTACCCGAGTAAAATCAGAACAAGTAGATAGACAAAGAAACACTCTTATGAATGGTATGTATCCTCTTCTGGCCGAAGGGTTACCTAAGGCTACCCCGGAAATGCCAAAAGACTTGACTCCTCCATTGCTCCCGATAAAAGCACATCCCAAAACACATCCCAAAACAGCAAAGGACGTTTTCCTTTCCTCCTATTTAGATGACGTAGCTCCCGAGTATGCTAATACCATACCACACACACCGCTTGCCGATGGTGTTCAACACCAAGAGCATCCGTCTGTATCCCCGCAACAACAAACTCCTACGCAAGTTCCCACAGGTCCGTCCGTTTCTACTGTTTTTCCCGCATCTACAATTTCTATCTTACGTCCAACGAATCCTTTCTTGCCCAGCACTTCAGATGGTGCTACAGGAGGCCCGACAGACATGTTTGCCACACCGCCGCGAAATAAACAGACTCTTAGAGAATTAGCACTCCAGCGTACACCCCAACTAGCGACATCCGACATGTTCAAAGAACAGCTTGTGGATTGTAGATACGATCCAGTACCAGGTAGACAGGACAGATTGCTCATATCATCACTACGTATACGACGAGCTACATTGTATTTAATGACGATACCAGGGATGGTTGAACACCTAGACAATATATATCGCTTTGTCCAAACAGGGCGAGGTCCAGAAAGTATTAACGAAGCTATGGAATACCAGAAAGTGGATGTCCAAAGACAACTACTACGTTTTTTCATAAATTGCGTAATTAGGAACCAAGACAGGCCTGGGGCAGATCATGATACCATACAAAAACTTGTCAAATGGGGTCAGAACATATCAGACGAGAAACATGATAGACAGGCGTGTATAATCGCCATGTATCGAAAGATCCGCAAGGAAGTAGAACGAATACATAAAGAAAGACGAGAAGCAGACAGAATTGAATCAGAGGAAGAGGAGGAGCAAGAATCAGAACAATTAGAAACGATAGCTTACGTAGGTAGAGGAAGACCCCATAATAATACTAGAGGCTTTAATGATCCGATATGTCCGATACGTCCAGAATATAGCAGACATTTTACAAACCCTATGTTAAATACGAGATCCCCTGAACACCTATTCCAAGCCGCTGATAAATTACTCCGAGATCGAAGGGGGTACCATATGCTCGATTCCATGGACGAACAAGAATTAGCCAGGTCAGCAGTACAATGGGCTGACAGTCCCAGTAAATACAGTGATGATGCACTAGCACACACGTTTCTGAATCTTGCCCCATACGAACAACGTTTAGCTAGTATATACATGATTCAACATCTCCTTATATTATATAAAGGCCAACACTCCGATCCAGGACCCTTACCTGACATATTGACAGAACTACTCACGAATAACTGGAGAGGTTCAGGTACTGATTTAATTAAAGAAATTCTAGAATTTCGAAACCAGTATATAACTTTTGTATGCCCAGAACACGTTCCGGTTCCCATTATGGGAAGAAAAATGTATCACATAGATAGACAGAACCCGTTACGCGAAGTACACCCAATCAGAGGTGAAGGTAATAATTTTACACGCGTGTTTGTGTACACGCCTATAACTAAAATTAAATTATTAGAAATGAAGAAAGTAGTACCCAGCCATGACAAGGATCCAGCAGGTTTCCACCGTGAGATAAAAGACATGTTACTCATGGGAGAGTATACCTATCCCGACATTATGAAAATACTGAAAGTGTTAATGCCTGCCGGTGTTTACGAGAAACTCAAAGAAAAGGAATGGGAGGTGAGAGACCAAAAGATAGATTGGACAGCATTAGAAAACGAAGAAAAGGCCCGAGCTGCAGGTTCAGGGCTTGGGGAAAAGACTACAGCACTACCAGGATTACTAGTGCAGGTACTGCCACGTTTATTGACTATGAAAAAGGAGGACTGGGGTGCAATCTCAGCCTGTAAACAGAAGCAAGATGAAGACACTAGTGATTTCTATTCCCGATTTGAAAAATGTTTTGGTATTAACAGTGGCATAAAAGCAAGTAGCGAGTCATATCCACATCTGTTTGTGACAAAATTAGTTGAAAACTCCTTGCCGCAAGTTAAGAATAGAGTATTGAAATTCGAGAGTACCTGGCAAGGTAATACCCCGTCACAGATGTTACAGATGTTACAATATCACCACAATAGAATTAGAGAAGAACAAGAACACGAACAGAGACGTATGAAAGATACAAAAATGAAAATGCTTGTTGCTCAGTCAGTTCCAGCTGATGGTCATCAAAAGGGTGATTCCGCAGGTCCAACGAAAGGGAAATGCAACTATTGTAAACAACAAGGTCATTATATACACGATTGTCCAGTCTTGAAACATAACATTGCCACAGGTAGAACCCAGGAAAGACCACGTCCACCTAGACAGGATCAGAATCAACAACAAATCCCTCAGCATGTACAACCTAGGTCAGCTCCGCAACAACTAGCTCCGCAACAGGCAGCTCCACAACAGACCGTAGCACCACCACAAGCGCAGCCTATTGCTGCCACACAAGCGACAACGCAACAGATGTATCAGTATGCACAAGCAGATTATCCCGATTATCAGCGATACACATGAAATAGCCTAGAGAGGGAAGTTGGCTTACCCCTTATTGAGGTTCCTGTAGATCAAGAGGGACCTTATGTACATAGTGAACTATTAGGGGAAGACAGAAAGTTTTTACTTGATACAGGGGCAAGCAGAACAACTATACGACGCAGTGAAGTTCCAGGGGCACCCCTCTCAGGCTCACAGAATATTTCCCTTGGATTCTCAGGAAAACCTATAATTAATGACGTAACACAACCTCTTCCACTCACGGTTGGTCCATTGACACGTACTACAGATTTATTGCTTACTAAATCATGTCCAGAAAACTTGTTAGGTATAAAAACATTGAAAGCTCTAGGAGCTATAATATGTTGTTCTCCGGAAGGAGTACGACTATTTCTACGTGACTTTAAAGGTCACTACGTGTCCAGAGACATGGATCACCGGTTGCAGAATTTACCTACACATTTATGGGCACAAGGCCCCACTGATGTTGGTTGCATGAACATTACACCATATCGAGTCACACTGAAAACAGGAGTAGTACTACCACGAATGCGACAATACAAGTTACCACCAGATGCTGTTGTGGCTTTGCTGCAAATCATTGACGAGCTCATTGCACAAGGAGTGGTTGTAGAAACCGACTCCAATGTATGCAATTCCCCAATAATTCCGATTCTTAAAAGAACGGATCCAAAAGCACCACCAGTATATCGATTGGTTATTGATCTGCGCGAACTAAATAAATGTATTGTACCACAATACCCTGTGGTCCCAGATATCTCTTCATTACTAACAGCTATTGATTCAGAAGCAACGTTCTTCACTGTAATTGATCTCAAGAATGCTTTCTTTAGCGTCCCAATAGATCCGGAAAGTCAATATCTGTTCGGATTCAGTTTAAATGGACGAAGTTTTAAATTCACACGCGCACCTCAAGGATTTACAGAAAGCCCCAGCATCTATAGCCAAGCACTGAAACGAGAACTTGACAGTATCCACATGCCAGTTAACACTGCATTGCTTCAATATGTCGATGATCTGCTGATCACCGCCCGAAGCGAACCTGAATGTGAAACAGCGTCACTGACGGTTTTAAAATTTCTGGCCGACAAGGGGCACAAGGTGTCCCCTTCTAAGCTGCAATTCTGTGTCCAGCGAGTTGTTTACCTTGGGCACTCGCTGTCCAAGGAGGGAAGACAGCTTACACCTGATCGCATCCAGTTAATTGCTAACATGCCACCACCCAAGACACAAAAGGAGGTGCGGGCTTTTATAGGCCTCACCTCATACTGTAGGCAGTGGATCCCTCAATATGCATTTCTAGCAAAACCACTCATCCAGTTGACAACACAGGAGGCAGCCACATCGACTGTCCTCCCTTGGACTCAAGAACACACACATGCCTTTGAAAGCTTAAAGAAAGCTTTATGCCAAGCACCTGTTTTAGCAACACCATGTTACAATAAACAGTTTACACTCTTTGTTACAGAACGCGAAGGTACTGCTTTGTCAGTACTCACTCAGGAACAAGCAGGATCACACAAACCATGTGCTTATTTCTCTAGTACATTAGATCCAGTAGCTCAGGCTCTTCCTGCGTGCCTGAAATCAGTGGCAGCAACAGCTTTAGCAATCAGACAAAGCGATGCCATAGTGTTAGGACATCAATTGACAGTACAAGTACCACACGCAGTAGAGGTTCTTTTGAACCGCACACAAACACAACACTTGACTATAGCGAGACTCACCGGTTACGAATTGACATTGTTTCAACCACACATAGAAATCAGACGTTGTAATACGTTAAATCCTGCCACACTGTTACCAGTAGGCGGAACAGATCCATTGACACATGATTGTGTCGAAGTCATTACTATCACGACGAAACCCCGACAAGACTTGACAGATATCCCTTTATCAGATCCAGACCTGACATTATATGTAGATGGTTCATGTATGAGAACAAATACAGGAGAGTTAGTGGCCGCTTACGCAGTCACAACGGACACTGAAGTCATTGAAACAAATTGTATTAACACTTTGTCAGCTCAAGCAGCAGAGCTCATTGCTCTGACACAAGCCTGTATTCAAGCCAAAGATAAGAAAGTCAACATATACACAGATTCACGTTATGCATTCGGAGTCGTCCATGACTTCGGCGTACTGTGGCGAGAGAGAGGTTATTTAACTTCTCACGGTGCCCACATCCAACACGGACCCCTCATTCAAGTCCTATTAGACGCGATTCATCTACCTACTGCAATATCGATTATGAAATGCAAAGCCCATACAAAAGTTACCGATATCATTTCTCAGGGTAATGACCTAGCTGACAGAACAGCTAAACAGACTGCTCAGAACCAGACTCATACAACTGACGCGACAAAGACAATAGTTCCGACACCAACACATTGCATGACAGTTAAGGATCCCGCCCTTGATATAATTGACATACAGACACATGCTACATCAGAAGAAATAAAGAAATGGACTGAATTAGGAGGGATCCAAACGGATCAAGGATGGATGACGAAGGAAAAATCTATATGGTTTCTTCCCGACTCCATGGTTCAAGTCATTATTAACACAATACATAGTCCAGCGCACCTAGGAGAAAAAGCTATGCTAGACAGTATTCAACACATTTGGTTCAACAAACACTTGCGAGCAGCAGCCAAACAGAAAGTACGTACCTGTATGATATGTTGTCAGTTTAATCCAGGTAAAAGCATCCCCGTAGAACAGGGTGGATTTCAATCTCCCGATCATGCTTTTGAAGTCCTCCAGATGGATTATATCCAGATGGAACGATGTCGAGGATTCAAATATGTTCTCGTAATTGTCTGTGCTCTTTCCCGTTGGACGGAAGCCTACCCGGTTTCAGATTACACTGCCCCGACTACTGCCAAACAGTTAGTTCGAGAATTCTTCCCACGGTACGGTTTACCACGTGTTGTCTACTCAGATAACGGCCAGCCATTCTCATCCGAACTAATGAAACATGTTTCCCTTTTGTTAGGCTACCAATGGAAATTCCACTGTGTCCGACATCCCGAGGCAGCAGGTCTCGTGGAACGCCATAATCAAACTCTGAAAATTAGATTGTCCAAAATATGTAGAGAAAAAGGTGTCGATTGGATAGTAGCCTTACCAGTTGCGCTCTTTTACATGAGAATGGTAGCACATTCTCGAACAGGGCTATCCCCGTACGAGGTGATCTTCGGTAGACCACCAAATATGTGGGGGACGCCTATACCTCGCAAAATCACTGATATTGACTGTAATATGCTGACAGATTACCTGGCTTCCTTGATGTCTGCACTACAATCTTGTCGTTCACAGGTAGCTGCAGCTTTTCCCGATAACACTGAGGTGAAGCCCCATGACGTGGTTCCAGGTGATATGGTCCTAGTGCGGAATTTCGACCGGAAGACCCAACTGGAGCCTAGGTGGAGATCGCCAAAACTTGTTCTACTGACCACAAGGACAGCCGTGAAGATCGAGGGACGTAAAGGGTGGTTGCACTCGAGTCATATCAAGTAATTTTATGGACTACCATCCAGTGTGAATACTCAGCCCTGTCCCCCACAAACAGACTCAAAGCTCCCCTTGGTTGAACCCACAAAAACGGAACTTTATAAACTAAAATTAAGGTCTAGCAAGTCAGACAATTTGATTGTTTAAGTCCTCTCCAAGGTGAATCGGTTGAATTTGTCTCCGACATGTATCCTCTAGACCGGAATAGAGAAAGAAATCATCAGATGCAGCTTAAAAAGCATGCGTATTGTAAATCACTTCGTAGTCACTGCACAGTAACATTATTAATTTTGTTTTTTCTAAGTTTTCTGATCATCATTTCCAGTATACTGCTGCATATGTATTACCCTATTTCTAAACGTGTTTACAATGTTACTGCTGAACATTCTTTTAGCGAATTACCTCCGCATGAGTTGTCCTATAGATTTGCGCTGCGCAACAACACATTCATTAGTATGTTACATCATTCCCATCAGACCAGCAATGCTACAAATTGTTGGATATGTGGCCAGACCGCATATATACGTCTACCTCTAGATTGGGATGGTACCTGTTACATAGCATTCCTTCTGCCACCTGTTTTTCTAGCTCCTCCTGATTATCATAGAAATACCCATTTAGTACACAATAGACAGCAGAGAGATCTCCCAATTGTCGATTACACTGAAACGGCCTGGGAGCAATACACAGATTTCAATAAAGGTTTCTTTCCCTATATAGGTACAGTCACTAATAGTAAGCTGATACGTAGATTAACTAGAACCCTTGAAGCAGTAGTGAACGAGACTACTTCCGCCTTAGGCAATTTAACAGAAGAGCAGTCTGCTATGCGGATTGTTGTGCTTCAAAATCGTCTTGTCCTTGACGTCATCCTGGCCGATAGGGGCGGAGCTTGTAGGGTCATCGGATCAAGTTGCTGCATTTTCATACCAGAAAATTCGCCGTCAGTATATAAAGCCATAACCCGCCTTCATAAGATTATAAGCCAGATACACCAGAGTCCAGGCACCTGGACTTGGTCCGGTTGGTTCTGGGGCGTGTTGTCAGCCTGGGGATGGAGGATCCTATCCTTCCTAGGTATTGGCTTTCTCATACTATTCAGTTGCTGCTTATGTCTACAATGTGGGCCAGCGATTTGTGGTCTGTGTGCCACATCATGTATCCCACATCCAAGTTTTCGTTCAAGATCCCGGAAGAAGAAAGAAGAACAAATGATGCTATATGAACAGATCGATGGATTGATGAAGATCGATATCACCTAAGGGTCCGTAGGGGACAAGGAGGGAATGAGGAAATATGAATTTTGTGATCAGTTATGTCCCCTATCGTAGACCCCAACGGCTCCATGTGCATGCTATAAGTACATGTATGTTCCCTCCAGTTCCAGTTTTGAAGACGCAAATACATGTGCGTCCACCGTCAACATGTCCTCTTTCAGATCCGCCATGAATGGGTCAGATATTCCATTCCTAAGTATGAAAGGCCACCGACTTTATGTGGTTCACTTTCCACATTTTACAGATTCAGGCGAGTAGGCCCTGAATTCTGCCATCAAGCCTTTTCCTGCCTTCTGCCTCTGAAAGCTCCAGTCCGAGCCTGCATCTGTATCCATGAACTTTGTCCTACTCCCTGCGCGGCTAACGGTGCCCGATCCAGCCTGTTGCCTGCCAAAAACTGTATTTCACCTTCAAGATTATCTGCTTCGCTCCCCATCCGATGCATTCCTGTCTAGTAGTTTAGGTAAACATTCTTCCAGCTACCGTGCTAAGGGCCAGGCCTCGCTGTCCTCGTGCAAGTAATTCATAGCCCCTGTTACCATGGAAGATTCCTGCCCCCTCGCATCTCATGTAGACACTTAGACGCTTGTACACGCACTAACAGTCAGTATAGAATAGAGAGAGCTTTCCTTTTGGATAATACAGTTCTTTAAACACAAGATATTAGATAGGATTTGGGATTAGGTTGACATGACCCCCCAGACTTCTGTCTCCACATATAGAGCTAAATGTCAAGTCCCCTTCACCCTCTAGTTGCACGTCAATCACACGTCATGCGGCTGCGCGCGCATCTCTGCCAAATATTTCTGCTGACATTGCAGGATTCTCTTATGGATCCACCCACTTGTGACATCATGTATAATGACGTTTTATAAGTTACGCCTATATGTCCGCCTTTTTTAGCTACGTATGCCTATTTTATCTGTATTATCAGCTGTTACGCCTTTTGCATCTGTCTTAATGTAATGCTTTCCATATAAATACCATTACCTGTCAATAATGTATGCCCTTCCTTCCTGAACTCTCGTGGTGATGGAATTTGAAGCCTGCAATTCGAATTGTATTTCCTTTGTAAAGGAATAAAGCCTTTTAGAACCTCTAATACCACGGATTCTGCCTCTTATATTTACTGAGTTATTCTTACTAGACTTTACCGCATAAAAAATAGTACCGGTAATGAAATATTTACCACAAACACGCACGCTCTCGTGAGGGCGATTAATTCTGCTGCTTGGGCCGAATTATGTGGCACTCGTGCAGTTTCCACGACCGTGTGTAACGTCGTGATAGCATATGCAGCAGTCGTATCACCATTAGGGAGCGTGAAACACGAACCATCCACCCATAAAGTACCATCACACTCAGCCAGGGGAGTATCTTTAAGATCTACTCTCCCTTTCGTCTCTTCTTCTGTTCTGAACAGACAGTCATGTTGCTCATTCTCATCTAGGTCTGCTGGATTTGGCAATAATGTAGCTGGATTAAGCGTGTTGCATCTCTTTATGTGTATGTGATTTGCTAACAGTGTGAGCTCATAGCCTGATAATCGCGCACTAGTCAAGTGTTGTGTCTTGGTTCTGTTTAATAATGTGTCTACAGCATGTGGAACCATAACGATCAATGTGTTGTCCATTACCAGACCAGCAGATTGTCGGATAGACATAGCTGCAGCAGCTGTCGCTCTCAGACAGCTTGGCAATGCCCTCGCTACAGGGTCCAAGGTTGATGAAAAATATGCGCATGGGCGTGGTCTGTCACCAAAAGGCTGTGTTAACACTGATAATGCGCAACCATCTTTCTCGTGAACATAAAATGTAAAAGGCTTGCTGTAGTCAGGAGTACCCAACACAGGTGCTGAACACAATGCATTGCGTAATTCCACAAAACTTTTCTGGCACTCTTCAGACCATGGGATAGGATTCGGTGTGTCTTTACATGTTAATGCTAACAAAGGTTTTGCCAACAAAGAAAAATTTGGGATCCAGTGCCTACAGTATGAGGTAATGCCCAAGAAAGCACGCACTTCTCTCTGTGTTCTTGGCACACTCAACTGCGCAATGGCTTGAATTCTTTCTGGGGTCAGTTTCCTTCCCTCCTTCGATAAGAGATGACCTAAGTAGGTCACTTCTTGTCGACAATATTGCAGCTTGGAGAGAGACACTTTATGATGGAAAGCAGATAAATGGCGCAACAATGACAATGTGGCTTCTTTGCAGATCTTTTCAGTATCCGCGGCGATTAGTAAATCGTCCACGTACTGAATCAGAATTACGCCACTAGGTAAAACAAGTGCATCAAGCTGCGCTTTCAAAGCTTGACTATATATGGATGGACTCTCACAGTAGCCCTGGGGAGCGCGTTTGAAGCGGAAGCTTCGGCCTCCCAGACTAAAGCCAAAAATGTCTCTGCTCTCTTCTGCAATTGGGATGCTAAAGAAAGCATTCTTTAAATCGATCATTGAAAACCATGCAGCAGAGGCTAGAATCATCGTTAACAAGGCAGTTATATCAGGGACAACTGGAAACTGTGGCACAACAATCTTATTAACCTCTCTAAGATCAATCACAAATCTGTAAACAGGTGGCTGTGAAGGGTCCGTTCGTTTTAAAACAGGTAAAATCGGACTATTGCAAACGTTGCCTCTTGTCTCTTCAATTACACCCTTATTAATCAAATCGCTGACAATGTCTAACAATGCTTTCTGGCCTTCATTAGAGATCTTGTACTGGGGAATACGTGGCAGTCTGACATTAGCCTTTAAAGTTACCACGTATGGCGGTATCTCCAAGAGGCCCACATCATTGGGACCAGTAGCCCAAAGGACATCCGGAAGGGATGACAATTCAGGTGGCATTGTATTTTTAGACAAGTACATCGGGGAAATCACTTTCCTGCCTAATGTAAGTTGTACCCCTGACGGTGAACAATAGTGTAGCATGTAATCTTTTCAACAAATCTAACCCTAGCAAATTCTCACCACAACCTGTTGTTAGAATCAGGGGTGCTTTCAGCTCGCAAGGTCCAATAGAAAGTGACATGGGACTAGAAATCGGGTTTCTAACTGGGGCGCCAGAAAAACCTACTGAAACATTTATATCGCCAGACAAAGGTGCGCCAGGGAGTTTTGAATGCATGATTGAACTCTTTGCAGCATCAGTGTCTAGCAGAAAGGGCTCCGTTACATTTGCTGTAGTCACCTCAACATACGGTCCGCTCTGATCCACTGGCACTGAAACAACTCCCTCTCTCTGTCTACGGCTGTCCTAGTAATCATTATTTTCTGCATCGCCGTCCTCTGCATAATAATCATTATTGTAATACTGAGCTGTATTACTAGTCGCGTTAGCTTGCTGGTCAAAACTATTGATGGTATTTTGAGGCGGCAGAGGACGCGCGTTCTGGGGAGCATTTCCACGCCCTCTGCCTCTAGGAGCTTGCTGACCACCCCTACCTCTTGCGCCATACGCATTACCGTTCCGCTGCATTAATTTAGGGCAACTATATTTAAAATGACCTCCCTCTTTGCAGTATGAACATTGGTTGGGACCTACAGGGACACGTGGTTGATAATACCCATTCGTTTGCTGATTGTTCTGAAATTGTTGGGGTTGGTGATAGACACCTTGGGGTTGCCTATAATTATTCTGACCTCCACGTGGCGGATAGGCCTGCTGCAAAAGGACCTTTGTCTTTAGTTCCTTTGTTTTCTTATCTGTTCTATCTTTTTCATCTTTATCTCCGTTCTCGTAATACTGTGCAGTAGCCAGTATTTGCGCTGAAGAGGAAACAGCCCAAGAACTTTCTGAATCTTTTAACTTTTTACACAGGTCAGGAAGTAAATTCTGCACAAATTTATCCACAAATAACCGTTGGCCACCCTCAGTACTCATATCTTGCCCACTGTGATCAATAAACGTTTCTTCAAACCTGGTAAAGAAGTCTGACACTGTCTCATCTTTCTTCTGCTTGCATGCAGATAGCTTGTCCCAATTTACGCGCATCGCAGGCATTATTGTCTTCATATACGTGATGATTCTACCAGGGAGTTCTGCTATTAAAGGCTCAGGTTTTGCGCCACCAGTTTGTCTAGCGTCAGCGGCAATAATATCAGCCCATGTAGCACCTAGTTCTGCATCGTGATCTGCATTACGAATTGATCCCCATAGAGGCTGTGGAACAACATTACCAAACAACATGTCTATGTCGGCCAGATTCATAACGCATGACCCTGCCGTCTGTGACAACTCTTTATAATATCCTGCAGGGTTTTTACGGGGATCAGGCAATGTCTGCTTAAGCGCTAACACCTCAGAACGCTTCCATGGAACATGCACCCAAACACGCTGGAAATGCGCTGGCACAGCAGCGATACCGGCACCGGCATCAGCTGCGACTGCTTCCTTCCATACTGGGGGAACTTCTCTCATGGGGTATTGTCGCGCTTTTACCTTTTTCCCCACAAGGACATCTTGTTCAAACAATGACTGTTGACAATCATCATTCCTGAAGGACAATACAACCGCAACTGCTTTATCTACCTCGCGATCCACAATTGTACCAGTTCCAAAATCAAACCTCACTCTACACAACTCCTGCGGGCTCGGGTTTTTACCACTATCCTCCAATTCTTCACAGAGAATTTCGCACATTTTCTCAAACACATATCTCTGTTTTGGGGCATCCCATTGATGGAAAACGTTGACAACTGATTCCACATCATACAGTGAAGGGAAAACAATCCATCTACGCGCCATGCGATCTATTACCTTTTTCTCATCGGGGTTAGGCAATTGACTGCGCAATTGCTTACGCTGTAAACCAGGAGTCGCACCAGATGACTCAAAGAGAGGAGACATTAATGTAGTAACCACATTAGCTAAGCGCTGTCGCGCCGAAGGAGAAGCTGAGGCGAAAACAGGGGGATATACAGAGGGGAGAAAAGAGGATGCAGAAACAGGTACTGGAGTGGTGCAAGGAAGAGTATCAGGGGAGGCAGTCAATATGCTAGGCAAAGTCGCAGGAAGCGCGGGGGCAGTTGGAAACACAACTGGCGACCCTTGAGAAGGCTGCGCTATAGGGATAGGAGCCGGTTGCAAAGCAACTGGCGGTAGCGGCAAGGCTTGCAGTATATTGACTGGAGGTGGCATATTCACAAGCTGGGGAGGCGCCGTGGCATTCTGAGCATACGGGGGTGGCGAACTCAACAAATGCGACATCAGGGGATCTTTCTCCTTTTCTTCTAACTCATTCTGCTTAGAGTGTGGTAAAGCTGGGTAACATTTGTCGATCCCTAACTTACGCTGCCTGTGCAATTGCTCATTCATCTGCTCCTCCTCATTGTCTTTGAATTGTACAGCTGCTTGCATTACTGTCATACCTTTCTCTCTCTTATTCTTTTTCGCTAGCTTTATTTCCTTCTGTTTGGCTTCCTTTCGCCACAAGCGGAAAGAATCAAACATCGCCGGCCGGGCTTTCTTTTTGAACAATTTAATTTCCAAATTATCTAAAATATCGGTATCGAAACTACCATTTTGGGGCCATTTTAAAACACCGTCTTTTCTGGTGTAGTGGATCCACACTTCGTTATATGCAATAGGGCCTACGCCATGTTTTACATAGAGCTCATAAGTTGGAGTTCCAACCGGAGGAACCGGACATGATTCCTCCAGCTGGAAATCTCTTCCACAACCCAAACAAAATATTCTACCAAATATTCTAGAACCAGGCATCTTCGCTCACTAGTCTAGATCTAAACGTCAGAGGGTTATCGATTACGATAATCTCGTGAATACACGAGTCCTCTGGCTTTGGCGTTTGCAAACTCCAAATTTCCAAATCAAAACGATCCCGAGGGATACCAAACAAATGGGAGACGCTCCACTTATACTTAACTGAATATTACTGATCGATGGCGTCACCAGAAGACTCTCTCGATTGTTTCGCTCTCTCAAAACTCGTCAAGGGTCCAAAACAGGTCGATTAATCAGGGCAGCAGTCCTTCGTAGCCGTCGGGACGCGGAGAACCTCGCAGAAAAGACTTTCGGACCACGTCGACATGCAGGGGTCGATGAAGTGGCGGCCTTCCTCCAGAATTTCCACACGAAGCTCCTCACGAACCTCTGGCTTGGACCGGTACCGCTGAAATCGTCCCGAGTTGGGCGCCAAACTGAAGTACTGGGTATTTTAGACCCAGCAGTGCAGGGGCACACACCCTATGACTTCTGGGTTCACCCTGTTCCAGACCTACAGAAACACAGTCTTCTAGGTGAAGTCAAAGATTCATTTATTGGCTGCAGACCAATTACAGGTATCCTAGAAGTACAACAGCGTGTATGTTCTCAGGAGACTGCTGAAAATCATAGAAACGGACTTCATCTTAAATACACTTTTTCCTGCCTCAAGCATACATTCCTAGGTTTTATGATACGGCAATATACACGTGTACATTACAAACGAAAAGGCAGAGTCATGATGACCATCCCACATTCCAGTTAAGCCAGCCCACAATGATTTACACAGCAAGGTTCAGATCCCACATTAGATAATCGATAGGCCCCAATAAACATGAGCATCTCCTGTTTTGGGAAACAAGCCATAAAGCAGGAACAAGCAGGTGCGAAAGTGATTAGCCGGAGGCTTGTGTGTGATGAAAGGACTTTATGGTGCGCTGAGCCCTGATGCTAATCACAGGTGGCCGGAGGAAGGGGAGCTCGTGAGACCAGTTTGACCTGGGGCAGCAGAGCCAAGCTGCCCAGGTCACAGAAGAGTCAAGGAAAGGCACATGCATTGCAAGGCCTGTAGTTGCTTCATTATAGCCTATGTGAGGGCAATCACAAGATGGCCACTGCCTCCAAAATGGAACCCGCGTAGTGAAGCAGAATAACGTGTACACAGTGCATTCATAGCTAGAACGATATATAAAGCACTCGTACATACCGCATTAACCATTTGCGGTTTGCTAATACCAGGATAGACAGGGGTGGGGCCCTGTTCCCTACGCGGTCACAGAGATTAAAGTACGACAGTTGGGGCGCGCTCCGCTTCGCCTCAAGCTTTGGGATTGGCAGAGGGGAGGGAGGGAGGCTGGCTTTCCTGGCTGGCTGATGACGTCGCGGCGATGAGTGCTGCCAACAGAAATTTGAAAAGGCAGCAGGACGGTAGATGCCGGGAGTCGGACCCCAGAAGCTGAGGTGAGGACGGTAAGTGCTAAACCTTCCTTTCATTACGATTATGCATTTGAGTTGCACATTACCAAAGCTCGCTTAAAATGAATCCTTTTCAAGTTTGCATTTCTGAGCGTGACGTGTTTTAATATTTTCCACTTGAAAGTTCTATCAGTACAAGAGCTCGTACCTCTCACTTGGAGGGCATGTTTTCCTTCCTACAATGATGCCTTCGGTACGACCGAACCTCAGAACAAGAAGCGCGGGGTGGAGCATGGAATGTGGCCTCGCGCCGCAGGAGAGCCAGGGCCACGCAGCGCGTGCTGGGATGCGGAAGAGCGGTTACAGGCTGCAGTCACTCACCACAGAGAGATTCACTGTGGGTGGTGCCCGTACACTTTGAAGATCAACGGGTCGGGAGGCTTCAGATCCAGGCAAAATATGTTTGCTTTTTTTCTTTCAGGCAGGAGCAGTTTGAAAAGTACAGTGGCAGCTGCCGTGAAAGCATTTTTTAGGGCGATCAGATGTTGTCAGGTGATTCTCTGTTGAAAGATTGGGCTCGGCAGCAGTTCTGCTTGTTTGAACGGTGCACTTGTCTGTGCTTATGCCAGAAACTCGTTGGCACTTGGCATGCGTTACTTTATATATCTTCTGTTTGTGCCAAGGTTCCTAGCAAGTGGCACTGAATAGAATGTCTGCATTTTTGGAAGGTATTATTTTTCATTTAACACCGATGCTACTATTACGCAGCTTTAAGGCAAGGTGCAAAACTGTGAATATACAAACATTTAAAAATGATACGAGGCATCTTAGAATACAGTAAATGCCAACAAAGTGTACATTTTCACGGCGTACTGCGCAAACTTGACCCAAATCCAATCAGGTTTCAGAGCGCTTTACATAGCACCAGTTACGTTACATGAGGACACACATTATTTTTTTTGTTGGGCACAGGGAGATTAAGTGATTTGCCCAGAATCACAGGATGTTTGGTGTCATTAACAAGACTCGAACCCAGTTCCCCAGGTCCGAGGTCAAGCGCCCTAGCCGTTAGGCCAACTCCTCTCCCAACAGATGGTAACAGCACCTTCAGTTCTCCTTACCCTGGGGGTGTACGCAGTGGTTCGATTGCAAATGTTATTTCATTTAATAAAAGGCCAATATCACTGTGTAGAGAGGAACTAACCGATGCTTCGCATTTTTCCGATCAAATCTATTCCCTTCTTATTTCCCTTATCACGTTACCCCTAACTGTGCTTAATGACATTGAATGCCTCTTTTGTGATGCTTCTCTTGGATTTAAATGTGTGCCAGACCAAATTATAAAAGGTACCATTGTGAACACAATTAGGTCAGTTTAAGGAAGGAGTTTCAAGAACTATTTTAAATTCTCGACCCCAGGTCTAATTGCACATAAAATAGTTTTGTATTGAAATCCCTCTCTATTTTTCAAAGTTTTCACTGAGGAGACCTGCCCCGTATCGGTCGGGTTTGCTCGCTTGGCTTGCTTGTGATGTAGCACTCATCCCCAACTTTTAGGCTCACCACTTTCAAAACTCACCAGCCGCCACTGAACTCCGCTAGGGCTAGCTTTGTCTCCAAAACCATCTTGGATGCCACTAACTGTTCAAGAACACTTTTTGGCCTAGTTAAAGAGCTTGCCGGCTGAGACCCTAGCAAAACCTCTGCCTTTAACTAAACGTCAATGTGACGATCTTGCCCAATTTTTCATGCAAAAAATAGAGAACATTTGTTTTGAAATTGCTAACTCACATATAAGCAAAACCCCACAGTCTCAATCCATCATCTTACCCCAGACCTTACCCTTACCACACCTCACTGTCCCTCCCCAAACGGTTCCACAGCTAGTCTCTTGGCCCCCTCTTGACATAGACTCCTTGATAACCATCCTTGGAAAGGTCAAATCCGGTTCCCCGAAGGATCCCCTGCCAATCTCCACACTAAAACAGCTGGACCTCTCTCATCTGTCCGTCATCCTGAATGCTCTAAATTCTTCCCTGCTCGAATCCACAGTCCCTGGGCATTGGAAACACGCCATGGTAACCCCTCTCCTGAAAAAGCCCTCTACCGACCATAGTGTCCTCTCTAATTATAGGCCTATCTCACTCCTGCCTGCTTCAAAATTCTTGAGAGACACATTCACTCCCATCTCTCTCAGTTTGTCGAAACTCACAAAATCCTCCACCCCTCTCAATCCGGCTTTTGAACCGGATTCTCCACGGAAACGACACTGTTGGGGGTCACAGAGAAGTTGTGCCATCATCTTGACACTGGGGACACAGTCGCACTGATACTGTTAGACCTTAGTGCGGCATTCAACACTATCTCCTATTCAGTCCTAATCAACACACTGAAGTCTTTGGGCATCTGTGGCTCAGCCTTGGACTGGATTACTTCTTTTTTTAACCGACCGCACTTTCCAGATCTTCTCTGTCACAGACACTTCCAACATTTACCCATCACCCTATGGTGTCCCCCGGGGCTCCATCCTTAGTCCTCTTCTTTTCAATTTATATGTCAGGCCTCTAGCAGACATAGCAGAACAAGCAGGCCTAACTCTTTTTACGTATGCAGACGATTCCCAGATCATCTTTTCCCTCTCCAGAACTGACCTCGGCTCGACATCCCTTCTTCAGACAGGCCTAGGGAAAATTGCTACATGGATGAACCGCAATCACCTGACATTAAATGGTGATAAGACAGAAGTCCTCATCCTAGGCAAAAATAAAGATCTGTGGGGCCCACTACATTGCCCTGCTGAGATGGGCGCCCTCCCCAAACCCTCCAGTCATGTCCGTAATTTGGGGATAACTATCGAGGACTCTCTAACCATGCACCATCAGGCAGTAAAGGTCACAGCTATCTGCTTTACCATCTTGAAATGGCTCAGGAAGATCATCTGGATGCTCCCAGATGACACCCAGAAAACAGTGGTCCATGCCCTCATCACCTCTCAGCTGGACTATGGAAACATCCTTTACCTTGGCTCAAACAAAGCAGTGACTCGAAGACTGCAGTTAGTACAGAACACTGCAGCGAGATTACTTTGCAAGGTTCCCAAAGCCACCCCGATATCTGGCTACCTCCGTAACCTACACTGGCTCAGGGTGGAGATCCGCATTAAGTTTAAAACCCTGAGCTATATGTTCAAGATCAAAATGGGAACGGCACCACAGTATCTTAACTCTCTTGTCCGTCCCTATGCCCCCACTCGCCATCTACGATCTACCACGCTCGGATATTTCACAGTACCTAGGTTCGAACTATCCAGGATGGGGGGGGGGGAGATCTCCGGTTAACGCTATGTGCATTTAAAAATGGAGTCTGGCTGAAGAATGTATATAATCCCAGCCTTGTGCATCAGTGGTGGTGTCATACATGTAACATATGTTAAAGAATATTATATCAAACAATTTGCTAAAAGTTAAATTTTTATAAAACGATCATAGAATATAGGATATCATTAATAAACTTGCCATAAAGCATAATAAAACTATGCATTGTGTTTGCAGAATGGAACATATACATTTCATGATTACTTAAATGCCTTGCTTTTGCGTGTCAAAAATAATTGCATTGCATTTGCCATAAATGAACATGTTTACTTGTAAAACCTTGCATATTTCAAGCTATTGCATTACAAAATATTGCATTTTTAAATAACATATAAAGTGGTCCCAGCTGAGCTTAATGAAAGGAACATTTTGTCAATCTGAGCCAACCAGTTTTGTTTTTATAATGACCAATTTGAAAAAATTAAAGCGGCTTCAAAACGACAAAAATAGAAGATGAACGAAAGGAAAAAATATAATGTTCCAACGGAATCGCCATACATGTGAACCTCAGGACACCAATACAGTTCCTTTCTCTTCAGACGTTGCAACACTGCAGCACTGTTTTCAATATTACTAGTCATCTGAAACCTTATGGTTGTTTTGTGTTGGGGATTCACATACTATGCAACAATTTTCAGATTGCATGAGAAATTCTGCATATGACTGCTGAGCTTCTGTGTCATATTCACTTGTTTATTCAGCACATGGCTCAAGTTGTTGGTTGAAAGAACTGGTGTATGGTTCTTCTCCTCCCTCCGTGGATAAATAGCTCACCACAGATGGTGGCAGCACTGCCAATAGCCTGGAAATGGCTCAAAAGGCAATGGTGGTCCAACATGGTGGGCATTTTATAGGATGGGCATCATGATTGTGTGACAAAATCTCTGATATTACCTCAACGGCCGTACAAGACATTCTGCATATATGCAATTCAAAGGTGGCTGTTCCAGATGCAAGTCCAGACATATTTCAAAGGAACAGTCTATGCACCAAAACATTTGTCTCCCTCCATTAAGGCCCCACTTTTCTAAATTACAGCACCCAATCTTCACTGATTTCAGTGAGGTATTCATCACCCAAGTAGCTCTCCATACACACTGATGAAGTCTATATGGAAAGTTCTACTATGGTCTATCTGTTGAAGATTGTTAAATGAACAAGTTACTTTTTTATTTCTTTATTGGGTTTTAAGCATAGAATACAATCATTAAAAGTCAAACATTACCACTTAATAATATCGACAATGCAGGTTGACCACTCATTCAGCATCATAATATCATTAGCACTGTGTGTGAACCGACTAAAGACCTATGTTCGTGACCCTTGTGAGTCCTGCCCTCCAGATACAATAAGGTGCCTTAGGAGTCAAAACGCATCTCATGCGTGATCCTCGTGACCATTCGGTCGAGGCCCTGCATCCGTGTCATCAGAGGCAGCCCGCTCCAGGAGATATGACTGGAGGGGAGACCATATGTCACGTGGGCGGGAGGAAGGCGGTAGGAGCTCGGCATAAGTTTGCAATTGTTCTTGGCATTATATAAGGTCATTCAGCCAGTGTTTGAATTTGGGCGCCCTCCCTCTGCCACAACTGCAGGCGACCTGTCTCTTAGCTAGCAGGAGTGCCAGGGAGATGTATCTTCGCACTGAAGCGGTCAATGCTTCGGTGTAGCCTAGGAGCGTAACTAGGGGATCATCGGGAACGTGCATTCCGGTCATCTGGTCAAGCGCCACCAACACCTCCGACCAATAACATCGGAAGGGAGGGCAATTACAAGCTAGGTGTCTAAAGTCCGCTCTCTCACTCCCACATCGGTCACAGCAGTCGGTGTCTCGGAGGCGAAGACGCATCAGGCGCATGGGTGTATAGTAGAGACTGTGTATGTATTTATAATGAATTATGCGCAGCCTGCTGCTGGCGGATATTTTCCCAGTCTGTTGGCAGCAAAAGGACCACTGTTCGTCAGTAAGGGGGGAGCTGAGTTCTTCCTACCAGCGGGACCTGGCCGAAGGGGGGTCATGTGTGCAGTCTCTTTGGGTAGTGCAGTACAGCAGCGATAAGACATGTGTGGGGGTAGTTTTCTGCAGGAGGGCATGTAGCGGAGTCATCGTGGGGGGCTCCTGTGGAAAGCAGGGGGTGAGAGCCTTAACGTCTTGTCTCAGTCTGATGTAGAAAAAGCGTTCCAGGGGGGTAGGCAGGGTAGCACCGAAGAACTCTTCACTGGAACAGAATTTGCCGTTAACATAGAGCTTACCCCAGGTCTAGATGAAAAGCTTTCGGAGGAGTTGGCGGCATCCTCCTTCCTGCGTGACTGGGAGGTCAAGCCTGCCTTGGAGGGGCAGAAAGGGCGAGTACAGTGTGGTTGTGTGGCAACAACGGGCTAGGTCTCGCCAAGCGCTGATGGTGCAGTCTACTGTGGTGGAGGCAAGGCGTCTCGGAATGGCAGGTGCTCTTAGGTAAGCGGAGCAGGAGATCGAGGTCATATACCATCTTTGATTGCTAGGTGAGGCATGTAAGGGGGTGAGGTCCATACAATACACCACATAGTGGGCTTTAGCACAGCTGAAATACAGTTCCAGGTCTGGAATCTCAAAACCCCCAGCACGAAAGGGCCAAGTGAGAGTCTCCCAGCGCAATCTAGCTTGTTATCCTCCCCAGCTAAGATGGATGAGTTGAGTTTTTAGGGCTTTAAAGAAATGTCTGCTGGGGGCAAAGGGGATGTTGATGAAAAGATAGAGCAATTTGGGCAGGATTATCATCTTGATAAGTGAGGCTCTCACGGCTAGTGAAATTGGCATCGCAATCCACCTGGTGCTTTTGTCAGTAAGGAGGTTTAGTGTGCGCCCGTAGTTGGCTGCCATCAAGTCTTTACGATTGCAAGGGATTACTATTCCTGGGTATGTGATTGTGCCTTCGCATCATGTGAGGGGGTAGTCTGGTGTGAACCGTGTAGTGGTGTCGGTGAGTGGTAAAATCTGGGATTTCCCCCAGTTTATGTTGACCCCAGAGAGCTGTCCAAAGAGGATGAGTAACCTTAAGATGGGGTTGAGACTGTCGCCCGGATTGTGAAGGTAAAGAGTGAGGTCGTCGGCGTAAAGGGAAATTTGTATTTGCCTTTCAGGGTATATGAGAGCATGTTCGAGGAAATATTGACGGACCTTGGCAGCCAGGGGCTCAATTGCTAGGGCCAAAAGGAGGGGAGAGAGGGGGCACCCCTGCCTGGTACCTCTAGCTATTGTGAAGGCGGAGGATCTGGTGCCGTTGACTAATATGCTAGCCTGCAGGTCAGTGTATAGCAGGTTAATCGATAACAAAAATGTAGCAGGAAAGCCAATGGGGTGAAGAACAAACACTAGATAGTTATAGGGAATCAAATGCTTTGGTAGCGTCTAGGAAGACAGCCACCGCATTTGTGTCAGGGTCAATGTCCTGCAGGACAGCAAACAGGGTGCGAAGGTTGTGAGAGGTACCTCCGCTGGGCACAAGTCCCAATTGGTCAGGGAGGACAAGGGCGGTCATGAGTGGGCTAATATGGTTCGCGATCAGTTTTGCTAATATTTTAGCATCTACGTTTATGAGGGAGAGGGGCCTACATGAATCGCATTGTGCAGCCGGTTCCCCTGGCTTCGGTAAGGATATTATGAGCGCCTCTTGCATTGTCTGGGGAAGAATGCCCGTCTCCCGAGCCTCCTCATAGACCTATCGTAGACTGGGGCTGAGTATAGTGCGGAATGTTTTGTAAAATTCAGCCGGGAGGCCATCAAGGCCAGGGGCCTTGCCAGACTGTAGTTGCATAATAGCAGTGATGATCTCATCGTCTTCGTGATGTGCGAGGAGAAATTCTCTTTGGGTGTCCCCTAGCTAAGCAATCGCAGTGTCTTCAAAGAAAGGGGTGAAATAGACAGGTTGTGTCCTGTGTGAGGTGTACAGGGTTTTATAAATGCATTTGAAGGTGGCAGCTATGTCTGAAGTGTTTCTGTGCATGTGGCCTTCCTCATCCTTGATTTCTAGGATAGTGTTGTAAAATCTAGGTGGGCAAATAAGAGCTGCAAGCACTTTGCCTGGTTTTTCACCCTCCCCATAGCGGCGGGCCTGGTGATACTTCCCTCTGAATTTGCACTCCCTTTCGGCTGTCTCTTGATACTCAGTGATTAGTTTGCTCAGACACGTTTATAATTCTGGGGTGGGTGTGGTTTGCATCTGAGCTTCAGTGTACTTGAGTTCTTTCTCCAGCTCATGGAGTGTGGAGCGAATGTCCCTCAGGATCGCTTTTGGCGATGCAGATTCCACGCATGGTGACTTTGAAGGCCTCCCACACAGTGGAGTATTGTGTGACTGAGTGTTCATTGCGAGGAAAAACATTCGACAATTTCTTGCTCAATTTCAGCCTTAAATACGGGGTCCAACAAGGCCTGCACAGGTAGTCGCCAGGACAGGTATGGTGATTCCTCATGAGGGGGTGTGAGCGTGAGAAGCACCGGTGAGTGGTCAGAGTAGGTGCGTGGTAGGTGGGAAGCCAGACACAGCCATGGGGTTAACCCTCTAGAGATAAGCCAGCTATCGATCATTGACCAGGAGGAGTGGGTAGTGGAAAAGCAGGAGCCCTCTCTGTCTTGTGGAAGAAGGCTGCGCCAGGCATCGACAAGGCCGTGGTCTTTGATGATGTGGGTGAGGGTATGATGTGCGTTGGAGTAATGATGGGGTTGTGAGTGTGAGCGATCTAGCGATGGGTCGAGGGCGACATTAAAATCTCCTCCCCATACCACATGCATTGAACCAGTGTCCAGGATCCTGCCCCAAGCACCAGGAAGAAGTCAGGATCATCAGTATTCGGCCATAACATTCGACAAGCGTAATAGATTGAGCAGCCAGTCTGCCCCACAGGATGCTGTACTGACCCTGCGGGTCAGCGTAGGAACCAATGGGGGTGTAAGGGAGTGTGCGCCTAATCAAAATAACCGAGCCACGTCCATATGTGGAGTATGAGGAAAAACATTGGCCCAGCGAGACGCAAATGAAGACAGGGCAGTGGGGCCTAGGTGTGTCTCCTGGAGCATGGCACAGTGTAGGTTGTGTTGGTCCAGATAAGAAAGTACGTGTCGGCGCTTGTGGGGGTCTCCCAGACACCTCACATCCACGTCAAGAGGTTGTACTTGGGGGGGCTAGGTCGGTTTTCCATGGTCATATGTCGCGAGTGTTGTGATGGACGTTAGATACGTGTCGAGCAGGTCAGCTGCGCAGGTTGCAGCTATGCATGTCAAGTCAACGATAAGTGGCAGTAAACAAAAACTCCCCCCTCCCCCCACCCACCCACATCAGCAGCCCAATCCTGCCGTGAAGTGTTTCCCTCCCTCCCATCCCCAATGCCTCATGCTCCATGCTCCCAGCGGGGGAGGGTGGATGCGAGGCTGTGAACATGTTAAACCAAAGCAGTATAGGGGTTCCCTGAGAGGGTAGCAGCCAGAGGGAGGACCAGAAACACCCTGTGGCAGCGATGGCGCTCAGGGTGGATAGTAGAAAGTCTCATCATGCCAAGAGTGCTGCGGTGAGTGCTTCGGGTAGGGAAGCGTCAGTGACATTCGCAGGAAGGGCCCTGCAGGGATCGTGCAGCAGTCCATGATGAAGGGCGTTGCATTTCAAACGGTGATCTGCGTGGATCAGCGGCGGTGAAAGTTACTAAGCAAAGGCCGCACCAGAGATCTCAGAGAGAGGTATGACCATCATTCTACATCTGATGTACTGCCATCTTCAGCAGAGCGAGTGGAGGGGGAAGCACGATCTATGGATCTCTTGGGTGGGGTTTTTATAAAGTCATGAACATGTTGGGGGTTAGTAAAGAAGTGTTGCTTCCTTTGTGAGTGACTTTGAGGTATGTGGGAAAGAGCATAGCGTAGGCAATATTCGTTTGTTGAAGCTTTTTCTTTACTGGGAGGAACTTCCTGCGTGCCTCCTGGACTACCATGTAAGGTCAGGGTATAGTGAAACCTCTATGCCTTCGAAGAGTACCTGTCCCCGCTCCCTGGCGAGCCGTAGTGCAGCATCACGATCCCTATAATTAAGTAACCTCGCAATGAAGGGGGGGGGGGGGGGAGTGGCGCCAGGTACAGGGGGAGGGGCCCGTGATCGATGTGCTCTCTCATCAATGAAGACCACCTGAAAAGGCCTCCCTTCCAAAGGTCACAGTAAGCATGCGTTCCTCGTAATCTTCCAGTTTGCCCGTGGCGGTTGATTCTGGCACTCCTAGGATCCGCAGGTTGTTACGTCTCGAGCGGGATTCTAGGTCCTCATTTTATGCGGCTATGACCTTCAAGACTTTTTCCATGTCAAGTGTTTTGTCCACGGTCGTGGTGGAGGTATCTTCCAAATCAGAGATGCGGCGCTTCGTTTCTTTAATTTGTTCCTTATGTCGCGCGCTTTTGTGCGTGAGAGTGTCCATGCGAGCGTTCATAGCGTCCATTTTATTCTCTATGGAGGTTAAGCTGGATTGCATCATGAGGAAGAGTTCATTCAGGTCCTCCGTGGAAGTGGGCTGATCAGGAGTGGGGTCTACGACTTGCTCGCCATCGATGTCCGCCTGCGTTCTTGCCGGCCTCGAAGGTAAGTTTGGGCTGCTTGCCATCAGCTTTTCCCATGGCGACGGTTGCGAATCAGTGGGAGGCATGCGGTGGGTGTGCCTTCAGTGGTGTTGTTCCATGCACCTGGAGCCATTGTAACGAAAGGGTCTGTGTGGGCCGTCCCGGGCAAAGTCGTGTGACCAGAGATATGCGGCCGGTTATAGCAAGTCTGGGAGACCAGAGGAAACGTCTGTGCGGGGGATTGAGACGTTGGGCACCGCAGGTGGAGGTAGGCTGTCAATAAATTGAAATTTAATTTCAGCGGCGATTAGAGAGGGCTGATGTCAGGCCCTCCAGCGCACGGCGACCAGTGCAGACCGGGCATAGGTGAAGCGTACAAGGGAAGGCCAGAGTCCAGAGAGGCTTAGGAGGGGGACATAGATGGCCCCGGTGAATAAGATATTGGCCGTGCAGGCGCTGCAGGAGGCCAAGTACGTCAGTGAAGCAAGATGGCAGGTGGGCAGTGCTGGTCGGTCGGACCGGCAAGGAGGTAAGAGCAGGTGTCCTGACTGGCCGCAGGGAGCCGGCAGGCTGAGATAATGAGAGAGAGCAGGGCCCCCAGTGGTAAAAGGTTTTGCGCAGGGCCAGGCGAGGCAGAGTGGCTGGTCAGGTGATGTTGGCTCCGGGCCGGGAGAGGGTCGTCTTCCCCGGGATATAGGCACCGCTGGCGCCCCGGGGGATGAGGTGGAGGCAGCGTAGGTTTCAAGAAGGCCAAGGGTGCCGCTGTAGGAGTCCGTATGAGAGAGCGATGCAGGCCAAGTGAGCCGCGCGGGCGATGGAGGAGCAGGCGTTGGTCAGCACCAGAGCGTAGTTTTCACTGCAGGCAAACTCACCGGGCAAGTGGATGCAGGGACTCGTAGCCTCTGGGGTGGGCAGCACAGGCGGCAAAGGTATGCGAAAGGGAGAGGCACGGGCCCCCTGGAGTGCAGCAGGCCGGCATACGCCCCACCAGTCCGTCAGCTCAGACAGTCCCCAGAGTCACCTGCTGCAGGGAGCAGCGGTGCAGCGGCAGCTCCGTCCCGGGCCGGAACTCTGGTCCCACAGCAATGCAGCCGTCACTCTAGGCCGTCCGGGCCGGATTTGGGCCAAGATGGAGTGTGCGCTTCAGGCGCCTTCTCCGGGCAAGTCGGTGTAGGTTCTTCCATCCGCCGGAGCGGGCATCACAGGAAGGTATGCAGCAGGGAGCGGCGCAGGGCCTCAGGGGTGCCACAGACTGGTGTCGTCCACGCCCGCTCCGGTTCGCCGCATCGAGACTTCAGGCGGCAGCCCAGGTACAATCATTTCTCTGTCCCATAGAGCTCGTGGGGTTACCGGTTGCTCTGAGTAGCAGAGGAGAGGCAGGTCTGTCGCAGGCCGAGACTCAGGTGCCACAGCGACGACCGCAGAGCTAGGCAGCAATGGCGGCCGCCATCTTAGGTCATCTGGGTCGGGGTCTGCAGAGGCGTTCTTAGAGGTCTGCAAATCAGTTCTCGCAGATTTCTTTGCAGAGGTGGACAGCGATTAATTTCCGCTTCCCAGGCAGCGATGTGTCTAGCGATTAGGGGCAGGTGATGAGGAGGATATTTAACGGATTCTGCCCCGAGCTGTAGGAGCCTCACGTAAGTGCAGCCTTCTTGCTTGGCGCCTCTAGCACCCCCCCAAATGAACAAAATACTTATCTTGGGTAACGCTCTTCCTGGTAAATACTCTAACCCCTGATAACTCACCTTAGAATACTCCTCAGGAGCCAGACTGGATCTGGAAGCTTTACTCCAGCAATGCACCCACGTAGGTGGGCACTGCTGCTCCGTGCTGACTCTGTACCACCCCGGAAGTGACAGAATAGATTTGCACATAAATGCCAGTCCACACAACGGGGAGGTGAGAGGGCGGTGAGGCATCTGGGATAAGAAACAGTGTCTACCAGAAGGAGCAGTACTGAAGGTAAGTTAAGTTACATTATGGTCCACCGATTTATACTATACATGGCTTCCCTGGCAAGGGCTTCCCAGCACGCTAATAAATCCACGGATGAAACAGAAATTGCCACAAGAACTGAAACAGCCACGTCTTAATCTGTTTCCTGAAACTAAAATGATTAGATACACTTGTTCTTCTGATGACTCCTTTTAACATCCGATTCCTCACCTTAGATTAGATACCAGAGCAGTACCTTCCATTGGGGAGGGTCTGTGGAGTAGACTCAGACCAAAATGTCTTACAGTACAGAGTGGATAAAACGCCTGCCAGTCGAACCCTGCAGTCTAGGCATTAGTGCTTCGTGAATGTATGCACTGATGCCCACTTCACAGCCAAGCAGATGTCAAAGACAGACACAATACAAAGGTAGCAGCCTTAGTCCTGGTGGAATGGGCTCCAAGGCCTTTCGGACAGCCAAATCTTGGCCAGTGTATAGCAGATCTTAATGCAAAGAACTATCCTCCTTAACAAACATCCCAAACGTTTAGGAGTAAACTGGCTAAATTAATTTTTCCTGTCGAAGACAAAAAGCCAGGGCGTAGATCAAGTGGGATAGTGGTGTTAAGTATGAGAGGACCAAGTTGTAGAGTAGATGTAGTTTTATTCAATAAGAATACATCATCACTGGAGGGCGTCCAGTGTCATCAGTGTCCAACATCCAACTGACAACAAGAGCACAGCACGGACCTTAAGCTCTAGAATGAAAAGAGAATAGAAGGTCCGTGCCGAGTTGCATAGCAATTATATACACAAGTGGGTACCCCAGGTGCATACCCCTGTGAAACCAACATGTGCTAAATCATATTTAAATCTGATCACAAGAGGTAATTTAAACAAAGATGGTTGGTCCATGAAAGGCCAAGAAATAACATTTACTACTGCCCACTGCAAGGCCATGCAGAGTCAACACGAAAACAAACAAAAGAACATACAACAGTTTAGCTTCTAAAGTATCAGTCATGTGGATAACACACATGGCCACAATTTGGTTCCAGCACCCGCATAAGAGGAATTTGTGGAAGGGCAACTGTCAGCAAGGATGACAAGCATACCTTCAGATGACAGATCAAACGCAGGCAAATGATGCAGCTCAATCTCCACTCACAGAGGTGTGGACTGTGCAGATTCAGGTGAATGGCCATACCCTAACTAAATTACATGTTAGTTTCTCTAAAGTCATTGTTTGGCATACACTGCAAATCTATAGTTCTACCAGTTGGGCTTCTTTATTTTTCGTTTTGTGATTAACCACTTTCCTGATGGCCCCTTAATACTTTGTTAATGCGATCCCACCTGATGCATGCTCATTTTTAATGTGTCATAGCATCTCTTGGTATTTGCCTTCCCACTATTTGATTGATATGGCTCAATACCTCTTTCCAAATTAGTTTTAGTCAGGGCGAATAGACTGCGGGTAGTGGGGTATCATTGCATTAGCAACTTTAATTCCGCCTCTTCGTGTTGCAGACTCCTAAAAGTCTTACTGATATCGTCCAATACCATCCTGAAGTTCCCGCCCAGGATCAACCCCCTTTCTGTGGAGCCTATTAGCACAATAAGGATATTAGAAAGGAATGTCTCTTGTTGGGAACGTAGATACTGATAGTCATCAATTAGGAGTCAGAAATCAAGGCCCGCACCATCAAGCTTTGGCTATCCGAGTCACTCCTGACATTTTGTACTTGTATAAGGAGGTCCTTTTTAAACAAAATAGCACTTCAGCTGTGTTCCTGTTCCCCAAAGCCCACAGCTGGCTAGGGTAGCCTCTATATCGAATCCGGAGTTTTTTTTTTGTAAACATTCTTTATTGAGGACCTTGATATCACAAGCAATGCAAAAAATTATTACATAAGGTCATTTGTTTTTTGTACAGTTTCAACAATACAATTGCGTGAATCCACCGACCAGTAGTCAAACATCATGACCGGAAATGAATTCCATGTACTATAGAATCATATCTAATATTTTGATAATCATAAAATAAAGTCATCTAAATATCATGAACTTGTAGCATATATATATTTCCAGTTAACCAAACAAACCTATCTATGTCCCCACCCTCCCTATCCCGCCCAACCCGTTCTCCTGGTCTGATGACACTAATGAAGCTGGTAGCCTAAGGGAACTAATAGGGTATCGCTAGGGGACCTACATTACCCGTGTAGTGTTGTAGGTACCTCAGGTTGTGGGATAATTAAGGCATGCGATCATAGAGCCGCACCGTGAGTCATGGTGTAGGGAGGCACGGTGGTGGTAATAAATCTAGTAGTTCGAGATCGTGTAACATATTGTTCCATGCCATGGAGATGGGATGTTTCCGTAACCCTTGATCTTCCTCCCTCCGTAGGGCTATGCTCTCAGCCTTCCCCCATTGTACTATGTCGTGTTGCCAGCTGGATAGTGTCGGGCACCTGGGGGATTTCCACCTCCTGGTAATGGCTCGTATTGCCAGTATGAGGGCCAAGTCTATGAATCTCAGTTGTACCTTCTGCGGGCCAGTACGTCTACGAAGGCCCAAGAGGCACTCCAGGGTGCAATCTGAGACAGATAAGTGTGTGACCTCGCCTAGGGATTGCCAAACACCTCTCCAGTAGTCCTGGAGGCGGGGGCATGACCAAAGCATATGAAGGAAGTCTGCCTCGTCCCCTTTACATCGAAGGCAATGGTGGTGTGCCTCGGGGAACATGCGATGGATCATCTGTGGGGTGAGGTACGACCTATGGAGAACTATGGTCTGTATAAATTTTAATCTGGCATTACGGGATACTCTTTTAGGGTGTTCAAGGTTGCTCTTCCAAGCCTTATCCGTGAGTTCAATATTAGCATCCTCAGACCATTTTGTTCTGAGGGATGTAAGTGGAATTGCTGCATGTGCATGTTTACCCTTATATATCCATCTAACTAGGTGTCCCCCATTCCCCATATAATATAGAAGGTGAACCAAGTTATGCTGTGGAGGTTCTCTACGTTGTGGGGCCCATGTAGTCCTGATGTAATGGGAGACCATAGCGTGCAATAGATATAAGCGTGGTGGTGCCCCTGTCGCTTGTACGAAGGAGTCGTGGTCGAGTAGATTGCCCTCCCCAAAGAAAGCTCCAACATCCTCCACTCCCGTCTCTATCCAGGCACTGATCCTGATCTTTGTAATCCTGCCCTGCGGTGTGGGAATACCCAGTAGTGGGATGTTCGCCGAGTATGGGGGTCACTTTAGAGGTATATAATAACACCTTCCTCCAACATTGCAGTGCCGTCCGTAGCAGAGGAGGGCTGTCTGTAGGGATTTTGATGTGAGGCAGAAGTAAGGAGTGCAGTGCGCCTCGATCTAGGTCTCTGGGTGTGTAGCCAAGTTCTTGTAAATTCCTCCCAGCTGTCCAAAAGGAGAGCCATTGGAGCGGACTAGCGTAATAATATGCCCTGAAGTCGGGGACTCCCAGGCCTCCGCCATCAGACTCCAATTGGAGTTTCTGCAGGCTCACTCTCCGCCGGCCCGCCCCCCAGATGAGTTCTACTAGTATAGTATTCAGGGTATTAAAAATAGACTGTGGAACTCCAATAGGTATGTTCACAAAATAGTACAATAGGCGAGGGAGCATCACCATTTTGGAGATAGCGATACGCCCCATCACCAATAGAGGCAGGGAGGTCCAGAAAGCCACACTAGCTCTAAGGGCAGTTATGGCCTTTCCCAGATTGCCATCTAGTTGATCCAGCTGTGTTCTATATATTTGAATGCCTAAGTATTTGAACGTGGAGGGGGCTACCGGCAGGGAGTACGTGCCAAATCGTAAATCGTCTGGGTATGGTGTGTCTCGAAAAAAATAACCCTGAGATTTTCTCGGGTTTATAGCAAGGCCCAACACCTGTTCAAAGGTGGAAAAAAGAGCGGGAAGGGGCGCATTATCTGCAGTCAAATTGCGTAAATATAAGAGGATGTAATCCGCATAAATCGAAATAAGCTGGGTCGTGCCCTCTATGGGGATGCCCAGGCAGTCTGTCGATCGCCTGAGTGCCACCGCCAGAGGCTCCAGAGTGAGAACGAATATTAGGGGAGGCAGCGGACATCCCTGTTGGGTTCCTCCATGAATGGTGTACTGTTGGGAAATGTAGCAGCCCGTGCGAGCTCAGGCAGTAGGGGTAGTATACAGTAGGCGTACCCATTTAAGGTATGCATCCGGAAGCCTGAATCGTTTGAGTGCCGTAAACATATAATCCCAGAATAAGGAATCAAAGGCCTGTCGAAGATCTAATGTCAAGCACTCCGCGGTCTGATAAGTGCCCGGGGTGGCCTTCATGACGTAGTGTAATCGTCTCGTGTTGAGGGACGTGCTGCGGTTCGGTAGAAACCCGCATTGGTCGCTATGTATGAGAGTTGTGAGGTAGGGTTGAATGCGAATAGCTAGAGCCTTATTCAAGACTTTATACTCTGTCACCAACAGTGAGAGGGGCCTATAATGGACAAATCAAGGCTATCTCGTCCCGGTTTTGGCAACGAGGTGACCAATGCTTCCATGGTGGATTGTGGTAGATGGCCGGCGTCCAAGGCAGTCTTATATACGGCCTCTAGTGTGGGGACCAGGACATCTGCATACGTATGATAAAATTCCATCAGCAGCCCATCGAGCCCAGGTGCCTTATTACGATTCAGGCCCTTAATTGCGGCACGGATTTCCTGCTGGGTGATAGGGCCACCAATTTTCTTTTGCACGGCATCTGAGAGTACCGGAATTGTAAGATCCTGCAAAAAGTCCACGATGGAAGGGGTCTTATTTAGTTTAGGTTCAGCATAGAGTGCTAAGATGTGTATAAAAGGCTTCATTGATCTCTCGTTGTGTATGGGCCATACTCCCATCTGGTGCGCATATTTGGGTTATAAGTGGTGGGTCAGGTTTGTCTCGTACTAGATGGGCAAGCAGTGACCCAGCTCTATCAGCCTCAGAGTGTTTGCGTTGCATATAGGCCCTGTGATCGATCGTCCGTAAGATTTCTAGCGTTTCAGCATGGTTAATACGGGCACTCTGTAATGCCTCCCGTTTATCAGGGTCAGACACTGCCTCTTGCTCTAGTGCAGTCATTTGTTGTTCAATACTGAGTACGTTTTGATGTGTCTTCTACTATCTGTCCTATTGAAGCCCCCCTTATCACTACCTTTAGCGTGTCCCACTCTATAAGGTTAGAGGAGGCTGTGTTCCAGTTTTCGGCTAGATAATTTGTAATGGTGGTGGAAAGCCCTGCTCGGAATGGGGCATCCTCAAGTAGCTGTGGGTGTTATTTCCAGGTGGGTACTGGGGTAGGCACGTAACCCCAGGTGAGTGTGATCTCTAGGGGGATGTTGTCAGAGAGGGTTTTTGCTAGATATCTGGAATGGCACACCTGTGTGACAGTGGAAGTGGAGCAGAGGAACCTATCAATCCTGGTATGGAGGCTATGTACAGGAGAGTAAAACGAATATTCTTTATGAGTAGGATGTAGACATCTCCATACATCTGCAAGCACCCAACCTGTTGACCAGTTAGTAAATATGTCGGATAGTTTACGGGCATTCGTACCCTGTAGTGGGGGATGGGATCTGTCCATATTCATGTCCATGACTGCATTCCAATTACCCCCCCCAAGCAACACCCAGGGGATACCATCCCATTCCGCTAGTACTGTACCTAGTCTATGGAGGAAGTGGTACTGGTCATAGTTAGGGGCGTAGACACTGCCTAGAATCACCAGTGAGCCATCGAGCGTACCCTTCAGGAGAATGCATCGCCCTTGGTCATCTATGCGGCGCTCTAATTCGACAAAAGGGACCCCATGGCGTACCCATATGGTCGTCCCTCTAGCAAAAGCGGAGTAATTAGTAGAGTAGACCTGACCCTGCCATTTCTTGTGCGTTTTTTGTGCTTCAGACTCCGTTAAATGGGACTCCTGTAGGAAAACTATATGCGCTTTGCGCCTAAGGAGATAAGCGTGGATACGGTGTCTCTTCTGAATCGCCCCCATCCACCTCACATTCCATGTTAGTAGGTTGTAGGACCCTAATGTGGCAACTGTTCTAGGAATGATATATTAGACTGCATGAGGCTCCAATTTAGATGGAGCTGATAGGCTAACATCGACCAGGAGTCCCCTTTCCCTATAACATTAAACAAAACATGGCTCCGCGCCTGAACTACGCTGGGCCCAACAACTAGCTTCAACTATCATAAAACCAATAACGGTACATACGCTCTGAGGGGGGTCGCCGCCACCGGTCACAAGCATGGCCATACTGAGGCTACGGTCTCAGCGGCTCAACGGAACCCAGAGGGGGTGATATACCGAATCGTGACAGTGGTTTCGCCCAAGCATTTCTGAGTAATCTACAGGCGGAAACCCAGTATAACAGCGAGAATTGGCAGTAGCATAGGATCAGTCCACCACCCCATCCCTAACAACAAGCTAAACTCGAGTCAGAATCATACAGATAATAACATAGCGAGAGTATTTGCAGACAAAGTATAGAAAAGGATATACTGGTCTCTGGTAGTTGAGGAGCATATCTCCTACACAGGAGTTCATGTCACAGGGGGGCCCTGTGCCACTTCACGCTTATTATGTGTCCCAAACCCGCTTCAGGTATCGAGGAGATCGGCTGCCGTCCGAGGCATGATCGTGGGGAACAGATTAATACCATGTACAGAGTCTGAGTTGTGGGTGTTGTCCTCCGAGTCCGTTTGGATCTTAGTGGAGTCTTCTTGGAATGTCTCGGCAACAGCAAGGGCCCCTTCTTGATCGAGTTGCTGCTGTTCTCGTGATGGTCCGGCGCCGCCCCTAGCCTGAGTGGTCTTCTGGGTCCGGCGATGATTTAATCTCTGCGGTTTGCCGGATCCCTGCAAAGATAATACTGATTGACTGCCCTGGCTTGCTCCAATGCACATGACCTCAAGCCAATCCTCCGCGTCCGCCGGGCTTTCAAAGAAGTGGGTTTTCTTGTCATAAATGACTTTCAGTCTGGCTGGGTATAAAAGGGCGTATTTAAGCTGTGCTTTTTGTAGCTTTTTCTTCACGGCTTGATAGGACGATCTCTGTCTTTAAACCATGATGGTATAATCAGGGTATATAGAGATATAATGGTTTTCATCCAGGATCAGTGCTTTTTCTCTTGCTTTTTGTAGAAGGAGATCGCGGTCCCTATAATTCAGTATTCGAGATCGAGGCGGTGCGCCCGGTTTGGGTGCTCCAGTCAGAATTCGGTGGGCTCGTTCGAGACAGACCACCTTGTGCTATATGGTCCTTGAACCAAGTTTCGATAAATTCTGCTCCTTGCGTGCCTTCACTGCGTTCCGGCAGGCCTATGACGTGGATGTTATTGCGTCTATTCCTGCTTTCTGCATCCTCCACTCAGTCCAGCAAGCCCGTCACCTGCTGCTGTAGATGTTGAAGGGTTGTGGTGTTTGCTGTCACTCGTGGGTCCATGTCTTGGAGGGCCTGGTCGTATTCCTTTACGGTATCGGCCAGTTTCGCGTCGTCCACCCTGATTAGGGTAAGCCCCGTAGTGAGCGTGCCGATTTGTAATTCGAGGGCTGCCCTGGAGTACCAGATTTCTTTCAATATTAAATCTAACTTGTCTGGCGCACTAGCGATAAGTTCAGGAGACGTATTCCCTGGCGAAGGGGGCCGACTGGAGTCTTCCGGCATGGCGGAGGGGGCACCTGTACCCTGGTGGCCATCCATTGTTTTCCCTTGGACCCTGCCCATGTTGCGCGTTGTCCGTGGGGGGGGGGGGGGGGGGGTGGAGTTTAATCTTCCAGTCGCTTGTGGTAGGTATGCAGGTATGTGGATGGAGGGGGGCAACACGCCTACTCATTCTTGTACGGTCCAGGACCCTCCACAATTTCACTATAAAAAGAGGTTTCTTTGTAGTCTGGCCATCCGGTAGTCTCCTCCAGAAACCGGGGCAGCGTGTCCGGGCCATGCCCACACCACTGGATTGGGACCAAGCAGCCGCAGAAATCGCATGGAAATACCAGTGATGACTTCTGCTCTCCGAACAGTCAATATGGGGGCCTGCACAGGGGATCTCACCTTGAAAGGGAAGAGCGCAGCAGATCAGCGCAGTCCTCAGAGATCTCGTGGTCCAGCTATGATCCTCATTACCAAGGAAGAGGACGCATGTGATTCATGCCGCCCGGCACCAGCCAGCTCGTGTATCGTAGCCCGCCCAGACCGCTCCTGCTGATGTTGGGGCACAGTAGCGAAGAACCTGCGCCACGGTCTCTCACATGCAGGGCCAGTGCGGGTCCAGTTGTCCGGTGAATGTCCTGTATTGCAGCGCCACTCTTAATGGTGGGGGGGGGAAGGAAAGGCCCACAGAATCAGGAGAAGGAAAGCACCAACACGTCTTCTCCGCGCCTCATCGCTAATGATTCCCTGCCCCCACCTTCGGGCCTCGTAGGATCCCAGGCAGTAGCAGTTGTAATCGTGCTGTGTTTCGGAAGGCACGGGGGGGTGATACACCAGGTTGTCTACAGGTGCCCACCTCATCTGTTCTTAACAGGGATCATGCAGGGAATAGCGTGGTGGGGGGGGGGGGAATGGCCCACAGCAGCAGGGGAAGGAGATCACCGGAGTGTCCCCGGTGCGCCTCGTAGCCGACGATTCCCTGCTCTCACCTCCGGGCCTCACAGTATCCCTGAGCACCAGGGGCCGCAGTTAAATACCAAGTCGACTGCGGGCTCTCCACCACTCTGCAGGACCGCGGCACTCACCCAGTCAGTCTAGCGCAGGAATCACGCTGGCATTGAGGACACAGCCCGCTCCGCCGCCGTGAATTCAGGGGCGGCGCTAGCCCAGCGCCGCACAGCCGCCTCCGGTCACCACACGGGCAGCGCCTCACAGCGTGTCGCTCTGCTCTCACCTCACTGGGGACCAGAGGCTAGGGCGCTTTCCACAGCAACACTGTCCGCTCCTCTGCCTGCAGACCAGCAACGCGGGTCCAGCGCCACTCCACACCGCTCCCGAGGCTCCTGTGCAGGCGTGAACGCCACCTCGCAGCATACCAGTCCGCCTCGGTGTCAAAGGAGCATCGGGTCAGCGCCCGATCACAGCGGCGGTTGGCCCGTCCTCCATAGATCGTGGGATCGCGGTCTTAGGGGTCTGGAAGGAGCTCAATGTTGGCAGTGAGCTATAGAGGACAGGCGCTCCTCGTCCTGGTAGTGGAGAGAGCTTGAGCTGCGAACAGGATAATTGTATCCCCCCCAAGGCTCCGGAGCTCTACCGAAACACAACCGCCATCTTAGGCAGCTAGCCACACACCCCCATATCTAATCCTGAGTTGATCCAGTTTCAGAAGGTGTGACTCCTGTAGGAATATTAGTTCTGCCTGCTGCTGTCTGAGGTACTGCCATTCTATACATCTTTTCCTTGGCGAGTTGCGGACCCTAACATTGAAAGTCGTGAACTTAAATATTTTGTATACCTTGTCATCTGTATTCGAACCGAGGTCTGCTGAAGTCATCTGAACGAGTGTTGTGGTAAGCGTAACAATAGCCTAAACTTAACTAACTTAACTGTTACCCCCAACTTTACCAGCAGTAGAGGCCATAAACTCAGCCTTTTCAAGGCCTTTGTGAGTGCTGAGATCGCCATGCATGGTATCTGTGTGATCGATGACTTGAATCCATGTGATTTCCCTCGCGTCACTCCCGCCTCTACTCCCCCCCACCTAGAGTGTCAAGGTCCCTCTTTGTCACCTCAGTGTGTGATTTTACCAACCCCTTTGTGGATTTTCCCTTTGACAAAGAACCCTTTCCTGCTGCTTCTTGTAATCTTCATCATCCCCCTGTTATCTTATGGAGTCCTGTATATGCTTGTTATCTATGTATTCATTCTGTGTCTAGAAAGCCTACCAGGTCATGTTCTACCTTTACTCCTGGTGTGTATTTCTTTTTTTCTTTTTTATCTCTCCATACTCGATTATCATTTAGCTCAACCTGGTCATCCCTTCGCCTTCGCTTTTTAGGTCGAGGCTAGGCAGCGTGCGTGCGCGATCTATAAGACCTGCTGTAATCGATGTTCGGAGTGCAATCCCACCTGCTGTTTATAATTGGCTCACTCCTGCTGTCTGTCTTTTTTGGTGGATCCTCATTGGCTGGTGTTCCCCATACATGACTTCCTTTTTTCAATCAGGAGCACCGGCTGAGTACAGTTTCCTTATGCTGTACATGTTCATTAGTTCATTTGGGGACTCCTTCAACAAAACAAACCTGTTCATGTTGAAGCTTTGGAATGACTTCATGTTTAACAATGGCGTTTCCGACATTGCGACACCCTCCTGCCCATTAATTAACCTGCCTCACTTTACCAAACATTTTGGAAACTATCTCACTTGCAGGGTGATCAGAAGAGCGCACTGGGAGAATTGGGTGGAAGCTTCTGCCAACAAAGGGGATTTTTGCGACGTTCGTCTTGTGACTTCTTGTATTGTGTAGGCTACTAACATCATTTTAGTCTTTCAGGCCAGTTCACGGAGCAATGCTCTGTTTGGCATATTTCCCCATTAACTCTCGGCAGACGCGTTCTTTTCCCTTAGCTGTCACGGCGATGCAGTAAACTGCCTCATCTCAAATAGCTGCAAACACATTTCTCGAATAAAGGCACTGTAGCTATCTATGTAATGGCAACATGGAAGTCAGACGAATGCACCTCATCCTCGCGCTCTGCTCATTGGAACCCCCGTCAACTCTTCATTACAATGAATGGTGTCTGATTCCAGAAGCCAATCACAACAGAGCCATCTTCCTGCTGTGGTGTCATCCCGCAGATGACAACATTGGCCATTAAGAACAATGTTCCACATCCCATTACTTCCTGCCTCAAATTGCATTTAAACTATCATCTGAACGGTACACGTGCCGCTTTCAATCGTCCGTCACAGTAAATGCCCAATAATGCTGCAAGCACATGGGACTGACAGCAGCTAAATTGCTTGTCAGGAGTTCTGTATTTCAGTTCACTGCATATTCCAAGCATGTTGTGTCGAAAGCTCTCCACAACAAATGCTTTCATTGCTAACTATTTGTGATGTAAATGTCAATAAAGCTACAGGCCCCTTCATATTTTTGGTTGGAACTGCCCATCTTGCGCTATACAGACTGGCAGCCTGAGTTTCATTTATCTACTCTTAGGAGTATATTCTATAATAGTGATTGTCTCCTGAGATCGTTTAGAACAATATACAGCAGTGTTTGGACCAAAAGGTTGCTGAATGTCATTCCAGCTTTAAAACATTCTAAGCCATCAGGGGAGGAAAGCAGGGCTCTTTTAAACAGCGCCTTATTGACAGACTGTGGCTCATCTCTGTGGTGTTGTAGTCCAGTCGTCAGGCACCCACGTGACCCTGCGTGGTGCCTGACGGGATAGCACGCTGTGATGCGCCATTGGAGGATGAGTGATAGCGGAGATCGGACGTGCTCTCGTCTCCTGAAATAAAGCAATACTTCTTCACACGTAACGTTGTCCCTGTGGTATCTGTGGCGGGGACTAACATTACAAACTGGCGATGAGCGGAGACGGATCCCGCTGCGGCAACCGCCCACTGCGCCAAGTCGTCCCAACCTGCACTCACTACGTAAAGCGCACTTTCAGCGCGGCGCTCAGGAGAGAGTGATGTCCAGATCCCTACAGTCCAGCGTGCACCCGGCCACGCCTCTGGTCTCCGCCTGTGGCCCACCGACCAGCACACGTGAGGTGAGGACCCTGCCCCACGGCCCCAGCACGCTCCGGCGGCAGTTTCCCGCAGTATGAACCTCCTTGGTGGGGATTCCAGAAACCCGCATTAGTGCTTTTCCAGTACCCGCTACAGAGAGCCTGGCCACGCGTCATAGACACATACGTGGGCCCACACGGCAGCATTGGCCCCCCTCCACAGTAATTTGTGCAGCTGCATCCTCCTCAGGCCTGAACTTGACCCTCATTGCTGAGTGTGCAAAGCACGTGCTCCATACCACAAGCTCAAGGGCCACTGCATGTACCACGCTCCACGCAGAGCCACAGCGTGAAGGATTCCTGCCTAGCAACCCTAGAAAGCAAAGTGGAGCCGATCAGAGCAGCTCAAACTTGTTCACCGTGCCACTAGCTCAGCCATCCTGTCAGCAGCAGATACCGTGCTAGCTTCAAGTGTGTTAACTTTTCAGCGGGTGAACCCCTCCAACGACTATGTGTGCCCACACCTTCTCCCTCAGGAATCCAGTGCCCTTCCTCCCAAAACCAGGTGAACCAGCTATGAAGTGGGCAGACTGGAATGGGTACTTCCTCAACTACTTGTCTGCCCTGGAAGATGAAGGGGAAGAAGCATTCTCCAGCAAACGCAGGAAGAAAATACTACTGCACAACCTACGGCCCGAAGGGTTAAGAGTCTACTCGAATATGGTTACGAAACCGAGAGCAGCGTCGGATGAAGACGTGTTCCAGCACGCATTGGAAGACTTAGACAGCCATTACCAGCCAGTCATATGTATGGCCATTGATAGATAAAAAAAAATTCCAATGGAAGTAAAGTGAGACGGAGACGGTTGAAGATTACGTAGCCGCACTCAAGAAATTGGTTGTCAACTGCAAATTTGGCCATCTGCATGACGATTTGGTACGGGACCAAATAATAATGCACACAGTAAACACCAATGTTCAAGAAAAGTTGTGGGTGAGTGGGGAAGCAACCCTCCATGAGATCATAGCAATTGTTAAAAAGGTCGAACTGTCCAAACGGTGTGCAGTTGCAGCCAAGAAGGACACAGCGACAAAACCTACTGTCTGTAAAGTGAGTGACGCCAATGTTTCCGGTGACAAGCCGGCCGCCCCCACAGGAAACAGATATAGCAGGCAGCCCACTCGGACCCCAACAGGACCCGCCAACCCTCCTCCAGACAAGAAGGGTTCCTGGTACACGTGCAGCAGCCACACACACATGGCCAACGACAAGCGTTGCCCTGCATACTGTGTCAAGTGCTCCTTCTGCAGGGTTGTGGGACATTTTGGTAAAGTCTGCAGACGGAGACCCAGCAACGCTTCAGTGAAGTGCGTCATGTATGACTCAGAACCCGAAGCGGGGGAGGGGGAAAGGGATGAAGATTGCATCTTGTGTGTTGATGAACAGGTTTGGGGCATAGATTGCAACACTAAAAAGAAATCATCATGTATATTGGCCATCGGTGGGGTCCAGATTTCAATGGTAGCAGACTCCGGATCCCCATGTACCATCATACAAAGGGAGATTTGGGACAGCGAATTTGCCAACACCTTAGGACATACACCCGGTCACATACACGGGGGAGAGAATCCCCATGGTAGGGTTCCGACCCCTCACATTCCAGTTCAAAGGACGAGTAACAACAGGAAAACTACGTAGCAGAAAAAGGCCCCTCGGACTTGGGATGTGCTGACCAAGGCGAACTGGGCATACAACTCAATCCCAGTGGAGACATTCAAGTCCTCATGACAGACGAACACCCCAAACCGGATCTAGACATCTTGGGGTGAGACTTCCCAAGCGTTTTTGGTGGCACCATAGGCTAACTATCCAAATTCACGCACAAGATAGTCCTGAAGGTTGGCGCTGTACCAGTCAGCCACAAAGTGCACAATATCCCTTTCAACTGCAGGGAAGCCGTACAACAAGAACTGCAACGTCTCAAAGAGGGCGGCATAATAGAGCCCATTGAAAGCGCCGAGTGGCTGGCACCCCTAGTCGTGGTGCGGAAACCGAACGGGAAAGTGCGTTTGTGCATTGATCTTCGAGAACTAAACAAAAACATCCTGGTAGACAAATTCCCATTACAACGCATTAATGAACTGTTGGCTCAGACCAAGGGAATAAAGTGGTTCTCGACCATTGACCTCATCGCAGCGTACCACCAAATCCTGCTCCACCCGTCATGTAGGAAACTAACCTCCTTCATTACCCCGTATGGCTGCTACAGATTCCAACGCCTGCCATTCGGCCTGGCATCCTCAGCGTCAGTGTTCCAAAAACCCATGCACACGTTATTCAAGAACAGCAAAAATGTCCAATACTTCCAGGATGACATACTCGTCATGGGGACGACCAGAATGGAACACAACGCCACTCTCCAGGACACGTTACGGACACTGTCTGACAACGGCTTCATGGCAGAACTGGAAAAGTGCAAGTTTGGACTGCGCACAGTCACGTACCTGGGGAACGAGATCGGGGAAACGGTGATCTTCCCGAAACGAGCAAATGTGGAGGCTATCAAGGCTGCGCCCCAGCCTCGAACCAAAGAAGAAGTCCGATCCTTTCTGAGCTTAGCGGAATTCTACAGTAAATTTGTCCGCAACTTTGCCACAAAAACCCACTCCATGCGCCAACTGTTGAAGGACAAGAACAGTTTCTGTTGGACGCCGGAATCTAACCTCGAGTTTGAAACCATCTGAAAGGATATTTGCGAGGCAGTTCCGCTTCGACTGCTCGGCCCCCAGAATATTAACCAATGACGCCAGCGAAAAGGGGCTGGGAGCGGTCTTGTCACAACGATCGAATGATGGCAAGGAAACCACGATAGGCTTCGCGTCCCGCTCGCTCGCCCCCAACGAGGAAAAGTTCAGTGTTATTGAAAAGGAGATGCTGGCCGCCACCTGGGCCATGGACAAGTTTCATCAGTACCTCTGGGGTTCCTGTTTTAGCCTCCGAATGGAGCACAAACCACTGATAAAGGTCCTGACATCCAGCCACACCCACACCACGCATCGCAAAAATGTCCCTCAAACTCCTTGACTTCGTTTATGACGTGGAATACTTACCGGGCCAGAAGAACAAGGTTGCGGATTACCTGAGCCGCTCCACTGCCATGGAAGCAGCACCGAAACCCAGTGAATGAGATGAGTACCAGGTGGCATTCACCGAAGACCATGAGAACATCATCAGTGCCAAGACTGGGCATCCGCCTACGACAACGATCCAACATTGGCCAGAGTGAAAACCGTTGTCACGCTGGGGTGGCCTGAAAAGAGGCACGTGACAGATAATACCAGGAAGTATTGGGAAGTGCGGGATGAATTATCCCTCAGCAACGACACGGTATTTTTACTGCGGGGTGAAAAGGTGATACTGTCGAAGATGTTACTGGACCGCATCCTAAGCATAGTGCATGAAGGCCACTTAGGGATCGTAAAGTCCAAGAGGAGGCTAAAGCAGTCATATTGGTGGCCTGCCATCGACTCCTATGTGAAAAATATGTGAGGGCGTGTTAGCACTGCACTAGTGCAGACAAATTGCTTACTCAGCTGCGGCCCGATGGGTGAATTCACCACTCCCACCAACCCTTGGGAAGAGCTGTCAGTCGACATATTGGGTCCTATCCTGGATTCATGGGGTGTTCCCAAATACGTTATCGTTCTTATTGACAGGTACTCTAAATGGCCAGAAGTGGAAGTCTGCAAGAGGTTGGACACGGACAAAATCATCGCGTTTCTCACTAGCGCATTCTTGAGGGAAGGCATCCCAAGAGTCATCACCTGTGATAACGGACCCCAGTTTACCTCTGACAAATGGAAGGCCTTCACCCGGACAAACGGGATCAAGACACAGCACACCCCAGTGTATCACACCGCGGGCAACGGCCTGGCCGAACGCTTCAACCGCGTCATCCGAACGCTTCAACGTGGGCAAGAATTGGGTAACAGAACTCAAAAACACGATATGGGCATACCGCATAACGCCTACACTGACAGGTTACAGCCCATTCAAGATCCTATGAGGGAGAGAACCATTTACCAGGAATAATCTTGTTTGGATGAACATGACACTACAAAGCAAGTGGTCCCCAGCGGTGGTTAGAAACCACATTGAAAAGGCTCAGAAAATCTACAAAGACAACTATGACAGGAGACATGGAGTACGGGAAGTCTCTTTGGCGGTGGGAGACTGGGTCAGAATGAAGCTGAGCTACCTCTGCAAGAACGGCAGCAGCAAGTTTAGCAAGCCACTACAAATCAATGAACTTTACTCACGCTCCGCTCTCAGTGATTGCAAAGTGTGGTCACAAGGGGAGCATGCCTCCATCACACGTACTAGCACAGGCAGGTTAGTGGTGTGTCCCAGCAGATACAGCAAATTTGAAATGTAACCCCTTCCCTGGGGACTAACCCTTCCTACCTGTGGGACAGTCTCAGTTCTCCATTCATTTTTTTTTTTTTCTCTCTCTCTCTCTCTCTCTCCCTCTACCCTTTTGTTCAGAATGTTTGGACCTACGTGAAACCATTGTACTGTTATGCTCTTCTCTTTGTGTTATTAAGGGGGAGATATGTGGTGTTGCAGTCCAGTGGTCAGGCACCCACGTGACCCTGAGTGGTGCCTGATGGAATAGAATGCTGTGACGCGCCATTTGAGGAGGCGTGATAGCGGAGATCGGACGTGCTCTCCTCTCCTGAAATAAAGCAATTCTTCTTCACACGTAACGTTGTCCCTGTGGTATCTGTGGCGGGGACTAAAATTACAATCCCTGCTTGTACGCCGAGGGTTTACCCCATCACAGTAAAGCTATGCAAGCATTAAACAAGCACTTGCAATAGGTCTCACATTTGGAGTGTTTGAGCTATTGGGATAGTAAATGACAATGCCTTTTATTTATGTGTTTCGAAAACCTGCAAACAGTGCGTAAGTATGCACTATTTACTTATAGTCATTACTGAGAAGCAAGGCTGTCAGTAATTGCACCTTTTTTTACTGCCAGCCTTGCTTCTTGTAAGCAAGGACTATAAGTGCAAACTGCATGTTTACGCACCGCTTACAGGTTTTCAAAACACATTAAAAAAGGCATTGTTATTTACAGTACCAACAGCTCAAACTCTCGAAAATGCTAGACCTATTGCACTGCAAATGCTTGTTTTCATAGCCAGTGCTCTAGCCTATCCTGTGTAGCTGCTTTGTCTCCTGTTCTAAAAGTGGGGTGTGCACAATTCTTGTCCCGATTCTCGTTCTCCCTTTCTCTCTGTAAACCCCAAGATTTTCCCACCCTCGGAGGATGCTTTAATAGTCTTTTCAGTTTTTTTACACAGAAATTGCAGATACCTTGATAGCAGCCATTTATATTTTATTAGCTTTAAATTGAGTTCCAGCATTACATCTTTAAAGTCTCTTCTTCTGTTTAGCGTGGCTGAGTAGCCCCAGTAAACAACTTTCTTTGGTGCGCAAATAGCATTACATGTTCCGTATGTGGAAAGCTGGAGTGTTTAACCACAATGCCTCTTGGTCTATCTCTACTGCCTGAAGTTTTCTTTCCCTCTGAGTAAGCTCTCTCTATACAAATTGTGTGGTCTGCATCAGCCTGTAGGACAGTTCAGAACAATTCTGTTACACATTTGGTCAGATCATCCGCTTCTATTCCTTCTTGCAAATTCATGTTATCCTGTCGAGATGTGTTTTCTAGGTCTTCACATTTAGCTAGCAGCCACATTTGTTTGTGTTTCTAGGTGACTGTTGTGGCCACCAGTTCCATGTATGCTGCAATACTCTTAAATTCTTCTGCTGGTCAAGGCATTGACCCATGAATTGTAAATCGTTTTTGATATCAGCAACATCTTTCCTTAAGTAGGAGTGTAATTGATAAGGTCTTCATGAAAGCTTCTCCACAAGCACATGCTAATTTCTATTGGGCAGGAATTATGCTCCTTCATTTGAGGGGGGGTGAGTCCTTGGCTGCCATATATTCGGAAGTCCATGTGTGCTTATGTTGCTTTCCATTAAGACTTTTAAGAAGTCTTCGAAGGTGTTTACTTGTTGACGCTACTGCTTGCATGACATACTGTGCTCCTCATCACTGTTCTGTGACCATTTAGTACAACTGCACAGGACAGGGTTATCTCTCTCCCCTTGTACACATGATTGGTGAGGCACTTTGTTAAAATCAATGGGGAAATTAAGTCTGATATCAGCCCCTCTGTCACCCTATACATCGGAATTTCAAGCCAGGTAGTAAGTGCACCTTTGATCCTCTTTAATACTGTCTGTGGTACTTTGATAGTTTCAGTCACTATGGTCTGCTAGTGTTGTGTTGGCTATGTACATGCTCACAATTTTCTCACCTCCTGGTCCAGGGCGGCCAATTTGTGCAGTCTGAATGTCTCATGGAGCTGAGTGGAATGCTGGCATTTCAATTTATGAAACCCTGTGGGACATCCTATAGTCTGTGCTTAAGGTTGTTAGATCAGAGCCACACGTCAATGTGCTTCAAGCGCGCTGATTTAGGCTCTCCCCCCCCACCCCCCCAGCTGCATGTCTACTGTCCAGACAGCTACTTTCACCCTCCTCTGATCCTCAGGAGGCCATTGCCCTCTGGATCCCCACCACCTCATTTGGCCCCTACAGCTCTCTCATTTGCACGTAGCCGTGTGTGTGAGCGGCTGTCAGGTACCCTATGCTCTGCAGCCGCTGACACACTTTCACATCCGGCACCTCATGGATTCTCTTCTCTCGACCTGCTCCCCAACTCCCACCAGGGTGCCTCCCTCGTTTCAGGTTGAGCCAGCAGGAAAGCGAAGGCCGTAGTCAGCTCCCAGTCTGCTCAGGTTTTCAATGATGCTTGAAGCCCCCAGTGTTTCACATCAGGGATGCCTGTAATACAGGAGCAGAGATAGTCAGGCGTGGAGTTCTGTGCGGAGCATCCTACACAGCTGCAATCCTACGTAGAATTCACTCATCTATGTTTTAACCATACCTAGAACACTCAATATTAAAGGGAAATTAGGGTGTATTAGAGGTATTTGTATCTAAGAATGCCCATCCAACAATATCTAAAGTGCGCCACAGAAGATGGTCGAGCCCATCCTGGTTTATAGGGGCCAGGATAAGACCCAATAATGAAGACTGCCACTAATAGTGTGGGGGAGGGACTTTAAAACAGAGCTGGATAGTCCTCCCATGGGCCAGCCCACCTTACTTCAGAGTCAGAGGTGCAGGTGATAAACCGATGTAGATATCTTTTTGTATTGTGATGAAACAAATCTAGCCAGGGTTCTCCACTGTGTCAGAAGATGCCCTGCGCCATCTTGGGATGTAGAAGCAGTCTGCTGAGCTCACCTGCATAGGCATTCAAGGACCCTGCCAGATGGTTTGAAATCTGGAAATTGTCCTGATGCTCCAATGAACTCCAGAAGCACAGAGCTTTCTCTCTCATGACCACACTCTGCCCTGCTTTTGCAATACCACATGGAATTGGTGTTGTCTATGAGAACCTGCACTAACCTCCTCTTGATGGACAGCAGGAAGGCCTTCAGAGCCAGATAAATGGCCCTCAACCCGAACAGATTGATATGGAACTGATATCGGTCAGAGTCCTCTGATCTCCACCTCACCCAGGTGATTTCCCCAGTCTAGCAGGGATCTATCAGTCACCAGTGTTAACTCTGAGTTGGATAGGGGCCTGCTGCAGGACCAATTGTGGTACAGCAATCACAACTGTAAATCATGAGCAGTCTCATGATGACACTGATCAGATTTACTTGATGCTGGGCTAATAAAAACTTATTTTGCACAGTCTGCATATGCCGTCATGTGTAATCAACAAGGGTGAAGCAGGAGTTTAAGATGCCAAAAAGGCTCAGAGCTTCTCTCACTGAGATCCAGGACTGAGGCTAAAAGATTGGGATTGTAGCCCAAATGTCCTGGGCTCATTATGGCCGAGGTAAGCCCCAGAACGTCACTCTAGCCAGGATCGCTCCTATGAATGGGAGCAAGCCTCCGCGAAGGAGTCAGGTGTCACTTATTGAAAGTGAACCCCAACAATGTCCGTAGATTTGCCATTGGTACAGTTTTTGTGCATTTGATTTTTTTGTGCATTGTTAACAAGGTCATGATTTCCTATTCAAGAAAACTGAACATAAACCCCAGATTTTTGTGGTGAGCCAGCGCTAACCTCTGATGATGCTGTTCGTTTTTATTGATTCTTCTGCTCACTTGGTACTTGACTTTTTTATAATTTGCACATTATTCTGTATTACCCCAATTACTGAGAGCCTTCATGGCAATGACCTAGCATTTATAATATCTGCACTGCACCTTTTGAATTTTTGTAATAAATCTTTTAAGTGTGTATTCTTTCCCTAGAACTCAATGATTGAGTCTGTCCTTACTTGACTGTATTTTTGACATGTTGAAGGTGCCTTATCTTGCAGAACATTACCTCATGAAACATCTCCGAATCATCAACCCAGGCAAATACTGTTGAGGTAATATTCTGGGTGCACAATTTTAGGGGTTTTGCCTACCCACACCATCATTTGGAGATGGGCAGTGACGGACAGTAGTGAGCCCACCTTCAATAGCAAGTTGTCAAGGTAGGGGAAAACTGATATCCCGACCTCCAAAGGCAGGCAGTGACCACTGCTATCACTTTTGTGAACACCCGAGGAATGTGAAGTGGAACAGAGCAAACTGAAAATGCTCCCGGCCTACCTTGAACTATATAGGTAACATTTGTTGGACTGATGAACGGGTATACAAAAATATGTGTCCTCCACGTCCAAGGACACCATCCAGTTCCCGGAGTCCAGAGCGGAGATCTGAGCCACTGTGAGCATTTTGAATTTGTCCTTACACAGGAAGACATTCAGAGGTCATAGGTTCAAAATAGGTGGGATACCCCCATCCTCCTTTGGCACACGGAAATAGCGAGAGTAACAACCCTCTCCACTTCCAGAGTACGGAACCCAGTTGATCGCATTTTTTTAGAGCAACACTTGCACTGTTTGTAACAGAATGGACAGGTGCTCCTTTTCAATTCGATCTGATGTGGGAGGGAAGAGTTTGCGTGGCAAAAAGAAAGGGTAGAGCATAGCCTTGTTGAACAATTTATAGGACCTGTCTGTTGGACTTGATGGATCGTCACCAGAGGGGGAGTGTTGCATCCTGTCCCCCTCAGGATGGGTATGTTTCACTAAGGGCAAATTAAAGAAGCCTGGTGGCAGTTGCCGAAGGGGATTGGGAGGACTGATGTCCCTGCTAATCTGTGCACTTCCTGCCATTCCTAAGTCCATTGCCTCGAAAGGACTTGGGTGTCTGTTGTATTGGGTGGGAAGAGTGTCTTTGCCTATAAACCAGACCTCTCGAGGAGCCTCTGTATTGTTTTTTTTTTAACTGAAGCAGGAACTGCTTGGCATGGTTCAAACAGACTAAGGGAGTGTGTCATAGCCCTACTTTCTTTAAAACACTCCGAGGCAGAATCAACTTTACACCACAAAGAAATGAGCCATCAATGGGAATATGCAGGAGAGAGGCTTATACTTCGCCCGAAAATTCTGTTGAACTCTTTCACCCATGTCGGCGGAGCACAATATTGGCACCAACTGCCATTCACAGGGAATAAGTAGCATTTAGGCCAGCACAAATCACATATGTGGCATAGTCCTGTTCTTCATGAATTGCCCAAAACCAAGGCCCCAAGGTGTTTCGGAACCGCAGGCAAGATTTTGCTGGCCATGTGTGTAGCGGCACAATAGAAAAAGAGCTTTACCAATCGCAATGCCCGGCTGGCAGAAGAAAACATATGTTTTCCAACCACCTCAGTCCTCTTGGACTTCTTATTGGAAGGAGTCATGCGGGATGAATTGGAGTTCACCTTACTGGTGAAGCCTGAACCACAAGGCTCTCTGGAGTAGGATGTTAAGTAAGAACTTCAGGGGCACCATGAGCCAGCCTATTTGTGATGACTGGCCCCCTGGCTATTCACCACTGGGCAGGAACAGGGCTTTGACCAAATGACTAGGGTGAGGGCCTTTTTGAAGGGGAGCAACAGCTCAGATAAAGTTCTGCAAGGACGTTTGTTTTTGTCTTGACGGAAGGTAGCCCAAGTGCTTCATTGGAAGTATCAAGCCCACTGGCCTCTTCTACATCCATGTACACGTTTTTATCTGTGTAGTGAGGGGTGGGAGAATCACCCCCACCACATTATCACCATGATCTCCATCCTGAGGTGCACCTTATTCAGTGTCAGAGCCAAAAACAAGCCTGTACTGGCGAGTCTGACCTGGTGGAGTCACTGGTTGAGAGTCAAGCTGTATAAAGACCCACTGCACTTTTGTAATCTCATAGTGCAACATCAATAGACATTGGACTGAAGTCAGTTTGGTGTCAAATATCTGCCCTGAAACTTCTGGCACCAGTAGTGTTGGTAATGGCATAGACTTTGAAGAGCATAGTACAGGTCTTGGAGCCAAATATGAAGCCTGTACCGAGTTGGTATGGGGCCCAGAGTGAGTCCCAAGAGACCAGACAGCATGGATGGATCTACCAGCAGCAACGCCTGTGGAAGCCCCATAGGATTCCTTCATGGCCAAAGGCACGCCAGATTGAACTAAAAGCACACCAAAGAACTGCAGCATGATCGCCTTGAAGGTTTAAATCTGCTTCGGTGTTGCTCATGGCCGGAAAATTCGGGATGCACTGGCATCAGTTGGGGAACGGAGACTGAGAAGCTAGAGTAAGACCGACTTGCATCATGATGCCCTTGTGCCTTCTTTTTGGATACAGAGTGGCGGGGATGGAACAAGAACTGCTTTGATTTTTTATGTTTGCATTTGGACTTTGATATGGAATGTTCCTGGAGGACTGCGACTGCAAAGTTGACCTTTTGCTGTACTGGCCTCGGTAGTGAGATAGAGTCTGCACATGCGATTTGGAATGAGGATAGGACTTAAGTGACTTATGTTCAGGGACGTACAGCTTTGCTTCTCGGTCCCAGACTGCCTTCAGTTGTATGAGTCAACTTTGAGTCATGTCCCAATCCCAGACACACACCTGCGGGTCCATGGCCAGCATCTGCGGTCTACAGCACGGCATGGTTTGAAACCTATTGCTTTAGGAGGGGACACTGGTACAGTGGGTTAGGTTTAAAATCATCAGAAGACTGATGAAATTGGGAGCGAAGCTCCAGATCCGTATTGAAAAGTGTGGAAAGAAAGGAACTGACATACACACGCCCGGGTGGCACTTATTTGCAGCTTCTCTCTCACTTCCGGGGTGGAACTGAGCCAGCATGAAACTACACAACACCACATAGCAGCACACAGCACTATTGCTGAAAAACATTTATGGCATTCAGTCTTGCTCATGGGAAGTATTCTAAGTTGAGGAATCTGCAGTTAGACGTATCCATCAGAAGGATGCAGTGATGTATGGGTATTCAATTCAATTCTCTTTATTTCCATTCAAAGAATCATAAAAGAACATTTACAAAATCAATCATTAAAAACATATCGCTAAAAGTTCCTTTTGATGCAAACATTGGGTATAATATTCATTAATATATAAGATGCAAAAAGAAGACGCAATGGTCAGCTTAATTTGTTGCGGGAATAAAGTAAAGTGCAAGTGCATACTGTATTAACCCTGACCGGCCAAATAATATTTAAAGATTGCACTAGAAAGGGTAAAACATGCACATTATGCCAGTGAGTTGTATTCTTGCTAATATACCTTCACTTGAATTATGCTAGACCAGTATATTCATTTATATAAAAAAAAAACTAGCAATAAAACTTCATTATAAATTAGAAGTATTACAATTTCTGTCCAATCTTTTTCTATAAATAATTGGTCGCCAGTAAAAATCTGCTGACGCCAAAAACAATAAGTTGTGAGCTGTCTGTTTTCAGTATTCACAGTGCCTCTCGGTGATGCCTAGTTTTCAAATTCTTAAATAAAGGCCTAATCCATTTTCTCCTGGGCGTAACATATGCTGTGCAGAAAAACAGTACATGTGCAATATTTTCATTTGCGCCTAGCGAACAGAGTACACCTGGAGTCCCTTCCCAAAACCCGAGGCATGGACCACTCAGATGTAAAAGAGTTGATCTGCAGTGTCTCGTATCTGAACTTCAGGTAAAGTGTCTTTGCTAATTGAGTTTCAATCTCGTCCAGAAACGGTTCAAAACTCGGGGTCACTTTGAAAGACAGAAATTGTGTGGTAAGTATCCCAGACGCACAATCTAAAGTGACTTTGTGCAAAATAAAATTCGAATAGATGTGCTTAATCTCTCTCTTTGATTCTGGTGTCGATAGGCAGGGATCTGGCCAAAACCTGCTCAAGCCCAGGTCCAGATGCCATTTTCAGATGTGGGCGAACCACGTGAAAGTGTGATTGGCTTTGAGTTACAGTAGCTCACACAGGCTCTGCCTATATAGTCACAATTCTTCAGTGGTCCAAATTCTAACCCAATTGGAGACGGATCTCCATATGGCTAAATGTTCCAATCTTTTTATACCAATGTCATATGTTAGCGGAATCACTGGGTTATTTTGGGGGAGGGAGGTAAACATTCTCAAAATTTTGTTTTCCCCAACAATTAAGGGCTGCAAAGTTTCGCCCACCCATATCGCTGATCCATAAAGGTCAGCAGATTGGGCCCTAGATTTGTGGACTCCCAGGGCCGGGGTGATGGCCTTGGAAACAGTAGAGTCTTGATTTTTTACAATAGGAATAGAGTTTTGCATTAAAATGGTTTTGTACTTGTTTAATTGTGGCTTCCCGGCCAATTTTGAATCAAGCGTAACCCCCAAATAAACAAAATCATAAACACACGCCAAAGGCACTTTGTTCAGGGCTATTTTGTTTAAGCTTTTATGTGGTCTAATGGCCATATATTTGGTCTTAGCAGGATTTATCTCAAGGCCCTTTAGTCTTCAATAGTGGCTAAAACTATCAAGTAGGTTTTGTAACCCCTTTGGTGTTTGGGACAGTAAAATTGTGTCATCCGCAAATGTTAGAGCGCAAATATGGGTCCCTCCAAGTTTCGGTGAATCGTGGGCAGAATGGATATTTTGCAGATGTTACAGAAACGCGTTCATGAAAGCTATGTGGAAGAGTGAACAATAATCAGATATGCTTTTAACTTACCACTACTGAGGTCCATATCAACTAACTAAACTGCAAATTGCAAGATGGATGATAGACAGACAATTTTATGTAATGGAAATTTGTATAGTGCATTAACTCCAGGAGGGTATTCTGGCACTGAGCAGGAGTTAGTCTAGGTACACCTAGGGCCTAGTCAGACTACTCGAAAAGCCAGGTCTTCAGCTTCTTGCAGAATTCAAGAAGTGAGGAGGAGGTTCTTAAGTGTACTGGCAGGTCATTCAATGCTTTAGGAGTGATGTAGAATGCTCGTCACCTGATCCGGTTTTGCATATGCATGGGATTTGTGCAAGTAGGAGTCCAGAGGAGCAGAGGTGTCAGGAAGGTTTGTGAAAGCAGATGCGATTGCGGCGTTATTCTGTGCCAGTGTTATGTAGTGCCTTGAAAGTGTGGGTGAGTTTAAATTGTGTGCGTTTGTGAAAGGGGAACCACCAGTGGAGCTCCTTCAAGTGTGGTGAGTGCAGCATGGTAAGTGGGGAATAATTCTGGCTGCCAAGCTCTAAATTGCCTACATCCTTCGCGTATGTTTTTGTTGATCTTGACATAGAGGGTGTTCCTAGAGTTCAGCTTACTAGTGACCAGGGCATGTGTCACACTTTTCTGGGTGCTGATTGGAAGACCATTTGAAAATCTTCCTCAGCATCTTCAGGGTGTGGCAGCATGACGGTATTCACTTGGGCGGTCATGTCAAGTTTGCTGTCGATGATGATTGGTTGGGAGACTGTGTCATATGCAGCAGAGTGGTCTAGAAGGATGAGGACCGCCTTGTCTCCTCTCTCCAGAGTCATGTGGATGTCATCCGTTGCGGCTATGAGGGCAATTTCCCTGCTACAGCTGGGTCTGAAACCAGTCTGAGTGGTGTCAAGAAGTTGGTGGTTGTTGAGGTATTCAGTGAGGTGTCTATTGATGATTTTCTCTAAGACCTAGGCCGGGAATTGTTGCAGGGAGATCGGTCTGTAGTTGAGGAGGATTGAAGTATCCCCAAAGGGTCTCTTAAGCAATGGGAGGACAGTTTCCAAGCATCTATGACGATCGCACAAAAAGTGGAGACATTCAGAATGGGTTTCAGAATGGCCCTGATAGTTTGCAGTCTTCTGGGGTATGCATGGTGGGGGCAAGAGTCCGATGGGGGCCCCGAGTGGATGGACCTCATGGAGGCGGCGGGTCAGTGGTATTTGCTACACATCACACAGCAGAAAGATCCACCTTCTGTTGGAAAGGCAGCCTTTGTACAAGTCCTCCCTGCCTCTTGGACCACATCCACAACATCAGTCAGCTGCAATACATCTCTAAAGCGATGTGTAAAAATTCAGAGCATTCAGGTGCCTAACCCTAAATATCTGAGATAAGAGCTCAACCACAGAAGACAATGTTGAAGTGTGAAATCCCATTAAAAAGCAATGCTTGTAATTCCTGTTGAGGTTTGCTGCAAAGAGGGCACCTTCAGGATTCCCCCAATTTATGAAAATAGCCATTAACACTCAAGTGTGCTGTTTCCACTCATGGTCTGGACTCTGCAGCCTGCTGAAAAAGCTTCTTTTTACATGAGCTTCAGAGAAATCAATTAGGTTGTCTATTGTCCACTGCCCAGATATGAGCATAAGGTTTTGAGTCAGCAATCGTTTTGTTGATGTAAAAAAGATTGAAATATTTTCAGTGCGAAGTCCTATAATGTCTTAGTAAAGAGCAGTATCTGCTTGAAGACGTGTTACCAAATGAATCTAAGCCAAGTGATTTGACAGTTTGAATGTAATGCAGTGGCAATTCCAAAACTGCTCAGGCTTTCCTTTAAGTGGTTGCAAAAGAGATGCACTCTTAGGGCAGTCGCTCAAGTGTCCAGGAGACCTTTCGCAGTGAGCTATCTAGCTCACTGACATTTTAGAGGTCAAGTAGCAAGCATGTGTTCATGAGGCATGGTCATCTTTCTCATCTCTAAACGGATATAATTCAGGACACTGCAAACACGAGTCGACCCAGAGTGGGCGGAAAACCTGAAAAAAGCTTCCAATCTCATGAACCTTTTCAAGTAAGACGTCATCCTCAAGATGATTTGCTGCTCTTTCCCTTGTAGTGCGGAGAATTAATTATCATGGGTAAGTGCAAAAGGACTACTCGCTATTGGGCAGGTGCTAGTGGTTGAGCAGAGCTCAGTGCCAATACATTCCACCTTTTGCTCTATAGAAAATGGAGAAGACAGCACTGAGCAGCTTTGAGGGCTAAATTAATCTAGGGCACAAGAAGCAAGCATTGAAACATGCAGGTGCAGATGAAACCATTAGAACAAAGGAAACTTACCATGGACATGCCAAAAGTCTAACTATGGGCTAAAATCTCTAACAATGGCTAAAAGACGCTTCTTGAAATGCCTCAGTTTAGTCCATGGAGGCACGTGGAGGAAGACAAAGGACCTGTCCATTATTCAGCTCCCTAAAATCTACACTGGTTTGGAATAAGATGAGTTAGACTCTTTGTTGTTCCTCTGCAAAGCCGTTAAGATGAAGATAACTCATGCTTTTTATGGCGACGGTAATGCTTTTATGAGATTATCAGATTAAGTGGTTCTTTTGAGTGGCCCCCAATTTTAACTTTAATTTGGAAGCCAGAGCCTCCTTATATGAATAAATGAACAACTTAGTACATTTCTGGTAAATTGATTTGTAGTGCATGAAAACAAAGTTCCGACAGACCATAAACACCACATACATTACAAAAACAGAAATGGGACAGACAGCTGTCTCTATGACAGCTTGAACAAGGCTAAAAGGCTGAAGATTTTGGCAGGGGCAAAGTCTGAGAAAAAAATAAATACACAGATAAATCTCGAACAAGGAACATCTGTAGCCTGTTCCGACTGTTTCCGACCCACATTGTTACTTCTAGCAAAGAAGTCACATGACTCGGCATTTAGTGCTGCATCAGAGTCTCATGGCAAAGGGGAGAAGAAATTGCTGAAAAATCTTCCCGACACCATGAAGCCGAAGAAAAGTATGTCTTGATGGATTTGTGGGCAGGAGTACACATTAGTAATGTCGGTTTTTATAGAAGTCTCAACCATGACAACACACTTCATTAGATTTATTTACAAACATCTTTTTTCCCCAACAATATAACAACCACCTCTGAACACGCCCAGGCACTCTAAATGGATCTGAGAACTGACCCGGAGTAAAGAGGTTAGAAAAATTACTTACTTGTTTCTTGAAGCAGAAGCAAAGGTTGGTAGGTTGCATTTTTTTCAAGTAACGCGCACTAGAAGAATTTAAAAGTAAGGCAAAACTCGGACAGGTGTTCTTTCAAGTTGGTGTGTGGTCAGAAATGAGAACTCTGTTATTTGTAGTTTTAATTTCTTAGCCTCCCAAATGTTGTGGACTGCAAAGCTGACTGCACCATGGTGTGCATACGCTTCAAAAAACATTCTAGTAAATGAACAAGTAACCTGCCTTCATTAAAATTCTTTCTTAGGGACACCTAGCTCCCCTATGTTATTCTACCCAAACTCCACAATGGATCTGGATGTTTTGTGTAGAATTAAGTGGTGATGCTAAGGAACACCAATTGTAGATCTGTTACATGACACAATAACATCATAGATCCCATTTTAGGCTGAACGAGTGAGGCCAGTTCTGTCAATTTTTTTGTACTGTGTAAATGGTAAATAGGCAAAGATAAGGAGGAACCTAAACTGTAAAACAACTATTCAAATTAAGTGGAGTCAGATGAGAACTCTGCCAAATGGACATTCTGCTCCCTCATGACACCTTAAGGATTAGTGTTTGGGGAAGGAATGCAAGGATAACCAAGTACCAGTCATACAGATTGACTGATTCGGAACTACCTTTAGAACTGGAGAACGTGCAACTTCACTTCTCGCTGAGTGACGTGGACTCCACCAGGGGATCTTTACATGCCAACTCATAACAAGCTTTGACAGCCAAGAAGATTCATTCCATGACTGTTTGGTTTGTGATTGTGTTATCCACCCTAGGCCATTCTTATCTCATAAATAAGCTGTCCTCAAGTCTTTTCTCTTTTATTCTGCATATGTTGTGGTTAATGGTCTTTTTGGGTTAACTCTGAATAACCTCTCCTCCAACTTAGACACGGGTGGAGGAGGAATAGCAATAATAGCAAAAGGGAATAATAGATTATCTAGAGAATGTGGAAAATGGTCAGAGGTGACCACTGCCCATTACTCTTCATTAAAGTAATGACCAACGATAAATACATTTTGAAGGACATGCACAACACTGGACAAGACTGCAGCTTTTTCTAAAGTTGGGCCCATGAGGAACATTGGATCTAAATATAAATCCAAGAGTGCACAGTGAAAGTATATTTCTCACAAGAAGTAATGAGATGCTAATACAAATTAATAGCCGAGGTAAACCAAGGACAAATAGACAGAAAAACGAGAAGGGAATCTTATCTTTTAAAGACGAGAACCCTCACTCACCCGAAGGTGACATGCTTCATCATTGGGTCCCCTGTTGCACACTGCAACCGCAAGGTATACAGTGTGGGCTACAACTCTCGAAAAAAGAAGAGAGGAGCGTGAGGTGTTTTCTAAGGATACCAATTTAGGCAGTGGGAGTGAGGGGCAGAGTGCAAATAAAGAAGAAAAGTGTATTAAAACTAGCTACTGGGTGACAACGATCAGTTTAATAAATGTCCCCATGGGCTAGGGTTAAAAAGAAAGTGATAAAGGACTGAAATAATGTCCTAATCGTCAATGGTCAACATGTTTCTGCCAGATGACTGAGTTTGCGGCATTCATCAGGACCTCCAACGTTGTCACTCTGCTACAAAGTAAGTGAGAAATGGAATAAAAACCATACTTAATTGTTATGGTCGTTTATGACAATGGCACCAGCTGCAGTCCGGTCCAGTGTCCAAAGAACAAGTTACTTACTTCTGGTAACGATGTATCTGTAAGAAACATTAGTTAGTTAGATTCCTCACCTTGGAATATCCCCAGGCGTCAGGCTGGATCTGGAAAGATTTTTCGTCAGCAATACCCCTTGCGCGTCGCTAGGCGTCATCTGCGGCTCCGCGTCAGTCGTTGGCGTCGTGCGCCGGAATGACGTCGGAGTACTTAGAGGCCGCACTCGTGCGCTGACGTCAGTTCTTGTACATAGCTTTCCATGCCAGGAACGCAGAGCTATGCAAGAGACCGACACTGGTGCCAAAAAATCTAGGGCTCTGAAAAGGATAGCCTTAACCCTAGATGTCGGTTCGCAGAACGGGGAGGATGGGTGGGTCGGTGAGGAATCTAAGTAACTAATGTTTCTTACAGATACATCGTTACTGAAGGTAAGTAACTTGTTCATCTGAAAGAAACACGTTAGTTAGATTCCTCACCTTAGAATAGATACCCCAGCAATACCAACCCCGGTGGTGGGTCTGCGAACCAAGATCACACCAGAAAGTCCTGGAGAACAGAACGGCCAAAGAAGCCGTCTCTCCGGACTTGGCTGTCCAGGCAATAGTGTTTGGCAAACGTGTGCAGCGAGGCCCACATTGCTGCCTGACAGATGTCCTACAAGGGGACCCCTCGGCCCAGGGCAGTAGTCGCCGCTGTGGCCCGGGTGGAATGGGCTCTCAGCCCTACAGGAGGGTCCTTTTTAGCCAAGGAATAACAAGCCTTTATACACAAGACGACTCACCGCGAGATGGTCCGCTTGTGTACTGCACTCCCCTTCTTAGCACTCACAAATCCAACAAAAAGCTGGTCGTACACCCGGAACTGTTTGGTGCGGTCCAAATAAAAGGACAGCGCCTGTTTTAGGTCCAGACGGTGGAGCCTCTCTTCCTCTTTCGAAGGATGCGGAGGCGGAAAGAAGGTGGGCAAAGTGACAGTGTGCCCGATGTGAAAGGAAGTCACCACTTTCGGAAGAAAGGAAGGACGAGTCCGGAGAACAACCTTGTCCGGATGAATAGAAAGAAAGGGAGGCTTAGAATATAGAGCCTGGAGCTCACTCACCCGTCTAGCCGAGGTGATGGCTACCAGGAAAGAAGTCTTAAGAGTCAGAAGACGAATGGGACAATTGTGAAGAGGCTCAAAGGGAGCGCACATCAGAAAAGTCAAGACTAGATTCAAATCCCACTGAGGCATTACGAAGGGGACAGGGGGAAACATGTGAGTAATGCCCTTGAAGAAACGAGAAACAACAAGGGATTTGAAAAGAGAAGGCTGATCAGGAAGCCGTAAGATAGCAGAAAAATAACCTTTTAGGGTGCCCAGAGCAGAGCCCTGCTGGGTCATAGAAAGAAGAAAGAGGAGAACCTCAGCAAGAGGGGGGGGGGAAAGGGGATCCACAGCCTTTGCTGTGCACCATGCCACAAATTTGTTCCACCGGCAGGCGTATACCGTTTTTGTGGAGGGACGCCTGGCTGCCAGAATGACATCACAGACTTCAGGAGGCAAGTCAAATGGCATCAACTGTCGCCGCTCAATCTCCATGCATGGAGGTGGAGACTGGACAGGTTTGGGTGGAGGACTGTCCCCTGTTGCTGCGACAGAAAGTCCTCCTGAAGAGGCAGTCGTATCGGGGGATCGATTGACATACTGTGTAGATCGGGATACCAGTACCTTCGTGCCCAATCCGGAGCCACAAGATGACTAGGGCCCGGTCGCGCCTGATCTTCTTCAGCACTCTGGGCAGAAGTGGTATAGGCGGAAAGGCGTACAACAGACCGCAACTCCACTCGCGACGAAAGGCGTCCCCGAGCGAGTGCCACCTTGGAAACTCCAACGCGCAGAACTGCTGACATTGCGCGTTCTCTTCGGTGGCGAATAGATCTAACCAAGGCTCTCCCCACTGCCGAAAGAGGCCTTGCACCACGTACGAGTGTAGACGCCATTCGTGATCCATCTTGCACCAGCGGCTGAGTTAGTCTGCTCTGGCGTTCAGAGAGCCCGCCAGATGTTGAACCACCAGGGTGATGTCCTGATGTTCCAGCCATGTCCAGAGGCGCAGAGCCTCCTGACAAAGGGTCCACGACCCCACCCCGCCCTGTTTGTTGCAATACCACATGGCGGTGGTGTTGTCTGTGATCACCTGCACCACACTTCCCTGGATAACGGGAAGGAATGCCTTCAGTGCAAGTCGGATCGCTCTCAGCTCCAAAACGTTGATATGGAGCTGAGACTCTGCCGGAGACCAGAGGCCTCTGATCTCCGCCTCCCCCAAATGGCCCCCCCATCCCAGGAGGGACGCATCCGTCACTACTACGTGCTCCGGTTGGGGTAGGGAGAGGGATCTGCCGCTGACCCAATCGCGGTACGTAAGCCACCACTGCAACTGCTTCGCAGTGCCCTCCGAAATCAAGACATGGTCGGACAGGTTGCCCCGATGCTGGGCCCACTGAAACTTCAGGTCCCACTGCAGAGCCCGCATTCGCCACCTGGCGTAATGTACTAATAGGATGCATGAGGCCATCAGACCCAGAAGCCGCAGCACCAACCTGACCAAAACCCGGGATAGAGGCTGAAAGATGGGAATCAGAGCCTGAATTTCCCGGACCCACTGTTCCGGCGGATAGGCCTGGTACTGCGCCGAGTCCAGAACCGCTCCGATGAAGAGGAGCTTCTGGGAAGGACTCAGATGCGACTTCGGCACATTGACGGAGAACCCCAGCAAATGCAGGAGGTCGGGCCGTAGTCTGGAGGTGGGAGACGACTTGCTGGGGCGAACCCGCCTTCAACAGCCAGTCGTCGAGATAGGGGAAGACTAGAACCCCTAATCTGCGCAGATGAGCTGCGACCACCGCCATCACTTTCGTGAACACCCGAGGGGCACTGGTGAGGCCGAAGGGGAGCACAGTGAACTGAAAATGCTCCTGACCCACCGTGAATCGCAGGTAACGCCGGTGGGCCGGCAGGACGGGGATGTGGAAATAAGCGTCCTGCAAGTCCAATGCTACCATTCAGTCTCCAGGGTCTAGGGCAGCCAGAACCTGAGCGAAGGTGAGCATCTTGAACCTCTCCTTCCGGAGGAAGGCGTTGACGCTCCTGAGGTCCAAGATAGGGCGTAGGACCCTTTGCCCTTCTTGGGAACCAGAAAGTAGTGGGAATAGCAACCACGACCTACTTCTGGACCAGGAACGCGCTCGACGGCCCTTTTGGCCAAGAGGGCCGCAACTTCCTCCCGCAGAAGATTCAAGTGATCCCCCGACATACGGAGGCACTGCAGTGGCATGGCTTGAGGGGTCGTCTCGAAGGGGAGGGAGTAGCCCCTTCGGACGATTTGCAGCACCAACCTGTCTGACGTGAATGAACGCCAGTGGAGCAGGTGATGGCGAACTCTGCCGCCCACTGGCGTGGAATGGGCCTGAAAGCTCGGACTAGGAGGGCTTTGAGGCGGATGCTGCCGGGGTGGATGTGGACTGACCAGCACGTTGTCCCCCGGTACCACCTCGGCGGAATCCACGTCCGCGACCGCGTGCAGGTTGAGTCTGCGGCCGGTGGCTAAGCGGACGTGAGGGGGCGTCCCTTCCTTGGCCACGAAAGGGGCAAAAGGCAGAAGTTTGCGGTCGTGGGCCGAGAGGCCCAAGGACTTGGCCGTAGCCCGGGAGTCCTTGAAGCGCGCCAACGCACTATCCGCCTTCTCGCCAAAAAGACAAGTGCCATCAAAGGGCATATCCATGAGGGTAATCTGGACATCCCCCGAGAAAGACGTGGACCGCAGCCAGGCGCGACGACGGAACGCCACCGTAGTTGACATCGCCCTACCCAGCGAGTCCTTAGTGTCTAGTCCACATCGTATAGCATGTCGTGCTGCCTCTCGCCCATCGGCGAGGGCCTGGGCGAGCCGTGTCCGGGCCTCCTCCGGACACAGGGGCAGCACGTTCTCCACCGTATCCCACAGAGTGGGAATAACGGTCCAAGAGGCAAGCGCAGGCCCAAACTAAGGGAAGAGAACAGCTTCTTTCCGAACTGTTCTAGCCTCTTGGATTCCCGATCCGGAGGAGCGGACGGGAAGGAGGATTGGGAAGTAGAGGCCTGGATAACCAGACTCTCGGGCGTGGGGTGTTGGGACAGAAAACTGGGGTCGCCCGGAGCAGGGCGGTGGCGCCGGGCCACGTGCCGATCCACAGGCGGTACTGTGGAGGGCTTGGACCAGGTGCCCTGCAGAATGTCCACTAGTGCCTCATTGAACTGCAGCAGAGGCTCTGAGGAGCTTGCTGACGGTTGAAGCACTTCAGTGAGGAAGTTAGTCCTCACGGCCACAGCAGGCAACTCCAGCCCAAGAGCGTCGACCGCCTTGCGCAGCACCACTGAAAAAGCCGCACCTTCCTCCGAGGCCACAGTCGGAGGAGAGATAAAACCAGTGTCCGGGGAGGTGTCCAGACCACTGGCATCCCCCAGTTCGTCTGCCCAGTCCTGTGATCGATCGGCCTGCCTGCCCATAGGGTCCTCAGACCCCTCCCAGTCGCCCCCGTCATCCGATTCCTGATAAACAGGGGGAATAACCAGAGCCGGGCAGTAGATGAAATGTTCATCCATCGGCGTCAGATGCGGCGTCTGACGGCGCCACACTGGCGCCGGGCCCGGACCGGGGCTGAACAGGGGAACGGCGTCGTCCGGAGACAGCGCCGGAGGTGGAACCGGAGTCGGTGCCGGCGGAGGAGGCGTCGTGAGGTCGACCGGCGCCGGCAGAGATCCAGGCCTGGATCCCTCGGGGATCTGCGGCGTCGGGACCGAAGTCGTCGACGGCGCCGGAGTCGCCGGTTCGCGAGGTCGCCCAGTCGAGCCCGCGGGGCCCGAAGGCATGCCGGCACGCGTCGACGGCGGAGCCAGGCCCCTCATGGCCGAGAGGAAGTCACTGATCTCCGCCAGAGTCGCGTCAGTCCCAGGGACCGGCGGGTATGGGGACGGACGCGGCTCCTGCGGCTCCGACGGAGCCGCGGAGGTGGACCACCCTGACCCTCAACCGAGTCGCGCGACCGGCGAGGGGAGTCCGAAGAGCGGTGTCGCCTCTTGGACTTCTTTGAGTGCTTCGACTTACCCGAAGACTTCGAACCCGGCGAGCGGTGATGGTGGCTGTGGCTCCGCAACCGGTCCTTCGACCTCCTCCTGGACCGGGACCTTGAATGGCGCGGAGCCGAGTGTCGAAGCTCGAGAAGCTTATGGGACTGCTCCCGCCTAGCCTTCGAGGTCAAGGCCTGACAGTCGAGGCACGATTCTGCATCATGGTCGGGCCCCAGACAGTAAAGGCACCGGCGATGGTGATCTGTCACCGACATCAGTCGGTGACAGGAGTCACAGGCTTTAAACCCAGGCATCCTACCGGCACCAGAGTCGAGTCAACAAGTAGACCAAAAAGAGTCAAAAAAGTTTAGTCAAAAAAGGACTAAGGGGTAAGCTCTTCCCGGATCGACACTGTCTGGCGCGGAAAAAAGAAGAACTGACGTCAGCGCGCGAGTGCGGCGTCTAAGTACTCCGACGACGTCATTCCGGCGCACGACGCCGACGATGGACGCAGAGCCGCAGACGCCGCCTAGCGACGCGCAAGGGGTATTGCTGACAAAAAATCTTTCCGGATCCAGCCTGACGCCTGGGGATATTCTAAGGTGAAGAATCTAACTAACGTGTTTCTTTCAGATGGGTAATTTTAATTTACCTCCACCTTTATGGGAGTGTTGCCTCAGATCACAGATTACTCTCGACGTTCCGATTCACAAAGTGTGCTCAGCTTCTCCACTGTTGTGGTCAGAGTGAGCGGATGCCAAATCAGTTTAATTGTCTATGGCATACAGACATAAGTGTATTTAATTCTCGCATGTGGCTTTGGATCCTTGCAAACTTTAAGGAGGACAGAGCATTTTCCAGCCTCCAATGATACAAGCACATCACATTTTTTAAATGTCTTAATAGACAATGTGCAGGAATTTTATGACACACTGTGACCTATGGGGCCTCACTTTTAGCCAGGACATTACGACATGCCTCCAGTGGCTCAACAAATTCCACCAGCTATGCTACCTTTTAAGAATTCTACTTGCAAAATTATGCCCCCTGCAACTGTGGAGGAGGGAGATTAGGAAAGTGAGGCATATGAAGACGCTGATAAATGTGGAGAGGACTATCTAAAGAACTAAACAGAAGGGGCCCTTCCGGCATGTGTGACACTTACATAGGCAATGAGGATAGACAGTCAAACGTTTCACTAAGAGAAACTACTCTAGATGACATTGCAAGATTTCACAGGCTCATAGGCCTTCACAGAAGGTCGATCTACCCATACGGACTGCTGAAAGGTCATAATGCTTCACTTCAAAGACAAATCAGGAAAGTCTGCTATCTACTCCCACACTGTATTACTCATAGGGATAATCCCTGTAGCGTATAAAGAACTGGGCAATGTGATCCACTACTATTGCCAGCATCAACAAGAAACAGGGGGCATCAAACATCACAAGAACGTCCTCAACACCAAATAAAAATGTACAGTGATTACTGTTGCTGCAAAGAGATATCAGATCCCTTCATGCCGGTGCTAAATGCAACCAGATTGGGAGGGGAAAAAGTCTAGATACAATGAGTAAAGGAATAAATGCAAGTAGCTAGTGCTCCCACCATACTGTCACGGTATGCAAACAGCTAAGGCATGCTTTAGCGCCCTTTCGCAGACAAGGCACACAGTCACTGTTGAGCCCAAGACCGTCCTAAATGAGGGTGAACAGACATCTTAGGTCCTCGCTTATTCCTCAAAGGACGTATCCACCATAAATCTCAGACCGGAGCTGCAGAGCTACAGGTGGTTATGCACATCATCTTTCAAGCCAGAGGTAAAATCACGCATAATAGATATGCCAAGTGTGGTCGAAGCCTGATTAGCAAACATGTTGATGAAGCACTGCAATACATAAAGACTGACACAGCAGGATCGCTGATGTCATTGCAAAAGTGTCAACCACACTCCATATACAGATGACAATGGTATGGCTAAAAGAGCAGTTATCAGTATTGATGTCCAATTTTTGTTATGATAGACAAAAAGATTCTTAAGCCCATAATCCACAATACTCCCATCATAAAAAACACAAATACATCACATAGCTTAGACATTAACATAATCACAAGGGCTTCCTCCAGTAGATGTGATTCAGGGTTTCTCAGTGCTCTTAGGGAACAAAATCTTACATTTTCATTGAAAAATGAAATATGGAAGGTGTCAAAGACAACGATAAACAAGGGCTTCTAGTCACAATTTTGCTATAGATAAACACAGGAGAATGCTGAAACATCTGGAACTACCAGAAACTAAGCAAATCCTTTAAGAAATAACGAATCCATAAGGCAACCTTTTTGGATATTTTACAATACATCCATCCCCTCACAAGGAGTCCGTGATACAGAGCAGTCCGTCTGCATGATTGATCCAGTCCAATCGTGTGGAGCAACAAGAATAACCCCCAACCCCCTCCCAACCCTCTCACTTTCGAAACCCCACCCCACAGGAACCCCCCACCCCAACCACCCCCAAGCATGTCGCCGGTCTCTAAGCTATTCAAGAAGGCAAATAAGACTCCCGTACCACCTATCAGTCTCCCTACCTCGCAGGGTGCGGTAGTGAGTGGATCAAGAACACAAGGGGAGGCTACGTCTCATGGTTCCAGCGGTCTCCTCGCGCACTGTACCCCCGCATGCGGGAAGGGTCGCTCAAGGGGCCCGTGCCACGTCCCCCTCATCAAGGGCATCCTCGTCTTCCACAGTCGGATGCTTGGTCAGCTCCAGGAGTGCCACCCATGCCCGGGCCATTTCCAATGACTTCTCGCTTCCATTACGCTGAGCCATACTTAATCTATAGTTCCCTTCACTTTCTGCCCATTTCACCAGCTCCCTATTCCAATGCACTAGACTAGGCCCCAGCCTCGCCTTCCAGTGGGAAGTAATTTCTCTCTTAGCCAAGACCAACCCCAGGTCAATGAACCTGCTGGTGACCTTAGTCTTGGCAGTGTGTGGGAACCAATGTAAGAAGCAGACCCCTGGTGTCACAGTTAGTTCCCTCTCCGTCAGTCAGCAAAGCAGTCGTCACCTCTCTCCAGAAGTCTCCCTCCTGCGGACAGTCCCAGAACATGTGAAGAAAACAACGGGGACAAGTGTCCGACACCTCAAAATATTCAGCAATTTTACTAGGCATGAGGTAGGCCCTATAAAAAACATAGAATTGGATAAGCTGGAAGCGCGCATTCCGAGAACATTTCCATGGCCACTCTACAACGCCTCCCAAGGTTTTTCTGCAATGGGTTCCCCCAGAACCGCCTCCCACTTGAGCCGCAACGCCATCAGGGGTTGGCGCAGATCTCGAGTGATCCATTGGAAGAGGCAGGTCATCGCTTTAAAGATGCCCGCCGCCATCACTACATATTGACAAGCGAGAGACGTATCTGGCTCCAACAGTCCCTTTCACCAGTGCTTCCTGATAGCCGCTGTCAGGGCCTGAGGTCATTAAAAGGGAGAAGATTACCACCTTCATAAAGGTTACCTATTGCCGTAACTCCTGCCTCTTCCCAGGCCAGCAACTGGCTCCAATCTCCCCCGTGAGGTAGCACCTCACACATCCTTAATGGGATATATAAATCCTGTAATCAAAGTATTCAGCTGAGCAAAGAGCTTACCCGGGATCCAAACGGGGAGGGTCCCAAAGTAAGAGAGAAACCTGGACAGAATGACCATCTTCACCAAGGCAACCCTGCCGGCAACAGATAATGGAAGAGTCCCGAAGAAATCAAAACAGGTCCGCGCACTGCCCGTCCCACATTGCCCTCCAAAAGATCGTCAGGAGCATGATAGATCCAAGTCCCCAAATACGGCAAACACCGGCATTCCCTGTCCTCGGATGATCTTTCCTGTCTGGCCTAATAGGAAACAAACACGACTTGGTCCAATTCACCCGGTGTCCCGCCACCCTCCCCAGGGTCTTCAACGAGTCCCTCGCTCTCCGTAGGGCGTCTCCAGCATCCGGCAGTAACATGAGGAGATCGTCCGCATACAATGCTATATGCTGCATTCGTCCCTCCACCAAGAGCCCAGGGAAATACTGCCCTGATCTGGCGTGAGCAGCCATGGGCTCCATCGCCAGGGCAAACAAAGGGGTCAAAGGGCACCCCTGCCGCGTCCCCCGAGCTACTGTACAGGCAGCAGAAATCAAGCCCCCTGTCCTCACCCTGGCAGTAGAAGCACTGCACAGCAGCGCCGTCCACTGTATAAAGCATTCTCCCAGTCCAAATTCCCGCAAGACACTAAAAAGGTAGGGCCACTCCAGGCTATCGAACGCCTTTTCAATATCGACCGTAAAAATTCAGGCCTCATCCTTATCATAGGAGTCGGATCCCAAAATGCGCAAAGTCTGCGCATATTCATTGTGGTATTTCGAGAAGGAATAAATCCGGCTTGGTCCGTATGGATCAGTTTCGTCATATGGGGCATCAAACGACTGCCAGAATTCGACTTAAGATCTTGTAATCAAGATTGAGCATCGCTAGGGGCCTGTACGAGGAACGGTCCCACGCAGGTTTGCCCGGCTTGAGAAGGGGAACTATGGGGGCTTCACGCGTGGAGGCAGGGAGGGCACCCTCCCAACGCACCCTGTTATAGAGAGCCAACAAACTGGGACCCAAAACATCCGTATAGGCCGTGTAAAATTAGATGGGGAGCCCATCGGTGCCCAGTGTTTTGTTCCTGCCCATGTGCTTTATGGCGCTGCGTACTTCGCCCGCTTCAAAATCCCGACCCACAGCTTCGGCGTCCTTGGCTTCAAGTTATGGCAGCGCAGCCTTTGGCAGAAACTCCTCATCCTCCGGGACCCAACCTGCTCCGGTAAAACTCGGTATAATACTGCAAGAAATAATCGTTGGTACACTTTTGGGTGTGAAACACTTCGTCTCCCTGACCTCTCAATTCCATGATCATGGTCCCTCTGCGCGCCAGATTGGCCAGCCAAGCTAGCAGTGCCCCAGACTTATCACGCTCCACGTGCGCCTTATCTGTGTAGGCCTTATAATCAAAGCAGCGCAATCTCTCGATTTGAACTGCTAGTTCTTCTCGAGCTTCCAGTAACCCTGCCTGTCTGTCCGGACACTCCGGGCGCCGCTCCTCCAAATCGCGTACTCGCTGTTCTACCTTAAGTACGTCTTGCAGCAACCCTCTGCGCACTTCCACTACCTCGCCTATGCAACGCCCCCGAACTACCGACTTAAAAGCATCCCATTCGACCACCAGATAAGATGCCGTGTTGGCGTTAAGCCTAAAATATTCGTCAATGGCCAACCCAATAGTAGCACGGAACACTGGATCCTCTAATGTGTCAGGTCAGAGCCGCCAAGTGGGAATGGCAGGGCGGTCCCGCAGCCAATGTAGGATTGTCAATAGTGGGTTATGATCAGACGATGCCCTAGCTAAGTATTCACTATGTACCATTGCCCCGTGGACATCTGGGGAGCTAAGGAGCAAGTCCAGCCGAACATGTAGGTCATGTAACGATGAGAAGTAAGAATAGTCCCTGTCAAGCGGGTGGTGCGCCCTCCAAGTATCAGTCAACCCCCACTGTTGTTGCCAGTCCCGCCGCACCGCAGCCAGCCTATGGATCGGGGAATCCGCATGAGGGGGATGAGAGCGAGCCAGGGAGAAATCAGTGAAGTAATTGAAGTCGCCACCCAGGAGCACCGAGCCTGTCAACAAGGGAGCCAATTTCCTAGAGAGGTGTTCAAAAAAGGAAGCCTGATCTGTTTTGGGGGCATATACGCTCCCTAGTACAATGTCCCTGCCATCTAGTCGCCCCGCCACCACAACATATCTACCTTCAGAGTCAATCACCTGTCTAGTACTCTGAAACGGTACCTCCACCCTAACCCAGACCAACGCGCCCCGTGCATAAGCCGAGTACGTGGTACAGAACACCTGTCCCCGCCACCTCCGTTGTAAGGCCAGTCCCTCCTGCTTATTTAAGTGAGTTTCCTGTAACAGTGCTATCTGCACCCCACGTCTTCTAAGATAAGCATGAATCGTGTGATGGCGAGTCATAGTGTGCATTCCCCTAATGTTCCAAGATAGACATTTAATACCTGCGGCAGTAGCCACGACACTGCAAAGAGAATGCTGCTCCCCCTACCTCCCATTGCGACATGCTTGGTCCAACCCCCCCCCCCCCCGCCCCTGCACCCCAACTCCCCCAACTCCCACTCCCCAGGATAGCCCCCATCCAAACTAAAAGAACCATCAACCTTCCCAAAATGGGTAGTGAGACGTGCGCCGACCCAATGGGACCCAAAGCCCCCCCCCCGGCACTCCCCCCGTCCAGTGTGAAAGAGCCAGTAACAGCCCCCTGGGAGCCCCAATAATAGTGATCAAGTGATGCCAACTCCTCTCTTCCCACAGGACAGGCCCCCCTATCAGTCAAACCTGGGCTGCATTGCAAGTGTGTCCCTCCCCACCATCCAGGCCCAGATCAGCCAAACAAGTCCACTGTCTGCGGAGTGACCTCCGGCAGTTCAGGCTCAGAATCTCCATTCGTGCTGCCAGCTGGAGAGGACCCAGAGCACTCCAGCACTCGGTTAGAGGAAGCAGAAGTCGGGCTGGTTCCACCCTGACTGATCGCTACCACTGCCTGCACAGCTCTGTCTTGTTCAAGCCGACGATCCGGTAGCGGGAGAGCCCTCGACGGACTCGCAGCATCAGGAGATTGCCTCTCCGCATTACTTGCTGGCGAACTCCGCCCCGACCTCGCCTGACGTGTCTCCAGCCATTGTCAAGCGTCCTGCAGGGTGGTGAAAAAAAGCGCGCTGGAACCGTCCACCACCCGCAGCCACGCCGGGAAGAGCATCGCATAAGGAATGTGGAGTTGACCCAATTTCCACTTAAGAGCAACGAAGGAGGCACGCTGCCTCTGAACCTCCCTTGTGTAGTCCGGAAAGAGCATCACCCTGGAGTTATCTATTTGTAGATGTTGCTTCTCTCGGGCCCGCTGCAGGAGGTGGTCCCTGTCCCAGTAGTGCAGCAATCTTGCCACCATCGGTCTCGAAGGTGCTCCCGGTTTAGGAGGTCTAACCGGGACCCCGTGGGCTCTCTCAAGGGCAAAAAACGAGGATAGCCCCTCGGGGCAACCTCCGACCGGAGCCAGCCTTCCAAGTATCGGACAGCATCATCCCCTTCCGCACGTTCTGGAACTCCCATTATGCGGAGGTTATTCCTGCGAGAGCGCCCTTTGCTTTCCTCTGCCTTCAGCTCCAGAATCCGAACCCTGCTATCCATCTGCTTCAAGGAGTGCTGCAAGTTGGTCACCTTGTCTGGTACCTCCTCCAATGTCCTCTCAGTCGCTTTCACTCGCTCCTTCAGCTTCTTATGATCATCTTTAAGCAAAGTGAGATCCACTCCAATAGTGTCTATCTTTGTTTCGAGGGCCTCCCGGGATGCAGTGATGGCTTGCATTATATCCACCAAAGTAGGGCCTCTAGGATCCTCCACATTGGTGGTTCGCGTCTCGACGTCCTCGTCTCCAGACTTAAGGTCCCACTGCAGAGCCCGCATATGCCACCTGTAGGAGGCCATGAGGCCCAACAGCCTCAGGGTCATCCTCACCAAAACCCGGGATAGATGCTGGAACATTGGTATCATAGACAGAATATCCGGGACTCGCTGATCAGGAGGATAGGCCTGAAACTGCGCTGTATCAAGAACTGCTCCAATGAAAAGGAGCTTCTGAGAAGGAATCCGGTGTGACTTCGGCACATTGCTAGTGAACCCCAGCGAGTGCAGGAGGTCCGCAGTAGTCTGGAGGTGGGAAACGACAGCCTGGGGCGAACTCTGCTTCAACAGCCAGTTGTCGAGATAGGGGAAGACTGGAACCCCTGATCTGCGCAGATAAGCTGCGACCACGGCCATCACTTTTATGAACAACCGAGGGGCGCTGGTAAGGCCAAAGGGGAGCACTGTAAATTGAAGATGCTTGTTACCTACCGTGAACCGTAGGCAACGCCTGTGGGCCGGCGATGTGTCAACATTGGGAACTTCTCCTTCCGGAGGAAGCGGTTGATGTCCCTGAGATCCTAGACAGGACGCAGGCCTTTGTCCTTCTTGGGCACCAGGAAGTAGTGGGAATAACAACCATAACCTACTTCTGGCACAGGAACTCGCTCGATGGCTCCCTTGGCCAAGAGAGCCGCAACTTCCTGACGGAGAAGGGCCAAGTGATCCTCCGACATGCGATGGAGTGTTGGTAGCATGGAGGGAGGGGTAGTCTTAAAGTGGAGGGAGCAGCCCTTCGGACTATCTGTAAAACCCACTTGTCTGACGTGCTGTACCAATGGGGGAGATGATTGAGAATCCTGCCTCCCACTGGCAACTAGTGGCCCTGAAAGGTTGGACTAGGAAGACTTGGAGGCCGATGCAGAGGGGGCACTGGTGTTCTGGCCTGCCCGCTGGCCCCCAGACCCACGATGCTGGGTCCCACGGCCCCGGCTGCTCAGAGGTTGAGTAGTTTGCGCCGGCCTGTGGCCCTGGGTAGAACATGGTGGGGCACCCCTTCCATAGCCACTTAAGGTGCGAAAGGCGGACTGAACGGGGTGAGAGGTGGCAGTGAGATCCAAGGATCTGGCTGTAGCCCGAGAGTCCTTCGAGTGCATTGTCAGCAAACAGGCGACAGACATCAAAGGGCATGTCCAAAAGGATCGATTAGACATCCACAGAAAAGCCAGTGGACCTCAGCCAGAAGTAGCGTCTCAAGGCTACTGACGTAGAAATCGTTCTACCTAGCGAGCCGTCAGTTTCCAGCACACATAAAATGGTGAACTTCGCTGTGTCTCTACCCTCTGCAACCACACAGGTGAGTACAGTCCGGGCCTCCTCCGGGCACTGTGGCAGCACTTGCGCAACCGTGTCCCACCCACACTGGGTGTAGCAGCCCAAGAGACATGAGGTGCTCACCGACTGCAGTCCTAAGCTGGCAGAAGAAAACATCTTCCCAAGATGATCCAGCCTCTTGGATTCCCTATGTGGGGGAGCAGTAGGAAACGCGCCGTTGGATGTTGAAGCTTGGACCACCAAGCTCCCAGGGGAGGGTGTTGGGAAAGGAAAATGGGGACACCCGGAGCCAGGCGGTGGTGTCAGGCAATCATCCTATTCACAGGAACCCCTGTGCTGGGCTTGGACCAAGTGCCCAGAAGATGAATGGCAGCTGGGGCTCCGAGGAGGCCCCTGTCGGCAGAAGCACCTCAGTCAGGAGGTTAGTCCTGACTGCCACCATAGAAAGCTCGAGGCCCAAGGCCTCAGCCGCCCAACGCAACACCAGAGCGTAGGAGGCTCCCTCCTCCATGACCACGGTAGGGGGAGAAAGCATAGCAAGGTCTGGGGTGGTATCCAGACTACTGGCATCCCCCAAATGCCTCTCTCCAGTCCAGCTGTTCTATCAGGTCAGCCAGAGGGTCCACAGACCCATCCCAGTCCTCCTCGCCCTCCTCTGGCTGCAACTCAGGGCAAAAAGTAATGCCAGGATAGAACAGTGGTACAAACGTACGGTCGGCGCCAGTCTGGCTCCATGTTCAGATCGAGGGGGAGGCTGGGGTCGACGCCGGCCGGGGACACAACCGGCATTGGCGGTGGTGTCGTCAGTGGAGGTGTCGTGATGTCAATCGGTGCTGATCCGGATCCATGCCTGGATCCCGGGGACCCCACAGTGTCAGGTTGGAGAAATCAGCATCGAAGGCCTAGGGCCCCCAGCCGAGTCCGCAGGGCCCGTAGGCGCGCCGGTGGAGTCTAGCTGCCCAAAGATGGAGTGGAGGGCACTAAGCTGGGCAGGGGACGCTTCGGCTCCTGGCAAGGGAGGGAAGCTCGGAGCCGTCCCAGCAGGCTCCGCTGGCAGGGCGCGAGCTGACCGACAGGGAGAAGGATTATACGCCTTCTTCTGGTGCTTCGACTAACCCCAAGACGAAGACTTTGATGAGGAGTGATGGTGGTGACTCCGTGACCTCCCTCTCGACCGGGACCTCGAGCGGGGAGCAGCTGACTGCCGGGCCTCCAGAAGCTTTCGGGACTGCTCCCGCAAAGACTTCGGGTTCATGACCAGACAGTCGGAGCACGACTTCGGGTCGTGGTCGCACTCCAGGCACCAAAGGCACACAAGGTGCAGAAACGTGACTGACAACAGCTTGTAACAAGAATGCTTGAAGCCGGTCTGCCAACGTGACATTCCTGTCTGCATCAGTAGTCGAATGACTTGAAAAAGATGCAGTCAAAAAGTCAAAAAGCACAAGTCAAAAAATGACTAAGGGTACCGCTCTCCTCATCTGCCCTAGCTGACGTGGAAAAAGAAAGCACGGACGTCTGCGAGCAGGGGTGACGTCTAAGTAGATACCGCAACGTTATTCCGGCGATCACGAAGCCAACGACAAACGCGTCGGTCGTCCGACGCCACATACCGACGCACAGGGGTACTGCGGAAGAAACATTTGCCGGATCCAGTCTGATGCCTCGGGGTAATTCTAAGGTTAAGAATCTATAACTGTCTCTTTCAGATTTGTTATTTACTTGAGTAAAATCAAGTTGTCCTCTGTAGTTATTTTTTCCAAAGTCTGTAAAATATTGTAAAAATACATGTTTTTCCATTAATCGAGTTTTGAACAGATATATTTAATGATTTACCTTCTTGTGTAGCTAGAATGCAGTATTTTCCACAGGCTGTGGCTCACACTGACTAAAAAAAGGTGGACGGCAGTTATTATATGCTTATGTGCGATGTACCATAAATTAAACGAAAACATGTTTTGGACTTCAGTTTTAAACAAGCATTTCTTAGTGACAGAACGTGTATTTATTTTCAAAGTTTAAAAAAATTATGTTTATTCGTATTCGAGGCATAGAATGTCAGCCATTTTATAGCAGGAGAACATCTAGGGGCCGATTATGATGTCGGGCGGACGCACCGTTGTGGAAACGGGACCGACCAACCTCTGGTTGGCGGTCCCAACCACCAGAATACAACGCGACCAAAGACTGTTCTGTGGCATTCACCCATTCCGCTATGGGAGGTGGCTTTACGTCTTTAAACCAGCCATAAAACAAGTTACCATCGCTTAATGGGAGTCTGTGTTCATCCCTGCATCCCATGGCAGGCAGCTCAAGAGGCCTGCCACAAGGTGCAGGGATCAACAAGGGGGCACCTATGGCGCCCCCTCGGCTCACAACTGGAGGCTGAATTCAGAGTTGGCCTAACGGCTCGGGCCCTCGACCTCGGACCTGGCGAACTGGGTTCGAGTCTCGGTAACGACGCTGAACATCCTGTGATTCTGGGAAAATCACTTAATCTCTTGTGCCTAACAAAAAAATGAATGTGTGTCCTCATGTAACGTAACTGGTGCTATGTAAAGCGCTCTGATACCTGACTGGATTCAGTTCTAGTTCGCGCTATATAAAACACTGCAAAAAAAAAAAAAAAAAGAACCCCCCCTGCTAGAGGCCCTCAACACACTTTCTGACACGGTTTACATGTCGTAAAGGCCACCATGGAAACCCTACCGGAAACCGTGCATCGTAATCCAGAAGGCAGTTTGGCCGTGGTTCCCGCGTAGAGTGCGTTGCCGTAGTCCAGCCGGCTGGTGACAAGGGCCTGGGTGACCGTCCTTCTGATTCCGGTGGGTATCTTAAAACCCGTTCCTGTATTGTAATGTGTATTTGGTCACAGTTTTTTCTTAATACTGTGTTTTTTAAAATGGTTTTGGAAACATAAATGAGCTGCATGTTATTTAATCATTTGTTACAAATTAAAAAAAACATACATTTAAGTAAAAAGGACAGCATTTTCAGAGTGTATGCGTTTTTACAGTATGCGTGGGTAAGTCATGCGTGGTATTGGTGTGCGTGGTTTACGTATGTTTAATGTGTTTTAATGTATTTGGGTGATTCAGACATGCTTAGTTTACACTTGCACTGTTCAGGAATGGTCTTTGTTGCGCTTCAGTTGTAAAGGCATGTGTTATTTAGTACTTTGCTGTTCAGTCATAAAACCCAGGCTGACACCAGCACCAATATATGCAAAAACCATGCGCTTCTAGCGCCATGTCATCTTTCAATCTCCTTGTGCCTGAAAGTCCTCCGATGAGTTGGATCTGCAATGGAAACAAGTTTCAAACAGTGGGACAGCAAACGAAGCTCTAAAGTGTTCGATAGTGAAAAATAACAATTTCAAGAGACAGGATCAGTGGGTCAAGAGCCACATTTCCTCCTTATTACGAATGCCTCAGTGAAGGTATGGGAAGTTCATTTTGTGGACAAGGGTGTGGGTCCCTTGCCTGCTGCACCACTGGATTCAATCTAGCCTGGCAGATGAAGGGAGATACCCCGAAACCGGTTTCAGGACTTGCTTGTTTCATGTCCAGGGAGGACCTGGTTTGGCAGTTCAGGCTTTACTGTTCCCATGGGGAGGAGGGTTAAGACTGATTTACATATGGTTGGGTCCAAACTGGGGTGACGTGGCGAACAAAATAAAGATGTATTAAACTCAGATCTGTGACAAGGGGCGAGTGTTTGAAAAGTTTCACCTCTCCGTCCATCATTTTATCTTGTGATGAAGCTCATTTTGAGTAACTGTCTACACACTGCAAGTGGTGGCCTACAGAGTTTCAGCTTCACATAAACGTGAGAGAGCTCGGAGCAGTCAGACTGGATTTGAACATCTTTTCTGCCATGCAACAGAAATTAAAAGGTTCTGGTAAGGAAGGACAAATTAATAACTGTTTTGTGTGACAGATCCGAGGAACATATCTATAAAGTCCAACATATTTCAAACTGAATGCCTACTTGCTGTCTAAGAAACAGGGTTCCACCACGGGGATAGACTATTCACTTAACAATCCTGCTGGTAATGACTTTCACACATTTTAGACAACTGTATAAGAATAACGAACAAGGCAAGACCAATTCAACAATGAAGGAGAAAATATTCTGAATTTGTGCCAGATCAAAGCACAATAATGCTGTATGCATAGCTTCAAGTAAGATGCTCTACATTCAGCAAATTCAGGGTTACAATAAGTACATTTAGCTGCACAGCTACATCTACAGACCTCAAGCTTTTCTCCTGCAGAGAGAGGGCGTTTAATTGGTCAGTTGTTGGCATTTCAACCAGTGGCAAAATAGCCTTCCTTTTGGCAGCTGAATACCATGCGGCGGGCACTCATTGAAAACACATTTGAGCCTACTCAAATTTTCAAAACTAAAGGTCTCTTGGAAGACATCTTTGCAGCAGTGTGAGCAGGGCAGATTTTGGAATTTGCTAATAGGCAACCATTCCCGAAACATTGTAAAGAAAAAGCTATTTTCAGCTATGTACATTCCATCCCAAAGATGCAAACATCATTATAGATTTCCCACAGCATTTATCATCGGTGTAGATATCTCTACATTCTTTAGATGTCAAGCATTGTTTAAACCTCTTGTCAGGACACAGGACTTTCATCAGTCTTAACTACTCATGGTTTCCTTTGCAAATACTAACAGAGATTAACTCCTTCCAAAGCAAGGGATAAATTGTTGGATTATGTCATAAAATACCCTTTGCCAATCCAGCGGCAGGAGGCCATTGCAAAGGAGAGGTTGCTCACACTACAGGATGCCTGGCAGCCACATCAGTGTTATTTTCCAGCATAATGTTAAATGAGATTTGCAACGCAGATATATGGACTTTGACTCATACGTTCAGGAGGCACTACGGTTTGGATGTACAGTAAAACAGGAGGTGCTATGAAATCTGTTCAATAGATTTGCAAAATACTGCTTTTTTTACTCCTAATTCAAGTCTGTGAATCTGTAAAGGATTCATTACTGGAAAGGAAATACATTACTTACCCTCTCACTACAGTTTTTCATATTTGGCACTTTTCATAGATTCAAGGGCAACCGTTTAACCTCTTCTGTCTGAGAGGTTCTTGTATATTTGCACTTGTTGCTTAGAAACTCTGAGCTCTGGAAGCCTCTAAGAGATTGTAACGCAAGTTGTCTTCACCTCACTCGCATGATTTCTAATTACATAATGAGATAGAGAGACTTCATGTAGCACATAAGTGAATATATGTGTATGTGAATGCTACAGTTTAGAGCGTAACTATTGAGGACTCCCAGCCTAATGACTGGGAATAATCCAAGCATTTGAATCTAAGAAATATACCACCGCTGGAGAACTATAATTAAATATAGGTAACATATTTCCTCGTCTTTTTGAGAGAGGAGCTGCTTACATCACAGACATCATAGCAGATAGGCCAGCCACAATGGAGGTTTCAAATCAACTTGCTTGCAACAGAGCAGAGGGTTTTTGCATCAAATATCGTCACTTGGCTGAAAAGATTTAACTAGTTCTGTCAAGGTTTCAGCGGTTTGGAAGCTTCCCTGAAATGTAGCACTGATGAGGAGGTAGCACTTTCTTTGGAAGTTTTTTATGTTAGATGCGCCTAAGAATCAACTTGCTCAGTTGGGAGAGTTAGCTTACTCAGTTTAAACCAATCCATTCTGGAGTCTGCTTTCTTCCCATCTGAGAGCTGCTGATCAGTTAATGACATTCAGAAAACTCCTGAAAACCTGGCTCTTCGCAAGCTAAGTGACCATGTCTCTTCAGCTGTGTTTACTCTCAGGACAGCTTTTAAGTTTTTGCACAGTATATAAAACTTTAAACCAGTCAATCAGCGGACATACTGGTCTCCTGAATGTACCACAAGAACCAGCCTGAAAGTGAAAGATGTAACTGGACGCAGTATTATCTTTAGGAATTGTGGGGCCATGGGCAAGACATATTTCGGGACCTTCTGTTAGGAGCAACTTTGCATTTTATTATCCCTTTTATGATCATTTAAGCCCATGTGATGCCACACAATAATGAATTATACACTGAACCTACTGACATGGGGGGGTCACACAAGAACGGCCAAATATGTTTTCCAGAGAGCCTCAAAAATCCTTACACTGACACTGGGGGGGAGAGGGGGAGAGAGGAGAGAGGAGAGAGAGAGAGAGAGATAGGCAAAGAAAGGGAGAGGTTGAGATAAATAAACAGACATGAATGAGCTAGTGGACGGAAATGACACCTGCGTATGCCCTAACCAATGGGGTAAAGATTCCCGGGGCTGGGCCGATACACTGCTGGCATTTTAAAGATGGCTGAAGTCTTTGGTCATACTAAACTTGGGTTCAGAGGGCTGGGTGTGTTTGTGTGGGGAGTGTACTATAATAACAGGCTAGTATAAAAAATATGAGTTTTCAGCAACCAGACAGTCAATACACACACATTTCTTTGGCATTTGGTTTCCCTCCTTTGAAGTGCACCTCAGATGTTATATGTAAACTTAGCAGACCTCTCCAAAGAGGCTGTGACACTTCAATGTCAAAAGAGGCATATGCAGGTGTCATTTCCGTCCACTAGCTCTGTGACTGGGCCTGACTGTCTGGGAAGAAAACTATTTTGCCCTGCCCAACTGCCTGAGACAGGGAAGGCCTCTTTGAAGTGTGCCACATGTGTCTTATGAAAATGCCCCAGCAGAATTGTCAAGCAGGATGTGGCATTCAAGCAGGACTTTACACTTTAATGTCTAAGAGGATCCTCCCACCCACCTTGCAAATCCCATTCGGTTCAGAGAAGTAATCTCTGCACATTCAGGTCATCCTACCTTGGTAGCATATACTAAGGACTTCTAGTTAAGTTAAATATGCCATTCAGGAGTATACCAATTTTACAATTTTGAAATGAGGCACACAAGCAATTTAGCACTTGTTAGCAGGGGTAAAGTACACCGAGATCTATACAAACAGAGTTCAGAAAAAAAAAAATTAGGGCGGCCATGCAAAGGGGCAAATTTCCAACACACAGAAAAATCACATTCCCAGGTGCCGTCCTGGAGAGTAGGGCTCTGGACAGTTTCCCACTTTGCCCATGCCATAAAACATCTGTGACTGGACAAACAATTTACTCTCAGTGCCTTCTTGAGATTTCTGCCCATCTTGAAATAACCATAAAAAAGAGTGTTTAATCTGCAAAAGGCAGGGCCTCACCTTGCTACTTTTATTCAAATGTACGTATCTAGGTATTTTTACTGCCCAAGGGCAATGGGATGTTGTACTGGACAGGTAGCCAGGATAACGATCCACAATCGTTTAAGAGTTAAAAGTAGAGGGGATACTGTGGTCAGTAAAATGAAGAACTATCATAAGATGTTGAGATGTAGTGTTCTTTAAAGAGGTACGTCTTCAGCTATTCCCTGCATTGCAGGAGGGATGGGTCAGTTCCGGCAGTTACGCAGATGTTATTCCTGATCCTCGGTGAACAGAGAGAATGCCTGTTTCCATGGGGTTTTCTTTCTTACATTTCTAGTTCCAGTTTGACTACTTCGTGGTTCCAGGTGTTAAGTGTACAGGGTTTTGCTGCCCCGCTAGGCTAGGTCAGCACAGTACAAAGTTTTAAATAAATAACAGAGGACTCCAAAGGTTGATTAGGTGGTTATTGTAAAAGTAAATGGGCCTGATCAGAATAACAACCAATGAGATGTGAGAGGGGAAGTTTCACAGAAATCACAAGCATCTGTGTCTATCAGCTAAAAACAAAATAAGACTCCAAAGTAATGGAAGAAATCTTGGAGCACACTTACTTTACTCTTTATCTCACCATTTCCAGCATCTATAGGCAAAGTTAGAAAACTGCTTCCAGCAGGACTAACAACTCCTGTATTTAATTGCATTGTTAATTTGAAATGCAATGGCAAATGGATTGCACCTTGTGGTGGTGAGGGGATTTCTATATGTAAAACTCTACCTTAGTCATTCCCAGAAGTACTTATATGTGTGTACTTTAATTCTGGCTAAATTCTTGAGAATCGCGAAATCTAGTGAGCTAGGGAAGTGACTTACCAATAAATAATTGCCTTAAACCCAACCGCAGATTAGTTTTAGGAGGAGAAATAGGAAAACTGGAGTAGGTGAGCTAACACACTGTGTATCCCTTATTTTGTATTCTAGGGTCTGAAGCCAGACCTCATAAGCGTCATAGAATGCCACCTAATCCAATAAGTGACTGAAAAAGTTAGCCAGTTGTCTGTACTGTTCCAGGGTCAAAGTCTTACAACTTTGCGATCCGGTCTTCTTTTTGTTCTCCCCTTTCCTTCCAGGGACATTCCTTCCCCTGACTGTGAGGTCATTTCATGTTTTAGCGACATCACCACCCCTTTCTGTGATACTTCTTAGCATTTCTATTTCCTTGCCTCCATATATGACTTTACTGTTCGATTATAATAATGACACATTGTCTTACATCACCTCTTTCATGTCACTGCTCAATGACAAAACATTATTGGAACTTCTAAAAGATTACTGCACTTTTCTGTGGAATCACTGACCAGTTATAAAGTTGCACACTGATATTAAAAATCTCAAACAGATAAGGATTCAATGATCATGAAATAAACACATACTCTCAGGACAGTGATTTCAAATTTGTGCATTTCATAAATTAGAGACATTTTGTTCTTTGGAAAGTGGCAGTACATGGAACCGTGAGACCACGGTGGAAATAATATCAATACAAACACATCAAAACAATTTATAAATACATATTATACAACTGCTAAAAGCAAGTGCGAAACGGAGCCTTCCGAGTTAGTGCGTGCATGAGTGAGTGTGAGTGAGTGCGACAGAGATGTTCCAAGGTGACGGTAACTGGGGTTGAGAGGTGGTTGTAAAGCTACAGGGAGAAGCAGGAGTCCAGACTTAAATAACATCACAAAATAGGTCAAGAAGGTAACCTGGAGGCCTTACTGTTTAGTCTCATCATGCTGAAACATTATGTGAGTCTGCAGCTTTTGACAAGGTGATTTACACACCTCTGCAGGTAGACACCATAGCAGAAGGTGAGGCAGCAATCAGCACGGGGACATACCACCATGGAGGCAAATCCGGGAAACATGAAGGCAGGAAGAGTTGGAAAGACAAAGATATTGGATTGCCGTGGGGAGGAGAAGGGGATTCACCAGGGTCTTCACTGAAGATTTCATTGCTACAAAAGAAAGGGTGGTACCAGGACAAATCATCCAACCATTCACAAGGAACTTCTCTACAGGAGGGGGGAGGTAAAAAGGCAAACAGCAGAATCTCTGTCGCCCTCTGTCTTTGAGTACGGCCGAGGAGGTGGATCAAATCAAAACCTTGGATGGGATCTACCACAGAGTGTTTAAAAAAATCAGTTCACAGTTTTGTATGACTGTTCACACAATGAAAGATAATAGGGATCACTGGGAAATATCTCTATGGGCATGAGGGCTAGAATAGAAAGTTCTGCAAGGAATCGAAAGTTTTGCAAGGGGCCATTACTGGACGAGTATGTAGATATCATCTTACAGTCATACCCTAGGTGTACCTCTGCAGGAGAGTCAATTTTCTCACACACATCACAATACAGAAAGGGTAACAATTAATATGTCCACTGATACAAGAGATGGAGTAATAGTCACAGAGCTACAGGAACATATCACTACAGAACAAATAACTACTGAGATAATTGACACAGAGTGGGTTGAAATAACCTTTCTCAAAGGTAATACAAAACAATAGAGTGGCACAATGGCAACACAGTTGTAGGTATAGTCTCCCTTTGCAGGAGAAGTTAGACCAAAATCCCTACAGTTGTATCTTGCTTATACCACTGAAGGAGGAACTCCAAAAACTAAAAGTCATGTCTAAGAAATACTAGTACACAAAAGAAATGAAACGCAAATTTCTAATGTAGTCCTTAATCAATGATACTGCAGATGCCACAGAGATTATACCATGACAGAAAATAAAAACTGAAATTCAGTCACAGTAATCCCAGGCGAGACAGCAAGCACCTTCAAATCAATGCCTGGCAGATACTAAAGTTCAGACTGGAGTTGACAACCATTCCAAAAATGACATTGTGAAATATCACGGCAGAAGTAAGCAGATATAGCAATCGCCACAGGTATCCTTTGGATATGCCACTTGTAGAAAAAAAAAGTGACAAATCACTCCCAATCTGTCCATTCAAGACGCTACCAGTGATGGGAGAGAAATTGGCAATTCATTGGTTTCTTCGCTAAGTAATTGATTAATTAATATTTTCTCAAGTTCAGGAGTGAAGGCAGATATCAACACAGGAGCTGGCACTCGAAAGACAGAGATCAAAGGAGCTGACAAAGTTTCAGATTTGAGAGAGGAACAAAGGAGAGCAGAGGGTTGAAATCAACCAGAAATGGTGAAGAAGCGAGCTTACTATACTTTTCATGGAATGCTTTCGGAATGTGGAGATCTGGAGAGGGAGGACATCTGAAGAAGAAAGAAAGCTATGGGTCCCGTTACTTCACAACTCATTCTCAGACACATGCTCAGTGTATCTCATTAGCTTTTCTCGGATAGGATTATTAGGGATATGGGAGGAAGAAGGAAGCCAGAGATTCAGGCCACAATTCAGCTTGTCTATAGATGATACAAGCGAACAAAAAGGATGCATTCATAATTGTTTACCCTAAAAAAAGTAGAGGTTGCTACATTGAGCAGGGTTGTAAGCTATTCCAGATATTTGACACTTGTTGTGCTGCTGAGGAGGGAGAAATCATAGTGAGGTATACTGGGGAATAGCCACAGCCTCCATCAATAATACAGCCTTGGGTAGTGCCACAGTTCTATTTACATAACGGAAACTGCAATTGCCAGAAACCCACAAGCAGGGTATTAACCACACCTCATAAGTGCTATCATGTAAGTACAAGTACTCTGCCTACCCTTCAGCCTACAGATACCCTGTGCTTTCCAACTGACTGGTCTCAAAATAACGCTTGCATCCATGAAATATGCAGTTAGCCAGATCACGAAGACCAACTGTTTCAAAAGACCTTGCAGCCCAAACCCTCGACATAAGCCCTTGTTCAACACAGCCTAGCCCTTGTGGTTCTGGAAATTACTGGACTCAGGTTGGTAACCACACAATGTCACTTCCTGTCTGTGATTCAACCATGCAACCATGTGATGTCACTTCCTGTTTGTGAATCAACCGTGTATCAGAAAATCGTAAAAAGAAACTGTGGCAGTTTAAACAAACAGTTCAGTTTTGTTTTACAGAGTGGCAACTGCTTAAATAGGCTAAAATAAACAATATTTTATCAACATTAAATTGTGCTCTTAAAAAAAAAAAAGAAAAAAGAAAAACAACTTGGGGAATCGCGGCACAGACAAACCCAGAGTGCAGGATTCCCACAGTGCCCAGTGCTACCTCCACCCAGTGCTGAGAAAACGCAGCAAGTCTCATGTGGACCACCCCTCTTCAATGACATGTCATCAGACGTTTCCCATCCGTAGCCTCCGAGAAAGACTGGCCTCCAGGAAGGTGCTCTTTGGATGGCTGCTTGTGTTATCCTCTGCTTCTGGCTTTCTGCAAAGGTCAGGAGGTCCTCATCGGAGCTTTTGTAGGCAGGGATTAAGATAAGGAGAGTGGAAAAGTTCCTCGAAATTAAAAACTTTTAAAATTATATTTTGGACAGGGACCTGTCAGCTCACGTCTTTTTGGGGAGACTCAAGACCTCTCTTCTGGAGTCACCTGTTCCTATGGACTTGTCCTTCAGGCTTTCATGACACCCTGTGTTCAAGGGTGCCCACCAGCATCAAAAAGGCTCCCGAAGACGACTGAATGAAATAGAAGTGTCCAGAGTGGTCCAAGGAGAGACTTTGCAGCAGAGACGAAGAAGATGTACAGTCCGGGGTCCATCAACAAGATCTCCAGCACACCAACCACCCTGAGCCAGCACCTCCAGAAGCCCTGACAACAGAGCCAATGGGGCTCCCTGGTGAGCCTCGTCACAAGCAATAAGGGAGCTACTTGGAAAGTTTGCTGATGACTCTGATCAGAGCGCCGTTCTCGTCCTTCAATCGCTGGTTGTCGGCTTTCAGATCTGCCAGCGCCTGGGGAAAGGAAGCAGGCAGTACAACAGGCATTATTGACCATAAGGACAGAGGTGACAAGTTTTAGGATCCACTGAACCCACACTCCTTCCCCGCCAATTGGCGTCTCAAGCCTTTGACAAACTGACTACATCAGCTCTCAAAATGACACTTTTATTCCCCTTTCATTAATTTCCTACCTTTAATTCCTCCTGTAGCTCAGAAATTCTTCGCTCTAGGATTGCCTTCTCCTGTCAGTGAAGAAGAGATTGTGAGTTTTATTTAAAGTAAGAAAACGTGGAGAAAGCTAGCTGTAAGAGTGCTGAGGAACAAGAAAGAGAGGAAGACACCAGTATATGGAAGAGGAGACAAAAAACTAGGGGTGGAAGGTTAAGAGAGACAAGGGAGAAAAAGGAACAAAAGAGAAAAGACAAGGCAGAAAGAAAGGAGGGAGGGGACTGTATGTGTGCAGATGTTTCATTACCATTAAACAGACCTCTCATACACAACCCACATTGCCCACTCCCCAAGCTCTGAACTCCCACAGAGGATTCTTTCAACAATCCCACTTGTCTTATCCTCTCTCATTCTTACCCTTTTCTCTGTGTCCAGCAGTACTGAGCGGTCCACCGTCCTCTCCTGTCTCTGAAAAAGGGAATTAAACACACCGTTGTTAAAAATGACCCCTCTCATCCTGGTAATGGCACAATGCCCCACCATGAGACGCTCCAGAGTCAGTGCCCAACAATTAACTCCCCAACGTGCCAGTGCTTGACTGTTTATGGCTTTGCTTGCCAAATGCCACACTTAACCTCAAGAGCACGACACTCCCTAAAATGGCGACATGACATTGTTTTACTCCAACCACTGGTTAAAGATTATTTAGAAAAAAACACAAGGGCATTTAGATGCAGAAGATTTATGTATGAGGCAGCAGGCATAACGGCTAGCTTATTTCAGAGGCTACGGAGAAGCAAGGGTTACTAATCGTGATCATCATAAGATCCAATGAGCAAGCCTAGATCATGGGCTAGAGAAACCAATTAACCACAGACAAGGTCAGTTCACTTTTGAGACAAACGAGATGGAAGCAATGACGGCTAATAGCTGGGGGAATCAAAGGTGCCAGAGCCTGAAAACAAATACTACAACAGATTTCAGGACAGGCAACTGACACAGTATCGCTAAAGCGAGGCAGCAAATACCTTTACAACTTAGAGACCAGAAAATGCTTCCCTGGGGTGTGTCCGATTACAGGCGTGTTGTCCAATCTGCAGCCAATCTCTACTAGATTACACAGACCAAGGCCTGAGATATGGGCAGTCTGCTATCCACATGAAGCATAATCAGAACATGGACATTTCTAAGCAATCATAGAAAGCGCATCTATTAGCCCAGCTTTCCCTGAATCAACTCTGCCTTTCTGATACCAAAATCACTCTTCTACCTGATTAGCCTTTTCCAGCTCAACTTTGGTTTGCGTCACTAGGCTCTGCATTTCCTGGAGTTGTAGACGAATCCTTCCATTATCCTTCATCAAGTCTTCATATAGCTGCGAAAAGAATAGATGTTAGTGAGATGGGAACCAGAGTAAGAATCTTCCCATTCAGTGATCAAGGCGATCATCTTTATACACCTCGATGAAACAACAAAAGTTGCCATTTCTTGCAGTTCAATCAGCGAGTCGAAGCATAGATATTCTTCTAATAAAAAAACATTAACTTTATTCAAACCTGCCATTCTCATAACAGCTCAAGCAGGAAGATTAAACTTACATTCGTATTGCTAAATTCGTCTGCCCAGAACACACCTGGACCAGGATTCCCAGACTGACACTTGGATACAGCCAGCATGGAGGGATTACATACTCACCCACCTAACACATCCATGAAAAACCAGCAATGCAAACCATAGCTTTAACAAATGTTAGATCCAAATGACCATCCACAGAACTCAACCAAAACATTGCAAGTAACTATGCTGCCCCACCCCCCCCCCCCAATTAACAAGAAGGTACGTTGCAGGGACTTGGCAGCGGTGGTTGGCAGCGCCCAGCGGAGGTGGGATTGCGACGGAGATCTGGGCCGCACCAAGGTGAGGCATTGCTAGAGATTGGGGCGCGGCCGTGGAGAGACGGGACTGCTTGGGGAGCCGCGAGGGGCCTGCTGGCTCTGCCTTACTTCCCTTGTGGGTATCACCCGATTGTGGGACCTGAGTGGGAGCAACCCCTGCTTAAAACAAGCAGAAATATAACAGACCTGCGTGGCTCGGCAAGACCTACTATGGCAGATCCTATGACCTGGACCGAACTGATTTGCACGAGTTGGCTTCAGATGGTGGAAGGCCTTTGGTGAGTGGAAGCCGCTTGGCTGCATTGGGGTGAGCAGCCACAACACGGATTAATAAAGCCTGTGGCCTAGACGGCCTGAGGGTCTACTGTTCCACGTGTTGGGTGCATTTGCTGTAGCGAGCCCTGAAATTAGTGGGACGTATGGAGTGAAGCACACCACGAGACTCATCCTGATCAAAGGGCAGGGAGATTGTCACAGTGCTGTGGTGAGTGGCCAATATGAGGAAAGCGGATTGATCCCAGGCCAAACTTCAACTTGAACCGCGTAAAGCCTCTAAATCCAGGGATGCAGACAAACACTACAGACTCTGGCCCGGAGCCCATGGCTCCGGGCCAGAGTCTGATGGTGACTTAAAGCAAATTATAGCGGCTATGGAGCGTAGCCTGACAAAAATAGATGGTAAGATAGACGCCCTCTCATTTCGCATGGATAGAATGTCAGACGTTAGAGAAGCACACGGAGAGTCTGGAAAATATAGAGAGAAGGATATCCGACACAGAACACAATCAATATGGATCTGGTGAAGCAAAATAAAATGGATAAATTGCTGCACACATTGCAAGCGAAAGCAGAAGACCTGGAAGCGCTGTCCAGACAAAACAATATACGTATAGTGGGAGTTGCAAAGTCCACCAATATAGCCAACATGGAGCACTTTGTTGAAAGTCTGCTCGTGGATGAGCTGGCCAGGGACATTTTCTCTGATATTTTTGTTGTAGAGCGAACCCACCTTTCCCTGGCACCGAGACCAGTCCTGGGTGCTAACCCTCACCCAATAATAGCCAAGTTATTGAACTATAGGGACCAGGATGCAACTCAACATAAGGCAAGGGAACTTAAAGAGCTACGATATGAGGGCTCAGAGCTGTCCATCTAGCCTGATTTCAAACAACAAGAACAGAAAGCTCGTTGTCAGTTCATTCCAGCAAAGAGAAGATTGTAAGAGTTAAACATAGAGTATAGTATAATGTATCTTGCCAAGCTGCAAAGTCATGTTGGACGGGAAGGCCCATTTCTTCACGGATCCCAAACTGGTTCTCCAATTCCTTAAATGGAGGGGGGCAGGGAATGGCAAGAAGAGCTCCCCCAGGACAACCCTCAACGATGAAGAGGAAGCACTGGATAGAGAGGAACAATAACTGCTAGCTGTGGCCAGAGATACCACAGGTCCTTTCTGCTGCAACGCTCGATTATTAAAGTTGAGAGAGCAGTGATGCGATGTGGTTGACTCTCATGGGACACTGCCTTTTTGGCCAAAATGAAGCTGCCACAGGGACACATCTGACATAACGGTGGAGTATCCCCAACTCATCTGGAGCTGGCCCCGGGATTCTGGTAAGACTGTTTTGAGCTGCGCACAGAGGCTCCATGGTAGGCGGACAGGTCATAGGACTGGGGTGGGGCGTGAGGTTCATCACCCATGGAGATATCTAGCCTGGATTACCCCTGTTCCTGACAGTTATCCCAGTTGAGAGAAAGGCTGACATTGAAGTGGGGCCTATACATGCTTATCTAATGGGAGACAAAACATAAGTTTGAGATAGCATTCTGAGAAGCCGGTTGGGTCCAGGGAAGAGCTCGAGAGCAGGTAACATCCACCCCCATGTGTAATTTGAGAGGGAGAACGGGGCAGGGTACTGTATAGCTGTACAGAGTTTGGGTTTGCATAGTTTGGAAGGGACTCGTTATTGTTCTTTTTCTGTTGTTTAATTAAAAGGACTACATGGATTGCCTGGCTACTCGTGACCCCAAGAGGATGACAGTATGAGTGCAATGCAGGACGTCAATAGGGGGGTGAACACACGGCCCACAGGGTCACAGGTCAGGTTCCTTATGTGGAATGTGATAGGTTTAAACAATCAACTAAAGATACTCAACATGGTAGCGTACCTCAAAAGGCACAAGGTAGAAGTAGCAATATTGCAAGAGACGCATTTAGCCCCGGACAGTGATGCATTGAGGCAGCGTAGAATGCAAGGTCATTTTTGCGCCTAAGGTTTCAATTCACATGCTCGTGGAGTACTCACCTGGGTGGATTCCAGGGCAGGCATAAAGTTACAGGAGGTATGCACTGATCCAGGGGGTAGATTTGTGGTAGCCCGCTGCTATAAGGAAGAGTTAGCAGTACTGTTGGTTAGGGGTTATTGGCCCAAACTATGACGATCTGCAGTTCTATCACTCACTTAGAGCTCGATTACATCAAGGAAAAGAACTTCTCAGATCTGGGGAGGGGACTTCAATTGTTTATTAGACTCTGCACTATATAGGTCAAGGGGTCAAACCCCTAGCCTGCCTCCAGCTGCGAAGGCTATCTTGGATATAGCAGACCATACAGAACTCCTGGACATATGGAGACATCGCTCCCCTCGTGGTGGAGGGTACACTCATTACCCAACCATGTATGACATACACACCCGAATAGATTTATGGTTGATATCTAGGAGCTTGGTGTCTAGAGTTACTAGGTGTGAACCGCTGCCACGCACCCATTCTGACCACTCACCGGTAGTTTTGGATCTGGAACTCTGCCCTCGTAAAGGCATGGCTTTCACCGGCGGTTCCCATCCTACTCACTATTGGACGCAGCCTTTAAGGCTGAACTGGCGCAAACACCACTAGAATTCTTCGCTAATAATGCTGGCTCGGTTGATAGTTTTGCCACGGTGTGGGAGACTTTTATGGTATTTATCAGAGGTATAGTTATCTCGAAGCATGCGGGGGTACTTAGGTCTCTGAGGGGTCGACTGTCACTCCTGGAAAAGGAGAAAGGAAATAGCAGACTTGGAATTGAAACATCATAGTGGGGGATAGACAAATCCTGAGCGACAACAGAGCTAGACAGGAATAATATCACAAAATTGACACTAGTGAAGTCAAACATATGGGTGAATATTGCGAGAACATATGGGGAAGGTGAATGCCCAGGGGCCACATTGGCTATGCTTGTGCACTCGAAGAGGGAATAGGAAGTAATTCTGGAACTCCAGGATGAGAGGGGCAACGCCTTGTACGACGCAGATCAAATAGCAGAAATATTCCTAGCTATTACGCTGAGTTACATCAATCTCGAAACCCACCAGATGGCACTGCCATCACAGATTATTTGGAACATATAGCAATGACGTGGTTCACCACGGAGCACAGAGAGCACATAGAGCATCTGACGGCGCCACTGGACTACATGGAGATACACATTGCACTAGCAGGCATGCAGTCTGGGTATTGATGGCCTTACGGTGGCCTTCCATAAGGCCTACAAGGACCTTCTTATACCGTCTTTGTCACATTATATGAAGAGATGGTACAAACTGGAGTAATGCCCCCGTCAACGGGCAAAGCCTTGATTGTAACGCTACTAAAACCCAGCACAACCAATCAATCAATGCTCCTCATATCGGCCATTGTCCTTATTTAACGTTGACAATAAATTATTTGTTAAAGTCCTGGCCAACACATTGGCGCTCATCCTGCTGGGTGCTGTATGTCCAGAGCAGGGTGGATTTGTACCAGGCCACAATTTAACTAGCAATCTCAGAACACTGGTGGTGCAGTGCAACGGGTAAATCCGACAGTGAGGGTAGCAGACGTTTTTCTAGACGTCGAAAAGGCATTTGACTCCATTTAATGGGAGTTCATGCAGGCAGTGCTTAAGACAGATTGGAGTGGGAGATATCTTCTTACTTTTAGTCATGGTGTTATACACCAAACCGGCGGTCCATGTCAGAGTTGGTACTGCCATCACATCCCAAATCCCGATCACCAAAGGCACCCGCCAGGGCTGCCCATTGTCACCATTATTATATGCACTAGTAGCCGAACAGCTAGCATGTGCTCTACGAGAATATTACAGGCATAGAGGGTTGCGTTTCCCTGGTTTAACCTTGTAATATCTTTGTATGCAGACGACACCTTGTTGTGTGTCCACGACCCAGAGAGAAACCTATTACTCATGCTTTAGGAGGTGGCAAGGTTCGGGGGCCTTTCAAGTCTCTGTGTCAACTGGGACATGTCTATTATTTTCCCACTTACCCCATCCATGGTCCCTATGACATTAGAATTCCCTCCGCTGCGAAACTCATCTGCGGAGCACCACAATGATTCTTGCTCAGTCCCACACTGTGCAACAACTACACAATGCTAACCAACCTTATTCGTACCTATGGAATCAATGTTATAATCTAAATACCAGCAGATTCCTCACCTAGAATATTTCCAGGAGCCAGCTTGGATTCGGAGAGGTTTCATTAATGCTCATAGTATCACGTGGCTCTGTGGTGACTTCACACCACCACTAAAGTGTTGGATTGGAGCTGTATATTTGCATCAGTTTCTTAATCTTCCCCTTCTGTATCCTCAGACGCGGAGCAGTCCAAAGAAATTTCAGGTAACAGTGTGATAAAATCCAACTTAGGACCATATTATGATGTTTAGGAGTCCACTCCACAAAACAGGAGGTGTGAGGAATCTAAAGTTAGAAAAGAGTATTCACTAGAAAGAGTGAGGTAAGTAACTGGTTGTTCTGATGGATACTTCCTAATGCAAATTTCACACCTCTGGAATAGATACCACAGCAGTACCTCCCAAAGTTGGAGGGTTTGAGGAGTGTACTCAGATTAAGAAGTCTTGCAGGACAGAGGGGGCAAAATTACCCTGCCGGTGAACCTGGCTGTCAGGGCAGTAGTGGTTTGTGAACGTGTGTATCAACACACATGTTGCAGCCGGATATATTATTCAGAATCAACACCCCTTAAGCAACGCGTAGCAGCATTGGCAATGGTAAAATAAGCCTGCAGGCCCTCCATGGGTTCGTTTCTTAGCCACACACAGCAGATTCAAACACATGCATTGCCTTGTCTTTCTTGGTGCAGGTGAGCCCGACAAAGAGCTAATCCTCTACACAATGGTCTATAAGGTCCATGCAGAAACTACAAGTCCTCTGAGCTTTAACTCCTCTTTCGAGGGATTTAACAGAGTAAAACACATTAGCAAGGAAACAGTCTTGGCTGACATAAAAGAGTGTTACAATCTTTGCCAGAAGGGCAGCCCAGATACAAGGCTCCAACCTGTATAGTAAGAAAGTGGTATAAAGAGGTTGCACAGACTGCCCCTGTAGTTTGTTCTTACTGTCTGTAGAAGTAGTGGTGATAAGAAAGACAGTCTTGATCATCAGAACCATAGCGAACAACTGGGTATAGGCTAGAATACTATGCATATAAGGAACACCAGGACTAGATTTAGATCCCACTGAGGCATGATTCCTGGGTTTGGAGGGCTTATGTGCATTAAGCCCTTCAAAAAAGTACCACAACTGGTGATTTAAAGAGAGGGCAGGTCATGGGCTCTGTGTATCCTGACTTTTCATAGCATACAGGAGACCCATGCCCCATCGCCGATGGAATGCATCTCCAACTACCTTTTTGGGGGAAACTCCAGTGCACTCTAGCTTTGAAACTGCACATTCTTGATGGTGGTGAACAGGCCTAGCCAGGGCAAGCCTCACTGACCAAAGATGCCATGTGCCCCCTCAACATGAAGACACCACCAACATTTGCTTGTCTGTTCTGGCGTTCAGGGACCCTGCTAGGTGATTAGCGACCAGAAAGGTCTTCTGATGGTCCTGTCAGCTCCAGAGATGCAGAGCCTACTGGAACAGAATCAAGGACAATACCTCACCCTGTACTAGTCTTTTCTTGATGGTAGGACGGCTTTTCGGGCTAAACTGATCATCAAAGCTCAATAAGTCTGATGTGGCGATGGCTCTGTGATACAGATCAGAGGCCTCTGAACTCCTCCATCAGACAAATCCATCCCCCCCAATAAGAAATGATGCTTCAGTCCCAAGAGTGAAGTCTGGGTGGGGAAGGGTGAGAGGTCTGCTGCTGGTCACATTGCCGCCTGACTGCCACCAAATGAGATCTTGAGTTATCTCTTGTCCGAGTTGAACAACGTCAGCAAGGCAGTCCCGGTGGTGGCCATTTGATATGTAAAGTTCCATTGCAGGGTCCATGTGTGCCATCTGACGTACAGGATGAACACTGTCAGAAGCCGAAGAAGTCTCAGTAACATCCTAACCTAGCCCTAGGACTGGTTCCGAATCATCAGGATATCTTGATTGTCCCACACTCGCTGCGGCAGTGGAAGGCCTTAAAAGTTACTGGGTCCAGGATAGCCCTTATAAAGAGATTAATTCGCATAAGGCTCAAGTGGACTTCGGCTTCTTGATGGAAAACCCAATTATATCAAAAGCCCAGCTATTGCGTGTAGGGAGTCCATCACAAACTGCAGCAAGTCCGCCTTGAGCAGCCAGTTTTCAAGGTAAAGGAATACATGTATCCCCAACCTGTGAAGAGTTCCTTAAACGAGCTTTGAAAACCACCATCACTTTTGTGACCATCCGAGGTAAGGTCGAAAGGCAGCACAGTGAATTGGAAATTCTGCAACCAGACCATGAACTGCAGGTAAAGCCCATGGGACTGCAGGATGGATATATGAAAATACGTTTCCTGCAAGTCCAGGGATGCCACCGAGACCTCATGATCCAAAGCAGAGGGGATCGGAGCCTGGGTGAGAATTCTGAAATTGCATTGACTGGCTGAAGGTCCAGTATAGGCCCTTCTTTGAGGGGAGGACGTAGGCCGAAGGCCGAAAATAACCACTCGCCCATCTCAAAGACTGTTACCAGCTCGATAGCACCTTTAGCCAGGAGAAGATGGACTTCTTGTTTCAGGATAGCAGAAAGGTCCATCAAAAAGGCAGCATGTAACCCTTTTAAATAATTTAAATAATTTGTAAGGCCTACCTGTCTGAGGCAATCTATAGCCAGCCAGGGATAAAATATAATATACTGCCCCTTAAAGGCTACTCATGGGCCTAGAATAACAAATAAAAGTGGGAGCCACTGCAGCAGGGAAGGAAGAGTTGAAGTAACTATCTGTGCTGGTGTGAATGGGGTTGGCCGCAACCATGTCTTCTGCCCTGAAAAGGGCTGCGTTTGCTGCTCTATAGCTTGGAAAGGTTGGTGCTGTCAGTAAGTTAGGTATCTGGAAAAGCCCCCCAATTCTTTTTATACTGCTTGTGGAATTGTCTGATTAGGGATTACAATCCCAAGGACCACGCTGAGATATGACTATCTTTGAATCGCTTCAGCGCCAAGTCATCCTTCTCTCGGAGCAGTCTAGATCCACCAGTACGCATGCCCACAATAGATGATTGGACATCGCCTGAAATGCAGGTTGTTTGCTTCCAGATGTGCCTTCAAAGCACTACACTGATGCCAATAGCACAGCTTATACAGTCAGTGGTGTACAGGGTTGAACAAAATACATTCTTCATTGCATCCTGTCTGTATTTGATCGTTTTAACCAGGGAGTCACTGAGGTCTTCTGAAATGGCCAGCACAATCTTTCTTTTTATTTTGTAATTTTTTACTGTTCATGGAGAGATCATACACAATTTATACAAATATGGCAGGAAAAGAGACAGTAACATAATTCATACAGTGTACATAGTCAATTATCGTTATAGCCCCATAGTTAGTAGGGGAACTCCACTGTGAGAGAGAAGTAGCAGTGCGTGCATCAAAGTGTCAGGACTGAAAACATGAAAAGGCAAAGATACTTTAGCATAATGAATTGCTTACAATCGAACATACTAGCCACAGCTTCAAATCTGTATTCTCAAACCCATCAAGAGCTCGATATGCAGGAAGTTGCCTGATCAGTTAGAAGTCTGATCCTCGTTTGGTGCAGGTGTGGTGGATGGTGAGACAGAGGGGTCTGGAGGCGCATCGCGGGCACAAAGCCATGTCGTGAAAGGTTCCCAGATGTCTTTTAGTCTGGATGCCGAATATGGTGTGTGTGTGTGATAGTGTACAGCCTAGTTACAAGTCTGCTTGGCGATGGTGTACTTAATAGATTATGAAGGGAGTGTAGGGTTGCAGGGGCAGCCAGATAAGTAGGATGTAGTGCCTTACAGGTCGTCTTTAATTGGTGGAAGAGGAGCTTTTCCAGTAATGGGGTCGCCTCCCGCTCGGCTGGATTGGGTAAAAAGGCGCCATTGGGGTAGAGATCTCCCATTGTGGTGATACCCATAAGTTTTGCTTTGCCGATTGCTCCCCGTCATGGTGGAAAGGGAAGTGAGGATGTCTCGCCAGCAGCACCGATGGTGCATATAGCAATGGGGCCTGGACGCGCCTCCTCAACCCCTCCCAAGCCCAGTGAACCACCTCTACGGTATTTAATTTCGTTTGGGGTGCGTCGAAAGTGTTAATAGTTGGCTGTGTTAATCGGAATAGGGTCTGCTATGTCTTCCTCTGTGGCAACATGTGGCTGAAACGGGATTGGGTAAGTCCAGTAACGGAGAAATTGAGCCTGGGCACTGAGATCATATAGTTCAAAGTCCGGGGCTCCAAGGCCCCCTCTGGTTATCGGGCGAGTAAGGACATTCCAACTAATCCTTGGTTGTTTGCCAGCTCAAACGAGCGAAATGGCTGCAGAACGTAATTGTTTAAAAACAGGCGTGGGTCAGAGGAATTGGAATGTTTACAAAGTAGTATAAAAACTTAGGGAGGACGATAATTTTAAGAATGGCGATTCTGCCCGCCAATGAAAAGGGTAGCAGTGACCAGCTTTTGATTCTTTCTTCCAGCCAGGAGTACAGTTTGCCAAAATTTAGATTCCACAGGAGTTGCAGCTCTCTGCAGAGCCACACCCCCACGTACTTAATCTCGCCCTCTGCCCACTGTAAGGGGAACTCGAGAGTTCTGCACACTGGTTCATCGGTCAATGGTAAAATGGAAGATTTTCCCCAGTTGATGTTGATCCCAGATAACCCACTAAATCGTAACAGCTCTCTAAGTAGCGGGTTTAGATTCTCGTCCGGGTGCCTTATATATAACGTTATGTCATCCGTGTACGTAGATATAGTGAGATTGCGATCAGTAAAGATTAAACCACGGGAGGGGTGATGTTGGTGGATTCGGGCTGATAGAGGCTCCATCGCAACTGCGAATAGGAGTGGAGAGAGAGGCACCCCTGGCGGGTGCCTCTAGATATTAGAAATGCGTCTGATAGAAGACCATTGGCTAGGAGTCTTGCTGTTGGCTTAGTGTATAGCAATTTAATCAACTTGAGAAAGTTGGGACTAAATCCTAGGCGCGGCAGGATAGTAAATAAATAGGACCACTCAAGGGAGTCGAACACTTTGGTAGCGTCTAAAATAACAGCCGCCGTAGGAAGTTTGGGATCTATTTGATGGGAGTACCGGAAAAAAGGTTTGCAGGTTTTGAGCTGTCAAACTCCTGTGAATAAAACCAGATTGGTCAGGGCGGGCAATAATAGGTAGTAGGGGCTGTAGTCGATTAGCAATTAACTTAGCTAGGATTTTGGTGTCTATGTTTATAAGTGACAAGGGTCTGTAAGAATCACAGAGTGTTGGGGGTTTATCGGGTTGAAGCAATGAGAGGATTACTGCTTCTCGCATGGACCGGGGTAGAACCCCGGCCTCCAGTGATTCCTGATAGTCATCCAGTAGTCTGGGGGTGAGGATGTCGGCATAAGCTTTATAAAAAGGGTGGTTAGGCCGTCTAGTCGGGAGAGCGCTAATAACTTGGGTAATGTCCTCTATCGTGAAGGGGAGGTCTAGATGCTCCCTGTGTCTCGGGCTCAGCCACAACAGTTGTAGGGAATCAAGATATTTAACCAGATCTGGATGGATAGAATGTTGCTTGGCCTCATAAGGATGCATAGAATTTGGTAAGAAATTTGTGTGCCCCTAGTTGGCCATGGATAGGAGTGGAGTCAACGTCTAGGAGCTCCGCTATATATGTGGGGGAGTTTTTTTGACGCAATAAGTTGGCAAGAATTTTCCCAGCTCTGTCTCCTTCCCCATATCCGCGGGCTCTTGCCTCCCTTCCCAAGAATCGCGTCTCCCTCTCTGCCTCCTGTTCAAATTCCGTGAAGAGGGTACGGATAGATCCTAGACTTGCAGCATCTTTGGTTGCATTAAACTGTGTTTCCAAGCCCTTAATATCTTGTTCCAGTCTAGCTAGGGTCGTGCGATTGGAATTAAGAACACCAGATTGTTTGGAGATACAGGCCCCCTTTATAACCACTTTAAAAGCTTCCCTTAATATTGATGGGGAGTCCACTGAACCTTCATTTATAGAAGAATAGTTTTGAATTTCTGTGTCAATTTCGGCCTTAAAGGCCGGGTCTAAGAGGGCATGAGGTGGGAATTGCCATGCAAAGGAGCGTGGTTTCGTGTCTGGAATTTGCCACTTCAACAGTAGTGGGTCTTGATCGGAGAGGGTGCGTGGAAGGTGTTGCGTGTCGGTCGTCCAAGTCATCAGATTGGCGGACACCAACCAATAATCAAGCCGTGACCATGATTGTCGGAATGGGGGGGCGTGGCTTGACACCCAATGGAGTCGGCGGGCTGCGGGTGAGGCTCTCCGGCGGATTCCGGAGCTACCATGCTTCCTACCCAACTTGTGGCACATCAATGACGGACTTGCATCCGTGAACATCGGCGGATCGTGATGTTATCTTCGCCGCATTTCAAACACTGCAGCAAGTACTTTTTTCTTTAATAACTTTGTTTCCTGTCGTTTGCGTTTCTCGCGGCCGCCATTTTGGGATATTTACCGCGATCGCGTTTTACCTCAAAGGGCACATGCTTGATTCAATTTATGGCTCCTATTGTTCTCTGGACTATTTTTTTTCTTTTTTTTTCCTATTCTATGCCTAGTTCTTCTTTATTGAACTACGTTTTATGCTGCAAAAGGATCCTACATATTTATTGCATGCCCTGAAGTGCTGAGGTTTGGCAGCCATTTTGAGTGGTTTACTCGAATTCCTTAGTAACCACATTGCCTTATTCGGTATAGGGTGGACTAAACCTTCGCTCCCTCTGCCAAGTGTTCCTTGTATTGGTCACTGCACAGAACTGCGGCATTGTTTGAAATTTTTGGCACTTCAAGATAATTCAACGTTGCTGTCACTGCTGCCGAAGATTACGTGACTTGTGTTTGAGCGGCCATTTTGAGGGCTCCACCATTTCTCCTCAGAGAATACTTCTTTACACCTTTTGGAAGTTCGTTGGAGGGACTTTTATTTTTGTGCTTCTTTGCTTTTAATGGGCAGAATAAAACCGACTCGTCCTTCATCTTCCAGGCAGCAAGTTTTTATAAAAAGAATTTGCCAAGTTTGAAAACTCTTCACAATCTAAATTTCAGAGTCCTGAGGCAATTATGGATCTTCCTTCCGGTGCCCCTGGGAAATCTATTTCTAAACGCCTCAAAAAAGACCCTCCCTCACGCCCTAGATCAACATCACCTGTTTCTATGGAGCTTTTACTTGAAGAGATTAGGGCCCTCCGACCCTTCATGGAAGAAACTAACCACAAGTTGCAAACTCTCACAGATAATTGGTATCAAATGGACCTGAGGGTTTCCGCAGTTGAAAACACTGTTGCATCCTTAAAAGAATCTTGCACTACAGTCTCTCAACTTAACTCCCAGGTATGCGCGCTCCAGAAGCAGGTTGAGGATCTTGAAAATCGTAATAGACGGAACAACCTGCGTATATACGGCCTGGGAGAGGGTCTTGAAGGATCGGACCTGATCGCCTTCTTCATATCCTTTCTTCCCAAGCTCCTTCATTTGCCTGATGGAACTGCCCTCAACATCCAAAGAGCTCACAGGTTGGGTCGTCCTCCGTCCAATTTGTCTTCTTCACAAAGACCACGAGGAGTCATTCTATATTTTTTGGAGTACACTGATTTGCTGAAAGTTCTTTCTGCAGCTAAAGCTTCCCCAAGACTTACATAGTCAGGCTCAGCTATATTCTTTGCGCAGGACTATGCTAAAGCGACTGCAAATAGGCGCAAAGCCTTCCTGGGCATGAGAGCTGATCTGCGTTCAATGGGGGCTCGTTATGGCCTCTTTCACCCTTGCCTTTTTAAGGTCACCTATAACAATAGAACTACGACATATGAAGATCCGGCAAGGCTACAGAGCTTCATTAATTCTTGCAGAAGGACTGATATGGACCTTTCCGGTCCCTCGACTTCTTCTATCACATGATAACAATTTTATTTTCACAGGTCCATCAGTCTTCGTTGTTCTTCTCCTGATATTTTGATCTTTGCGATTAGATTCTTTATAGATATTTCATACGTTACACTTGTTGCTTTGTTGGAATTCTGTTATTCGCTTAACTTTGTTTATCCTCCCCGATGCTGTCTTTGGTAAATATTTGATAAATTGTTTGTTCAAGTCCTCTCCTTTCTCGTTTAACTTACATTCTTTTATTTGTCGCCTTCACAGATGGTGCATTCCCTTATAGTGGTGTCTCCGTGATCCTCCGTTTGGCTGTTCCCAGACTCGTGTCATCTCCAAGTGGTTTCATCCCACCTCTCGTGTATTTTTGAGTCTTCCCCTTGTAGGTATGTTACCTTTTTGTCGTATTGTTGACTTGTTGGTTGCAGCCTTATTTGTTTTTTGTTTTCCTATATTGCTTTGCATTTCTGCCTTTGTTGGTGTCTTTGGTGTCTCCTCTCTTTTTCATAACTCCTGTTGATATTTTGGTCATCACAATTGTTATTCTTCTTAATTCTTTGATCTTTTCTTGCTTATCTACTTGGTTTTTTCCTTCCTATCTATGCTTCTTCCTCTCCTATTCTTTTTTGACGCTCTTGACATCATTACCTTATTTCACTCCTTTGTTGCATCTATTTTTCTCACTTTCCTATCTCTTTCTCACATTTGTTATAACCATCTACATGAATTGGATTTGCTTCTGACAATTTTAGTGCATTTTCTATATTGTTAATGTCATTAAAGTTGATTTCATGGAACGTTAAGGGTTTAAATTCTCCCATCAAGAGGCAGAGAGTTTTGACTCACTTGGCTAAATTAAACGCGGATATTGTTTATTTGCAGGAAACTCATCTAACAGCCCCAGAGTCATTAAAGTTAAAAAGAGGATGGGTAGGGGAGACTTTCTTTTCCCCAGGGGACGGAATGGAGTAGCAATATTGTGCCATAAATCGCTTTCGTGTTCATTTATATCCCAAGAGTCTGATACAGATGGTAGATGGGTGAACGTTAAATTATCCTTGAAGGGGGTTCCCGTCTCTCTTTTAAATGTTTATGCCCCTACAGGCGGCGTTCCCTCTTTTTGGCCCATTTTTGCTAAACAAATTACGCAATGCATGCAAGATAATTTTATTTTAGCTGGTGACTGCAATTAAATTTTTGATCCGTTTCTTGATAGGAACTCAAGAATCTCATTTGTACCTAACAAATCTCACAAGTCTTTTGTGCAGGCTATTTCTCAACATAAACTTCTAGATGCCTGGCCTCTGTGTTATCCCACTTCCAGAGAGTACACTTTTTATTCCCCTTCCCATCACACTCAGTCAAGAATTGATTATATATTTGTCTCACACAATATCTCGCAAACTCTTACACATGCTGAAATTGGCCCTATTCTACTAGCAGACCACGCCCCAGTTTCAATTGGCCTAGATATTCTTCCTCCGGTTACTGGCCCTAGAAGGTGGCGTTTTAACAATGCCCTCCTTCTAGATCCGAAATTTACTACCTCCTTTACTGCATTTTCTAATGAGTTTTTTTAATTAAATCAAACTCCTTCTATGCCACAAGTCACGATATGGGATGCTTTTAAGGCTTCAGCAAGGGATTTCATAATAAGATTTATTGCCTCCAAACGGAGAATCTCTCGTAAGATCACAACAGATCTCCTCCAGGATATCAAGCATTTGGAACATACTTACTACACTTCAACTTCGAAAGATTGCCTTACAGCCCTCATTCAGGCCAAATTACAATTTAATAAAAAGTCAACGGAGGATGCTTCTTTATATTTGTTAAAATCTAGTGCGAAATATTATGGGGGTAAGAATAAAGCTGGGAAAATACTAGCCAATTATTTAAAAATTAAACACAATAAGTTAAATATAGAATCTATTTATGATGATCAGTCAGTTCTAAAATTCAAGGATGCAGAGATTTTGAATGAGTTGTCCCTGTTTTACAAATCATTATATACCTCTGAGGCACAACCCCCTTTGGCTTCCCTTTCTAACTTTTTCTCCGACATACAGAAATCCTCGCATAGTATACCTGATCTATCTTCCTTAGAGCTTGATTTAACCTTTCAAGATTTACTAACAGCATTGCAACATCTTAAAAAGGATAAAGCCCCTGGACCAGACGGTTTCACCGTAGAATTTTATCAACATTTCTCTAAACTTTTAATGCCTATACTATATTCCCTTTTCACTTCCTTCGCCACGTTGGGTAGTTCCTCTGGCTCCTTTTCTGAAGCACATATATGCCTTATCCCTAAACCAGGTAGAGATTCTAAATATTGTAAGAACTACAGGCCCATATCCTTGGTCAATATCGATTATAAAATCCTCGCTAAAGCGTTGGCCATCCGATTAGACTCCTACTTACCTGATTTACTAGGAAAAGAGCAATCTGGATTTGTTAAGGGTAGATTCATTTCTGATAATACAAGACTCCTTTTTAATGTTCTTTCTAAATCCCATCGTTTAAATTACTCCCTGGCGGCGATAGCATTAGACGCCGTAAAGGCGTTTGATAGAGTTGAGTGGACTTACTTGTTCCACACGCTTCATTGGTTTGGCTTTGGTCCTAAATTTATATCCCTAATCTCTCTCCTCTATTCTAATCCTCGGGTGGCGGTTTACGCCAATGGTTTGGTCTCTACATTTTTCGAATTGCAGAGAGGTGTCCGCCAGGGATGCCCTCTTTCCCCTTTTCTTTTCAACCTGGCATTGGAACCTCTCCTTTCTAAATTGCGCCAAAACCCAAATATACACGGCTTTGTAACTCCCAATTCTCATGTTAAACTTGCAGCTTATGCCGTTGACATTTTGCTTTTCCTATCAAAACCAAATGACTCAATTCCTGCCTTTCTGGCGGAGGTACACGCTTACTCTCTTATTTCTGGATACAGATTGAACGAAGACAAATGTGAAATCTTACCCTTAAATAAATTCACGTTTATGTCGGATTTTAGGGCTTCTAACTTCACTTGGAGCCCTAATAATATTAAATACTTAGGTCTACACGTCACCGTTTCAATTTCTGATACAGTAGCTTTGTGTATGAATAAAAGCATACAGAAACTTTCGGATCTCACTACTAAATGGCATCCTCTCTATCTGTCGTGGTGGGGACGTCTAGACACTATAAAAATGATGTTGGCACCCATTATACTTTATACTATTTCTAATATTCCAGTATCTATCCCCATTAAATTCTTTAAGAAAATTAACTCAACCCTCTCTTCGTTCTTATGGAATAAAAAGAAATCTCGAATGTCACTACTCAAATTAGTACGACCTAAAGCGGAAGGGGGGGGGGGGTCAATTTTCCTGATTTCCAGTCGTATCATAAAGCATTTCTTTTACGTCAAGCTTCACTTTGGTTGTTAAGTCCCATGGATGATTGTCCTCTATGGACTACAATAGAGCGTCTTTTTTTATCCCCCTTCTCCTTTTCCGAATACCTTTCTTTCTCACGCAAGCCACAGGCTGTATCCACTCCCATAATTAGATTGACCTCCAAATTTCTGGATACTGCACTTGTTTCCGCACCTAATACTATTCACTCCTTTCTCAATTCAACAATTTGGCATAACAAATTTCTGACTATTCATAATAGGCCATTCTACTAGAAAAGTTGGCGACAGAGGGGTTTGATTTGGATTCATCAGTTATTTTCTGACTCGGATTTCCTGTCATTTCTTTCACTTAGACAGTTGTTTAGCTTGCCGCACACATTCATTCATAAATACAATTTACTTAAGAAAGCAGTGATGGATAAATACACCCAGATTTCTGCTAATCCTATTGCTTCCATCACATCTGAGCCCTCCTTACATCTTCACACTATGTTAAAAACCATTCCTAAGGCCTCCGTTATATACAGTTACTTACAAAATATAGGTAACCCTAGGCAGAAATCCAAAATAGAAGAAGCTTGGGAAAAAGACCTAGGACAGTCCTGGTCAGTATCTTTATGGAACAAAATATGGGTTAAGATACGTAAATCCTCTAGAACAGCTAACATAGTTCAAACATTATTTTTTGTTTATAATAGACTGTTATTCACACCAAGTGTTTTAGGCAAACGATTTACGAATGTACCAGATGCTTGTTGGACATGTTCTTCTCCAAGCGCAGATTTATTACATATGTTATTCCTCTGCCCGGCTGTACATGATTTTTGGATGCAAGTGTGGTCCCAAATTAATTTAATTTTTGGAACTGATATTTCTTTCTCCAATTTCCATGTTTTCTTAGGCAGTCTTTCCTTCTGTTGGGAGAAAGTTTCATTTAATGTTAAAATTATTGATTTATTGCTTGTGGTGGCTTTCCAGCAAATTACGGTTAACTGGAAAGACTTCACAAAAATTTCTTGCAAAGCATGGTGGTATGCTGTTTGTCATAATCATAGATTAGATACCTCTTTTGTCTATCCTTTAAATCTGGCACCGAAGCGTCTGGAATTGTGGTCTCCTGTTACATTGTACTTAGATAAATGTGCCAGACGTCATTCCCACCTGAAACCATCCCAGCAAGAAGTTCCTAAACCCCCCTGATTCCCTTTTACGTTCCTCGTTTATTTGCTATCACGTATCTATTTTTTCTTCTTCTCTTTTCTTTCCCATTCTGATGCTTCATGTATTTTCCTATGCTTTACATGATTGTAATTGTCAATCCAATTCATATGTTCTTTTCTATTGTAATATGTTATATTGAGTTGATTTAACCTAATAACTGAGAATTATATATTGACACCTTTGGCTTTTACCAATAAAGTTTCCTTTTGAACTACATGATTGTCGGAATGAGTTTTCACAAGTGCCTTCCCGTGCGAGTGGATGGAGGTGGCGCCAGGCATCATACAGGTTATGCTCAGTCATAATAGAATTTAGAGTCATTGTGGAGTTACGATGGGGATTAAGACCAACGCCCTCCCTGTCTAATGCGTTATTAAGGATAGCGTTGTAGTCCCCCCCCCATATGACAGTATCACATCCTATTGAGACAATCTTAGCCCACACGGTTGAAATAACAATGGTTCGTCCGCATTTGGACTATAGACAGCGGATAGTGTAATGTGGGTAGTTGCTATCTGACCTCTCACTATAACAAAACGTCCGTCCGGGTCTATGATGGTATGCTGCGTACGCCAACCAAGACCACGTCTAATCAAAATGGTAACACCCCAGGCGTATTGTGAGAAGGTGGCGGAGTGGACCTCGCCCCAAGAGCGAGGGAATAATTTAGAGTCAGCTGGGTTGCGTAAGTGAGTTTCCTGCAAAAAGCACACGTCAATATGAGGTCTACGTAGGTAAGAGTTTACTAGTCTAGCATTTTTGTAATTGTTAAAACCGTGCACATTCCATGTTAAAAAGCGTGCGTCTGTCATCTGGAATTGAGGCCTGTGAATTTCGCACTTAGCTGTGTTGTATCATGTATATAGTGTGTCCCAGCGCCCTCCCCGAGCAATGGGGCATCTATGCCCAGCGTACACATATACTCCGTGTTTGTCAGTTGAAGTTGAATTGGCTGTCTCCAAGCTGGATTGTGTTTGTCTCTCATACCCAAGAACCCCCCTCCCCGGCTCCCTGTAACCGCCCAAACAAGTTGCCCCGTTACCAACTCACCCCCCCCACTTCAACTTCCCAAACAGGTTGAGGATTAGGAATCCCCCCTTCCTAAAATATCCCCAAAATACAAACAGGGGAATAAACATGTGTCCCCATAACAAGAACCAAAGTAGAATCATGGGAGATCTCCCTGTGGGGCGAGGAACAACGGCAGACATCTGCCAGTGGCAGGGTGGTCGGGCAAACCCTGTAATGAAATCTAGACCACCTTCCCAATAATTAAATTAAGCATGAGGGCCACTGTCCAAGAGAGCAACCGACACAATATTCTAGTATGTCCATGCATCTAAGCCATCGAAGGGTAGGATGCAAAAATAAAACTACATTATCAAATAAGGGAAGCAATACAGTAGAAAGCAGCAGAATGTAACATGTGAGGCACATTAGTTCAGTCATTCTCGTCAAGTGTACCAGTGCCAGTTTCAGCCCTCCGCGGACCTTTAGAGGAGTTTTTGGGACAAATGTGTTTGGCAAATTTGAGGGCCGACTTTGCATCAGTGAAGAAATGGGCTTGGCCGTCGTTGGTAATTTTCAGTTTAGCAGGGTAAAGCATGGCATATTGTATCGAAGAGTTCTGCAGCATGCGTTTAGTTGATTGAAACTCCCTTTGTGCCGCCTGCACCAAGGGAGTATAGTCGGGGAAGAATGACAGTGTATTCCCCTTGTGGACAAATGACTTCTGCCCGAGCATCTTTCAACATGGCATCTCTGTCAGCGTAATTTAGCAATCGCGCTATGATCGGACGCGGTGGTGCCCCCGGATCGGCCTAGGGCCCAGCGAGCGGTGAGCCCTCTCCACAATCATGACCTTGGATAATGCAGCGCAAAGAGTTCTTGCAGCAAGTCTGTGATGAAGGTTTCCATTTTCTGGATAGCTGTGATTCCGGCAGGCCCGCTATGCAGAGTTTGCTCCGGCGGGAACGCGCCTCCAAATCCTCATTCTTAGCTTTTACTATTTCAAGGACTATTTGCATGCTAGAAACCTGCACCCTTGTCTCGGAGTGGGAATCATGTGTATGGGACAGCCTATTTTCAATCATATCTAATCTAGTTTCGTGTATTTCAACTTTTTTCTTAACTGCATTTAGTCCAGATGTTAGGGCGTCTATTTTACCATCTATTGTTTTAAGACTTGATCGGACCGAGTAGAATGGATCGCATGTCCTCCTCTGGGGCATCAGTTGCATCTGTACTGGTGCCGGTAGCGCTCTGCTCTACAGCTGGATCCATATTGCACGTCTGGCGTTTACTCTAAAAGGGGATCTTGGGCTGCCTAGGGCCTGTCTTGCCCATATTAGCGTACAGACCACACCTTTGGACGCTTGGCCGTGAAATTAGTAACCCCCACCACGTTGGGATAAATCCGTGAGTACAGGTGTCGGGCCGCAGGAGCCTCAACGAGTTCAGTATGCATCAGCTGGTAGATCTCTCTGCACTGTAGAGAATAAATATATGCCTCTTGTCGCCCCAGTAGTCGAGGAGCCAGACGCAGACAGAGCCCAAAGTACTCGCTAAACCTTCCCTACAACCATTTGCCAAGATTGATGACCACAGCGTGCTAAACCAGGGGTGCCGGGTTGGCGGAGGGGTCCGACAGCAATAGCTGAGAGATAAACCAGGTCAACAGGCCTAGGGATGGCCAGAAGGAGGCAGGTAGGGGCCCCGCCCTAGCCACACAACCCCCCACACACTTGTGGGAAGATAAACTCGGAGCCGCGCTGGTAGGGCGCAACCCGCCACCCGACCCCACCCCCTCCACGCTCTCAGATTCTGCCGCTCGTTGGGGGTTAGCCCTGGTGCGCAACACCCCCCCGCCAAGCCCCCGCAGGGCTAATAGAGCTAGCCTAGCCTAGGCCCCGTGGCGCAGTGGCGCAATAACAAGAGCCAGGTCACACAAGCAGGCACCTACCTCATCCAAAGGTGGCACGCTGATTGGTATGTGCAGTCGGCATATCCAGCAGCTGCCGTCTCCCCCAGGAGTTCGGGATGAGCCTCTCCGCTCGCACCGGGAGCCGATCCGCATACCTGAGTGGTGCCGGCCCGCTGCAACAGTCTATGGATCTCACAGGAAATGCAGCCCAGCGGGAAGCGGTCAGTTTCGGTATCGCTGATGCAGGTCTTGCGCCAGTCCCAGCAGCAGCCTCCCCGTCTCACCTCAGACCGGGCGATCGGACTATGCTCTCGTCTTCATACTCTTGGCGGCCATTTTTACTCGCTGCCTCGGCTGCCGCGTCTCGCTGCCACGTAACTCCAACTGCTCCCCATCGATGTCTACAAAACTTGCACAACAGGTGCATCAGGTGCAGATGCAACTCCACACCGCGGCCCAGCAAAAGTTATGGTGGTCTAACGGTGGTATTTGTCAAATGTGCGTGCCTGACCTGCAGAGCCCCTTCAACAGGTGGCCATACTGCAGCGCGTCATAGCCACGCCCCCCGCCAGCACAATCTTTCTGGCTAAGTTTGATTAGGAAGGGTTGAAAAGAAGGCCTACCACATTAAAACAGCACTTAGCTAAATTGAGAAAAACATTTTCTTTCCAAAGGGATCAATCGTTTTGACTCACTATCTGGGAGATTCAAAGAAAAAGCTCAGGTGTTGAGTGTGTTGTCAAAAAGTCAGGTTGCTATGGGCTAGGCTGTGCTGTCTAGCCACAAGTCAGCTGACCAGAGGAGTCTGAGGATGGTTTAGACCACGTGGCCATGAGAAATGGTAAGAGTGGATCTGATGAAGATAGTCCATGGAAAGAATTTCAGCCAATACTTTAGCTTTGTCTTCCAGACTAGGAAATTAAAAGTCTAACACTTCAGGTGCTCTAAACGCTACTATAGTAATTGCTATAGGTGTTAGATCAGGTGGAGAGTATCTAGCCCACTGGCATTTGGCAAGTCTAAATACAGCCCTTCTTGAGTTTAATGAGGGGAGAACCAATTTTCTGCCTCCTCAGGATCATCAGTGTCATGAGGGACATTTCGTATAACCTGGACCACAGTGGAGTTGGAGCTGAATAGGGCCTCTATCCTCTCATAGTATTGGTGTTGAGAGAGAGGCCAAGGCTGAAGGTTGCGCCCTAGTTATTTTATAATGTGACAAAGGCCTAACATGGGTGATGACGGTTTGCGGTCAGAAACAGGCACGGAGACTGGATCCAGAACCAGTGGAGTTTATATGGATGGAACTGGCATGCACACTGGGGTCTGAGTGGAAGCCTGGGCCAGCTACGGTATGAGACTGGCAACGGAGTTCGAACTCTGGGCCCCTGCGGCTCCTTGGGGCCCACAGACAAGTCATAGTAAGCAGGAAGCATCTAAACAAAGTTCAGCATGGCCTCCTTGAAGATGCTATCTGCTGCCTGGTTGGAGATGGCCACTGGAATTTGGAACACACAAGGGACGGGACTTCACAAGGGACTGACACTGGAACCAAGAACGGTCCTGCAACTTGGAGTGGGGCCTCTGTTTCGAACATGAAATTTTTCTGCATGGCAATATACAGCTTCAAATCCGGCTCCCTGATTGCCTGTGGGTGTATGAGGGCGCACTTATGGCACGTCTTCAAGTTGTGACTAGAGCTCAAACACCATAGGTACGCATCAGGCGGTTCCATCACTGACATCAGTTTCCTATTGGCATGAATCCTATTGTTTTTGGGGGAAACATTTCCCTGGGACAGTGTCTTTGTCAGTTTTCCAATGAATTCCAGTTTTGTTTCAAAGGAGAGGATGTGGCGTAACAACCAGAGCTGTTGACTTTGGAATTGGGGAACCAGGTAAGTCTTGACTCTACATCCAGTGATTCTGGGCAAATCACTTAATCTCCCTGTGCCTACAAAAAATGAATGTGTCCTTGTGTAATGTAACTGGTGCTTATGTAAAGCGCTCCAATAACTTCAGGTCGAGTTTGCACTATATAAAACTGCAACAACAAAAAACGTTGGGAGTGGAGTTCGAGATCTGAAAGGAACGAACATCAGCGTGGACGGATCGCACTTAAATGAGGCTCTGTTTTGTCAGTTCCAGACCAGCATGAACTTACTGTGAATCCATATGGAGCCACCTAACGGCACATGGAGAGTTTTAGTGAAACAAAATCTCTGGATCCAGTCTGCTGCCTGGGAATATTCTAAGGAGAGGAATCTGCGGATAGAAGTATCCATAAGAATGATTAACATTACATGTACATCTTTCTTGGTCCCATTTACCAGTGGAAGAAGAATAGCCTCCTGTGTCAAAGTGGAGACACAAATGAACTCTTTGTTTAGGGTTAAACAGAAAACAATACACCACCTTTCTATTGGCCACCAAGTGTAGGTATGCTACCACCGCCCTGCTGAACGAAATGAACATGGTTGTCATTAATGTATAGCTCTCCTCTGTGGCTTATGGCAATGTGGTGGTCAAGGTTATCAACACTCTCCATCCCTTGGTTTGAAGAACTCTCCTTCGATAGGACAATTTAACATGATTGATTGGCGGGCACAGGAATGCAGCTGCCGCCCTGCGCGCCACTGCTCGCTCCCGAGAGCAAAACGCAGTGGGAGTCAGCATTACAAAAAGAGGTGGTACATGCCCCCGCCTTTAGCCATTTGCATGCTTTCATTCTTGAAAGACACACACAAAAGCCAATCCTATGCGTGGGGGAGGGGGAGGAGTCAGACCCACACAGAGAAGCCACAAGAAGCCTCGCAGAGCAGCGCATGCGCGCTGGCTCAGGCTCGACCTAAAAAGCACATGTTGGTGTTTTTGGGTGAGAAGGAACACATTCACAAATACATGCCTGGTGGTAGCTTCTAAAGCGCTTTCATTTTCTACCCACCTGCGAAGCCTGCACTGATTTCTGCTAACTGAAGGAAGGAGAGGTGGAGATCACCATGTGTAAGCTGGTTAGATAGAGTCTGAATTCACCTTCTGCAGCAATCACATACTATGTATCCTCTTCTACTGCCCATGCAATGACCCTGCAGAAGTATCTTTGGCATCCTAGTAAAAGTATGCGACACTACTCTCCTCCCACATCTTTTTACCCGGATGCCTACAGGAACCTTCATGGCAATCCAACAACTGTTAACTCGTAAGACAATGCACCTAGCGGAAAAGTGAAACAGAACACATAAGCTAGCAAAATAGCTCAGCGAGTTAAGGCAGCTGATGCCCCATGCGTATAAGTTCTTGGCACCCCTCCTTCTGCTATGGTGTTCATGTGTTTTCATGGAGTACCACAACTATCCCAAGGTACAGGGAACTGTACCTTGAGGGACAGGCTATGGAAGAGGAGATCCTCTAAGTCGTAAAGCAGCTTTGGAAAGCACGGCGTGCAAACAGCAGTAGAAATATCTGTGGGTTACTCTGATGCAGGTAAACATTCATTCTTCCTCTCGAGCACTGCACTGGCATCTCTGGTATGGTGGAAGTGAGAAGTCGAACATGCCCCCACCCTTTCTTCTCAACTCCTAGTGACCCCAATGACTCCCCCATATCAACCAAAAACAAATCTCTTAAGTTGCTTTGCATGGTACCAGCAGAAAGAGGCTATAACTAGGCTGTCCTGTATTCAGCATTTATATTTTGTTTATTTGAGTGGTACTTGCTCAGTGTCTTTCAAACCTTTTGAAATCAGTGCTTAATCATGCCTATACCCCCAACAAAGAAAATAACTCTTTTTTTCCCAGTGGTCATAGAACATGTTGTGTTATGCAGTGATTATTATAAAGTACATATTTAATTTAAAGGAGACGTAATGCAGGTTATGTAGTGTCTTACCATTCGCAATGTGTCTAAAAGACTTATGCTAGACTTTTAAGCATAGAAAGTCTGTGTATTAAACTCTGTCTTGTTTATAGGCCTATTAATGGATTTATAGAGTAGTACATTCGAACAGGTTACTTACCTTCGGTAATGATGTATTTGTAAGAGACATATGTATTTATAGATTCCTTACCTTTCGAATTACCCCCAGGCATCAGACTACATCTGGAGATTTTTTCTTTAGCAGTACCCCTGCACATCGGTCGGTGGCGTCGGTCTACTCCACGTTAGTCGTTGGCGTCAAGGTTGCCAGAACGACATTACGGTTTCTACTTAGACACCACCCCTGCGCGCCAACCTCAATTCTGACACGACTTTCCACGCCAGAAGCGCAGAGCCATGGAAGACACTGACCACTGGGGCACATAACTAGAGCCCTGGAAGGGAGTCCCTATTCCTACAAGTCAGTTCGCAGAACGGGGAGGATGGGTGGGGCGGTAAGGAAGGATAAGTTACTTACCTGTAATCCTAGTTCTCTTCCAGGGGTATCCTCATCAAAGTCATAAGCACATGAATATTCCCGCCCATGTGCGGGACCCCGGAAACATACAACATATATGTGGAAATATATGTAGCTCTATATATATGTATATATATATATATATATATATATATATATATATATATATATATATATATATAATCTACTGGCGGTCGCCAGTAGATAGTTATAGTTAGGACCGTGTTTCCATAGGAAATCCGCAACATTCTATTTGGAATAACTTTGGCTCCGGTTGACGAATCTTCGCGAAATTTTCAAAATAGGTGGGGCGCTCAGCTCCGCTCCTACCCTGAAAGTCTCGGGGGGGATTCGTCAAGCGTGGGCTGAGAAAAAAGGGGGGTCCCAAAACGCGTTTTCCCCATGCAATTTTCCATAGGGACCTTTAGTCCAAGGTACAGCCCGAACAGCTGAACAGAATTACTTGAAATTTGGCAGAGAGGTAGTCCTCAGGTCAGGGATGTGCCTTTTGCAGGTCTGGTGTCAATCTGTTCAGTAGTTCCTGAGAAAATCAAAAGTAAAATCATATATATATGTGGGCGGAGCCTAACCACACATCTCATCCTGAGATCTGATTGGCTGTCAGCACTTCATCCAAGAAGTGTTGGCAGCCATCTTGGGACCAATATACATGATAGCACCTCATTAAAAAGCATTGCAGTTAATAGAAGGTTTTAAGACTTTAGTTACATTATAAATCATTTGTTGATGGTACCATACTCATTTTAGGAATTGTGGTATGTTCTAAGGTGATTTCACCATGTGAAAAAGCCTTCTGCTGGGATATCATGATTGAGAGAAAAATATTTTCTCATGCTTTTCCCACAGAGGTTTGGAAGGTGATCTATAAGCTAAACTGAGAGCTTATTTTCTGTAAATTCACATTATCTTTCTCAGTCATGTGAGAATGAAGTCTGACATTCTCAGTAAAACGTGTACATCCAACAAGGGCAGAGACTGTCAGTTGATTCCTTTGTGTTCTACTGCAGCTTCCCTGAGTGTTCCAAAGAACAACTAGAGCGCTAACAGTCCTACTTATGATAAACGTATGGCACACCTGAAGCCATCTTGCTTGGATTAAAGTGGTAACTCTTAAAACATTTAATTTAAAAAGGAATAAAATGAGGGGGTTCATTTTTCCATAAAAAGTATGATTAGTGCTGCAGAAAGAAAAATTAGGGCACATTTTGAGTGACTTCTCAAATCCTCTTCTATTTCATTAAAAAAATTCTGACATGCAGACTGAAACATGCACTTTCAATACCAGCAGCAGTTTTCCCTGGTGAGCAGTAGCTTTACTACAGTGATCTAATGAGCAAAAAGAGTGCTAACATTCTGAATTTATGGCAAATGTGTGACACATCTGAATGCCTTCTTGATGGAATCAAAGTAAAAAACTGAAAGTATTTCCTACTGAGGAGACTGCAGTAAATGAGGAAATTAGGAAACTTCATAACAAATAAGTCTGCCAAGATGGCCACCAGAGACAAAAGAGCCCAAATGTAGCCCAAATATCACCCAGATGTAGCCCAAGTATAGCCCAATGACAGAATGTCCCAGAGTGTTCTTAAAAACAACTAGAGCGCTTACTGTCTTCATTATGACAAAAGTATGGCACACCTGAAGCCATCTTGATTGGAATAAACTGGTAACACTTAAAACATTTAATATAAAAAGGAACACAATGCGGGGGTTCACTTTGCCATAGAAATTATGATTAATGCTGAAGAAAGAAAATGAGGGCACATTTTGAGCGACTTCTAAAATCCTCTTCTATTTCATTAAAAAATTCTGACATGCAGACTGAAACATGCACTTTTAATACCAGGAGCAGACTTCCATGGTGAACAGTAGTTTTACTACAGTGATCTAATGAGCAACTAGAGTGCTAACATTCAGAATTTATGGCAAATGTGTGACATATCTGAATACCTTCATGATGGAATCAAAGTAAAAAACTGAAAGCATTTCCTACTGAGGAGACTGCAGTACATGAGGAAATTAGGAAACTTCATAACAAATAAATCTCCCAAGATGGCCACCGGAGACAAAAGAGCCCAAATGTAGCCCAAAATCACCTAGATGTAGCCCAAATATAGCCCAATGACAGAAGTGTGCAAAACACTTATTATTTTGTGTTTTTGCAGTGTTATATAGTGCAGACTTGTCAGGTATTGGAGTGCTTTACATGAGCATTGGTTACATCACACAAGAACAAATTCATTTTGGTTGTAGACATGGGGAGACTAAGTGATTTGACCAGAATCACAGAATGTCGAGCTGAAGCAGAAACTCCAACCTGGTTCCCCAGTTGCAAAGTCTGCAGTTCTGGAAGTAACACCACATCCTCTCCCCTAAGTGCAACATTTAATCAAGTGGTCAACTGGATAAAAAAACAAAGGTAACAAATAATTTAAAAGTGCTTTCTCGCTATTTGAAAACTCAGAAAATATATCCTTATTTTAGTCTTTTAGAGCACTAACCATAATTTTGATGCCAATAAGACCCTCTCATATATGTAATTTCTAAAGGAAATGCTCTAGGTATTACAGTTTTGATTACATCAAGATGACGTCAGGCGTTCCACACTTTTGTAATAAATATAGAATGTTAGCAATCTAGTTGTTCATTAGGATACTGTTGAGAGGCAGAGGCCAGGGGCACGGACTCTGAAAATTGAAGGCAGGTAGGAGGGTGCAAAGGCAACAATTTAACCACACTGAGCAGGCAGGAAGGGCCGTGGCAGCACAACAGACTATGGAGGGCAGTGGAAAGGGGGGCAGGGGCAACAAACCTACAATACAGGACTTGCAAGAGAGGCTGTGGCAATGTAATAGACCATTGTGGGTAGAAGGAAGAGGCAATGGTAGTACAACCATACATGCCAACAGACCCGATTCAGCCAGGAAACGTCCAATGTTTTTAAGCTCAAATGGGCTTTATTTTATCTGTCTCCTGTCTACAATCTCCTCTTTTTCAATGTAACTCAAAGGGGAAAATCAATACCCCAGTTTTTTTTCAAAATCTCCCTCTTACCAAGTTCAAAATGTTCGCAAGTATGGTACATTGGATCATGGAAGGAAATGGGGTAGGGACATGGACTTGGATAACAGAGGACAGGAGGGGCATGGAGAGGTGCACCAAACCGACCCTGCAGGGCAGGCATCAGGGTTTGCAGCAGCACAATACACTACACAGGGCATGCGGGACGGGAGTGCAGCACAACAATCCATAGAAAACAAGAGGGAGGGGACAGGACCATGCACATGGACAACAGAGAACAGAGGGGCAAGAGGCAGGACCATAATGGACAGACAGGAGAGAAAGCTGCAGCATAACAGACCATAAAGGGCAGGAGGGATGGATCAGGGGCATTACAATAGAACAGACAAGCCGGGAGGGAGTAGGGGTCTGCACATGTAAACAGAGGGCTGGGGGCAAGGGGGCAGGGCAGGAGCAGCAAGATAGCCATGGAGGTCAGGCAGGATGGGCACTAGAAGCAAGACACACCATGAAGAGCAACAGTGCGACTGTGATGGCATACACACAGACCATGGAGGGAAGGTGGGAGGGGTTCAGGGGCAGCTAACTGACCACACAGGGAAGGTGCGAGGGGCCATGGCAGCACAGAAGACCATGCATGGCAAGTGGGAGGGTTAGTGGTAGCACAATGGCTATGATGGGCAAGAAGGAGGGTGCAGGGGCATGCACAAAGGACGATGGAGGATAGAAGGGAGGGTCAGGACCTGTGCACAGACAAGAAAGTTCAGGGGAAGGGGCCTCACAACAGACCGCACGGGGCAGGCAGGAGGAGCAGTTGCAGCACAACAGACCAGGCAGAGCAGAAGGGTGCGGCAGTACAATGGACCATGTAGGACAGGAGGAAGAGGATAGGGGCATGGCATGTGGACCGGCAGGGTGGAGGTGGCAGGGACAGGTTACAGTCATCTGACAATGCTAGGCAGGTGGGAGGGGAGTGGCAGCTCAACAGAACACTCAGAGTAGATAGGAGTGGCAGGTCCATGGAACATAGTGGACAAAAAGGATGGAGCAGGGGCATGTACAAAGACATCGGAGGGCAGGGGGAAGGAGAATAGGGGCAGCAAGCTAAGCACAGAGTTTAAGCAGGAGGTCAATGATGGGGCATAGAATTGGGCAATGGAGGGCAGGAGGAGTGGACTGGTACATCATACTAAATTGAGGGCAGTGGCAGCACATCAGACCATGCATGGCAGGAGGGAGGAGGCTAGTCCATGGATTCACACAACAGAGGATAGGGAGGAGGGGGATGGGTCAGCAAGCTAACTGTTCAGAGAAGGCGGGTATTAGGAACTTTATTGTTTTTAAAACGTGTGTCTGTGCGAACTACTTAAAATATGAACAAGTATGCAGCATAATCTCGCTTTTATTCAGGAAGAAGAGGACGTTTGTGACTGTGACTCCGGGCTCACTTGGCAGAAACACCCCCTGACCCTCCACCCCCTATCGCAAAATGTAATGCCCGTGAAAAGGGTAGGTGAACACAGTGTTATATAGAACATAGTCCTGAGAGCACGATTGAAAATGAAAACTAGATATAGTGTATGGTATAAACTATGCACCAAAAAGTGTGATATAAGATGAACCGGGCGTGAAATATAATATGCAATACATTGTGCGCAATGACAGATTCATTGGAGAGAGCGAGATAGCACAGGCACTAGCGCGTGCTATGCGATATGCGCCTTGGAGTGTAATATGCACAGGGCAGTGTTGTGTAACCTAACTAGTCTCTAAAGTTGTAATATAAAATATGTGCTGGGGAGTGTAACGTTGAATATGCACTGTGACAAAGATATGGATCCCAGATTGTAATATGTATGGCATAGCACTGTGCGTTATAACATAGGCATCGAGGAAGGCACGTTAGATGGGGCAATATAACCCGTGCGAAGACAAGTGTGGCATGACATATTCACGGGGTGGTGTTACAGTGCACATGGGCTAGAGAGTGTCATAGCATATTCACTAGCTAGTGGAATACAACAGAGGTGTGTGGCACTCAGCAGGCAATGGTGGGTGTAACACAGCATTGGGCTCTGCCAGGAGCGCGCTGTGACTCAAGTGATGTTCGTCCCCTTTCCAGAGAGTAAAATAAAAAGTATTACACATCCGGCAGTGGATGTGTGTTTTATTAACCGTGAGGGGGGGTTTCTTACATAGTTTTTGTCGAATTTTTGTCGAATCCCCTTTGAATGGCTTGGTGTGCATGTGTATTAAATGTGCCCGTCAATAGCTACCCATGTTTGTATAAATAAACGACAAGGGTGTCTACCGGGATTAGGCACGGTAGGGAATCAGACATGTCAGAGCTTCACTAGTGGTGTAAATACATTCCACGTGGATTCATTGTATGCATAGTCGCCTTTTAATGAATATCACGCAAATCGTCATGGTGATAGGTAAGTACGGTTTGTCCAGCATGTCCTAGGTGTGTCTATAAATATATATTTTTTTAAAATAATAAAAAACAGTGGCCGGCCCTGGGGATTGGGGTCAAAAAAATATAATTAGGAGACAGACCCTGGGGGATGGGGTCATCAGGGCCAATAAATTAGAATAAGAAGGGGAACCACACAGCCCCCCTTCTTAAAAAATTAAAATAAATAAAAGACTGGCATCGTGCCGGAGGCCACGCCCCCTCCTTGCAGCACTCTGCAAACGCGCCCCCTGGCGAGTTGTAAGTTGGGGAATTAATTCCTCTTCAATACTGAGGGTCCCTGAGGGCCAACTAGCCCAACAGGCATCTCCAGTATGCACCAGAGAGCTGCGCTGCAGACAGGTGTTCTGAGGCCAAGCCCCTTTTTACACCTCTCTGCAACGCAGCTCTGTGGCGCTTACTGGAGGTACCTAGTGGTCTAGTTTGACCCTAGGGACCCTTAGGATTCAAGGGGACTTAATCTCTCAACTTAGAACAGCCACAGGGCGCGTTTACACAGTGGTGAAGGGAGGGGACGGGGCCTGAGGTGACGTGTGCAAACACGCACTATGGCACGTTTTAAATTGGGGATATAATTTTCCTTCAATACTGAGGGCCCCTGGGGGCTAACTAGCCCACCAAGTGCTTCCAGTAAGCGCCACTGGGTTGCATTGCAGAGAGGTGGTCCAGGCTGTGCCACTTTTTACACCTCTCTGCAACGCAGCTCTGTGGCACTTACTGGAGGTACCTAGTGGGCTAGTTGGACCCTAGGGACCCTCAGGATTCAAATTAACTTAATCTCCCAACTAAAAACGGACACAGGGCGTGTTTACACAGTAGTGAAGGGAGGGGACAGAGTTAACGTGTGCAAAAACGCCCTGTGGCCTGTTTTAAGAGGTAGTTTTAATTCCCCTGCCCTATTATATACTAGGGGCTTACAGAGGAGGTCATGCTAATCACAGGGGGACCCCAACGCATAATGTTCCCTAGTGTATGTAGGTGTTTTCACTGTATTCTGAGTGTCTTTTAACATAGCACTGGCTCTAGGACTGGTTAGCCAGACTCAGTTACCACCAGTATCCGTCTGAAAAAGTTGAGGGTACAGGATGATTTTGCAACAAGGCTTCTTTCTGCTCTTCTTTTTGTTCTTTCTGCACGTTATCCTTCTCATGCACTTTTCTTCGTCTTTGAGGACTTCTGTTGCTTCTTTCTGCACTTCTTTTTTTTCTTTCTGTGCATTTTTTCTTCTTTCTTCACATGTCCTATCTCTGTAGGCATAGTTAGAAATTAGCATTTAAAAAACCTTTGAAATTCACAGAAAAAACCATAGGTTTCAGGGGTGTTATAGTTAGCTGGACTTTTCACTTGTACAAAACCATTGAAATTCCCCCGTTATAGTTAGTTCAGCTAACTATAACTCGCGCGCCCGCAATGCACTGCTGATGACGTCACACATTACATCACTCATGACATGGTCAGTGACATCACTCATGACATCACTGATGACATCACTGATGACATCACTGATTACATCATCCTTGTGATAGAGTGGCAGACCTCCTCTCACCCTAATATAACCTTTGATACACACATTCAAAAATAGAGACTAACATTTTCAAAACAATGGACATACCAATACCAGTTACAACAACCTCTTCAGTAATTCTAAGATCCACATACACATCCACTCATTCACCAACAGTCCTATACAGTCACTCATACATGTACTCACTCATCATATGTACTCATACACCTATACATCCTGTTACACAATGCCACTCATCCATAGAGTTACTCACACACATAGTCACTCATGCTAATAAAGAATCAAACATACATTTATTTGCATATACAGTTATACACACACCACCACACTTACTTCTATGGAAACTTACACATACTTAGTCTTTTAAACAATCAATCACTTATAGAAACACATACTTATTCATACAGGAACTCTTTCAATCTCTCACTCTCACATATACTCACTTATATACACCAATAGTCACATATACTAGTTTAAAACATATGTAGTTACTCATAAAGACACTATTGAGACAGTCATTCACTCACTAACACACCCATACACACACTCATCCACCCATATAGTCCTGCACACATGCTGTCTTCAACACATACAAAGAGTGAGTCACTCATTCATGCACCTATGCATTACGTAATACCCCCCACCGAACCATGCAGACACTCAGACTGATACTCAAAAAACCAACTAATAACCTATATAGACACCCATGTAGCTACTCACCAACCGATGCAGCCACTTATACACAAAGTGAGAGTCTGATACAGATATTTACATATTTAAACATTACTCACTAAGCCATGTATTCACTATGATACACTTAATCAGTCAGTTACACAATCAATTTTTCAAAAACAAATCATCCATTTAGACACTTATATACCCATTTATTCTTCCATCGACCTTGAGATATACATATATAAAACATTTAATTTTCAGAAAAACACACATTCACTGGATGATGTCATCAGTGATGTCATTTGAGATGTCATCAGTGATGTCATGAGTGATGTCACTGACCATGTCATGAGTGATGTAATATGTGACGTCATCAGCAGTGCATTGCGGGCGCGCGAGTTATAGTTAGCTGAACTAACTATAACGGGGGATTTTCAATGGTTTTGTACAAGTGAAAAGTCCAGCTAACTATAACACCCCTGAAACCTATGTTTTTTTCAGTGAATATATATATATATATATATATATATATATATATATATATATATATATATATATATATATATATATATATATATATATATATATATATATATATATATAAAATCACAATGCAGCCTTCCATAGCAATGCTGAACAATGTTGTAAGAAATTCCCCTGTATATAAATACATTCCAATAAAAGCAGGGAGAAAATGTACATTTGAAAAACTGCTTTAATAAAACAGCAGAAATCACCATCTTACAAGGAAGAGTGAGAAAACATTGTCAGCACCTAGGCTGGATTGCATAAAATCCTTACTGTAGAAAGCTGAAAAGCTAACCCACAGAAACACACAGATAAACTGGCACCGTGCCTTTAAGGTAGCCATGACCCCTAGCTTCCCATCATGCATTAGGGGTGACAGTTAGGTCAGTTCTCTGCGGAGATCCGCAGACCATATCACAAAGAGTTGAGATGCATCTTGTTCACTTGTCCGGGGAGGCGGGTGGGTTGCTTATGACTTTGATGAGGATACCCCTGGAAGAGAACTAGGATTACAGGTAAGTAACTTATCCTTCTCTTCCAGGGAATCCTCATCAATAGTCATAAGCACATGAATAGACTAGCAAGCCCATCCCCTCATCCTGCGGGCAAGTAACCATAGTACAATCAAGATACATAGTAAACAAAAAAGCAAATAAAGACTCCAAAACCAGTTAACATTGGAACAGATTCCTCAAGGAGACCTGGCCTACTTGGGTATTCGCTCTGGATTCAGAATCCAGACAGTAATGCCTGGTAAATGTATGGACCGATTTCAAAGTTGCAGCCTAGCAAATCTTGGCCATCGGTACATTGTGTAAGAATGCAACCGTAGCAGCCTTGCCCCTAGTAGAATGAGCTTTGGGGAGGCTAACAGAGGCTTGTTCGCTATTTGGTAGGCCTACTTTATACAAGACACTATCCATCTTGAAATGGATCTTTTAGAAGTTGGAAAACCTGTTCTAACAGAGCCGTAGTTTACAAACAATTGCTCAGCTTTTCTTATGGACTTTGTTCCCTCCAAGTAGAATTTGAGAACCCTCTTGAGGTCTAATGAATTAAGAGACCTTACTGCTGGTGTAGCAGGATTGGGAAAGAAAGAGGGAAGAGAAATTGTCTGATTTACATGGAAATCATTGAGCAAAAATAATGGGGTGACCCGGTGTCCCTCAGAACCTGGGTGGGCATGTGCCTTCTTTTTTTTTTTTCCCTCATTTATCTGATATCTGTTACATGTAATGAATATTTTTTGAACTTTCTAAAAGAAATTAGAAATTCCCAACAGAACCATTGTATTTATATAATATTTACATGGAGATCAGACACTACTTTGGGCAGGAAGGAAGGGTGAGTTCGCATAACCACTCTATTATGATGGAAAACCGTATACGGTTCCTTAGAACAGAGTGCTTGGATTTCACTCTGCGTGCTGATGTAATAGCCACTAGAAAAGCTACTTTCCATGTAAGGTGTTGTGATGTGGCCTTATGAATGAGTTCGAAGGGAGGACCCATCAATTTGGACAAGACTAGATTCAACTCCCAATGTGGAGAAGGAGGACGGACAGGAGGATAAACCTTCTTCAACCCCTGTAGGAAATCCTTGACCACCTGAAGTTGAAAGAACGAAGGCTGGTTAGGCGATTTTCTATATGCCATGATGGCAGCCAAATGCACTTTTATGGATGTATACTTCAAACCAGATTTGGCCAAGTAGAGCAGATAGGGCAAGATTACCTCATCTTGCCCGTGAATTGGATTCCAACCATTATGTACACACCACAAGTAAAACCTTTTCCATTTAAAGGAGTATGAGGTCCTCGTGGATGGTCTTTTTGACTCCCGCAAAATGTCCATGCAATCTTGAGGGAGGTTCAAATGTCAGTACTGCAGGACTTCAGGAGCCATGCTGTCAAGCTGAGCGAGGGAAGGCTGGGGTGCAGGATCTTCCCTCCCATTTTGGTCAGGAGGTCCGGCCTGCACGGAGTTTCCGATGCAGGCGCACTGAGAGGTGCAACAGGTCCGGATACCACCATTGGCGAGGCCAGTCTGGTGCTATGAGGATCATTGTCATGCTGGATCGGATCAGTTTGGCCACAACCTTCGGAATGAGAGGGAAGGGTGGAAAGGCGTATGCAAACGTCCCTGACCAGTCTATCAAAAGAGCATTCCCCCTCGTTCCTAGTCGGTAAAACCTGGATGCGAAGGCATAGCATTTTGATCGTCCGCAAGGAGGTCGCTGAGAGGATGACCCCCATTGATGAAAAATGTCTGCCACCACCTTGTCATTGAGCACCCAGTCTTCTTTTTTGTCGAAGTGACGACTGAGGGCGTCTGCTTGCACGTTCTGCTCTCTCAGTAGGTGCACTGCTGTGATCGATAGGTTTCTGGCTATCAGCCAGTGCCAGATCGCCTGGGATTCTAGAGACAGAGGGCGAGAGTGTGGTACACCTTGTTTGTTCAAGTAATACATGGTGGTTGTATTGTCCGTTTGTATGAGGATGGATTCGGACTGAATCGATGGTTGAAAAGCCTTAAGGGCTAAATGAACCACCCGCAGTTCCAGCATGTTGGTATGAAAGGTCCGTTCCCTGCTGGTCCACCTTCACTTAGTTTGCAGATGACCCAGATGTGCTCCCCATCCCTGAAGGGACGCATCCGTGATCAGGGATTATGTTGGCAGAGTTTTTTGGAATGGGACTCCCACCAGAAGATTCTTTGGTTGCAACCACCAGAGAATGGACATCTTCGCTGATGGCGAGAGGAGAATCCAGTCGGTCCAATGACCCGAGGATTGGTCCCACTTGTCCTCTAGATCTTGTTGTAACGGTCTCATCTTCAATCTGGCATGGGGTATGAGAAAAATACAAGATGCCATCGACCCCAGCAGAGAAGCCACTTGTCTTACGGATGGCTGATGAGTTTGCTTTTGACTCTCATTGATGACAATCTCTCCTCCGAAGGAAACACTTTTCCGAGGTCAGAGTTTAGGGTGGCGCCCAGATAGTGGAGTGATTGGGTTGGTTGAAGAACCGATTTTTCCACGTTGACATGAAGGCCTAAGTGTCGCAGGAGGTCCAGGCAGATGTGAAGGTGTTCCTGCACCATGTGGGGGGATGATCCAGCCAGTCGTCCAGGTATGGATACATGAACAGACCTTGGCGATGTAATGCTGCCGCTACCACTGCCATGCATTTCATGAAAACTCTCGGGGCAGACTTTAGACCGAAGGGTAAGACTTTGAACTAGTAATGTTTGGTGCCCACCATGAACCGCAGGAACTTGCGGTGCCTTGATGTGATTGGTATGTGAAAATACGCATCTTGGAGATCCACCGAACACATCCAATCGTCTTTTCTCCGATGTGGAAATATTTGATGGAGCGCCAACATTCAAAACTTTTCCTTCTTGATGAACTTGTTCAGAGAACGTAGGTCTAGAATTGGTCTTAACTTGTTCGGTTGATCCTTTTTCTGAACAAGGAAGTATCTTGAGTAGACCCCCTGTCCTCTCTGTGCAGGAGGGACCTCTTCTATTGCCAGTTTCCTGAGAAGGGTCGACACTTCCTGACGTAGGAGATCTAGATGTAACTGAGGGGATTTCACCGGAGGAACCTGTCTTGGGGACGCACAAAAACGTAGTGCGTAACCATTGTCTAGTATATTCAGCACCCACTGGTCTTTGGTGATGTTGCGCCACTCTTGACTGTAGTCTGAGATACTTCCACCCACTGGAGTGTGCAACGGTGCTAGAGGAAGCAGAGACTCATTGCTTCCCTTGAGTTTTTGTTGTGGAAGAGGACTGCTGTTGGTGTCCTCCTCTCGAGGAACGACGGCCCTGGAACTGGGACTTGTTCTGCTTATTTTGCAACCATTGAGGGGTTTGAACCCTCTGTTGGTAATTTTTACGACTGTAGGGCCTGTTGCGTTGTCTAAATTCTTTAAGGTGTCCAGCTCAGCCTTCATTCTAGCCATTTCCTAATCTGCATGTGATCCGAACAGTGAGGTGCCAGAAAATGGGAGATTTAAGATGCGTTGTTGCGCCTCTGGTTTCAACGCTGTCAGACGCAACCAGGAAGATCTTCTTGCACATATGCCATGTGCATAAGAGTGAGCCGACAAAGACACCCCATCCGCCGCAGTGCTGATTATTTGGTTGGCCACCAACGCACCCTCCTGGAGAATTTCAGAGAAATCCGTCTGGTCCTCATTCGGGAGTTTGTCTTTGAAGCGCTCCAGTGAATCCCATAAGGACCTGTCATAATGGCCCAGCAGAGACGCAGCGTTAGAAACGCTGCAGAGCCGCAAGCTTTCCTCCCCCAAGAGTCATTTGCTCTACTTTCCTTATCCGGAGGAGCTGAGGAGGAAGAAGCCACTGCTTGTGTCTTCTTTGCCACTGCCACAATGACAGAGTCCAGTGGCGAATCCGATTTGAGGAAAAGAGGATCTGAGACAGCAGGTCTATATTTTTTAAAGCTTCGTGCAGGAGCTGCTTTCACCGATGATGGAGGAGGGAAAACGTCCATTACCGGCTCAATGATACCAGGGACCAAGGGTAGTAATGGTCTAGTCGCAGACCTCTGAAGAAGGGTCTCGAAAATGATAGATGTGGTGGTCTGAGGAGCTGAGATGGTGATTCCCAGCTTTTGTGCTCATCTGGAGAGAACATCATGAAAAGTGTTCACATCGTCGATGGGTGACACCCTAGAAGGAGGACTATCCGTGAGAGTGGGTGAGTAGTCCCTTTTGGATGACTGTGTCGAAGAGGAGGACCAGGATGGTGTTCGCCGCCTCGTGCGCTGATCCCGAGTTGATCTGCGCTCAGGAGATCTGCCTCTGTGTTCTCTGGTCCGAGTAGTGGGGGACCTATCCACTTCCTGCACAAGACGTTGTAAGGGTGATCTGTGCAGAGGACTGGAATAGTCCATAGGTCGTTGGGCGTGACCCGTTGGTACTGTTTGCCAATGATGGAGAGGTTGGAGCCATCTGGGCGAAAGATGAATTGAAGGAGATCGCCTCGACGTCGACCGGCTCTGTGTCACCATCACAGGTGAGTCCCTTGTTTGTGATCGTCTCCTCGACGTCGATCTCACCTTCGACGTTGTATGATGTGACGTTGAACCCTTGGAACATACAGAATGCACCTTCGACGTAGGAGACCTCAACGAAGAATGGATGGACGGAGAAATCCTTCTCGACGTCGCTTCCTGGTGCCTGTTCCATCCCTCTCTCGACGCTGACCGTCTGCTTGTCGCAGACGGAGACCGCCATCTCGATGTCGAACGACGTCTGGTGTATTTCACATTGGGCCTTGACGACGGATGTTCCTTCGACGTCTGCGAAGATCTGGCCTTCGACGTTGAACGTCGCTTGAACGACGACGGAGGTGATGATTGCCTTGCCTCTGGTGACGAGGCCTGTCTCGACGTCGACCGTCGCCTGGTTGATGTCGACGGAGATGCCTGCTTCGACGCCGATCGCTGGTGACCCTGCGACATGTCTCGATGTTGACCATCGCCTGGTTGACGTCGATGGAGATGCCTGCTTCGACGCCAATCGCCGGTGACCCTCCGATGGCGGAACATGTCTCGACGTCGAACGCCGCCTCGCCGACGACGACGGAGAACCATGCCTCGATGTTGGGCGAGCCCGCACCAACGGAGATCTACTCCTCGACACCGATCGTCGCCGGGTTGACGACGGCGGAGGATCCGACGTACCTGTTGACAGAAGTCGATGGTCTTCATGTCGACGTTTTCATTGCCGATAAAGGAATTTGCTGCGTCGAGCCAGACGCCGATGGAGAGCAGATTGGAACCTTACTTCTAGATGGAGTAGTGGCTCTCTCTTTTCTCTTCTTCATCGGAGACCTGTCTCTTGAAAGAGATTTCTTCTTCTCAGCCAGCCTATAGAGGCGAATCCTCTCCTTGTCCTTAAGATTTCATTTGGACAGTAGCTGGCAATGCTGACAGGTCTTTGGATTATGATCAGAAGGAAGGCAGAGAATACAGACAGGATGGGAGTCTGTTTTAGCCTTCTTCTTGCCACAGGCAGGGCAAGAGTCAAACAGAGAGGGCATTTTTGACTGAAAAATAATGCTCAACTCTCTCAAAAATCGCAGAAATATACCCCAACAATAAAAAGATGTCGAAGTAAAAAGCTTTTGACAAAAAAAGAGAAGTATTTTCTGACAGAAATCAGAAAAAAATTGGAGCTGAAGTAACCAGGGTCCTGACAGAAGGAGCCTGGAAGAACAACTGACCTAACTGTCACCCCTGAGGCATTATGGGAAGCTATAGGTCATGGCTGCCTTAAAGGCACGGTGCCAGTTTATCTGTGTGTTTCTGTGGGTTAGCTTTTCAGCTTTCTACAGTAAGGTTTTTATGCAATGCAGCCTAGGTGCTGACAATGTTTTCTCACTCTTCCTTGTAAGATGGTGATTTCTGATGTTTTATTAAAGCAATTTTTCAAATGTACATTTTCTCCCTGCTTTTATTGAAATGTATTTATATACAGGGGAATTTCTTACAACATTGTTCAGCATTGCTATGGAAGGCTGCATTGTGTTTATATATATATATATATATATATATGCTACATATATGTTTCCACATATATGTTGTATGTTTCCGGGGTACCGCACATGGGCGGGAAAATTCATGTGCTTATGACTTTGATGAGGATCCCCTGGAAGAGAATCTATAACTACATATGTCTCTTACAGATACATCTTTACCGAAGGTAAGTAACTTGTTCAACTGAAAGAGACTGTAGTTATAGATTCCTTACCTTTAGAATAGATACCCCAGCAATGCCAACCCCAGAGGTGGGTCTGCGAACCAAGTTCACACCAGAAAGTCCTGGAGAACAGAGCGCCCGAAATAGCCATCTCTCTGTACTTGCCTCTCCGAGAAATAATGTTTGGTGAACGTGTGCAGGAATGCCCACGTGGCCGCCTGACAGATGTCAAGGAGTGGGACTCCACGCTCCCAAGGCAGTAGTAGCTGCCGTTGCCCTGGTGGAGTGGGCACGCAGTCCTACTGGAGCTTTCTTCTTTGCCAAGGAGTAGCAGATTTTAATGCATAGGACAGCCCATCGAGAGATGGTGCAGTTTTGCACAGCCCGACCCTTTTTGGCCCCCACATATCCAACATGGAGTTGATCGTCCACCTGGAAATTTTTGTGCGGCCGAGATAGAAAGACAGCGCACTTTTAGGGTCCAGATGGTGGAGTCTTTCCTCCTCCTAGGAAGGGTGCGGAGGAGGAAAGAAGGTGGGCAAAGTGATGGTCTGTCCTATATGGAAAGACGTATTCACTTTGGGAAGAAACGAGGTCCTTGTGCCAAGGACTACTTTGTCTGGATGACCAGCGGGAAAACGAGGTTTGGAAGACAAAGCCTGGAGCTCACTCACTCTGCGAGCAGAGGTCATGGCAACAAGGAAAGCTGTCTTCAGAGTGAGGAGAGGGCAGTTATGAAGAGGCTCGAAGGGAGCGCACATAGGATAGGTCAAGACCAGGTTCAAGTCCCACTGGGGCATTACAAATGGAGAAAGAGGAAAGAGGTGAGTAATGCCCTTCAAAAATCTACTTACAATAGGGGACTTGAAAAGAGAAGGCTGATCAGGAAGACGAAGAAGAGCCGATACGGTCGAAAGGTAGCCCTTAAGAGTGCCCAGGGCAGAGCCCTGCTGGGCCAGAGAAAGTATATACAAAAGAACCTCTGAAAGAGGGGCAGAAAGGTGATCCACGGCCTTTGCTGTGCACCATGCCACAAACTTATTCCATCTGCAGGAGTATACAGTCTTAGTGGAGGGACGACCTGGCTGCCAAGATGACATTACAAACTTCAGGAGGAAGGTCAAAAGCCGACAACTGTCGCCGTTCTATCTCCATGCAAGGAGGTGGAGGCTGGACAGGTTCAGGTGTAGGACCCTCCCATGCTGCTGCGACAGAAGATCCTCCCGAAGAGGCAGTCTGATCGGAGGATCGATGGCCATGCTCAAGAGCTCTTGGTAGCAGACTTTTCATGCCCAGTACGGAGCCACAGGAATGACTTGGGCCCGGTCTAGCTTGATCTTCTTCAGCACTCTGGGTAAAAGTGGTACAGGGGGAAAGGCGTGCAGGAGGCCGCAACTCCACGAACGACAAAAAGCATCGCAGAGCGAGTGCCGCCATGGAAATTCCAACGCGCACAATTGCTGACATTGAGCGTTCTCTACGGTGGCGAACAGATCTAACCAACGCTCTCCCCACTGCAGAAAGAGACCTTGCACCACCTTCGAGTGAAGACGCAATTTGTGATCCACCAGGCACCGGTGGCTGAGTTCATCCGCCCTGGCGTTCAGAGAACCTGCCAGGTGTTGAACCACCAGAGACATGCCCTGATGTTCCAGCCATGTCCAGAGACGAAGAGCCTCTTGACATAGGGTCCACAACCCCACCGCGCCGTTTGTTGCGGTACCACATGGTGGTGGTGTTGTCCGTGAACACATGCACCACCTTCCCTTTGAGAGAAGGAAAGAATGCCTTCAGTGTCAGACAAATCGCCCGGAGCTCCAGTAGGTTGATATGGAGCCCCGACACCATCGGAGACCAAATGCCTCTGATCTTCACCTCTCCCTGATGGCCGCCCCACCCCAGGAGTGACACATCTGCCACCACTGTGAGGTGTGGTTGGGGAAGGGAGAGGGATCTGCCTCTGACCCAATCTTGTTTTGTTAGCCACCACTACAGTTGACGTGCAGTCCCCTCCGAGATCTGGATGTAGTCGGAAAGATTCCCCTAATGCTGCGCCCACTGGAACTTCAGGTCCCACTGCAGAGCCCACATATGCCACCTGGCATGATCCACCAACAGGATGCAGGAGGCCATGAGGCCCAGCAGCCTCAGGGTCATTCTCATGAAATACGGAATAGAGGCTGAAACATCGGTATTATAGCCCGAATATCCTGGACTCGGTGCTTAGGAGGATAAGCCCTAAACTGTGCTGTATCCAGAACTGCTCTAAGGAAAAGGAGCTTTTTGAGAGGGAGTCAGGTGTGACTTCGGCACATTGATAGTGAACCCCAGCAAGTGCAGGAGGTCCGCCATAGTATGGAGGTGGGAGAAGACAGCCTGGGGCGATCTAGCCTTCAACAGCCAGTCATCGAGCTAGGGGTAGGCTGGAACCCCTGATCTGCACAGATGAACTGAGACCACCACCATCTCTTTCATGAACAGCTGAGGGGCGCTGGTAAGGCCAAAGGGGAGCATGGTAAAATTAAAATGCTCGTGTCCTACCATGAACCGTAGGTAACACCTGTGGGCTGGCAGGACGGCGATATGGAACTATGCGTCCTGCAAGTCCAACGCTACCATCCAGTTTCCGGGGTCGAGGGCAGAGAGGATCTGAGCCAACGTGAGCATCTTGAACTTCTCCTTCCGGAGGAAGCGATTTAGGGCCCTGAGGTCCAAGATAAGACGCAAGCCTTTGTACTTCTTGGGGACCAGAAAGTAGTGGGAATAGCAATCACGACATACTTATGGCACAGGGACCCTTTCAATAGCTCCCTTGGCCAAGAGAACTGCAACTTCCTAGCGGAGAAGGGCCAAGTGATCCTCAGACATGCGATGGAAGGATGGTGGCATGGACGGAGGGGTAGTCTCGAAAGAGAGGGAGGAGCTCCTTCGGACAATCTGCAAAACCCACCTGTCCGACATGATGTTTTGCCAGTGGGGGAGGTGATGGTGGATCCTGCCGCCCATTGGCCTTTGGTGGCCCTGAAGGATGGGACTAGGAGGGCTTGGAGGCTGCTGCAGGAGGGTTATGGGTGGACTAGCCTGCCCGCTGGTCCCCAGACCCGCGTCACTGGGTCCCACGCCCGTGGCCACACAGAGGCTAGGTAGCGTGCATGGACCAGTGGCTGTACTACATTGAACGTGGTGGGGCACCCCTTCTGTAGCCAAGAAAGTGATGAAAAGATACTGCGTGGGGCGAGAGGTCGCAGCGAGGCCCAAGGATCTGGCCGTAGCTCTAGAATCCTTGAAGAGCTCTAGCGCAGAGTCTGCCTTGTCACCGAAAAGGCGGCAGCCATCAAAGGGCATGTCCAATAGGGTTGATTGGACATCCCCAGAGAAACCAGATGTCCTCAACCAGGCTTAGCGCCTCAAGGCTACTGACGTGGAAACTATTCTGCCCAGAGAGTCGGCGGTATCCAGCCCACATCTGATGGTGAACTTCGCTGCATCTCGACCCTATGCTACTGTGCAGGTGAGAACAGCCCAGGCCTCCTCAGGGCACTGTGGCAGCACCTGAGCAACCTTATGACACACCGTATGGGTATAATGGCCCAAGAGGCATGCGGTGTTCACAGACTGAAGCGCTAAGCTGGAGGAAGAAAAGATCTTCCCAAGGTGGTCCAGCTTCTTGTATTCCCTATCTGGGGGAGCAGTAGGGAATGTGCCCTTGGCGGACGAGGCTTGGACCAGGGGTGGGGTGTTGGGAGAGGAAAAGTGGGTCACCTGGGGCCGGGCGTTGGGCAACCATCCTGTCCACAGGAGCCCCTGTGCTGGGCTTGGACCAAGTGCCCAGAAGGACGTCGGTGAGGGTCTCATTAAAAGGCAGAAGGGGCTCTGAAGAGGCCGCTGCTGGTTGAAGCACCTCAGGTTGTTAGTGCTGACTGCCACCGTAGGAAGCTCAAGGCCTCAGCCGCTCTGCGCAACACCACTGCGAAGGAAGCTCCCTCCGCAGTAGCCATGGCGGGGGGAGGGGGGAGAGCATGCCAAGGTCTGGGGAGGTATTCGAACCACTGGCATGACCCAGTTCCTCTCGCCAGTCCGGCTGTTCCAGCTGGTCAGCCCATGGGTTCACAGACCCCTCCCACTCCTACTCACCCTCCTCTGGTTTCCACTCAGGGCAGTAAGGAACACCAGGAATGAAAAGCGGTACAAAAGTACTTTCTGGCGCCGGTACCAACGTCGATCGACGCTGGCCCGGCACCGTGTCCAAGTCGGGGGTGAGGCTGGGGTTGACGCCGGTGGGGGGGGAAACAACCGACATAGGGGGCGTTGTCACTGGAATCTATGCCGGTCAACCTCACGGTACTTTCCCCGGCGCTGATCCAGATCCAGGCCTGGATCCTCAGCGTCCCTCTGGCGCCGGAGCCGCCGACATCGATGGCCCTGGGCCCCCAGCCAAATCCGCGGTTCCCAAAGGCACGCCGGCGGAGTCGGTCTGGATGAAGATGCTATGAAGTGCTTCGCAAAAAGCTGAAAGCTGGGCACGGGATGCTCCGGGAAAGGGAGAGAAGCACCGAGCTGTCCCAGAAGCAGGCTCCGAGGACAGAGCCGGAGAGCGACGACGCTCCAGATCCCGCATCGGCCGATGGCCGGGGCGAAGAGTGAAAGTGTTTCTTCACCTTCTTTTTGTGCTTCGACTTACCAGAGGACGAATGGTGATGGTGGCTCCGTGACAGGTCCTGAGACCTTCCTCCCAACCGTGATCGCGAGTGGTGCAGAGCAGACTGCCAGGCCTCCAGAAGCTTTTGGGACCGCTCCCACAAAGACTTCGGGTTCATGGCCCGACAGTCGGAGCATGACTTGGGTTCAGGGTCGCGCTCCAGGAACCAGAGGCACACAAGGTGCGGATCCATGACCGACATCAGCTTGTGATAGGAGTAACAAGGCTTGAATCCAGTTCGGCGAAGGGATATCCCATCCCTTGTGCACCAGGAGTCAAAGACTGGAAAAAGGCGTAAATAAAAAGTCGAAAAAGGTTAGTGAAAAAAGTGACTAGGGGGCAAGCTCTCTCCGGATCTGTGCTAGGCTGGTGCAATAAAAAGAAAGAACTGACATCAGCACGCAGTAGACACCGCAACGTCATTCCGGCGACCAAGGAGTCGACCAATTCCACCTACCGACACGCAGGGGTGCTGATAAAGTAAAAATCTCCGGTTCCAGTCTGACACCTGGGGGTAATTCTAAAGGTAAGGAGTCTATAACTACAGTCTCTTTCAGATAAATATTTTATTAACAAATTCCTGGTCACAGTCGGGGGTTATTCACCTACGCCTTAGTTAATATTATGATATAGGAGTGTTCAACCCTGCCAACAGCATAGTACTTTGTGAAACCTTTAACATTTTAAATTACACCAGATTAATTTGTCACCCTGCATTCAAAGGCACAGGAAACTTGATTCTTTAAGCATGGTCACAACTTTTTTTCTGCACTCTTAGCCTGAATACATTAAAGTGGTGCTGATGTTGTGTGAACATTCATAGTGTCTTCATCGCATATGAATCACTTTAATTCAGTCTTTACTTCTTAGCAGAAATCACATTGTGTTCTGAGAACTGAAAAGGTACTGTTAACATTGTAACCACAGGGACAAAAACCCCAGCAGGAAAAAGCCAGGATTAGCCCATGGTATCACACATAACAAAGGGGCATCTACAGTTATGACTTTTGTTGGTATGTGGAAAGTCTTGTTATGTTTTCACCACTATTCCATATGCCTTGGTGATAGAAAAGGTACCTGTCTCTACACCTTGCATTGGATGTTTAAAGCCTGGGGTGTTCAGCAGTTCACCTGCAATCAATACTGACTCGTTGGATAAAGGGCCTGATGTAGCAAAGGGTTTACCCATTATTTTTTTCTTTTACTGTGATATTACCTATTGGTCAATATTCTCATCAGCTAGCAGTTTCAACAATCAGTGAAACAATGAAACAGTGCCAAAAGACCAAACATGATTTTAATGTTCCTGGATCCTCTACAATATATAAAATAATTAGACCAGGCCTACAACATGCTTCTAAACCTTTCACCTCTAATTAAAGCACACACAACTAGAGGAAACAAAAGGAAGAAAAGCAATGTTTTAGTGATATCCCTGAACAATGCAACTCAAGCTGAATAATCTTAAACCAGTCTTCCTTGCTGCTACTTTACAAAACATGGTTACATTGAATTGGCTCCTTCAGAGAGAAATAAAAATGACTCATTCACTCTCTCACTTTCCATTCTTTCTGGTGGTTTAGGGGGTTTATGTTTTTCCACCGATAGGCACAGTTTTCATTTTGGTGGGATTTTATCAGTTATTCTAGATGTAACTGATATCAGCATATCCTAGCTAAAACTGATAAAATAATTACTGGATTAATTTAGTGGGCTAATGCATATGCTTAAAATGTCTGGCTCCACTGCACTCTAGCAGAAAGAAATCACATCCTTCTGCCACAACATTTGATTCTGCTATCCTGTATCAGGCATTCACCCTCACCAATCTTTTCCTTGGCACCTGCAAGTACCCAGTGGCAATCAAGAAACTTTCAACATATAGCTATAGCAGCAGTACATGAGTAGAAGAAATGTAATGCTCCTCCTAAAGAAATATATGCCCATTCTGCAGGTCATAGCCCAGGTTCAAAAAGGTGTAGCATGGAGTCAGATAATGTTGTCAGAGGCTATATTTAGCACCCAGAAGCCACAGTAATGTGCCTTTAAGTGATATAGTTATTTTGTTAAACCTGCCTTTCTTAGACCACTTAATTCATATGTATCTCATGGCAAAGCTGCTGTGCAGGACACACAAAGAAATACTTTTAAATCCCACAGTGAAAACAAATTCTCTACAGACAGGTTGTGGACAGTCGGTGTGCACCACCTGCTCTGCACTTGAATCAAAACCATGCATTTGAATTGTTACCATGTGTTTCGTTGCGCAGTATGCAAAACATACTCACCGTATATCCATTGATAGATATATGGGAGAGGTTATTTTGCACAAGGCTATTAATTAACACAATGAGCAGGAGTTTATTATTCTCTGCTTACTTAGTGAGCAGCAAATCAATAGGGGTAAGAGCGTATGCACACTGCTGCAGAAATAACAGAGTGCAAAAGCTATGTGGGGTAGATCTACACCACCAAACCATGTGGAACATATAGGTCACAAATATAAAGGATTATTATTTGTTTTTTTTCTTCAATTTTTGGGGGTGATACAGACCTCTGATCCAGATTCTACCTTTTCCCTTGTTCCTGACCCTGGTTGCAGCATTATTTTTACAGGGGTCAGACTCTGCACCACCAGCTCCAATGGTCCCAGCTGACTTCCCATAGACAAGCATTCTTTTAGCAGTCTACCCACAAACTACTTCTGGGGAAAGGTGTGCACGTTCTTAAGGGTAGCTGCCGCCTCTGACTGCCTTTACCTCTGTGAGTAGTGAGGGCTTCTATGGAGGTTCTCTACACTTAGAGCCTCTATGAACATTTCTTTATGCTCCAGTTGGTAATGATGGTGATTGCTTTATTGTGAGAAACAGGTTCACTATCAATCAATCAATCACGTGTTTGCAGACCGCGACTACTCACCCATAAGGGTCTCAAGGCGCTGGGGAGGAGGGGAGGTGGAGGTTCCAGTCCATCAAGGAGGGGGTCGGTCGAAGAGCCAAGTTTTGAGGTTTCTAGTGAAGATGGGGAGTGATGTGGTCTGTCTGAGGTGGAGTGGTAGGGCGTTCCAGGGTCTGGCCGCGAGGACGGAGAAGGAGCGGCCTCCCGATCTGGTCTTTCTGGCGCTGGGAACCACGGCGTAGGAGAGCAGGGCAGATCGTAGGGTTCTTTGGGGTGCGTGGAAGTTGGGTCGGCTGTTGAGGTATGCTGGTCCCGTGTTGTGGAGGGCTTTGTGTGCGTTGGTGAGGATCTTGAAGGTGATTCTAGCCTCGATGGGGAGCCAGTGGAGTGTGCACAGGTGCTGGGAGATGTAGCAGTGGCATTTGAAGGTCTTACCTAGGAGGCGGAGGGTGTGGAAGCAGGAGGATGTGATGGAGTTGATCTGGCAGTCCATTTTGAGCTTGGAGTCTAGGATGATTCCAAGGTTGCGTGCGTGGTCCTTGGGGGTAGGTGGGCTTCCGAGGGCGGGGGGCCATTAGGTGCCGTTCCAGGCGTCGGCCCATAATGAGTACTTCTGTTTTGTCGGTGTTGAGTTGTAGGCAGCTGCTTTCATTCATTTGGCAACAGCTTCCATGCCTTCTTGGAAGTTGTGTTTGGCTGCGTTGGCTTTGTTGGATAGGGAGAGGATGCGTTGGGTGTCGTCTGCGTATGAAACAATGTTGAGTCCGTAGGTTCTGACGATGGGGGCGAGCGGAGTCATGTAGACGTTGAAGAGTGTTGGGCTGAGGGAGGACCCCTGGGGGACACTGCAGGTGGTTGGTGTAGGTTCCGAGAGGAAAGGGGGCAGTCTGACCCACTGCCTTCTGCCAGAGAGGAAAGAGTGGATCCAGTCAAGGGCCTTGTCCCAGATTCCTGCGTCTTGAAGTCTGCGTATTAGGCTGAGGTGGGACACCGTGTCGAAGGCCGCTGAGAGGTCGAGGAGGATGAGGGCTACTCTTTCTCCTTTGTCCAGTAGGGAGCGAATGTCATCTGTTGCGGTGAGGAGGGCAGTTTCTGTGCTGTGTTTTTTTCTGAAGCCGGATTTGGGCGGGTCGAGGAGGTTGTGCTCTTCGATGAAGGTGGCGAGTTGGCTGTTGATGCCTTTCTCGATGACTTTTGCTGGGAACGGGAGCAGGGAGATGGGTCTGTAGTTTTTTAGGTCTGTGGGGTTCGCCGAGGGCTTCTTTAGGAGGGGGTTGATCTCGGTGGGTTTCCAGTCGTCGGGAAAGGAGGCGTTCGTCTGGGAGCGGTTGATGGTGTGGCGAAGCATGGGTGCGATGGTGTTGGCAGCTCTGTTGAAGATGTGGTTGGGGAAGGGGTCCGTGGGGGTCCCAGAGTGAATTGACTTTATTGTCTTCAGTGTGTCTTCGGTGGTGAGGGCTGTCCAGCTGTCAATTGTTGGCTTCACGGTGTCGTGGGTGGCTGGTGGGGGTTTAGTGTGTTGGTTGTCTTCGTCAAAGTTGTCGTAGATGTTTTTGATTCTGTGGTGGAAGAAGGTGCTGAGTTTGTTGCAGAGGTCTTGTGAGGGAGGAATGTCTTTTGAATCGCTGGTGGGTAGGGTGAATTCCTTGATGATGTTGAAGAGTTCTTTGCTGTTGTGTGCGTGCGTGGAGATTCTGTCTTCAATTGCAGTTGTCTTCGTGTTTCTGATGAGCTGGTGGTGAGCGTTGGTGGCGGCTTTGAAGTTGTTGTGGGCTTCTGTGGGTTTGGAGTTCCTCAAGGTCTTTTCGAGGCGGCGGCAGGTGCCCCTGGACTCTTGAAGTTCGGGGGTAAACCATCTGGCCTTCTTGGCGTGTATGTTGTTGTTCTTCTTGAGGGGGCTATGGTGCTGACGCAGTCGGTGATCCATCTGTGCAAAGTTCGGGCTGCGGTGTTGGAGTCGTCGTCTTCCGTGGTGGTCGGGGTGGAGTTGCCGAGTGTGGAGGTGAGTTGGTCGTTGGTGATTTTGGTCCAGTTTCTCCGTGGGAGCAGGTGATGGTGTCTGTGGGTGTTCTGAAGGAGAAGTGGATGCATCAATGGTCTGTCCACAGGAGTTCGGTGGTGTGGCTGAAAGTGATGGAGTTTCCTGTTGTGAAGAGATGGTCGAGGGTTTGTCCCGCTGAGAGCGTGGGTTCGGTCACGGCATGGCGAAGTCCAATGTTGTGGAGGTTGTCCAGGAGGGATGCGGTGTTGGGCTCTATTTGGTTGTCGAGGTGGAAGTTGAGGTCTCCCATCAGGGTGTAGATGATGGATGTGATGGCATGCGGGGAGATGATGTCTGTGATGGAGTTGGCGAATGGTCCACAGGGTTCAGGGGATCGGTAGATGAGGGTTCCCTGGACGGTGGTGGTAGGGCTGGCCAGTATCTTGATGTGAAGGTGTTCCATCAGGTCTGTGGGCTCGTCAGGGAGAGTGCTGAGGCGGAGGGTGGATTTGTAGACGATGGTGATTCCTCTTCCTGAGCGGGTGGGGCGGTCCTTCCTGGAGATCTTATATCTTTGGGGAATGGCGATGGCGATGTCCGATGCATGGTAAGTGTTCTGTGTGTTGGACTGAGGTGCTGTGGTGAGTTGTTGCAGATGTGTGTGCTTCAATGCTTAAAGTTCACAATATACCATGCACAGGGGAGCCCACATAGGATTGAAAACTATGTTGTAGTGTTTTGTTGTACTGGAGATGTTTGTGCCCCTCCCTGCAGACTCATCCAGGTCATTAAGGGAATGCTGCCGCCAGGGTAGGTTAAGGCCACGTTAGCGCAGTGGAAAAGAAAAGTGTTTGTTTGTTCAGCTCTACAGCTAATATCCAATTTCTAGATTATGGGACCTAAAGCATCAACATGCTTAATTTGGGCAGATTGCTTCTGGCTATGTGAGAAGTCTTGCCGAACAAGTTACTTACCTTCGGTAATGATATATCTGTAAGAAACATTAGTAGTGATAGATTCCTTACCTTAGAATTACCCGCAGGCGTCAGACTGGATCCGGAAAGTTTTCATCAGCAGTACCCCTGCGTGTCGGAAGGTGGCGTCGTGCGACTCCGCGTCCGTCGTTGGCGTCTTGATCACCGAGATGAGCTACTTAGACGCTGCCCTTCCGCGCTGACGTCAGTTCTATACACGACTTTCCACGCCCGAAAACGCAGAGTCATGCAAGATAATGACCACTGGTGCCTTGAAACTAGAGCCCTGAAAGGGATGACCTTAACCCTAGAAATCAGTTCGCAGAACGGGGAGGATGGGTGGGGCGGTAAGGAATCTATCACTACTAATGTTTTTTACAGATATATCGTTACCGAAGGCAAGTAACTTGTTCATCTGAAAGAAACACATAGTGATAGATTCCTTACCTTAGAATAGATACCCCAGCAATACCAACCCCGGTGGTGGGTCTGCGAACCAAGATCACACCAGGAAGTCTAGGAGAACAGAACAGCCAAAGAAGCCGTCTCTCCGCACTTGGCTGTCCAGGCAGTAGTGCTTAGTAAAAGTGCGCAGCGAGGCCCACGTAGCTGCCTGACAGATGTCTTGCGGGGGGACACCACGTGCCAATGCTGTAGTGGCTGCAGTCGCCCTAGTTGAATGGGCGTGCAGCCTCAACGGAGCTTCCTATTTAGCCAGAGAATAACAGGCTTTAATACACAAGACGACCCATCAGGAGATAGCCCGCTTGTGTACGGCCCGACCTTTTTGGCTTTAATGTAGCCAACGAAGAGCCCGGAACTGTTGTGTGCGGTTCAAGTAAAAGGAGAGCACACTTTTTGGGTCCAGACGGTGGAGCCTCTCTTCCTCTCTAGAAGGATGCGGAGGTGGAAAGAAGGTGGGCAAAGTGATGGTCTGCCCGATGTGAAAGGCAGTGACAACCTTTGGCAGAAAGGATGGACGTGTCCGGAGTACAACCTTGTCAGGATGGACAGATAGAAAAGGAGGCTTATAAGAAAGAGCCTGGAGCTCACTCACTCTCTTGGCAGAGGAGAATGCAACCAGGAAAGCAGTCTTCAAGGTCAGCAGATGAAGAATACAATTGTGCAGAGGCTCAAAGGGAGCGCACATTGGATATGTAAGAACTAGATTCAAGTCCCACTGTGGCATTACGAAAGGAATAGGAGGGAAAAGATGAGTAATGCCTTTGAGAAATCTATTTGCAACAGGGGATTTGAAAAGAGAGAGCTGATCAGGGAGCCTGAGAAAGGCCAAAATAGCAGAACGGTAGCCCTTCATAGTGCCCAGAGCAGAGCCCTGCTGGGCCAAGGAAAGAAGAAACAGAAGAACTTCGGAAAGAGGGGCAGAAAGGGGATCCACAGCCTTAGCTGTGCACCATGCCACAAATTTGTTCCACCTGCAGGCGTATACCAACTTAGTGGAGGGACGCCTGGCTGCCAGAATTACATCACAGAATTCAGGAGGCATGTCAAAAGGAATCAACTGCCGCCGCTCAATCACCAAGCAAAGAGGTGGAGGCTGGACAGGTTCGGGTGGAGGACCGTCCCCTGCTGCTGCGACAGAAGATCCTCCCGAAGAGGCAGTCGGATCAGGGGATCGATTGTCATACTGAGTAGCTCGGGATACCATACTCTTCGAGCCCAGTCTGGAGCCACAAGAATGACTTGGGCCAGGTCGCGCCTGATCTTCTTCAGCACTCTGTGTAGAAGTGGTATAGGCGGAAAGGCGTACAACAGACTGCAACTCCACTCGCGACGAAAAGAGTCACCAAGCAAGTGCCGCCTTGGAAATTCCAACGCGCAGAACTGCTGACATTGTGCGTTCTCGTCGGTGGCGAATAGATCTAACCAAGGCTCTCCCCACTGGTGAAAGAGACCTTGCGCCACGTCCAAGTGAAGACGCCATTCGTGATCCATCATGCACCTGCGGCTGAGTTTGTCCGCCCTGGCGTTCAGTGAACCTGCCAGGTGTTGAACCACCAGGGAAATGCCCTGCTGTTCCAGCCATGGCCAGAGGCTCAGAGCCTCCTGACATAGGGTCCACAACCCCACCCTGCCCTGTTTATTGCAGTACCACATGGCGGTGGTGTTGTCTGTGAACACCTGCACCACTTTCCCTTTGTCAGAGGGAAGGAATGATTTCAGTGCAAGTCGGATCGCCCGAAGCTCCAGAAGGTTGATATGGAGCTTGGATTCCGCCGGAGACCAGAGGCCTCTGATCTCCACCTCTCCCATGTGGCCCCTCTATCCCAGGAGGGACGCGTCCATCACCACTGTGTGCTCCGGTTGGGGAAGGGAGAGGGATCTGCCCTGGACACAAAGTCGGTTCGTGAGCTACCACTGTAACTGCTGTGTAGTGCCCTCTGAGATCTGGACGTAGTTGGACAGGTTCCCCTGGTGCTGCGCCCACTGGAACTTCAGGTCCCACTGCAGAGCCCGCATATGCCATCTGGCATGAGTGACCAGCAGGAGGCCAAGAGGCCCAGCAGCCTCAGGGTCATCCTGACCGAAACCCTGGATAGCGGCCGAAAGATCGGAATCATAGCCTGAATATCCTGACTCGCCGTTCGGGAGGATAGGCCCAAAACTCCGTCGTGTCCAGAACCGCTCCGATGAAGAGTAGTATCTGAGAGGGAATCAGGTGAGAGTTCGGCACATTGATGGAGAACCCCAGCAAATGCAGGAGGTCGGCCGTAGTCTGGAGATGGGAAACTACTGCCTGGGGCGAGCCCGCCTTCAACAGCCAGTCGTCGAGATAGGGGAAGACTGGAATCCCTGATCTGCGCAGATGAGCTGTGGCCACCGCCATCACGTTCGTGAACACCCAAGGGGCGCTGGTAATGCCAAAGGGGAGCACGGTAAACTGAAAATGCTCGTGGCCTACCGTGAACCGCAGGTAACGCCGGTGGGCCGGCAGGACGGGAATGTGGATAAATGAGTCCTGCAAGTCCAACGCTACCATCCAGTCTCCAGGGTCGAGAGAAGGCAAGACCTGAGCCAGAGTTAGAATCTTGAACTTCTCCTTCCAGAGGAGACGATTGTCGTCCCTGAACTTCAAGATAGGACGCAGGCCCTTGTCCTTCTTGGGCACCAGAAAGTAGTGGGAACAACCACGTCCTACTTCTGGCACAGGAACGTGCTTGATGGCCCCCTTGGCCAAGAGGGCCGCGACTTCCTGTTGAAGAAGTGCCAAGTGATCCTCGACATGCGGTGGTACTGGGGTGGCATGGCTGGAGGGTTAGTATTGAAGGGGAGGGAGTAGCCCCTCTGGACTATGTCTAAAACTCACCTGTCTGAAGTGATGGTGCGTCAGTTGGGGAGGTGATGGCGAATCCTGCCGCCCACTGGCGTTTGATGGACCTGAAAGACCGGACTAGGAAGGTTTTGGGGCAGTAGTGGCCGGGGTGGAAGTGGACTGACCCGCCCGCTGGCCCCCTGAACCGCCTCTGCGGTTCCCACGACCGTGGCCGCGCTGAGACTGCTGCGGCCTGTGGCTCTGAAGCGAACGTGCTGGGGTGCCCCTTTCATTGCCACAAAAGGAGCGAAAGGCAGAAGGCGGAGGAGGGCGAGTGGCCGACAGGCCCAAGGACTTGGCCATAGCCCATGAGTCCTTAAAACGCTCCAACGCGCTATCTGCCTTGTTGCCAAAAAGGCGAATGCCATCAAAGGGAATGTCCATCAGGGTGTTCTGGACATCCCCCGAGAAGCCAGTAGTCCTCAGCCAGGCGTGGGGGCGTAGCGACACCGTCGTGGAAATCGCTTTGCCCAGTACGTTGGCGGTGTCAAGGCCCCAACATATTGTGAACTTGGCTGCATCTCTCCCCTTAAAGCAATAGCTTTCAAGAGCACTGTCCGCGCCTCCTCCGGACACTGAGGCAGCACTTGTGCCACCGTATCCCACACAGAGTGGGAATAACGGCCCAAGAGGCATGCGGTGTTCATAGATCGCAGCCCTGAACAGGCAGAAGTAAAAATCTTCTTCCCAAATTGTTCCAGTCTCTTGGATTCCCTATCAGGGGTGCGGTAGAGAATGCGCTCTGGGACGTTGAGGCTTGGACAAACAAGCTCTCAGGGGTGGGGTGTTGGGAGAGGAAAAGGGGGTCGCCCGGGGCAGGGCGATGGGTCACGTTCCTGTCCACAGGAGCCCCTGTGTTGGGCCTGGACCAGGTGCCCAAAAGAACGTCAGAAAGTGCCTCATTGAAAGGCAGCAGTGGCTCCGCAGAGGTAGCCGCCAGCTGAAGCACTTCTGTCAGGAGGTTAGTCCTCACAGCCACGGTAGGGAGTTGGAGGTTGAGGGCCTCCGCCGCCCTATGCAACACCACTGCATAACTTGCACCCTCCTCCGTAGCCACGTTAGGAGGAGTGAGCATACCAAGGTGGAGAGGTGTCAAGACCGCTGGCATCCCTCAGATCCTCAACCCAGTCATGGCCGGCAGTCGCGGCACAACTTGGGGTCATGGTTGCGCCCCAGGCAGTAGAGACACACGCGGTGCGGGTCCGTTACCGACATCATCCGATGACACTCCCCGCACGACTTGAAACCGGGCATCCCCATGACACCACTCGAAAAAATTGAGACAAAAAACCTCCAAAGCACAGTAAAGAAATGACTAGGGGTACTACTCTCTCCGGACCTGCGCTTGCTGGCGCGGAAAAAGAAAGAACTGACGTCAGCGCGCGATGGCGGTGTCTAAGTAGCTGCCACGACGTCATCTCGGCGACCACGATGCCAAAAACGGACATGGAGCCGCACAACGCCACCTTCCGACGCGCAGGCGTACTGCTGACAAAAACTTTCCGGATCCAGTCTGACGCCTGGGGGTAATTCTAAGGCAAGGAATCTATCACTATGTGTTTCTTTCAGATAGTGTTTTGAGCTCTCCTGCATCTAAGTCGAGCCCAGTTGTGTGTGACCCTGCCAAGGTGTGCAGAGGATCTGCTGTAGCGCTCTCTAGTCCTCCAAAGCATCTTAGTCTCTCTCCTACATTCACTGTCCCTCCACCTTTCATCTTCCTCCCCTTCTTTCAGATGCTTCCTTCTCATATTAGCCTCGCAGCCTGTTACTGCCCTTGCTTTACCTGTTCAGTATATGAAGGAAGCTGGGGTAAGACTTCAAGGGGATGAGAGATACGTGTGCTTGTGCCTCAATTTCCTGTTGTGGGTGAGGCAAACTTGCACATCTCTAGATGGACTGCATATCATCTATGTCATGTAAACATGCATTGGAGCAGCACTATACCGATCCTGTGAATGAGAAAATCTTGCACAGCTACGGCCTGCGCTGTACATGTTTCTTGTATCAGAGAAGCATGCACTGATGCTTGTGCACACAATAATAACCAGGTATTTATAAGGGATGTCTATTGAAACACTGGCCGCATAAATTACACTACAAAGAACTACTTGTATTACCTACTTAAAAGTATAGCAGCCATGCTGAGAAGTACTGGAACTTTCCAATTAATATACATGTCATTCTGCAACAAAGTAGTGCAGTTGTCCATTTAAAAGTACAGCAACCCCGATGAGTAGTGTGGATACTTCCCCCATTAAGCAACTGCAACACTGCTAAGTGCCTGTTCTGCCCCATTAAAGTGCCTGCTGAGAAATGCAGGTATTATCACACGCTGACATATTTGCCAGAACATCAAATGTAATCATTTTTGCAGCAGGACCACTCACTATACACTGATCTTGGGATGGAGACTACCATGGCAATAGGCATATTTCTTGACACATACAGAGTATTGGGGCAACAATTCCAATTCAGCACTTAGCCTTTAGGATGCTGGTTCAGTGCATATGAAAATCTGTGGGGTTAACTGGCGGACAGGGGTATGCTGGGCATACTAACCTTGCTGTTCACATATTAAATGCACTATGTTTGCATATTATTTGTGCATCACCGGGCTCTGCACATAAGTACTTGCACGAGAGCAATGGTACTGGAATTACGGTACAGATAATCTATGAAATACGTTCCATCTAACTGATTTAGGGAGTGGTGGGGCAAGTGAATATTTTTTCAGGACAATCAGCTGTCAGCACCCTTTTATCCCCTGGACAAGAAAAAGTTTTAATCACTTCCTTCTCCCTGATTTCTTAAGCAGTTCTTTAACAACCGAAGGCCACCTGTACACCACTGAAAAAATGATGGCTACAAATCTGTATTACATAAACTGTAATCAAATCCAACAAATGAAGAGATTAAAGAATAACACAGATTTAAAAACAAAAATAATAACAAAATATATAACTGTGAAAGTTGGCACAAGCAGTACAAAAAAGTTACTCTTCTGTTACATCAACTCTTATTCATACAGAAGGGTGAGGGTTGTTTATGAATGTAATAACAATATCCACAACATGTATTCTTAAATAAAATCTTGCGCAGCCCTCCCAAAGAACCTCAGAGACAAGGATGGCCTTCCTCTGATAAGGTCTATGCTCCAAGGTCAATTGGCAGAGACATAATGTACTTCTAAGATGAAATAGTCCTTGGGATACATCTCCTTTCCAACCAGGTAGACTGCTTTCAAGACACATGTAGCATCTGAAAAGGCTGGATGATTTCCTTTGAGAACGTAGAGTCTAATGGTTCACTTTCCGACTCGGATGACATGCTCAAGAGGGAAGGGCAGGATTGCTAATCATTAGTGAGCACTGAGGACCCTCTTGAAAGGTGTGGAGGTGCTTCGTGTGTTCACTGTGGATTGCATCTATACTCCAAAGATCCATAGGCATGGATGTTTTTTCAGTTCATTCAGATCTGTATGCAGTACCGTAGGGATATTTTCCGTTGACATCATGTCGCTGCTGTCAAAATGCTATAGCTTACCTGGGGCAGAGAACTAAATTAAATACTCTTCAGATGTGTCAGTGTCCTTGATACCATGTCTCCTTTTTGCTGTGATGTTGTGTCTCTTATTAGTCTGGTACATCTTGACCCTACAGCCTCTATTGGAGTCAAGTCTCAAAAACATTGTGATTTCAGAGTACATCATGGCCACTAGGACCCTTTGGCACCCGTATTTTTTTGTCTAACTGGATTCTCATGTATCCTTGGGACATCCTTGTCCCTTAAGCAGTTTGAAGCTCTCTGGTGTTGGGGTTATATTGGTCTTGTGATCATGTTGGTCTGCAAGTAATGGCTTTCTGGCATCATGATCCCTCAACGTCTAGGGTTCCTTGACTGTGGTGGTCTCTAAGCCTCAGATATTATGATATCATGGACTCTCAATGCCCTCTCTCTTCTTTAAGGGCTATGGAAAAAAGGGGAGTAGGCAACTCGGAAACTCTGCACTATATCAGAGGGCTAAGGGGAGTCGGAAAAAGCAAGTAGGAGCAAAGCCTCATTCGTGGACTACCTGTTGAACATCCAAATTGTTGGAAAATAAAAACTTATTTGAGGAAGTAATAACAGATGTCCCCTTCCTAGACCAAGCCCAATTGAAGAGAAAAACTTTCTTTACACAGTGAAGATTTAAGCAAAAAAAATCTCCACTAAAACATCACTTGTGAAATTTCATTTAATTATTAACAACAATAAATTAGTGCAATATGCATGCGCTCTAACTCAAAACTCTTGCCTTGGCATAGCAGCCTAAAACAAGGTAAAAGCACCACTCGTCACGTATGATGACACCAAAACGCTTCCTTTATAGAACTTTCTGGAATTTAACACTTTTCCACCAATGCAATCTTATTTTAATTTTTTTTTATTTTCTCCGATCACTAGGAAGAAACCAGTGAAAAGTAAAAGACTGATGTTCAGTCTCCAAACAGACCTGGAATCCGGACCTCAAGGAAGAAGCGAACTTATGCTCTGGATGGCAGTTTGAACCTATCTCTTGGGTGATCGCTCCCCGTCAGGGAATTGACCTGAAGGGGAGAGGAACCTGCTATGGCATGTTCCTGTGAGCCTTTGCCAAAAATAACAGCCTCCCATTCTGTGATGACCTTTGGGTACAACAATCAGCACACGTCGCATGATGAGAGGTTGTGTTCAGAACTGAAACCCACAAGTGCTCGTCTTTTGGGTCGAATATATACATTTGTTTCTGCAACCAAGTTTAAAATCTTAACTCCTTTTAAAGGAGACTTTTGACCTAGGAGGGTGTCAAAGCTAAGCAATCTTGTTGATGGAACACAGAGGACCTCCAGACTCGCATCAATGAAGCGCAGAAAAATAGGAACCAGCATATCTGTTCTGCTACTGTCAGTTCCGGGGCGGGCAAGTCTGCAAATGGAAAATGCATGTAGACACCTGGCGACAATAGAGACATTTTGCTGGAAGAAAAAACGTTTCCAGATCGTCTGGTACTGGAGAGTATTCATAAAGTGAGGCGTTTGCTAGAAGAAGTATCCATCAGAAAAGAAGATGTGCTTTATGTTTCAATCGCAAGAATTCCGGTAAACTACATAAAGTGACATCTTTAGACTTCAATTATTTAATCCTTCAGGTGAAAATGTAGGTAAACGCAGGTTTGGGTAACTGCAGGTGCATATTGTTTTAACACTTTAATGGATATTCTATTCATGATTAAAGTTATGTTTCTTCACATTGCTTTCAAGTAGCTAAAAATGGAGAGTGGAAGTTGCCAGGTGATGCTCGTCTTGAAACACTTAAAATTCAGGTAAAGTGCAAGAGTGTTTGGCATGTATCTCCATTATTTGGAGGCTGACGTGTGCATTGAGTCATCATTAGGTAAAACCGTTTTTTTTTTATGTGAGCAATTTCTTGTATTGTAAAATTGTATGCTGTGTAATTTAGAAATTAAATATGTGCATTCACATTTCTATTTAAACACTGACAACCAATGATTCCTGTCCTGAGGATGGAGAATAATTCAAGAAAGTTAATTTATGAAAGTCTAGTTTTGAAGAACGAAATCAGCAACATTCATCAGAGATCATTCACATGAGCATAGCCCACAATAAACTTGCTGTTCAATTCTCATTGAAACAATGGAGTATCACTTGCACAGAAGTGACAGTGCTTACCAACAATCTTCACAACTCAGAAACCACTTACCGCGTTAAACACCATAAACAGCAACCACCAGAATCTTAACTCCCACAATAAGGATGTGTCAAATGGAATAATTAACACCGCTCATATTTCAACAGATATGTAAGCAATCCATCTTTTGACAAATTAATTCACAGTGATACAGTTAATTTGTCTTCATAACTATGCCTGCGTGAGCAATCCGTCATGACTTACACATCAAAGTAAATGAAAAAATACTCAAACGAACAAGTTACTTACCTTTGGTACTGCTCATTCTAGTAGAGACTATCTAGCCGCAGATTTCTCACCTTTTGAATATTGTCCAGGCATCTGACTGGATATGGAATTTATTTTATAGTATCTCTGAGTACGCCATGTGGCTGCACACTGACACCATTGCGCTCCATTTAGTGTGGAGCTCAAATAGACACCAATTTCGGTGCTCTGAGGTCAGTTGCTTTCGAGAGTGTCTGTGCCCCTAAACGCGGAGCCCCAAAAGCAAACTGGTGTGATCAGTGTGCAGATTCCTAGGCTTGGGATCTTATTAATGGATAGAGTCCAACCACAGAACGGGGTGGAAGGAAGGGGAGAATATGCAGGTAGATAAAGTCTCTGCTAGAAAGACGATAGTGAAGGTAATTAACTTGCTCTTCTGAAGAGATTTCTAGCTGCAGACGCTTCACCTCTTGAATAGATACCAAAGCAGCACCTATTTGGAGGTTGGTCTGTGGATGCTATCAAACCCAAAAGTTTGGAGGACCAAGCAGGCAAAATGCCCTTCTCGGCAAACCGGGCTATCCAGAAAATAGTGCTTCAAGAACATTTTGTGAAACGCCAGTGTAGCCGCCTGGCAAATGTCCAAGACAGGGACTCTCGCGTACCAACGCAGTAGTAGCAGCTTTGTACCTGGTAGAAAGAGCATGCAGTCCACCCAGAGGCTGCTTTTTGCCCAATGCATAGCTGATTTTAATGCAGAGCACAACCTTGCGGGGCTTGGTTCTCTTCTGCACAGCCGTGCCTTTTTTTGCGGCATTGAACCCAACAAACAGATGATCATCCACTTGGTGTTCTTTGGTACAATCTATGTAAAAGCTCAGCACTCTCTCGGGTCCAAACAATGGAGTCTCTCCTCCTCCTGAGAGGTGGGAGATGAGTATAGAATGCTGGCAAGTTAATGTTGTGACCGACGCGTAACAGCTTCACAACTTTAGACAGGAAGGAATCTCGTAACCGCAATTCTAGCTTGTCTGGGAAGAGGGTGGAATAAAGAGGGTTGACACAGAAAGCTTGAAACTCAATCACGCCACAACGAAGAACACTTCTTGAGGGTGAGAAGCCGCAAGGAGCAGCTGTGAAGTGGCTGGATAGGACTGCACATCAGAAACTCAAGGACAAAGTTAAAGTCACGCTGTGGCATGACAGAGTGAGGAAACAAATATTGTAAAACTTTCTAAAAGCATATATTAACAGGGGACTTAAACAATGAGGATTGATCCGGCAACCGCAAAAACACTGAAAGAGACAAAAGGTACCCTTAAACTGAGACCAGAGCCATGCATGCCTGGTGAGGGACCCAACAAATAACAAAATGCCAGATAACTTTGCCTGGGGGTGGTCTATCTGCTGAGAACCACACCAAGCCACAAATTTGTCCCAACAACAGGTGTATAAAGTTTTGTCAAGGGACTCCTGGCTGCCAAGATGACATCAACCATCTGCGGAAGAAGGTCGAAGTTGTTTAGCTGTCATCACTCAATCTTGAAACATGAAGGTGGAGACTGTGAAGGCACAGATGAAGAACCCTTCTGTGCTCCTGTGACAGCAGGTCCTAATGGAGGGGCAGCCTGATAAGAGGACAGATACTCAAGTCCAGGAAGGGGTTATGGTTACCATACTTACCGTACCCAATCCGGGGCCACTAAGATAACTTGGGCACTGTCGGTCCTGATCTTCTTGAAAACTCGAGGCAAGAGTGGTATGGACAGAAAGGCATACTGGAGTCCAGAGTTGCACTCAAGGCGGAATGTGTATCCGAGCAAAAGGCACCTTGGAAACAACAACATGCAGAATTGCGGCCATTGAGTTTTCTTGGTGGTGGTGAACTGATGGAGTTAAGGGTCTCACCATTAGTGGAAGAGACATTATACCACCTCGAAGTGCAATTGCCACTCGTAATCTGCTAGGCGTAAATGGCTGAGCCCACCGCTCTGGCATTCAGCAATCATGAGAGGTGACTAACCACCAGGAAAATTCCTTGGCGATCCACCAGTTTCCAGAGGTGCGGGCCTCCTAGCAGAGGGTCCATGACCCCAACCAGCCCTGCTTGTTGCAGTACCACATTGGTGGTGGTGTTGTCCATGAGCACCTGTACCGTTCTTCCCTTGATGGATGAAAGGAAGGCTTTCTACACCAAGCAGATGGCCCGCAGATCCAGATGGTTGATATGGAGCAAACACTCTGCCGGAGACCAAAGGCCTCTGATCTCCACCTCTCCCAGATGGCCACCCACATCAAGAAGCGATGCATCAGTCAGCACTGTCAGCTCTGGGTGGGGAAGGGAGTGGGGTCTGACGTTGACTTATTGTGGTCCAATAACAACCACTGCAGATCTTTTACAGTCTCCTTTGAAATCTGAACATGGTCAGAGAGGTGTTTTGGATGTAGGGTCCACTGAAACTTCAGATCCTACTGCAGAGCCTACATATGCCACCTGGTGTGCTCGATCAGCAGGATACAGGAGGCCATCAGTCCCAGTCCCAGTGTCGACTTCACTCAAATCCAGGACCAAGGCTGAAAGAATGGAATCATAGCGTGAATGTCCCGGGAGAAAGGCACAAAATGGAACCATGTCCGGAATGGCTCAGATGAAGGGGAGCGTCTGAGAAGGAGTTAGGTGTGACTTCGGCAGGTTGATAGAGAGACCCAAAGATGACAGGAGGTACACTGTAGTCTCAATCAATCAATTAAGGTTTGTAAAGTATGGCTACTTAGGGTCTCAAGGCGCTGTGAGGGATGGGCGCGGCGGATCAGACTAAGTGCTGAGTTCTTCCGAAGAGCCAGGCCCTGAGGTCCTTCCTGAATTGCGTCAGAGAGGGTGATTTCCTGAGGTGGATGGGCAAGGTATTCTACGTCTTGGAGGCGAGGTAGGAGAAGGCCTTTCCATCGGTTCTGGTCTTGCGGATTTGTGTGAGGTTGACGACTGCCTCGGGCGCGTCTGCCTTCAACAGCCAGTCTTCGAGGTAGGGGGAACACTGGTACCTCAGATCTCCAAAGGTGTGCTTCTAACACCGCCATCACTTTCATGAACATCTGAGGAGCATTTGTGAGACCACTGGGGAGCACTGCAAACTAAAATTCTCCTGTCCAATCACGAACCGCAATTGGCATTGATGTGCCTGCGGGAAGGATACATGGAAATATGTGTCCTGCAGGTCCAACACTACCATCCAGTCCCATGGTCGAGGGCAGACAAGACCTGGGCCAGTGTGAGCGTTTTGAATTCCTCCTTCCAGAGGGAAGCACCAAGAGGTTGCACGTTTGTAATAGGACAAAGACCTCTGTCCTTCTGAGGCACCAGAAAGTAGCAGAAATAACAACTACGTCCTACTTCTAGCACAGGCACGAATTTCAATAGCCCCTATGGCAGAAAGGACTTACACTTTGTGCTGCACAGGGGAGAGATGGTCCTACTTCAGTTGCTGCAGGAATAGTGGAATGTGCAGTGGTGAGAGAATGGAAGGTAGGGCATATCCCTGCTGAGCAATGTGCAGGACCCACCTGTCTGATGTTATGTCCTGCCAACCAGGCAAGAATCTTCGGATCCTGTCCCCTACCGGGTGGCTGTGCTCCACTAAGGGCACACTAAAGGGGTTTGGCAGGTGGGAATGCAGGGGGGTCGGGGGGGAGCGAGAAGTGGGCAGTGGACTGGATAGCCCATAGACCTGGAACTCTAGGGCAGTGGGTCCCACGGCCTCATCTGCAAAGTTTTTGGGCTGATGTGGTTGGCGAGGTGGAGCAGATAATCCCTGGGAGCGTGCCATGGCCCTGTTCCCCATGAACCCCTTCAGAGCTGAATCTGCCTTGAAACCAGACAGGCGAGTCCCATCGAATGGTATCACCATGAGGAATGACTGGACATCGCTTGAAATACCTTTGGACAGCAGTCTGTCGTGATGACAAATGCGACACTGGCCTACCCAATGGAATCGGAGTTGTGCAAGCCACAAGGAATTGAGAACTTGGCTGCGTCGCAACCACCCTGTATAGACTGTGAGAGGACAGGTCAGAGATCTTCAGGAACACCTGGGAGGACCTGAACCACCGGATCCCACATGGCGTGGGAATAGCTCCCCAGCAGGCAGTGAGGATTTACATAACAAAGTACCAAGATGGTGGACGAGAAGACCCTCTTTTCAAACATCTCCACCCGTTTTGACTACCTATCAGGGTAGCAGTTGGGAATGTGAAGGGGTTAGTCTTGGTTCCAGAGGCCTGTACCACCAAGCTTTGGGAAGGGGTGCGGAGATGAAAATAGAGGGTCGCCCTGGGCAAGGCGGTGTGGTCGAGCACTCTGGTGGTTGAGCAGGGGGCCAGAGGTAGGTTTAGCCAATGCCCCAAAGTATCCATATGGGCCTCGTTAAAAGGCAAGAGGGGCTCAGTAGATGTTTGGTCAGGCTGATGGATTATTGGAAGAACACTGTCTTGACCTTCAAGGTGGAGAGCTGCAGGTCAAGGAGTTGAGTTGCCCTGCGCATTATCACAAAGTAAGAAGTACTCTCCTTAGTGGCAGGACAAAGGGGTGAGAGAAGTCTTGACTCAGGCGATTTATCAAGGCCTCTTGTAACTTGTGATACCAATTCTCTTCGTGATATGGCTGGCCAATATCATCAGCCGCATCATAATTGCTGTCTAAAACAATGCCAAATAGGAAATGCAGAGTATGTGGGCTTCCTTGTGATGGATTGGGTGGAGGAAGCGCTGCCTCAACAGCGGTCAGTCGCAGCCCCGATCGAACACATGCCCACTCTGAGAGTACAATAGGCACCTCATCTTCCTGTGTCAATGGAGTCGATATTGATGTTGAAGTTCCTGATACAGGCATGAACCCTGGTGCTGGAGATGGAGTCAGAACTGAAGCCTGAGGCGGCCCGTGCAGGAATTAGAGGGTCCAACTGGCACAGAGGGCAAACCCCACTGGCGTTATTCCGGATGGAGGGCCTGCTGATCCATAGGGCCTGAAGGAGTGCCAGAAGGAGTCAGCAATGATCCAAAGAATGAGAGCTTTGCAGAACTCTGTTGCACGATAGGCAATCCACTTTGGGAACAAAATCAAGAAGGCGCCACCCATGAGCCATCTCAGGAGAGAGAGAAAGAGATAGAGTGTGGCGGGAAGGGGCAGAGTTCCGCTTAGATTTCTTGTGCTTTTTACAATGACGTTGATCAAGATGAAGACTGACCCCTCGAACAACTCTTATGATTTCTGGATCTGGAACAGGACAGAAATCTCGACTGGGAGTGGTCCCGTCTCAGTGTTTTCCAGTGCTGGGTGGTGTAAAACTTTGCCTTGTGGTCTCGCATGCCCTTTGGGCTCACCAACACACAGTTGCTGCAGGCATTAGAGGTGTGGCTTTACCCCAGGCAAACCTGATGAGGGTCTGTCACAGACATTTTTTGGCGACAGTCCCTACAGGATTTAAAACCTGTTTTAGGATGTGATATTTCCCTTGCACAATGTTTTACAATTTCTTTAACTAAAGAGGGCTCTCAAACCAAAGAGAGGCAGCATCGGATCTGCGTCTGTTGGCGCTGAAAGAAAGATACTGACGTCAATATGTGGGAGAGGCATCTATACAAGCTCCTCACATTTCTGGAGCGAAATGAGTGGCGCCACCTACAGGCGTGCAGAGATACTGCTGAAAAGTTTTTGGATCCAGTCTGATTCCTGGGGAATATTCAAAAAGTGAGGAATCGTCAGCTAAAAGTCTCTATCAGAAATTACATTACACCTGTTACGCCCCTTAAGAGCTAAACACTCCTCTCTAATCTACAACTTTTTTCACATTCACTCACCTGTTTGAAGTCCTTCTTCTCAGGCTCCTTTGGTCCCAGAAGTGCTGCAATGGAACTGGGAGTTCGGGGATTCCGAGTTGCTCTGCCTAACACATGGTCATTAGAAACAGACTCTCCCCTGGGAAAACAAATGTTTGAGTAACTAACATTCTGGTAATTCCCAATCCATATCTCTCCATTTACCCGACCCAAACCACAGCCCAGTTCCTTTCAAGTCTTGCAGAGAGATCATCCAATATTGCAGGTCTCTCTCATCCCTTATCTCACAATCCTTTCTTTTATTTTCTCATATGTTTCTTTCAGCTTCCTTAATAACATATTCACATTGGTCTGTGTCATGTCAGCCAATCCCTTCAGACCACAACCCAGACATCCAACTTCTAATATGCCAGACACATCCCCACATTTCCCTACAGTCACACCTAAAATGATCTAGACACCTCCCTACTACCACAGTCTGACACTTTTCCTTCATATCCCAAACAATCACCTGCCCACATTTTCCCAGACACTGTCAACCTTTCGCATACTGGTGAAACTGCTTTATGTTGCAAATATTTCACCTCTTAGCAGCTCTCACCTACGCATCTGTTTGTGGCATGTAGTGCTGTAAATTCACATGCTTAGCATAATCCCACCGTTTAGTGTTGGGCTCGGATGTGTGAAAGTTGTTTTTCTTTGAAGAAAGTATTTCGAGGCATAGTGACTACTCCTCTGGCTGCTAATGCGCATGTCATAACGCCATTGTTAGATTATTTTCTGCAAGGCGGGTGAGAATGGAATGTGAAGTGTAGCGTAGTAGAGTGAGATGCCCAAGCGAAAGGAATTTGCAAGAACCTAGAAACGTAACTGCAACAAACAGGTGTCTGGGAGAGGAGGGTGGGCGCATGTGAAACTACCGTACTACATTCCACGAACAGATGCTTACTGGGAAAGTAACATTTTCCGTTCGAGGCATGTGTAGCTGTAGATACACATGCTTAGCATAGACTGAAAAACAGTCCTCCTCTATAAGCAGTGGTTAACCTGTGGGGTGACAGTTGTTTGAAATAGTGTACGTAGAACTGCTTGGCCCACAATAGCTTGTTGATGGGCTAGCACATCTACAAAGTAATGTTTTGTAAATGTATGCAGTGCAGACCATGTAGCTGCTTTACATATGGCAGCCATAGGCATATTTCCTAGGAAGGCCATATTGCAGCTCCTTTTTTACGAGTGGAGTGAGCTCTAGGAGGCATAGGTTAAGGGCTTTTAGCTTTAGCATTGGATGTTTAGATGCATTTGACAATCCATCGTGCAATGCCCGATTTAGAAATGGCCCTTCCTTTGTGTAGTTGTGAAAAGGTAGCACAGAGTTGTTGTGTTTCTCTAAATGATTTGGTTGTATCAATAGAATACATGAGGGCTTGTTTTACATTTAAGGTGTATAGAGCCCTTTCCGCAACTGAGTCAGGTTGGGGGGAAAAAAACTGGCAATTGGATAGATTGATTAAGGTGGAACTGAGACACCACCTTTAGAAGAAATTTAGGACTAGTACAGAGTAGTAGCCTCCTTTAGAAGTGGGAAGAAGGGTTCTTCCACAGTTAATGCATGAGGCTCACTGAAAAGTCTGAGTGAAGTGATAGCAACTAAGAATGTTACATTCCAGGATAAAAACTGAAGGGGGCAGGAGTAGAGGGGCTCGAATGGATGGCCCATTAATCTTATTTATACAATGTTAACATTCCAAGTGGGGGATGGCGGTACCTACTAGGAATGACCAGGAAGACTAATGACTGGAATCCTGAATATGGAAGTGTGTTGTCTGTTTTGTAGATATGCAGCTACTGCCGCTAGGTGCAGCCTTTCAGATGTAATAGCTATACCGGAGGTATGTAAAGGAAATAAATAACTTCTAAGGGATCAATGTGTTTGGAATAACAATAGTGAAAAATCTTTTCCACTTTGCACAATACCAGGCACGAGTAATGGGTCTGCATGCTTCTTTGAGAATGTCCATACAAGGAAGTCGTAGATTTAAAGAAGAAAACTCTAGCACTTCAGAAGACTGATTGCAAGGTTGAGGGACCTGGGGTCTGGGTGTCTGATTTGTTCATGGTTTTGTATGAGAAGGTCCTGCCTGTTCGGCAGTACCTCCTCGGGAACTACTGAGAATTCAAGGACTGTGGTGAACCATGGTTGCCCATAAGGGAGCCACTAGGATGAGGGTGAGAGATATCGGTTTAAGTTTGCGAGCCACAAACGGAAGCTGTGGGAGAGGTGGAAAAGCGTAAGCAAATATCCCGCACCAATTCCACCAGAGTGTGTTGCCCTTGGGCAGTGAGAACCTGGATGAGAAGTTTGGACATTTGGTGCTTCCTGCTGTGGTGAAAAGGTCCATTTCTCGGTGACCCCAACGCCAGAAAGAATGGAAGGAGGACTTGCGGGTGAAGCTCCCACCCGTGTACTTATTGGCATCTTCTCTTGAGGAGGTCTGAAAAGTTGTTAACCACTCCCGGGAGGTACTCCACCAACAGGTGGATGTTGTATCATAGAGCCCACCTCCAGATGTTCAGGGCAAGCTGAGAGAGTGGAGGAGACCACCCCTCTGCTTTTGCAGATAATACATGGCAGACATGTTGTCCGTTTTGATGAGGACTACCTTGTGAAACAGTAGGCTCTGAGTGCTAGATGCAACTCCAAGTGATTGATAGTGAAATCTTGCGAGTGTGCTCCCCAACCCCTGAGGGAGAAGACCGTTGTAATGGCTCTCTGCGGAACTAGGTGTAGGAACGGCAGAGTGTGGCAAACTTGACAGACAAGCAACACTTGATCTTCCCATTTACTCACTACTTGAGTTCATTGGTGCGCTAAGCACTCTTGCAGCAGACGCATGTTGAGTCTGGCATGAGTTAATATGGCTATGCATGAAGCCAACGCATCGAGGAGACGTACAACTGTGCTCACTGTTATCTGCTAATGAGACTGGAATTGGGAATGAGCCCTTGGAAGGACTGAATCCGGGTGGCATTGGGTTAAACTATCCCCTGCTGTGAGTAGAGGATGACTCTTAGGGAGGGTTGTGTTTGAAGGGGTTGGAGGTGGGACTTGACTGCAAAAATAGTGAAACCTAGTTGATGAAGTAGGTTTATGGTGGCCTTAGTGTGTAAGAAGCACTTCTGATGAATTGCGCTTTTGATGAGCCAATCGTCTAAATATGGAAAAACGTGTTTGTTATGATTGCGGAGGTGAGCAGCTAACAATGCGAGACATTTGGGGAAATCCCTGGAGGCGGTTATGACCCCCAAGGGAAGCTCAATTTAATTGTAAGTGCTGTCCGTTCATTACGAACTTGAGCTATCGGCGAGGCACTGGGTGAATAAGTATGTGGAAATAGGTGGAGTGCGGCCATGAAGTGGCCCTGTTGTAGTAACAGAATTACATCTTGAAGAGTGACTATATGAAAGTTGTCTGAGAGAATATATTCGTTTAGGGTTTGAGGTCCAAGATTGGTCTCAAGACCCATCCTTTTTGGAAGTAAGGAAGTAGAGCGAATAGACTCCAGAGCCTTGCTGGTTTAATGGCACTGACTCTATGGCCCCTTTTTTGAGGAGTGCCTGAACTTCCTCTCTGCAACTGTTGATGTTGTGGTTTAAGTTTCTGTTTGTGCGGTGGAATGTTTGGAGGTGTGGAAGTGAGCTCCAGACAATAATCATGTTGGATAATATCCAACATCCACTGGGAGGTGATGTTCTGCCAGGCAGCAAATAACTGTTTTAGCCACCGCCAACCTCTGTTGTGTGGTTGGTAAGTCAGGGTATGGTGATGGTGGCGGAAACCACCCTTGGAATTACTGCCCCTATAGGAGCCCCTGTAGTATGCCCTGGGTGAGGTAGTCTGGGACTGGGGACGCTGGTAAGAGGTGGGGGTTTTAGGGCAGGTGGTCTTGGCTCCCCCACAAGAGGAGGAGCGGCGAAAGGAACCACGTTGCGATGGTGTTTGCAACACCCTCCGGCACTGGTCGTCTCATTATTCTTTTATATTTATCCAAAAGAGAGTCGACCTGGGGACCAAAGAGGTTTGCCCGGTCAAAGCGAAGGGTTAAGAGGTTTTGGTGATCCTCACATTTAAAATCTGACACACTAAGCCAGGCATGTCTCCTAAGGAGGACACTAGAATTTGTTCCTCTAGCTGCGGTGTCAACTGCATCAAGGGCACAGCGAATTGTGGTATTGGAAATTAGCTTTCTTTCAGAGGTATGCCTGTTTTTTGTGCTCCTCTGAGAGATATTGGAGGATATCCTCCATTTCGTCCCAGTGGGCCATATTGTAGTGGGATAGGAGGACAATGGAGTTAGCAATCCTCCAATGGTTGGCTGACTGGGCAGCCACCCTCATGCCTGCGGCATCTATCTTTTTACTTTCTTTATTTGGTGGGGTGCCTCAAAGATGTTTAAGAGTTAGCCCTGTTACATGCTGTGGCAAATGAGTAAGGTGGGAGTTACCCTATTATGTATGTAGGGTCTCTGCATGACACTTTATAATTTTTGTCAACCCTGGGTGTGATGACCCTCGACCTAACAGAGTTGTTGACGATATCAGGGGTGTGACATAGCATGCCTTTAAGCATTGGCAGATATTTTGTCGGGCACTGATTAGAGGAGAGGGTTTCAAATAAAAAGTCATCCTCTAAAGGCTCGGTATGCAGCTGAACCTTGTGCAAGGTGGCAGCTCTGCTTATTATGTCATGGTAGGTGGTAGTGTCATCAGAAAAGTGTTTAGCAGGGTACAGATCTGAGTCTATCTGCAGGTGGCTCCGCATCATATGAGTCCCATGTTTCATCTTAATGTGGTATGGAAAACGTGTCTCCCTCAACTCAGTCCCCTGTGTAGAAGCGAATGAAAACCCCTGGTGAGTCTAGTATATGTTGAATAAGTGAAGGCGGTGGTGACTAAGCGTGGTGCACAGCAGATGTTGGTGGAGGGCTGATGTGTGCTGGCCTTGTCCGCCTTCTTTCGGGGCTTTGGTGGTATTGGCACTTCCAAAAGGTCCTCCAATGACAATTGCCTTTTGGCTGGCTGTGCCCCCGAGTGAGGCGGTCTAGTACTGATATGATCAGTGCCCGGATGTATCAAGATATGCTTTTGTCTTGAGTCTATCTCCTCTTGTAGCCTTTGAAGCACTGGTTCCACAGGCTTGAACATATGTGCATGTTTGCCAAAGGGGAGTGATTTCAGCTCCAACGTTCAAGTCTTCGAAGCCAGTATCCTCAGTGCTGAAGGTTTCGGATCTGAGTCTGGTAGTTTTGGCGCCGAGGTGGAGTGGTGTTACGCGCCAAAGGTTTTGGCCCTGTTGGTCGGCTCAACTCCGAGGTAGGAGTCTGTTCAGAAACATCTAGCCTGTGCTGTTTTTCGGCACCAAGGCAGGGCATGTCAGAAGTAGCCGGTCGGTGACGACAATGGCCCGAAGGCTGTGGTGGCCCAACTATAGTTTTTGGCTGATCAGAGGGAAGCAGCCGACCCTTTGTGGAGATATGCTGTGGTCAGGGTGGAGGCGGAGGAAGCAAAGTACTCACGGGATGCCCTGGTGTAATTTCCTGCATTTCTATCTCTGAACCAGAGCTATCCTCATGAGAGTAGGTGCCCTCGTCAGCAGCAAATGGGTGAGCTTGTGTCACCTGGTGAAGGTCTTCTGAACCGAAGAGATCTTATGTGGGGCAGCCCCGAAGAGGTCAACGCCCATGAACCAATGAGGGAGACAGGGAACAGTCACGATCAAAAACAATACCGACAGCAATGTTTGGAAAGAAGAAACGACTACGGTGTCAAACCGAAGCAGAGGAATACACGTCCAAACTCAATGGCGGAAGAAAACAATCAAACAATTGAGTTGATGGCCATGCACATTACCAGCAAGAGGAGGAGTCACTATACCTTGTGACTCCAAAGATTTTGTTCCAACAAAAACAACTTAAACACATCTAAGCCCAACATAAGGTGGCGGGATTATGCTAAGCATGTGTATCTACAGTCACAGATGCCTCAAACGTAGAATTTATCACTTATGTCTGACATCTACCTTCCCTCAAATTCAACACATTTACTGCTCCCTGTTCTGATGCTTCTTCCCAGGCTATATCACGGACACACCTTCCCCATAATGCATAAGATTCTCTCTTCCACAGGGCATTGATCCTGTCCATAACCCATGCAGCCCTTTCACTTGCACATCTCATTCAATTCTCTACATTGGAGACCCTCATACCCATGACATGTCATTCCCATACAGCTTACAATTCAAATCCTAAGGTGTCCAAGGTGGCTCCATGTCCATGACATAGAATTTCCTTTTAAATCACTGTTTTGAGTTAGTTAATCTAGCTAACGCAACCAAAGGGAACAGTCCAAAATATGTAGAACACAATTAGTTATTAAATAAAAGGCCAGGATGAGGAACATGGTGCAGGATGAGCAGTGAGATGTACCAGTGACATGGAGTCACCTAGAAATCCTATCCACCCACAAAATGTTTACACACCCATCCGAGTTTCACAATACATCCATCCTCTTACAGAAAGTAAGTTTTTACCTTGAGTCGAGTTCATCCACCTAAAGAAACAAAGGGAGAGAAAATTGGACAAGTTATGGTAAGACACACTGTGCTCTTCTACCATGAAGAGAACAAGCGCCAATCTAGCACTTCTCCCTTCTCCATTCAGTTTCTTATTGTACTGATATGGGACAGATGTGTGTTCCTTTGCCCTTCTTAACCATGCATTTCCAACACAACAGGGTGTTTCTCTTCCAAAGCTTTACCCTTTACACCTTCCCACCAAGATTATTCTCAGCACTGACTCCCTTCCCACTTTGGCCAAAGGAGACCCTCCGACCCCTGCAAACTGGGCACTCTTCGGTCTTCATCTCAGGATTCCCTTCCATCTTAGCACTCTTACTGGGCTGCCACCTTACCCCTCAGGTGCCACTCCTTCCTCAGCAATTTGGGCGGTCTTCCCCCTTAACTTCATGAGTCGCTCTGCCTCAGCACTCAACACCAACTTTAGACTGTTCCTCTGTAATTCAACTCTCCAGAGTCCTAACAATTCAGGCCCCTTCAAGTTACTCATGGAGAGCCTTTCTGGACTCTACATTCATGCCCTTTGCACTTCATCTTTAGATGTCCACAGCTTCACAGTTGATCCAAACCAAGCACCCTGAACTTCCTATCACTTAACCCCCATACGTGGGTTCACTCATCTCACTCACTGAGCCTCTTCTTCCTCCACACTGTGGACCAGTATATTAAGCATTTAGGCACTCCTTCCTAACAAAGTAACTCTACAATTCATCCTAGTACACTGTACTATATCACTCCATGTAGCATATCTTTCTCTCTTTATATTCTTGATCCCTCGTTCTGCATGGCATTCTGCAATACTCAGCACAGACTCTTCTTTATTATCAAACAAACTGAGAGATTAAGCCTAAAATTACTCTGACCCTCTACGTATACCAGCTCTCTTACTGTGTATATAGTTGCCTTAGAAGCAAAGTCACTTACCATAGTGCTGGAGCCACTCAGCCAGGGAAGCACATTGTGAGAAAAGAAACCAATTAAAATAACCCTGATAAACAAAATACCCTTTCACAAAAGCTTCATGTCCTTCACTGAGAAGCATACTTAAAGCCTCTATGCACATAACTGACCAGGAACCAGTTAATCCAGTTAGAGAAAACTCATGCTGAGCCAGTTCATAGGGCGGAGTCCTGATGCCTTGTCTTGCTAGGAGAAAAGCTGCAGAAAGTTTAGATCTGTGGTTGCCATGCCCAACCAGACAAGTCGTGGCCCGGTGCAATCAGTACAAAGATGCCCCTGTCTAGTAACTAGAAAGGCGGCTCAACTCAGCCCGGAGAGATGTGGCCTTTTCTGTGTGGGATACATGTGTCTCTGCCTTATCAGGAAAGAGGAAAGCCCTGTCCAGCCAGGATAAAAGTGGCCCTTTGCAGTGAGGAGTGAGTGGGCTGAGCCCAAGTAGGAGAGCCAGAGGAGGCGAGCGGACCAACTAGAAGAGAGGTAGCGTTTCAACTGCTTAGTGAGTTGAGGCTCTCCCTAGATTGAGGAGTAATGGATCTGCCCCATCAAAAAAGAGCTATTCATGTAATGTTTAATCCTGTTAAGACAGAACCAGAAATGGTGAGGTGGCATCCAGCAAGGACACACAGTCCTGACCTGAAGGAGTACAAAGAGGCCCACCACGCAGCCAAGTTCAAAACATGGATAGCTAGGGTGATGCTCACTCTTACTGGCACTGACTGGACCTGTTGAAGAAACTTCACTCACCTGCTTCCCTTCACTCTCTTCGTTTCCATCATCATCTTCAGAGCCATCATCATCGCTCTAGTAAACGTAGGCACAAACTTTATTTAAATAACAGTAATGGCCATTTGCAATGAAAACATAGATTAATGTACAACATTCACAAGCAGGACCAATCACTCTAGTGAACATTACACATAAAAGATTTATAAAAAGCATTTAGGACCTCATTCCTAAAACAGGACTTTCTTTATTAGTTAAAGTCTGTTTTCCAACCATGCTTTATGTTTACACTGTTTATATCACGTGTTTTCTGGACTGTTAAAAGCATCCCCAAGATAGCTTATGTTCAAAAACTTAACTAGGTCTCATGAAGCTTATAAAAGTGTCAAGGGCTCTGCAAAACAGGCCATATTGGAAGCCTCAAGACCCAAAGAAAGGAGTGCTCTCCTGGTTCCTTCAGTTAACCCCCATGCCACGCAAACGACCAAACTGGAGTTTGTGAAGGCACTGTTACAGCATACTAGGCACCATCTCTTGGGCTGCATCATCGCCATGGTCCTCAGAAACACATTTCTTATACAATCTTTCAGGCACACAAAGTCCACACCAATGTAGATCAGCATCCATTGAGTAAGAACAGGGCGGTGCATCCATTCAACAACAGCAAAAGGTAAGACGGCGGGAGTTTCCTTCCCTACTGTCTATACTGCTCTATTTAACAGTTCTTACAATCTGACAATTTCGTGCTTTAGATTAATGTCAAATATGAAAAATGGTGTACTAATAGGCTAATTATCCTGCAAGGAATGCCGATCCCCATCTCATAACTGGTAGTACAAAATATGTGAAAACACATTTCCGCCTGAACACACTTCACACTTGTAGGTCATACGATGACATCTGTTGAAGGCCGGTTTCAACCCCAGCTCACATCCTTTGTGCCCTCGTAACAATGTAACAAAAGCGGCCACTGGCTGCTTTTGTTACATCCGGTTAGAGATGCACGAGTCAAAGCCGTGTGCCAAAACCAATATCACGATAAAGCCCTACTTACAGAGCATCTGAAAAAGCCTGTCATTCGAATCTGTACGCACAGTATGAAGGGTCATCAAAATCTACTTGGATGTTGATTCGCATAACTGCTGCTTGTCTCCCCTTTCAGTGTTCAGCTGCAACATTCCATTTCTAAGCTACAGCGCCTCCACTAGGATCGGTTCTAGATAAACCACTTGATGGCACATCTAGAGAACGTTTGTATATGTTTTTTGAACTGCTGAAAGCATCATTAATATTAAATAGACAGGTCCGTAACATTTTTCACATTTTTGCAAATAATTTTTAGATCTGAAAAGTTTAGATTTTGATACATTTTTTAGATTTTGATAAATTTTTAGATCTGAAAACTTTTTAGATCTGAAAAGTTTTTACCTCAAAAAGTATCTAGAAGTTCATTTAAAAAAAAGCATCATTCTGCAAGCACCTGATCCTTGTAACCAAAACGTCCGAAAATACACGTTAAAGATGCATTATTGGTAACGAGTAGCTACAGTCAAGCGTCTCTTCTAAAGCCTGCTCTTGGTTCCTAAACCGAATTTTAGCCAATCACAGCTCAATTCAGAAATCACAATTTGCTTATCTCTGTGAGATGCTCTCCAACCTTCTGTTGACTTAAGCACACTACAAAAACTACACATGTATGTCTCTCACAAAGTGCACATTGGGGTGGTCTCCATCAGTAATACGTGAAGATTACTAAACGGCAAACAAAATAAATTAAAAGCCTACAAAAAAGGCTTCCCGGAGGACTTTTTCCATACCAAGAGGACATATGTGCAAAATGTTCTGTATCTACAGCAACACAAACCAAATGTAGAAGTGGACGACAGGCATGTCAACAAAGTGCCACACTTATACCGTCAATGTACAGTCCTACACCTCCCATGTTTGTACTCAATTACCTTTCTCTCAAATTCTACTTACGTCATAAATGCAAACGTTCACTCACTGCCTCTGTCCACTGCAAACTCACTCACGCATTCGGACACTCGGGATCTTCGACTAGATTGATAGTCACACACAGATCCTCTGGCATTAGCAATCTTAGAAGCTTCCCCGATCACATATGCACCCTTGCATGCGAGCTCCTTCTATATAACCCATCTGCAGCTGCACCTTTACATGCAGCCAGACTAATATGTACTCTCACATGAAACACCTCCCAGCCCCTTCACTTCCTCCTATATTTGCACTCTAATCTGAAACTTTTTGCCACATTTGCCCTTTTACGTGCAAGCAGTGCAATCATATGAAACCTTAAAAGCTAGTCCAGCCACATATGCATCGTCACCTTCACGTAGCATCACTTTTGAACCCTAACAAGCAGATCCTCCACATTTCCGTTAGTCCATGTCAAATCTTCTACATTCGCACCATTTCCACAGCTCATACCAAATCAACTAATATCCAAATACATATTTTTTTTAATTCGGATTATAACATGTATCCCCACAAACATTTGCCCTCAACATCTCTTGCCTAGGGTCACATCCACATCCGCATGTTTTCGCTACCCCTTCGACAACTGAAATCTTACATCCAAGTCCTTCTCCTATGAACAGTGAAAGAAATTTGTACTCACTTGCAGCACTACCCTGACATTCACACCATAAATGCATATTATGGAGGTGTTCTAAAGATTGTAAGAAGCTCGCCATGTAAAAAGGCTGCACTGCTCGTATAATCATATTATGCCTTTAGGCATCAGATGGGACTCTTACGTCTCTGGTGGTTAATGGGACACCAGTGGATCTCCGTTTTCCGCGTGGCCGCCTGCGGTCCCGCACTCCCAGCTTATTGCGATTCCCTCTATCATCCAGGTCTTTCTCTTCTTCTTTGGATTTCTCTAGTTCTATAGAAGAAACAGAGAGGAAAACTGACCACACCACCATACTAACTGCTTTGAAACAGTCACCGCTTCTGCACTGAAAGTAAGCTTTACCATGAGGTCAATATTATTGTTCATGCAAAAGGTAGGTAACATACGATTGGTTGTGGGCCAGAGGTTTAGCAGGGGTAAGACATATGTCTGGGCATTATTGGGAAAAGACAAAAAAAAATCAGCTCAGTTTGGGTGATCTTGTATTGGGTATTTGTAAAGTGTGTAACTAATTCCCAGTGGGATATCCCAGCGCTAGGCTATTATCAATACTGGTTTTACCTGTGGGCCTAAAGTGAGTATAGCCATGTCTTCAATTTCTTTCAAAATACCAGCAACTTTGACGCAGTGAGTAAATCCTAAGGGGTCTTATTCTAATGAGTGGAGGCTAAAAAGTTAAAAGGCGGCCTTCCATCTGGGATTTTTTATTTTTTTACAAGACATCAAAGCCTTGTTAGCTGATCTGAGGTTCCGTATATGTTTGTGGCAATTCACTTTGTTCAACAATAGCGTAGGGCCATTTCCATAAAGTGCTCTGAGCGCATGGCACATTAACTTACACATTTTATGTTTAAGGACTGGAAGCCAATGGAATTGGTCAAGGCAGGCCGATGCTGAGCTTCTTTTCCTTTTATTACAGTTCTTAGTTTGTGTGCTCCCACATTTACAAGTAACAATTACTACAGGCAGGCGATGGACCACAAAAAGCTTCTCCATACAGAAAGCAGTCTCTCTACAAGTTTTAGTTTAGCCCAAGCATGAGCATCCATCCAAGCATCTAGACACGATCCCCTATGAATGTGTTACCATACCTTGCAATGCAGTTTCTGTTTTTCCCATATGGAAGCTGGAGGCCTAACAGGGGACAGGTGGGAAGGTGTTGTGCATAGTTTTTTTGTTTTTTTTACACAGGGAGTGACAGTAGACCAACACAGTTGCATTATCCCAAAATGATTTCTACATTCAAAAGGGCAACCAGGTTCTTCAAAAAGGAAGTACAAGGGAGGCTGGTGCACGGCGCGATTCAAGATGGCCACCTGATACAGAGCTCCGCACTGCGTCGGTGATACCGGTTAGTTTTTAAGCTATTTTCACCTGCTTTTCTTAATAAAAACGGGATGCTTCTTGGGACGAACATCTGGTGACTTGAAGAATGTCCCTGCAATTTATTTAGAGGTTTGCAGCTCCATGTGACGTCCTGAATCTTCTGCTGTCATTCTCTGGCCACCATTTTCAATATTTTCCTGACTGAAAATTTCTGCCTACAACATTGGCTATTTCTTCAGGTAATTATTTTCTGACTTTCTAATCCTTACTTTCATCGCTGACTGAGATTTTTGGTCTTCTTTGTTTGCATTTAAAGGCCTACTCCATCTAAGCCCATTGTTCTTTTTTCTCAGGAGAACAGTCATCATTTGGGTATCTTTAAATTGCTTTTAATGCTCAATTAGCCTTGTGTACCTCCCCAGGTACATGGGCAGAAGTAAAAAACTATTGCATTCAAGTCAAAAACGATCTCCTGGTTTGCCTATATCGGAGTCTTCTTTCTCTAACCCCTTGGTGGGTTACTTGCATACTCCTGTAGTAAGGCAGTTTCTTCGCCCAGTGCTCCACCTAAACTACAAATGCAAAAAGAACTATTGATGGACAGAATGCAGAACAATGTCATACATTCACCCCAGTACAGAGATCTGGCTCAAAATCCATCGTTTTTTTGCTCACCATGCCATTCCAGCTTAGACCCAGCCATAAGCAAATCAGTCTTGACCCTGTGCCCAATGGGAGCAGTCCAGCCCGCATTGCCAGGCTAGGTCCTCCCTGGACTGGAAACATGCATCCTAGGACCGGTTTTGGGGTTTCACCCCTCTTCAGCCAGGATAGCTTGATTTCAGTTCGGGCTGGACTGTTCCCATTGGGCACAGGGTCAAGACTGATTTGCATATGGCTGGGTCCAAACTGGAATGGCATGGTGAGCAAAAAAACGATGGATTTAGTCCCAGATCTCTGTACTGGGGTGAATGTATGACATTGTTCTGCATTCAGTCCATCAATAGTTCTTTTTACATTTGTCACCCCGAGTGGGACGGGTATGCTCAGACGTGAGTCCCGTGCTCTCCATGCCACTGGAATCAAGCTATCCTGGCAGAAGAGGGGTGAAACCCCGAAACCGGTCCTAGGATGCTTGTTTCCAGTCCAGGGAGGACCTGGCCTGGCAGTTCGGGCTGGACTGTTCCCATTGGGCACAGGGTCAAGATTGATTTGCATATGGCTGGGTCCAAACTGGAATGGCATGGTGAGCAAAAAAACGATGGATTTAGGCCCAGATCTTTGTACTGGGGTGAATGTCTGACATTGTTCTGCATTCTGTCCATCAATAGTTCTTTTTGCATTTGCCACCTAAACTACAGTCGCCCTCTTCTGCAAAAAAAACGATTTAAACAGGATCCCCCTTCTCCACCGAAGACTATCCTTCCTGTATCATTGGATATTATCTTGGAGGAGATAAAGGCACTGAGATCATTTGTAGAAGAATCCAATACTCGTTTGCAGGACATGGGCACTAAATGGTTATCACTTGATTCCAGAATTTCCATAGTGGAACAACAAGTTAGTGAGGTACAGGCCGCTTCTACAAGAATTTCATCTTTGGAGTAGGATGTTCAGCTCTTAAAGAAATCTGCGGAAGACCTTCAAAACAAGAACAGACGCAATAACCTTCGTTTATATGGTCTTCCGGAGGGCATTGATGGAGGACATCCAGTGTCTTTCTCTTCTTTTCTCCCGAAACGTCTGGATTTACCTGCATCAACGTCTCTGAATATTCAAAGAGCTCACAGATTAGGCCCCTGCCCATCTTATTCTTCAACACCCATGAAACCTTGTGGTGTGATACTCTTATTCTTGCAATTTACTGACCTTCTACAAGTTCTAAAGGCAGCCAAGATTAAGAAACAACTATCTTGGTCTGGAGCTAGACTGTTTTTATCCCAAGATGTTTCTACAGTAATTGCCAAGAGGCGGAAAGAGTTCCTTTAACTACGACCAGCCTTACGCACTTTAGGCGCTCAATATCTCTGGTTTCATCCCTGCTTGTTCAAGGTGACTTTTCAAAACCATACATCTACTTTTGAAGAGCCTGCGGACCTTCAGAAATTAATCAATTCTCTCTCTGCGGCTTCCATGGAGACTGATGGTCCCTCTTTTAGTACTTGACTTTTTATCCTATAGTCAGTGCTATCTTACTTCTAACCATTACTTTTTATACTTCTACCATAGTTGATGGCCTTATTTACAGGTTATCTGATTATTTTGTTCTCTTAAGTCACATATTTTTCCTCTATTATTATTACAGCACATCTAATCTACTCCAAATTCCCGTATTTTGTTTGTTTGGCTTCCTGACGTGGTGCGTTTCCCTCCATTGGTCATGCTGTATTTAGTGTCTGTCGCCAGTCCTTATTCCTTTTTGTACTCTCTGAAAGGTATGTATTACAGTCATCAATTCATGTTTGACATGTACTGTCCTCTCATATTGTATTTTTTTCCTCCCTCTTTCCTTTTCTTGTTTCCCTTTCCAGTCTGTTTCCTATGGCTCTTATTCTGTCTTTTTTCTTCATCCTTGCTCTGCCTAATAATTTTCTTATGCTCTTTTACTATTGTTAATTATACTCTTTGATACATAACGATATTTTCTTCCATTCAGAGTTGTTTCATGGAATGTAAAATGTTTTATTAATCCTATAAAGAGGCAAAGAATTATTTCACATTTAGCCTCCTACAATCCAGATCTAGTCTTATTAAAAGAAACTCATTTGACAGAAACTGAGGCTCTTAAGCTTAAACGAGATTGGGTAGGTTCAGTCCATGTTTCTCCCACGAATACAAAGAAGTATCGTGTAATTATTTTATGCCATAAAAAGTTGAAATGCTCTGTTATTGCGCAAGACACAGACACAGATGGTAGAAGGATTTTGGTTAAACTTCTTATTAACAACATTTCTTTAACTGTCTTTAATATATATGGTCTGACTCAACCGGATTATACTTTCTGGCCTACTATTACAAAAAAGTGTATCCAACACAAAGATGAATTTATTCTCCTTGGAGGTGATTGTAACCAGGTCTGTATGTCATTGACCGCAAATCCCAAGTGCGTTTTATCCCTCACAAAACTCACAAACAGTTTCACAATACAATTACGCAGACGCATCTTGTAGAGGTTTTGAGACTATGTAACCCAGATCAGACAGAATTTTCCTTTTTGTCACCTTCACATGGTTCCCTGACCCGATTAGATTACATCTTCCTCTCTAAGTCTGTGACTCAAAATCTAATTTCTTCTTCGAATGAACCCATTTTGAGCTCAGATCATGCGCCGGTGGTTGCCGATTTTGATTCGCTCTGTTTGCAGCCGAAATGTTCTAGGTGGAGATTTAACAATTTCCTTTACAGGATCCTGTTTTTTCTTCCTCCTATACTTCCTTTGCTGATGAATCCTTTTCTTTTAATGAAATTCCCTCTGTATCTCCTGCTTTGGTGTGGGACACCTTTAAGGCCACCACTCGGGGCTCAGATCATCAATTTTATACTTCCTCATCGGATTCCACTTTGCAGAAGCTTGTCCGTGCAAAGCTAGATTTTAATAAAACTTCTACTCCTCAATTCTGCTTCGAAACAGTAGCCATTATTATGGTGGCCGAAACAAAGTTGGATCACTCCTAGCTAACTATCTCAAGTCTAGGAAGGAGAGGGTGTTGATAGACTCCATTCAGTTAGCAGATGGAAAACATCTTTTGAAAGATCAGGACATTCTAGATGAATTTACAAATGTAATTTTAAAAATGTATATACTCCAGAAACACCCACATCGGATGCTCTTATTGATACTCATCTTAGCAGTATTGCTCCCCCTTCTTCTTGACTTGACTTTACCCCCCTAGATATGGACCTATCGATCCAGGAAATTTATAGCTCTCTGAATTCCCTAAAGAAAAACAAATCCTCTGTTCCTGATGGATTTTCAGTAGAATTTTGCTTGCATTTTTCAAATTTGTAGCTCCCAAAAATCTTCAAACTCTTTCAATATTTTTGCATTGATGGTAAGGCAAGTGGTACCTTCCTGGAGGCCTCTATATGTCTCATCCATAAAGAAGGCAAAGATCCTAAATTTTGCAAGAATTATCGCCCTATATCCTTGATAAATGTAGATTATAAACATTTTCGCTAAACTACTGGCATTATGTCTTGAATCTCTCCTACCACATTTAATTGGTCCAGAACAGTGTGGTTTCGTCAAAGGCAGAAAAACTTTAATAACTCTCGGATATTTTTTAATGTTTTGAATAAGGCATCTACTTTATCCTATTCTCTAGCTGCGATATCTATCGATGCACAAAAAGCTTTTGATAGGGTAGACTGGTCTTTTTTATTTAAAGCACTTCGCTGGCATGGTTTTGGTCCTAAATTAATTTCCCTTGTCTCATTACTTTACACGACACCTACTGCTTCTACCATAGTTGATGGCCTCATTTCACAACGTTTGTCACTTCATCGTGGTGTTCGTCAAGGTTGCCCCCTATCTCCTCTTCTATTTATCTTATCCCTTGAAACCTTTCTAACTCATATCCATCATAATACTTCTATCTCTGGGTTCTTATAAGGAGATCAACACTTGAAGCTTTCTGAATATGCAGATGATATCTTACTTTTTATATCAAACTCAGAAACTTCTATCCCCCCCGTTATTACAAGAATTCTCTGATTTTTCAGCGGTGTCAGGCTATAAAATCAATTCTGACAAGATGGGAATCCTTCCCATTACCAAATTTTGCCCTAAGCAACACTATGACTTAAATCGATTTCGTTTGAACAGTTCAAGAATTAAATTCCTAGGTATATGGTTCCCTAACTCCATTTTGGATTTGGTCAAAATAAATATGAAAGACGGTCTTGACCGTATTTCCAAACTTTTTTCCTTCTGGAATCCTCTTTTTCTTTCTTGGTGGGGACGCCTTGGTTCTATCAAGATGATGATCACTCCAATTGTGCTAGATTATGCTAGATTTCTTTTCAGTGATCCTAGTTCGCATTCCTTCCATTTATTTATTTTTAAAATGGACTCCCTTCTTTCCAAATTTTTGTGGAACAATAA